>NC_133336.1:158624067-160003350 GCF_042186555.1 Aquarana catesbeiana
GCCACCTTCTAGCTACTGTTCTAGACTAGATTTTCTAACAGCCCCCCTCCCCCCCCCTCTTCTTTCATCTAGTCCTCCTTTTTAGACTACCATGTCAAGCATTGGGCCATCTAGTCTATCCTCTCCTCCCCTGGTCCCCTTCCAGTTCCCTTATCATCATTATTATATATATATATATAATTTTTTTTCATGTATTATACACATGCATTCATTTCCATCAGCCCATCTCCTTCTAGCCTAAAGTCAGACGGTTTCTGTCTGACTTTGGCCTCTATCTGTGCCTACGGCAAAATGGAGGCCTCTGTTTACCAAATTGAGTCAATCTCGTGCGCCGAAGGGCGCACGGGATATGACATCACGACCGCACTTCCGCCCTGTGGACCGCAACCCGGAAGTAAAGTAGCGGCGTGCGTTCCACCCGGTCCTACAGGGCATAGGAACGTGTTACTGGCCAGGACCTGTCAGCAATAGAAGCCCACACAGTCACAGCCCCCACAGAGACAACGCACTCGAGCAGAGGAGATGCCATCTGATTCATATACAATAAGGTACATCCCTAACTTTATACTCCTGAATATTGTTCAGCGTTCTCTGTCATTTGTGATATATTGATGAGAGGGGAGAGGAGCAGATCCTCTGGGATGCCTTGGCTTGTCTATAGATAACCATTGGCATGACCCTTTCAGCCTACCTGTTATGGGTTGGATAAAATTCATCAACAATAATAATAATAATGTAAATGGAAGCCAATCAATTAAATAAATAAATAAATAAATAAATAAATAAATCAATATACTATGGCCCTTTAATAATGACAACCGAGTCAAGACCCACCCTCCCTAGAGGACCACCCATCAACTAAGGGAGGAGCCCTAGAACCTACCCGACCAGTCTGGTTTAGTTTGACATGTGTATAAAAGGCCAGCACGAGATCAACACTATTAAGGCTCTGATGAAGAAGGGTAACCTTCGAAACGCGTTAGCCAGCAGTAGTCCGTATGCCTCCTTCCTGGGACCTGGAAAACTGCTACCACTGGAATAATTGCCTCTGTGCCATTGCTATGCGATTTTTTCTTCGACCTTTGTGAGTAGTTTTTATCTTGTTTTTAATTAAATAAATCTGTCAAGGATAATGCACTAGGCTGGTGCGCTCTTTTTTCTCTTCTTTTTGTGTAATATGTCCGCCTGTGTAAGATTTTGTCGGAAAGAATAACTTATATTATTCAATGCAGGCGGTTTCCATCTTCATTGTGGGCATTTGAAGCCCACAAGCATTTATTTCCTGGATGTGGTGAATGCTGTGCTCCCAGCATTCACTGCTCATTCCCGCACATGCTCAGTGGCATCCTGGGAAGCCTGAGACTAGCTCCCAGGAGTCTGGGAGAGGCTAGAAACACGCCTACTCCCACGGGAGGAGAACCAGAAGTGCAAAGAAGAATAGAAAAATAAAAGGTAATTACGGCGATTTAAATTTTTTTAAACGGCATGTCAACATCTAGGCAAGGAAGAGAATACATAGAGATATTGTTCAAAATTTGGGTGGAACTCCGCTTTAAGCAGCAAAAAAAGCTCCAAAAACCGCTGTTAAAACGTCCGTGTGTATGAGGCCTTAAACAGAGCCACCTATTGCTGAGCTGTCCCATGGTCCCAGCAGTTCCATCTTGGCCCAGTCTTCCTACATTTATTTATGCATTCCAGCTGTTTGGCCGCCATGAACTCACTCCCACATATGAGCAAGGCAGTTACTGTTGCAGCGCAGCTCTTTATGCATTTACGGCACACTCAATGTCCCGTGATTGCAGAGAGTACACCCCCTTTAAAATGACACGAGTGGTGAGAGATAGCGTGCAGGCCAACCAGCGTTTGCTTCTTTTATCAATGCCTAATTTCATACTGCCTTTGTAAGTGTGATGTTTAAGGGGTGTTTTTTTAGTAATAAATCTATGATGGGATTACGCTATGGAGTGTGTTTCTTTTCTTGTGTAAGACGGATTGCACTCGGAGGAGAATTCTATCTAGAGTGTGGCTAATCGTGGATGGAGAGTCCAATGACATAAGGCATAATAGATTGGAGATCTGGTGAGTGCAATATCAGTAGAGAGTGGAACCCATGAGGTGTGGTGATAAGGAACACTTTGAAAACACATCAGATCTCAATGGGGAAAAATATCATGCTGGATATCTATACTGATATGGACTGGGTAATGTTTTAGGAATGAAAGGATGCCACATTGTTTGATGGAACTTAAAATGATCGACCTAAAAACACATCAGATCTCAATGTGGAAAAATATCATGCTGGATATCTATTCTAGGGATGAGCCGAACACCCCCCAGGTTCGGTTCACACCAGAACATTCAAACAGGCAAAAAATTTGGAAGAACACACGAACACACGAACATGAAAAATCAAAAATGCTAATTTTAAAGGCTTGTATGCAAGTTATTGTCATAAAAAGTGTTTAGGGACCCGGGTCCTGCCCCAGGAGACATGTATCAATGCAAACTTTTTTTTTTTTAAATTGCCGTTTTTTCGGGAGCAGTGATATTTTTAATGCTGAAAGTGAAACAATAAAAATGAAATATTCCTATAAATATCATGCCTGGGGGTGTCTATAGTATGCCTGTAAAGTGGCACAGTTTTTTCATGTTTAGAACAGTACCGCAGCAAAATGACATTTCTAAAGGGAAAAAGTCAATTAAAACTGATCGCGGCTGTAATGAATTGTCGGGTCTTGGCAATATAGATAAAACCCATTGAAATAAACAGCATGGGGTCCCCCCCCCAGTCCTTTACCAGGCCCTTTGGGTCTGGTATTAATATTAAGGGGAACCTTGAACTAAAAATGAAAAAAAAAATACATGGGGGTCCCCCCAAAATCCATACCTGGCCCTTCAGGTCTGGTATGGATTTTAAGGGGAACCCTGCGCCAAAATAAAAAAAATGGAGTAGGGCCCCCCAAAATCCATACCAGACCCTTATCCGAGCACGCAACCTGGCAGGCCGCAGGAACCGTACCAGGCCACATGCCCTCAACATGGGGAGTGTGCTTTGGTGTCTGACCCCAAAGCACCTTGTCCCCATGTTGATGGGGACAAGGGCCTCATGCCCACAACCCTTGCCCAGTGGTTGTGGGGTATGCGGGCGGGGAGCTTATCGGAATCTGGAAGCCCCCTTTAACAAGGGGACCCCCAGATCCTGGCCCCCCTATGTGAATTGGTAACAGGGTACATTGTACCCCTACCTCTTCACAAAAAAAGTGTCAAAAATGGTAAAAAAGAGACAACTTGGGACAAGTCCTTTATTAAGGACCCCTACGCCATTTTTTTTTTATTTGGCGCAGGTTTCCCCTTAATTTCCATTCCAGACCTGAAGGGCCTAGTATCGATTTTGGGGGGACCACCGCGTATTTTTTTTTTTTTTTAATTCTTGGTTCAGGGTTCCCCTTAATATTCATACCAGACCCAAAGGGCCTGGTAATGGACTGGGAGGGACCCCGTGCCATTTTTTTCAATGAGTTTTATCTATATTGCCAAGACCCGACAATTCATTACAGCTGGGATCAGTTTTAAATGACTTTTTTCCTTTAGAGATGTCATTTTGCTGTGGTACTGATCTAAACACAGGAAAAATGTGCCACTTTACAGGCATACTATAGACACCCCCTAGGCATAATATTTAAAGAAATATTTCATTTTTATTGTTTCACTTTAAGCATTAAAAAAAAATCACTGCTCCCGAAAAAACGTTCATTTTAAAAAACAATTTTTGCATTGATACATTGTAATGGATGTGACTATGAGTGTTATGATGAAATGCCTATTTCAAATATAACCATATAGATATAAGTGCTTACTTCAGCCTCTGCTATCAGCCTTAACCATATTCAATTAGATGCCTGCCAGCTTACCCTATCCCTTCATGTGAAACAGAACTGCAAGAGTTAAGAACAAGTTAAAGAAGATTGCGCCTCCAGAGAGACTGGAGACAAGACACTCTATTTAGCTATGATAGTTTGCTATTCCCTTATATAGATATAACCCAGCTAAAGCTTATAAAGCTTATACTTTGTCACAATAATGAATATGTATATCTTGTGGTCCGCATACGCTTGTCTTATTTGATATTTGATTTGATAACAAAATATCCGTCTCATGGTATATTAGCCAGAGTCCAGGAAGTAATAAAAGGGAAGTATCAATCTACTGAACTCGTGTATGTCTCAGTAATTTACTTCAAGTGTGCACACTTTTACATTGAAGGTTAATTTGGCCAGGGGGACAGAAACAAAAGTACCGAACGGTTCTGGTTCGGTCTAAAACATTTGGCTCCCAACGTGGGGCTCGAGATTGGCCCAAAAGGCCAGCTGAACTAGAGGACACTGAAAGAGGACCACCGGAGCCTGATCAACTCTGGAGAAAACGGTAAGACATTTTCCTTAATAATTTGTCTGCTGTTTGATCCGCATCATATTTGGTTAATTTCTGTCTCCGCATCGGCTTCCTGCGGTCCACAAAGACAGGTATATATCTTGTCTTGAGCCTATTTATATAGTACGATCCTGCAATTGTTTCTGTCCCGCCTGTATTTGGAGTGTTTTGTTGGAGCCTGTCTTGTGACGGCTGTTGGGAAAATTAGATTGATTATATAGTCACGGATGAAATTAGTTGACGTGGTTAAACTTCTCCTGGGGGAAAATAAATAATTGTACTGTGAAGTATGGGAAGATCAGGAGGGGGCATCAGGAATACGCCCAGCGGTAGCGTGGGGATCCCGTGAGATCTGAGAAATCCTGTATTCCTCTATGGTTATCACACATTGTGTTGTGGGTCACATTTTTGTTGTTGGTGGTAATGTTGTTTCCTAAGTGTGTTTGTGTCTGTTATTTTGGATACATAAAGAGGGTTGGGGGTTGATTGAAGTGGTAGAGCCAGGATATAGGGCTGAGTCTCTTGGTTACAAACCTCTACTACCGTAGGCCCCACAAGTAATGGTATTCAGATTGAATGTACATTACCAGGTGAAATTCTCTCTTGGCAAGTCATTGGAAGTTATTGAGGCTGATGCTAGAATGAGTAACCAGGGAACCAACCGGTGTCCCTTACAACCTCAGCAGCCAGAGCAGTATGAGGAGATAGAGAAAGCTAGCGTGAGGAATTTGGGTTTCGTGTTGGGACGTGTAGATGATGTTTAAAGTGGTTCATTAAATATCAGCTGCTGGTGTTTCATGTTCATGCTCTCTCTCCTCATTCTTGTTCAAACCTAAGAATTGTGACATGGGACACAAATTAGCGAAGCCAAAAGAGGGCAGTTTGGCCTGTGATTTGGTTTTAGAATGGGAGGGAGAGGATGCTGTGAAAAAGGGAAAGAAATTAGCAAAAGTGTGAGATTGATATGCATTTGGGTGGGAGATTACAGGTAGATGAATGGCGTACTGTTTTGAAATGTAAATAAGGTCTGTTGTCAGATTATGGGTTGCTACAAGCAGCAGATGCTTGGTTTAAAGTTGCAAACGCTATTCATGACGAAGTGGGTGGATTGAACAGGAAACAAACCAAAATGGTTGCATTGTGTACGTGTACAAGAAAACTAGAAAAGAGGAAGCTAAGTAGTCAGCCACCGCCCTATAATAGCGTTTGGTCCCCAGGAGGTAGACACTGCCCTTCGTCTACCGCCCCTCTGTTCTAAGTGACACCTCCCCCTGTGGCAACATGCCCTATGCCACCAGCCCCTAAATTGCCCACACCGAAACCCACCCACATGTTTCCAGTGATGGAACATAGTAGCAATCAATGTAGCATTTTAATTAAATAAATAATTTATGTATAGGATGTCTTGAATATTTCTGAATATTTCAGTCAGAGTCTGAATTTAGGTGTAATTGCTTACCTTTGCATTATTGAAGCTTAAAGGTGTTTCTTTTCTAGTAACAGTAAATGTAGCAAATATGCTATATTTATGCAAATGATTTTAATTGTGTTTAAGCTGTATTAGCAACAATTGGGGAGTTTAAAATGTTCAATTTCAATATTTAACAGTATTATAAATAAAGAGGAAGTTTATGTATTCTGGGCGTTATGCCATAAGAACAAAAGAGGAAGTGCTTTCCTTGCTTAAAGTGGAGTTCCACCCACTTTTACAACTCTTCAGCATCCCTCACTAAACTGTGCACTGTAAACGAATTGGATATTTTTTTATTTTTTTTCTCAGCACCTACTGTATATCTGCAGTATTCATTTCTCATAATTTTTCATATTCTGTATGGAGATGGTTCACATCTCCACTCAAAAACGCCTGAAGCCAATATGTGTACAAGAAGTTTACTGATTTGGGTTTTAGCATGCTGAACAGAGTGCATAGACACATGTTAGCTGCCGTATTTATTTCAGGTCTTAAAGAGTCAATCCGAAAGGGTCTGAGTATAGAGAACCCACAACCTTGAAGCTTGAGACGTTGTTATTAGTAGTTATTAGGTCCAGAAACCTCACGGAGCAGTAGAGAGTAGCTCCTCTCATTATGGCCTCTGACACACTCTATCTGCGCCCACCGGTACCAACTCCACGTGTCTGCTACAACTGCGGAAGACCCGGCCACTCCAGAAGGGAATACTGAAGCCCCCGGAAATTCACCCACAGTCGACCAAGCCCCAACCATGGTCCACATGAAAGCGCCCAATACCAGGGACATGACACCCCACCTCATCCACCACCCCACCTCACTCCAGATCATATGGACCTTCTCCACAAGGATTCAGGCAAGCCTGTTTCACCTGCCAGCTACACCTGGACTGTTATGCCACAAGGTGCCCAGAACTCCCCCTCCCAATTCGCCAAGGCAATGGCCCTCATTCTGGACACCTGGGTGAAGTTACACCCAGACATTGTACTCCTTCAGTATGTAGATGACTTCCTGCTTGTGCAGATACCCTTGGTGATGCCTCAATCTTCTCTGAAAGCCTCCTCCACTACCTGGCTGAGCAAGGATGCAAGGCCTTAAAGCAAAAAGTCCAGAGAGAAGGTGATTTTCCTAGGCCACTGCATCTCCCAAGGCACCTGACATCTCACTGAAGAAAGAGTTGCTGCAATCAAGGGCATCCCCTGCCTCAAGGTCAAAAGCCCCTACACGCCTTCCTAGGACTGATCTCCTACTGCCGTTCTTGGATCGCGGAAGCCTCTCTCCTGATGCGACCTCTCTATGATGCCTTGAAGTCTGACCCCTTCCTAATTTCCCAAGAGGCTGTGAACAACTTTGAAACTCTGAAGGAGATCCTTTCAACAGCCCCTGCTTTGGGCCTACCAGACTAGGAAAAGACTTTCAAACTGTTTGTCTCAGAGAGACAAGGACATACCACAGGAGTCCTGGCTCAGGCCCATGGCAATAGACTCAGACCCATTGGGTATTACTCCTGTCAACTGGACTCAGTGGCCGGGGGGGACCCTCCTGCCTCAAAGCCGTCTTTGCAGCCCAATGCCCCTCATGACATAACTGCCATACTGAACCAAGTACAGCCCAAACACCTGTCCTCAGCAAGACACCTCAGACTTCAGTGTGCCTTGCTTCTCCCCGATAACATCACCATCCTCCGATGTGATACCCTTAACCCATCCACTCTGCTTCTTCTTCTCGAGGGGGGAACCTCTTTGGAGAATGATCCTCAACTCACCGCTCATGACTGCTTCGAAGTGATGAAGATGGAAACAACACACTTACCAACAGTCAGTGAAACAGCCCTTAAGAATCCTGACTTGACAATTTTTGTGGATGGTCCCAGGTATGCAGGCATTACCCTCCTCCATGTCTGCCCAGGAAGCAGAACTCCAGGCCCTAACTATGGCATGCAAATTGGCAGAAGGAAATTTTGGGATCCTCCGGAAAACCAGAGGGTTCCTGACAGCAGCAGGAACACCTGTAAAACACAGTGCAGCTATCAAGGACTTAATGGATGCCCTACTCCTCCCAGCACAAGTGGCTATACTTAAGGTAAAGATGCACGGCAAGCTGCTTTCCCAAGAAGCATGAGGCAATCACCTGGCAGATACCGCTGCAAAACAAGCTGCAGATTGAACGCGAGAACTGGTCAGCAGAGTGAATGCACCTATCCTGGATGACCCAATAGACACCCCTGAAGAGACTGTACAAACCACTATGATTCTACAAAACCCTCCTGTAAACAGGACCCGCCTCAAGGAGCAACAAGAGACAGCTGACAAAGAAGAAAAAGATGTGTGGATCAAAAAAGGAGTCACAGAAGTTGAAGGAATCATGGAATTTAACAAGAGACTGTGTCTGCCACGTAGGCCGGAAGCCTATCCCGTTACCAACATGACGGCAAAGACCACAGCTGAAAGACTTTTAACAGAAATAGTGTGCAGATATGGTGTCCCAGAGGTTATAGAGAGTGACCAGGGGCCGGCTTTCACGGCCTCAGTAACCAAAGAGATATGGGTGAAGAAATTGAGTTATTTACTGTATTAATAACTATATTTCAATAATTCATATTGATGAGAAAAGTTCCAAGAAAAATCTGTTAAGGTCTCGTGTAAAACCTCCAAAATTGATTTAATGATCAATTAGCAAAATGTTACAAAAACAATGTCAAAATGTAGAATACAAAAATAGATTATTCTTAAAATAAAGTTTAAATCAGATATGTCTGTGTGTATATCTTGAGATCTGTGTGTGTGTGTGTCTTGATGGAGAGCTGCAGTGTAAGTGAGTCTTTCCCCACAGCCTGTCTGTCCTCCTTCAATTAACCCCCCCTTTTTCCATAGAGGCTGGCTTAAAAAAGGTTCGTTATAGTCCCATAGAAAAGACCGGGAAATTTGAATTACTCCTTCCAACATTCCTAAGGGTGGGGCTATGAACTATGTGAGAAAATCTATCGTTTAAGAATCATTTAACTTACAATATATACATTTCCTTTAAACATATAAAATCCTACATATCAGTATACATATATGTAAAATGCAGTGTTCTTATTAATATCCTAATCAAGAAATATAGTAATGTAAAGAAACAGCTTATATTCTTAACATACTGAAACTTTGTGTCTTTGGAAAGACTGTAATCTTATCTCTTACAATGGGGGAGGTGACATGGTCTACACTAAATTGTATCCATATGTGAGATGAATCTCTCCCAAGAAATGCATACTAAGCCTGTACCAGCATAAACTTTCATGAGTATAAAAACCTATGTAACTTCACCTTTTCCCAACATAGAAGATATATATACATTTATATATATATTTATATATATATAATTCAATTATCATAAGAACTCAACCATTCATAAATTCTGATATTCTAACATTTCCCTCTCAAAATGATTGATTTATCCAATCTTATCATTTTTAAATCTAAATAAATCTGAATCTAACTCTAAATCCATTTATACCTCAAACGCATCACATTCGTATTCATTCATCCTCAAAGATTTTAAGATAATTGATTTAAATATATATTTTCAAATTTGATTCTATATAAGGAAAAGTGAATTCATAACCCTTCATCTTCATATACCATAAAAAATATTTTCACCCTTATTATTTCCTTTTTCTTTTACCAAATAAATCAATCCCCTTAATTTCATGATTCATAAATGTAACATTGTTGTACAATACTTTGAAATATAGATATCACTTCAGAAATTTGTTTCATATTTTCCCTCCAAATTGTGTTTAACATAAATCTATAATCCATAAAACCTTTCTAATAACCTTGTCAAAATTAAACATAAAATATGTTCTTAACTTCAATTTGTTCATATAAGTGAGATGATTTCAAAACTAAATACATATTACAATGTAAAGTTAATCCTATCTTGTTTATGTACCTTTAAGAAAAATGTACTCTGTCTTAATTAACACCAGATGTTCCCTCTAACTAGAATGACTCTATTGTAGGGATGTTTAACCCTTTCAACTCTGAAAATACACTATATATGAGTGTAAAAAATGATGTGTAAAAAATATCTCATCTTGATATAATAAACATGTCCTGTCACATAAAAATTATATATAAAAACTGAAATATATATGATGGATAAATTATTCCATCAGTAGTCAAAAAAAATCAAAAGTCCATTGTTTTTAGAATGTCCTCTCTTATCAGAGGTTCTCGAGAATTTTTTTTCTTCTTCTTCTTCCTGCACTCTGTAAAGTTGGAAAAACTTTATTGAACATTAAAATGACAACAATAATTATAACGAATTAATCTCTTCTGTCAATTCTTCTCCCAGAACTGATATTCTTAAACTTCAAGATTTTGTTCCCATCTGGAAGGTCTAGAAATATTACATTTCTTTCTTTTGATGACTTACAAGTCAGATCCTAAAAAAGAATGCAGTATCATTATTGAGAATTTAAATACATACAAAATATACCTTCATTTACTTATTCATTTTACATACTAAAATTCTAATATTTTATTATGACATACAAACCATATTTTAATAATACCATTTCTAATTACCTTACTTTGCTCTATTTTTCTTAAAATGACCTATACTCTAATTTATTATTCTGTGTATTTAAACGACAGGACGCAATTTCTCTTTTTTTAGTCATAATATAAAATCTTGTTTTCATAAACCAAATAAAAGATTTTAAATTACCCCAGAGGATAAAAGCAAATTATATATTCATTCACTTCTCCTCTATAATATTTCAGAGTAATGCATGCTGTACTGTACTTCTAACATTTTCAATTCAGCATTTTCTGTAAAATTTTTGCTGAATAGTATAACCATTCTTTGGGTAACACCTAGAAAGACCTGTTGAACAATTCTTAATATTATTGACAAATCCTGTCTCAAAGCATCTCTCAGCACTTGTTCTAACAATCCCATTTATAGGCTTTCTGAATAAATTTAACTGAGAATGTTCTGTTATCACATCTACCTCTATGGGTTTAGATTTTAAAGTTTTAAAAAATTTGCAATATTTGTCATATAATTCTCCTGAATGAATTCTCTTAAAAAGAATTTTTAATGACAGATCAGGTGTCCGTAATATGATCATCCTAGATCTCACAATCTTTTCTGTTATTTTGACTGCAAAATAAACACTTAACAATTGCTTCATATTTGTGTCAAAAGTCTTTTCCATATTTGTCAAACCTCTGGAGAAAAAACCTATTATTTTCGGTTCACCATCTTTTACCTGAAATAAAATTACTGAGATGGAATTCTCAGATACCTTAGTAGACAATAAAACAGGCATAGATATTCCAATTTCGATTGTATGCAATGAAACAGCATTCTGCAAATCTTTTTTCAACATTTCAAAAACATTTGTATGGGTTTGAGACCATTGATCAAACACAAAATCTTTTTGTTTCAGGAAATCAAATAATGGTTTAACTTTATCATCGTCGTATTCCTGTAAAAACTCTTTGCAAGAATTTACCTCAGTCAAAAATTGATATAATGCCTTGTAAGATGTTGGAACTGGAATAGCAGAAATGTTTCTAACTTTTTCCTGTGATAACATTCTCTGTCCATGACTAATTTGCATATGAAGAAAGTTAACTTTATCTTTCATTAACTGAACTGACTCTGTGTTCAATTTCAATCCTGCTGTTTGTAACAGAGTAAATAACTCTGTCAGCAGAGTGACATGTTCCTCTGTATTTTGGGTAGACAACAAAATTTTGTCCACATGTTGGAAAATACATATTGGTCTAGAAAATTTTGATAAAACTTTCTCCAAGCACTCGTGCACTATTCCGTCACTGATTTCCATTTCTGGAATTATTCTAGTGAAGGCATACGTTTCTTTATTGAAACTGGAGGCAAGTTTATAATGACAGCTGTTTGTTACTGGTACTGAAAAATGACTATTGGAAATTTCCAGTACTGAAAATACTTTGGCCTTGGCATCCATTTGTGACATTAAATTTAAATTAGGAACAATAGGTTTGTTATTTGTAATGCATTTATTCAGTGATCTCAAATCAACTGATATAGAATACGAATCATCAGCATTCTTGATAGGCCAAATACAATTATTTACCAGTGATTGTGCCTTCTTTAATATTCCTTGTTGTAAAAATGATTGTACAATGTCAGAAACTGGACCTATTGATTCTTGTGGCAACTTATTTTGAATTTGGGGTTCAGGGTCTCGTCCCTCAATTTTTATCTCAATATCTTTAAACAAACCTGTATCCATTTTGTTCTGACTCCAAAGACTTTTATGTGCTCTTACCGATTGTTCCAATTCGAGATTGGTTCCTGTGTGTGGCCAATTAAGATCTGAAGTAATGTCAGCGACTGCTGTACAAATACTTCTAACATTATTGTACATGGAAGAATCTATTAACCTAGATTTGGGCCTAGATGAATCTTTCCATATAGTACAATTACTTAAATCAATAACCCAATCTAATTTACTAATCACATCCATGCCTAAAATATTCTCTGTATTTTGGCAACACCAGATGTCCATTTTAGTTTTTAAAACTCCTGGAATCACGAAATTCACACCAGAAACTTTATCTGCAACTGTATTTCCTTTTCCATTGAAACCAATTAAATTACATTTTGGAGAATCAATATTCACATGTAATTTGTTTTTAGTTAAACTGAGTTCGGATCCTAAATCTATTAACCATTTAGTATCCTTGCCATTTAATAAACCATGTACCCATGGCCTTCCACTTTCATCTAATAAAAGCAAAGTCACATATTTTCCTTGTCAAAAGAAGTTTATTGAGTATACAATGTTATAAAGATACATAAAGTAAGTTTACAAGGATCTATAAAGTAAGCTCATTGTTTTACAGTAGGGTTTATATAGGTAAATATCATGAAATTTCAAATATTAAACATTGGGTTCACGTAAACCTAAATTAAAGATATATATCATTTCCTTAGTTACTTTTGTAGGTATTTAAATGATTTATACCTACTATACATATTGTTTACAAGTAGAGTGTATATAGGTCAAATAAATTCTGATAATGAGCTTTAATCGTAAGGTGAAGAAAAGGAAAGAGAAAGAAAAAAAAGGGTTGAAAGGTAGAGGTATGGTCCACAAGGTTGTCCCGCTCGTCAGTTTATTATTCTTTTTAGTTCTCTTTGAAGCCTTAGAATGGGTGTCTCTGTAAGTCATTTAATCTGTTACCATGGCAACAGGACAGAGTCATTGAAGTTTGACAGGAACTGTTGTTTTATCCAAGGATGCCAAAGTTTTTCAAATTTTGGAATTTGATTTTGATCGATGGCTACCATCTTAGCATGGGACATTGTATTATTCATTCTGTGAATTGTTTCTGCTAGTACCAATGTAGGAGATTTCCATGCCTTGGCCACTGTTTGTTTTGCAGCCGTTATTAGTTGGATCATAAGTTTGAATTGAGAGAGTGTTAACCATTCCAGTTTTAGATTAAGTAAAGTTAAATATGGATCTGGTTGTATTATTTTTTTAAATATTTTAGATGCAATCACGAAGACTTCCTTCCAGAAGGTTTGGATTACTGGGCACGTCCACCATATGTGTAAATATGTGCCTATTTCTGGGCATCCTCGAAAACAAAGAGCTGAGGTATTAGGTGAATATTTTGCCACTCTAGCGGGTACAAGGTACCAGCGAGTTAGGACTTTATAATTTGTCTCCAGTGCTAAGATGTTGGGTGAAGATGACTTAGATGTGAGCCATATGTTAGACCAGTCCGTGTCTTCTAAAGTTCGTCCCAGGTCCTCCTCCCACCTCTGAACGTAAGAGGGTCTATTAAGATTTGCTACTCCATATAATTGATTATAAAGTGATGAAATTGTACCTTTAGCAAATGGATCTTTTGTACAGATTGATTCAAAAATGGATAATTGGGATAATGGTGTATCCCCCTTTAGGAATGGTGTATAGAAATTTTTGATTTGGAGATATCTAAATATCTCAGAGTTTGGTAGATCATATTTTTCTCTAAGCGATGGGAATGAAAGGAATGATTTAGATGCTATGAAGTCATTTAGTGTCTGAATGCCTGATGTTGTCCAAGCTTTAAAAGAATTTGGGTAGATCCATGCCGGATAAAAGGCCGGATTTCTGATAAAAGAAAGGAGAGGATTGTGTGGAGATTGTAACTGATATTTGGTTTTTAGTTTATCCCAGAGAGATAAGAAGTGTTTAGTTATGGGATTATGAATTTTAAAGCGGTCTTTAGGATCAAGCCATAATAAATTTGATATTAATAGAGGGTCATTTTCTGAAGCCTCTATAAATACCCATAATAGGATTTCCTGTTTTGCATGGTATTTGGACAGACTGGCCAAATGTGCTGCTCTGTAGTAGTTAGTAAAATTAGGGTATCCCAGGCCTCCTTTATTTTTGGGAGATGTAGTGTGTGTATAGGTATACGTGGTTTAGAAGAGCCCCATATAAACGAAGTTGCTCTTTTTTGTACTATTCTCAAAAATAGGAAGGAGGAAGGAAGAGGAATGAAGAGGAGAGCTTAGAGAAGGGAATAGGGAGGACTCTGAATAGATAAAGCAATTTGGGTAGAATAGTCATTTTGATTGCATTAATCTTCCCTATCCAGGATAAAGGAAGTTGCGACCATTGTTTTATTAGATTTGTGATCTGTCTTAATACAGGAGGATAATTGGTTGAGAATAAGTCAGAATGAGATGCTGTTAAATGAATTCCAAGATATGGGATTGATTTTTCTGCCCATGTGAATGGGAGTGCAGCCCTAGCCGGGATCAATTCCATGTTTGTGAGTGAAATATTAAGCACTAGGCATTTCTTAGGATTAATCATAAGGCCGGATAGGGCTGCAAATCCATCAAGAGCTGGTATTAAGTTAGGACCAGAGACCTGTGGTGATGATAGAAAAAGTAATATATCGTCTGCAAATATACATAATTTGTGTGTAATACCTCCTACTTCAATGCCAGTTATAGTTTGGTTTGTTCTGATGTATTGGGCCATGGGTTCGAGTATAAGGGCAAATAATAAGGGAGATAATGGGCAACCCTGTCGGGTACCTCTTTCGATATTAAAGGCTTCAGATTTGTATCCAGCATATTTTATATAGGCTTTGGGTTTATTATATAATGCTTTGATCCATGTTAAAAAGTGGGGTCCAAAACCCCATTTTTGTAATGAATATTGCATATATTGCCAGGATACTGTGTCAAATGCCCTCTTAATATCGAGAGATAGAAAACATAAAGGGATTTTCCGTTTTTTAGCAATATGTGCCAATAACACTGCCCTGCGTATATTATCGCCTGCCTGTCTAGTTGGCATGAAGCCTACTTGATCTCTATGTATTAATTTTCCTATAATGCTATTGAGGCGTTTTGCTATTATTTTTGCTAATAATTTAATATCGAGGTTTAACAGAGAGATAGGCCGATAATTCACACAGGAAGTATCATCAGAAAGGGGTTTTGGGATCATACAAACAATTGCCATTAGTGTTTCTTGCCGAAAAGAATGTCCATCTAGAAGTTTGTTAAAAGTTTCAGTGAGAATGGGAGAGAGTATTTCTGAGAATGTTTTATAGTATAAAGCCGAGTAGCCGTCTGGGCCTGGTCTTTTGTTAAGTTTTAGGTCTTTTATGGCGTTAGCAACTTCATCTATAGTTATAGACTCATCCAAACTGCTTTTTTGATTCTGAGATAACTCAGGTAAGGTTATTTTTGAGAAGAAGGATTCAGCCTCTGTAGGATTAAGTTCATTGTTTGTCTTGTATAAAGTTGCGTGATGTGAGTGAAATTTATGGACTATTTTAACTGGATTACAAGTGTAAACATTTTTTGATAATTTCAAACGTATTGGTTTGAAAGATTTGTTAGTTGAATTTAATGCCCGAGCCAAATATGTACCTGGTTTGTTTGTATTCATGTAGAAATTGTGTTTGGAGCGTTTGAGGGATTTATCAACTGACTCAGTGAGAAATAGATCGTATTCCAATCTAGATTTTTCCAGATGAGATTTTGTACTCTGAGATGGATTATCTTGAAATGATATGTAGGCTGCATTAAAATTGAGTTCTAGTTTTTTTGCTAGATTTTTGCGTTCCCGTTTAAATAGTGCCATTTGTCTTTGTATTGTACCACGCAAGACAGGCTTATGAGCTTCCCACAGTGTTATTGGGGAGATGTCTGTTGTATTATTAATTGATATGTATTCCTTTAAAGCTTGTTCAATGGCCATTTGATGTAGTGGATGTTTGAGCATTATGTCCGGTAAGTACCACGTTGGGTCATGCGCTTTTGGTATGGCTGAGGCTATAGTAGTGTATACTGCATTATGGTCAGACCACGGAATCGGAATTATATCTGATGCAATAATTTCTGGTATCATTCCTATTGTTAGAAAAATATGATCTATTCTGGTGAAGGTTTGATGAGGGTGCGAGAAATAAGTGAATTTCTTTTTCATTGGGTTACTTTCTCTCCATGAATCTACCAGATTGTATTTGGAAAGAAGTTGAGAAAAAGGTAATCTAGAGGTTATTTTGGATGGTGTAAAAGGTGATTTATCTAGAAATGGGAGGAGGACCTGGTTCGAATCCCCACACATTATCACTGTTCCTATTTTGTGTATGGTGTAGGTTGTTTGTTAGGAGCGTAGTAGGAAATCACTGTGATTGCTGTATCCATTATATAACCCATGAGTATCAGATATCTACCTTCTGGGTCTTTAATTTCTGATGATAAGGTGAATGGTGTGGATCGGTGAAATGCAATTAGAGTTCCCCTTTGCTTGGTACAGGCAGAAGCCGTGTAAATTTGTTGATAAAAAGGAGAAATATATTTTGGAGTAGAATGTTTGGTGAAGTGTGTTTCTTGGAGGCATACTATGTGAGCCTTCTTGTTATGGAAAGTACGGAAGGCTTTGGTCCTTTTTTGAGGGACATTTATTCCCTGAACATTCAGGGAAAGTATATTCAGTGGTGCCATGGCAATAGATCAAATAGTTTTGACTTACTTTTTGTTATGCAGAGCTGACTGCGCAGATCAACCTGTGTGGACTGAAGAGATGAATAGATAGAAAAGAAACCAGTGAATTCTGGAGTAAAGAGTAAACAAAAAACATATGAGATTAGATGATACATTGTATAAATTATTTTTTGCAAGTAATCACAATTTACCCGTGAAAGAGAATAAATATCTCTCTCAGGGGAATAAGTGCCTTCGTCACACTCCCACATAATATGGTTGGGAGAATGAGGAGGGCTAATGGGGGTACACGGATCTTCCGCTTACAGGAGAGAAGTGCTATGTCAAAAGACATCAAAATGATGTTTCATTAATTGGAGTGCAGAATATAGTTTTTGTTGAAATTATTTATTCCAGGGTGGTTGTATCTGGTTAGTCTTGCCCTAGGCTAAATAATTCAGTTAGAAAGGTTCTGTTAATAACTTTGGTATTGATGAAGATAGTTTGAATTATTTTGGGATTTTAACCCTTTTAGAGTAAACAATTACATATTTTATTCATATGTAACTGTTTAGATATGTTAACTCATAAAATTGAGGTTGTATTGCTTCAGATTAGAATAAACAAAAACATAATTCTAGGAACTAGTTAGGTAATAATATATTTGTTTTAAGAAAAGAAAGAAAAAGCTTCCATTACTTCTGGATTATTGAACATATTTGTCCTAAAAAGTAATAAATCTATTGTTATTACCTGATAATATATAACTGAACATGAATTTCCTTATTTCACTTATATATTCTAAGGCTATATGAATCAGAAGTAATAAGAAATATAACTGGAATGTAACATGATCCCACACAGTGTGTGACTATCAGAATGCAGTTACATTCAGTTATAAATATAGGTTTTTTATAGAGAACCATCTCTTAGTATAATAAATGAAGCGATATTAGGAATTAGGATGTCAGTCCATTGAATCTTCTTGGTCCATGGATGATGTGGCATAATGGCCTCTTTTGTGAGAATGATGATTCCCATTTTGTTCTGAAATTTTCTGGGTGCTGCCTGAAGGTGAAGATGATGCCATTCTTCTGCGTGTGGGAGAGTTGCTGCTTGTGGGTTCTGTCAGATTTAATTTTAAAAGGGTTTGTTGTAGTTCATCTGCTGATCTGCTTCTGTAAATTGTACCTTGGTAGTTAAATCTGACTGAAAAGGGGAAGCCCCATTGATACATAATGTTGTGGCGTTGCAGTTCCATTAGTTGGGGTTTCATGGATCGTCTTTTAGTAATAGTAAGTTGGGATAGGTCAGCAAAAATTTGATAATTGTGTCCTTGAAAATTAAGTTCCTTTTTTTCTCTTGCAGCAATTAGTATTTGTTCTTTCGTTCTGTAATAATGAAATTTTGTGATTATATCACGTGGGGGTCCATCTTTCTTTTTGGCTGTGAGGGCTCTGTGTACTCTGTCCAGTTCTAAACGTTCAATAGGGATATCTGGCTTTAGTTCTTGTAATAGAGCAGTAATAGTAGATTGCAGGTCTGTCACAGTTTCAGGTATTCCCCTTATGCGCAAGTTTGAACGTCTGGCTCTATTTTCGTAATCTTCGAGCTTAGTTTGAAGTATTAAATTCTCTTCTTTTAATTGTTCCAATTCTGTTATATTTACTTGGGTTGTAATTTCAATTTCATCCATTTTTATTTCTAGGGCTGCGGTGCGGTTTCCCAGCTCTCTTATTTCTTTGGTTAGGCTTTTTGTTATTTGGTCTGAGGTTTGTTTTAAAGCCTTATGAAGCATCTTTTCAAATTGTAATAATATTACTGGGGATACTGAGGAGGCTTGTGGAGAAGTTTGTGAGAGGATTTGTTTTGTATCTGACTCAAATGGAGAGTCTTGCTGTGACATTTTCTGTCTGTGAGAGCGCCCTGATGCTGTATCTTGTGAGGTGACTGGAGCTGCTTCAGCTGCAGTGAGTGCCTGTGAGCTCTTTGTGAGGTGATTTTTATTTCTGCCATGGTTTCCTCCCAGTACCATATTTCCTGCCCAAACTTTCACAGTTTGTTCCCTGGGGCAAAAAGGTTCAAATGGATACCTTTTGAGCCTGCAGGCTCCGCTTTGTCCTTCTCTTCTCTCCTCAGCGGTGTGGAGCTCTAACAATGCATGTCTGCTCCGCTAGGCTCCGCCTCCTGCCAATGAAGTCACATATTTTAATGTTGGAGATGACTCAGAACCTTTTTTCCTAAATCCTGATGGTGATGGAAGTAATCCATCCCTCTCATTTTCATCATTGTTTTTCATATTGATTGAACTGTCATTAACAGTCAATGTACTGATCTGTTTGACTTCTGAAGCATAAGGCAAATCAGTCAAACTATTGTTTGAAGAAGAAAGAATATATTGCTCAGAAATATGTTCTGTATTTTCTACGTTTAAAGTTTTCCTTTGTGTAGTATGTAGGGAAGTATTTCCTGTCTGCTCTGAAACTTTAGTTCTGCCTGTGACGTGTATCTCACCATCTCTGGGTGTGGCCTAACACGTGGCACTCTGAACGCCATTTTGCTTTTCTTTATCTAAACGGCGTCTGCATTCAGCAGCTTTATTCAGTATTTTTGTTTTAAGCAAAACTTCATGTTCCTGGTCATCAACCTTGAAAAACCGCATATCTTGTACAAAAGGCTTCTGCATAGAATCTGCAGTAACATTCATAGAGTCTGCATTAACATTAATCTCTAAACTCTTGCTTGACTCTGCTTTAAACTTTACATTATTCTGTAACTCAGACAACTGAATATCCTTTATTTGAATTGCACTCTGCAAATCATCTATCCTTTCAGTCAAAATCTGACAATTAGTACATAAACTATTGTCCTTTGTTTCCTCTTTTGTACCAACTACATTGCTTCCAAAAACTCCTGATACCATTGTATCATAAACTTTAATTAACTTAATCAAATTCCTAACCTGTTTGCTGAATTTCTTAAATGTAAATTTTGACTTTTGTATTTTCATATTAGCCTGTAAGCATTCATTGAACATGTAACACCATAATTCATCATCTTTAACAAACTTTGACAGATTTTTAAATTCTAAATCACTCTCACTGGATAATTCATGAATTAAATCCATAACTTACCAATGTAAGACGGCTTCCTTCATGTAACACGCGTTCCCTCTCTTGGCGGGAAATTACGTCATCAAGAAACAGATTTTTCTTGCACGTGCACAAACGTCTCACTGATTCTGATGTTTCTTTTCCTTCCAAGTTCAATTCAATGATGCCGAAAATGAGCTTTTTCGATTTCTCCTGAAAGCTTGTCTGAATAATCACTGTTTTTGCTGATATTCCCTCTCGACAAGCGGAAGGAGAAATTATTGAAAAAAATTCGATATTCGGACAAAAAGAATCTGGCAAAAGGCTCGCCACTGAAGAAATTGAGTTATTTACTGTATTAATAACTATATTTCAATAATTCATATTGATGAGAAAAGTTCCAAGAAAAATCTGTTAAGTTCTCATGTAAAACCTCCAAAATTGATTTAATGATCAATTAGCAAAATGTTACAAAAACAATGTCAAAATGTAGAATACAAAAATAGATTATTCTTAAAATAAAGTTTAAATCAGATATGTCTGTATGTATATCTTGAGATCTGTGTGTGTGTCTTGATGGAGAGCTGCAGTGTAAGTGAGTCTTTCCCCACAGCCTGTCTGTCCTCCTTCAATTAACCCCCCCTTTTTCCATAGAGGCTGGCTTAAAAAAGGTTCGTTATAGTCCCATAGAAAAGACCGGGAAATTTGAATTACTCCTTCCAACATTCCTAAGGGTGGGGCTATGAACTATGTGAGAAAAGCTATCGTTTAAGAATCATTTAACTTACAATATATACATTTCCTTTAACCACTTCAATACCAGGCACTTAGACACCTTCCCGCCCAGCCCAATTTTCAGCTTTCAGCGCTGTCACAATTTGAATGACAATTGCGCGGTCATGCTACACTGTACCCAAACAAATTTTTTATCATTTTGTTCCCACAAATAGAGCTTTCTTTTGGCGGTATTTGATCACCTTTGCGGTTTTTATTTTTTGCGCAACAAATAAAAAAAGACCGAAAATTTTGAAAAAAAACAAGTTTTTCTTTGTTTCTGTTAAAACTTTTTGTAAATAAGTACGTTTTCTTCTTCAATGACGGGCACTGATATGGCTGCACTGACGGGCACTGATACGGCGGCACTGATGGGCACCGATGAGGTGGCACCGATGAGGTGGCACTGATGAGGTGGTACTGACGGGCACTGATGATGGGCACTGATAGGCGGCACTGATGGGCACTGATAGGTGGCACTGATGGGCACTGATAGGTGGCAGTGGTATGCGGCACTGATGGGCACTCATAGGCGGCACGGATGGGCACTTATAGGCGGCACTGATGGGCACTCATAGGTGGCATTGATGGGCACTCGTAGGTGGCATTGATGGTTACTTATGGGTGGCACTGATAGTTGGCACAGATGGGCACGGATGGGCACTGATAGATGGGCACTGATGGGCATGGATGGGCACTGACAGGTGGCATGAATGGACACTGATGGGTGGCACTGATGGCATTACTTGTTTGCAGTGATGCCCCTAAGGGTGGCATTGCTGGGCAGCACTGCCACATAATTGTGCCAATCAGTGCCCATTTGTGGGCACTGATTGGCACAGATTTGGCACACTGCGCACATGTGGATGGCCATGGGATACATACCTGGCCATCCACATGTTGCCCCTTCCCTGGTGGTCCTAGTGGCGATCCCTGGTGGTCCAGTGTGGTGATCTGTGGGGGGGCTGCGCTGATAAACAATCAGCGCAGACCCCCCCTGCCAGGAGAGCCGCTGATCGGCTCTCCTCTACTTGCATCTGTCAGACGCGAGTGAGGAAGAGCCGATCAACGGCTCTTCCTATTGACAGCGTGATCAGCCGTGATTGGACACGGCTGATCACGTGGTAAAGAGCCTCTGCCGGAGGCTTTTTACCAAGATCAGTGTAGCGGTGTGTCAGACTGACACACCGCTCCACCGATCGCCGTGATGCGCGCCCCCGGGGGCGCGCTGCGGCATGTTATCCTGCTGGACGTCATATGACATCCAGTCAGGATAACAGAACCACTTCCCGGACGTCAATCCGCTATAGGGTGGGCGAGAAGTGGTTAAACATATAAAATCCTACATATCAGTATACATATATGTAAAATGCAGTGTTCTTATTAATATCCTAATCAAGAAATATAGTAATGTAAAGAAACAGCTTATATTCTTAACATACTGAAACTTTGTGTCTTTGGAAAGACTGTAATCTTATCTCTTACGATGGGGGAGGTGAAATGGTCTACACTAAATTGTATCCATATGTGAGATGAATCTCTCCCAAGAAATGCATACTAAGCCTATACCAGCATAAACTTTCATGAGTATAAAAACCTATGTAACTTCACCTTTTCCCAACATAGAAGATATATATACATTTATATATATATTTATATATATAATTCAATTATCATAAGAACTCAACCATTCATAAATTCTGATATTCTAACAATGGGCAGCTTTAGGGGTCACACTAGCTTTCCACACCAGATGACCCATCCTCAGAGCAGTGGGAAGGTGGAAAGACTGAATGGCACAATAAAGTCTAGAATGCTGAAAATGTCTCAGGAAACAGGAATGAGTTGGCCAGATAGCCTACCCATTGCCTTATTCAGTGTTAGGTACACTCCAAGGGGAAACCATGGCCTGTCATCCTATGGGATATTGTTTGGTTCAGCCCCCACACTAGGTTGTTATTTCCCACAACAGTTGCAGCTCCAATCTTATGTATTAACTGATTATGTGACTGCTTTATCTTGAGAATTAACCCGTTGCCATTTGGGAGTGTTTTCTTCCATTCCAGATCCTGAGCTAGATGCAGCCACGCACAAGCTGGTCCCTGGTGACTGGGTCCTGGTAAAGAAGTTTGTAAGGAAACACACCCTTGAACCCAGATATGATGGTCCTTGTCAAGTCCTTCTGACAACTACCACATCAGTAAAAGTGGCTGGAAGGAACTCGTGGATACATGCCTCTCACTGCAAGAAAGCCCCTGTGCCCGAAGAAGAGGCTGGGGAGGCTTTTTGTTGTGATTTTTGACTAGGCCCAGGAGGTGGCCATAAAGATGGTATAACTCAATTCTGGTATAACTCATCCAATACACATGTTGCCACTTTCATATCCCCTTACAATAAGATACTTCCAGGTACTGATCACAGTGTCCGGTTCAATGAGAGAGCAAAAGGTCCAATGACTGTGTATGTATGTGTTACTGACACCTACTGGGGCAACAACTGTGATAAGGGGAGTAGTGGGTTGGAACACTGGGGATGAAAAATGGGGGTACAAGCCCGAAACCGCCCAGAATAGAAAGGACAAAAATGGGAAGTCACTCTTAGATAGGATGAGAATCAACAAACACACAGATCAATATTTCACCAAAGAGTTCAGACTGACCATTGAGAAGCCCAGCCCAGGGAACAGTGGGACCTATGTATTGGGCCTATGGTGGGGAAATGGGTATTACAGTTTTAGAAAACCAACTGAAAGGCATGTTCAATAACCCAGAGTGGACAGTTCCCCAATCTACATCCAACTCTAACCCCTTAAAGCCTCACATGCAAACATTAGGGGACATGGTGGCCATAGCAGACCCTACCTTTGAGGACACCATGACTGCAGAAACCGGTTTCTCAGATGTCAACTTGTGGCTCAAATGGATGAGGTACAATGCAGGGAAGCACAATAAGACCAATTGCTATGTGTGCGGGGGGGGCTAAACCACATTTAGGAACAGTGCCCCTTAATGTACTCCCAGAACATGAGACCTGTGTCCTTAGCCTATTCACCAACACAACCACTGACTACTCCCTGTGTGAGCATTGGAAAAAAGAGTACCCCATAGTCACTAAGGCTCCCAAGCCAGCAGAAGGTATCACTATATATAAGTACCACGGAGCGGGAAACCTTGGAAATTTCACCGAAGGTTACTGTGAGTCTTACAGTGAGGTGTCTGCAGATCTAGCGCAAAATTAAGTTCAGTCCTTAGGGGATCGGTACTGGATCTGTGGGGACATGAAAATTAGGAGTAGAATGACAGGACAGTGGACAGGAGAATGTGCAATGGCTAAAGCCATAATGCCCGTGCATATTCTCTCACAACACCCAGAGCCAGAAGCAAGCGATGTACCCAAACCAAACAGAAGACGCAGGAGTGCCCCCCGCAAGAAGTTTTGACCCTCATGTATACATAGATGCCATAGGGGTCCCAAGGGGGGTCCCAGATGAGTTCAAAGCAAGAGACTAAGTAGCAGCAAGTTTTGAGTCGCTGATTCCCATTATCACTGTAAATAAAAATGTAGACTGGATAAATTACATGCTCCTAGCTGAAAAGGGGGGTGAATGTAAAATGATCCCTGAGACAAGCACATGTTGAACTTACATCCCAGACAACACCAGCCAAAATGGTAAAGTGACTTTAGCTATCCAGAAACTTGAGGACTTGTCCAAAGAACTAAAACATAATTCAGGGCTCACCAACCCCTGGGATCAGTATTTTACCTGGATAAAGGGAGGATGGCAGGGATTGTTGACCCAGATAGGAATAGCTATCCTGGTAATGGCGGCTATAATCTGCTGCGTTCTCCCCTGCATCAGGAAGTGTGTGGAAAGGGCCATTGACCAAACTACCCCCACGTTCATGAACCAAGAGATATCAGATGATGATGTCTATTTAAGGCTTGATGAAAATTATGATGAAAATTATGTGTTACACTCCGTTACAGTCACCCTCCCCCGAGATGCAACACTGTAGGGCTATATGGACAGATAGCAGTAGTAGTGAACTAGTCACTGCTCTTTCTCTACATACGGCTTAAAAGAGTTGCAGAGGGGGATGGGCTGGGTGTAGTTCTTTCAGTGTGAGGGACAGTTTTGTGAAATAAGCATTTCAAGGGGGGAACTGTAATGGATGTGACTATGAGTGTTATGATGAAATGCCTATTTAAAATATAACCATATAGATATAAGTGCTTACTTCAGCCTCTGCTATCAGCCTTAACCATATTCAATTAGATGTCTGCCAGCTTACCCTATCCCTTCATGTGGAACAGATCTGCAAGAGTTAAGAACAAGTTAAAGAAGATTGCGCCTCCAGAGAGACTGGAGACAAGACACCCTATTTAGCTATGATAGTTTGCTATTCCCTTATATAGATATAACCCAGCTAAAGCTTATACTTTGTCACAATAATGAATATGTATATCTTGTGGTCCGCATACGCTTGTCTTATTTGATATTTGATTTGATAACAAAATATCCGTCTCACGGTATATTAGCCGGAGTCCAGGAAGTAATAAAAGGGAAGTATCAATCCACTGAACTCGTGTATGTCTCAGTAATTTACTTCAAGTGTGCACACTTTTACATTGAAGGTTAATTTGGCCAGGGGGACAGAAACAAAAGTACCGAATGGTTCTGGTTCGATCCAAAACAACATGTCCCCTGGGCAGGACCCGGGTCCCCAAACACTTTTTATGACAATAACTTGCATAAAAGCCTTTAAAATTAGCACTTTTGATTTTTCATATAAGTGTCCCATAGACTTTAACGGTGTTCCGGCGGCTTACGAATTTGCCCCGAACACCGCATATTGTTCAGTGTTTGCCGAACATCCGAATGACCAAAGTTTGGCCAGAACTTATGCTCGGGCCGAACTGTTGGCCCATCCCTAATCTACACCAGTGTTTCTCAACCCTTTTCAGTCAAGGCACCCTTTAACCACATCCCGCCCTGACTATAGCAGAATAATGACTGGGCGGGGGTGGATCAGTTATCCTGACTGGGTGTCATATGACATCTAGCAGGATAAGCCACTCGTGTGCGTCCTAGGAGCACGCAGAGCGGCAATTGATGGTACAGTGTCTCAGTCTGACACACCTCATCTCCAATCACAGTAAAGATCCTATGGCTTTCCACAGTTTGCATTGACAAGGCGCGAGCAGAGGAGAGCCAATCGGCGGCTCCCCTGACATGGGGATCTGCTCTGATAATCAGCGCATTATCAGCCCAGCCCCCATCAGAGGTGCCCACAACAGATGCCAATCAGTGCAAATAAAAAATGCCAATTGGTTCCCATCACAAATGCAAATCAGTGCCCATCAGTAATGCCTGTCAGTCCCCATCACAGATGGCAATCAATGCCCATCAGTAATGCCTGTCAGTGCCTCCTCATCAGTGCCCATCAGTGCCACCTATCAGTGAACATCAGTGCCGCCTATTAGTGGCACCTATTAGTGCCTATCAGTGCCGCCTATCAGTGCTGTATATTAGTGCCTTCTCATCAGTGCCACCTTATCAGTGCCCATCAGTCCCGCCTCATCAGTGCCTGTCAGTGCAGCCTCATCAGTGCCCATCATTGAAGGAGAAAACATACTTATTTACAAAATCTTATAACACAAAGTTTTGCTGACAGTCTACTGACTGGAATGGTACCAGGTGATTGGAGAAAAGCCAATGTAGCACCAATATTTAAAAAGGGCCCAAAATGCATCCCTGGCAATTACAGACCAGTTAGCCTAACATCAATAGTATTCAAACTCTTGGAGAGGATAATAAGGGACTATATACAAGATTTTAGTAATGAGAACGGTATCATTAGCAGTAATCAGCATGGATTCATGAAGAATCATTCCTGCCAAACCAATCTTTTAACCTTCTCTGAGGAGGTGAGTTGCCATCTAGATAAAGGAAGGTCCATAGACGTGGTGTATCTGGATTTTGCAAAAGCATTTGACACAGTTCCCCATAAACGTTTACTTGGCATGGACCATAGGGTGAGTACATGTATTGAAAATTGGCTACATGGGCGAGTTCAGAGGGTGGTGGCAAATGGTGGAGTACACTGAATGGTCAGAGGTGGGTAGTGGGGTCCCCCAGGGTTCTGTGCTGGGACCAATCCTATTTATTTTGTTCATAAATGACCTGAAAGATGGGGTAAACAGTTCAACCTCTGTATTTGTGGATGATACTAAGCTAAGCAGGACAATAACTTCTCCGCAGGATGTGGAAACCTTGCAAAAAGATCTGAACAAATTAATAGGGTGGGCAACTACATGGCAAATGAGGCTTAATGTAGAAAAATGTAAAATAATGCATTTGGGTGGCAAAAATATGAATGCAATGTATACACTGGGGGGCAAACCTCTGGGGGAATCTAGGATGGAAAAGGACCTGGGGGTCCTAGTAGATGATAGGCTCAGCAATGGCATGCAATGCCAAGCTGCTGCTAACAAAGCAAACAGAATATTGGCATGCATTAAAAAGGGGATCAACTCCAGAGATAAAACGATAATTCTCCGCTCTACAAGACTCTGGTCCAGCCACACCTAGAGTATGCTGTCCAGTTCTGGGCACCAGTCCTCAGGAAGAATGTACTAGAAATGGAGCGAGTACAAAGAAGGGCAACTAAGCTAATAAAGGGTCTGGAGGATATTAGTTATGAGTAGGGATGGGCCGAACACCCTCCTGCTCGGTTCGAATCCAGAACATGCGAACAGGCAAAAAATTTGTTCGAACATGCAAACACCGTTAAAGTCTATGGGACATGAACATGAAAAATCAAAAGTGCTAATTTTAAAGGTTAATATGCAAGTTATTGTCATAAAAAGTGTTTGGGGACCTGGGTCCTGCCCCAGGGGACATGTATCAATGCAAAAAAAAGTTTTAAAAACAACCGTTTTTTCAGGAGCAGTGATTTTAATAATGCTTATAGTGAAACAATAATAGTGAAATATTCCTTTAAATTTTGTACCTGGGGGGTGTCTAGTATGCCTGTAAAGTAACGCATGTTTCCCATGTTTATAACAGTCCGAGAGCAAAATTACATTTCTAAAGGAAAAAAAGTCCTTTAAAAGTGCTAGCGCTAGTGCTGGCTATTAATGAATTGTTGGTCCCGACAATACACATAAAAGTCATTGAAAGTCATTGAAAAATGTTTAAAAAAATGCGTGGGGGTCCCCCAAAATTCCATTACCAGGCCCTTCAGGTCTGGTATGGATATTAAGGGGAACTCTGAGCCAAAATTTAAAAAAAAATAGCGTGGGATTCCCCCCAAAAATCCATACCAGACCAAAGGGTCTGGTATGGATTTTAAGGGGAACTCCGCGCCAAAATGAAAAAAAAATGGCATGGGGTTCACCCAAAAATCCACACCAGACCCTTATCCGAGCATGGCTGCAGAAAAAAAGGGGGGGACAAGAGAGTGCCCATCCCTCCTGAACCGTACCAGGCCACATGCCCTCAACTTTGGGAGGATGTCCCGATGTTGATGGGGACGACAAGGGCCTCATCCCCACCACCCTTGCCCGGTGGTTGTGGGGGTCTGCGGGCAGGGGGCTTATCGGAATCTGGAAGCCCCCTTTAACAAAGGGGACACCCAGATCCCACCCCCCATGTGAATTGGTAAGGGGTACATTGTACCCCTACCATTTCACAAAATGAAAGTGTCAAAATGTTAAAAAACCACAGGAGAGGGCTTGGGACAAGTCCTTTATTAAAAATAAAAAAAAAAAAAATAAAAAAGAGATTCCAGCGATGTAATCCAATAAATCCATGCTCCTACTCCAGCGATGTAATCCAATTCTCGATCTCCAGCAATGGATGATCTCCAGCGACTCCAGCGAGGAACACGCACAGGATCCTGCCTCCACCGGAGACACCCAGCCAATGACGCAGCACTAACTTGACAGCTCTTATGTAGCTGAGGGTGGGGCCACCCATCACGTGACCCCCACCCCCCTCTGACAAGGGGAAACACTGGGGTTTCCCATTGACGTGTAATTGTGACCCCTCTGATGCAATGCAGGATTCCCATCCAGTGTCTTTATTTAACCTTACTAACTATGTAACTAAGGCAGGGGTAGGCAACCTCAGCCATTTAGTTGTTTTGAAACTACAAGTCCCATGAGACATTGCAAGACCCTAAAAATCACAGGCATGACAGGGATTTGAAGTTTCACCACAGCTGGTGTGCCTACCCCTGGTCTAAGGGAACAGACCGAATGCTTAAAGTGATTGTAATGTCTTGTTTTCTTCCTATTAAAATAACAAACATGTTATACTTACCTACTCTGTTGAAGTGGATTTGCACAGAGCAGCCCGGGTCCTCCTCTTCTAGGGTCTCTCTTCGGTGCTCCTGGCCCCTCCCTCCTGTTCAGTGCCCCACAGCAAGAAGCTTGCTATGGGGCACTGAGCCAAGTCACAGCTCCCTATGTCCATTCAGACATGGAGCCCTGACCCGGCCCAGCCCCCCCTCCCCTGATTGGCTAGCTGACTTTGAATGACAGCAGTGGCAGCCAATGGCACTGTTGCTGTGTCTCAGCCAATCAGGAGGGAGAATCTTGAATGGCTATGACACTTGGGGGGGGGGGCTGAGGGGGGCTGCTGCACACAGAAGGCTTTTTATCTTAATGCACAGAATGCATTAAGAAAAACAACCTTCTGCCTTTACAACCACTTTAAGTTTAAGGCCTGAGCAGTGGCGCTGTGAGAGAATGCCAGGAGGCTTGATGTCTGTGAGCAACTGTTTTGTTTGAATTTTACCTTCTTTTTAAATGAAAGTGTGCCAACAAGCCCCAAGCCCTAAAACAATATATTCTGACTGGACTGAACTCACTGGAAAACCACTACACTTGACTAAAACACCACAAATATTACAGTACATAATAGACAGCACAGTGTAGCAGTTTTCTAGATGATGCAGTAAAGACATTACAAGAAAAATTATTATAATGAAGGAGATGCTCTTGAAAAGTGGAGGAGAATGGCTGGCAAGGGACATATGTTGTTTAATAGTGGTAACAGGAGAGGACACAATGCAGCTGAATAGTGCATGCGATGGCAAAAGACACGTTTCGGGAAAAGTGCAAAACGGACATTAAAAATTATTTGCTAAAAGAGTTTGAAAAAATAAGGTGAGGAACATATATTACTGCATCGGGGATGCAGTAAGATATGATGCTTGTGAATGGGGTAAATCAAACGAGGCACAGGACATGATGTTGCTGAATAGTGAAGGTGAGTGGGGTCTGAAAGAGCAGCAATAAGAGGCAAGTGGGACATACAGTGGGGACAGAAAGTGTTCAAACCCCCTTAAATTTTTCACTCTTTGTTATATTGCAGCCATTTGCTAAAATCATTTAGGTTCATTTTTCTCCTCATTAATGTACACACAGCACCCCATATTGACAGAAAAACACAGAATTGTTGACATTTTTGCAGATTTATTAAAAAAGTAAAACTGAAATATCACATGGTCCTAAGTATTCAGACCCTTTGCTGTGACACTCATATATTTAACTCAGATGCTGTCCATTTGAGTCCAGCTGTGTTTGACTATACTGATTGGACTTGATTAGGAAAGCCACACACCTGTCTATATAAGACCTTACAGCTCACAGTGCATGTCAGAGCAAATGAGAATCATGATTTCAAAGGAACTGCCTGAAGAGCTCAGAGACAGAATTGTGGCATGGCACAGATCTGGCCAAGGTTACAAAAAAATTCTGCTGCACTTAAGGTTCCTAAGAGCACAGTGGCCTCCATAATCCTTAAATGGAAGATGTTTGGGACTCCCAGAACTATTCCTAGAGCTGGCCATCCGCCCAAACTGAGCTATCGAGGGGGAAGAGCCATGGTGAGAGAGGTAAAGAAGAACCCAAAGATCACTGTGGCTGAGCTCCAGAGATGCAGGCAGGAGATGGGAGAAAGTTGTAGAAAGTCAACCATCACTGCAGCCCTCCACCAGTCTGGGATTTATGGCAGAGTGGCCCGACGGAAGCCTCTCCTCAGTGCAAGACACATGAAAGCCCACATGGAATTTGATTCTCTGGTCTGATGAGACCAAGATAGAACTTTTTGGGCTTAATTCTAAGCGGTATGTGTAGAGAAAACCAGGCACTGCTCATCACCTGTCCAATACAGTCCCAACAGTGAAGCATGGTGAATGAATGAATGAATGAATGATTTGTAAAGCGCTGCAAATGCGAACTGAATCGCCTCAAAGCGCTAGATGCATTCTCTGTTGTCAGCTTCTTGGTGGTGGCAGTATCATGCTGTGGGGTTGTTTTCCAGCTGCAGGGACAGGACGACTGGTTGCAATTCGAGGGAAAGATGAATGCGGCCATGTACAGGGATGTCCTCGACGAAAACCTTCTCCAGAGTGCTCAGGACCTCAGACTGGGCCAAATGTTTACCTTCCAACAAGACAATGACCCTAAGCACACAGCTAAAATAACGAAGGAGTGGTTTCACAACAACTCCGTGACTGTTCTTGAATGGCCCAGCCAGAGCCCTGACTTAAACCCAATTGAGCATCTCTGGAGAGACCTAAAAATGGCTGCCCACCAACGTTTACCATCCAACCTGAGAGAACTGGAGAGGATCTGCAAGGAGGAACGGCAGAGGATACCCAAATCCAGGTGTGAAAAACTTGTTGCATCTTTCCCAAAAAGACTCATGGCTGTATTAGATCAAAAGGGTGCTTCTACTACATACTGAGCAAAGGGTCTGAATACTTAGGACCATGTGATATTTCAGTTTTTCTTTTTTAATAAATCTGCAAAAATGTCAACAATTCTGTGTTTTTCCGTCAATATGGGGTGCTGTGTTTACATTAATGAGGAAAAAAATGAACTTAAATGATTTTAGCAAATGGCTGCAATATATCAAAGAGTGAAAAATTTAAGGGGGTCTGAATAAATTTCGTCCCCACTGTATCTGATCACAGTAAAAATTTGTGGTTAATTTCCAAACATTTATTCATCGGTTTCAGTTTTCAGCACTGTGACACTTTGACTGAAAAGTACTCAGTCTTGCAACACTGTATCCACGCAACCATTTCATATACTTTTCTTAGATAAACACGTCTGCTTTCCTTTTATGAGAAAGTAGGTAAAATGACAAATGAGTGGCTGTGGTTATAACGGAAAATTTGTATCAAATACTTACCGTAATTTTCCTTTCCTGATAGGCTCCATGGCAGCATACGTGTGGGTAGGCTCTGCCTCCATAACTACCCAATAGGACCCCTCTCCCATAAATCTTTGCTCTAGGCTGCTATCCATGTTCCGTAACTAGCCTACTCCAGACATTTGGGAGGGACTCCTGCTGCCATGGAGCCTATGAGGAAAGGAAAATTACGGTAAGTATTTGATACAAATTTTCCGTTTTCCTGACAGGCTCCATGGCAGCATACGTGTGGGAAATAACTCGCCAAAACACACCCGGGTGGGCAAAAATGTTTGAGCAAAGAAACCAAATTTTATTTAACATTGTCAACCGACAATACTTGTAAACCAAAATTAATGGATGACAGAGCAGCAGGCTCAACACAGTAGTGGGAGACAAATGTGTTAATAGAAGACCAAGAAGCCACTCTACAAATGATTTCAGGCGCGACATGCCGAGAAGCTGCCCACGAGGTCGAGATACTCCGGGTCGAATGAGCTGTCACTGCCTCTGGAGGAGCCAAGCCCTTTACCTTGTATGCCCTCTGAATGGTCTGCACAATCCAAGAAGAAATTGATCTGACCAAAGCTCGCATTCCCTTGTTTTTACCATGGAGAAGAACGAAAAGAAATTCTGTTTGTCTGAACGGAGCCGTGACCTCCAGGTATTGTTTTAGAGTGTGGCCTACATCAAGTGGATGAACATCCTGATTATCCGTTGTTCTGAAAGTAGGAAGTACAATCTCTTGGTTTTCATGAAAGACTGAGGTCACTTTAGGGTTTGACCCTAGCATGGGAATCAACACTACCTTGTCTGGAAAGAAGGTCAGAAAAGGTTCTTCTGAACCTAGATTTCTAATTTTCGACATTCTTTTATCCGAAGTCACAGCTACTAAGAAGGTGGTCTTAAGCGTGAGGTCTCTCATGGAAAGAGGTTTGTCAGGATCTGATCCGAGATTGGAGAGAAAATCCAAGACAATAGGGAGGTCCCATTTGGGAAACCTAGGTCTTCTTTGAGGTTTAAGCCTGATAGCTCCTTTAAAGAATTGACGAACTAATGCATGATTTGCCCAAAATACTCCTGTGAAGGCCGAGATGGCTGAAACTTGAACTCTTAGTGAGCTGACTGCTAAGGATAGGTCAAGTCCTGATTGGAGAAAACTCAGTATGTCCTGTACTGCTGGAGAGTTACAAGGATTCGACCTGGAAGACATATGATCAGTGAATCTAGACCATATACGCTCGTATACCTTATTAGTACTTCCCCTCCTGGCACTGAGAAGAGTTGGAATAGCTTCTTCAGGACAACCTAGAGCATTAAGCCTCTCCCTCTCAAGAACCACACCCTGAGGTGTAGGCAGGATCGGCAGGGGTGTAACGTTGTGCCTTGAGACAGTAGATCCGGCCTGAGAGGTAGGGGAACTGGGTCTTGATAACTGAGGAGCGATAACAGAGGGAACCACGGCCTGTTGGGCCAGAAAGGGATCACTGCAATGATCTCCACCTTCTCTGTTCTGAGCCTCCGGAGAAATTGAAAAATCACCTGTAACGGAGGAAAGGCATAAGCCTTCTGAAACCTCCACTGATCTGAAAGAGCATCTATTCCATATGCCTGAGGGTCTCTGATCCTCGAATAATATCTGGGCATTTTGTGATTGCATGGGGAAGCAAACAGATCGACCTCTGGAAGTATTCCCAGGATCAGAAGCCGCTCGAACACCACTCTGTGGAGAGACCACTCGTTGTTGTCCATTTGAACCCGCGAGAGGAAGTCCGCCTGTACATTTTGAATGTAAACCGCCGAGATGTTGGACAAATACTTCTGAGCCCAGCTCATTATTGGCTCCACTTCCTGTAACAGAGACCAGCTGCGAGTTCCCCCTTGCTTCTTTATGTAAGCCAACGCGGTTGTATTGTCCAACCTTAGCATTACTGATGAATCCTTTATTAGATGGCAAAATGACAGGAGTGCCTGAAAGGCGGCCCTCAGCTCCAGAATGTTGGAGACAATCCCTCGAGCAGGGAAAATCCATTGGCCCTGAGCCACTTCCGAAAGGCAGTGAGTGCCCCATCCCCGATTGCTGGCATCCAATGTTATTGTTACCCATGAGGTGGGATGTATGCGCTGGACTTGGCTGGAAGAATCCCATTGTTGAAGGAACCCTTTTTGGAAGGGTCATGTATGCCATTGGGCCCACTTCACCAAAGGAATGGTGGCTGTCATTGTGCCAATTACTTTCAGGCATTGGAGAGCGGAGAGGTGAGATGACGCAAGGGCTGCATGTATTCTGTCTCGAATCACTCCAATCTTCTCCTCTGGAAGGGAGATGGTGCCTTCCAATGTGTTGAAATGAGCCCCTAGAAACACAAGGGATTGTGTTAGCTCTAGATGGATCTTCTCTAAATTCAGAAGTCACCCGAATTCCTGCAGGGTGGAAATTACTAAGCTCTTGTGCTCTAAAAGTTGATCATTGTTTTGAGCTAGGAGAAGTAGGTCATCTAAATAGTGGTGGAGACGAACTCCCTTGATGCGAAGTAGAGCTACAACAGATAAAAGGACCTTGGAGAACACCTGAGGTGACATTGTTAGGCCGAAAGGTAGACATGTGAACTGCAGATGCTGATTGCCTACCGCAAAGCGGAGGAACTGTTGGAAATCCGTTGCCACCGGCACGTGAAAATAAGCATCTTTCATTTCGATTGAAATCATCCAATCTCCCAGATGTACTGACTGTTGAATCGTAAGTAAAGATTCCATTTTGAACTTTTCCTTTCGGATAAAGGAATTGAGATGAATTAAGTCTATGAATGGTCTCCTTGTACCGTTTTTCTTTTGTATCATGAACAGAGGAGAATACATGCCTTTGCCTCGTTCGTTTTCTGGAACAGGGACGGCTGCGCCTTGATCCAATAAACAATTCACGTTGGTTAACAGGACCTGCTTTTTCTCTTCTGAACCTAGAAGAGATGTAGGAACAAATCTGAGTCTTGGGGTGTTGTTGAAGACCCACTTGTGACCGGAGGAGAACGTCTTGATGGTCCAGTAATCCAGGATTGAGCCCGCCCAGACATGCCCGAAGTGGCGAAGATGAGCCCCCACCTGGCATGCCTGAGCGGGCCCAATCTCAAAAGGATTTAGCGGAGTCCTGGTTGCCAGAGGAACCACCTTTTGTGGGTTTTTTGAAAGAGGGCTGCCTGGATTTCCAGGATCTTGAAAACTCCAGACCAGGCCTGTAGCTGCACGCTTCCCTAGGAAAATTGCATTTCTGATTTTGTAAACGTCTGTCTTGAGGGAGGAAACCAGACTTACCACCTGTGGCCCGGGTTATGGCACTATCAAGCTTGTTGCCAAACAATGAAGTTCCTTCAAAAGGAATTCGGCACCAAGCTTGCTTGGAAGCCGGATCCGCCAACCACGGACAGAGCCATAAGGCACGACGTGCTGAAACAGCCGCCAACATAACCATCAGGCAGATGACATCAATCCAGAGGCCTCCCCAAGAAAGGCTGATGCTGGATAGGAGAATCTTTAGCTGTTACAATAAAGATACCTCTTAAGAACTCATCCACATTATCAGACCAAGATTCCAAAGCTTTGGAAACTGCAGCTATCACAAGTACTGGCTTACATGCCATTCCTGACGTCAGGTAGATCCTTTTTAGATCTGAATCAATTCATCTTTCCAGAGGATCTTTAAAAGATACAGTATCTTCTAAGGGAAGCGTTACATATCTTGCTAGTCTCATCAGTGCTGCATCCACTAAAGGAGCTGACTCAAGGTATTTTACTTCCTCTTCCTTAAAAGGATATAGTTTCAAGACCTTTGACTGCATGGAACTCTTTTTGTCCATTTTGCTCCATTCCTCAGATATGATATCGCCCAGCTCAGAGAGAAAAGGAAAATATTGTCGCTCCTTATTGAGCTGCTTGAAAAATTTTCTCTGTTTTGGGGGGGAAGTAACCGGATCTTCCCACTTCAGGGCCTCTCTTACTGCCTTCACCAAAGAAGGGACTAAAGCGTATTCAAACCCCACGCCAGGTTCTTCCAGATCCGATTCACTGTCTGAAACAGGAGCAGAATGGTGACTTGGCTGGGAAGACTCCCATGTCTCATATACTGAACCTTCTCCCACTGGAGGGCATAATGGGTCTGATGGGGAAAACGGGGCTGTTGAGCCTCTCTTTCCTGTAGAGATTCTTTCACAACCCGTCTCACCATAGATTCTAAACGCTGGTCTGCACCATCCCTCTCATCTGCAGCTTTAGAGAAGCAGTGATCACAGAGAGATTTGTCTACTGGAACAGGCATCCTGCACCCCCAGCATGATTTTTCTGATCTCTTGCTAGCGTGAGATGAAGGGGGGTGAGAAGGATTTTTACTGCGCTGTTCAGATCTGGAAAGAGATCTATGATGGTTAGACCTGGAGGAAGATTGCCGGTGGTGTGATTTTGATGATCCACTTCCTTTATGGGAACTACGGTGTGGATAAGACCTAGAAGGGCTGTAAGGAAAGAAGCACAGAAAAGATAGAGACAGAAATCAGCTAGTGTCCCAAAATCCTACTCTAAATCCTTGCACAGGTAAAAAAGCATAAATGCAAACATACCTGCTACAAGCGGGCTGGCCACTAGGGATCAGTGAGGAGTCCATAGTGTCAACACAATAGGAAACTGCAGAGACAGATTCACACATCAGCTGGCTTGACAAAAGACCTCATACCCAGATAATAGAGCTTGCCTTACCTTGAATCGTCAAGATAGTTGCCCCGGGAAGTCGCCGTATCCCCCACAATCATTCCCGGGGCTCTGAAATCTTACCACAGCTTCTAAAAGTGGCGCCCGTGACGTCATCGCCCATGTCAGACGCGAGACGATTCCGCGAACCAAGCCTTGACTTCGTATCGGGTCCGCGCATGCGCAGATCGCACGCAGGTACCCGGAAATGAACGAGAGAGCGGCTGCTGGAACGCAGAAAGCGACTGCGCCAGCTAGGACACCAGTGATGGGAAATAAACATACAGAAAGGTACCAACAACACATAAACACTGCTGCCATGTATATAAATTTGAAAACTTACCCCTCCACCTACGATCACCTGGGCCGAGGAAGCGCCATACACACACACACCAGACTTGGCAGCAGATAATGGTCACCTAGAACAATAGGCAAACAGACCATGCGCACATAGATGAACCGTTCCAATCTTCAGCGCTACTCTGCTATACACTCCATACCCTGCTTAACAGTAAGGGCCTATCAGAGGAAAAATTGGCACTCAGCTGATTCGATCGTAGGGAGGATTATCTTCAGGTAGGAGAACCAACACCTGGTCCTACGAAGTAGGACAAAAAAGGAACATGGATAGCAACCTAGAGCAAAGATTTATGGGAGAGGGGTCCTATTGGGTAGTTATGGAGGCGGAGCCTACCCACGCGTATGCTGCCATGGAGCATGTCAGGAAAGCATACTTTGCAAAAGTATTTGACACAATTCCCCACACATGTCTAATGGGTAAGTTAAAGTCTTCAAGCTTAGAAAGTTCAATTTGTAAATAGGTAGAAAAATTATTAAAGACCATATTCAGAGCGCAGTGATTAATGATTCATTCACTCTGGTCTAAGGTTACTTTTTAACATATTTATGCTATATAGTTTGGAGCTAAAAGTACAATATCTGTGTTTGCAGATGACACCAAGCTATGTAATAGAATAGCATTCCTCACAGGATATCTACTACTTACAAGCAGAGCTTAATGCACTATTTAATTGGGCAACAATGTGACAAATTAGGTTTAATGTTGATAAAAGTTATACACTTGGGGCCTAATAACATACATTCACCATACACTCTAGGAGGAGAACAGATGGGGGAGCCAGTGTTCAAAAAAGATCTGGACGTTCTGTTAGATCATGCCTTAATAAATCAATGCCAAGCTGCAATTTTTAAAGCAAGCAAAATAATACATAATCGGGCCACTTCCGACAGAGTCAATCGCTTATGGGATAGGTGAAAAAACGTATATTCCATTAATGGGTGAAAGTTGTAGCCGATTAGGGCTGAAGCTGCTACCACATACACCTGTTAATGGCAAGCTAATTAAACATAACAAAACACCACACATAAAGGCAGTACTACATAATAAAACACATACCCATTATTCCAGGTGTGCTATCATAAATAGTGCATATAGAATAAAGTCCAAACATGAGCTGCAAACATAAAATGTATTCACTCCACATTAAGTGTATTGATTAAAGTCCAAAGACAGTGTTTGATTCCCACACTAGAATAAAGCACTGTCACCACCACCTCCACACGTGAAAATGAAAATGGAAATGAACAATAATATGGTAAATAGGAGCGTGATAGGAATGGATAGCGAGTTGAAAAATAGATCATTGTTTAATCCAGCTAATACAGCAAATCAACTTGTGGAAGTTTTTAGAAATCTGGTTTTGAAGGACCTCAAACAAGTAGTACTTAAAGTGGAGTTCCACCCAAAAGTGGAACTTCCACTCATCAGATTCCTCCCCCCCTCCGCTGACACAGTTGGCACCTTTCAGGGGGGAGGGGGGTACAGATACCTGTATATTACAGGTATCTGTACCCACTTCCGGCATAGATAGCCGCAGAATCTGCGGTTATTTACGCCACTTCCTGCGCCCTCCCCGCTGCCTGCTGGGAAACACACGGGTCCCAGAGGCAGCAGGGACCATCCGTATTGCGCTGCGCGACTCGCGCATGCGCAGTAGGGAACCGGGAAGTGAAGCCGCACGGCTTCACTTCCTGATTCCCTTACCGAAGATGGAGGCGGCAGCACCCGAGGACGGAGAGACGGTTCGGCCTCGGGTGCCGACATCGCGGGCGCCCTGGACAGGTAAGTGTCCATGTTTTAAAAGTCAGCAGCTGCAGTATTTGTAGCTGCTGACTTTTAAAAAAAAAATTTTCGGCGGCGCTCCGCTTTAAGAAGAATATAAATCCAAGATTCATTCAGGAGGACATTGAGCTCATTGAGATAAAGGCGGTGGTGTGGTTATACTTGATAAAAGTTTTTATGTTACCCAACTAGATAATATTATCTGATGAGAACACAAATGTAAAATTGAGTTCTGATCCCACCTTGGCCTATCAGAAGGACCTCCAATGATTGGTGGCTTTGGGTTATGATAAAAAGGTAAGAATAATAAAGAAAGATAATATCTAGTACCTAGTTTCTACAGAATTCCAACTATTTATACTCTGCCAAAGGTACATAAAGAGACCTTACTAACCCTCCAGCCCGTCCCATCGTGAAAAGTATAGGGTCAGTTACAGCAAGAGTGGAACAGTACCTTGATAACTTTTTACAAACAAGTGTCCTATAGACAAAAGCTTATTTAAAAAGATACAAAAAAGGTTTTACAGTTAATAAGTGGAATTATTCTGTCAGGAAAATCCTATGTTTATTTGGTGACAGCAGATGTGTCATCTTTGTACACCATTATCCAGCATGATGATGCCCTGCTGGCCATAAATTGGGTTCTTAGCCAGAGAGACGATATACCATTCGAACAGAAAATATTTTGGAGACAACAATTCAATTTTTGCCTGTCTCATAACTACTTTTGGTATAATCTTCATTTTTTTCACAAAAAAGAGGAGTTGTGATAGGTGCAAAGTTTGCCCCTAGTTTGTTAAACAGGGGTACAAAAATTGGGCCTTGGCTGTTGGTGGTGGTGGTGCCCTAAACCAAAAATATTGTTGGAAGCTAGCATCATCAAGATTGAGGAGGAATAGGATAGTCAGCATAGGCAGTCATCAAGGGATCCCACATCCAGAGCAAAGTCAATCAGTTACATTAGCATCAGGTGTTTGATAGCTGCTGATCCAAGATTGATTCATTTTTATGAATGTGAGCCTATTAACGGAGTCTGTGGACAGGCACACTCTTACAAACCCTCCAGCAGCCCTGAATGTGTGTTCAGAAAGCATGCTGGATGTAGGACAGGCCAGTAGCTCAATATGCACTGGCCAGTGGTCCATCCTCCAAGACCCAGTAACCCACTGGATGCTCTGTTGGAAAGGTCTCCAAGTCTGCTCTTGCACCTAGATATTCCTGCACCATGTAATGCAGATGCTGGCAATGGTTGCTTGAACCGATCAGACCTTGCCGCTGAGGACTGAAAAATTGTTTATAGGCATTGGTCAGCCGGCCACCTTCTCCACCGCTCTTCCTCTGACTGAACGAAGCCTCAGCAACACGTTGTCCAGCACCAGGAAACTGTAACCTTCCAGGTCTGGAAATGCGTTGCACAAACCTTTCTTCAAGGCCTCGTGAAGATGTTTCATCCTCTGCTCCCTCTATGAAGGCAGGATGAGTTCTACAACCTTACCCTTGTAACGTGGATCAAGAAGGGTTGCCAGACAGTAATGATCCATCTCCTTGATACCACGAATCCTAGGGTCCTTTTGCAGGCTTTGCAAAATCAGGGAGGCCATTCAGAGGCATTTGATTCTGAGTCCTCTGGGTCACTGAGGATGACATTATCAGGTACTACCTCCTCCCAGCCACATACAACTCCTTGGGTTTCTGGGGACTGAAAACCATCTCTTGAAGACTACTGCTGAGTGTTATCCTCTACATCCATGCTGACACAATACTCCTCTTCCTCCTCTTCTTCCTGTGTGTTTGGCAGGCCCACAGGAATGCTATCTGGATAAAGGGGGCCTTCAGGGGTAAGGAAGTCCTCTTCTTCCTCCTGCTGTTCTGCCTCAAGTGCCCTGTCCATGATTCCACGAAGCGTGTGCTCCAACAGGAAGACTAGAGGGACAGTGTCACTAATACATGCATTGTCACTGTTCACCATCCTTGTGGCCTCCTCAAATGGTGACAGGACAGTGCATGCATCCTTGATCAGTAGACTCTGGCGTGGCAAAAAGAAGCCAAGCTCCCCTGACCCAGTCCTGGTGCCATACTCACACAGGTACTCATTGATGGCCCTCTGCTGTGTGTGCAGCCACTGCAGCAGTGTCAATGTTGAGTTCCACCTGGTGGGCATGTCACAAATGAGGCGGTTGGTGGGCAGGTTGCATTCCCTTTGAATATCAGCCAGCTGAGCACTGGCATTGTATGACCAGCGGAAATGACCACAGACTTTTCTGGCCTGCATCAGGAGATCCTGTAAGCCTGGGTACCTGCTCAAGGACCTCTGCACCACCAAATTCAAGACGTGTGCCAAACATGGAACATGGGTCATGGGTCAAGTATCCCTGTCGGAGGGCGGAAAGAAGGTTGGTGCCATTGTCGCATACAACCATTCCTTGCTGAAGCTGGCGTGGCGTCAACCACCTCTGAGCCTGCCCCTGCAGAGCTGACAGAATCTCTGCCCCAGTGTGGCTCCTGTCCCCTAGGCAGACCAACTCAAGCACCGCAAGGCATCTTTTAACCTGACTGCTTGCGTAGCCCCTTGAATGCTTACGAAGCACCGCTGGTTCAGAGGACAAATCTGCATGGCTGGGACCAAATTTCTTTTTACGGTTCAGCAACTGGGGTAGGGAAATTTGCCTGCTAAAATCAGATGGTGGTGTACTGCTAGCAGATTGGCTGCAAGTACATGGGACACCTATTGCTATGCCTTTATTCCTCTCAGTGCAGGTTTTTGAGAGGACTGGAGGTATAGTAGGGTTGGAGATCTCAAATGAGGAACAAGGAGAAGTCCACCTTTTTCTTTGATGTGGGTCTTTCAAGTGCTGTGGACTAGGGATGGGCCGAACAGACCCCTGTTCGGTTCACACCAGAACTTCCAAACACTGCAAAAGTTCGGACCCGAATAACGAACCCCATTAAAGTTAATGGGACCCGAATGTCAAAAATCAAAAGTGCCCATTTTGAAGGCTTATATGCAAGTAATTAGGCATACAATGGTTATAGGGGTCTGGGTCCTGCCCTGGGGGACATGTATCAATAAAATAAAAAGTTTGTAAAAAACGTCATTTTTAACCACTTAAGCCCCGGACCATTTGGCTAGCCAAAGACCAGAGCACTTTTTGTGATTCAGCACTGCGTCGCTTTAACTGAAAATTGCGCGGTCATGCAGCGTATCTGCCAAACAAAATTGACGTCCTTTTTTCCCCACAAATAGAGCTTTCTTTTGGTGGTATTTGATCACCTCTGCATTTTTTTTGTGCTATAAACAAAAAATAGCGACAATTTTGAAAAAAACTCATTTTTTTTTACTTTTTGCTATAAAAAATATCCCCAAAAAATATATAAAAAAAATTTTTATTTCCTCAGTTTAGGCCGATACACATTCCTCGACATATTTCTGGTAAAAAAAATAGCAAATAGTGTTTATTGATTGGTTTGCGCAAAAGTTATAGCGTCTGCAAAATAGGGGATAGTTTTATGGCATTTTTATTAATATTTTTTTTTACTAGTAATGGCGGCGATCAGTGATTTTTATTGTGACTGGAACATTATGGCGGACACATCAGACAATTTTGACACATTTTTCTGACCATTGGCATTAATACAGCGATCAATGCTATAAAATTGCATTGATTACTGTAAAAATGTCACTGGCTGTGAAGGGGTTAAGTGTATCCTAGGGAGTGATTCTAACTGTCTGGGGGATGGGCTAGCAGTGACATGACACTGATCGCTGCTCCCGATGAGAGGTGTCAGGGCTGGGCTCAGCCCTTCCTTCTCTGAGCTGGCCACTCAGTTGCCGGCTAATTGCCAGCTCCCATCTCTCTCCACAGTTACCCAGCTGTTGTTGATTTTGCTCATCAGTCCTGCATACTTAAAGCCCTCCAGCTCACTTGATCTCTGCCTTTGTCTTTGTTAATATCACAGAGACTTTCTCCTGCATTCCTGTTGAAGACTTGCTTGGCTGACGTCCCTTCTGGCTCCTGATCCTGCTTGCTGTACTACTACGTTCATCTCTGGCTCTCTGACATTGGCTTGGCTGACTACCCGATCCGGTTACTGAACTCTGGCTTGTTTTGACCACGCTTATGCCCCGTACACACGGTCGGACATTGATCAGACATTCCGACAACAAAATCCTAGGATTTTTTCCGACGGATGTTGGCTCAAACTTGTCTTGCATACACACGGTCACACAAAGTTGTTGGAAAATCCAATCATTCTGAACGTGGTGACGTAATACACATACGTTGGGACTATAAACAGGGCAGTAGCCAATAGCTTTCATCTCTTTATTTATTCTGAGCATACGTGGCACTTTGTGCATCGGATTTGTGTACACACGATCGGAAATTCCGACAACGGATTTTGTTGTCGGAAAATTTTATAGCCTGCTCTCAAACTTTGTGTGTCATAAAATCCGATGGAAAATGTGTGATGGAGCCTACACACGGTCGGAATTTCCGACAACAAGGTCCTATCACACATTTTCCGTCGGAAAATCCGACCGTGTGTATGGGGCATAACTCTGTTTACCTTTTTATTATTATTATTAAACAAGTGTGATTTAACTATATTTCTGTCTTGGTCTGATTCATGGTTCCTGATAAGAGGGAGCAGACGATCAGTGTCCTGTCACTAGGCAGAACGGGGAGATGCTGTGTTTACACTGGCATCTCCCCATTCTTCAGCTCCGTGACACATCCCATTCATCCAGTTCAACCTGAGTGAGTGTCTACAATTGTCCCTATCCCTGTACATTGTGTATCATTAAGATGCTTATCTATTATATCATTATTTGTTTAAGGAACCCATATAGCGCCATCAATTTATGTAGCGCTTCACACATACATCGCACACTCACATCGGTCCCTACCCTCAAGGAGCCCACAATCCAAGGTCCCCAACTCACATTCATATACTAGGGCCAATTTTGGACAGAAGCCAATAAACCTACCAGCATGTCTTTGGTAGGGATGAGCCGAACACCCCCCTGTTGTTGATTTTGCTCGTCAGTCCTGCCTACTTAAAGCCCTCCAGCTCACTTGATCTCTGCCTTCGCCTTTGTTAACATCACAGAGACTTTCTCCTGCGTTCCTGTTGAAGACTTGCTCGGCTGACGTCCCTTCTGGGTCCTGATCCTGCTTGCTGTACTACTATGTTCATCTCTGGCTCTCTGACATTGGCTTGGCTGATTACCCGATCCAGTTACTGAACTCTGGCTTGTTTTGACCACGCTTACTCTGTTTAACTTTTTATTATTATTATTAAACAAGTGTGATTTAACTATATTTCTGTCTCGGTCTGATTCATGGCTCCTGATAAGAGGGAGCAGATGATCAGTGTCCTGTCACTAGGCAGAACGGGGAGATGCTGTGTTTACACTGGCATCTCCCCATTCTTCAGCTCTGTGACACATCCCATTCATCCAGTTCAACCTGAGTGAGTGTCTACAATTGTCCCTATCCCTGTACATTGTGTATCATTAAGATGCTTATCTATTATATCATTATTTATTTAAGGTACCCATATAGCGCCATCAATTTATGCAGCGCTTCACACATACATCGCACACTCACATCGGTCCCTACCCTCAAGGAGCCCACAATCCAAGGTCCCCAACTCACATTCATATACTAGGGCCAATTTTGGACAGAAGCCAATAAACCTACCAGCATGTCTTTGGTAGAGATGAGCCGAACACCCCCCTGTTCGGTTCGCACCAGAACTTGCGAACAGGCAAAAAATTTGCTTGAACACGCGAACACCGTTAAAGTCTATGGGACACAAACATGAATAATCAAAAGTGCTAATTTTAAAGGCTTATATGCAAGTTATTGTCATAAAAAGTGTTTGGGGACCTGGGTCCTGCCCCAGGGGACAAGGATCAATGCAAAAAAAAGTTTTAAAAACGTCTGTTTTTTCGGGAGCAGTGATTTTATTAATGCTTAAAGTGAAATAATAAAAGTGTAATATTCCTTTAAATTTTGTACCTAGGGGGTGTCTATAGTATGCCTGTAAAGCATTTAAATACAGGAATTGTCAAAAACTGTCTCTTGTCATTTTTAACATTTTTGACAGTTTTTTTGTGAAATGGTAGGGGTACTTTTGTACCCACTTACCATTTCACACAGGGGGGAGGGCCGGGATCTGGGGGTCCCCTTGTTAAAGGGGGCTTCCAGATTCTGATAAGCCCCCCACCTACAGACCCCCACAACCACCGGGCAAGGGTTGTGGGGATGAGACCCTTGTCCCCATCAACATGGGGACAAGGTGTTTTGGGGGGTTACCCCAAAGCACCCTCCCAATGTTGAGGGCATGTGGCCTGGTACGGTCCAGGAGGGGGGGCGCTCTGTCGCCCCCCCTCTTTTCCTGCGACCTGCCAGGTTGAGTGCTCGGATAAGGGTCTGGTATGGATTTTTGGGGGGACCCCACGCCAATTTTTTTTTAAATTTTGGCACAGGGTTCCCCTTAAAATCCATACCAGACCTGAAGGGTCTGGTATAGATTTTGAGGGGGACCCCACGCCAATTTTTGTTTTAATTTTGGCCGGGGTTCCCCTTAATATCCATACCAGACCTGAAGGGCCTGGTATGGAATTTAGAGGGACCCCCCACGTAATTTTTTTTTTAAATTTTGGTTCAGGGTTCGCTTGTGGGGAATTCCCATGCCCGTTTTTATCAATGAACTTGTATGTGTATTGTCGGACCGGCAATTCATTAATAGCCGAGAGTAGTTTTAAATGACTTTTTTTCCTTTGAAATGTCATTTTGCTGTCAGACTGTTCTAAACATGGGAAACATGCGCCCCTTTACAGGCATACTATAGACACCCCCCAGGTATATGTAAAGCGCTGCGTAAATTGACAGCGCTATATAAGTACCTGAAATAAATAAAATAAAATAAATAGGTACGAAATTTAAAGGAATATTACACTTTATTGTTTTACTTTAAGCATTATTAAAATCACTGCTCCCGAAAAAACTGCAGTTTTTAAAACTTTTTTTGCATTAAACCATGTCCCCTGGGGCAGGGCCCAGGTCCCCAAACACTTTTTATGACAATACCATGCATATAAGCCTTTAAAATTAGCACTTTTGATTTCTCCCATAGACTTTTAAAGGGTGTTCTGCGGCTTTTGAATTTGCTGCGAACACCCCAAATTGTTCGCTGTTTGGACAACTCAAAGCTCATCCCTAGTCTTTGGAGTGTGGGAGGAAATACACGCAGTCACAAGGAGAATATGCAAACTCCAGGCAGGCAGTGTCATGGTTGGAATTCAAACCAGCGACCCTTTTTACTGCTAGGTGAGAGTGCTACCCACTACACCACTGTGCCTTAGACCTTCTCTCAGCACCACTGTGCTCCCATGCAACTCTGCACAGCTCTGCTCTCTTGCTCTTGCAGCTCCCTGCTGCAGTGACCAACGCCCCTCCCCTTTGGGCAGGGGTCCTTCTGTCTGCCAGATGGAGCCCTGAACTAATGTCAGAATTTAGTTATGATGTCTGTGCACACCTGCACACACAGCCTGTTGGTCTCCAGTAAGACCCCAGTCACAAAGTTAGAGGCTTCAACCCTCCCAAGTCTCTTTGAAGTCTCTGGACTCAAGAATGCCATCTGAGTATTGAATATAAATACAAATAGGAAGGAAGAACAAGTTTAAAATTTCATCTTCCACTACATCTGCTTGTGCTAGTTTGCAAACATATCCAATAGCATTGAAATGTGCCTTTATATTTTAAATCTGATGACTTGCAAAGAACATGGATAATTGGAAGTTAAGCAGGCTTTTTGACTTTGGCACAGTTTCAGTGCTTAATGACATTAGTATTTCACTAATTATTTTTGAGTAAAATATTTTGTCTGGGAAAAGTGGGGAAGAGTTATAACTTCCTGATCTGATGACACCTGGCACACAGGAAGTGAAGTGTTTTTTATATATATATATATATATATATATATATATATATATATATATATATATATATATATATATACAGTATCTCACAAAAGTGAGTACACCCCTCACATTTTTGTAAATATTTTATTATATCTTTTCATGTGACAACACTGAAGAAATTACACTTTGCTACAATGTAAAGTAGTGAGTGTACAGCTTGCATAACAGTGTAAATTTGCTGTCCCCTCAACATAAATCAACACACAGCCATTAATGTGTAAACCACTGGCAACAAAAGTGAGTACACCCCTAAGTGAAAATGTCCAAATTGGGCCCAATTAGCAATTTCCCCTCCCCGGTGTCATGTGACTCATTAATGTTACAAGGTCTCAGGTGTGAATGGGGAGCAGGTGTGTTAAATTTGGTGTTATCGCTCTCACTCTCTCATACTGGTCACTGGAAGTTCAACATGGCACCTCATGGGAAAGAACTCTCTGAGGATCTGAAAAATATAATTGTTGCTCTACATAAAGATGGCCTAGGCTATAAGACGATTGCCAAGACTCTGAAACTGAACTGCGGGACAGGTTCCACTCAGAACAGGCCTCGCCATGATCGACCAAAAAAGTTGAGTGCACGTGCTCATCGTCATATCCAGAGGTTTTCTTTGGGAAATAGACGTATGAGTACTGCCAGCATTGCTGCAGAGGTTGAAGGGGTGGGGGGGTTAGCCTGTCAGTGCTCGGACCATACGCCACACACTGCATCAAATTGGTCTGCATGGCTGTCATCCCAGAGGGAAGCCTCTTCTAAATGATGCACAAGAAAGCCCGCAAACAGTTTGCTGAAGACAAGCAGACTAAGGACATGAATTATTGGAACCGTGTCTTGTGGTCTGATGAGACCAAGATAAACTTATTTGGTTCAGATGGTGTCAAGCGTGTGTGGCGGCAACCAGGTGAGGAGTACAAAGACAAGTGTGCCTACAGTCAAGCATGGTGATGGGAGTGTCATGGTCTGGGGCTGCATGAGTGCTGCCAGCACTGGGGAGCTACAGTTCATTGAGGGAACCATGAATATCAACATGTACTGTGACATACTGAAGCAGGGCATGATCCTCTCCCTTCGGAGACTAGGCCGCAGGGCAGTATTCCAACATGACAATGACCCCAAGCACACTTCCAAGATGACCACTGCCTTGCTAAAGAAGCTGAGGGTAAAGGTGATGGACTGGCCAAGCATGTCTCCAGACCTAAACCCTATTGAGCATCTGTGAGGCATCCTCAAACAGAAGGTGGAGGAGCGCAAGTTCTCTAACATCCACCAGCTCCGTGATGTCATCATGGAGGAGTGGAAGAGGACTCCTGTGGCAACCTGAGAAGCTCTAGTGAACTCCATGCCCAAGAGGGTTAAGGCAGTGCTGGAAAATAATGGTGGCCATACAAAATATTGACACTTTGGGCCCAATTTGGACATTTTTACTTAGGGGTGTACTCACTTTTGTTGCCAGCGGTTTAGACATTAATGGCTGTGTGTTGAGTTATTTTGAGGGAACAGCAAATTTACACTGTTTACACTACTTTACATTGTAGCAAAGTGTCATTTCTTCAGTGTTGTCACATGAAAAGATAGAATAAAATATTTACAAAAATGTAAGGGGTGTACTCACTTTTGTGAGATATAGTTACAAAGTTAGTCAAAAAGTTAGTTGAAAAAAACACAAGTCCATCTAGTGAAACCAATAAAATGGGGGCAAAAAAAAAAAAAAAAAATATATATATATATATATATATATATATATATATATATATATATATATATATATATTTTTTACAATCCTATATACAGTGGTCTTGTATGTCTTACATTTTCTAATTATTGCTCCCACAGTTGATTTCTTCACACCAAGCTGCTTGCCTATTGCAGATTCAGTCTTCCCAGCATGGTGCAGGTCTACAATTTTGTTTCTGGTGTCCTTCGACAGCTCTTTGGTCTTCACCATAGTGGAGTTTGGAGTGTGACTGTTTGAGGTTGTGGACAGGTGTCTTTTATACTGATAACAAGTTCAAACAGGTGCCATTAATACAGGTAATGAGTGGAGGACAGAGGAGCCTCTTAAAGAAGAAGATACAGGTCTGTGAGAGCCAGAAATCTTGCTTGTTTGTAGGTGACCAAATACTTATTTTCCACCATAATTTGCAAATAAATTCTTTCAAAAATCAGACAATGTGATTGTTTGGATTTGTTTCCACATTTTGTCTCTCATAGATGAGGTATACCTATGATGACAATTACAGGCCTCTCTCATCTTTTTAAGTGGGAGAACTTGCACAATTGGTGGCTGACTAAATACTTTTTTGCCCCACTGTAATCACAGTGCCCATTTTATGCGTATTTATCACTCGCAATAGGTGTAAGAGGATGGGTGTGGGTTGTTTATTAGGAGCGTAATATGAAATTACCGTGACTGCTGTATCCATTATGTAACCCATGAGTATTAGTTATCGTCCTTCTGGATCTTTTATTTCTGAGGAAAGAGTGAATGGTGTTGACCGGTGGAAAGCAATGAGAGTTCCCCTTTGTTTTGTATTGGCAGAAGCTGTAAAAGTTAGTGGATAAAAAGGGGACATGTATTTAGGTGTAGAAATATTGGTGAAGTGTGTTTCTTGTAGGCTCACAATATGAGCCTTCTTGGTATGGAAAGTACAGAATGCTTTGGTCCGTTTCTATGGTATATTTATACCCTGAACATTCAGGGATAGGATATTTAATGGTGCCATGGTAACAGGTCAAATAGGTATGACTTACCAAGTATCATACAATACTGACTGTGTGGATCGACCTGTGTGAACTTAGAGAATGGAAAGGAAGAGAAGAATCCAGTGGAGTCTGGAGTGGAGAAGAAACAAAAAACATAAAAGGTTAGAGTATACATCTTATGATTCAATATATATAAGTATTCACAAGTTGCCCGTGAGAGAGAATATAGCTCTCTGTCAGGGGAAAAAATGCCATTGTCAGACTCCCACATATTATGGGTGGGGAGGAAGGCTAATGGAGGCACACGGATCTTCCGCTTGTAGGAGAAAAGTGCTATAGTAAGAGCATCAAAAGGATGCCTAGTTAATTGGACTGCAGGATACCTAATATTTGAATTAGTCGATCCAGGATAATTGCAAAAAGTGATCACCTCCCTAAGTTAGCCAATTCGGCTAATGATATACCATGTTAAACTATGGTAGGGATGGTGACTATTGTTTAGGATGTTTGGAATTATCCTAATGAAAATCTGAACTGGATCAGGTTTTCTAATAAACTGGAAACTAAGAAACTATTATGTTGCTTATGTACTCTTTATGTACGTATCTAAAGTAGTTTCTACTTCTTTTGTATTTGAGTTTATTAATCTAAAATAATCAAAATTAAACTGTTGTATATTTTAAGAATACACAAGGAAAGGCGCAAAATCTGGAAAGGGTATAAAACCATCATCACTTGCAGATAATGATCACAAATGTTATAGGTATGTGTAGTGCTATATTAGGGGGGAAGGGAATGATACATTAGTCCATGAGAGTCCATATAGGGAATCTAGGAGAAGGAATGATGGTGTGGGGTCCACAGACAGGGCTGCCTTCCAAAGAACTGAAACCAAGCTCCAAGATCTGAAGGAAAAACACAAGGGGGAAAGGCGCCTCTGGCGCCTTATTAAAAAACCAATGTGGAAACAACTCTCATTTGGGTGATCAAAAAACAGCATGTAGTGAAGTAAGGGGATGATCCATCATAAGACAGTCCATCAGATCGGTCACGGTGATCTCTGCTGGCTTGCCGGGCGTGTGGCTTGCTGAACACCGCTAAAGCCGGCTGCGGTGGTGATGAAACTCAAAGCGAGACCAGGAACGCAGGTGGAAGGCAGGCGCGGAGTTGTGACGTCACTGGTGAGCGACGCGTTTCCTGAGCGTATGGGCTACGATATTACGGTAGCAGCGCTCCTTCATCAAGCTACAGATGGATCGTGATGCTAGCTTAAAAAGGCCAGGGGAGGGGGGTGACCAAAGTAAACACATTAAAACAGGTCCGATTTCATGTACACACATCTGGGGAGTATTTTAAAAATAATCATATGTTTAAAAGTTCTCAAGACTGCGATAAACACACCAATATTAAAATACAAATAAAATTTAAAAATATATATCTATGCATATATAAAAAGATACATATCCATACATATGCATTTCGATAAAGTCATTATCAATAAAAAATGATGAGAGGGGGCAATAGTAACAAGCTCAGCAGTATGGTCAGCAATATGGTCAATCTCAACGATATACGTAGATACATAATGAGTCGAGTCTATATGCAGACCCATGTATATGTGTAAAAAAAAGGGGAGATGAGAAACAGAGGGTTTCTCTAAAGAAGGTCAACATAGAACACTATTGTCAAATACAAAACCAGCTTTATTAATAACCAAAAAATATATATAACCAATTAATATATCAAAACGTGAAGATATAAGCAATATGGACAGACGGTTATCACAAACAAATTAAAATGGACAACGTTGTCACAGGGAATATTTAAAATCAAATGGGAGCCGCGGCAACACACCCACACATACACATCATACACACTAGATATGGGGTATATTAAATTAAGGATAGTTCTGCACAATAGATTGAAGATTAATGGAAAATGTTCCCAGTATAGAGTGTCCAGTAGGGCAGAAACAGTCCTATATCACTAGTTTGGTGATGTAAGTGGGTGGATGATCTGACAAATCAAAGAGTTGGACCATAGATGGAGCGATCTCTCAAACGATCATTGCACTCAATGGTTACTTAGATCACAGCTGATGAAATAGATTACAAACGCTTTCCCAATTGCAGTAAGACTGATTGTATAGACATCTACAGAGGCAGCAGGATAAATGTCCTTGGAGACAGCATTTAAGGAAACATAGAAAAACTGACATACGTTTTGTTGAAGTGCTGAGTGAGGTGGAAGAATCTCATTAACTGCACTGTGTCCGTCGTCAGACTATGTTAGTCCTGGATGTTAGAGTCTCTCTGAGGGCAGATGCCTCTGTGTGGCTCACTAGGAGCGCTATAGCGGTGTGACGTCAGCACGTTCTTGGGAGCCGCGCGCAATTTGACCTGACTCATCCTTACACGGACCTAACAGCTGATCCAACAGCTGACGTTGATTCTTTTCCCTGCAGCTACGCATCATACGGCGGCAGCGGTACTTCGGCGGCTCCATGGTGAGGAGCTGTGAGTGACGACTCCTTACCGGCCTGCACTCCTAGTGAGCCACACAGAGGCATCTGCCCTCAGAGAGACTCTAACATCCAGGACTAACATAGTCTGACGACGGACACAGTGCAGTTAATGAGATTCTTCCACCTCACTCAGCACTTCAACAAAACGTATGTCAGTTTTTCTATGTTTCCTTAAATGCTGTCTCCAAGGACATTTATCCTGCTGCCTCTGTAGATGTCTATACAATCAGTCTTACTGCAATTGGGAAAGCGTTTGTAATCTATTTCATCAGCTGTGATCTAAGTAACCATTGAGTGCAATGATCGTTTGAGAGATCGCTCCATCTATGGTCCAACTCTTTGATTTGTCAGATCATCCACCCACTTACATCACCAAACTAGTGATATAGGACTGTTTCTGCCCTACTGGACACTCTATACTGGGAACATTTTCCATTAATCTTCAATCTATTGTGCAGAACTATCCTTAATTTAATATACCCCATATCTAGTGTGTATGATGTGTATGTGTGGGTGTGTTGCCGCGGCTCCCATTTGATTTTAAATATTCCCTGTGACAACGTTGTCCATTTTAATTTGTTTGTGATAACCGTCTGTCCATATTGCTTATATCTTCACGTTTTGATATATTAATTGGTTATATATATTTTTTGGTTATTAATAAAGCTGGTTTTGTATTTGACAATAGTGTTCTATGTTGACCTTCTTTAGAGAAACCCTCTGTTTCTCATCTCCCCTTTTTTTGCAATATGTTTAAAAGGCCAACTTGAACTGCATCCAGGGTTTTTTTCCTGTATGATAGGTCTATACTTACCCGCTGGAACTAGCCACCACTATTAATATTCATTGGTTGATCCGGGCAATAAATTCCTGTTCTTTCCATGTATATGTGTACACAGGGGACATGGAAGTACTCATTTTGAACGTCCAGTGTGTGCATAAGGGTCATGCATAAATTGCAGTACAGACTCATATGGGCAGTACAGTGAGTAAATAAAAAATAAGTTAAAGAACGGAAAGTTAACTTGAAGGGAAAAGGAGAAAACTATTACATTACGACAAGGTCAATTGGGACTGTACGGAACAATGTATAGTCTATACTTACACCAGCCCGCCACCCACATAGAAGGGGAAAATCAAAGAAAAGACCAACCTGTGGGTACAGATTAAATAGTTAGAATGTGTGGGAACAGGGCTGGAGGACTAGATCCAAAAGAGCAACACTGGATGGTATATAAATCATTATCTGCAAATTATGATGGTTTTATACCCTTTCCAGATTTTGCGCCTTTCCTTGTGTATTGTGTTCTTTTGAAACCCCTTGTGCTGCATACTGGTTTTTGGTTTAAACATCGTCTGCACCAATTGTTCACAGACAACGTGTGATCTTTTTATCTGTTGTTTCTCTCTCCTGACTCATATTATATCATTTATTCATCATGGATATAATTTCTAGCATAGCGAGTCACAAATATATGACTCTTGATTCATTATTTGCCACATTATCTCCTGTTGTCCACTTCTCTGACACAGCAAAACTTCAGGGTAAAATACGTCAGAGTCTTTGTGGCAAATTTAAACAATTAGAGAGACTGATTCACACCACTAACTCCCAATGGTGGGATAAATTCTTCCTACAGCAGTACATTGACCTAAAAGTCTCACCTAGAGGTCTGAGAGTGATGAAAGACTGTCCCCTCTTCTTGGATGAAGAGGGTAAGAAAGAATGGGCTAGCATTGCAGAATTTTGTACTACCAAGTGGATGGGAACACTCATTTCCCACCAAACGCACAGATTCAATAAACTTAGCCAGCAAGTAAACACCATTATAGAAGAAATCTCCAAATTTCAGTCCATATTCCATTATCATGGTTAGAAATATTGAAAGAAAACACTAAAAAAGATGAGGATAACCTTATTAATAAAAAAAATGGGTAAATTCAAGCGTGATCTGGATGACTACAATCTAAAGAGAGTTTTCCTATGGAACAAAAAGAACATTCCGTACACAGCCCCCTCATCTCCTAGTTTCCATCTTCCCAGTCAGCCTCACCCTCCTGTTCCCCTCATGAGCATTCGACTAGATAATAATAATGCCCCTAACCGTCACCACCGAGACAATCTCAATCCCAATGCTCGTTATCTGTTTCCCCAGCATCCTCCGAGAAACCACACCACCTCTAGACCGTATCCCAACAACAATACCTACACCAATAATAATAACAAAAAGGATGAACTTATTTGTGCTCTTCATCGGTTATACAATAGGCCTCCTAATTCATCATCAACTATGTGACCTATTCTCCCAGTTCTAGGTCCTCTAGTCCCAGTAACTCCTATTCACATTCCCAATGCTGCTACTGTCCTTTGCAACAACCCAAATTCAGTTGATCAACCTACCCCTAGTGAGTCTAAACTCCCCCAAATAAGGGTACCTCCAATTCAAAACGAATTGTGCTCCTGTGCTTCACTACCTACCCCTTCCCCCAGCAATATACCATCTAATGCAGGTTGTTCCACAGCTTCTCCTTTTTTAGTGCTCAGTCCTCCTCTGGTTCTGATCTCTCAAAAAAGAAAGCTCACAGAAGAGGCTGCAGAGGAGGACGAGGCAAGAAACAACAAAAATACGCTGAAATACCCCAAACTATAAAAATATTCAATCTATCCTCTCGCACCCTATCTCATGCAGATCTATCCCTTCTCAGTCATGGACTCAATTTTGCACCTACGAATAAACCTAATCCCTTTGTTCTTTTTAAAGATCTTAATAGCTACATATGGAATCTTACTTTAAAGAGGCATTTTCATATCCAATCTGAGAAAGAAAAAAACACTCCCAGTAACTCTAATGCCACTCCCTCCACTAACTCCACAATAGCTTTACCCGCATCTAGCTTTGAGTCTTCTCTAGATATTGATGACCTTGACGTATCCAACAGTGATGACATGGTGCTGCGTTTACTTACGCAGCATCTCATGTCATCCCCTCCCATCGTCCACACTACACTCAAACCCAAATCAATTTTCTTTCCCACGCAGTTAAAAGGCCCATACATAGAAGCCTTTTACAGAGTTGTTTTTGCAGACCTTAAGAAACTATGTGAATCTACTTCTCCCCCTAAATTTAATAACTTATCACCTTCGGAGATCAAAGCACTCGATCAACTTATTCATACAGAAGATTTGATGATAAAATCAGCAGACAAAGGAGGTGGCATAGTACTTCAAAATAAATCAGATTATCTGAGAGAGTCATACAGACTGCTTTCTGATAAAACGACATATGTCAAACTCACCAGGGACCCTACAGCTGATTATGCTGCAGAAGCTGACCTACTGATCTCCACTGCCCTTCAAGAAGGTATTATTACAAAAATAGAAAGTTCCTTTTTGCGCAAGACTTTCTATCAAATACCTTATTTTTACCACCTGCCGAAGGTCCACAAAAGCTTACAGGATCCTCTGAGAAGACCAGTCGTAGTAGACATGGATAGCGTCACCACTGGCTTCAGTCTGTATATAGACCAGTTCTTACAACCAATAGTATCCCAACTACAACCATATATTCATGATGGTACCCACCTCTTGGAACTATTGTCACCATATAAGTGGGAGCCCACTTATGTTTGGCTCTCACTTGACGTGTGCTCATTGTATACCTCCATCCCACACCACTTTGGACTCATGGCATTACAACATTTTTTGTCCACTGATCCCTTGATCAACATGCGCCAGGTGAAGTTTATTATAGAGGCCACAAGATTTTGCCTGACGCATAATTATTTTTCCTTTAATGATGAATATTACCAACAAATACAAGGTACAGCAATGGGGGCCAATTTTGCCCCCTCATATGCCAACTTGGCCATGGGCCTATGGGAAACCAACTTCATTTATCAAAATAATCCCTTTGCGGCCAACATAATATTTTTTGGGAGATATATTGATGATTTGATCATCATTTGGGATGGTGACACTGATCTGATTACTACTTTTGTTCAACACTGTAACAACAACCCTTATGGGCTGTCATTCACATCAGCTACTGACTCAGCCACTATGGCCTTTTTGGATCTTGAGTTAGGACATGATGGTTAAACTATCACCTCAAAAAATTATACCAAGCCCACAGCAGGTAATTCCTACTTACATTTTGAGAGCTGCCACTTTCCCAAGTGGATCACGAATATTCCTAAAGGACAATTTTGCCGCCTTCGGCAGAATTGTACCAAGGACTCCGACTATGCCAAACTCAGCAAAACCCTAAAAAGAAAGTTACTCAACAAAAAGTACCCAGAAACTTTAGTTGAAGAAGCTTATAAACATTACCTGCATGGGAAACCTCCAAAAACAAACCAACCTCCACATGACTGTTCCAGTAGGTTTATAACCACTTTCCACAACAAGCATAAAAATATGGAGAAGATTTTGGAAAAACACTGGGGTATCCTACACCAAGATCCTCATCTAAAAACATCCCTTCCCGCCCGCCCAAAAGTCATTTTCTTGCAGGGCCCCCAACTTGAAAAACAAGATTGCACCTAGCAAACTTAAATCTGCTTCAACCATACCACCTGTACCCACACTGATCCCTTAGGTAGGCATGTATCAGTGCCAAAAGGCTCTATGCAAAACGTGCAAATTTGTTCTACAAGGACAAAAATCCTTCACCACCAAGGGTAAGACCTATGTATTGAAGGAATTCTTCAATTGCTCGTCTGACTTCGTCATCTATGGCCTAAGTTGTCCCTGCGGCCTAATTTATGTTGGCCGGACAATTAGGGCTTTGAGACAGAGGTTTGGCGAACATAGAAGACTAGTTGAGGGAGGCACAGACCCTCACAGTGTCCCAAAACACTTTGCTATGGCCCACCAGAGCTCTACGGCGGGTCTTAGGGTCTGGGTCATTGAACAGATCCCTAGGTCCCTCCCGGCTGCTGAGAGATTCAAGAAGCTCTGCGCTTGTGAGACCTACTGGATCTACACCTTGGATGTACTTTCGCCAGGAGGTATAAATGAGAGCATTGAGATTGCTACTATCTTATGAATATACCATCCAGTGTTGCTCTTTTGGATCTAGTCCTCCAGCCCTGTTTCCACGCATTCTAACTATTTATTCTGTACCCACAGGTTGGTCTTTTCTTTGATTTTCCCCTTCTATGTGAGTGGCGGGCTGGTGTAAGCATAGACTATACATTGTTCTGTACAGTCCCAATTGACCTTGTCGTAATGTAATAGTTTTCTCCTTTTCCCTTCAATTTAACTTTCCATTCTTTAACTTATTTTTTTATTTACTCACTGTACTGCCCATATGAGTCTGTACTGCAATTTATGCATGACCCTTATGCACACACTGGATGTTCAAAATGAGTACTTCCATGTCCCCTGTGTACACATATGCATGGGTCTGCATATAGACTCGACTCATTATGTATCTATATGGTTGAGTTTGACCATACTGCTGAGCTTGTTACTATTGCCCCTTCTCATCATTTTTTATTGATAATGACTTTATCGAAATGTATATGTATGGATATGTATCTTTTTACATATGCATAGATATATATTTTTTAATTTTATTTGTATTTTAATATTGGTGTGTTTATCGCAGTCTTTAGAACTTTTAAACATATGATTATTTTTAAAATACTCCCCAGATGTGTGTACATGAAATCGGACCTGTTTTAATGTGTTTACTTTGGCCGCTCCCCTCCCCTGGCCTTTTTAAGCTAACATCACGATCCATCTGTAGCTTGATGAAGGAGCGCGGCTACCGTAATATCGTAGCCTGTACGCTCAGGAAACGCGTCGCTCACCAGTGACGTCACAACTCCGCGCCTGCCTTCCACCTGCGTTCCTGGCCTCACTTTGAGTTTCATCACCACCGCAACCAGCTTTAGCGGTGTTCAGCAAGCCACACGCCCGGCAAGCCAGCAGAGATCACCGTGACCGATCTGATGGACTGTCCTATGATGGATCATCCCCTTACATCACTACATGCTGTGTTGTTTGCACATTGGTTTTTTAATAAATTGTTTTTATACTACACCCAGAGGCGCCTTTCCCCCTTGTGTATATTTTAGGAATATGTTCCTGCATGAAAATAATTATTCAGAATTATGAAAATGTTTTGATACTAAATGGAGAAATATGAATTCAAAAGAAAAAGAGGGAAACTATTAGATTGTAAGCTCCTCTGAGCAGGGCCCTCTTAATCCTCTTGTTTCTTATTGTATTATAACTGTATTGTCTCCCTTTTATATTGTAAATCGCTGCGTAAACTGTTGGCGCTATATAAATCCTGTATAATAATAATAATAAGTAATAGTATACTTAATTTGTATAAATCCCCTGTTACGATTGGCTACTTTTCTGCGTATTGTAGCAGTTAATAATTTAGCTATTAATATAGATAGAATATTTTGAATGAGTAAGTAATTCACTATTGTATTTTTAGGGTCTTAAGGAATAAGAACTAGTAACAATAAAGTATATAAATGATATGTAATATGACCTTATTTAATATGTGGGTAGCAGGATAAAGTCATATTAAGTCAAATGTTCATTTCTTTTAGAGAACAGTCTCTGAGCAAGTGTACTGAAAGAGATACTAGAGATTAAGTACCTAATCCATGGAGTCTTCTTGGTCTTGGTCTTTGTCTAAGGAGGAGGGGGCATAACGGCTTCTCTTATGGGAGTGGTGATTTCTATTATGCCTTGAAATTTGCTGAGCGTTGCTTGGGGGTGAAGATGATGCCATTCTTCTGCGCGAAGAGGGTTTATTGCTTGTGGGTTCCATCAAATGCAATTTTAGAAGGGTCTCTTGTAGTTCATCTGTGGATCTGCTCATTTATCTGGTACCTTGATATGTGAATTTGACAGAAAAGGGGAATCCCCACTGGTATGTAATGTTGTGGCATTGCAGTTCCATTAGCTGGGGTTAGCTGGAGTTTCATGGATCGTCTTTTGGCAATGGTGAGTTGAGATAAGTCAGCAAATAGTTGATAATTATGGCCCTGGAAATTTAGTTCTCTTTTTTCTCTTGCAGCTTCTAATATTTGCTCCTTTGTCCTGTAGTAATGGAATTTTGTGAATATATCATGTGGGGGTCCATCTTTCTTTTTTGCTGTGAGAGCTCTGTGTACTCTGTCCAATTCCAAACGTTCGATTGGAATAGCCGGTTGCAGTTCTTGGAAAAGGGCAGTGATTGTTGATTGCAGATCTGTCACCGATTCAGGGATTCCCCTTATGCGCAGGTTGGAGTGTCTGGCTCTATTTTCGTGGTCTTCCAGTTTAGTGTGGAGCATAGGCGTGCGCAGGGGGTGTGCCAGGTGTGCCTGGGCACACCCTGATTACTGCATGGTGTGCCGGTTCCCCCCCTATTGCTTTGGCTTCCCCCTGTGTTTCAGGATGGAGAGTGACGGAAGGGGCTGGTAAATATGTAATTTACCGGCCCCTTCCTTTTCTAAATGAACACAGTGAACACATTCACTCACTGTGTTCATCAGTTTGTGAATGAAGAGAAAGCCGCTCAGCACAGAGCACTTCCCATTCATTCACTGTCCAGTGCAGCTGAGGCTGCAGAGAAAGACATGTGTGTTTAAGCTTTGGGGTGCACACCCTAATTCAATAGGCTGCGCACACCTGTGGTGTGGAGTATTACACTTTCCTCTTTTAGGTTTTCCAATTCTGATATATAGTCCTGAGTTGTAGTCTCAATTTCATCCATTTTAATTTCAAGTGCAACGGTGCGATTCCCTAGTTCTCTAATTTCTTTAGTTAGACTATTTGTTATTTGCTCTGAGGTCTGTTTTAATGCTTTGTGGAGCAATCGTTCAAATTGTTGTAGTAAAGCTGTGGATGCTGAGGAGGTTTGTGAGGAGTTCTGTGAGAGGATATGTTCAGTATCTGACTCATTTGGAGAGTCCTGTTGTGACAGTTTCTGTCTGTGAGAGCGCACTGTGGCTGTGAATGATGAGGGGGCCGGCGCCATTTTAGCTTCAGTGCGCGCCTGTGTGTCCCTTATGAGGGGATTTTTAGATTTGCCACGGTTTCCCCCTAGTACCATTTTCCCAGCCCAAACTGGCACAGTTTGTTCCCAGGGACAAGGAGGTTCGGCTGAGTACCTTTTAAGCCTGCTGTCTCCGCTTTGTTTTTATCTCCTCTTCTCAGCTGTACAGAGCTCTAGCAATGCATGACTGCCTTGCTAGACTCCGTGCATGCGCCTCCACTCCTTACTATTTTCCACATTTTGTCATGTTACAACCAAAAACGTAAATGTATTTTATTGGGATTTTATGTGATAGACAACACAAAGTGACACATAATTGTTAAGTGGAAGGAAAATGATAAATGGTTTTCAATTTTTTTTTTTAAATAAATATGTGAAAAGTGCAGCGTGCATTTGTATTCAGCTCCCATGAATCAATACTTTGTAGAACCACCTTTTGCTGCAATTACAGCTGCAAGTCTTTTTGGGGAAGTCTCTACCAGCTTTGCACATCTAGAGAGTGACATTTTTAGCCATTTCTTCTTTGCAAAATAGCTCAAGCTCTGTCAGATTGGATAGAGGGTGTCTGTGAACAGCAATTTTCAGGTCTTGCCACAGATTCTCTATTGGATTTAGGTTTGGACTTTGACTGAGCCATTCTAACACATGACTATGCTTTGATCTAAACCATTCCATTGTAGCTATGGCTGTATGTTTAAGGTCTTTGTCCTGATGGAAGGTGAACCTCCGGTCCAGTCTCAAGTCTTTTGAAGGCTCTGACAGGTTTTCTTCTAAGATTGCCCTGTATTTGGCTCCATCCATCTTTTTATCAACTCTGACCAGCTTCCCTGACCCTGATTAAGAAAAGCATCCCCACAACATGATGCTGCCATCACCATATTTCATGGTGGGGATGGTGTGTTTAGGGTGATATGCAGTGTTAGTTTTCTGCCACACAAATCATTTTGCTTTTTGGGCTAAAAAGTTCAACTTTGGTCTCATCTGACAAGAGCACCTTCTTCCTCATGCTTGCTGTGTCCCCCACATGGCTTCTCACAAACTGCAAATGGGACGTCTTATGGTTTTCTTTCAACAATGGCTTTCTTCTTGCCACTCCTCCATAAAGTCCAGATTTGCTAAGTGCACGACTAAAAATTGACCTGTGAACAGATTCTCCCACCTGAGCTGTGGATCTCTGCAGCTCCTCCAGAGTTACAATGGGCCTCTTGGCTGCTTCTCTGATTAATGCTCCCCCTGCCTTTCCTGTCAGTTTAGGTGGAAGGCCATGTCTTGGTAGGTTTGCAGAGGAAAAGAGAGGACTTCTATCCGTGCCACATCCTAATAAATTCTATAAAAAGAAGATTTGAGCAAGACCTAAGTCCTGCCAATGATGGACTTTACTGGCACTAATTTTGAGACCAAAAACAAATTAAAATATAAAACATCAATGTATACAATTAAGTACACAATTAAAACATGCTATATAGCATGAAAACAGGACTGTGAATATATTCATTAAAAACAAGGTATGTGACAAAGCATAGTCTGGGAGAAGGAAATGTCTGTGCCTGCGGGCCACCTCAATGCAAACGCGGTAAAGGTAAAGGTTACCTCAAGGTAAACGCATTTTGCTTAATTGTGTAGCTTCTTCAGGACCAATAATAGAGGATGTCACATTCTGCCAAATATAATAAAAATCTTTTAACATATTTATTTTCATACAGTCTTTTAAGCTATATCCATTATCTATCATTTATATAACTATTTATACAGTAATCTTATGTCATTGTGGTTACATTTATTTTCTCTCATGTCAGAGGTATGCATCTTACCCAAAACTTATAGCATGGTGGACGTGGTCAATCACAAGCCGTAAACGCCTGGAGGGTGGGCATAGGGAAATTGGATTGCAAGTGGGACTTATATTAGCCAATTGCATGCAGATCGCCTCGTAAAGCTTGTATAGTAAGGCAAAGAAAAAAAAGAAACAGCCATTAAAGTTCATAACTCTATATGCCCAAGAGAAATCCAAATGATATAATTATATATTTAGTTAATGTATACCTGTAAACTACATTGTTATATCCAGGTAGGGTTAAACCAAGGCTAATTGAAGCACGACAGGTACAAGATGGTATCACAAATTATGGGCAAGATGGTCAGGTTCTACAGGTATAGATTAATATCAATGGTTACATTGTGCAATAATGGCTAATAAAGGGAATAACATACCACCCCAAAAATGATAGGGTAGTCATGTACCTGTATAGAGGTGTAACAGAAATGTTTAGCAATGTCAATGCTAAGGAGAGGAAATGCCTAGATGTAGCCAATATGTACAGGATTCCCCTGATAAAAAGCCACAAAGGAATATCATAAGTAAAAAACACTACAAAACCTGTAAGTCCTATAAAACTCCCTCCATTAAAGGGAGTAAACAGAAATCTTACCCTCTATCTGAATACAGAGTCCAGGTTGGCAAAGTGGATCTCAGATACTAGGATGATGATACTGCAGCCCATCCAAGACTAAGTTGCAGAAGCCAGAAGTGATGTCGCTGCGTTGCGTGCATTCCACCCACAGTGCATGCGCAAGATGGTGCCCAGCGCGATGGATTTCAAGCCTCGCCCAGGGCTCCCACCATGCGGGAAACCCTGCCCACACATAGAAGATGGAAAAGGGTAGAGCCAATGGCAACGAGGGACTAAACAATAGCTAAACCAATGGGAAGCTATGTGGAGCGCATATGCCTGCCATCAAACAGCTAAAGACAGACAGCGCCATCATGCTGCAAACATAATACTGAATTCCATGTCAGTACTGCAATTCAACAAAGACATCCAGATTAAAGAGGCCTGCTTAGACCCTGTTACCCAAAAGTAATCCTATATTCAAAATCAAAAGGGAATACTAGAGTGTACATACTCTCATAGGTATGAATAAAAGACCATATATCAGATATCCTACCTATAAATAAGATTTGAAGCTAATGGCTTCATTGAGGCCAGGTACCGTTGTGGCCTGTAGTAAATAAATCCATCTGGTTTCTCTTTGTAGGATTTTTTTTATCAAAAAATGTCCCATTTGTGGTATAGGGCAATATATCTACCAATAGGGGTAGTCAGTTTGTTATTTTCCCCATAATAGATGGGGTCTTTTATTCTGCGCCAAAACTGGCATTTAATTTTCCCCTACATAAAATGCTCCACATATACAGAATATAATATATACAATTCCTATTGTTTGACAATTGACATGGTTAGGAACTGTATGAGGATTACCATTGGGAAGATATAGAGTCTGGTTTTGAGCTGATCTATTACATAAAATCCCAATGGTTGTAACATGACAAAATGTGGAAAATGTCAAGGGGTGTGAATACTTTTTAAAGGCACTGTATCCTGAGTGAAAAGAAGAATGCCAGTGCTTCATATCTTTCTCAGAAGCCAAACCCAGGTCCCATGCCTTCATGCAAGGGAATTTGTCAAACAGCAGCAGTCTAACAGATATCCCCACATTCCCACATTTATCCCCTGCCTCTTGGGTACACAATGTTGCATAGGAAGTGACTTTGGGATCTTGATGACTGACATAGTTACATAGTAGGTGAGGTTAAAAAAAGACACAAGTCCATCAAGTCCAACCCATGTGTGTGATTATATGTCAGTATTACATTTGTATATCCCTGTAGGTTGCAGTTGTTCAGGTGCTTATCTAATAGTTTCTTGAAACTATCAATGCTCCCCACTGAGACCACTGCCTGTGGAAGGGAATTCCACATCCTTGCCGCTCTTACAATAAACAACCCTCTACTTTGTTTAAGGTTAAACCTCTTTTCTTCTAATTGTAATCAGTGGCCATGAGTCTTGTTAAACTCCCTTCTGCGAAAAAGTTTTATCCCTATTGTGGGGTCACCAGTATGGTATTTGTATATTGAAATCACATCCCCTCTCAAGAAAATCTTCTCCAGAGAGAATAAGTTCAGTGCTCGCAACCTTTCCTCATAACTAATAACCTCCAGAACCTTTATTAGCTTTGTTGCCTTTCTTTGTACTCGCTCCATTTCCAGTACATCCTTCCTGAGGACTGGTACCCAGAACTGGAGAGCATACTCTAGGTGCGGCCGGACTAGAGTCTTGTAGAGTGGGAGAATTATTATTTTATCTCTGGAGTTGATCCCCTTTTTAATGCATGCCAATATTCTGTTTTCTTTGTTAGCAGCAGCTTGGCATTGCATGCCATTGCTGAGCCTATCATCTACTAGGACTCCCAGGTCCTTTTCCATCCTAGATTCCCACAGAGGTTCTCCACCCAGTGTATAGATTGCATTCATATTTTTGCCACCCAAATGCATTATTTTACATTTTTCTACATTGAACCTCATTTGCCATGTAGTTGCCCACCCCATTAATTTGTTCAGATCTTTTTGCAAGGTTTCCACATCCTGCAAAGAAGTTATTGGACTAGTTCTGGCGCGAACCAGGGGGTGTCCAGCCCATCTCTAGTAACAAAGTTTGGTTATTTACCAAAAAATTGAAGGTTCATGTTCCATCTGCTAAGTTGGGCCAAAAGTTTATGGGGACCTTACAGATTTCTGCTCAAATCAACCCAGTCACCTTTTGCTTAGAACTTCCTGACAGTATGAAGATTCACCCTGTTTTTCACATATCACTACTCGAACCATTTCATGAAAATCCTTTTTCTGGAAGAATTCATCCACCTCCTCCACCTGTTGAGGTACCAGGTGAAGAAGAATTTTTGGTGCAGAAAATTCTTGACTCCAGGATGTTTAGGAACAAATTACTATTACTATTACCCTAATCTTTAAAGAAGCCTATCCTGCTTCTAACTAATACACTGTTTTACTTCCTCCATCAGCTCATCCCCCACTGCTATTACCTTTTTTATCAATTGACCCTCCCTTTTAGATTGTAACCTCTAATGAGCAGGACCCTCTAATTCCTCTTGTACCAAATTGTAATGTAACTGTAATGTCTGCCTTCATTTTGTTAAGCGCTGTGCAAACTGTTGGTGCTACATAATTCCTGTATAATAATAATAATTTCTGGTTCAATGGGAAGGTTATGGTCCAGAATAAAATTCTTGGAGAGTACTGTCAGGGCCTGGACTTGAACCTCTGCTGTGTCAGGCAATGACTCTTCCTGCTGAGCCACGTGGAGTGCTGGAAAGATCCCTGCTGTCCATATCTTTGATACCATTCATTACTGACCTTTGGCTTGTTCCTGGACTATGCTTCTGCTTATTCCCAACCTGCAACTATTCATTACTGACCTTTGGCTTGTTTACCTCTGCTTGATCCTTATCTGTTATATCTGCTACTAGACCCTGACTTGCTCAACTCCTGGTGGGGTGATCCTGAGGACCGCGACCTGGTACTAATATGCAGCAAAATCCATATCCACCATCAGGAGCTCTGGTGAATACAAGTTAGTACTTAGACCCTGCACCTCAGGTGAAACTGTGTCATCAGCCAGGGCGGTTTTCTTGTATAACTGTCATGCTTTTCAGTGGACGCTGCTATAGCTAATGGCCTCCGAGCCTGACTCCAGACACCAGGCAGTGATGTTATGCCGCATAGGCACAGTCTGGAGCGACATGCATCATTTAAGCTCTTTGTTAATTCATTCACAAGTAAGTGTGCAATCTGTCATTTAATACATTTTTAAAAGGATTTATGCACTGTGGAGATTTTTTCTTTCATGTGCTAATGTGATTATGGTTTGCTGTGTGGACACCTCAGATCAGAGTCATTGTTTCGGAGGTATGAATTCCTGTGGCATTGTTTATCTTCACCAGAGGCTGGTGTCAGTTGATTAGCATTGCCAGAGGGGCAAAAACAAGTGAGCTTTGGCCTTGCTGGTGGAGCCAAACCATTTGGTAAGCGACCTGTTTGCTCACTGGTGCGGTGAAGGTTCACTGAAGTAGCTAAGAAGTGGTGGTTGATCAGTACTGATATTTAGATTTGGAACATTTTGCATTTGACAACTTTGGTAAATTGCACAAGTCACTTTTATGGTGATTGAAGTGGAAGTAGCGATGAAGGGGATGTATCAAATCTGCTACCTTCCACATCTATGAACTTTTAGTAATAATTTTGTACTTTATGTTAAATAATTTGCACAATATATGGGATAGAGCTGTGTTTGTTATTGTTGCACGTTTTTTAACATTCGACTGCCTTTTTAAACTCTGATGAAGCTATTTTATGGACAAAGCATAGCTCCACTTGGAGTCATTTTACTTAAATCTAAACCTTGCCTCACAGTTTTATGTCAAGTAAAAGTCATTGTTCTGAGACAGGGCCTGCATTCCTGGCATTCCTCTGACCCCCTACCAAGTTTTTCCTAGAAGTAGCCAGTGACAATAATTGAAAAGCAATTTAACAAAAATGTGTACTGGTAGGAGACATAACATACAAAAGTGTGGAAAGTTCATTAAACCTTGGTATTCAGTAGTTCACATTACTGGCAATAATGTTCAAGGTTCTTTTTTTAACAGAGGCTCTGTTAATTTCATTAGCTTGCTAATTTAAAACAGTTACTGAAATACTGAACACTTAAACTCAGAAGCTGATCATGTTTAAAGCAGCATCTTAAGTTGGGCACATACAAGGCATTTTGGTCATCTGTATTTGATTCCAATTTAAATTTTTAATATACTATGATTTACATCCATAGCAAAGAGTTCATAACCTAAAGTCAGACAGGGATCTGCATTGCTGGACAACATGATTGATAATGGATATACACCGTGGGACTTTTTTTTTGTTTGTTTCTAAATAAAGAAATTGTAAAAGTGTGTGGTGTGTTTATTTACAGTTTGCATTTATTTTGTAAATAGGGGTATTATGTACCTCGTACACATGCCAGTATCCAAAGGCTACCTTTTTTAAAAAGGGAGTTTCCAGATTCTGATAAGCCTCCCTGCCCGCAGACCCCCACAACCATCTAGCTGGGGTCATGGGTGTTAGCAGGGTATTGAAATAATGCACTGGAAGCATCTTGTATGCAGCTATAGCTTTTATGGAGGATTAAAGAACATGTCGTTCAAAACAGCATGAGAAACATGAAACAGGAACTAACCACAAACATGTGCACTGAACTTGGATAGACAGTACATCCTGTCATATCATAGAGTACACACTATAACACTATAATACTAGAGTGCCACCTGCCACATAGATAAGTATAATGCATACAGTATATAGTTCACAGTACTCTACATTACATGCTGTTGTCCTTTCAACACCCCTTCTCAACAGCATGTGTTTTGTCAAATTACATTCAGCTTCTTCTGGATATAACGATGACGTTCCTTCATCAAAGGTTTGGTGAGTACATTGGCAGTCATCTCCTCTGACGGGCAATATTAAATGTCAATTACACCTTGCTCTTGATTATCCAGGTGATACTTGACTTTGATGTGTTTGATCCTAGGATTGACCGCAATGCACTGTGCTACAGTCCATTCCTGGTGTATCTTTTTGATTGTGTAAGCTTTGTACATCCCTGGTTGTCTTCAAAAATTGGTTTTGACTAGGGAAGAGCCGAACACCCCCTGGTTCAGTTCGCAGCAGAATATGCGAACAGGCAAAACATTTTTTTGAACACCGTTAAAGTCTATGGGACACGAACGTGAAAAAAACAAAAGTGCTAATTTTAAAGGCTTATATGCAAGTTATTGCCATAAAAAGTTTTAAAAAATTAAGTTTTTTCAGTAGCAGTGATTTTAATAATGCTCAAAGTAAAACAATAAAAATTAAATATTTCTTTAAATATCGTGCCTGGGGGGTGTCCTTAGTATGCCTGTAAAGTAGCACATGTTTCCCATGTTTATAACAGTGCCACAGCAAAATGACATTTATAAAGGATAAAATGTCATTTAAACTGCTCGCGGCTGTGATGTATGGTCGGATCCTGGCAATATAGACAAAAGTATCAAAAATCCCCCCAAAAAATGGTGTGGATGTCACCCCCAAAATCCATTCCAGGCCCTTCTTGTCTGGTATGGATATTAAGGCAAACCCCGCACCAAATTTAAAAAAAAATGGCGTGGGGGTCCCCCAGGCACTATATACTCTGAACAGCAGTATATATATTATACAGCCTGCCCTATATACTCTGCAGAAAATTGGCCCTTAGGTGTTGGTGGTACCAGAACACTGTAAAACCTCACAGTTACTCTGGGTGGGCGCAAGCATGGGTCCTGCTGTGAAATATTGTATCAAAAATTGTAAATACATGCCCCTGTTAAACAGGGGAAGAAAAATTGGGCCTTTGGTGGTGGTGTTGGTACCAGAACACTGTACGCCCTCACGGTTAACCTTGGTGGGCACAGGAACGGGCCCTGATGTGAAATATTATATCAAGAATTATAATTACATGCTCCCGTTAAACAGGGGCAGAAAAAATGGCCCTTGGGTGGTGGTGGTGCCACAACACTGTAACCCAGTAAAGCCAGGGTGGGGTTTAGTACACGCCCCAACTATATAAGGCTGCCTGCGTGGCAGCCTAGTGTAGTGTGTTGCAGCGGCGGAGAGAGATAAACAGAGAGGCAGTGTCATTTGAATTAAGCTAGATAGAGTAGGCAGGCGAGTCAGTTAGCTGCACTTACAGTGTATTGTGTATATATATGCATCCTAGATGTTGTAAATATATATATATACACTGTATTCAGTTTAGCTAGAGCTGTTCCTGTTATTCTCTTTCTAATATACTGAAAGGCAGGCAGGTGTTTTTACAGTATTTACAATATTTACAGTTAGTTTACTGTGACCTTTGCACAGTGTGCACCTAAAGATACCTGAAGAAAATTGCTGGTGTTCTTCTGATCCTATTAATACCACAGGCAGGCAGCTGCAGTATTTGCAGTTAGTGTACTGTGTCCTCTGCACAGTGTGCACCTAAAGCTACCTGAAAGCAACGGCTGGTGTTCTGATCCTATCAATACCACAGGCAGGCAGCTGCAGTATTTACAGTTAGTGTACTGTGTCCTCTGCACAGTGTGCACCTAAAGATACCTGAAGACAATGGCTGGTGTTCTTCTGGTCCTATTAGTACCACAGGCATGCAGCATCAGTATTTACAGTTAGTGTACTGTGTCCTCTACACAGTGTGCACCTAAAGCTACCTGAAGACAATTGCTGGTGTCCTTCTGATCATATTAATACCACAGGCAGGCAGCTGCAGTATTTACAGTTAGTGTACTGTGTCCTCTGCACAGTGTGCACCTAAAGCTACCTGAAGACAATTGCTGGTGTTCTTCTGATCCTATTAGTACCACAGGCAGGCAGCTGCAGTATTTACAGTTAGTGTACTGTGTCCTCTGCACAGTGTGCACCTAAAGCTACCTGAAGACAATTGCTGGTGTTCTTCTGATCCTATTAATACCACAGGCAGGCAGCTGCAGTATTTACAGTTAGTGTACTGTGTCCTCTGCACAGTGTGCACCTAAAGCTACCTGAAGGCAATTGCTGGTGTTCCTCTGATCCTATTAGTACCAAAGGCAGGCAGCTGCAGTATTTACAGTTAGTGTACTGTGTCCTCTGCATAATGTGCACCTAAAGCTACCTGAAGACAATTGCTGGTGTTCTTCTGATCCTATTAATACCACAGGCAGGTAGCTGCATTATTTACAGTTAGTGTACTGTGTCCTTTGCACAGTGTGCACCTAAAGCTACCTGAAAACAATTGCTGCTGTTCTGATCCTATTAATACCAAAGGCAGGCAGCTGCAGTATTTACAGTTAGTGTACTGTGTCCTCTGCACAGTGTGCACCTAAAGCTATCTAAAGACAATTCCTGGTGTTCTGATCCAATTAATAACACAGGCAGGCAGCTGCAGTATTTACAGTTATTGTACTGTGTCCTCTGCACAGTGTGCACCTAAAGCTACCTGAAGACAATTGCTGGTGTTCTTCTGATCCTATTAGTACCATAGGCAGGCAGCTGCAGTATTTACAGTTAGTGTACTGTGTCCTCTGCACAGTATGCACCTAAAGCTACCTGAAGACAATTGCTGGTGTTCTTCTGATCCTATTAGTACCACAGGCAGGCAGCTGCAGTATTTACAGTTAGTGTACTGTGTCCTCTGCACAGTGTGCACCTAAAGCTACCTGAAGACAATTGCTGGTGTTCTTCTGATCCTATTAGTACCACAAGCCGGCAGCTGAAGTATTTACAGTTAGTGTACTGTGTCCTCTGCATAATGTGCACCTAAAGCTACCTGAAGACAATTGCTGTTGTTCTGATCCTATTAATACCACAGACAGGTAGCTGCAGTATTTACAGATAGTGTACTGTGTCCTCTGCACAGTGTGCACCTAAAGCTACCTGAAGACAATTGTTGGTGTTCTTCTGATCCTATTAGTACCACAGGCAGGCAGCTGCAGTATTTATAGTTAGTGTACTATGTCCTCTGCACAGTGTGCACCTAAAGCTACCTGAAGACAATTGCTGTTGTTCTGATCCTATTAATACCACAGGCAGGCAGCTGCAGTATTTACAGTTATTGTACTGTGTCCTCTGCACAGTGTGCACCTAAAGCTACCTGAAGGCAATTACTGGTGTTCTTCTGATCCTATTAGTACCACAGGCAGGCAGCTGCAGTATTTACAGTTAGTGTACTGTGTCCTCTGCACAGTGTGCACCTAAAGCTACCTGAAGACAATTGCTTGTGTTCTTCTGATCCTATTAGTACCATAGGAAGGCAGCTGCAGTATTTATAGATAGTGTAATATGACCTCTGCACAGTGTGCACCTAAAGCTACCTGAAGACAATTGCTGTTGTTCTGATTCTATTAATACCACAGGTAGGCAGCTGCAGTATTTACAGTTAGTGTACTGTGTCCTCTGCACAGTGTACACCTAAAGCTACCTGAAGACAATTGCTGTTCTCATCCTATTAATACCACAGGCAGGCAGCTGCAGTATTTACAGTTAGTGTACTGTGTCCTCTGCACAATGTGCACCTAAAGCTACCTGAAGACAATTGCTGTTGTTCTGATCCTATTAATACCACAGGCAGGTAGCTGCAGTATTTACAGTTAGTGTACTGTGTCTTCTGCACAGTGTGCACCTAAAGCTACCTGAATACAATTGCTTGTGTTCTTCTGATCCTATTAGTACCACAGACAGGCAGCTGCAGTATTTACAGTTAGTGTACTGTGTCCTCTGCATAGTGTGCACCTAAAGCTACCTGAAGACAATTGCTATTGTTCTGATCCTATTAATACCACAGGCAGGCAGCTGCAGTATTTACAGTTAGTGTACTGTGTCCTCTGCACAGTGTGCACCTAAAGCTACCTGAAGTCAATTGCTGGTGTTCTTCTGATCCTATTAATACCACAGGCAGGCAGCTGCAGTATTTACAGTTATTGTACTGTGTCCTCTGCACAGTGTGCACCTAAAGCTACCTGAAGACAATTGCTGGTGTTCTTCTGATCCTATTAGTACCATAGGCAGGCAGCTGCAGTATTTATAGTTAGTATACTATGTCCTCTGCACAGTGTGCACCTAAAGCTACCTGAAGACAATTGCTGTTGTTCTGATCCTATTAATACCACAGGTAGGCAGCTGCAGTATTTACAGTTAGTGTACTGTGTCCTCTGCACAGTGTACACCTAAAGCTACCTGAAGACAATTGCTGTTCTCATCCTATTAATACCACAGGCAGGCAGCTGCAGTATTTACAGTTAGTGTACTGTGTCCTCTGCACAATGTGCACCTAAAGCTACCTGAAGACAATTGCTGGTGTTCTGATCCTATTAATACGACAGGCAAGCAGCTGCAATATTTACAGTTAGTGTACTGTGTCCTCTGCACAGTGTGTAACTAAAGCTACCTGAAGACAATTGCTGGTGTTCTTCTGATCCTATTAGTACCACAGGCCGGCAGCTGAAGTATTTACAGTTAGTGCACCGTGTCCTCTGCACAGTGTGCACCTAAAACTACCTGAAGTCAATTGCTGTTGTTCTGATCCTATTAAAACCACAGGCAGGTAGCTGCAGTATTTACAGTTAGTGTACTGTGTTCTCTGTACAGTGTGCACCTAAAGTTACCTGAAGACAATTGCTAGTGTTCTTCTGATCCTATTAGTACCACAGGCAGGCAGCTGCAGTATTTACAGTTAGTGTACTGTGTCGTCTGCATAGTGTGCACCTAAAGCTACCTGAAGACAATTGCTGTTGTTCTGATCCTATTAATACCACAGGCAGGTAGCTGCAGTATTTACAGTTAGTGTACTGTGTCTTCTGCACAGTGTGCACCTAAAGCTACCTGAAGACAATTGCTGGTGTTCTTCTGATCCTATTAGTACCACAGACAGGCAGCTGCAGTATTTACAGTTAGTGTACTGTGTCCTCTGCATAATGTGCACCTAAAGCTACCTGAAGACAATTGCTGTTGTTCTGATCCTATTAATACCACAGACAGGTAGCTGCAGTATTTACAGTTAGTGTACTGTGTCCTCTGCACAGTGTGCACCTAAAGCTACCTGAAGACAATTGTTGGTGTTTTTCTGATCCTATTAGTACCACAGGCAGGCAGCTGCAGTATTTATAGTTAGTGTACTATGTCCACTGCACAGTGTGCACCTAAAGCTACCTGAAGACAATTGCTGTTGTTCTGATCCTATTAATACCACAGGCAGGCAGCTGCAGTATTTACAGTTATTGTACTGTGTCCTCTGCACAGTGTGCACCTAAAGCTACCTGAAGGCAATTGCTGGTGTTCTTCTGATCCTATTAGTACCACGGGCAGTCAGCTGCAGTATTTACAGTTAGTGTACTGTGTCCTCTGCACAGTGTGCACCTAAAGCTACCTGAAGACAATTGCTTGTGTTCTTCTGATCCTATTAGTACCATAGGCAGGCAGCTGCAGTATTTATAGTTAGTGTAATATGACCTCTGCACAGTGTGCACTTAAGCTACCTGAAGACAATTGCTGTTGTTCTGATTCTATTAATACCAGAGGTAGGCAGCTGCAGTATTTACAGTTAGTGTACTGTGTCCTCTGCACAGTGTACACCTAAAGCTACCTGAAGACAATTGCTGTTCTCATCCTATTAATACCACAGGCAGGCAGCTGCAGTATTTACAGTTAGTGTACTGTGTCCTCTGCACAATGTGCACCTAAAGCTACCTGAAGACAATTGCTGGTGTTCTGATCCTATTAATACCACAGGCAAGCAGCTGCAATATTTACAGTTAGTGTACTGTGTCCTCTGAACAGTGTGTACCTAAAGCTACCTGAAGACAATTGCTGGTGTTCTTCTGATCCTATTAGTACCACAGGCCGGCAGCTGAAGTATTTACAGTTAGTGCACTGTGTCCTCTGCACAGTGTGCACCTAAAGCTACCTGAAGACAATTGCTGTTGTTCTGATCCTATTAATACCACAGGCAGGTAGCTGCAGTATTTACAGTTAGTGTACTGTGTCTTCTGCACAGTGTGCACCTAAAGCTACCTGAAGACAATTGCTTGTGTTCTTCTGATCCTATTAGTACCACAGACAGGCAGCTGCAGTATTTACAGTTAGTGTACTTTGTCCTCTGCATAGTGTGCACCTAAAGCTACCTGAAGACAATTGCTGTTATTCTGATCCTATTAATACCACAGACAGGTAGCTGCAGTATTTACAGTTAGTGTACTGTGTCCTCTGCACAGTGTGCACCTAAAGCTACCTGAAGACAATTGCTGGTGTTCTTCTGATCCTATTAGTACCACGGGCAGTCAGCTGCAGTATTTACAGTTAGTGTACTGTGTCCTCTGCACAGTGTGCACCTAAAGCTACCTGAAGACAATTGCTTGTGTTCTTCTGATCCTATTAGTACCATAGGCAGGCAGCTGCAGTATTTATAGTTAGTGTAATATGACCTCTGCACAGTGTGCACTTAAGCTACCTGAAGACAATTGCTGTTGTTCTGATTCTATTAATACCAGAGGTAGGCAGCTGCAGTATTTACAGTTAGTGTACTGTGTCCTCTGCACAGTGTACACCTAAAGCTACCTGAAGACAATTGCTGTTCTCATCCTATTAATACCACAGGCAGGCAGCTGCAGTATTTACAGTTAGTGTACTGTGTCCTCTGCACAATGTGCACCTAAAGCTACCTGAAAACAATTGCTGGTGTTCTGATCCTATTAATACCACAGGCAAGCAGCTGCAATATTTACAGTTAGTGTACTGTGTCCTCTGAACAGTGTGTACCTAAAGCTACCTGAAGACAATTGCTGGTGTTCTTCTGATCCTATTAGTACCACAGGCCGGCAGCTGAAGTATTTACAGTTAGTGCACTGTGTCCTCTGCACAGTGTGCACCTAAAGCTACCTGAAGACAATTGCTGTTGTTCTGATCCTATTAATACCACAGGCAGGTAGCTGCAGTATTTACAGTTAGTGTACTGTGTCTTCTGCACAGTGTGCACCTAAAGCTACCTGAAGACAATTGCTTGTGTTCTTCTGATCCTATTAGTACCACAGACAGGCAGCTGCAGTATTTACAGTTAGTGTACTGTGTCCTCTGCATAGTGTGCACCTAAAGCTACCTGAAGACAATTGCTGTTATTCTGATCCTATTAATACCACAGACAGGTAGCTGCAGTATTTACAGTTAGTGTACTGTGTCCTCAGCACAGTGTGCACCTAAAGCTACCTGAAGACAATTGCTGGTGTTCTTCTGATCCTATTAGTACCACAGGCAGGCAGCTGCAGTATTTACAGTTAGTGTACTGTTTCCTCTGCACATTGTGCACCTAAAGCTACCTGAAGACAATTGCTTGTGTTCTTTTGATCCTATTAGTACCACAGACAGGCAGCTGCAGTATTTACAGTTAGTGTACTGTGTCCTCTGCATAGTGTGCACCTAAAGCTATCTGAAGACAATTGCTGTTGTTCTGGTCCTATTAATACCACAGGCAGGTAGCTGCAGTATTTACAGTTAGAGTACTGTGTCCTCTGCACAGTGTGCACCTAAAGCTACCTGAAGACAATTGCTGGTGTTCTTCTGATCCTATTAGTACCACAGGCAGGCAGCTGCAGTATTTATAGTTAGTGTACTATGTCCTCTGCACCGTGTGCATCTAAAGCTACCTGAAGACAATTGCTGTTGTTCTGATCCTAGTAATACCACAGGCAGGTAGCTGCAGTATTTACAGTTAGTGTACTGTGTCCTCTGCACAGTGTGCACCTAAAGCTACCTGAAGACAATTGCTGTTGTTCTGATCCTATTAATACCACAGGCAGGTAGCTGCAGTATTTACAGTTAGTGTACTGTGTCTTCTGCACAGTGTGCACCTAAAGCTACCTGAAGACAATTGCTTGTGTTCTTCTGATCCTATTAGTACCACAGACAGGCAGCTGCAGTATTTACAGTTAGTGTACTGTGTCGTCTGCATAGTGTGCACCTAAAGCTACCTGAAGACAATTGCTGTTGTTCTGATCCTCTTAATACCACAGGCAGGTAGCTGCAGTATTTACAGTTAGTGTATTGTGTCTTCTGCACAGTGTGCACCTAAAGCTACCTGAAGACAATTGCTTGTGTTCTTCTGATCCTATTAGTACCACAGACAGGCAGCTGCAGTATTTACAGTTAGTGTACTGTGTCCTCTGCATAGTGTGCACCTAAAGCTACCTGAAGACAATTGCTGTTGTTCTGATCCTATTAATACCACAGGCAGGTAGCTGCAGTATTTACAGTTAGTGTACTGTGTCTTCTGCACAGTGTGCACCTAAAGCTACCTGAAGACAATTGCTTGTGTTCTTCTGATCCTATTAGTACCACAGACAGGCAGCTGCAGGATTTACAGTTAGTGTACTGTGTCCTCTGCATAATGTGCACCTAAAGCTACCTGAATACAATTGCTGGTGTTCTTCTGATGCTATTAATACCACAGGCAGGTAGCTGCAGTATTTACAGTTAGTGTACTGTGTCCTTTGCACAGTGTGCACCTAAAGCTACCTGAAGACAATTGCTGCTGTTCTGATCCTATTAATACCAAAGGCAGGCAGCTGCAGTATTTACAGTTAGTGTGCTGTGTCCTCTGCACAGTGTGCACCTAAAGCTATCTAAAGACAATTGCTGGTGTTCTGATCCAATTAATAACACAGGCAAGCAGCTGCAATATTTACAGTTAGTGTACTGTGTCCTCTGCACAGTGTGCACCTAAAGCTACCTGAAGACAATTGCTGGTGTTCTTCTGATCCTATTAGTACCACAAGCCGGCAGCTGAAGTATTTACAGTTAGTGTACTGTGTCTTCTGTACAGTGTGCACCTAAAGCTACCTGAAGACGATTGCTTGTGTTCTTCTGATCCTATTAGTACCACAGGCAGGCAGCTGCAGTATTTACAGTTAGTGTACTATGTCCACTGCACAGTGTGCACCTGAAGCTACCTGAAGGCAATTGCTGGTGTTCTTCTGATCCTATTAGTACCGCAGGCAGGCAGCTGCAGTATTTACAGTTAGTGTACTGTGTCCTCTGCACAGTGTGCACCTAAAGCTACCTGAAGACAATTGCTGTTGTTCTGATCCTATTAATACCACAGGCAGGCAGCTGCAGTATTGACAGTTAGTGTACTGTGTCCTCTGCACAGTGTGCACCTAAAGCTACCTGAAGACAATTGCTGGTGTTCTTCTGATCCTATTAGTACCACAGGCAGGCAGCTGCAGTATTTACAGTTAGTGTACTGTGTCGTCTGCATAGTGTGCACCTAAAGCTACCTGAAGACAATTGCTTTTGTTCTGATCCTAATAATAGCACAGGCAGGTAGCTGCAGTATTTACAGTTAGTGTACTGTGTCTTTTGCACAGTGTGCACCTAAAGCTACCTGAAGACAATTGCTTTTGTTCTTCTGATCCTATTAGTACCACAGGCACGCAGCTGCAGTATTTACAGTTAGTGTACTGTGTCCTCTGCACAGTGTGTACCTAAAGCTACCTGAAGACAATTGCTGGTGTTCTGATCCTATTAATACCACAGGCAGGCAGCTGCAGTATTTACAGTTAGTGTACTGTGTCCTCTGCACAGTGTGCACCTAAAGCTACCTGAAGACAATTGCTGGTGTTCTTCTGATCCTATTAGTACCACAGGCAGGCAGCTGCAGTATTTACAGTTAGTGTACTGTGTCGTCTGCATAGTGTGCACCTAAAGCTACCTGAAGACAATTGCTGTTGTTCTGATCCTATTAATACCACAGGCAGGTAGCTGCAGTATTTAAAGTTAGTGTACTTTGTCTTCTGCACAGTGTGCACCTAAAGCTACCTGAATACAATTGCTTGTGTTCTTCTGATCCTATTAGTACCACAGACAGGCAGCTGCAGTATTTACCGTTAGTGTACTGTGTCCTCTGCACAGTGTACACCTAAAGCTACCTGAAGACAATTGCTGTTCTCATCCTATTAATACCACAGGCAGGCAGCTGCAGTATTTACAGTTAGTGTACTGTGTCCTCTGCACAATGTGCACCTAAAGCTACCTGAAGACAATTGCTGGTGTTCTGATCCTATTAATTCCACAGGCAAGCAGCTGCAATATTTACAGTTAGTGTACTGTGTCCTCTGCACAGTGTGTACCTAAAGCTACCTGAAGACAATTGCTGGTGTTCTTCTGATCTTATTAGTACCAAAGGCCGGCAGCTGAAGTATTTACAGTTAGTGCACTGTGTCCTCTGCACAGTGTGCACCTAAAGCTACCTGAAGACAATTGCTGTTGTTCTGATGCTATTAATACCACAGGCAGGTAGCTGCAGTATTTACAGTTAGTGTACTGTGTCCTCTGCGCAGTGTGCACCTAAAGCTACCTGAAGACAATTGCTGGTGTCCTCTTGATCCTATTAGTACCACAGGCAGGCAGCTGCAGTATTTACAGTTAGTGTACTGTGTCGTCTGCATGGTGTGCACCTAAAGCTACCTGAAGACAATTGCTGTTGTTCTGATCCTATTAATACCACAGGCAGGTAGCTGCAGTATTTACAGTTAGTGTACTGTGTCCTCTGCGCAGTGTGCACCTAAAGCTACCTAAAGACAATTGCTGGTGTCCTCTTGATCCTATTAGTACCACAGGCAGGCAGCTGCAGTATTTACAGTTAGTGTACTGTGTCGTCTGCATGGTGTGCACCTAAAGCTACCTTAAGACAATTGCTGTTGTTCTGATCCTATTAATACCAAAGGCAGGTAGCTGCAGTATTTACAGTTAGTGTACTGTGTCTTCTGCACAGTGTGCACCTAAAGCTACCTGAAGACAATTGCTTGTGTTCTTCTGATCCTATTAGTACCACAGACAGGCAGCTGCAGTATTTACAGTTAGTGTACTGTGTCCTCTGCATAGTGTGCACCTAAAGCTACCTGAAGACAATTGCTGTTGTTCTCATCCTATTAATACCACAGACAGGTAGCTGCAGTATTTACAGTTAGTGTACTGTGTCCTCTGCACAGTGTGCACCTAAAGCTACCTGAAGACAATTGTTGGTGTTCTTCTGATCCTATTAGTACCACAGGCAGGCAGCTGCAGTATTTATAGTTAGTGTACTATGTTCTCTGCACAGTGTGCACCTAAAGCTGCCTGAAGACAATTGCTGTTATTCTGATCCTATTAATACCACAGGCAGGTAGCTGCAGTATTTACAGGTAGTGTACTGTGTCCTCTGCACAGTGTGCACCTAAAGCTACCTGAAGACAATTGCTGGTGTTCTTCTGATCCTATTAGTACCACAGACAGGCAGCTGCAGGATTTACAGTTAGTGTACTGTGTCCTCTGCATAGTGTGCACCTAAAGCTACCTGAAGACAATTGTTGTTGTTCTGATAATATTAATACCACAGGCAGGCAGCTGCAGTATTTACAGTTAGTGTACTGTGTCCTCTGCACAATGTGCACCTAAAGCTACCTGAAGACAGTTGCTGGTGTTCTGATCCAATTAATAACACAGGCAAGCAGCTGCAATATTTACAGTTAGTGTACTGTGTCCTCTGCACAGTGTGCACCTAAAGCTACCTGAAGACAATTGCTGGTGTTCTTCTGATCCTATTAGTACCACAAGCCGGCAGCTGAAGTATTTACAGTTAGTGTACTGTGTCTTCTGTACAGTGTGCACCTAAAGCTACCTGAAGACGATTGCTTGTGTTCTTCTGATCCTATTAGTACCACAGGCAGGCAGCTGCAGTATTTACAGTTAGTGTACTATGTCCACTGCACAGTGTGCACCTGAAGCTTCCTGAAGGCAATTGCTGGTGTTCTTCTGATCCTATTAGTACCGCAGGCAGGCAGCTGCAGTATTTACAGTTAGTGTACTGTGTCCTCTGCACAGTGTGCACCTAAAGCTACCTGAAGCCAATTGCAGGTGTTCTTCTTATCCTATTAGTACCACAGGCAGGAAGCCGCAGTATTTACAGTTAGTGTACAGTGTCCTTTGCACAGTGTGCACCTAAAGCTACCTGAAGACAATTGCTGCTGTTCTGATCCTATTAATACCACAGACAGGCAGCTGCAGTATTTACAGTTAGTGTACTGTGTCCTCTGCATAGTGTGCACCTAAAGCTACCTGAAGACAATTGCTGTTGTTCTGATCCTATTAATACCACAGGCAGGCAGCTGCAGTATTTACAGTTAGTGTACTGTGTCCTCTGCACAGTGTGCACCTAAAGCTACCTGAAGACAATTGCTGGTGTTCTTCTGATCCTATTAGTACCACAGGCAGGCAGCTGCAGTATTTACAGTTAGTGTACTGTGTCGTCTGCATAGTGTGCACCTAAAGCTACCTGAAGACAATTGCTGTTGTTCTGATCCTAATAATAGCACAGGCAGGTAGCTGCAGTATTTACAGTTATTGTACTGTGTCTTTTGCACAGTGTGCACCTAAAGCTACCTGAAGACAATTGCTTTTGTTCTTCTGATCCTATTAGTACCACAGGCACGCAGCTGCAGTATTTACAGTTAGTGTACTGTGTCCTCTGCACAGTGTGTACCTAAAGCTACCTGAAGACAACTGCTGGTGTTCTGATCCTATTAATACCACAGGCAGGCAGCTGCAGTATTTACAGTTAGTGTACTGTGTCCTCTGCACAGTGTGCACCTAAAGCTACCTGAAGACAATTGCTGGTGTTCTTCTGATCCTATTAGTACCACAGGCAGGCAGCTGCAGTATTTACAGTTAGTGTACTGTGTCGTCTGCATAGTGTGCACCTAAAGCTACCTGAAGACAATTGCTGTTATTCTGATCCTATTAATACCACAGGCAGGTAGCTGCAGTATTTAAAGTTAGTGTACTTTGTCTTCTGCACAGTGTGCACCTAAAGCTACCTGAATACAATTGCTTGTGTTCTTCTGATCCTATTAGTACCACAGACAGGCAGCTGCAGTATTTACAGTTAGTGTACTGTGTCCTCTGCATAGTGTGCACCTAAAGCTACCTGAAGACAATTGCTGTTGTTCTGATCCTATTAATACCACAGGTAGGCAGCTGCAGTATTTACAGTTAGTGTACTGTGTCCTCTGCACAGTGTACACCTAAAGCTACCTGAAGACAATTGCTGTTCTCATCCTATTAATATCACAGGCAGGCAGCTGCAGTATTTACAGTTAGTGTACTGTGTCCTCTGCACAATGTGCACCTAAAGCTACCTGAAGACAATTGCTGCTGTTCTGATCCTATTAATTCCACAGGCAAGCAGCTGCAATATTTACAGTTAGTGTACTGTGTCCTCTGCACAGTGTGTACCTAAAGCTACCTGAAGACAATTGCTGGTGTTCTTCTGATCCTATTAGTACCAAAGGCCGGCAGCTGAAGTATTTACAGTTAGTGCACTGTGTCCTCTGCACAGTGTGCACCTAAAGCTACCTGAAGACAATTGCTGTTGTTCTGATGCTATTAATACCACAGGCAGGTAGCTGCAGTATTTACAGTTAGTGTACTGTGTCCTCTGCGCAGTGTGCACCTAAAGCTACCTGAAGACAATTGCTGGTGTCCTCTTGATCCTATTAGTACCACAGGCAGGCAGCTGCAGTATTTACAGTTAGTGTACTGTGTCGTCTGCATGGTGTGCACCTAAAGCTACCTGAAGACAATTGCTGTTGTTCTGATCCTATTAATACCACAGGCAGGTAGCTGCAGTATTTACAGTTAGTGTACTGTGTCCTCTGCGCAGTGTGCACCTAAAGCTACCTGAAGACAATTGCTGGTGTCCTCTTGATCCTATTAGTACCACAGGCAGGCAGCTGCAGTATTTACAGTTAGTGTACTGTGTCGTCTGCATGGTGTGCACCTAAAGCTACCTGAAGACAATTGCTGTTGTTCTGATCCTATTAATACCACAGGCAGGTAGCTGCAGTATTTACAGTTAGTGTACTGTGTCCTCTGCGCAGTGTGCACCTAAAGCTACCTGAAGACAATTGCTTTTGTTCTTCTGATCCTATTAGTACCACAGACAGGCAGCTGCAGTATTTACAGTTAGTGTACTGTGTCCTCTGCATAGTGTGCACCTAAAGCTACCTGAAGACAATTGCTGTTGTTCTCATCCTATTAATACCACAGACAGGTAGCTGCAGTATTTACAGTTAGTGTACTGTGTCCTCTGCACAGTGTGCACCTAAAGCTACCTGAAGACAATTGTTGGTGTTCTTCTGATCCTATTAGTACCACAGGCAGGCAGCTGCAGTATTTATAGTTAGTGTACTATGTTCTCTGCACAGTGTGCACCTAAAGCTGCCTGAAGACAATTGCTGTTATTCTGATCCTATTAATACCACAGGCAGGTAGCTGCAGTATTTACAGTTAGTGTACTGTGTCTTCTGCACAGTGTGCACCTAAAGCTACCTGAAGACAATTGATTGTGTTCTTCTGATCCTATTAGTACCACAGACAGGCAGCTGCAGTATTTACAGTTAGTGTACTGTGTCCTCTGCACAGTGTGCACCTAAAGCTACCTGAATACAATTGCTGTTGTTCTGATCCTATTAATACCACAGGCAGGTAGCTGCAGTATTTAGAGTTAGTGTATTGTGTCCTCTGCACAGTGTGCACCTAAAGCTACTTGAAGACAATTGCTGGTGTTCTTCTGATCCTATTAGTACCACAGGCAGGCAGCTGCAGTATTTACAGTTAGTGTACTGTGTCGTCTGCATAGTGTGCACCTAAAGCTACCTGAAGACAATTGTTGTTGTTCTGATCCTATTAATACCACAGGCAGGTAGCTGCAGTATTTACAGTTAGTGCACTGTGTCTTCTGCACAGTGTGCACCTAAAGCTACCTGAAGACGATTGCTTGTGTTCTTCTGATCCTATTAGTACCACAGGCAGGCAGCTGCAGTATTTACAGTTAGTGTACTGTGTCCACTGCACAGTGTGCACCTGAAGCTACCTGAAGGCAATTGCTAGTGTTCTTCTGATCCTATTAGTACCGCAGGCAGGCAGCTGCAGTATTTACAGTTAGTGTACTGTGTCCTCTGCACAGTGTGCACCTAAAGCTACCTGAAGACAATTGCTGTTGTTCTGATGCTATTAATACCACAGGCAGGTAGCTGCAGTATTTACAGTTAGTGTACTGTGTCCTCTGCGAAGTGTGCACCTAAAGCTACCTGAAGACAATTGCTGGTGTCCTCTTGATCCTATTAGTACCACAGGCAGGCAGCTGCAGTATTTACAGTTAGTGTACTGTGTCGTCTGCATGGTGTGCACCTAAAGCTACCTGAAGACAATTGCTGTTGTTCTGATCCTATTAATACCACAGGCAGGTAGCTGCAGTATTTACAGTTAGTGTACTGTGTCCTCTGCGCAGTGTGCACCTAAAGCTACCTGAAGACAATTGCTTTTGTTCTTCTGATCCTATTAGTACCACAGACAGGCAGCTGCAGTATTTACAGTTAGTGTACTGTGTCCTCTGCATAGTGTGCACCTAAAGCTACCTGAAGACAATTGCTGTTGTTCTCATCCTATTAATACCACAGACAGGTAGCTGCAGTATTTACAGTTAGTGTACTGTGTCCTCTGCACAGTGTGCACCTAAAGCTACCTGAAGAAAATTGTTGGTGTTCTTCTGATCCTATTAGTACCACAGGCAGGCAGCTGCAGTATTTATAGTTAGTGTACTATGTTCTCTGCACAGTGTGCACCTAAAGCTGCCTGAAGACAATTGCTGTTATTCTGATCCTATTAATACCACAGGCAGGTAGCTGCAGTATTTACAGGTAGTGTACTGTGTCCTCTGCACAGTGTGCACCTAAAGCTACCTGAAGACAATTGCTGGTGTTCTTCTGATCCCATTAGTACCACAGGCAGGCAGCTGCAGTATTTACAGTTAGTGTACTGTGTCGTCTGCATAGTGTGCACCTAAAGCTACCTGAAGACAATTGCTGTTGTTCTGATCCTATTAATACCACAGGCAGGTAGCTGCAGTATTTACAGTTAGTGTACTGTGTCTTCTGCACAGTGTGCACCTAAAGCTACCTGAAGACAATTGATTGTGTTCTTCTGATCCTATTAGTACCACAGACAGGCAGCTGCAGTATTTACAGTTAGTGTACTGTGTCCTCTGCACAGTGTGCACCTAAAGCTACCTGAATACAATTGCTGTTGTTCTGATCCTATTAATACCACAGGCAGGTAGCTGCAGTATTTAGAGTTAGTGTACTGTGTCCTCTGCACAGTGTGCACCTAAAGCTACTTGAAGACAATTGCTGGTGTTCTTCTGATCCTATTAGTACCACAGGCAGGCAGCTGCAGTATTTACAGTTAGTGTACTGTGTCGTCTGCATAGTGTGCACCTAAAGCTACCTGAAGACAATTGCTGTTGTTCTGATCCTATTAATACCACAGGCAGGTAGCTGCAGTATTTACAGTTAGTGCACTGTGTCTTCTGCACAGTGTGCACCTAAAGCTACCTGAAGACGATTGCTTGTGTTCTTCTGATCCTATTAGTACCACAGGCAGGCAGCTGCAGTATTTACAGTTAGTGTACTGTGTCCACTGCACAGTGTGCACCTGAAGCTACCTGAAGGCAATTGCTAGTGTTCTTCTGATCCTATTAGTACCGCAGGCAGGCAGCTGCAGTATTTACAGTTAGTGTACTGTGTCCTCTGCACAGTGTGCACCTAAAGCTACCTGAAGCCAATTGCTGGTGTTCTTCTGATCCTATTAGTACCACAGGCAGGAAGCTGCAGTATTTACAGTTAGTGTACTGTGTCCTTTGCACAGTGTGCACCTAAAGCTACCTGAAGACAATTGCTGCTGTTCTGATCCTATTAATACCACAGACAGGCAGCTGCAGTATTTACAGTTAGTGTACTGTGTCGTCTGCATAGTGTGCATCTAAAGCTACCTGAAGACAATTGCTGTTGTTCTGATCCTATTAATACCACAGGCAGGCAGCTGCAGTATTTACAGTTAGTGTACTGTGTCCTCTGCACAGTGTGCACCTAAAGCTACCTGAAGACAATTGCTGGTGTTCTTCTGATCCTATTAGTACCACAGGCAGGCAGCTGCAGTATTTACAGTTAGTGTACTGTGTCGTCTGCATAGTGTGCACCTAAAGCTACCTGAAGACAATTGCTGTTGTTCTGATCCTAATAATACCACAGGCAGGTAGCTGCAGTATTTACAGTTAGTGTACTGTGTCTTTTGCACAGTGTGCATCTAAAGCTACCTGAAGACAATTGCTTTTGTTCTTCTGATCCTATTAGTACCACAGGCACGCAGATGCAGTATTTACAGTTAGTGTACTGTGTCCTCTGCACAGTGTGTACCTAAAGCTACCTGAAGACAATTGCTGGTGTTCTGATCCTATTAATACCACAGGCAGGCAGCTGCAGTATTTACAGTTAGTGTACTGTGTCCTCTGCACAGTGTGCACCTAAAGCTACCTGAAGACAATTGCTGTTGTTCTGATCCTATTAATACCACAGGCAGGTAGCTGCAGTATTTAAAGTTAGTGTACTGTGTCTTCTGCACAGTGTGCACCTAAAGCTACCTGAATACAATTGCTTGTGTTCTTCTGATCCTATTAGTACCACAGACAGGCAGCTGCAGTATTTACAGTTAGTTTACTGTGTCCTCTGCATAGTGTGCACCTAAAGCTACCTGAAGACAATTGCTGGTGTTCTGATCCTATTAATACCAAAGGTAGGCAGCTGCAGTATTTACAGTTAGTGTACTGTGTCCTCTGCACAATGTGCACCTAAAGCTACCTGAAGACAATTGCTGGTGTTCTGATCCTATTAATTCCACAGGCAAGCAGCTGCAATATTTACAGTTAGTGTACTGTGTCCTCTGCACAGTGTGTACCTAAAGCTACCTGAAGACAATTGCTGGTGTTCTTCTGATCCTATTAGTACCAAAGGCCGGCAGCTGAAGTATTTACAGTTAGTGCACTGTGTCCTCTGCACAGTGTGCACCTAAAGCTACCTGAAGACAATTGCTGTTGTTCTGATCCTATTAATACCACAGGCAGGTAGCTGCAGTATTTACAGTTAGTGTACTGTGTCCTCTGCGCAGTGTGCACCTAAAGCTACCTGAAGAAAATTGCTGGTGTCCTCTTGATCCTATTAGTACCACAGGCAGGCAGCTGCAGTATTTACAGTTAGTGTACTGTGTCGTCTGCATGGTGTGCACCTAAAGCTACCTGAAGACAATTGCTGTTGTTCTGATCCTATTAATACCACAGGCAGGTAGCTGCAGTATTTACAGTTAGTGTACTGTGTCCTCTGCGCAGTGTGCACCTAAAGCTACCTGAAGACAATTGCTGGTGTCCTCTTGATCCTATTAGTACCACAGGCAGGCAGCTGCAGTATTTACAGTTAGTGTACTGTGTCGTCTGCATGGTGTGCACCTAAAGCTACCTGAAGACAATTGCTGTTGTTCTGATCCTATTAATACCACAGGCAGGTAGCTGCAGTATTTACAGTTAGTGTACTGTGTCTTCTGCACAGTGTGCACCTAAAGCTACCTGAAGACAATTGCTTGTGTTCTTCTGATCCTATTAGTACCACAGACAGGCAGCTGCAGTATTTACAGTTAGTGTACTGTGTCCTCTGCACAGTGTGCACCTAAAGCTACCTGAAGACAATTGCTGTTGTTCTGATCCTATTAATACCACAGGTAGGCAGCTGCAGTATTTACAGTTAGTGTACTGTGTCCTCTGCACAGTGTACACCTAAAGCTACCTGAAGACAATTGCTGTTCTCATCCTATTAATACCACAGGCAGGCAGCTGCAGTATTTACAGTTAGTGTACTGTGTCCTCTGCACAATGTGCACCTAAAGCTACCTGAAGACAATTGCTGGTGTTCTGATCCTATTAATTCCACAGGCAAGCAGCTGCAATATTTACAGTTAGTGTACTGTGTCCTCTGCACAGTGTGTACCTAAAGCTACCTGAAGACAATTGCTGGTGTTCTTCCGATCCTATTAGTACCAAAGGCCGGCAGCTGAAGTATTTACAGTTAGTGCACTGTGTCCTCTGCACAGTGTGCACCTAAAGCTACCTGAAGACAATTGCTGTTGTTCTGATCCTATTAATACCACAGGCAGGTAGCTGCAGTATTTACAGTTAGTGTACTGTGTCCTCTGCACAGTGTGCACCTAAAGCTACCTGAAGACAATTGCTGGTGTCCTCTTGATCCTATTAGTACCACAGGCAGGCAGCTGCAGTATTTACAGTTAGTGTACTGTGTCGTCTGCATGGTGTGCACCTAAAGCTACCTGAAGACAATTGCTGTTGTTCTGATCCTATTAATACCACAGGCAGGTAGCTGCAGTATTTACAGTTAGTGTACTGTGTCCTCTGCGCAGTGTGCACCTAAAGCTACCTATAGACAATTGCTGTTGTTCTGATCCTATTAATACCACAGGCAGGTAGCTGCAGTATTTACAGTTAGTGTACTGTGTCTTCTGCACAGTGTGCACCTAAAGCTACCTGAAGACAATTGCTTGTGTTCTTCTGATCCTATTAGTACCACAGACAGGCAGCTGCAGTATTTACAGTTAGTGTACTGTGTCCTCTGCATAGTGTGCACCTAAAGCTACCTGAAGACAATTGCTGTTCTTCTCATCCTATTAATACCACAGACAGGTAGCTGCAGTATTTACAGTTAGTGTACTGTGTCCTCTGCACAGTGTGCACCTAAAGCTGCCTGAAGACAATTGCTGTTATTCTGATCCTATTAATACCACAGGCAGGTAGCTGCAGTATTTACAGGTAGTGTACTGTGTTCTCTGCACAGTGTGCACCTAAAGCTACCTGAAGATAATTGCTGGTGTTCTTCTGATCCTATTAGTACCACAGGCAGGCAGCTGCAGTATTTACAGTTAGTGTTCTGTGTCGTCTGCATAGTGTGCACCTAAAGCTACCTGAAGACAATTGCTGTTGTTCTGATCCTATTAATACCACAGGCAGGTAGCTGCAGTATTTACAGTTAGTGTACTGTGTCTTCTGCACAGTGTGCACCTAAAGCTACCTGAAGACAATTGCTTGTGTTCTTCTAATCCTATTAGTACCACAGATAGGCAGCTGCAGTATTTACAGTTAGTGTACTGTGTCCTCTGCATAGTGTGCACCTAAAGCTACCTGAAGACAATTGCTTGTGTTCTTCTGATCCTATTAGTACCACAGACAGGCAGCTGCAGTATTTACAGTTAATGTACTGTGTCCTCTGCACAGTGTGCACCTAAAGCTACCTGAATACAATTGCTGTTGTTCTGATCCTATTAATACCACAGGCAGGTAGCTGCAGTATTTACAGTTAGTGTACTGTGTCCTCTGCACAGTGTGCACCTAAAGCTACTTGAAGACAATTGCTGGTGTTCTTCTGATCCTATTAGTACCACAGGCAGGCAGCTGCAGTATTTACAGTTAGTGTACTGTGTCGTCTGCATAGTGTGCACCTAAAGCTACCTGAAGACAATTGCTGTTGTTCTGATCCTATTAATACCACAGGCAGGTAGCTGCAGTATTTACAGTTAGTGCACTGTGTCTTCTGCACAGTGTGCACCTAAAGCTACCTGAAGACAATTGCTTGTGTTCTTCTGATCCTATTAGTACCACAGACAGGCAGTTGCAGTATTTACAGTTAGTGTACTGTGTCCTCTGCATAGTGTACATCTAAAGCTACCTGAAGACAATTGCTGTTGTTCTGATCCTATTAATACCACAGGCAGGTAGCTGCAGTATTTACAGTTAGTGTACTGTGTCCTCTGCACAGTGTGCACCTAAAGCTACCTGAAAACAATTGCTGGTGTTCTTCTGATCCTATTAGTACCACAGGCAGGCAGCTGCAGTATTTACAGTTAGTGTACTGTGTCGTCTGCATAGTGTGCACCTAAAGCTACCTGAAGACAATTGCTGTTGTTCTGATCCTATTAATACCACAGGCAGGTAGCTGCAGTATTTACAGTTAGTGTACTGTGTCTTCTGCACAGTGTGCACCTAAAGCTACCTGAAGACAATTGCTTGTGTTCTTCTGATCCTATTAGTACCACAGACAGGCATCTGCAGTATTTACAGTTAGTGTACTGTGTCCTCTGCATAGTGTGCACCTAAAGCTACCTGAAGACAATTGCTGTTGTTCTGATCCTATTAATACCACAGGCAGGTAGCTGCAGTATTTACAGTTAGTGTACTGTGTCCACTGCACAGTGTGCACCTATAGCTACCTGAAGACAATTGCTGGTGTTCTTCTGATCCTATTAGTACCACAGGCAGGCAGTTGCAGTATTTACAGATAGTATACTGTGTCGTCTGCATAGTGTACACCTAAAGCTACCTGAAGACAATTGCTGTTGTTCTGATCCTATTAATACCATAGGCAGGTAGCTGCAGTATTTACAGTTAGTGTACTGTGTCCTCTGCACAGTGTACACCTAAAGCTACCTGAAGACAATTGCTGTTCTCATCCTATTAATACCACAGGCAGGCAGCTGCACTATTTACAGTTAGTGTACTGTGTCCTCTGCACAGTGTGCACCTAAAGCTACCTGAAGACAATTGTTGGTGTTCTTCTGATCCTATTAGTACCACAGGCAGGCAGCTGCAGTATTTATATTTAGTGTACTATGTTCTCTGCACAGTGTGCACCTAAAGCTGCCTGAAGACAATTGCTGTTATTCTGATCCTATTAATATCACAGGCAGGTAGCTGCAGTATTTACAGGTAGTGTACTGTGTCCTCTGCACAGTGTGCACCTAAAGCTACCTGAAGACAATTGCTGGTGTTCTTCTGATCCTATTAGTACCACAGGCAGGCAGCTGCAGTATTTACAGTTAGTGTACTGTGTCGTCTGCATAGTGTGCACCTAAAGCTACCTGAAGACAATTGCTGTTGTTCTGATCCTATTAATACCACAGGCAGGTAGCTGCAGTATTTACAGTTAGTGTACTGTGTCTTCTGCACAGTGTGCACCTAAAGCTACCTGAAGACAATTGCTTGTGTTCTTCTAATCCTATTAGTACCACAGACAGGCAGCTGCAGTATTTACAGTTAGTGTACTGTGTCCTCTGCATAGTGTGCACCTAAAGCTACCTGAAGACAATTGCTTGTGTTCTTCTGATCCTATTAGTACCACAGACAGGCAGCTGCAGTATTTACAGTTAGTGTACTGTGTCCTCTGCACAGTGTGCACCTAAAGCTACCTGAATACAATTGCTGTTGTTCTGATCCTATTAATACCACAGGCAGGTAGCTGCAGTATTTACAGTTAGTGTACTGTGTCCTCTGCACAGTGTGCACCTAAAGCTACTTGAAGACAATTGCTGGTGTTCTTCTGATCCTATTAGTACCACAGGCAGGCAGCTGCAGTATTTACAGTTAGTGTACTGTGTCGTCTGCATAGTGTGCACCTAAAGCTACCTGAAGACAATTGCTGTTGTTCTGATCCTATTAATACCACAGGCAGGTAGCTGCAGTATTTACAGTTAGTGTACTCTGTCCTCTGCACAGTGTGCACCTAAAGCTACCTGAAGACAATTGCTCTTGTTCTTCTGATCCTTTTAGTACCACAGGCAGGCAGCTGCAGTATTTACAGTTAGTGTACTGTGTCCTCTGCATAGTGTGCACCTAAAGCTACCTGAAGACAATTGCTGTTGTTCTGATCCTATTAATACCACAGGCAGGCAGCTGCAGTATTTACAGTTAGTGTACTGTGTCCTCTGCACAGTGTGCACCTAAAGCTACCTGAAGACAATTGCTGGTGTTCTTCTGATCCTATTAGTACCACAGGCAGGCAGCTGCAGTATTTACAGTTAGTGTACTGTGTCGTCTGCATAGTGTGCACCTAAAGCTACCTGAAGACAATTGCTGTTGTTCTGATCCTAATAATACCACAGGCAGGTAGCTGCAGTATTTACAGTTAGTGTACTGTGTCTTTTGCACAGTGTGCATCTAAAGCTACCTGAAGACAATTGCTTTTGTTCTTCTGATCCTATTAGTACCACAGGCACGCAGATGCAGTATTTACAGTTAGTGTACTGTGTCCTCTGCACAGTGTGTACCTAAAGCTACCTGAAGACAATTGCTGGTGTTCTGATCCTATTAATACCACAGGCAGGCAGCTGCAGTATTTACAGTTAGTGTACTGTGTCCTCTGCACAGTGTGCACCTAAAGCTACCTGAAGACAATTGCTGTTGTTCTGATCCTATTAATACCACAGGCAGGTAGCTGCAGTATTTAAAGTTAGCGTACTGTGTCTTCTGCACAGTGTGCACCTAAAGCTACCTGAATACAATTACTTGTGTTCTTCTGATCCTATTAGTACCACAGACAGGCAGCTGCAGTATTTACAGTTAGTTTACTGTGTCCTCTGCATAGTGTGCACCTAAAGCTACCTGAAGACAATTGCTGTTGTTCTGATCCTATTAATACCACAGGTAGGCAGCTGCAGTATTTACAGTTAGTGTACTGTGTCCTCTGCACAATGTGCACCTAAAGCTACCTGAAGACAATTGCTGGTGTTCTGATCCTATTAATTCCACAGGCAAGCAGCTGCAATATTTACAGTTAGTGTACTGTGTCCTCTGCACAGTGTGTACCTAAAGCTACCTGAAGACAATTGCTGGTGTTCTTCTGATCCTATTAGTACCAAAGGCCGGCAGCTGAAGTATTTACAGTTAGTGCACTGTGTCCTCTGCACAGTGTGCACCTAAAGCTACCTGAAGACAATTGCTGTTGTTCTGATCCTATTAATACCACAGGCAGGTAGCTGCAGTATTTACAGTTAGTGTACTGTGTCCTCTGCGCAGTGTGCACCTAAAGCTACCTGAAGAAAATTGCTGGTGTCCTCTTGATCCTATTAGTACCACAGGCAGGCAGCTGCAGTATTTACAGTTAGTGTACTGTGTCGTCTGCATGGTGTGCACCTAAAGCTACCTGAAGACAATTGCTGTTGTTCTGATCCTATTAATACCACAGGCAGGTAGCTGCAGTATTTACAGTTAGTGTACTGTGTCCTCTGCGCAGTGTGCACCTAAAGCTACCTGAAGACAATTGCTGGTGTCCTCTTGATCCTATTAGTACCACAGGCAGGCAGCTGCAGTATTTACAGTTAGTGTACTGTGTCGTCTGCATGGTGTGCACCTAAAGCTACCTGAAGACAATTGCTGTTGTTCTGATCCTATTAATACCACAGGCAGGTAGCTGCAGTATTTACAGTTAGTGTACTGTGTCTTCTGCACAGTGTGCACCTAAAGCTACCTGAAGACAATTGCTGTTGTTCTGATCCTATTAATACCACAGGTAGGCAGCTGCAGTATTTACAGTTAGTGTACTGTGTCCTCTGCACAGTGTACACCTAAAGCTACCTGAAGACAATTGCTGTTCTCATCCTATTAATACCACAGGCAGGCAGCTGCAGTATTTACAGTTAGTGTACTGTGTCCTCTGCACAATGTGCACCTAAAGCTACCTGAAGACAATTGCTGGTGTTCTGATCCTATTAATTCCACAGGCAAGCAGCTGCAATATTTACAGTTAGTGTACTGTGTCCTCTGCACAGTGTGTACCTAAAGCTACCTGAAGACAATTGCTGGTGTTCTTCCGATCCTATTAGTACCAAAGGCCGGCAGCTGAAGTATTTACAGTTAGTGCACTGTGTCCTCTGCACAGTGTGCACCTAAAGCTACCTGAAGACAATTGCTGTTGTTCTGATCCTATTAATACCACAGGCAGGTAGCTGCAGTATTTACAGTTAGTGTACTGTGTCCTCTGCGCAGTGTGCACCTAAAGCTACCTGAAGACAATTGCTGGTGTCCTCTTGATCCTATTAGTACCACAGGCAGGCAGCTGCAGTATTTACAGTTAGTGTACTGTGTCGTCTGCATGGTGTGCACCTAAAGCTACCTGAAGACAATTGCTGTTGTTCTGATCCTATTAATACCACAGGCAGGTAGCTGCAGTATTTACAGTTAGTGTACTGTGTCCTCTGCGCAGTGTGCACCTAAAGCTACCTATAGACAATTGCTGTTGTTCTGATCCTATTAATACCACAGGCAGGTAGCTGCAGTATTTACAGTTAGTGTACTGTGTCTTCTGCACAGTGTGCACCTAAAGCTACCTGAAGACAATTGCTTGTGTTCTTCTGATCCTATTAGTACCACAGACAGGCAGCTGCAGTATTTACAGTTAGTGTACTGTGTCCTCTGCATAGTGTGCACCTAAAGCTACCTGAAGACAATTGCTGTTCTTCTCATCCTATTAATACCACAGACAGGTAGCTGCAGTATTTACAGTTAGTGTACTGTGTCCTCTGCACAGTGTGCACCTAAAGCTGCCTGAAGACAATTGCTGTTATTCTGATCCTATTAATACCACAGGCAGGTAGCTGCAGTATTTACAGGTAGTGTACTGTGTTCTCTGCACAGTGTGCACCTAAAGCTACCTGAAGATAATTGCTGGTGTTCTTCTGATCCTATTAGTACCACAGGCAGGCAGCTGCAGTATTTACAGTTAGTGTTCTGTGTCGTCTGCATAGTGTGCACCTAAAGCTACCTGAAGACAATTGCTGTTGTTCTGATCCTATTAATACCACAGGCAGGTAGCTGCAGTATTTACAGTTAGTGTACTGTGTCTTCTGCACAGTGTGCACCTAAAGCTACCTGAAGACAATTGCTTGTGTTCTTCTAATCCTATTAGTACCACAGATAGGCAGCTGCAGTATTTACAGTTAGTGTACTGTGTCCTCTGCATAGTGTGCACCTAAAGCTACCTGAAGACAATTGCTTGTGTTCTTCTGATCCTATTAGTACCACAGACAGGCAGCTGCAGTATTTACAGTTAATGTACTGTGTCCTCTGCACAGTGTGCACCTAAAGCTACCTGAATACAATTGCTGTTGTTCTGATCCTATTAATACCACAGGCAGGTAGCTGCAGTATTTACAGTTAGTGTACTGTGTCCTCTGCACAGTGTGCACCTAAAGCTACTTGAAGACAATTGCTGGTGTTCTTCTGATCCTATTAGTACCACAGGCAGGCAGCTGCAGTATTTACAGTTAGTGTACTGTGTCGTCTGCATAGTGTGCACCTAAAGCTACCTGAAGACAATTGCTGTTGTTCTGATCCTATTAATACCACAGGCAGGTAGCTGCAGTATTTACAGTTAGTGCACTGTGTCTTCTGCACAGTGTGCACCTAAAGCTACCTGAAGACAATTGCTTGTGTTCTTCTGATCCTATTAGTACCACAGACAGGCAGTTGCAGTATTTACAGTTAGTGTACTGTGTCCTCTGCATAGTGTACATCTAAAGCTACCTGAAGACAATTGCTGTTGTTCTGATCCTATTAATACCACAGGCAGGTAGCTGCAGTATTTACAGTTAGTGTACTGTGTCCTCTGCACAGTGTGCACCTAAAGCTACCTGAAAACAATTGCTGGTGTTCTTCTGATCCTATTAGTACCACAGGCAGGCAGCTGCAGTATTTACAGTTAGTGTACTGTGTCGTCTGCATAGTGTGCACCTAAAGCTACCTGAAGACAATTGCTGTTGTTCTGATCCTATTAATACCACAGGCAGGTAGCTGCAGTATTTACAGTTAGTGTACTGTGTCTTCTGCACAGTGTGCACCTAAAGCTACCTGAAGACAATTGCTTGTGTTCTTCTGATCCTATTAGTACCACAGACAGGCATCTGCAGTATTTACAGTTAGTGTACTGTGTCCTCTGCATAGTGTGCACCTAAAGCTACCTGAAAACAATTGCTGTTGTTCTGATCCTATTAATACCACAGGCAGGTAGCTGCAGTATTTACAGTTAGTGTACTGTGTCCACTGCACAGTGTGCACCTATAGCTACCTGAAGACAATTGCTGGTGTTCTTCTGATCCTATTAGTACCACAGGCAGGCAGTTGCAGTATTTACAGATAGTGTACTGTGTCGTCTGCATAGTGTACACCTAAAGCTACCTGAAGACAATTGCTGTTGTTCTGATCCTATTAATACCATAGGCAGGTAGCTGCAGTATTTACAGTTAGTGTACTGTGTCCTCTGCACAGTGTACACCTAAAGCTACCTGAAGACAATTGCTGTTCTCATCCTATTAATACCACAGGCAGGCAGCTGCACTATTTACAGTTAGTGTACTGTGTCCTCTGCACAGTGTGCACCTAAAGCTACCTGAAGACAATTGTTGGTGTTCTTCTGATCCTATTAGTACCACAGGCAGGCAGCTGCAGTATTTATAGTTAGTGTACTATGTTCTCTGCACAGTGTGCACCTAAAGCTGCCTGAAGACAATTGCTGTTATTCTGATCCTATTAATATCACAGGCAGGTAGCTGCAGTATTTACAGGTAGTGTACTGTGTCCTCTGCACAGTGTGCACCTAAAGCTACCTGAAGACAATTGCTGGTGTTCTTCTGATCCTATTAGTACCACAGGCAGGCAGCTGCAGTATTTACAGTTAGTGTACTGTGTCGTCTGCATAGTGTGCACCTAAAGCTACCTGAAGACAATTGCTGTTGTTCTGATCCTATTAATACCACAGGCAGGTAGCTGCAGTATTTACAGTTAGTGTACTGTGTCTTCTGCACAGTGTGCACCTAAAGCTACCTGAAGACAATTGCTTGTGTTCTTCTAATCCTATTAGTACCACAGACAGGCAGCTGCAGTATTTACAGTTAGTGTACTGTGTCCTCTGCATAGTGTGCACCTAAAGCTACCTGAAGACAATTGCTTGTGTTCTTCTGATCCTATTAGTACCACAGACAGGCAGCTGCAGTATTTACAGTTAGTGTACTGTGTCCTCTGCACAGTGTGCACCTAAAGCTACCTGAATACAATTGCTGTTGTTCTGATCCTATTAATACCACAGGCAGGTAGCTGCAGTATTTACAGTTAGTGTACTGTGTCCTCTGCACAGTGTGCACCTAAAGCTACTTGAAGACAATTGCTGGTGTTCTTCTGATCCTATTAGTACCACAGGCAGGCAGCTGCAGTATTTACAGTTAGTGTACTGTGTCGTCTGCATAGTGTGCACCTAAAGCTACCTGAAGACAATTGCTGTTGTTCTGATCCTATTAATACCACAGGCAGGTAGCTGCAGTATTTACAGTTAGTGTACTCTGTCCTCTGCACAGTGTGCACCTAAAGCTACCTGAAGACAATTGCTCTTGTTCTTCTGATCCTTTTAGTACCACAGGCAGGCAGCTGCAGTATTTACAGATAGTGTACTGTGTCGTCTGCATTGTGTACACCTAAAGCTACCTGATGACAATTGCTGTTGTTCTGATCCTATTAATACCACAGGCAGGTAGCTGCAGTATTTACAGTTAGTGTACTGTGTCCTCTGCACAGTGTACACCTAAAGCTACCTGAAGACAATTGCTGTTCTCATCCTATTAATACCACAGGCAGGCAGCTGCAGTATTTACAGTTAGTGTGCTGTGTCCTCTGCACAGTGTGCACCCAAAGCTACCTGACAACAATTGCTGGTGTTCTTCTAATTCTATTAGTACCACAGGCAGGCAGCTGCAGTATTTACAGTTAGTGTACTGTGTCCTCTGCACAGTGTGCACCTAAAGCTATCTAAAGACAATTGCTGTTGTTCTGATCCTATTAATACCACAGGCAGCCAGCTGCAGTATGCACAGTTAGTGTACTGTGTCCTTTGCACAGTGTGCACCTAAAGCTACCTGAAGACAATTGCTGGTGTTCTGATCCTATTAATACCACAGGCAGGCAGCTGCAGTATTTACAGTTAGTGTACTGTGTCCTCTGCACAGTGTGCACCTAAAGCTACCTGAAGACAATTGCTGGTGTTCTTCTGATCCTATTAGTACTACAGGCAGGCAGTTGCAGTATTTATAGTTAGTGTACTATGTCCTCTGCACAGTGTGCATCTAAAGCTACCTGAAGACAATTGCTGTTGTTCTGATCCTATTAATACCACAGGCAGGTAGCTGCAGTATTTACAGTTAGTGTACTCTGTCCTCTGCACAGTGTGCACCTAAAGCTACCTGAAGACAATTGCTGGTGTTCTTCTGATCCTTTTAGTACCACAGGCAGGCAGCTGCAGTATTTACAGTTAGTGTACTGTGTAGTCTGCATAGTGTGCACCTAAAGCTACCTGAAGACAATTGCTGTTGTTCTGATCCTATTAATACCTCAGGCAGGTAGCTGCAGTATTTACAGTTAGTGTACTGTGTCTTCTGCACAGTGTGCACCTAAAGCTACCTGAAGACAATTGCTTGTGTTCTTCTGATCCTATTAGTACCACAGACAGGCAGCTGCAGTATTTACAGTTAGTGTACTGTGTTGTCTGCATAGTGTGCACCTAAAGCTACCTGAAGACAATTGCTGTATTTCTGATCCTATTAATACCACAGGCAGGTAGCTGCAGTATTTACAGTTAGTGTACTGTGTCTTCTGCACAGTGTGCACCTAAAGCTTCCTGAAGACAATTGCTTGTGTTCTTCTGATCCTATTAGTACCACAGACAGGCAGCTGCAGTATTTACAGTTAGTGTACTGTGTCCTCTGCACAGTGTACACCTAAAGCTACCTGAAGACAATTGCTTGTGTTCTTCTGATCCTATTAGTACCACAGACAGGCAGCTGCAGTATTTACAGTTAGTGTACTATGTCCTCTGCACTGTGTGCACCTAAAGCTACCTGAAGACAATTGCTGTTGTTCTGATCCTTTTAATACCTCAGGTAGGCAGCTGCAGTATTTACAGTTAGTGTACTGTGTTGTCTGCATAGTGTGCACCTAAAGCTACCTGAAGACAATTGCTGTTGTTCTGATCCTATTAATACCACAGGCAGGTAGCTGCAGTATTTACAGTTAGTGTACTGTGTCTTCTGCACAGTGTGCACCTAAAGCTACCTGAAGACAATTGCTTGTGTTCTTCTGATCCTATTAGTACCACAGACAGGCAGCTGCAGTATTTACAGTTAGTGTACTGTGTCCTCTGCATAGTGTGCACCTAAAGCTACCTGAAGACAATTGCTGTTGTTCTGATCCTATTAATAGCCAGACAGGCAGCTGCAGTATTTACAGTTAGTGTACTGTGTCCTCTGCACAGTGTGCACCTAAAGCTACCTGAAGACAATTGCTGGTGTTCTTCTGATCCTATTAGTACCACAGGCAGGCAGCTGCAGTATTTATAGTTAGTGTACTATGTCCTCTGCACAGTGTGCACCTAAAGCTACCTGAAGACAATTGCTGTTGTTCTGATCCTTTTAATACCTCAGGTAGGCAGCTGCAGTATTTACAGTTAGTGTACTGTGTCCTCTGCACAGTGTACACCTAAAGCTACTTGAAGACAATTGCTGTTCTCATGCTATTAATACCACAGGCAGGCAGCTGAAGTATTTACAGTTAGTGTGCTGTGTCCTCTGCACAGTGTGCACCCAAAGCTACCTGACGACAATTGCTGGTGTTCCTCTGATCCTATTAGTACCACAGGCAGGCAGCTGCAGTATTTACAGTTAGTGTACTGTGTCCTCTGCACAGTGTGCACCTAAAGCTATCTAAAGACAATTGCTGTTGTTCTGATCCTATTAATACCACAGGCAGGCAGCTGCAGTATGTACAGTTAGTGTACTGTGTCCTTTGCACAGTGTGCACCTAAAGCTACCTGAAGACAATTGCTGGTGTTCGGATCCTATTAATACCATAGGCAGGCAGCTGCAGTATTTACAGTTAGTGTACTGTGTCCTCTGCACAGTGTGCACCTAAAGCTACCTGAAGACAATTGCTGGTGTTCTGATCCTATTAATAACACAGGCAAGCAGCTGCAATATTTACAGTTAGTGTACTGTGTCCTCTGCACAGTGTGCACCTAAAGCCATCTGAAGACAATTGCTGGTGTTCTTCTGATCCTATTAATACCACAGGCAGGCAGCTGCAGTATTTACAGTTAGTGTACTGTGTCCTCTGCACAGTGTGCACCTAAAGCTACCTGAAGACAATACTGGCCTTCTTCTGATCCTTTTAGTAGCACAGGCAGGCAGCTGCAGTTTTTAAAGTTAGTGTACTGTGTCCTCTGCACAGTGTGCACCTAAAGCTTCTTAAAGACAATTGCTGGTGTTCTGATCCTATTAATACCACAGGCAAGCAGCTGCAATATTTACAGTATTGCCCCGTACACACGTTCGGATTTTCCGATGGAAAATGTCCGACCGGAGCGTGTTGTCGGACATTCCGACCGTGTGTGGGCTCCATCGGACATTTTCCATCGGATTTTCCGACACACAAAGTTGGAGAGCAGTAGATAAACTTTGCCGACGACGAAGTCCGATCGCGTCAATTCCGACCGTGTGTGCCACGCATGCTCAGAAGAAATTCCGACACGGAACAGCTCGGTCTGGTAAAATTAGCATTCGCAATGGATACAGCACTTTCGTCACTCTGCAATGTTAAAAATGGTTTAATACAGCGCACTCTCTTCTTCTTTATAATGTGACAAGAATTAAGTAGTTTTGCTGCTCATATTCACACACACTTCTCACAAACTTATTTCTTTACTATTTATCCGGATTCCCTCAATATATTTTGATTTGTCACATCTGACAACATTATTTTGTGTTTTTTTTTTTTTTTGGTTTTTAAGTCCGATTATTTTTTTTTTGGTTTGTCTTTTTTTCATGGCTTATTTTTGGTTTTTGGGATTTTTATTTGTACTCCTGAAAATTTTTGTGTGTGTTTTTTGTGTCAAGTTACCACAACACCATTGATATGTTGTTCTATTTAATCTGTCGAAGATTGTTTGGTGGTGTTGTCCCTTGTTAATTTCACATTTTATGTTAGAAATGTACCTGAATCGTCACCAACAATCTGTCCTTTTTGAATGAAAACACACATAGGAGAGTATAATTTTCCAAAAAATTACTTTTATTAAGGTCTCACAACTAAACAAAGAGGGAGGCAACGGTGGAGAAACTGCAGAAATGGGTGAAGCCTTGGACCCCCAGGGCACACATCAACTATTTTCTAGTAAAATTGGTGGCCTGAGGAGTTCTTATCTAAGGGAGGGCAGTCTGGTCCAGAAGTCCCTGAGATCCCGAAAGCAGCAGATGACATCTGTTTCCCCAGGCTGTTGTCATACGAGAGACTGCAGCTTTTGTCAGACCAGACTGAACCCAGCGTCATCACTCTCTGGTCTTCCTTCCACGCTTCCTTCCACGCAGTGGCTCTGGTGGTGGAGTTGTGGCAGCAGGAGGAGGAGGAGGAGGATTGTCCGACTCAATCACGTCGGTCTTGGGTGTTAGTTCCCCACTCACCTCCTTACTTAGGATTTTATAAAGAAGGTCCTCACACAGCTTGCGTTGACCCTCCTGCATGCCCTGCAGTTTGATGGCAGCCATGCAGGCAAAGGCCTCTTCAGGAGTGGGTAAGGCTCGGAGGGATGCAGAAGCCTCCTGAATGAGCCTGAGCACTGAATCCTGCATGGGAGTCGTCTTCCTCGCTCTTTTGTATGGAAGGTGGAGGGGAGGAACCTGCGATTCAGTCAGGCTGCGACTGGTCCCAGGCTTCTCTTGGCTGACACTTAGCCCCGCCTCCTCCTGGCTGCCACTAATCCCAGCCTCCTCCTTGCTGCCACATTCCACAACCTCCTCCTGGCTGAGGTCTTCCTGTGTATGAAAAAGGGACATAGTTTTAGTTTTTTATTCATCAATAACACACAATTTTCACCTCCTGACTGTTGCAAATTGAATGTTAACAAATATAACAGACTATCCTTCTGAGCCCAGCAGTTTTCTTTCTTGTCCCAATTTTGGGTGCCCTCTACTGTCTATTGATATGTAAAACACTTTTTTCAATCAGCAATTAGTGATCAATAATAACATCTAGTAAAGATCATTTCTTTATTGACCAGAAATCTGTAGAAGAATGCTATACCTGACTCCAGCTGGGCTCCTCCACTTTTTCCTGGATGGAAGGCCCAGGTTGGACATCGGAAGCCTCAGCTGGGATGGAAGGAAGAGTGGAAGGAAGAGTGGAGAGGGATTCCCTGACTTCAGTGTGGTCTGACAGAAATCGCAGTCTCTCATAGTACCACAGCCTGGGGACATAAATGTCATCTGCTGCATCTCCGGATCTCTGGGAATCTGTGACCTTCTTGCGCTCCCTTAGATAAGTGCTCCTCAGGCCACCAATTTTGGCTTTTAAATAGGGGATGGTTGCTGTGGGGACCACCGGCTTCACCAACTCCAGCAGTGTCTCCAGCGCTGCCTGCCTCTTTTGTTTATGATTATAATGGGGATGTATCACCTGCCACAGACAGGGCAGCTCCCTGTACTTGCCTATGAACAGGGGGAGGAAGTTGTGGTCATTGAAGCCATCCATTTTCTCTGCAAGACACAACCAAAGACAAACTCTAAGGTCAGGCCAAACTCCCCTAATCTTGTTACAATATAGGCTTCTATTTCGAAGCAGTATAGGCCCAAATTTAGATCTTACCTTCATTATCACAATCGGCGCTTTCGATGCTCCTTCCTCCGCTCACAGATCGTATGTAATACGCACGCATGTTACGCTTTATACACACTGCGCATGCGTGTAACTCCGCCCGCCCCTGACGTTCTTTCTAGTCTATTCCCCGCCCCTTTTCGTTCGGCGCAGTGGGGGAAGAGCACATGGCGGATACACAGCAGGTGTGTGCTAATTATAGCAACGAGGAGGAGGAGGAGGAAAGCCCGGAGCCTGAAACGTCCCGATCCAGAAGGAGATTTAAGGCCTCAAATATGTCCTTTGGGGAGATGTTGGAGATGGTCGACATCCTGAAGAGGGCCGACTATGAGGGGAAGTATTGACCTTACCCCAACCCCAATGGTCGAAAGGCACAAGATCGTGGCGAAAGTGGTCAGGAGTCTGCACCGGCATTTCGGGGTACGACGATCGAAAGATCAGCTCAGGAAACGGTGGTCGGACCTGAAATTACGAGAACATGAGAAGTACAGAAAGATCCGGAGAGTGCTGCAAAAAAGTAAGTAGTTGTCCTGTGTTCCTATTCTTTATGTGTATTACGTTCGTGCTGCTCCATGTGCTTTTCTTACAAGTCTACATTTTTACATGGCAAATTTCATGTTCATGGGTACATTATTCGTTCGTATCAAACATTTTTCTTTCGGCCTATAAAACACCATTGTTTAGGCCATATGCATTTGGCCACAATTTTTATGCCCTACTTGTCATAAACTATTTTGGTTGTGTAGATGGCTTTGTTAATAGAATGAAATAGATTCTGTGTAAGGAGAGGACACTCAGCAGCTGTTTTCACATCTGGACACTGGAGCACTAGTGTGGGACACAAGAACACCATTTTTATTAGGGGACCACACAGGTGCTCCAGTGTATACTATAGGGGGGTTTCCATCTGTGAAGCTTGTACCAAACAGGTCAAGTATTGAAGCTTGACAAAGGACACTGAAAATGCCACATTTTGGAACTCTGCCAAAATAGACAATTGTACCCCACTTCCAAGCAATGTTTCCTATTTATAGTTCTGCCATCAAATCACTGTGTGCTAAGTATAGCATTTTTTTTTGACATAGGGGAGAAAAGACTCGGAGGACACCCCTCATCCGAGGGGAACACAGACCCCCCACCTCTGGAAGAAGGTGAAATCCCACCATCCCAAGAAGTGCAGGAGGAGGAAGAAGACATGGTGGAAATTGTCACCACAACAGGTGAGTGTCTGCGACCACAGACTCAGGTAAGAGGTGGAGGATGGCATATTTTTTATACCTTTTTTTTGGGGTTTCTCTATTTTTAGGTGATCGTGATGTTGTGGCTCCAGATCCTTTCACATCAGAAAGTGCCCAGATCCTGATCGGGGAGATCATGGGGTGTAATTTAGAATTGGAAAACCTCAATAAAAACACAATGATGTTATTCAAAAAAATAAAAACATCATTGATGTTTTGGGGCGAATTTAAAACCCCTCACAATCCCTTTGTTTTTTTGTGTGCTCCAATGTTCACAATGTTTGAAAGATTTTTCGAAAAGCCTAATTTGGAGGATGCACACAGTGTGCCAACATGTGCTATCTGCCATCACGGGAGATCAATGGACGCGTTTTGGGGGTGCAACCCCTTCCTCAATAATAAAGTAGCAGTGAGGGAGGGGTTGCTCCCCCAAAACACTTCCCTTGATCCCCCGTGATGGCAGCTAGCACATGTTGACATTGTGAAATTTGTGTGCATCTTCCAAATTTGGCTTTTCCTGGGGTGACTTCACCCCATCTGAACGCAATATCAAACACAGTTCCTAAATACTCATGTCTGATATTGCCTTCAAGTTCTACCAAATGTGAACTTTGTAAGTTCAAGATTTGTGGCTTTCTTGTTGGTTTTACACATGCCTGTTTTAACTTAAATGGACATTTATCTGTTTGATAATGCTACCCCAAAAATTGTTATACCACAAACATGTTGTTTTGTTAGAAAAAACTTTTCTAAATGCACATGTGATTGTGCATGTATTAAAGAGATTGTTAAGCCAGAATGTGTGGATTATTGTGTCAACGCTAAAACACTTTGTTTGTTGGTGATGTCATTGCTGTTTTCTGTGAAAATGGGTGTTATTTCCTAAGGGCAAATCCTCTTTGCACTACAAGTGCAGTTTCAGTGCAGTTTCAGTGCACTTGTAGTGCAAATTGTCTTTGCCTTTAGTAAATAACACCCAACAGTGCTTTGTATAAGGTTACACAATCACGCCATTTTCTGGACTCAACACATTTCGGTCAGGGTCAGCTAAAACAAACACAAGCAGTAAATGTCCACAAAGATTTTCTTTTTTTTGCTTTTTTATTTGATAAAGGCTTCACAAATTTGCTGGCATATTGATGGCCCCCCTACCCGCAAAGAAATCCAGGTATCGTAACCGTACATCACGGGCACTCAGGGAGGGCAAGCCAGGACGGCCACTTTCAAGCGCCGTCAGTGTTGTTTCAGGTATCACTCCGGCCTCAGGCCCAACTGAGCCAGCATAGTTGGCGGAATGTTTGCGTAAAAAGTTATGGAGAATACAGCACGCCAGGATTATATGATTTAGTTTATACTCCGCCATATGGATGGGTGTCAGAAATAGGCGGAACCGGCTGGCCAGGATTCCAAATGTGTTCTCCACCACTCTTCGGGCTCTGGCCAGCCGGTAATTAAAAACCCTCTGTTCCGGGGTGAGGGTCCTCATAGGGAATGGCCGCATAAGATGGTCCCCAGCGCAAACGCTTCATCAACAACGAGCACGAATGGGAGTCCTTCAACATTGTCCTCTGGAGGTGGCAATCCAAGCTGCCATTCTGGAGACGCCTGTAGAACTCCGTCTGGGCGATCACTCCACCATCGGACATCTGGCCATTCTTCCCCACGTCCACATACAAGAAGTCGTAATTAGCCAACACCACCGCCAACATCACAATACTATTGAACCCCTTGTAGTTGAAATAGTACGACCCCGAGTTGGGTGGTGGGACGATGTGGACGTGTTTCCCATCAATTGCCCCTCCGCAGTTAGGAAAGTCCCACCGCTCACAAAGTGGGAGGCCACAGTATGCCATTCCTGTGGCGTGGAAGGAAACTGTTGAGGAAAACAAAAATAAATTAATATTTTTGCACATAAACATGGCAAGCAGATTAGACACAAACATTCTTGGCCAACCTCCAGATAGCATTTATTAAGGGGAATTTAACAACACCAAAGTATAAGGTACACCTATCATATCCCCCCCCCTTCTTTCTAACATTATGGGGGGTGGGGAAATCTTGGACAGGTAACCCTCTCCACTTCATTGAGAGATGAATGCCTAAATACAGGGTATTACTTGGAACAGCCCCTCCTTAGTTACACTATTGGCAGCCCACTGGACAGGTAAGAAGTGTCATAATACAAAGATATGAATACACACTGTACATATTTGAACACATTTGGACATTCTGCTATTACCTATCAAGATAATAATAGGATCTAAAAAGTTTAAACAGTACCATTTGAAAGTATACAGGCAGGCCCTTGCACTACATGCTTTGGGGAATCCATCCATAAATCTGACCACAAAAGAGGTGGGTATAGTGTGTACGGGTTTGTCAAAGTCAGCAGATAGATGATTGAGGATAGATAGAGAATTGGGATCAGCTGACTTAGCAGTTGGGGGAGGGAGGGTTACTAAAAATGATTTGGGGGCAGCACAAAAAAAAAGGCCTTTGGCACTCTGCCTGAATTTAAAGCTAAAATAAAATTTCAAAACATTTTAGGGGGTATTTAGGGTAAAGCACTACTATGGAGCTGATAAAATACATTGTTAAGTGACTACATGAGGTGAATATAGGGCCCGTAGACCATGCTGGGGAGGTTAGTGAAGGACAATCTGTATGAAGGACCTAAAAAATTAATTACATAAAAATCCAGCATGCATGAGGACAAAGGGGACATTCACAGCATATTCCAATCATGGTAATTAGGGAATGAGGAAAGAAATACAAGATATTAGCAAACATTAAATACAATAAAATGTGATATTAAAGGATAAAAATCTTACCTTCATATACTCCTTCTGCAGGACCTGTATGATGGCAGAACAGGTCTCTGGGATAATGATCCCCAGAGCCTGGGGGGAGATGCCTGTCGAGAACTTCAAGTCCTGCAGGATTCTCCCCGTCGCCAAGTACCGCAGGGTAGCGACCAGCCTCTGCTCCGGAGTGATGGCTTGCCTCATGCAGGTATCCTGCCTGCTGATATAGGGGGTCAGCGAAGCCAAAAAAAGGTGAAATACGGGGTCCGTCATACTGAGAAAGTTCCTGAAATCATCAGGATTATTCTCACAGATCTCACGGAGCAAAGGCATATGAGAGAACTGGTCACGCTGAAGCAACCAATTCTTGGTCCATGAACTCCTCCCCACCCTGTTCATGGACTGGACTTGTGTCAAGGTCAGGACCCCAACACCAAGCCCCCGCACAGCACGAACTCTACGAGGAGTACGCATACGCAACATGGCTAGAAAACGGTCGTCTGCTCAGAACGAAGTAACAAAACGCACTGAAGAACAGCAAGGCCTGTGAAGAGCGACCTGAAAAACAGTAACGAATGCACAAGAACACACTGACAAGTCAATGGTACTTGCTTGCACGCAATGAAGAGCAGATACATACCCACAAGCACAAACTGAACGGCAGAAGACGATCTGAAAACCACGAGTCTGAAAAAGCGCGAATCGTCTCTCACCAAACTTTTACTAACACGAGATTAGCAAAAGGAGCCCAAAGGGTGCCGCGCTTGGTTCTGAACTGGCCTTTTCTAGTCTTGTCGTATGTGGTGTACGTGACCGTGTGGTTGGCGATCGGAAATTCCGACAACTTTGTGCGACAGTGTGTATGCAAAACAAGTTTGAGCCAACATCCGTTGGAAAAAATCCTAGGATTTTGTTGTCGGAATGTCCGAACAAAGTCCGACCGTGTGTACGGGGCATTAGTGTACTGTGTCCTCTGCACAGTGTGTACCTAAAGCTACCTGAAGACAATTGCTGGTGTTCTGATCCTATTAATACCACAGGCAGGTAGCTGCAGTATTTACAGTTAGTTTACTGTGTCCTCTGCACAGTCCGCACCTAAAGCTACCTGTAGACAATTGCTGGTGTTCTTCTGATCCTATTAGTACCACAGGCAGGCAGCTGCAGTATTTACAGTTAGTGTACTGTGTCCTCTGCATAGTGTGCACCTAAAGCTACCTGAAGACAATTGCTGTTATTCTGATCCTATTAGTACCACAGGCAGGCAGCTGCAGTATTTACAGTTAGTGTACTGTGTCCTCTGCACAGTGTGCACCTAAAGCTACCTGAAAACAATTGCTGGTGTTCTTCTGATCCTATTAATACCACAGGCAGGCAGCTGCAGTATTTACAGTTAGTGTACTGTGTCCTCTGCACAGTGTGCACCTAAAGCTACCTGAAGGCAATTGCTGGTGTTCTTCTGATCCTATCAGTACCACAGACAGGCAGCTGCAGTATTTACAGTTATTGTACTGTGTCCTCTGCACAGTGTGCACCTAAAGCTACCTGAAGACAATTGCTTGTGTTCTGATCCTATTAATAACACAGGCAAGCATCTGCAATATTTACAGTTAGTGTACTGTGTCCTCTGCACAGTGTGCACCTAAAGCAATCTGAAGACAATTGCTGGTGTTCTTCTGATCCTATTAATACCACAGGCAGGCAGCTGCAGGATTTACAGTTAGTGTACTGTGTCCTCTGCACAGTGTGCACCTAAAGCTACCGGAAGACAATTGCTGGTGTTCTTCTGATCCTATTAGTACCACAGGCAGGCTGCTGCAGTATTTACAGTTAGTGTACTGTGTCCTCTGCACAGTGTGCACCTAAAGCTACCTGAAGACAATTGCTGGTGTTCTGATTCTATTAATACCACAGGCAAGCAGCTGCAATATTTACAGTTAGTGTACTGTGTACTCTGCACAGTGTGTACCTAAAGCTACCTGAAGACAATTTCTGGTGTTCTTCTGATCCTATTAGTACCACAGGCCGGCAGCTGAAGTATTGAGAGTTAGTGTACTGTGTCCTCTGCACAGTGTGCACCTAAAGCTACCTGAAGACAATTGCTGTTGTTCTGATCCTATTAATACAACAGGCAGGTAGCTGCAGTATTTACAGTTAGTGTACTGTGTCTTCTGCACAGTGTACACCTAAAGCTACCTGAAGACAATTGCTGGTGTTCTTCTGATCCTATTAGTACCACAGGCAGGCAGCTGCAGTATTTACAGTTAGTGTACTCTGTCCTCTACACAGTGTGCACCTAAAGCTACCTGAAGACAATTGCTGGTGTTCTGATCCTATTAATAACACAGGCAAGCAGCTGCAATATTTACAGTTAGTGTACTGTGTCCTCTGCACAGTGTGCACCTAAAGCCATCTGAAGACAATTGCTGGTGTTCCTCTGATCCTATTAATACCACAGGCAGGCAGCTGCAGTATTTACAGTTAGTGTACTGTGTCCTCTGCACAGTGTGCATCTAAAGCTACCAGAAGACAATTGCTGGTCTTCTTCTGATCCTTTTAGTACCACAGGCAGGCAGCTGCAGTATTTACAGTTAGTGTACTGTGTCCTCTGCACAGTGTGCACCTAAAGCTACCGGAAGACAATTGCTGGTGTTCTGATCCTATTAATACCACAGGCAGGCAGCTGCAGTATTTACAGTTAGTGTACTGTGTACTCTGCACAGTGTGCACCTAAAGCTAACGGAAGACAATTGCTGGTGTTCTGATCCTATTAATACCACAGGCAAGCAGCTGCAATATTTACAGTTAGTGTACTGTGTCCTCTGCACAGTGTGTACCTAAAGCTACCTGAAGACAATTGCTGGTGTTCTTCTGATCCTATTAGTACCACCGGCCAGCAGCTGAAGTATTTACTGTTATGCCCCGTACACACGGTCGGACTTTGTTCGGACATTCCGACAACAAAATCCTAGGATTTTTTCCGACGGATGTTGGCTCAAACTTGTCTTGCATACACACGGTCACACAAAGTTGTCGGAAAATCCGATTGTTCTAAACGCGGTGACGTAAAACACGTACGTCGGGACTATAAACGGGGCAGTGGCCAATAGCTTTCATCTCTTTATTTATTCTGAGCATGCGTGGCACTTTGTCCGTCGGATTTGTGTACACACGATCGGAATTTCCGACAACGGATTTTGTTGTCGGAAAATTTTATCTCCTGCTCTCCAACTTTGTGTGTCGGAAAATCCGATGGAAAATGTCCGATGGAGCCCACACACAGTCGGAATTTCCGACAACACGCTCCGATCGGACATTTTCCATCGGAAAATCCGACCGTGTGTACGGGGCATTATGCCCCGTACACACGGTCGGACTTTGTTCGGACATTCCGACAACAAAATCCTAGGATTTTTTCCGACGGATGTTGGCTCAAACTTGTCTTGCATACACACGGTCACACAAAGTTGTCGGAAAATCCGATTGTTCTAAACGCGGTGACGTAAAACACGTACGTCGGGACTATAAACGGGGCAGTGGCCAATAGCTTTCATCTCTTTATTTATTCTGAGCATGCGTGGCACTTTGTCCGTCGGATTTGTGTACACACGATCGGAATTTCCGACAACGGATTTTGTTGTCGGAAAATTTTATCTCCTGCTTTCCAACTTTGTGTGTCGGAAAATCCGATGGAAAATGTCCGATGGAGCCCACACACAGTCGGAATTTCCGACAACACGCTCCGATCGGACATTTTCCATCGGAAAATCCGACCGTGTGTACGGGGCATTAGTGTACTGTGTCCTCTGCACAGTGTGCACCTAAAGCTACCTGAAGACAATTGCTGTTGTTCTGATCCTATTAATACCACAGGCAGGTAGCTGCAGTATTTACATTTAGTGTACTGTGTCCTCTGCACAGTGTGCGCCTAAAGCTACCTGAAGACAATTGCTGGTGTTCTTCTGATCCTATTAGTACCACAGGCAGGCACCTGCAGTATTTACAGTTAGTGTACTGTGTCGTCTGCATAGTGTGCACCTAAAGCTACCTGAAGACAATTGCTGTTGTACTGATCCTATTAATACCACAAGCAGGCAGCTGCAGTATTTACAGTTGGTGTACTGTGTCCTCTGCACAGTGTGCACCTAAAGCTACCTGAAGGCAATTGCTGGTGTTCTTCTGATCCTATTAGTACCACAGGCAGGCAGCTGCAGTATTTACAGTTAGTGTACTGTGTCCTCTGCACAGTGTGCACCTAAAGCTACCTGAAGACAATTGCTGGTGTTCTTCTGAACCTATTAGTACCACAGGTAGGCAGCTGCAGTATTTACAGTTAGTGTACTGTGTCCTCTGCACAGTGTGTACCTAAACCTACTTGAAGACAATTGCTGTTGTTCTGATCCTATTAATACCACAGGCAGGCAGCTGTAGTATTTACAGTTAGTATACTGTGTCCTCTGAACAATGTGCACCTAAAGCTACCTGAAGACAATTGCTGGTGTTTTCCTGATCCTATAATACCACAGGCAGGCAGCTGCAGTATTTACAGTTAGTGTACTGTGTCCTCTGCACAGTGTGCACCTAAAGCTACCTGAAGACAATTGCTGTTGTTCTGATGCTATTAATACCACAGGCAGGTAGCTGCAGTATTTACAGTTAGTGTACTGTGTCCTCTGCATAGTGTGCACCTAAAGCTACCTGAAGACAATTGCTGGTGTTCTTCTGATCCTATTAGTACCACAGGCAGGCAGATGCAGTATTTACAGTAAGTGTACTGTGTCGTCTGCATAGTGTGCACCTAAAGCTACCTGAAAACAATTGATGTTGTTCTGATTGTATTAATACCACAGGCAGGTAGCTGCAGTATTTACAGTTAGTGTACCGTGTCTTCTGCACAGTGTGCACCTAAAGCTACCTGAAGACAATGGCTTGTGTTCTTCTGATCCTATTAGTACCACAGGCAGGCAGCTGCAGTATTTACAGTTAGTGTACTGTGTCCTCTGCATAGTGTGCACCTAAAGCTACCTGAAGACAATTGCTGTTTTTCTGATCCTATTAGTACCACAGGCAGGCAGCTGCAATATTTACAGTTAGTGTACTGTGTCCTCTGCACGGTGTGTACCTAAAGCTACCTGAAGACAATTGCTGGTGTTCTTCTGATCCTATTAGTACCACAGGCAGGCAGCTGCAGTATTTACAGTTAGTGTACTGTGTCCTCTGCACAGTGTGCACCTAAACCTACCTGAAGACAATTTCTGTTGTTCTGATCCTATTAATACCACAGGCAATCAGCTGCAGTATTTACAGTTAGTCTACTGTGTCCTCTACAGTGTGCACCTAAAGCTACCTGAAGACAATTGCTGGTGTTTTCCTGATCTTATTAATACCACAGGCAGGCAGCTGCAGTATTTACAGTTAATGTACTGTGTCCTCTGCCCAGTGTGCACCTAAAGCTACCTGTAGCCAATTGCTGGTTTTCTTCTGATCCTATTAGTACAACAGGCAGGCAGCTGCAGTATTTACAGTTAGTGTACAGTGTCCTATGCACAGCGTGCACCTAAAGCTACCTGAAGACAATTGCTGGTCTACTTCTGATCCTATTAATACCACAGGCAGGCAGCTGCAGTATTTACAGTTAGTGTACTGTGTCCTCTGCACTGCGTGCACCTAAAGCTACCAGAAGGCAATTGCTGGTGTTCTTCTGATCCTATTAGTACCACAGGCAGGCAGCTGCAGTATTTACAGTTAGTGTACTCTGTCCTCTGCACAGTGTGCACCTAAAGCTACCTGAAGACAATTGCTGGTGTTCTGATCCTATTAATAACACAGGCAAGCAGCTGCAATATTTACAGTTAGTGTACTGTGTCCTCTGCACAGTGTGCACCTAAAGCCATCTGAAGACAATTGCTGGTGTTCTTCTGATCCTATTAATAACACAGGCAGGCAGCTGCAGTATTTACAGTTAGTGTACTCTGTCCTCTGCATAGTGTGCACCTAAACCTACCTGAAGACAATTGCTGGTCTTCTTCTGATCCTTGTAGTACCACAGGCAGGCAGCTGCAGTATTTACAGTTAGTGTACTGTGTCCTCTGCACAGTGTGCACCTAAAGCTACCTGAAGACAATTGCTGGTGTTCTGATCCTATTAATACAACAGGCAAGCAGCTGCAATATTTACAGTTAGTGTACTGTGTCCTCTGCACAGTGTGTACCTAAAGCTACCTGACAACAATTGCTGGTGTTCTTCTGATCCTATTAGTACCACAGGCCAGCAGCTGAAGTATTTACAGTTAGTGTACTGTGTCCTCTGCACAGTGTGCACCTAAAGCTACCTGAAGACAATTGCTGTTGTTCTGATCCTATTAATACCACAGGCAGGTAGCTGCAGTATTTACATTTAGTGTACTGTGTCCTCTGCACAGTGTCCACCTAAAGCTACCTGAAGACAATTGCTGGTGTTCTTCTGATCCTATTAGTACCACAGGCAGGCAGCTGCAGTATTTATAGTTAGTGTACTATGTCCTCTGCACAGTGTGCACCTAAAGCTACCTGAAGACAATTGCTGTTCTAATCCTATTAATACCACAGGCAGGCAGCTGCAGTATTTACAGTTAGTGTACTGTGTCCTCTGCACAGTGTACACCTAAAGCTACCTGAAGACAATTGCTGTTCTCATCCTATTAATACCACAGGCAGGCAGCTGCAGTATTTACAGTTAGTGTACTGTATCCTTTGCACAGTGTACACCTAAAGCTACCTGAAGACAATTGCTGTTTTCATCCTATTAATACCACAGGCAGGCAGCTGCAGTATTTACAGTTAGTGTACTGTGTCCTCTGCACAGTGTGCACCCAAAGCTACCTGAAGACAATTGCTGGTGTTCTTCTGATCCTATTAGTACCACGGGCAGGCAGCTGCAGTATTTACAGTTAGTGTACTGTGTCCTCTGCACAGAGTGCACCTAAAGCTATCTAAAGACAATTGCTGTTGTTCTGATCCTATTAATACCACAGGCAGGCAGCTGCAGTATTTACAGTTAGTGTACTGTGTCCTCTGCACAGTGTGCACCTAAAGCCATCTGAAGACAATTGCTGGTGTTCTTCTGATCCTATTAATACCACAGGCAGGCAGCTGCAGAATTTATAGTTAGTGTACTGTGTCCTCTGCACAGTGTGCACCTAAAGCCATCTGAAGACAATTGCTGGTGTTCTTCTGATCCTATTAATACCACAGGCAGGCAGCTGCAGTATTTACAGTTATAGTACTGTGTCCTCTGCACAGTGTGCACCTAAAGCTACCTGAAGACAATTGCTGGTGTTCTTCTGATCCTATTAGTACCACAGGCCGGCAGCTGAAGTATTTACAGTTAGTGTACTGTGTCCTCTGCACACTGTGCACCTAAAGCTACCTGAAGACAATTGCTGTTGTTCTGATCCTATTAATACCACAGGCAGGTAGCTGCAGTATTTACAGTTAGTGTACTGTATCCTCTGCACAGTGTGCACCTAAAGCTACCTGAAGACAATTGCTGGTGTTCTTCTGATCCTATTAGTACCACAGGCAGGCAGCTGCAGTATTTACAGTTAGTGTACTGTGTCCTCTGCACAGTGTGCACAAAAAGCCACCTGAAGAGAATTGCCGTTGTTCTGATCCTATTAATACCACAGGGAGGCAGCTGCAGTGTTTACAGTTAGTGTACTGTGTCCTCTGCACAGTGTGCACCTAAAGCTACCTGAAGACAATTGCTGGTGTTCTTCTGATCCTATTAATGCCACAGGCAGGCAGCTGCAGTATTTACAGTTAGTGTACTGTGTCCTTTGCACAGTGTGCACCTAAAGCTACCTGAAGACAATTGCTGGTGTTCTTCTGATCCTATTAGTACCACAGGCACGCAGCTGCAGTATTTACAGTTAGTGTACTGTGTCCTTTGCACAGTGTGCACCTAAAGCTACCTGAAGACAATTGCTGGTGTTCTGATCCTATTAATACCACAGGTAGGCAGCTGCAGTATTTACAGTTAGTGTACTGTGTCCTCTGCACAGTTTGCAGCTAAAGCTACCTAAAGACAATTGCTGGTGTTCTATCCTATTAATAACACCATCAAGCAGCTGCAATATTTACAGTTATTGTACTGTGTCCTCTGCACAGTGTGCACCTAAAGCCATCTGAAGACAATTGCTGGTGTTCTTCTGATCCTATTAATACCACAGGCAGGCAGCTGCAGTATTTACAGTTAGTGTACTGTGTCCTCTGCACAGTGTGCACCTAAAGCTACCTGAAGACAATTGCTGTTGTTCTGATCCTATTAATACCACAGGTAGGTAGCTGCATTATTTACAGTTAGTGTACTGTGTCCTCTGCACAGTGTGCACCTAAAGCTACCTGGAGCCAATTGCTGGTGTTCTTCTGATCCTATTAGTACCACAGGCAGGCAGCTGCAGTATTTACAGTTAGTGTACTGTGTCCTCTGCACAGTGTGCACCTAAAGCTACCTGAAGACAATTGCTGGTGTTCTTCTGATCCTATTAATACCACAGGCAGGCAGCTGCAGTATTTACAGTTTGTGTACTGTGTCCTCTGCACAGTGTGCACCTAAAGCTACCTGAAGGCAATTGCTGGTGTTCTTCTGATCCTATTAGTACCACAGGCAGGCAGCTGCAGTATTTACAGTAATGCCCCGTACACACAGTCGGATTTTCCAATGGACATTGTCCGATCGGAGCGTGTTGTCGGAAATTCTGACCGTGTGTGGGCTCCATCGGACATTTTCCATCGGATTTTCCAACACACAAAGTTGGACAGCAGGAGATAAAATTTTCCAACAACAAAATCCGATCACATCAATTCCGACCGTGTGTGGCCTGTTCCGACGCACAAAGTGCCACGCATGCTCAGAAGAAATTCCGACACGGGACAGCTCGTTCTGGTAAACTTAGCGTTCGCAATGGATACAGCACTTTCGTCACGCTGCAATGTTCAAAATCGTTTAATACAGCGCACTCTCTTCTTCTTTATAATGTGACAAGAATTAAGTCGTTTTGCTGCTCATATTCACACACACTTCTCACAAAGTTTTATTTATGTTTTTTTAGTGGGATTCCCTCAATATATAGTTGTCACATCTGACAGTTTTATATTTTTTTTATTTTTTTTTTTGGATTTTCAGCCTTTTTTTTTCTTTAATGTTTGGATTTTTTCCAAGGCTGATCTTTGTTCAATGTTATTTTTATTTTTACTCCAGAATATTTTTGTCTGTGTTTTGTGTGTCAAGTTACCCCAACACCATTGATATCTTTTATTATTTAATCTGCAGGAGATTGTTTGGTGTTGGTGTCCCTTGTTCATTTCACATTGTATATTTGAAATGTACCTGAATCCTCACAAACCAACTGTCATTTTTGAAGTTAAACACATAGGAGAGTATGATTCAAAACAAAAATCCTTTATTAAGGGATCAGAACCAAACAAAGAGGAAGGCAACACTGGATCAACAGGAGAAATTAGCGAAGCCTGGTACCCCCACGGCAGACATCAATTCTTCAACATCAAAATTGGTGGCCTGAGGAGTCCATATGTAAGGGAGGGCAATCTGGTCCAGAATTCGCAGAGATCCGGATAGTAGCAGATGACATCTGTGTCCCCAGGCTGTGGTACCACAAGAGGCTGCATCTTTTGGCCAACCAGACTGAACCCAGGGCAATCACTGTCTGGTCTTCCTTCCATGCTTCCTTCCGGGCTGTGGCTGTGCAGTTGGAGATGTGGCAGGAGGAGGAGTAGGACCTGGAGGAGGAGGAGGAGGAGGACTGGGAGGACCTGGAGGAGGACTGGGAGGACCTGGAGGAGAGGGAGGAGGAGGAGGAGGACCTGCAGGAGGAGGACCTTGCCAAAGCTGTGTGTGAGGTGTAATTTGGCCCCTCATACCTTTCTCCAGAGCCTCTGATATGAGGGCCTCACACATGGCTTTTTTGGCCTCATCCATCCTCTGCATTTTATATGCTATGAATGCAGCAATGTTCTCCTGCATGGTGTGGGGTGCTCCCAGGACCTCTGTAGCCCTCCAAAAGAATGCTATAGCCGCCTCCTCTAGGGTACTCGTCCTACTGCCACTTTCTCTTTTCAGGGGGGGTGGAGGGACCTTGATATCAGCCAGCCGGCTTGGCCCGGCCACCTCCTGGCTGAGACTTCCCTGTGTATGAAAAAGGGACATGGTTGTAATGTTTTGCATCATCAATCACAATCCTAAATTAGTACTCCCAACTAACATCCAGTTAACATCATCGATTGGACAAGCAGAAATATTTAGAGGAATGCTATACCTAGCTCAATCTGGGCTCCTCCACATATGGCCTGGAAGGCCCAGGTTGGGCGTCAGAAGCCTCAGCCAGGGGGGAAGGAAGCGTGGAAGGAAGACTGGAGAGGGATGGCCTGGGTTCAGTCTGGCCTGCCAGAAAGTGCAGCCTGTCGTAGTACAACATCCTGGGGACATAGATGTCATCTGCTGCTCCGGATCTCTGTGAATCCAGGACTTTCTTGCGCTCCCTCAGATATGTACTCCTCAGGCCACCAATGAAAATCTTTAAATAAGTGATGTCTGCCGTGGGGATCACCTGCTTCACAATTTCACACAATTGCTCCAGTGCTGCCTTCCTCTTTGCTTGGTTCTTGAAATGGGGGTGGGTAATCTCCCACAGACAGGGCAGCTCACTTAGCATATCTATGAATACTGACATGAAGTCATTATCTTTCATTAAGATATCCATGTTCACTGCAAGACACAACACAAGACAAAGCCTAATGTCAGACAAAACTCTCCTAATCTTGTTACAATATAGGCCTCAATCTAGAAGCAGTATAGGCACAAGTTTGTCTCTTACCTTCGTTCTTACGATCGGCGCATCCAATGCTCCTTCCTCCGCTCCCAGATCGTACGTAATACGCACGCGTGTTACGCTTTATACACACTGCGCATGCGTGTAACTCCGCCCGCCCCGACGTTCTTTCTAGTCTATTCCCCGCCCCTTTTCGTTCGGCGCAGTGGGTGAAGAGCACATGGCAGAGTTACAGCAGGTGCGTGCTAATTCTAGCAACGAGGAGGAGGAGGAGGAAAGCCCGGATCCAGGCACGTCCCGATCCAGAAGGAGACGTTTTAAGGCCACAAATATGTCGTTTGGGGAGATGTTGGAGATGGTCGACATCATGAAGAAGTCCGACTATGACGGAAAATATGGGCCTTACCCCAACCCCAACATCCGAAAGGCCAAGATCATGGCGAAAGTGGTCAGGAGTCTTGAGAGGAATTTCGGGGTACGACGATCGAAAGATCAGCTCAGGAAGCGGTGGTCGGACCTGAAGTTGAGAGAGCCAGAGCAGTACCGAAAGATCCGGAGAGTGCTGCAAAAAAGTAAGTAGTTGTGCTGTGTTCCTATTCTTTCTGTCTTTATTCCGTTCGTTCTGCTCCATATGCTTTTAGTAATTGTAACGTTTCAAAAGGTCAACTTTAATGTTCATGGGCCCATTATTTGTTCGTATCAAACATTTTTCTTTCGGCCTCTAGAACACCATTGCATTTTCACACATTTTTGGGGGCCTACTTGGATGCCAAATATTTGTTTGTGTAGATGGGTTTGTTACTAGAATGAAATGCCAACTAGATTGTGTGTAAGGAGAGGACACTGAGCAGCTGTTTTCACATCTGGACACTGGAGCACTAGTGTGGGACCCCAGAACACCCTTTTTATTAGGGGGGCCACACAGGTGCTCCAGTGTATACTATAGGGGGGGCTACATCTGTGAAGCTTGTACCAAACAGGTAAAGTATTGCAGCTTGACAAAGGGCAATAAAAAATATACATCTTGGAACTCGGCTAAAATAGACAATTGTACCCCACTTCCAAGCAATGTTTCCTATTTCTAGTTCTGCCATCAAATATCTGTGTGCTAATTATACCATTTTTGTTTTACATAGGGGAGAAAAGACTCGGACACCCCTCATCCCAGGAGACCAGAGACCCCCCCTCTGAAAGAAGGGGAAATACCGCAAACCCAAGAAGCTGAGCAGGAGGAAGAAGAAGATGTGGTGGAGATTAGCACCACAACAGGTGAGTGTCTGTGACCACAGACTCAGGTAAAAGAGATGGATGGTGGCAGATTTTTGAGACCTTTTTTTTTGTTCTTTATCTCTTTTTAGGTGATCGTGATCCAGAACGCTTTACATCTGAAAGTGCCCAGATACTCATCGGGGAGATCATGGGGTGTAATCTCCAATTGCAAAACATCCAGCAACAAATCACTGATGTTATTAAAAAAAATAATAACATCATTGATGTTTTGGGGCGAATTTAAACCCCACAAAATCACCTGTTTTATGTTACTAAAATTTTTACAATGTTTAGAAAAGCCAAATTTGGAGGATGCACACAGTGTGCCAACATGTGCTATCTGCCATCACGGGAGATCAATGGACGCATTTTGGGGGTGCAACCCCTTCCTCAATTATAAAGTCGCATTGAGGAAGGGCTTGCTCCCCCAAAACACGTCCCTTGATCCCCCCTGATGGCAGATAGCACATGTTGACATTCGTAAATTGGTGTGCATCTTCCAAATTTAGCTTTTCCAGGGGTGATTTCCCCCCATCTGAACGCTATATCAAACACAGTTCCTAAATACTCATGTCTGATATAGCCTTCAGGTTTTACCATATGTGAACTTTGTAAGTTCAAGTTTTTTGGCTTTCTTGTTGGTTTTACACAGGCCTGTTTTATCTCAAATGTATATTTCGATATTTGATAATGCTACTGCAAACATTGTTATACAACAAACATGTTGGTTTGTTTTAAAAACCTTTCGTAAATGCACATGTGATTGTGCAGCTATAAAAAAGTGCCTTACTCAAGAATGTGTGGATTATTGTCTCAACACTACAACACTTTTGGGGTGATGTAATTGCTGTTTTATGCACAAATGGGGGTTATTTCCTAAGGGCAATTACACTTTGCACTACAAGTGCAGGTTCAGTGCAGTTGCAAGTGCACTTGTAGTGAAATGTGTTTTGGCATTTAGGAAGTACCAGCCAACACTATTTTTTATAAGGTTACCCAATCACGACATTTTCTGCACTCAAAACATTTCTGTCAGGGTCAGCTAAAACAAACACAAGCAGTAAATGTCCACCAAGAATTTCTTTTGTTTGTTTTTTATTTTACAAAGGTGTCACAGATTCTCTGGCATATTGATAGCCCCCCTACCCGCAAAGAACTCCAGGTAGCGTAACCGGACATCACGGGCATTCAGGGAGGGCAAGCCAGGACGGCCACTTTCAAGCGCCGTCAGTGTTGATGGATTTGGGATTCCGGCCTCAGGCCCAACTGAGCCAGCATAGTTGGCTGAATGTTTTCTTAAAAAATTATGGAGAACACAGCAGGCAAGTATTATATGGTTCAGTTTATACTCCGCCATATGGATGGGTGTCAGAAATAATCGGAACCGGCTGGCCAGGATTCCAAATGTGTTCTCCACCACTCTTCGGGCTCTGGCCAGCCGGTAATTAAAAACCCTCTGTTCCGGGGTGAGGGTCCTCATCGGGAATGGCCGCATCAGGTGGTCCCCCAGCGCAAATGCTTCATCAGCAACGAACACAAATGGGAGACCTTCAACATTGTCCTCTGGAGGTGGCAAGTCCAAGCTGCCATTCTGGAGACGCCTGTAGAACTCCGTCTGGGCGATCACTCCACCATCGGACATCCGGCCATTCTTCCCCACGTCCACATACAAGAACTCGTAATTAGCCGACACCACCGCCAACATCACTATACTATTAAACCCCTTGTAATTATAATAGTACGACCCAGAGTTGGGTGGTGGGACGATGTGGACGTGTTTCCCATCAATTGCCCCTCCGCAGTTAGGAAAGTCCCACCGCTGGGCAAAGTGGGAGGCCACAGTCTGCCATTCCTGTGGCGTGGAAGGAAACTGTTGAGGAAAAAACAATAAACATTACTATTTTTTCACAGAAACATGGCAAGCAGATTATACACAAACATTATGGGGCAACCTCCAGATAGCATTTACTAAGGGGAATTTAACAAGGCCAAAGTATAAGGTACACCTATCATATTCCCCCTCCCCCCCCCCCTCATGGGCCATTTCTAACATTATAGGGGGGGGAACTCTTGGACAGGTAACCCTCTTCACTTCATTGAGAGATGAATGCCTAAATACAGGGTATTACTTGGAACAGCCCATCCTTAGTTACACTATTAGCAGACCACTGGACAGGTAAGAAGTGTCTGAATACAAAGATATAAATACACATTGTACACATTTGAGGACATTTGGACATTCTGCTATTACCTATCAAGATAATAATAGGATACAAAAACTTTAAACAGTTCCATTGGAAAGTATACAGGCAGGCCCTTGCACTACATGCTTTGGGGAATTCATCCATAAATCTGACCAGTAAAGAGATGGGTATAGTGTGTATGGGTTTGGCAAAGTCAGCAGATAGATGATTGAGGATAGAGAATTGGGATCAGCTGACTTAGCAGTTGGGGGGAGGGAGGGTTACCAAAAATTTGTGGACACTACAAAAAAAGCCTCTGGCACTCTGCCTAAATTTAAAGCTAAAATAACATTAACAAACATTTTAGGGGGTGTTTGGGGTAAAGCACTACTATAGAGCTGATAAAATACATTGTTAAGTGACTACATGAGGTGAATATAGGGCAGGAGACACCATGCTGGAGAGGTTATTGAAGGGCAAATATGTATGAAGGCCATAAAATAATAATTACATAAAAATCCAGCATGCATGAGAACAAAGGGGACATTCACAGCATATTACAATCATGGTCATTAGGGAATGAGGAAAGAAATACAATATATTAGCAAACATTCAATACAATAAAATGTGATATAAAAGGAAAAAAATCTTACCTTCATATACTCCTTCTGCAGGACCTGTATGATGGCAGAACAGGTCTCTGGGATGATGATACCCAGAGCCTGGGGGGAGATGCCTGTCGAGAAATTCAAGTCCTGCAGACTTCTCCCTGTGGCCAAATACCGCAAGGTAGCGACCAACCTCTGCTCCGGAGTGATGGCTTGCCTCATGCAGGTATCCTGCCTGCTGATATAGGGGGTCAGCGAAGCCAACAAACAGTGAAATACGGGGTCCATCATCCTGAGAAAGTTCCTGAAATCATCAGGATTATTCTCATGGATCTCACGGAGCAAAGGCATATGAGAGAACTGGTCACGCTGAAGCAACCAATTCTTGGTTCATGAACTCCTCCCCACCCTGTTCATGGACTGGACTTGTGTCAAGGTCAGGACCCCAACACCAAGCCCCCGCACAGCACGAAATCTACAAGGAGTACGCATACGCAACATGGCTAGAAAACGGTCGGCTGCTCAGAACGAAGTAACAGAACGCACTGAAGAACAGCAAAGCCTGTGAAGAGCGACCTGAAAAACAGCAACGAGCAGGCAAGATCACACAGAAAACTCTGATACGAACTGACTGCACGCACTGAAGAGCAGATACAAACCCACAAGCACAAACTGAACGGCAGAAAACGATCTGAAAGCCACGAGTCTGAAAAAGCGCGAATCGTCTCTCACCAAACTTTTACTAACACGAGATTAGCAAAAGGAGCCCAAAGGGTGCCGCGCTTGGTTCTGAACCGGCCTTTTCTAGTCTCGTCGTACGTGGTGTACGTCACCGCGTTCTTGGCGATCGGAAATTCCGACAACTTTCTGCAACCGTGTGTAGGCAAAACAAGTTTGAGCCAACATCCGTCTGAAAAAATCCTAGGATTTTGTTGTCGGAATGTCCGAACAAAGTCCGACCGTGTGTACGGGGCATTAGTGTACTGTGTCATCTGCACAGTGTGCACCTAAAGCTACCTGAAGACAATTGCTGGTGTTTTCCTGATACTATTAATACCACAGGCAGGCAGCTGCAGTATTTACAGTTAGTGTACTGTGTCCTCTACACAGTGTGCACCTAAAGATACTTGGAGCCAATTGCTGGTGTTCTTCTGATCCTATTAGTACCACAGGCAGGCAGCTGCAGTATTTACAGTTAGTGTACTGTGTCCCTTGCACAGTGTGCACCTAGAGCTACCTGAAGACAATAGCTGGTGTTCTGATCCTATTAATACCACAGACAGGCAGCTGCAGTGTTTACAGTTAGTGTACTGTGTCCTCTGCACAGTGTGCACCTAAAGCTACCTGAACACAATTGCTGGTGTTCTGATCCTATTAATAACACAGACAAGCAGCTGCAATATTTACAGTTAGTGTACTGTGTCCTCTGCACAGTGTGCACCTAAAGCCATCTGAAGACAATTGCTGGTGTTCTTCTGGTCCTTTTAATGTCACAGGCAGGCAGCTGCAATATTTACAGTTAGTGTACTGTGTCCTCTGAACAGTGTGCACCTAAAGCTACCTGAAGCCAATTGCTGGTATTCTTCTGATCCTCTTAGTACCACAGGCAGGCAGCTGCAGTATTTACAGTTAGTGTACTGTGTCCTCTGCACAGTGTGCACCTAAAGCTACCTGAAGACAATTGCTGTTGTTCTGATCCTATTAATACCACAGGTAGGCAGCTGCAGTATTTACAGTTAGTGTACTGTGTCCTCTGCACAGTGTACACCTAAAGCTACCTGAATACAATTGCTGTTCTCATCCTATTAGTACCACAGGCAGGCAGCTGCAGTATTTACAGTTAGTGTACTGTGTCCTCTGCACAGTGTGCACCTAAAGCTATCTGAAGACAATTGCTGTTGTTCGTTCTGATCCTATTAATACCGCAGGCAGCTGCAGTATTTACAGTTAGTGTACTGTGTCCTCTGCACAGTGTGCACCTAAAGCTACCTGAAGACAATTGCTGATGTTCTGATCCTATTAATAACACAGGCAAGCAGCTGCAATATTTACAGTTAGTGTTCTGTGTCCTCTGCACAGTGTGCACCTAAAGCTATCTGAAGACAATTGCTGGTGTTCTTCTCATCCTTTTAATACCACAGGCAGGCAGCTGCAGTATTTACAGTTAGTGTACTGTGTCCTCTGCACAGTGTGCACCTAAAGCAACCTGAAGACAATTGCTGGTGTTCTTCTGATCCTATTAATACCACGGGCAGGCAGCTGCAGTATTTACAGTTAGTGTACTGTGTCCTCTGCACAGTGTGCACCTATAGCTACCTGAAGGCAATTGCTGGTGTTCTTCTGATCCTATTAGTACCACAGGCAGGCAGCTGCAGTATTTACAGTTAGTGTACTGTGTCCTCTGCACAGTGTGCACCTAAAGCTACCTGAAGACAATTGCTGGTGTTCTTCTGATCCTATTAGTACCACAGGCAGGCAGCTGCAGTATTTACAGTTAGTGTACTGTGTCCTCTGCACAGTGTGCACCTAAACCTACCTGAAGACAATTGCTGTTGTTCTGATCCTATTAATACCGCAGGCAGCTGCAGTATTTACAGTTAGTGTACTGTGTCCTTTGCACAGTGTGCACCTAAAGCTACCTGAAGACAATTGCTGGTGTTCTGATCCTATTAATACCACAGGCAGGCAGCTGCAGTGTTTACAGTTAGTGTACTGTGTCCCCTGCACAGTGTGCACCTAAAGCTACCTGAAGACAATTGCTTGTTTTCTGATCCTATTAATAACACAGGCAAGCAGCTGCAATATTTACAGTTAGTGTTCTGTGTCCTCTGCACAGTGTGCACCTAAAGCTATCTAAAGACAATTGCTGGTGTTCTTCTCATCCTTTTAATACCACAGGCAGGCAGCTGCAGTATTTACAGTTAGTGTACTGTGTCCTCTGCACGGTGTGCACCTAAAGCTACCTGAAGACAATTGCTGGTGTTCTTCTGATCCTATTAATACCACAGGCAGGCAGCTGCAGTATTTACAGTTAGTGTACTGTGTCCTCTGCACAGTGTGCACCTAAAGCTACCTGAAGGCAATTGCTGGTGTTCTTCTGATCCTATTAGTACCACAGGCAGGCAGCTGCAGTATTTACAGTTAGTGTACTGTGTCCTCTGCACAGTGTGCACCTAAACCTACCTGAAGACAATTGCTGGTGTTCTTCTGATCCTATTAGTACCACAGGCAGGCAGCTGCAGTATTTACAGTTAGTGTACTGTGTCCTCTGCACAGTGTGCACCTAAGCCTACCTGAAGACAATTGCTGTTGTTCTGATCCTATTAATACCACAGGCAGGCAGCTGCAATATTTACAGTTAGTGTACTGTGTCCTCTGCACAGTGTGCACCTAAAGCTACCTGAAGACAATTGCTGGTGTTTTCCTGATCCTATTAATACCACAGGTGGGCAGCTGCAGTATTTACAGTTAGTGTACTGTGTCCTCTGCACAGTGTGCACCTAAAGCTACCTGGAGCCAATTGCTGGTGTTCTTCTGATCCTATTAGTACCACAAGCAGGCAGCTGCAGTATTTACAGTTAGTGTACTGTGTCCCTTGCACAGTGTGCACCTAGAGCTACCTGAAGACAATTGCTGGTGTTCTGATCCTATTAATACCACAGGCGGGCAGCTGCAGTGTTTACAGTTAGTGTACTGTGTCCTCTGCACAGTGTGCACCTAAAGCTACCTGAAGACAATTGCTGGTGTTCTTATCCTATTAATAACACAGGCAGGCAGCTGCAGTATTTACAGTTAGTGTACTGTGTCCTCTGCACAGTGTGCACCTAAAGCCATCTGAAAACAATTTCTGGTGTTCTTCTGCTCCTTTTGATACCACAGGCAGGCAGCTGCAGTATTTACAGTTAGTGTACTGTGTCCTCTGCACAGTGTTCACCTAAAGCTACCTGAAGACAATTGCTGGTCTTCTTCTGATCCTTTTAGTACCACAGGCAGGCAGTTGCAGTATTTACAGTTAGTGTACTGTGTCCTCTGCACAGTGTGCACCTAAAGCTGCCTGAAGACAATTGCTGGTGTTCTTCTGATCCTATTAGTGCCACAGGCAGGCAGCTGCAGTATTTAAAGTTAGTGTACTGTGTCCTCTGCACAGTGTGCACCTAAAGCTACCTGAAGACAATTGCTGTTGTTCTGATCCTATTAATAACACAGGCAAGCAGCTGTAATATTTACAGTTAGTGTACTGTGTCGTCTGCACAGTGTGCACCTAAAGCCATCTGAAGACAAGTGCTGGTGTTCTTCTGATCCTTTTAATACCACAGGCAGGCAGCTGCAGTATTTACAGTTTGTGTACTGTGTCCTCTGCACAGTGTGCTCCTAAAGCTACCTGAAGACAATTGCTGGTCTTCTTCTGATCCTTTTAGTACCACAGGCAGGTAGCTGCAGTATTTACAGTTAGTGTACTGTGTCCTCTGCACAGTGTGCACCTAAAGCTACCCGAAGACAATTGCTGTTGTTCTGATCCTATTAATACCACAGGCAAGCAGCTGCAATATTTACAGTTAGTGTACTGTGTCCTCTGCACAGTGTGTACCTAAAGCCATCTGAAGACAATTGCTGGTGTTCTTCTGATCCTATTAGTACCACAGGCAGGCAGCTGCAGTATTTACAGTTAGTGTACTGTGTCCTCTGCACAGTGTGCACCTAAAGCTATCTGAAGACAATTTCTGGTGTTCTTCTGATCCTATTAGTACCACAGGCAGGCAGCTGCAGTATTTACAGTTAGTGTACTGTGTCCTCTGCACAGTGTGCACCTAAAGCTACCTGAAGACAATTGCTGTTGTTCTGATCCTATTAATACCACAGGTAGGGAGCTGCAGTATTTACAGTTAGTGTACTGTATCCTCTGCACAGTGTACACCTAAAGCTACCTGAAGACAATTGCTGTTCTCATCCTATTAATACCACAGGCAGGCAGCTGCAGTATATACAGTTAGTGTACTGTGTCCTCTGCACAGTGTGCACCTAAAGCTATCTGAAGACAATTGCTGGTGTTCTTCTGATCCTATTAGAACCACAGGCAGGCAGCTGCAGCATTTACAGTTGGTGTACTGTGTCCTTTGCAGAGTGTGCACCTAAAGCTACCTTAAGACAATTGCTGGTGTTCTGATCCTATTAATACCACAGGCAAGCAGCTGCAATATTTACAGTTAGTGTACTGTGTCCTCTGCACAGTGTGTACCTAAAGCCATCTGAAGACAATTGCTGGTGTTCTTCTGATCCTATTAGTACCACAGGCAGGCAGCTGCAGTATTTACAGTTAGTGTACTGTGTCCTCTGCACACTGTGCACCTAAAGCTACCTGAAGGCAATTGCTGGTGTTCTGATCCTATTAATACCACAGGCAGGCAGCTGCAGTATTTACAGTCAGTGTACTGTGTCCTCTGCACAGTGTTCACCAAAAGCTACCTGAAGACAATTGCTGGTGTTCTCATACTAATAATACTACAGGCAGGCAGTGATTCTGTTAGCTGCAGTATAATCAGTATATATATTCCTCCCCTGCTTTGTGCAGCTACATCTCACTGCAGGCTATTAGTATGTCTGGAAGGCCAACAAGGAGAGGCAAATAGTCACAAGCCAATAAAAGAGGGCAAGCAGGCTCTGTGTCTAGAGGCAACAGTGCTGGTCGTGGACAAGGTGCATCCTCATCAGCACGTGGCCATGGGACCTGCTTGTCTTTTTTTTTGGCAGCTGGCCGTGTTGAAGACTTGGTAGAAGACTTGGTAGAGTGGATGACCAAGCCGTCCTCATCCTCCTCATCCTCTCTCACCCAGGCTCAGGATACTTTTTCTGGCAAATCAGCTGCCAGCGCTGCCTCTTCCCTCAGCTCAGTGGCATCAGTCACTCCTTCCCTAGCCCCACCATGTCCTCCTGAGTAGTCCCCCGAACTGTTTGACCACAGTGTTGGGTACATACTCCAGGAGGATGCCAAGCATTTTGAAGGCTCTGATGATGGTACCCAGCTAGAGGAAGGCAGTAATGTGAGCCCTGAGAGAGGGGGTGCCCAAGAAGGACATCAATCTGGCAGTCCTGTTCCCCCAGCTGCAGCATACTGCCAGCTTTGCTCCAGTGATGAGGAGGGAGGGGATGATGAGGAAGTCACTGACTCCACGTGGGTGCCTGATAGGAGAGAGGAGGAGGCACATCTCCAACGAGGCAGGATGCCCTCCAGGGGCCAGCTTAAGGGCAGCACACCAACTGCATTACACTGCAGAGCTCTGTATGTGCAGGGCGCTGCTGTCTCTGCACGTTATTCCAAAAGTTCTTTAGTGTGGGGCCTTTTTTGAGACAAGTGCATCAGATCGCACAGCTGCTATTTGCAACATATGTCTCAAGTGTATCTCACGTGGCCAAAACATCACCTGCTTGTGCACCACATGCTTGACCAGACATATGTCCACCTGCCATGCAGTTCGTTGGCAAGCATACCTAAAAGTCCCACACCAAAGAACAAAGCGGACCTCTCCTTGCTTCTCATCAGCTGGGATATCCATCCCCACTATACCTTCAGTCCTCTCTGAAACTTGCACTGAGAGGAATGAAGGTGTAGAATTAGGTGTGTCACAGCCAAGTACTTGCGGGCAATCTGCTATCGGTACACCGATAGCAGATTGTGCCAGGCAAATTTCCCTGCCCCAGCTGCTGCACCGCTGAAAGAAGTTCGCTCCCAGCCATCCACATGCCCAGCGGTTGAATGCTAGCTTGGCTAAATTGTTAGCACTTCAACTGCTGCCTTTTCAGTTGGTAGACTCTGCCCCCTTTTGTGAGTTTGTGGAATGTGCCGTTCCTCAGTGGCAGGTTCCCAAACGCCACTCTCTCCTCCACCCCCTCGTCTTTTTCTTCCTCCATGGCCTCTTCCTGTGCTGATTTGTCCTCGGAACCAGTGGTGCTCGGTAGGTGTTCAAGGGGCTACACAAGCACACAGGCAAAAAGATGCCATGCGGTGCTTGAGCTGGTGTGCTTGGGGGACAGGAGCCACACTGGGGCAGTGATTCTGTCAGCTCTGCAGGGGCAGGTTCAGAGGTGGTTTACACCACACCAGCTTAAGCTAGGAATGGTGGTTTGTGACAATGGCACCAACCTCCTCTTCGCCCTCCGACAGAGACAACTGACCCATGTGCCCTGTATGGCTCACATCCTTAACTTGGTGGTGCAGCAGTTCTTGGGCAGGTACCCGAGCTTACAGGATGTCCTGAAGCAGGCCAGGAAAGTCTGTGTGCATTTCCACAGGTCATATAATGCCAGTGCTTGGCTGACTGGCCTCCAAAAGGAATTTAACCTGCCCAAGAACCGCCTAATCTGTGACATGCCCACCAGGTGGAACTCAACAATGGCAATGCTGCAGCAGCTGCACACACAGCAGAGGGCTATCAATGAGTACCTATGTGACTATGGCACCAGGACAGGGTCAGGGGAGCTTGTTTTTTTTTTCCCACGCCAGTGGGCTATGATCAGGGATTCATGCATTGTCCTGTCACCAATTGAGGAGGCTACGAGGATGGTGAGCAGTGACAGTGCATGCATCAGTGACTCTGTCCCTCTTGTCCACCTGTTGGAGCACACGCTGCGTGGAATAATGGACAGGGCACTTGAGACAGAACAGAGGGAGGAAGAGGAGGACTTCCTTACCTCTCAAGGACCCCTTTATCCAGACAGTGTTCCTGGGTGCCCGCCATTCACACAGGAAGAGGACGAGGAGGAGGAGGATTGTGTCAGTATGGAGGTGGAGCCTGGCACTCAGCATCAGCAGCAGTCTTTAAGGGATCATTTACAGTCCAAAGAAACCCATGGACTTGTACGTGGCTGGGAGGGGGTGGCTGCGGATCATGTCATCCTTAGTGACCCAGAGGACTCTGGACCGAATGCCTCAGCAAACCTATGCTGTATGGCCTCCCTGATCCTGCAAAGCCTGTGGAAGGATCCTCGTATTCGTGGTATCAAGGGAAGGGATCATTACTGGCTGGCAACCCTGCTTGATCCACGTTACAAGGGTAAGGTTGCGGACCTTATCTTGCCATCGCAGAGGGAGCAGAGGATGAAACATCTTCGGGAGGCCTTGCAGAAAGGTTTGTGCAACGCGTTTCCAGAGCCTGGGAGGTTACAATTTCCTGGTCCTTCTGGATGACGTGTTGCTGAGGCTTTGGTCAATCACAGAAGGAGCGGTGGAGAAGGTGGCCGTCTGACTGATGCGTTCAGACAATTTTTTAGTCCGCTGCCCAAGGCATGATCGGTTCCAGCAACCATTGCCAGCGTCTGATTCACATGGTGCAGGAATACCTAGGGGCAAGTTCAGACTTGGACACCTTTCCCACCGAAAATCCTCTGGGTTACTGGGTCTTGAGGATGGATCACTGGCCAGAGCTTGCACAGTATGCAATTGAGCTACTGGCCTGTCCTGCATCCAGCGTTCTTTCGGAACGCACATTCAGTGCTGCTGGAGGCTTTGTAACCGATCACAGGGTGCGCCTGTCCACTGAATCGGTCGATCGGCTGACCTTCATAAAAATGAATCAGTCTTGGAGCACCAGCTACCAAGCACCTGATGCTGATGTAATCGAACAATTTATTTTTTTTTAATGTGAGATCCCTTTAAGACTGCCTATGCTGATTCTGAGTAACTATCCTGTTATGCTGAGTGACAATCCTCTTCCTCCTCAATTTTCATGCTGATAGCTTGTAAGAACATTTTTGGTTCTCGGCACCGCCACCAGTGGCTAAGGCCCAATTTTTCTGCCCCTGTTTAACAGGGGTGTGTAATTACGATTTTTGATGCAATACTTTGCACCAGGGCTCATTCCCGCGCTCCAACTAGGGTATCTGTGAGGGGTTGCAGTGTTGTGGCACCAGCACCAGTGCCCAAGGCCCAATTTTTCAGCTCCTGTTTAACAGGGGCGTATAATTACAATTTTTGATGCAATACTTTGCAGCAGGGTTCATTCCTGCGCTCCAACTAGAGTATTTGTGAGGAGTTGCAGTGTTGTGGCACCAGTGCCTAAGGCCCAATTTTGCTGCCCCTGTTCAACAGAGACATGTAATTACAATTCTTGATCCAATATTTCACAGCAGGGCCCATTCCTGCGCCCACCAAGAGTAACTGGGAGGGCTTACAGTGTTGTGGCAACACCACCACCAAAAGCCCAATTTTTCTTCCCCTGTTCAACAGGTGCATGTAATTACAATTGTTGATATAATCTTTCACAGCAGGGCCCATTCATGCGCCCACCAAGAGTAACTGTGAGGGCTTACAGTGTTGTGGCAACACCAACACCTAAGGCCCCAATTTCCTCAGAGTATATAGGGCAGGAGTCGTTTGTAAGTTTCAACAACTTACAAATGACTCCTACTTGCAAATGGAAGGAGACAACAGGAAGTGAGATGAAATCTACCCCTAGGAAGGGAAATTCTCTCCTGTAAAAGTTAATATGGGGAAAACGTGTCTCCTCTCCACTGACTTTATCACCAATCCTTGTTTCACTAAAAATCCCAAATTTTCAAAAAACATTTGTCATTGGGACAGAAAGTGAGGTGAAATCTTCTGAAGAGGTGCACAGACAGCAAAACAAATGTTATAGGGGTGATAACCCTTCCCTATGTTTTCCAAAAAACTTAAAAATAGATTTTTTGGCTGGAGCTACACTTTAAAAATGTACCAGTTCAAAATTACAAACAGATTCTACTTAACAACAAACCTAAAGTTCCTGTCTTGTTTGCACCGCCTGTATACTGCTGTTCATAGTATATAGGGCCTGGGGGGCCCACGCCTTTCCTTTTTTAATTTGGGTACGGGGTTCCCCTTAATATCCATACAAGACCCAAAGGGCCTGGTAATGGACTGGGGGGGGTACCCATGCCGTTTGTCTCACTGATTTTCATTCATATTGCCGGGACCCGACATTACATTAAAGCCGCAAGCCGTTTTAAATTACTTTTATTCCTTTACAAATGTCATTTTGTGCAAGGACTGTTCTAAGCATGGGAAACGTGCTCCATCAGGAAGACTAGAGGGACAGTGTCACTGATGCATGCATTGTCGCTGCTCACCATCCTTGTGGCCTCCTCAAATGGTGACAGGACAGTGCATGCATCCTTGATCAGTAGCCACTGGCGTGGCGAAAAGAAGCCAAGCTCCCCTGACCCTGTCCTGGTGCCATACTCGCACAGGTACTCATTAATGGCCCTCTGCTGCGCCTACAGCCACTGCAGCATTGCCAACGTTAAGTTCCACCTTAGTGGGAATGTCACAAATAAGGCGGTTGGTGGACAGGTTGCATTCCCTTTGAATGTCAGCCAGCCGAGCACTGGCATTGTATGACCGGCGGAAAAGACCACAGACTTTTCTGGCCTGCCTCAGGGGATCCTGTAAGCCTGGGTACCTGCTCAAGAACCACTGCACCCCCAAATTCAGAACGTGTGCCAAACATGGAACATGGGTTAAGTGTCCCTGTTGGAGGGTGGAGAGAAGGTGGGAGCCAATGTCGCATACAACCATTCCTGGCTGAAGCTGGCGTGGCATCAACCACCTCTGAGCCTGCCCCTGCAAAGCTGACAGAATCTCTGCCCCAGTGTGGCTCCTGTCCCCTAGGCAGACCAACTCAAGCACCACATGGCATCTTTTAGCCTGACTGCTTGCATAGCCCCTTGAACGCTTACGGAGCACCACTGGTTCAGAGGACAAAACTGCAGAAGAGGCCATAGAGGAAGAAGAAGAGGAGGGGGTGGAGGAGAGAGCTGTGGCAGAATCACCACTAGCACTTTGAAGGTGTTGTGGCGGAACAAGCTCCAAAAACACTGAACCCTGTCCTGCATCCTTCCCAGCTGCCAGCTAAGTTACCCAGTGCACCGTGAAGGAAAGGTAACATCTCTGCCCATACCTGCTGGACCATGTGTCAGCGGTAATATGGACCTACTGCTCCTGTCCAACGAGGCCAAAACATTGCCTTCCACATGTCGGTAGAGAGCCGGAATAGCCTTCCATGAAAAGAAATGGCAATTTGGAACCTGCCACTGAGGTTCAGCACATTCCACAAATTCACGAAAGGGGGCAGAGTCAACTAGCTGAAAAGGCAGCAGTTGCAGTGCTAGAAATTTTGCCAAGCTAGCATTTAGACTCTGAGCATGTGGATGGCTGGGACCGAATTTTTTTTTACGGTTCAGTAACTGGGGTAGGGAAATTTGCCTACTAAAATCAGATGGTGGTGTACTGCTAGCAGATTGGCGGCAATTACTTGGGACACCTATTGCTATACCTTTACTCCTCTCAGTGAAGGGTATTTTCGTTTGGGACCATCTTTCAATCTTGTGTCCATTGGAGTCTGCGGCTTGCAGGATACCGTCCAGTCCCGGCATCACCTCACCATTAGAGATTTAGTGTCTCAAAGCCTATTTGATGCACTGCCGTATGGTATGTGCGTCCAACTGATCTGGTAAGAGTCCCCACCTTTTCCATTGAATGCTTTTCATGCCCTTGGTACTTCTTCTTTGATTGAAGATTAAGGAGAAAGTTCCCCTATTATTGGATACCTCACATGTGAACTTTCATTATTTGAAGTTTATTTTGCTGTCACCTATTTACCTCATGTGGACTTTTTTTCTTTTTTCCTTTGCTGCCATTTTTTATTTTGCTGTCACATATTTATTTTATATTTTCATGTATTTACTTTGCCCATGCACTTAAGGTGTTTTGGATTCACATATACACATATACACATTATTTTTTTGTCACTTTGATAGGAATATTTAGCGCTACACTTATTTTTTATAAATGAAGAGGTTAGACTAAGAAGTTTAGAAGTAGCAGGAGTGTTTGTATTAGCAGGGATGTTGAAATCACCGAGAAGGATTGTGGGAATTTCAGAAGAGAGAAAGTAGGGTAGCCAGGCAGAAAACTCATCAAGGAAAGTCTATAATGGTCTAGGGGACCGTTCGATCACAGCAATTCTTAGGGAAGTTGGAGAGAATAGACGTATACAGTGAGCTTCAAATGATGAGAGGGAAAGAGAGGGAGGAGAGTGAATAACCTGGAAGGTGCTTTGGGGGGATAGGAGGAATCCCACTCCATCTCCCTTGCATCCATTAGGCCTAGGGGAGTGAGTCCAGTGAAGGCCACCCTGGGAAAGGGAAACAGGAGAAGGGGTGTCAGATTCGTGGAGTCAGGTTTCGGTGAGAGCAAGTAGATTAAAGGAATTAGTGACAAAGAGGTCATGAACAGCGGTGAGTTTGAGGCAGACAGAGTGAGCGTTCCAGAGGGCGCAGGAGAGGGGGAGGCTGATATTGGGAAGAAGAGGAATGAAGACTAAATTGCGTAGATTGCTAGATTGCGACTACTGCCAGAGGGTGTAGGGTGATGGTGATGGGTGTGTTCGGTACAGTAAATAAGGGAGGCCCAGGGTTTGGGGAAATATCTCCAGCGGTTAGGAGCAGAATAGTAAGGGAGGTAATATGAGAATACGATTTGTATGAGGGGACATGCTTCAGTATCCTAGGGGGTTTGTTAGCAAGTGGGCTTAGAGTTAGAAAGAGGTGATGAGTGCAGTAATAGGCGAAGGGGAGAAGTGAGGGTGATATGTACAGATAGTGGGGTGGAGCAGAGGGGTGAAAAAAAGTGAGTTTGAAGAGAGAGGCTGCAATTGTGAAAAGGAGGATAGGTAAAGAGTGCATGTTTCAGAAAGGAAGGTGAGATCATTTGGAAATGAGGTCACCTGCTGTGGTTTGCTTTGTGCAAATCGCTGAAGTGCAAGAGCGGAAGTGCCACTTATTTAAAGAACCCCACTTCTTTGGAAGAACCCCCTGTATGTGTTCCCCCCGTAAAGAAGGCCTTGTTTTTATACTGTGTTAGGTGTGGGTTGAATCTGGCAAATAATCAATCAGGAGGTAATATTAGGCACACAGCTAGCAGAGCAAAACTTTTCACATCACAATCAAACTGCAAGAGGACTAAAAGGCCAAAATTGTAAATATAAGGGAACCCATAATTTAGGTAAGACTTAATAGCTAAATAAACATTGAAATAATGTGAGCATGGCTACAGATGGAGTTGAAACAGCGGTTACAAACAGAATTACCAAATATGCATTTGAGCAGTCAGTCAGTGTTCAGTTTAAAGGAGATGGGAGTATAAATGCAGATTTACCAAATATGCATTTGAGCAGTCAGTGTTCAGTTTAAAGGAGATGGGAGTACATTATACCACATACAACTGAAAGGTATCTCCCAAGTATGTATTTAAAGGGATTTGTGTCTTTTCCGTGCTGCCCTCAGGGTCGCATGAAACGTACCCTCTACCTGTTTTACAGTATTTTCTATAATTTTATTTTTTTTGCTTTGTTAAATGCCCCCCTATGGTAGTCAGGTATTCAATCAGGACTATTATATTAAATGCCCATGCTCTTTTTGATAATAGCTCACCTATAAGCCTTAAAAAGGGCCCAGATTTTATAATAAAGATTTGTCCCCCAAAGACTTCAATGGGGTTTAATGCTACACTATATTATCAAAAGTATTGTGACACCTGCCTTTACACGCACATGAACTTTAATGGCATCCCGGTCTTAGTCCGTAGGGTTTAATACTGAGTTGGCCCACCCTTTGCAGCTATAACAGCTTCAACTCTTCTGGGAAGGCTGTCCACTAGGTTTAGGAGTGTATCTATGGGAATGTTTGACCACTCTTCCAGAAGTACATTTGTGAGGTCAGACCCTGATGTTGGACGAGAAGGCCTGACACACAGTCTTCACTCAAATGCATCTCAAAGGTGTTCTATTGGGTTGAGGTCAGGACTCTGTGCAGGCCCGTCAAGTTTCTCCAACACAAACTCATTCATCTATGTCTTTATGGGCCTTGCTTTGTGCACTGGTCCAAATCATTTGGTGGAGGGGGATTATGGTGCGGGGTTGTTTTTCAGGGGTTGGGCTTGGACCCTTAGTTCCAGTGAAGAGAATTCTTAAGGCGTCTGCATACCAAGACATTTTAGACAATTTCATGCTTCCAAATTTGTGGGAAGAGTTTGGGGAAAGCCCCTTCCTGTTTCATGACTGTGCACCAGTGCACAAAGCAAAGGCCTATAAATACATGGATGAGTGAGTTTGGGGTGGAGGAACTTGACTGGCCTGCACAGAGTCCTGACCTCAACCCCATAGAACACCTTTGGAATGAATTAGAGCGGAGACTGTAAGCCAGGCCTTCTTGTCCAACACCAGTGCCTGACCTGTTAGGAAGCTAACAGCTGAAGCTGTTATAGCTACAAAGGGTGGGCCAACTCAATATTGAACTCTACAGACGAAGAATGGGATGCCACTAAAGTTCATGTGTGTGTGTAAAGGCAGGTGTCCCAATACTTTTTGTAATATAGTGTATGTTCTGGGTTCACAATTTCAAGCAGGATTTTACCTTTATATTTTACAAAATTCTCCTTGGCAAAATTTGAGGATGCAAGGATTATGAGTTAATGTTTGTACAGCAGTAACAAACTTAATAACAATTGAATAATAAAGGTAGTTTTTAACATAACATGTTCTAAATGAGCAGTGTAATACAAGGATTGGTACAGCCCACCCGACTGTGCTGTCACTGGCTCCAGCACATGCCGATCACCGGTTCCTAGCCAATGATTTATGGCCTGGGACCCATCGATCAGCAGAGCAAGTGACAGGAGAGAGCTTAGTGTCACTGGAGATGTCAGTAGCAGTTAGCCTGTTCCCACAAATAGAGGCGGCTCTAAGCTTTGTGAGGCCTTAAGCAAAACCTAGACAATGAGGCCCCGTATGCCCATAATGGGAAAAATGATTCAAGTGATAAAAAAATTAATTGTATAAATTGCATATATTAAGAGCTTTAAAGTGCTGGTGTCAGTGCTCTCTATCTCAGTGCTGGTGTTAGTGCTCTCTATCTCAGTGCTGGTGTCAGTGCTCTCTATCTCAGTGCTGGTGTCAGTGCTCTCTATCTCCGTGCTGGTGTCAGTGCTTTCTATCTCGGCGCTGGTGTCAGTGCTCTCTATCTCGGCGCTGGTGTCAGTGCTCTCTATCTCGGCGCTGGTGTCAGTGCTCTCTATCTGGGTGCTGATGTCAGTGCTCTATCTCAGTGCTCTCTATCTCAGTGCTGGTGTCAGTGCTCTCTATCTCAGTGCTGGTGTCAGTGCTCTCTATCTCAGTGCTGGTGTCAGTGCTCTATGTCAGTGCTGGTATCAGTGCTCTCTATCTCAGCGCTAGTGTCAGTGCTCTCTATCTCGGCGCTGGTGTCAGTGCTCTCTATCTCGGCACTGGTGTCAGTGCTCTATCTCAGTGCTCTCTATCTCAGTGCTGGTGTCAGTGCTCTTTCTCGGTGCTGGTGTCAGTGTTCTATCTCGGTGCTGGTGTCAGTGTTCTATGTCAGTGCTGGTGTCAGTGAGGGAGATAGCAGCAGAGAAGCCACTCAGCAGGCAGTGCCAGCACCATGGCTGAGGATCAGTCAGTGAAGCCCTGCATAGGTGGAGGTAAGGGCCGGGCAGAGGGAGGGGTCAGGGGCTGTCAAGCACAGGTTGGCACACTGGGACACTGGCACAGGACTGAGCTGCCCTGACTGTGGCACTGATAACCAGGAGGAAGGTAGTGGAGGGGATGGGGCAGGGGGTGGATTTAAAGGCCAGTGGCTGAGGGATGCTGAAGGAGCAGGGATGGCTCTCTAGCTCATGCTGGTGGTAGCTGGCTGCAGCAGGGGTTGAGGCATGGTAACTGTGCCTCTCCCTGCAGCTGGAGTCTGGATCCCCCCGCCCTGATTGACAGCCCCAGAGAGGGGTGGCCCAGACACCATTTCTCTCCTCCCTCCCCCTTCCATCGGCTCCATATACCACGCTGGTGAGGCTTCCTCCCTGTTGGGATCCGCCTCTTCCCCTCTGCAGCTCTGCTTACCAGTCAGACGCCTCCGGGTGTGCGGGGATCGCTCAGCGGAGCACTCCAGTTGGGGGTGACGGGGGGCAATCTGCGTCTCCGGAGCAGTGGGAATAAGTTTCATTTTGCTCCGGCTGCTGGAATGAGTCTCCTCCCCCAGACAACACAATGCTGTCCAGCCCCGTCTCCTCCCCAAGACACAGCCATGACCCCGTCCTCTCTCCACTGCCTGGCCATGGAGCTCACAGGCAGCATTAAGCCTCTGCTGGCCGGAGCACAGCGGCATTGTTGTCAGCAGAGGTGGCTCTTAAATTAGGCTGTCACGAGGCCCCTGTGAGTGCGAGGCCTTAGGCGATCGCCTAATTTGCCTAATTAGAGAGCCGCCTCTGCCCACAAAGTGTTGGTTAGTGTCAGATTGCCCGCTCTACTATCACAGTCCCTCTATAAGTCGCTGATCACTGCCATTACTAGTATAAAAAAACACCAGTATGTATCCATAGTTTTGTAGATACTATAACTTTCAAGCAAACCATATATACACTTATGCCCCGTACACACGGTCGGATTTTCAGATGGAAAATGTCTGATCGGAGCGTGTTGTCGGAAATTCCGACCGTGTGTGGGCTCCATCGGACATTTTCCATCGGATTTTCCGACACACAAAGTTGGACAGCAGGAGATAAAATTTTCCGACAACAAAATCCGTTGTCGGAAATTCCGATCGTGTGTACACAAATCCGACGGACAAAGTGCCACGCATGCTCAGAATAAATAAAGAGATGAAAGCTATTGGCCACTGCCCCGTTTATAGTCCCGACGTACATGTTTTACGTCACCGCGTTTAGAGCGATCGGATTTTCCGACAACTTTGTGTGACCGTGTGTATGCAAGACAAGTTTGAGCCAACATCCGTCAGAAGAAATCCTAGGATTTTGTTGTCGGAATGTCCGAACAAAGTCCGACCGTGTGTACGCCCTATTAATTATATACACTTATTGGCATTTTTTTTTACCAAAAGACATGTAGCAGAATACATTTTAGCCTAAATTTTCTAAAGTAATTAGATTTTTTTAAAAATGTTTATTGGATACGTTTTATAACAGAAAGTAAAAAACTAAAAATTTACGATGTTTTTCCATCTATAGCACAAAAAATGAAAAACCCAATGGTGATCAAATATCACCAAAAGAAAGTTCTATTTGTTGGGGGAAAATATATATATTTTGTTTGAGAATGCTATTATTAAGCTTATGATCTACCAGAACACTCAGATCTTTTTCCACCATTGATTCGCCCAGTTGTACTGCCCTTAGTATGTATGATGCATGCATATTCTTAGCTCCCAAGTGCATAACTTTACATTTATCAACATTAAACCTCATTTGCCAGGGTGCATGCATGCAGCTTCCAAGATGGCCACGTGAACTGTGCGCCTGGCCAGCCATTTAAAGCTTTCTGCAGCGGCCCTGCAGACACACAGCCATCGGTACGAGGGTCCCTTACCCAGGAGACCTTCCAGCAGCCTCAGATGGTGGCAGGAAACGATAGCCGCAACCACCCCTGAGCCCTGCTGAACACGCGCTCCACGGCAGCTCCCTGCAAGATGGCACCGGCCCCAACTAAATCACATGTGCCAGAGCTTCGGAAAGCCCTAGGCTGGTGGGCTTGAATTCACATCACCATGGAATGCCATGACCAGTGAGTATTTCCAAGCTTGGAAATATCAGTTTGTAAATGGATAGAAAACTGGCTAAAAGACAGAATTCAGAGAGTAGTGGTTAATGATTCTTACTCTGAATGGTCTAAGGTTATCAGTGGTGTACCCCAAGGTTCAGTGTTAGGACCCTTACTTTTTAATACCTTTATAAATAATATAGGATCTGGGATTAAAAGTACCATTTCAGTCTTTGCAGATGACACCAAACTATGCAGTGGAATAACGTCCTTACAGGATGTCTCCAATTTACAAGCCGACCTCTAATTGGGCGACTATGTGGCAGATGAGGTTTAATGTTGATAAATGTAAAGTTATGCACTCGGGGGCTAAGAATATGCATGCATCATACATACTGGGGGGTACATCTGAGGGGAATCCGTAGAGGATTAGGATATGATGGTTTTGGTAGATCATAAGCTTAATAACATGCAATGCCAAGCTGCGATTTCCAAAGCGAGCAAAGTACTTTCTTGTATTAAGAGAGGTATGGACTCAGGAGAGAGCGATATCATTTTGCCCCTGTACAAATCATTAGTAAGACCTCATCTGGAATGTGCAGTTCAGTTTTGGGTACCAGTTCTCAAAAATGATATCAGGGAACTGGATAAGGTGCAGAGAAGGGCAACCAAACTGATAAGAGGCATGGAGGATTAGAGGAACTGGATTTATTCCCTCTTGAGAAGAGGAGATTAAGGGGGATATGATCAACATGTACAAATATATAAGGGGTCCATGTAGTGAACTTGGTGTTGAGTTATTCACTTTACGGTCAACACAGAGGACAAGGGGGCACTCTTTACGCCTAGGGGAAAAGAGATTTCATCTCCAAATACAGAAAGGTTTCTTCACAGTGAGAGCTGTGAAAATGTGGAATAGACTCCCTCCAGAGGGGGTTCTGGCCAGCTAAGTAAATTCCTTTAACCACTTGCCGACCGCCGCACGACTATATACGTCGGCAGAATGGCACGGGCAGGCAAAAGGACTTACAGGTACGTCCTTGCCTGCCCGCGGGTGGGGGGTCCGATCGGACCCCCCCCCGGTGCCTGCGGCGGTCGGCAAATCTCCCACGGCGATCGGTCGTGAGGGGGAGGCCATCCATTCGTGGCCCCCCCCTCGCGATCGCTCCCAGCCAATGGGATCATTTCCCTGCCTCTGTATTGTACACAGAGGCAGAGGAAATGATGTCATCTCTCCTCGGCTCGGCATTTTCCGTTCCGGGCCGAGGAGAGAAGACTGTAATGTAAGTGCACAACACACACACACACAGTAGAACATGCCAGGCACACAAAACACCCCGATCCCCCCCCCCCGATCGCCCCCCGATCCCCCCCCAATCACCCCCTCCCCCTGTCACAAACTGACACCAAGCTGTTTTTTTTTTTTTTTTTTTTTTTTTTCTGATTACTGATTGGTGTCAGTTTGTGACAGTTACAGTGTTAGGGCAATGAGTGTTAGGCCCCCTTTAGGTCTAGGATACCCCCCTAACCCCCCTAATAAAGTTTTAACCCCTTGATCACCCCCTGTCACCAGTGTCGCTAAGCGATCATTTTTCTGATCGCTGTATTAGTGTCGCTGGTGACGCTAGTTAGTGAGGTAAATATTTAGGTTCGCCGTCAGCGTTTTATAGCGACAGGGACCCCCATATACTACCGAATAAATGTTTTAACCCCTTGATTGCCCCCTAGTTAACCCTTTCACCACTGATCACTGTATAACCGTTACGGGTGACGCTCTTTAGTTTGTTTATTTTTTATAGTGTCAGGGCACCCGCCGTTTATTACCGAATAAAGATTTAGCCCCCTGATCGCCCGGCGGTGATATGCGTCGCCCCAGGCAGCGTCAGATTAGCGCCAGTACCGCTAACACCCACGCACGCAGCATACGCCTCCCTTAGTGGTATAATATCTGTACAGATCAATATCTGATCCGATCAGATCTATACTAGCGTCCCCAGCAGTTTAGGGTTCCCAAAAACGCAGTGTTAGCGGGATCAGCCCAGATACCTGCTAGCACCTGCATTTTGCCCCTCCGCCCGGCTCGGCCCAGCCCACCCAAGTGCAGTATCGATCGATCACTGTCACTTACAAAACACTAAACGCATAACTGCAGCGTTCGCAGAGTCAGGCCTGATCCCTGCGATCGCTAACAGTTTTTTTGGTAGCGTTTTGGTGAAATGGCAAGCACCAGCCCCAGGCAGCGTCAGGTTAGTGCCAGTAGCGCTAACACCCACGCACCGTACACCTCCCTTAGTGGTATAGTATCTGAACGCATCAATATCTGATCCGATCAGATCTATACTAGCGTCCCCAGCAGTTTAGGATTCCCAAAAACGCAGTGTTAGCGGGATCAGCCCAGATACCTGCTAGCACCTGCGTTTTGCCCCTCCGCCCGGCCCAGCCCAGCCCACCCAAGTGCAGTATCGATCGATCACTGTCACTTACAAAACACTAAACGCATAACTGCAGCGTTCGCAGAGTCAGGCCTGATCCCTGCAATCGCTAACAGTTTTTTTGGTAGCGTTTTGGTGAACTGGCAAGCACCAGCCCCAGGCAGCGTCAGGTTAGTGCCAGTAGCGCTAACACCCACGCACGCACCGTACACCTCCCTTAGTGGTATAGTATCTGAACTGATCAATATCTGATCTGATCCGATCAGATCTATACTGGCGTCCCCAGCAGTTTAGGGTTCCCAAAAACGCAGTGTTAGTGGGATCAGCCCAGATACCTGCTAGCACCTGCGTTTTGCCCCTCCGCCCGGCCCAGCCCAGCCCACCCAAGTGCAGTATCGATCGATCACTGTCACTTACAAAACACTAAACGCATAACTGCAGCGTTCGCAGAGTCAGGCCTGATCCCTGCGATCGCTAACAGTTTTTTTGGTAGCGTTTTGGTGAACTGGCAAGCGCCAGCGGCCTAGTACACCCCGGTCGTAGTCAAACCAGCACTGCAGTAACACTTGGTGATGTGGCGAGTCCCATAAGTGCAGTTCAAGCTGGTGAGGTGGCAAGCACAAGTAGTGTCCCGCTGCCACCAAGAAGACAAACACAGGCCCGTCGTGCCCATAATGCCCTTCCTGCTGCATTCGCCAATCCTAATTGGGAACCCCCCACTTCTGCAGCGCCCGTACTTCCCCCATTCACATCCCCAACCAAATGCAGTCGGCTGCATGAGAGGCATTTTTATGTCCTCCCGAGTACCCCTACCCAACGAACCCCCCCAAAAAAGATGTTGTGTCTGCAGCAAACGCGGATATAGGCATGACACCCGCTATTATTGTCCCTCCTGTCCTGACAATCCTGGTCTTTGCATTGGTGAATGTTTTGAACGCTACCATTCACTAGTTGAGTATTAGCGTAGGGTACAGCATTGCACAGACTAGGCACACTTTCACAGGGTCTCCCAAGATGCCATCGCATTTTGAGAGACCCGAACCTGGAACCGGTTACAGTTATAAAAGTTACAGTTACAAAAAAAGTGTAAAAAAAAAAAAAAACACAAACAAAAAAATAAAATAAAAAATAATAGTTGTCGTTTTATTGTTCTCTCTCTATTCTCTCTCTCTCTATTCTTCTGCTCTTTTTTACTGTATTCTATTCTGCAATGTTTTATTGTTATTATGTTTTATCATGTTTGCTTTTCAGGTATGCAATTTTTTATACTTTACCGTTTACTGTGCTTTATTGTTAACCATTTTTTTGTCTTCAGGTACAGCATTCACGACTTTGAGTGGTTATACCAGAATGATGCTTGCAGGTTTAGGTATCATCTTGGTATCATTCTTTTCAGCCAGCGGTCGGCTTTCATGTAAAAGCAATCCTAGCGGCTAATTAGCCTCTAGACTGCTTTTACAAGCAGTGGGAGAGAATGCCCCCCCCCCCCACCGTCTTCCGTGTTTTTCTCTGGCTCTCCTGTCTCAACAGGGAACCTGAGAATGCAGCCGGTGATTCAGCCAGCTGACCATAGAGCTGATCAGAGACCAGAGTGGCTCCAAACATCTCTATGGCCTAAGAAACCGGAAGCTACGAGCATTTTATGACTTAGATTTCGCCGGATGTAAACAGCGCCATTGGGAAATTGGGGAAGCATTTTATCACACCGATCTTGGTGTGGTCAGATGCTTTGAGGGCAGAGGAGAAATCTAGGGTCTAATAGACCCCAATTTTTTCAAAAAAGAGTACCTGTCACTACCTATTGCTATCATAGGGGATATTTACATTCCCTGAGATAACAATAAAAATGATTAAAAAAAAAAAAAATGAAAGGAACAGTTTTAAAATAAGATAAAAAAGCAGAAAAATAATAAAGAAAAAAAAAAAAAAAAAAAAAAAAAAAAAGCACCCCTGTCCCCCCTGTTCTCGCGCTAAGGCGAACGCAAGCGTCGGTCTGGCGTCAAATGTAAACAGCAATTGCACCATGCATGTGAGGTATCACCGCGACGGTCAGATCGAGGGCAGTAATTTTAGCAGTAGACCTCCTCTGTAAATCTAAAGTGGTAACCTGTAAAGGCTTTTAAAGGCTTTTAAAAATGTATTTATTTTGGTGCCACTGCACGTTTGTGCGCAATTGTAAAGCATGTCATGTTTGGTATCCATGTACTCGGCCTAAGATCATCTTTTTTATTTCATCAAACATTTGGGCAATATAGTGTGTTTAATGCATTAAAATGTAAAAAAGTGTGTTTTTTCCCCAAAAAATGCGTTTGAAAAATCGCTGCGCAAATACTGTGTGAAAAAAAAAAATTAAACACCCACCATTTTAATCTGTAGGGCATTTGCTTTAAAAATATATATAATGTGTGGGGGTTCAAAGTAATTTTCTTGCAAAAAAAAATAATTTTTTCATGTAATCAAAAAGTGTCAGAAAGGGCTTTGTCTTCAAGTGGTTAGAAGAGTGGGTGATGTGTGACATAAGCTTCTAAATGTTGTGCATAAAATGCCAGGACAGTTCAAACCCCCCCCAAATGACCCCATTTTGGAAAGTAGACACCCCAAGCTATTTGCTGAGAGGCATGTCGAGTCCATGGAATATTTTATATTGTGACACAAGTTGCGGGAAAGAGACAAATTTTTTTTTTTTTTTTTTTTTTTGCACAAAGTTGTCACTAAATGATATATTGCTCAAACATGCCATGGGAATATGTGAAATTACACCCCAAAATACATTCTGTTGCTTCTCCTGAGTACGGGGATACCACATGTGTGAGACTTTTTGGGAGCCTAGCCGCGTATGGGACCCCGAAAACCAAGCACCGCCTTCAGGCTTTCTAAGGGGGTAAATTTTTGATTTCACTCTTCACTGCCTATCACAGTCTCGGAGGCCATGGAATGCCCAGATAGCACAACCCCCCCCCAAATGACCCCATTTTGGAAAGTAGACACCCAAAGCTATTTGCTGAGCGGTATAGTGAGTATTTTGCAGACCTCACTTTTTGTCACAAAGTTTTGAAAATTAAAAAAAGAAAAAAAAAATTTTTTTTTTGTCTTTCTTCATTTTCAAAAACAAATGAGAGCTGCAAAATACTCACCATGCCTCTCAGCAAATAGCTTGGGGTGTCTACTTTCCAAAATGGGGTCATTTGGGGGGGTTTGTGCCACCTGGGCATTCCATGACCTCCGAAACTGTGATAGGCAGTGAAGAGTGAAATCAAAAATGTACACCCTTAGAAATCCTGAAGGCGGTGATTGGTTTTCGGGGTCCCGTACGCGGCTAGGCTCCTAAAAAGTCCCACACATGTGGTATCCCCGTACTCAAGAGAAGCAGCAGAATGTATTTTGGGGTGCAATTCCACATATGCCCATGACCTGTGTGAGCAATATATCATTTAGTGACAACTTTGTGCAAAAAAAAAAAAATAAATAAAAAATAAATTGTCACTTTCCCGCAACTTGTGTCAAAATATAAAATATTCCATGGACTCAACATGCCTCTCAGCAAATAGCTTGGGGTGTCTACTTTCCAAAATGGGGTCATTTGGGGGGGGTTTGTGCCATCTGGGCATTTTATGGCCTTCAAAACTGTGATAGGTAGTGAGGAGTAAAATCAAAAATGTACGCCCTTAGAAATCCTGAAGGCAGTGATTGGTTTTCGGGGCCCCGTATGTGGCTAGGCTCCCAAAAAGTCCCACACATGTGGTATCCCCATACTGTGTGAGCAATATATCATTTAGTGACAACTTTTTGTAATTTTTTTTTTTTTTTTTTTTTTTTGTCATTATTCAATCACTTGGGACAAAAAAAATGAATATTCAATGGGCTCAAAATGCCTCTCAGCAATTTCCTTGGGGTGTCTACTTTCCAAAATGGGGTCATTTGTGGGGGTTTTGTACTGCCCTGCCATTTTAGCACCTCAAGAAACGACATAGGCAGTCATAAATTAAAGGCTGTGTAAATTCCAGAAAATGTACCCTAGTTTGTAGGCGCTATAACTTTTGCGCAAACCAATAAATATACACTTATTGACATTTTTTTTACCAAAGACATGTGGCCAAATACATTTTGGCCTAAATGTATGACTAAAATTGAGTTTATTGGATTTTTTTAGAACAAAAAGTAGAAAATATCATTTTTTTTCAAAATTTTCGGTCTTTTTCCGTGTATAGCGCAAAAAATAAAAACGGCAGAGGTGATCAAATACCATCAAAAGAAAGCTCTATTTGTGGGAAGAAAAGGACGCAAATTTCGTTTGGTTACAGCATTGCATGACCGCGCAATTAGCAGTTAAAGCGTCGCAGTGCCAAATTGTAAAAAGTGCTCTGGTCAGGAAGGGGGTAAATCCTTCCGGGGCTGAAGTGGTTAAGAAAGGCCTGGATTCTTTCCTAAGTGCACACAATATAACTGGGTACTAACATTTATAGGTAAAGTTGATGCAGGGAAAATCGGATTGGTGGTCAGGAAGGAATTTTTTCCTCTGCTGTAGCAAATTGTATCATGCTTTGCTGGGGTTTTTTGCCTTCCTCTGGATCAACTGTGGGTATAGGATTGGGTATATGGGATTGTCTGATATTATTTTTTATTTATTTTTATGGTTGAACTAGGTGGGCTTGTGTTTTTTTTTTTTAATCTGACTAATTATGTAACTATGTAATTCCCCCCAACAGCATAAGTCACCAGTCTCCACTGAGTCACTGATCGAGAGGACCACTGGGAGGATCTGTAGTCCGGCCTACACCAATGCCTCTGGGCCTATTGATAGCCCTCTCCCTCTCGAGAACGCTGACCATCACCCTGTTTGCTAAGTTTTCAGACCTTATGGAACAGGGCCTGACCAGGGCAGTGCAGCAGATTACTACCACCATCAAGGCTGACTTGCAGGGGCTGGGGGCCAGAAGTGAGTCTGTTGAAAAGAAGCTGGAGACCACTGTGCCTCACACAAACCAGAATACTCCTTGTTTTGAGACCCTGCAACAGCAGCTTGAGCAAGCCCTGGCCAAAATAGATGACTTGGAGAACAGATCCCACGGGTATAACTTTCGCATTTTCAGGCTACTCGTGTCTGTGACGGATGTGGAAGCTACAGTGCACACTTTCCTGTCAGAACTTTTGCCAAACCTGCCTGAACGCTGCCTAGATCTGCATAGGGCCCATCAGGCTCTACAGCTTCTGGTACCTGATAGGCCACCTTGAGTGATCATTGTTAAACCCCACTACTACAAGACCAAGGAACTGGTAATGCATACATCTAGGGAACTGACATGCCTTTCTGTCCAGGGGCACACGGTAGATCACTAAAACCCTTATTTCAGGTTCTGACGCGCAGATCCCTCAAATATGGATGCGCTTTCCCTATGCCAATCGTTAGCATTCCTTCTCTATGTTCAGGAAGGCGAAGATTTGTTGTTGAGGCTGGGTCTGATCTCCAAGGATGGCTCTTCACCCAAGACTTCCTCTCGAAAATTATTTCATTATCAGCATTAATGTTTTTTCATTTTTAAATGTTTAACTTTCATATGTGGGTAGACATGTTATTTCTGCTGTATCTGGCTTGAACATCCAAAATTGTTGCTTGTCCGTGTAATATAAACTACTCCCCATGTTATTGATTGACATTGTGCCGGCCCTCCCCTCTACACAGCATATAAGGCAGCCTTCTGTAGTCACATGAGTTAGCTTGATAAAGAAGTGCGACTGCCATATCACTCGCAGTGTGTATACTCGGGGAACGCGTTGCTTGCCAGTGACGTCATCCGTCCTCATCCTGCACACCACCAGCATTCCAGGCCTCATTCTGAGTTCCTCTCCACCGAAGCCAGCCCCTTCTACAGCAGAGCAGCAGTGAGCAGCGAATGAGAGGATACAGTGCTGCCCATCCGGGATAGGACCGTCAGCTAAAGACAGGGACTTACTCCAAAGACATGCTGGTAGGTTAATTGGATCCTGTCTAAATCGGCCCTAGTATAGGTATGAATGTGAGTTAGGGACCTTAGATTGTAAGCTCCTTGAGGGTATAGGGACTGATGTGAATGTATAATATATATATGTAAAGCGCTGCGTAAATTGACGGCGCTATATAAGTACCTGAAATAAATAAATAAATAAATACTAAAACATTTAATGTGAAAATGGCTTAATGTAGCTTAACGTGTAATAAAGTGCCTAAACCTCAATCAATTGCTCTGAAATTTTGCACAGCCTAAGATATCAACTTCCCAAACCTATCCAAGTTTCATGCGATTCGGTGTATCACAAGGCAAACTATGGAGATTAAGCTTGTTTTTTGGAGAGCTTAATGTGGCTTAACGTACAAAAAAGACCTTAAATGTTAACCAATTTCCCCCAAACTTCACACAATAGAAGACTCTATCCATGCCAACATATTCTGAAAATTTCAGCTCATTTAGTAAATCACACCAAAAGTTATTCACATTAAACTATATTTTACAATGCTAAAACATTTAAAGTGGCCTTCCACACAAAAATGGAACTTCCGCTTTTCGGAACCCTCCCCCCCTCCGGTGTCACATTTGGCACCTTTCAGGGGGGAGGGGGGTGCAGATACCTGTCTAAGACAGGTATTTGCACCCACTTCCGGCATAGACTCCCATGGGAGTCTACGCCTCTTTCCATCCCCACCGCGCTGTCTCCTGGGAAACACACAGCTCCCAGGAGAGAGCGAGGACCACTTGGGACGCGCAGCGCGACTCGTGCATGCGCAGTAGGGAACCGGGAAGTGAAGCCGCAACGCTTCACTTCCTGATTCCCTCACCTGGGATGGCGGCGGAAGCTGCCGAGAACCGAGCGGGTTCTCTGCGTCGCCTGCCGACATCGCTGGACCCTAGAACAGGTAAGTGGCCATGTATTAAAAGTCAGCAGCTGCAGTATTTGTAGCTGCTGGCTTTTAATATTTTTTTTTTCTGGCGGTGTGGGTGGACCCCCGCTTTAATGTGAAAATGGCTTAATGTAGCTTAATGTGTAATAAAGTGCCTAAACCTCAATCAATTGCCCTGAAACTTTGCACAGCCTAAGATCTCAACTTCCCAAACCTATCCTAAAAGTTTCATGCGATTCGGTGTTCCACAAGGCAAACTAGGGACATTAAGCTTGTTTTTTGGAGAGCTTAATGTACAAAAAAGACCTTAAATGTTAACCAATTTCCCCCAAACTTCACACAATAGAAGACTTTATCCATGCCAACATATTCTGAAAATTTCAGCTCATTTAGAAAATCACCTCAAAAGTTATTCACATTAAGCTATATTTTACAATGCTAAAACGTTTAATGTAAAGAACTTGACGTACCATAATGTGCCTTAACCTTAATCAATTGTCTTGAAACTTTGCACAGCCTAAGTTCTCAACTTCCCAAACCTATCCAAGAAGTTTCATGTGACTCGGTGTACCACAAGGCAAACTATGGACATTAAGCTTGTTTTTTGGAGAGCTTAATGTGGCTTAACGTACAAAAAAAGACCTTAAATTTTAACTAATTTCCCCCAAACTTCACACAATAAAAGACACTAGCCATGCCAACAAGTTCTGAAAATTTCAGCTCATTTGGTTAATCACACCAAAAGTTATTCCCATTAAGCTATATTTTACAATGCTAAAACATTTAATGTGAAAATGGCTTAATGTAGCTTAACGTGTACTAAAGTGCCTAAGCCTCAAGTAATTGCCCTGAAATTTTGCACAGCCCAAGATCTCAACTTCCCAAATCTATCCAAGAAGTTTCATGCGATTCGGTGTACCACAAGGCAAACTACGGACATTAAGCTTGTTTTTTGGAGAGCTTAATGTGGCTTAATGTACAAAAAAGACCTTAAAAGTTAACCAATTTCCCCCAAACTTCACACAATAAAAGACTCTAGCCATGCCAACATATTCTGAAAATTTCAGTTTATTTGGTTAATCACACCACAAGTTATTCACATTAACTTTTCCTGGTGCCTCCATGGCAGCATACCAATGGTTGGTTGCTCCGCCCCCTACCAACCCACAGGACCACTTTAACTCTATAAAAACGAGTTGCTCCCCTCAGTCAGTATTCTTTTCTCTGTCCTCATCCCAGCAGGACCTGAAGAGACTGAACAGACTGAACAGGCATATCAGTGTGGAACATTTCAAGATGGAGTCCTTAAACACGGTCATTCTATCTGTTCAGCCAGGAGATTGGATGGCATCCATAGACCTTCAGGATGCGTATCTTCATATACCTATCCACCCTCAGTTTCAGCCTTTTCTTCAGTTCAGAATAAGCGACTTACATCTTCAATTCCAATGCCTTCCCTTCGGGATTTCAACAGCACCCAGAACCTTCACCAAAGTGCTAGTAGCGATCTTGGCTCCTCTTCGAGAGAAGGGGATACGAGTACTACACTATTTGGACGATATTCTAGTTCTATCCCAGCACAGACAGACCTTGCTGATACATGTACAATTGGTCCTAGACACACTGATAAAGTTCGGTTGGCTAATCAACTACGCCAAAAGTCAACTTACGCCCACACAGGAGATAACTTACCTAGGGGCATTCTTCAACACTCCAGGAAGAGCAGTCTCACTCCCGTCAGAAAAGATCCCTTCATTGATAGGGAAGGTGAAAAGGGCACTAGCGAGCCATTCTATGTCAGCGTCAGACTGTCTGAGCCTGCTCGGTTCCCTCTCTTCGTGCATACCCATGGTGAAATGGGCCAGATGGCATTTACGGACTTTCCAGATGGGCTTCTTATCACAGTGGAAGAAAAATCACCTAGATCAGAGGATATCAATTACGCCTGCAATGAAATCCAGCCTTTGGTGGTGGACAAGGCCATCCAACCTTTTTCTTCACTATCCCCTTGGCCCCATCCCATGGACTGTTCTGACGACAGACCCGAGTCAATTAGGATGGGGGGCACATTATCAAGACCAGTTGGTACAGGGCAGATGGCAGGTCAATGCAACAGAGGTAGTGTCAAACACTTTGGAGCTGAGGGCGGCTTGGTTGGCAATCTTGTCTCTGGCCACCTTCCTCAGGGGCAAATCCATCCTCCTCCAGATGGACAACAAAGCGGCAGTGGCTTATGTTCAGAATCAAGGGGGAACGCACAGCAGATCCCTCCTGAACGAAGTGACACCCATTCTGACATGGACCAAAAGGAATTTAGTCAACCTATGGGCCTCATATATCCCAGGACCAGAGAACCAGTTAGCCAATCAGCTTTCAAGATCTTTCAGCCACAACAACGAGTGGTCTCTGAATCCGAGGGTCTTCTCCTGGATATGCCAGAAGTGGGGCACTCCCCAAATAGATCTATTTGCCTCCCCGCTCAATGCAAAGACACCGCTATTCTTTTCTAGATCCCCATCTCCAAAGTCAGCCCGTGTGGATGCTCTAACCCAACCATGGAACTTTCAGATGGCATACGCATACCCCCCAACTCCACTGATACTGAGGTTCCTCCAACGCCTAACAACGGAGGTGATCACAATTTTGGCAGTGATTCCATACTGGCCCAAGAGACCATGGTTCATGCTGCTAGTCAAGATGGCCTTATGCAAACCGCTTCCCCTTCCACGCATAGACAACCTTCTGTCTCAAGGCAAGTTCTGTCACCCACACCCGGAGATCCTGGACTTGAGGGTCTAGAAATTGAACGGAAAAGGTTGGGCGAATTAGGATGTTCGCATGATGTCATTCAAACACTACTGCAGGCCAAAAAAGCATCTACGAATTCCACATACTATAGAATTTGGAGAAAGTTTACGGAGTTGGCAGAGACTAACCATTTCGATCCTCTAAACCCCGGAATCCAGAACATACTCCTCTTTTTACAGAGTGGATTGGACTTAGGTTTGGGCCTGAACACGCTTATGGTCCAGGTCTCAGCTCTTTCAGCTCTAACAGATATCCGGTGGACACTAGACCCTCTTGTGGAACGTTTTTTTGAAAGCAGTTCTTAGATTGAGACCTCCCAGAAAGACGATATACCCCAAATGGGATTTGACTATTGTGCTTAGTGTCCTTTCAAAACCTCTGTTTGCTCCCACAGAAGAATGCACCTTGGAGGATATTTCTCTGAAGGCAGTCTTTCTAGTCGCCATCACTTCAGGTCACAGGGTATCAGAGATCCAAGCATTAGGGTCACAAGAGCCCTACATTACCTTCTTCCCAGACAGGGTGGTGTTATAGCCTATTCATCAGTTCATCCCTAAAGTACCTTCAGTCTTCCATCTAAACCAAGAGTGGGTTCTTCCAGCATTCGGGGAGGATCCAGCCTCCTCAAAACTGCATGAGTTGGATATAGCCAGATCCCTAAGTCACTACCTGAATTTGAGGCAGCAGTTCAGGAAAGATCAGCGGCTATTTGTCATCCCAAAAGGTGCCAGGAAGGGAATGGTGGCATCCAAGACGGCTTTGGCAAGCTGGATTGTAAAGGTAATACAAAGAGCATATCGGGCTAGTGATCTTCCAGTTCCAGTTGCGGTCAATGCGCACTCAACCTGTGGAATAGCCCCCTCCTGGGCAGCTTTGGTGCGGGTCTCCCCTAAAACAATTTGCCGAGCGGCCAGCTGGTCGTCCTTTAGCACGTTCATGTCCCACTATAGTGTAGACCCAGCAGTCCTTACTTCCCGAGAGTTTGGGGAAAGAACCTTGCAGTCAACTGTACTGTAGTTTTTTTCTTATTAAATTTTGCAGTACCCTCCCTGAAAGCGAGTTATTTACCATTGGTATGCTGCCATGGAGGCACCAGGAACACGGAAAATTGAATACTTACCTTTTCGTAATTTTCCTTTCCTGGTGCCTGCCCATGGCAGCATACACCCTCCCTTCAATGATCCTTACTGTTATGAGATCTAATTACAAGAATACTGACTGAGGGGAGCAACTCTTTTTTATAGAGTTAAAGTGGTCCTGTGGGTTGGTAGGGGGAGGAGCAACCAACCATTGGTATGCTGCCATGGGCAGGCACCAGGAAAGGAAAATTACGGAAAGGTAAGTATTCAATTTTCCGTTATATTTTACAATGCTAAAACATTTAATGTGAAAATGGCTTAATGTAGCTTAACGTGTAATAAAGTGCCTAAACCTCAGTCAATTGCCCTGAAATTTTGCACAGCCTAGGATTTCAACTTCCCAAACCTATCCAAGAATTTCCATGCGATTCGGTGTACGACAAGGCAAACTATGGACATTAAGCTTATTTTTTGGAGAGCTTAATGTGGCTTAACCACTTGCCGACCGCCTAACGACGATATACGTCGGCAGAATGGCACGGGCAGGCAAAATCACGTACCTGGTACGTGATTGCCTTCACGCGGGTGGGGGGGTCCGATCGGACCCCCCCCGGTGCCATAGGCAGTTGGTTCTTGTTCGCGGGCGATGAGACGTGAGGGGGAGGCCATCCATTGATGGCCACCCCCTCCCGATCGCTCCCAGCGCATGAAATGCTTCCTCTCCCTCTGTAATGTAAACAGAGGGAGAGAAAATGATATCATCCCTCCTCGAGCTGGTCTTTTCGATCCGGCGCCGAGGAGAGAAGACATCCGAGTAAGTTGCACCAACACTACACGGTCAGTAGAACACTCCAGGCACACTTGTCACCCCCCTTCACTCCCCGATCACCCCCCCCCCCCCGATCACCCCCCTGTACCCCCTGTCACACTGACACCAATAGCAGTTTTTTTTTTTTTTTTTGCATTGGTGTCAGTTTGTGACAGTTATAAGTGTTAGGGCAGTTAGGTTAGCCCCCTTTAGGTCTAGGGTACCCCCCTTTAGGTCCAGGGTACCCCCCTAACCCCCCTAATAAAGGTTAACCCCTTGATCACCCCCCGTCACCAGTGTCGCTAAGCGATCGTTTTTCTGATCGCTGTATTAGTGACACAGGTGACGCTAGTTAGGGAGGTAAGTATATAGGTTCGCTGTCAGTGTTTTATAGCGACAGGGACCCCGATATACTACCTGCTAAAGGTTTTAACCCCCTGATTGCCCCCTAGTTAACCCTTTCACCAGCGATCACCGTATAACTGTTATGGGTGACGCTGGTTAGTTGGTTTGTTTATTATAGTTTATTATAGTTTTAGGGCACCCGCCGTTTATTACCTTATAAAGGTTTAACCCCCTAATTGCCTGGCGGTGATATAAGTTACGTTTTTAGGATCAGATAAGGTCTGCGTCGCCCCAGGCAGCGTCAGGTTAGCGCTAGTACCGCTAACCCCCACGCACGCAGCATACACCTCCCTTAGTGCTATAGTATCTGAACGGATCGATATCTGATCCGATCAGATCTATACTCCCCAGCAGTTTAGGGTTCCCATAAACACAGTGTTAGTGGGATCAGCCCAGATACCTGCTAGCACCTGCGTTTTGCCCCTCGGCCCAGCCCAGCCCAGCCCACCCAAGTGCAGTATCGATCGATCACTGACACTTACAAAACACTAAGCACACATAATTGCAGCGTTCGCAGAGTCAGGCCTGATCCCTGCGATCGCTAACAGTTTTTTGGTAGCGTTTTGAATCAGTCGCTAACAGTCAGGAGCTTTTTTGCCTGTGAGTCTCACTAGTGTACCCCTAAATTTAGAGCCCAAAATGGCAAATCGAAGGTACACTAGTGAAGAGGCCTACAGGTTTCTGAGCATGACAGATAGTGAAGAGGAAGTCACTCATCTGTCAGATTCAGGCTCAGAATACGATCCTGTAGAGGACAGCGGCTCATTGACAGATAGCTCTGACGACGGAGTTGTGATCCCTGCTAAGGTCAGGCGTACCAGACCCCAATCTTCTTCTGTCCTTGAAGTGCAAGAACCGGAGGTCCCTCATATGGAGCAGAGAAGTACTAGTGTCGCTATTCCTTCTGGTGAACTGGCAAGCACCAGCGGCCTAGTACACCCTGGTCGTACATCCAGCACTGCAGTATCACGTGGTGACGTGGCGAGTCCCATAAGTGCAGTTCAAGCTGGTGAGGTGGCAAGCACTAGTAGTGTCCCGCTGCCACCAAGAAGACGAACACAGGCCCGTCGTGCCCATAGTGCCCTTCCTGCTGCATTCGCCAATCCGAATTGGGTACCCACAACTTCTGCAGCACCCGTACTGCCCCCATTCACTGGCCAACCCGGAATTCAGGTGGAAACAGTTGACTTTACGCCACTGGATTTTTATTTGCTGTTTTTCACCGAAGATCTCTATAGATCTATTGTGGACCAAAGCAATTTGTACGCTGGTCAACCCATCGCTGCTAATCCCCAGTCCTCCCTTGCCAGAGATTGGAAACCAATTACGGTTTCCGAATTTAAGATCTTTCTAGGCCTTTCCCTCCTCATGGGCTTGAATAAAAAGAGTGAGTTGCGGTCATATTGGTCCACTGACCCAATTTACCATTCGCCCTTGTTCTCTGCTTCCATGGCCAGGGCACGATACGAGCAGATTTTGCGGTTCATGCACTTCAACGACAATGAACTCTGTCGTCCTCGTGGAGACCCTGGATACGATCGGCTCTACAAAATTTGGCCCCTCGTAAACCACTTTAACCAACGTTTTGCAAACTTGTTTACTCCCCATCAAGTTGTCTGCATTGATGAGTCCCCGATTAAATTTTCTGGCCGCTTGTCATTCAAACAGTACCTTCCAAGCAAGCGTGCCAGATACGGGGTCAACACAGGACAGGGCCACAGGCTATACATGTAGTTTTATGGTTTACGAGGGCAAAGATAGTCACGTAGAGCCGACAAACTGCCCTGACTACATAGGAAGCGCTGGCAAGATAGTGTGGGACTTGGTGTCACTCTTATTCGAAAAGGGGTACCACTTGTACGTGGACAATTATTACACGAGCGTGCCACTTTTTAGCCACCTTTTTGATCATCAGATTGGAGCATGTGGCACCATGCGACCTAATCGCCGGGGCTTTCCCCAGCGGCTTGTAGATTCCCGTCTTAGGCTGGGGGAGAGAGCCTGCTTGCAGTGTAATAACATGCTCGCTATGAAGTGGAGGGACAATAAGAATGTTTTCGTTCTTACCTCCCTTCATGCAGACACGACGGTCCAAATTACTACGGCGACTGGTGTTGTGGAGAAACCCCTCTGTGTCCACGAATATAACCAAAATATGGGAGGGGTGGACCTCAACGACCAGTTGTTTGCACCGTACCTAATTACCCGTAAGGCCAGACGCTGGTACAAAAAAGTGTCTGTTTATTTATTTCAATTGGCTTTGCTGAACGCTCATGTGCTATACAGAGCTTCAGGACAGACTGGATCCTTCCTTAAATTCCAGGAAGAGATTGTCAGAGCCCTTCTGTATCCAGACGGTGCTCCACCTCACCATCCCCAACCAAATGCAGTAAGCCGGCTGCATGAGAGGCATTTTATTTATGTCCTCCCGAGTACCCCTACCCAACGAGCCCCCCAAAAAAGATGTTGTGTCTGCAGCAAGCATGGATTTAGGCGTGACACCCGGTATTATTGTCCCTTCTGTCCTGGCAATCCTGGTCTTTGCATTGGTGAACGTTTTGAATGCTACCATACACTAGTGGAGTATTAGCGTAGGGTACAGTACTGCACAGACTAGGACACACTTTCACAGGGTCTCCCAAGATGCTGTCGCATTTTGAGAGACCCAAACCTGGTACCAGTTAAAAAAGTTAAAGTTACAAAAAAAAAGTGTAAAAAAAACAAAAAAAAGTAAAAAAAAAGAAAAAAAACACAAAAAAATATATAAAATAAAAAAACCAAAAATAATTGTTGTTTTATTGTTCTCTCTCTATTCTCTCTCTATTGTTCTGCTCTTTTTTATTGTATTCTATACTGCAATGTTTTATTGTTATGTTTTTATCATGTTTGCTTTATAGGTATGCAATTTTTTTATACTTTGTTTTTTTATTGTTAACCACTTTTTTGTTTTCAGGTACGCCATTCAGCTGCAAAGCGGATTTATTTATCTTGACAGCAACAGCGTTTGCTCCCACGATACATAAAGCCGTGACTCCAGCGCTGTCAAGGTGATTTCACCACCACAGTTACATACTTCAGCATATATGCCGAAGCGTGGGGGCAGAAGTGGGTGGAGGAGCGATTTGCTCCTGCCTTTTGCGGGAGGATGCCCCCATGCTTCAGCATATATATATTTTAGGTAGGCACAGGTTGCGTTAAATGTTTTATTTTTTACTGTGTTTTTTTTTGTATTTCGCTTTGCAGGTATGGTAAGTATTACTGTTATACTGTAATGTTACTTTGTTTTTTGTTAACCATCATTTGCTTAGCAGGTACGCCATTCAGTTGCAGCGCGGATTTATTTATCTTGACAGCAACAGCGTTTGCTCCCACGATACATAAAGCCGTGACTCCAGCACTGTGGTGGTGATTTCACCACCACAGTTACATACTACAGCATATATGCCGAAGCGTGGGGGCAGCAGTGGGTGGAGGAGCGATTTGCTCCTGCCTTTTTATTGTTAACCACTTTTTTGTTTTCAGGTACGCCATTCAGCTGCAGAGCGGATTTATTTATCTTGACAGCAACAGCGTTTGCTCCCACGATACATAAAGCCGTGACTCCAGCGTTGTCAAGGTGATTTCACCACCACAGTTATATACTTCAGCATATATGCCGAAGCGTGGGGGCAGCAGTGGGTGGAGGAGCGATTTGCTCCTGCCTTTTGCGGGAGGATGCCCCCATGCTTCGGCATATATATATTTTAGGTAGGCACAGGTTGCGTTAAATGTTTTATTTTTTACTATGTTTTTTTTGTATTTGCTTTGCAGTTATGGTAAGTATTACTGTTATACTGTAATGTTACTTTGTTTTTTTGTTAACCATCATTTCCTTAGCAGGTACGCCATTCAGTTGCAGTGTGGATTTATTTATCTTGACAGCAACAGCGTTTGCTCCCACGATACATAAAGCCGTGACTCCAGCGCTGTCGGAGGTGATTTCACCACCATAGTTACATACTTCAGCATATATGCCGAAGCGTGGGGGCAGCAGAGGGCGGAGGAGCGATTTGCTCCTAACTTTTGCGGGAGGATGCCCCCATGCTTCGGCATATATATACGGTGCATGTATGCCCATCATTAGAAGTGAGTGGATGAAGGGAGGTATTCTAATAGTGGGCATACCCACCGATCAATATAATCAATATCTTTTTTTCGTTCAGCCCACAGGCTGCATGAAAAAAAAGTTTACACTATATGCCCAGTAAGGACCAGCAACGTACTGGTATGTTGCTGGACTTTGAGTGGTTATACCAGAATGATGCCTGCAGGTTTAGCTATCATCTTGGTATCATTCTTTTCAGCCAGCGGTCGGCTTTCATGTAAAAGCAATCCTAGTGGCTAATTAGCCTCTAGACTGCTTTTACAAGCAGTGGGAGGGAATGCCCCCCCTCCCCCACTGTCTTCCGTGTTTTTCTCTGGCTCTCCTGTCTCAACAGGGAACCTGAGAATGCAGCCGGTGATTCAACCAGCTGACCATAGAGCTGATCAGAGACCAGAATGGCTCCAAACATCTCTATGGCCTAAGAAACCGGAAGCTACGAGCATTTCATGACTTAGATTTCGCCGGATGTAAACAGCGCCATTGGGAAATTGGGAAAGCATTTCATCACACCGATCTTGGTGTGGTCAGATGCTATGAGGGCAGAGGAGAGATCTAGGGTCTAATAGACCCCAATTTTTTCAAAAAAGAGTACCTGTCACTACCTATTGCTATCATAGGGGATATTTACATTCCCTGAGATAACAATAAAAATGATTAAAAAAAATAAAAATGAAAGGAACAGTTTAAAAATAAGACAAAAAAGCAAAAAAATAATAAAGAAAAAAAAAAAAAAAAAGCACCCCTGTCCCCCCCTGCTCTCGCACAAAGGCGAACGCAAGCGTCGGTCTGGCTTCAAATATAAACAGCAATTGCACCATGCATGTGAGGTATCACCACGAAGGTCAGATCGAGGGCAGTAATTTTAGCAGTAGACCTCCTCTGTAAATCTAAAGTGGTAACCTGTAAAGGCTTTTAAAGGCTTTTAAAAATGTATTTAGTTTGTCGCCACTGCACGTTTGTGCGCAATTTTAAAACATGTCATGTTTGGTATCCATGTACTCGGCCTAAGATCATCTTTTTTATTCCATCAAACTTTTGGGCAATATAGTGTGTTTTAGTGCATTAAAATTTTAAAAAGTGTGTTTTTTCCCCAAAAAATGCGTTTGAAAAATCGCTGCGCAAATACTGTGTGAAAAAAAAAAATGAAACACCCACCATTTTAATCTGTAGGGCATTTGCTTTAAAAAAATATATAATGTTTGGGGGTTCAAAGTAATTTTCTTGCAAAAAAAAAATAATTTTTTCATGTAAACAAAAAGTGTCAGAAAGGGCTTTGTCTTCAAGTGGTTAGAAGAGTGGGTGATGATATAAGCTTCTAAATGTTGTGCATAAAATGCCAGGACAGTTCAAACCCCCCCCAAATGACTCCATTTTGGAAAGTAGACACCCCAAGCTATTTGCTGAGAGGCATGTCGAGACCATGGAATATTTTATATTGTGACACAAGTTGCGGGAAAGAGACAATTTTTTTTTTTGCACAAAGTTGTCACTAAATGATATATTGCTCAAACATGCCATGGGAATATGTGAAATTACACCCCAAAATACATTCTGTTGCTTCTCCTGAGTACGGGGATACCACATGTGTGAGACTTTTTGGGAGCCTAGCCGCGTACGGGACCCCGAAAACCAAGCACAGCCTTCAGGCTTTCTAAGGGCGTGAATTTTTGATTTCACTCTTCACTGCCTATCACAGTTTCGGAGGCCATGGAATGCCCAGATGGCACAAGCCCCCCCCAAATGACCCCATTTTGGAAAATAGACACCCAAAGCTATTTGCTGAGAGGTATAGTGAGTATTTTGCAGACCTCACTTTTTGTCACAAACTTTTGAAAATTGAAAAAAGAAAAAAAAAAATGTTTTTCTTGTCTTTCTTCATTTTCAAAAACAAATGAGAGCTGCAAAATACTCAAAAATACTCAAAAATACTCAAAAATAATCAAAAAAAATCATGTCACTCAGCAATTTCCTTGGGGTGTCTACTTTCCAAAATGGGGTCATTTGGGGGGGTTTTGTACCGCCCTGCCATTTTAGCACCTCAAGAAATGACATAGGCAGTCATAAACTAAAAGCTGTGTAAATTCCAGAAAATGTACCCTAGTTTGTAGACGCTATAACTTTTGCGCAAACCAATAAATATACGCTTATTGACATTTTTTTTACCAAAGACATGTGGCCGAATACATTTTGGCCTAAATGTATGACTAAAATTGAGTTTATTGGATTTTTTTTATAACAAAAAGTAGAAAATATCATTTTTTTTCAAAATTTTCGGTCTTTTTCCGTTTATAGCGCAAAAAAATAAAAACGGCAGAGGTGATCAAATACCATCAAAAGAAAGCTCTATTTGTGGGAAGAAAAGGACGCAAATTTCATTTGGGTACAGCATTGCATAACCACGCAATTAGCACTTAAAGCGACGCAGTGCCAAATTGTAAAAAGTGCTCTGGTCAGGAAGGAGGTAAATCCTTCCGGGGCTGCAGTGGTTAACGTACAAAAAAGACCTTAAATGTTAACCAACTTCCCCCAAACTTCACACAATAAAAGATTCTAGCCATGCCAACATATTCTGAAAATTTTAGCTCATTTAGTAAATCACACCAAAAGTTATTCACATTAAGCTATATTTTACAATGCTAAAACATTTAATGTGAAAATGGCTTAATGTAGCTTAATGTAGCTTAATGTGTAATAAAGTGCCTAAACCTCAATCAATTGCCCTGAAACTTTGCACAACCTAAGATCTCAACTTCCCAAACCTATCCAAGAAGTTTCATGCGATTCAGTGTTCCACAAGGCATGTTTTTTGGGGAGCTAAATGTGGCTTAATGTACAAAAAAGACCTTAAATGTTAACCAATCTCCCCCACACTTCACACAATAGAAGACTCTACCCATGCCAACATATTTTGAAAATTTCAGCTCATTTGGTTAATCACATCAAAAGTTATTCACATTAAGCTATATTTTACAATGCTAAAACATTTAATGTGAAAATGGCTTAAAGTGGAGTTCCACCCATTTTACACAATTTCTCACTCTGGTATCCCCTGTAAAAATCCTTTTCGCCATGGAAATTCTTTTTTTTTTTTTTTTAAAGGAAATACCTTAAATATCTTTTCTCCGGCAAAGATATTGGTGATTACATCACTAGGTGATTTGCAAGGGCCCCTGGGATAACAGCGTCATGTATCCCAGGAGTCCTTGTGAATCGCCTAGTGACGAAATCTCACGATGATTGACGGAACGTCCGCCGTCACTGCTATGGCAACATGTCAGGACTCAAGAGGAAGGAGCGCCGCGCAGTGGCATTACTGCGCAGGCGCGAGATGTGGAGGTGTCTGCTGCACCGATTCCCGGAAATGGATAGAAGAGGGCTTCAGATGCCCACAGTGGAGATGGACACTGCCAGCTTCCGAGATCCAGATCTTTTTATTTATGTTTGAACAGAAAAAAAGTGAGTACTAGAATAACACTAAAATAAAATCTAAAGATTGCATATAAAGTGGATCAAGTTGAAGTGGAGTCTTAAAAAAAAAATTGAACTGGGGGACTGGAACTCCGCTTTAATGTAGCTTAATGTAGATAAACGTGTGATAAAGTGCCTACACCTCAATCAGTTGCCCTGAAACTTTGCACAGAGTAAGATCTCAACTTCCCAAACTTATCCTATAAGTTACATGTGATTCGGTGTTCCACAAGGCAAACTAGGGACATTAAGCTTGTTTTTGGGGAGCTTAATGTGGCTTAATGTATAAAAAAGACCTTAAATGTTAACCAATTTCCCCCAAACTTCATACAATAGAAGACTCTATCCATGCCAACATACATATTTCAGCTTGTTTGTTAAATCACACCAAAAGTTATTCACATTAGTGTAAGCTATATTTTAAAATCCCAAAACATGTGGCTCAGTGTAAAAAGAGCCTAATGTACCATAATGTGCCTAAACTTTCATAAATTGTCTTGAAACTTTGCATAACCTAAGTTTTCAACTTCCCAAACCTATCCTAGAAGAGTCATGGATTTTGGTCTCCCACAAAGAAAATGAAGGTGTTAAGCTTTTTTTTGGGGGGGGGGGGGGCTTAAAGGGGCTTAACTTACAATAAAGTGCCTAAACCTTAATCATTGCCTTGAAACTTTGCACAACCCAAGTTTTCAGCTTCCCCAAACCTATCCTAGATGTTTCATGGATTTTTGTTTTCTACAAAACAGGTGAGTGACATTAAGCTTGTGAAGCCCCTACCACCTTTTGTGTAGTGGCTGTAGTGTGGGACAGCCAATGGGGGAATATTATGCGTGTGTGTGCTCACCAGCCATTCACTAGGGGTTTCTTGGCCAGTGGTGCATGCTGGGGAAGTGCATATATACTTAGGAGAATTGCCATATGCTCAGTCTTCATACAGCCTACATCCAGGCTTGTCCTGGAGATGGGAATGCTCAAGTGTGGGAAATGTTTGACTAGAACTCAAGCCTAGAAGAGGCCTCACATGCTGATTGAGGAGGAGAACCAGAGACGCTAGATGGCTACTGGAGGTACTGGAAAGGACCTAAGGAGCAAGTCTGGTGTCCCTCCTACTGAAGATCTTATGTCTATTCTCTATTCAGCTGTTTCTCTAATACCCAGTGCCAGCCTGTGCTCCTATTGATTCTGCACTGTGGAATACTGAAAGGGACTGGTGATTCTGCACTGTGGAATACTGAAAGGGACTGGTGAGTCTGGAGTTATGTTCTAATCTAGTTTTGCCATGGATGTTCTCAGCCCTATGCCTTCTGTCAGTTATTGAGTTCTCCAATAAAGCATTTAAAAATGTACTTAAAATGACTGGAGGGGGCGTGGCTTGGAGCCGAACGAGCATGGCTGCCTGATCTCCTCGCTCTGTCCCACGGAGGTCCTGTAAGCTGCCTAAAGGAGCCCAAATCAGCCGTTAATATGGGGAAACTGAAAGACAAACCACCCCAGTCTCGGTCCCGATCCCCCAGGGGCCCGGATCTGCTCACCGGTCACAACATACCGGAAATCTTCCGGCCGCGATCACGCGAGGCCCCGGCTTCATCTCCGGCCTACTCCGGAACACGGGCCTCAAGCCTCAGCCCTGCCAGGAGAAGCTCACAGCGTGCAGAGAGCCCATCTACCACCCGACCACTTACCATGAATGACCTCAGGTTGGTGGCCACAGATATAAAAGACTCTTTTGCTGCTGCCTTCACAGATCTCAGGAGGGAGATTCAATTGATGCACATGAGAATTGATGACCTAGAAACAACCACTACCCGCCATGATGCCGCCTTACAACAGCTAAAGCATTCATCCCAGATCTGCAACAGCCAGCTCAGAGATCTACACAGGCATATGGAGGATCTGGACAACCGCGGACGCCGCCATAATGTAAGGGTAAGAGGCATACCTGAGTCCGTTGAGCAGAATCACATTATACAGGCCACAATCCAGATTTTCAATGATTTATTAGGAAGACCCCCCGAAACTCCCATTGAATACGAGCGTCTACACAGGGCTCTCAAACCCAGAAGCAGAGACACAGACCCTCCCAGAGATGTGATATGCTGCCTAGTAAATTTTAGATTGAAGGAAGACATACTGAGAAGAGCCAGAGAGCGCCGCAGCTTAATGTACCAGGGTGCTGAAATCAAGATCTTTCAAGATCTGTCCCCCATAACCCTACAAAACAGAAGAGACTTACGCCCGTTACTCGACCTACTCCGCCAAAAAGGGATCCAATATCGTTGGAAATTTCCCTTCTGTCTGTCTGCAACAAATGCTGGACGCACTGCAAATCTGAAAATCCCGGAAGATCTAAGGGGGTTCTGCAATACTCTGCAGATACCATTCATCGAACTCCCAGACTGGTATAGAGATCATCGCTCCCCCCAGCTCCAAAGAACCAACTCCATGGAAGCTATCCCGGTGAGAGATGAATTCCACATTAGAAGACGCAGATCATCCTCTCCAAGGCCGTTTCCTCAGAGGGATCAGCTGGACAGAGACCGACAGAGCCCAACAGCGTCCCCAGCCCACAGGCGGGCTAGGCCAGATCAGCCGTAATCAATCCTGTCCAAATGTTTGAAAACAGTTCAACTCATGTTCAGAGTTGCAGTCTCTCTTAGGTCGCCACCCAAACCCTAGTTCCAGGAACACAGTACCGGGATTGAACAGCACTCCGATCGACACTTGAAATCCACCTGATAACGGCTTACCTCAAACCGGACCCGAACTGAACTCACCAGATACAGATAGATAACAATATACTCATACAAACTCAGGAATCCATGAAGACCCCGCGCTACTCACCTCCACTACAACCCAACTCCAGGACACTCTCCACGGAGAAACAGCCCTCTTTCAATGACTCCAACAGAACTCATCCCATTCTCTTAAGTAGCAGAACCTGAGCTGCTTACACCACCAGTGGAATTATGTCTGGTTGAACAACAGGCCTCCACACAAGCCACCTACATCCTCATTCAACTGCCAGCTTCTACTGAGTCTAGGAATGACAACTCGAGATGGTCCCCCCTCCTTTTCAATACGGGGTCATCCACCACAACTCACTACTCAACCTGGGTACCCCCCACCATCCCCCCCTCTCCCCCCCTCTCCCCACACCCCAACCCCCCCCCCTCTTCTCAGGTACCTTCTTCAGAATGAAGACGACGCAACAAAGAGTTGAACTGAACCTCTGGAACCAAAACCAGCTAGATGCCTAACGTACGGTACTCCACCGTGCTCCGAGATACATTTAGAACTTTCTCCCCCCCCCCCCATTTTTTTTTTTTTTTCTCTCTCTCTTTTCTCCCCCTCCCCCCCCTTTTTTTTTTTTTTTTTTTTTCTTCAACTTTATTTACTGCTTTTGAAAATGCTTATGCTGAATGTTTTGATTTATTTATAGGGAAGAAGAGGAGCTCCTCCCGCATGGATAAGGGCTCTTACCCCTCCTGACATATTCCCACTTGCCTTACATTCGCCAGGGATATCCATGGGGGATGAGCTTCCTAATAGTGGGCAGGCTATATTAAACCAACCACTCTAGGGCCACAGCCGTCGAGCTCTGTACAGGCAACTAGACACCTACCAAAGACCACCTCATTCCTAAGCTACCGCTAAATTTCGCTAGAAGCTACCATAGACTGCTCCGGGAATGAGCAACTGCTCGAGGTATAGCCCTATCCTAACTCGATGTCAAGACCACACTTAGACTAGTTCTTACACGTAAGCATCGATGGATCCTTATTTACTTCCCCCCATAGTCAAATGCCCCCCCAAGTTATAGTAAGCTAGCCTCTTAGAGGCTGAGCCATCCCACGCCCCCCAGGTAGCCTTAATACTTACCACGAGCTCACGATTTGCACTAAACCCAACCTCTCCTCAAGATTATTGCTGCTACTAATATCAGTAATTTCGTTTTTGTATCTTTTTTCAAGATATTTATATAAATGGTCTAGCAAAGCCACTCTTCCTGAGCCTTGATGTTTACTGTTTGGGTGGCGACCTCCACATGTCCCCGAACATAGCTAGCCTATTTCTAGGACCACAGTTTAAGGTTCAATGTACCAAATGCCTATATTATTGTTTATTGTTTGTTTTTGCTTTCACATCATCAATCTGAGATCTCTAACCACAATCTTTCCCCTTGATACATAAGCAGGCTCCCTCCTTACAAGTCGAATAGATCCGAGATGACCTCCCACGGACAGAACATATCTCGAACCTTTCTTCGAGCACCTTCCACTCCTCCACACAACAGGACAGTGACTATCCTAGTTGACCCACACCGGACATTTCAACCCATAACAGGGTAAGGTAACCGGACTACGTTTACCTCCGGTAAGTACATCTTATTCCCCGTTACTAAACCCCACTTGTTCAACCCCCCCCTCTTTTTTCCTCCCTCTCCCCCCCTCTCTATACACTCTCCTTCCCCCCTCCCCCCTCCCGCCTTTACTTATCTGGGCCTCTCTCCCTCCCTGGTCTCCACCGTAGCATTACCCACTATAAAGCCTAAATATCCTTGAAGAGCGTAAACCTCTCCACAGATTACTCTCACCCACATCGGCCACATCTGTAAATTACACCCCTTCCCCGTATCTTATATACCAACTAGACTATACCCAACGATCATGGACCCCCCACACTCAACTACACAACACAACACGTTTAAAGTTGTCTCTCAAAATGTCAAAGGACTAAACATCCCTGAGAAACGTAGTCAAATTCTCAGCATGATGAGTAAATTAAAAGCAGATGTGGTGTTTCTGCAAGAAACCCACTTTCGCACGAACAATACCCCTAAACTGGCAAGCCGCAGATACCCCACCTCCTTCCATGCCACGAACCCTCTAACCAAAACAAAAGGGGTTTCAATTTTGATTTCTAAAAATCTTTCATGGCAACTGATAGATTCCCTAGTAGATCCAGAAGGCCGCTATATATTCCTGAAGGGAACCATCCACAATCGGATGGTCACTTTAGCAAACATATACAGCCCCAATACTGCCCAGGTCAGCTTTTTCCGTTCCATCGCAACCATCCTTGCAGGCTTTCAAGCAGGGACTACAATTCTTGGAGGTGACTTTAATGTGACACTTCAGCCAACCCTAGATTCCTCATTGGGGTCCTCCACCCTTCCTTACAGAGCACTGAGACAAATCAAAATACAAATACAGGAACTTCTTTTACACGACACATGGCGTACACTACACCCGAATGGGAAAGATTACTCCTTTTTCTCTGCACCTCATAATAGGTACTCTAGACTTGATTACCTCTTCCTCTCCCAAAAAGATCTCCCCTTTCTAAAGTCTGCTACCATCGAACCCCTACTCATCTCAGATCATCACCCGATCACCCTATCCCTATCCTTCCCGGAAAGAAACTCGGCCACAAAGATATGGCGTCTTGACCCATCTCTCCTCACCTCAGAAATCGACACTAACCACATCCGCACCAGCCTAAGCAACTACTTCAGGGAGAACGACAACTCCGACACAGCACCCCTGTCCCTATGGGAAGCACATAAGTGCGTTATCCGAGGGGAATTTCTCACACTTCAGGCCAACCGGAAAAAAAAACAACAAATAACTTTACAGGAACTCACCAACAAAATAAAAAGACTAGAAGTACTTCACAAGCAGTCTCAAGCACAAGACACATACCTAGAACTTACTCAAACCAGGAAACTTCTGCTGGAAGCCCTCAACCGTAAAACCCGACGCAAATTTATATTAAACCAAAAGCTATTTTATGAACAAGGGAACAAGTGCGGGAAGCTACTAGCCAGAGCGATACAATCTAAGAAAGCTAGCACCAACATTCACACCATTAAAGATCCTCTAGGTAACTCAAGTTCAAACTCCACAGACATAGCATCTCAATTTGAACGCTACTACACAGAACTTTACAACATACCACTACAACCCGATACAACCATAGGCCAAAACTCTAGAAAAGCCATTATCGCAGACTTCCTCAAAAAACATAGCCCCAAACCCATACCCCGGGAAGAGGCTCACGATCTGGACAGCCCCATATCCGAGGAGGAACTTAAGAGAGCAATTAAACAACTAAAAGCAGGCAAAAGCCCAGGCCCCAACGGATTTTCAGCACCTTATTATAAGACCTTTATAGACATACTATCAGCCCCTTTCCTAAAGACCTTCAACTCCCTAACATCATCAAATTTACCTTTTCACAGACTACTTGAAGCCCATATCACGGTCATCCCGAAGGAGGGGAAGGACGCCACCTCCGTCACTAGTTATAGACCAATCTCCCTACTCAATGTAGATATTAAATTATTCGCAAAAATCCTAGCAAACCGACTCCTTCCCCTCCTTCCTACAATAATAGGGAAAGACCAGGTGGGTTTTGTTCCTGGCAGAGAGGCCAGGGACAACACCATAAAGGCAATTAACTTAAACCATTGGCTAACCTCCCATAAACAAAGAGGCTTCTTTCTATCCCTGGATGCTGAGAAGGCGTTTGACAGGCTGGCCTGGGACTACCTGGGGGCGGTTTTACGCCACCTAGGTCTGCAGAACCGAATGTTCAACCTAATTATGTCCCTATATACCACTCCAACAGCAAGAGTCAAAGTCAACGGCCACCTGTCAGACGCCTTCTCCATCCGGAACGGAACGAGACAAGGATGTCCATTGTCCCCTATCCTTTTTATCTTAACTCTAGAACCACTACTACGCTGGCTACGATCAAATGAGAACATCAAGGGTATTCCCATCGCAGGACGTACGTATAAAATAGCGGCTTATGCCGATGATATTTTGCTCTTTCTAAGTGACCCACTTACCTCGATCCCAAACCTCCTCAGAGATTTTAACCTATTTCGTCAAATATCCAACCTAAAGATCAATTTCTCAAAATCCCATGCCCTCAACATCTCCCTCCCGGAAGACCTAGTATCCCAATGCCAAGACAATTTCCCCTTTGTTTGGAAACAAAACGCCATCACTTATCTGGGAATCCAATTGACCACACGCCTGTCGGACTTGTACACTAAAAACTTCACCCCGCTGATCCGCACAATCTCCGAGGACCTTCGCAGGTGGGACAAACCCCACTTTTCTTGGTTTGGCCGCGCAGCCATCCTAAAGATGAACGTGCTCCCACGTGTCCTATATCTGCTACAAACAATACCCATCAAACTCCCTGTAGCCTTCTTTCACACGATCAAACAACAATCTCTGCAGTTTCTTTGGAAACACAAGCGCCCGAGGATAAGCTACTCCCAACTCTCGAAACCCAAAAACAAAGGGGGTATTGGGCTACCAGATTTACAGAATTATTCCAGAGCGTGCCATCTGGGAAGAATTGTAGACTGGGCAGTACACGAAGGGGTTAAAGACTGGGTGAGACTAGAAGGCTCGTTCTCTCACTTGCCCATTAGAAGCACCCCATGGATTCTCCAATGCCACATCCCCAAAACCCTAAAGGAACACCCCCTAATAGAGGCCACCCTCAGAACCTTTAGGGAAGTATGTAAAAAATTCCAAATCTCCTCTAACCCAGGGCCCCTTACGCCTATCCGCCTCAACCCAGCCTTTGTCCCGGGAATGTCCGAGAACTTTCTTAAAGGTACTTGGCCACACAAAGACATACTAGCTCAACACTTCTTTAGAGAAGGTAATTTCATAAACCGTGAGGCACTTCCCCTAAATACGGGGGGTGAACCCTTCCCGCTATGGACTTACTTTCAGATTCGCCATTTTCTTGAAACAACACACAGAAACATGTCTGTATCTAGAAACTTAACCCCATTTGAAAACTTATGCTCCCAAACCACACCGCAACAACACCTGATTGCAAATACCCACTCCATGCTCTTTGCCCTAACTTCCCCCAAAGACACCAAAGCTTGCCAGGCGTGGGAAAGGGAGCTGCAAATAGACCTAACGGAAGAGAACTGGGAACGAATTTTCACAATAGCACACAAAGGCTCCCTCAATGTCACGACACAAGAGAATAATTACAAGACCCTTTGCCGTTGGTACCGTACACCTGAACTTCTAAACAAATTTAATCATGACAAGTCAAACAAATGTTGGAGATGCCTCAATGATATAGGCACATTTTTACACATCTGGTGGTCCTGCCCTCTTCTCCAGACTTTCTGGAAACAGGTTCATGATATCACGTCCCAGGTAACCACATATTCCATGGATTATACTCCTACCAGACTCATTTTACACCATTCCTCCACCTCAGCCCACACATACAGAAAGTCCCTGGGAATGCATATGATCAACGCAGCCAAATTATGCATCTCAGCCAAATGGAGATCCCCCTGTAGCCCAACTATGTCTGAATGGTTTTCCCGTGTGGACAAAATCGCTGAGATGGAGGAATTAATCCACATTGCAAAAGATACACCTTTAAAATACTCCCGAACCTGGGCTTGTTGGACCCACTTTTGCACCACAGAGAGATATTCCTCCATTATGAAGACAAACCGTTCCGACACCTCTCACAACGACTGATTGAAATAAGCCAAAAACCCCCTTGAGTCATACACCTACTCATCGAAACTCGCTGGTTCGCTCACTCCTGCTCTTATGTGGATCCCGGGGGGAACCCCCCTTCAGACAGGGACCCACGCACGAGAACGTCCATGCTCTTGAAGCCCGGTGGAGACTGGGGAGGAGACACCCCAGTTCCTATCTTACCCCCCCCCCACATACTCCTATCTTCCACTTCATCCCCCAATCCCTTTCACGTCTATCTCTTCCTCCTTTCCTATTCCCATACCCCAACTGAACCGACGACGACAACCATCTACTTCCTCCCATGACTAACCTAACTCCGTGATGTAACTCGCCATCTAATCCTCACCTTTCAAAAAATTGACGAGACTAACGTACCAGACAGACAGACTCTCCACCCTACAAGCCCGACACATCCACACGTGTTCAGGAACAAACATATGGACTCATAGTTGACTACATTTGTCCATTTCCTCAACTAGCCCCTAAATTCTGAAATTACATTCAAGGCGATGCTCCCGCCCAAAATGGTTCCGGATCTCAGATGATGAGGTAAACCTCGAGTTCGAGGCTTTCTTATTCTGTCAAACGTCTGTCTGACTTACAGTTGAATACATAACCGACTCGTTTCACTGTAGTGAAATAAGTCATGTTAATAAGAACCATGTTGTCTTTCCACTTATTGTTTGTAAAAACCGTGTAACATGTTTTGTTCACAATAAAATATTTATGGAAAAAAAAAAAAAAAAAATGACTGGCTCCAAACCATTCTTTGATCATACAGCCCTTCACTGGTCTAGGATCTGCCCGAGATCAAAATGTCAGTCTTCCCTGCCTTTGGGTGTCCATGCTATGCCTCTGGGGGTCAGGGGGTGCTGTACTTTTTTTTGGATGTTATCCAATTTCCCCAAAATTTCCACAATGGAAAACTGTATCTATGTCAGCATATTCTAAAAATCTCAGATTGTTTGGTAAAACAGACCAAAGGTTATTCACTTTAACAATTTTATTATAGTCCTGAAACATTTAATTGGAATAGCTTAGAAGGGTAAGTTCACCTTTACAGAAAATCTGTAAGGTGAACTTACACTGGACCCCCTCCCCATCCCCCTCGCCCACACGAGTTCCCCCAAGGGAGAGCGGCTCTCCAACTGGTGATTTAAGAAGAGGAGGAGCCAGGAGCACCGCTGAGGGACCCCAGAAGAGGAGGATCGGTGCTACTCCAAAACCAACTGCACAGAGGAGGTAAGTATGAAATGTTTGTTTAAAAAAAGAGAAATTAACCTTTACATATCCTTTAAGCTAAAGTCACTCATTTCCCTTGTGGGAAACCAAAATCCATATTCAGGATAGGGTTGGGAAGATAAAAACTTTGGTTGTGCAAAGTTTCAAGGCTATTGATTAACCACTTCAGCCCCGGAAGGATTTGTCCCTTAATGAATAATAAATATCCCACAAAAATGTAAAAAAAAATTCTTCATCAGTTTAGGTCAATATATATTCTTATACATATTTTTGGTAAAAAAAAAAGAGCAATAAGCGTATATTGATTGGTTTGGGCAAAAGTTATAGTGTCTACAAAATAGGTAATAGATTTATGGTATTTTTATTATTTATTTATTTGTTACTAGTAAGGGCGATGATCTGCGATTTTTAGCGGGACTGCAACATTGTGGCGGACAGATCGGACACTTGACACTTTTTTGGACCATTGACATCTATACAGCAATCAGTGCTAGAAAAAATGCACTAATTACCACGCGCATCGTGGCCCCACTGTGCAGCGTGCACATGCCAGCTATGGCTCCTAAAGGATATTTCTTCAGTGTTGTCACATGAAAAGATATAATACAATATTTACAAAAATGTGAGGGTGTACTCACTTTTGTGAGATACTGTACCTCTTATGTGCAGTGTTTTTTTACAGAGCAGCCCTGATCCTCCTCTTCTCAGTTCCCTCCCTGGCGCTCCTGGCTGCTTCCTCCTGCTAAGTGCCCCCACAGAAAGCGGCTTGCTATGGGGCACTCGAGCTGAGCCGCAGCTTTGTGAGTTCATTTAGACACTGAGCCATGGTATGGCCCGCCCCCTCTCCTCTGATTGGCTACCTGACTTTGATTGACAGCAGTGGGAGTCAATGGTGGCACTGCTGTGTCTCCGCCTCTTCAAAACAAGCTTAACCACTAGCCAACCAGCCGTTGTAGTTTTACTGTGGCAGCATGGCTTGACTGGGCAAAATGATGTTATATTACGTCGCTTCGCCCTGTGGCCACTAGGGGCACGCCCACAGAGACTATGTGAGTGTCTGGCGGGCGCAATGTCCGCCGGCACCCGTGATGGCTCGTGACACAGCGAGAACTGGGATCTGTGTGTGTAATCAGCAATTTGTCATTTCCCCTAGTAAGTCCCATTCCCCCTTCAGTTAGAACATGCAGAGGATACACAATTAACCCCTTGCTCGCCCCCTAGTGTTAACCCCTTCCCTGCCAGTGACATTTTTACAGTAACCAGTGCATTTTTCTAGCACTGATCGCTGTAAAAATGCAGTGGTCCCAAAAATGTGTCAAAAGTGTTCGATGTGTCGCCATAATGTCACAGTCCGGATAAAAATTGCAGATCGCCACCATTACTAGTAAAAAAAAAATAATAATAAAAATGCCATAATTCTATCCCCTATTTTATAGACGCTTTAACTTTTGCGCAAACCAATCAATATACGCTTATTGCGATTTTTTTTTTTTTTACCCAAAATATGTAGAAGAATAAATATCGGCCTAAACTGTGGAAAAAATTAGTTTTTTTATATATTTTCGGGGGATATTTATTATAGCAAAAGGTAAAAAATATTGCTGCTCTTTTTTTTATAGCGCAAAAAATAAAAATCGCAGAGGTGATCAAATACCACCAAAAGAAAGCTCTATTTGTGGGGAAAAAAAAGGATGCAAATTTTGTTTGTGTACAACATTGCACGACCGCGCAATTGTCAGTTAAAGCGATGCAGTGCCGTACTGTAAAAAGTGCTCTGGTCAGGAAGGGGGTAAAATCTTCCAGGCCTGAAGTGGTTAAGGGCTTCTGTGTGTGTAACCTTTAGCCTTATCAGTTGATGTGGTTTTCTGTGTTATCATTGTACCCTGACATGTACTCTGTTATTGCTACCATCATTTGAATTGCCAGCATCCTCCCCTTTTATCCAAGTATTTCACGTTTCTTGTCATGATTTTAACCCTTTGATAATAAAATTATATATTTATGTTTTTGATATATTGTTTGAAGACTCTTGCTTTATAAAGTCCCATTAGAGGAAAACCACGTTCTACTGTAAAGGTATTTTAAAGTCAGAAGGTTTATTTATCTTAATGCATTCTATGCATTAAGATAAAAAGCCTTCTGTGTGCAGCAGCCCCCCTAACACTACCCTGAGTCCCATGTAGATCCAGCGACATAGGTGTGCACAGCCTTTTTCATTAGGATGTGCACCCCAAAGCTCAAACACATATATGTGTGTGTGTGTATGTGTATATATACTCATGGTGTCAGTACAGTGGACATTGTCTTTAGGGAACAGATTGGTGTCAGTAGGGCAGTGGACGGTGTCAGTTTTTATTTTTATTTTTTTATTTTTTACAATTTTATTTTTTTTAATTATTTATTTTTTCAGGAGCCCCATTAGGGGGGTTTGGTGAATAATCAGGGGTCTAAACAGGAGAATTCGTGCCACACAGGGTGATTAGGGTGTGCCCAGGCACACCTATGCCCAGCGATGACATTGCAAGACCCTGACAATCACAGGCATGACTCCTAGAGGCAGAGGCATGATGGGATTTGTAGTTTTACCACAGCTGGAGTGCCAAGCTTGCCTAACCCCTGACTTAAGATAACAACATAATACATGCATTTTTTTAACCACTTGCCGACCGCCTCCTGTAGATACACGTCGTCAGAATGGCACGGCTGCGCAAAGTAACGTACATGTATGCATTTGCCGCCGATACCCGCGATCGCCTCACGGAGAGGATGAACGGGGAGATGCTGATGTAAACAGCATCTCCCCGTTCTGCCTAGTGACAGTGTCACTGATCTCTGCTCTCTGTCATTGGGAGCAGAGATCAGTCACGTGTCACACACATGTATATTTATTGAACAGTGCAGCGCTGGACATATATCAAAATAAATTGCTATACCAATCAAAAATAATGTTAATACAATCCATACAAGTGATAATGTGCCAATAAAATAGTGTGAGCAAAAATGATGATCCACCAATATATTGCTATCAATCAATGCAATTAAGTGTTCTTTTTTCGTCCTCGCTCCGGACGCCTTTTAAAGTTTATTTTTATTTATTTTATTTATTTTTTTTATTTTTTTTCTCTTCCCCATCCATCCATCCTATTGGGTTCAGCCTCTCCCGATTCAGAAGACCCCCCCCCCCCATATAGGCTGTAAATCTCCTGAGGAGAATTACACCATCTATGCCTGCTATCTGTGATATCCTCTTCGTATCTAATCAGCCTGGATGTAATCCTAATTTGGATGCATCATTGAATCACCAGTGTTTGCTGCATGAGTTATCCTGTGACCACACTCTCTTGAGTGTCCCCTGCTGCCACTGACGAGCTATCCAGGAAGGAGGTCTGAGGGTCATCTGCTATAATCCTGACGGGACATCCGCGGTGATCTACTAAGCCTGTTTTGACCCCCCTGAGTAAGGGCGGTCGCAGGCTCTCTGGTAAGCCTCCATTTTTTTCACCTGGTGATAGGCAGCACTATTAAGTGGAGTATTGAATCTGGATTTTGCACTCTTTATATAATCTTTTTCTGGACATTTTTTTTTTACTTTTTCACTTTATTTGTACATTTCCACTACTTTATAGTTTGGCATTTATGAGCACTTAATTGCATTGATTGATAGCAATATATTGGTGGATTATCATTATTGCTCACACTATTTTATTGGCACATTATCACTTGTATGGATTGTATTAACATAATTTTTGATTGTTATAGCAATTTATTTTGATATATGTCCAGCGCTGCACTGTTCAATATATATGCATCTTATTTGCCCTTATATCGGGGTTATAGTGCTTAGCAGCAGGACTCCTGTCACGTTTTTTTTGTTTTTTTAAACATTAACATATTTTCATTCACTATTTATGCACCTAGCGCAAATCTTTTTTTGTTTTATACACATGTCACCCATTCCCCCTACCGTTAGAACACATCCCTAGTACTGACTTAACCCCTCCCCCTAGTGGTTAACCCCTTCACTGCCAGTGTCATTTACACAGGATTCAGTGCATTTTTATAGCACTGATTGCTGTATAAATGACAATGGTCACAAAATGTGTCAAAAATGCCCGACATGTTCCCCATAATGTCGCAGTCACAATACAAATCGCTGATTGCCGCCATTACTAGTAAAAAAAAAATTATTAATAAAAATGCCATAAAACTATCCCCTATTTTGTAAACGCTATAACTTTTGCGCAAACCAATCAATAAACGCTTATTGCAATTTTTTTTTTACCAAAAATATGTAGAAGAATACATATCGGCCTAAACTGAGGAAAAAAATGTTTTTTTATATATTTTGGGGGGATATTTATTATAGCAAAATGTAATTAAATAATGCATTCTTTTCAAAATTGTCGCTCTTATTTTGCTTATAGCGCAAAAAATAAAAATTGCAGAGGTGATCAAATACCACCAAAAGAAAGCTCTATTTGTGGGGAAAAAAGGATGTCAAGGAGCCACGTCGCACGACCGTGCACTTGTTATTATTTTTTGCAATCCTTATGCCGCATACACACGGTCGGACTTTCTATCCTACTTGGTCCGGCACACTTTCTGACGGACTTTGTCCGCCAGGTGCGCCGGACTTTAAAACGGACGGACTTGCCCACACACGCCCGGACTTTCCGGCGGGCTAAGTCCGCCCGTCTTTCCGACGGACTTTCGCCGGAGTTACGGCGGACCTTCAGAATGAACGGACTTGCCCACACACGGACAAGTCCGTTCATTTTGAACGTGACTCAGGTGCGACGGGACTAGAAAAGGATGCCAATCTTGCCGCTTTTATCAGCGAGATTGACACCTTGCGAGCCCCGTCGCGGGGCATACCAGGCCCTTAGGTCTGCTAGGGATTATAAAGGGAACCCCCTATGCCGAAAAAACGGCGTGGGGTCCCCCCTAAAATCCATACCAGACCCCCGATCCGAGCACGCAGCCTGGCCGGTCAGGAAGGGGGGTGGGGATGAGCGAGCGCCCCCCCCCTCCTGAACCGTACCAGGCCGCATGCCCTCAACATGGGGGGTGGGTGCTTTGGGGGAGGGGGGGCGCCCTGCGGGGGCCCCCCCCACCCCAAAGCACCTTGTCCCCATGTTGATGAGGAACTGGAACACCGGGAGAAGAGAGCTGGGAAGAACCAACCGGACGCCGGGAGAAGATGAACCGGAGGGACCCCCGAAGCCGCAGGAAGACCCCCCCCCGGAGCTGTTTAATAAAAATTTTTAAAAACCTGTGTAGTGTGTTTTATTACTTACACTTTTCCCCTAGGTGAATGGGTAGGGGTACCATGTACCCCATACTCATTCACATAGGGTGGGGGGCCGGGATCTGGGGGCCCCCTTATTAAAGGGCTCCCAGATTCCGATAAGCCCCCCGCCCGCAGACCCCGACAACCAACGGCCAGGGTTGTCGGGAAGAGGCCCTTGTCCTCATCAACATGGGGACAAGGTGCTTTGGGGTGGGGGGGGCCCCCGCAGGCCGCACCAGGCCGCATGCACCCACCCCCCATGTTGAGGGCATGCGGCCTGGTACGGTTCAGGAGGGGGGGGGCGCTCGCTCGTCCCCACCCCCTTTCCTGACCGGCCAGGCTGCGTGCTCGGATCGGGGGTCTGGTATGGATTTTAGGGGGGACCCCACGCCGTTTTTTCGGCGTAGGGGGTTTCCCTTTATAATCCATATCAGACCTAAGGGCCTGGTATGCCCCGCCCTATTGTTTTTCCTATTGCAGCGAGCGCAAGATGCAATACCCTGCCCTCGTGTCGTATCTGGTCCGTCGGACCAGCATACACACGAGCGGGCTTTCCGTCGGACCAGCACACACACGAGCGGACTTTCCGCCCGAAACTGAGTCCGACGGAAAGATTTAAAACTTGTTTCAAATCTAGGTCCGGCGGGCTTTTGGGAAGAAGTCCGCCGGAAAAGTCCGCCGGCGCCCACACACGGGCGGATTGTCCGGCAGACTCTGGTCCGCCGGACCAAGTATGCCGGAAAGTCCGACCGTGTGTACGCGGCATTAGACAATTAAATGTAATAAAACTAAACAAAAGGCATTTTTTGTTCCTTTCTTTAGCTATATATATATATATATATATATATATATATATATATATATGTAAACAGGTGTCAAAAATATCAATAAGCAAACAAAAAACAGAAAAATAATTTAACTATTAGTTAATAAAATAGAAAAGAAAAAGAAAAGAAAAAAATCACCAGGAAAATTAAAATTGAATAGAGAAGGAGAATATAGAGTTAATCAGTGCTAATTAGAGAAAACTAAAGGGTTAATAAGGAGTTCAACAGAGGAACATTTAATTAGAAAAAACATTTTTTTTTTTTACTTGTCAAGGTTGCTTTACCTCTCTTCACCTCCAAATCGAAGTTCATCCTTTTAATCTGTGTATGCAAAACACAGAAAGTTAGAGCCCATTCACACAGGGGCAACTTTGGATCCGACTTCAAGTCGCCCCTAGTCGCCTCAAGTCGCGCTAAATGAAAAAATCAATGTAAGTGAATGGATCCGTCTTAATACACACTACTGCAGTCGCTCCGACTTCAGAAAAGGTTCCTGTACTACTTCAATCCGACTAGAAGGCGACTTGTAGCCATTGAAATCAATGGAAGTTGTCTCCAAGTCTGATCACTGTTCATACTGAGGCAACTTTACAGGAAGCAGAAAGGAAACAGAAAGTAATTTACTCCACTAAACAGCCAGCCCCCTCCTTCTCACACACAGCTGATAAGCTCTGATTGGCCACTTGTAAAGTTCCATGTCCTGGAGGCGACTTCAAGTTGTGTTGTAAGTTGCCCCAAGTCGTACTGTGATTCATACTCAAGTCGTGTCCAAGTTGCCCTCCAAAGTAGCGCTGGAAGTCGTGTTGCCCCTGTGCGAATGGGCTCTTACAATTGATACAATGATTCAATGTAACTTTCTGTGATGTGGTTGTTGATAAACATTGCCAGCCTGCTTCTTTTTTTTGACAGCTCCTGCTGAATTGTTGGGTACTGAGACAGGGAAGCGTCCTGGCAGCAGAGCAGAAGGACTAGATGTACTAGACATGACCTAGACATGATCTGTGTACACCTGACTGCGCCCAAAGTCTGCTGGTTAAGGATTGTAAAAAAATGGTTAAATGTGAATAACTTTTGGGGTCATTTACCAAACGATCTGGAATTCTTGAATAGGTTTGGGAAGCTGAGAACTTAGGCTGTGCAAAGTTTCAAGACAATTGAAAGAGGTTAAGGCACATTATGGTACATTAAGCTCTTTATATTAAATGTTTTAGCATTGTAAAATATAGCTTAATGTGAATAACTTTTGGTGTGATTTACTAAATGAGCTGAAATTTTCAGAATATGTTGGCATGGATAGAGTCTTTTATTGTGAGAAGTTTGGGGGAAACTGGTTAACATTTAAGGTTTTTTTTGTACGTTAAGCCACATTAAGCTCTCCAAAAAACAAGCTTAATGTCCCTAGTTTGCCTTGTGGTACACCAAATCGCATGAAACTTCTTGGATAGGTTTGGGAAGTTGAGAACTTAGGCTGTGCAAAGTTTCAAGACAATTGATTGAGGTTAAGGCACATTATGGTATGTTAAGTTCTTTACATTAAACGTTTTAGCATTGTAAAATATAGCTTAATGTGAATAACTTTTGGTGTGATTTACTAAATGAGCTGAAATTTTCAGAATATGTTGGCATGGATAGAATCTTCTATTTTGTGAAGTTTGGGGGAAATTGGTTAACATTTAAGGTCTTTTTTGTACGTTAAGCTCTCCAAAAAACAAGCTTAATGTCCCTAATTTGCCTTGTGGAACACCGAATCGCAAGAAACTTCTTGGATAGGTTTGGGAAGTTGAGATCTTAGGCTGTGCAAAGTTTCAGGGCAAGTGATTGAGGTTTAGGTACTTTATTACACGTTAAGCTACATTAAGCCATTTTTACATTAAATGTTTTAGCATTGTATAATATAGCTTAACGAGAATAACTTTTGATGTGATTAACCAAATGAGCTGAAATTTTCAAAATGTGTTGGCATGGATAAAGTCTTCTATTGTGTGAGGTTTGGGGGAAATTAGTTAACATTTAAGGTCTTTTTTGTACGTTAAGCCACATTAAGCTCCCCAAAAATCAAGCTTAATGTCCCTAGTTTGCCTTGTGGAACACCGAATCACATGAAACATCTTGGATAGGTTTGGAAATGTAAAAACTTAGAGTTTCAGGGCAATCGATAGAGGTTTAGGCACTTTATTACACGTTAAGCTACATTAAGCCATTTGCACATTAAATGTTTTAGTATGTCCCCTAAAGACACTATCTTTCTCCACTCCCCACTGACTACATGTCTGCTTTTTACCTTCCAAATGTGAGTTGTTACACTTTAGTGCTATTAAAAGCTTGTTATACTTCTGCACCCAGAGGCGCCTCTTCCTTTGTTTTATGTTCCTCATCTTTGTATGGGGACCTGTTGGGGCACCCCTCTCGGGCATGATCGTTTCAGCTTGGGTGGGTTTTGCCCTCACTGGTCCTGAGTATATACTATAGCTACTAGCGAGGTGGGCAGATGCCTTGGATATTGCCTGTTTTCAGTATGTTTTTACTATTTGTTTCTGAGCTTTTTGATGTTTGAGTTTTCTCATGGCTTGGGCCTTGCCATGTTGCCATACACCCTCCTTCGAGCCAGAATCCTGTATTTGCAGGCTTGTGGTCTGATTTCTGCACCCCGCAGGATTGCGGTGCATCCATTTTTGACCCTAACCTGGGGGCTGTTTCAAATTCCTAGGTTTGTGTTTCTACCCCCTGTTTTGTTCTTTCCTTCTGTTTTTCTTTCTAACATTCATTTTCTTTTCCTTTTGAGACCTAGGTTTCGGTAGAATTGGTTTCTCCCACATCAGGGCGGAATAAACGTTGGGCCGAACCTGCTTTGGGATGGGGTAAGTGATGCGGCTAGCAGTGGGAATGCCACCTGGAAATCATGAGTGGCACAATGTGACTTTAGACCCCTTGTAGGGTCATATCACATAATACGCAGGCCTTAAATTCCCCAACCAAAATGCTGTAATGCCTTTCACCACTACTATTCGCATCGAGCAGATATTCTGCTCTTACAAGAAACTAATTTCCCTCACTCATATCGTCCTTTTTTTTTTTTTTTTCCACGAACATTATCCCGTCTTCTACATGGCAAACACCCGGATAAGACTGAAGGTGTAGATATTTGCTTCTCTATTAGAATCTCCTTCACCCTAAAACAGGAAATGAGGGATACCTTTTGGTGAAAGGTCTGTTTGGGGAGCAGTTATGCACTTTTGTTTCGTACTATGCCCCAAATTCAGGACAAGCCACCTTTTTAACCAAATTGCTGAAAGCTCTGACTACTTTCCTGAAAGCTCAGGTTATTTGCAGAGGGTATGCTAACCTTGCCCTGGAGTGTTGACAAATCCAACCCCACTCGTGCAAACCCTTAAATGACTCCCTAAATCCGGTATGAGAGTAGCCAAATTGTTGTATGCCTCTAACTTAGTGAATGCCTGGCGTGAAGTCAATCCTTCCATTCGCGATTATACCTTCTATTCAGCCCCGCATGCAACTTATTCCCATATACAGTGGATATAAAAAGTCTACACACCCCGATTAAAATGTCAGGTTTCTGTGATGTATTAAAAAAAGGACAAAGATAAATCATTTCAGAACTTTTTCCACCTTTAATGTGACTTATAAACTGTACAACTCAATTTAAAAACAAATTGAAATCTTTTTGGGGGGGGTAAACATTTTAAACTAAAATAATGTGGTTGCATAAGTGTGCACAACCTCTTATAACTGGGGATGTAGCTGTGTTCAGAATTAAACAATCACATTCAAACTCATGTTAAATAGGAGTCAGTACACACCTGCCATCATTTAAAGTGCCTCTGATTAACCCCAAATAAAGTTCAGCTGTTCTAGTAGGTCTTTCCTGACATTTTCTTGGTCGCATCCTACAGCAAAAGCCATGGTCCCCAGAGAGCTTCCAAAGCATCAGAGGGATCTCATTGTTAAAATGTATCAGTAAGGAGAAGGGTACAAAAGAATTGACAAGGCATTAGATATACCATGGAACACAGTGAGTCATCATCAAGTGGAGAAAATATAGCACAACAGTGACATTACCAAGAACTGGACGTCCCTCCAAAATTGATGAAAAAACGAGAAGAAAACTGGTCAGGGAGACTGCCAAGAGGCCTACAGCAACATAAAAGGAGCTGCAGGAATATCTGACAACTACTGGCTGTGTGGTAACATGTGATAACAACCTCTCATATTCTTCATATGTCTGGGCTATGTCTGTCTTCATATGTCTGGGCTATGGGGTAGGGTGGCATGACGAAGAAAAACTTCCAAGTCCGTCTAAATTTAGCGAAAACACATCTGAAGTCTCCCAAAAGCATGTGGGAAAATGTGTTATGGTCTGTTGAAACCAAGGTTGAACTTTTTGGCCTTAATTCCAAAAGATATGTTTGGCGCAAAAACAACACTATACATCACCCAAAGTACACCCTACACACAATGAAGTATGGTGGTGGCAGCATCATGCTTTGGGGCTGGTTTTCTTCAACTGGAACAGGGGCCTTGGTCAAGGTAGAGGGAATTATGAACAGTTCCAAATACCAGTCAATATTGGCACAAATTCATGCTCCTGCTAGAAAGCTGAACATGAAGAGGAATGACCCAAAGTATATATCAAAATCAACAAAGGAATGGCTTCACCAGAAGAAGGTTAAAGTTTTGGAATGGCCCAGCCAGAGCCCAGTCCTGAATTTGATTGAAAATCTGTGAGGTGATCTGAAGAGGGCTGTGCACAGGAGATGCCCTCGCAATCTGACAGATTTGGAGTGTTTTTGCAAATATTGCCAAGTCAAGATGTACCATGCTGACTCATACCCAAAAAGACTGAGCGCTGTAATAAAATCCAATGGTGCTTTAACAAACAGTATTCGTTTAAGGGTGTGCACACTTATGCAACCATATTATTTTAGCTTTGTATTTTTACTTCCCTCCACCTAAAAGATTTCAGTTTGTTTTTCAAATGAGTTGTACAGTTTTTAGGTCACATTAAAAAGTTCTGAAAATATTTATCTTTGTCTCATATTTTTTTTACATCACAGAAACCTGACAATTTAACAGGGGTGTGTAGACTTTTTATATCCACTGTAGATCATATTTTTGTATCCCGTACCTTGATTCCCAGTATCGGCAAAGCCACTGTCAAAGCTGTTGCATGGTCTGACCATTCCCTGGAGTCTGTATCTCTTACATCTTGGTCCCCCCCGGACACCTCAGTGGCGGCTTAATGAATCTTTACTGTCTGATAAATGTTGGTGTGAGGATATTCGGATGAGTGCTTGAGACAATGTTTAGTTATCCTGAAAATATATGTTTGTATGTATATAATGTATCTCCGGTACCAGTGTGGCTGCTCACAAAGCAGCGGTACGCAAGAAAATCATTCAAACATCCTCTCAACTTAATAAGGCTCGACAGAAACATATTCAGACTGCGACCAAAAGTTGCAGACCCTACTCCAAATTACCAAGCGTTCCTCAGATCCCTCTGTCCTCCAACAAATAGACCAGACAAGGCTAGAGTTTAATCTAGAGTTGACAGCGTGAGCTACATAGTTACATAGTAGGTGAGGTTGGAAAAAGACACAAGTCCATCAAGTCCAACCTATGTGTGAAAATAGCTGAAAATAGTGTTTGCTGCGTCTCAACGTGATTTTATATGCATAGAGACAAAATTGCCCATAAGCTGAACCCAAAAATGCGCACTAGAGCAGCTCCAAAGCTGCATTGCCCAGATGGTTCTTTAACCACATGCCGACCAGCCGCAGCAGTTGTACTGCGGCAATATGGCTCGGCTGCGTGAATCGCCATCATGTTACGTCTGTAACATAGACGGCCACTAGGGGGCACGTGCGCCAATGCGAGTGCCCGACTGTCGCGATCACCGCCGGGCTCCCGCGATCGCTTGGGGCACACCGAGAACACACAGTTTTCGGTTCTCTGAGGGGAGAACAGACAGATCGTCTGTATGAACAGATGATCTGCCATCTTCTCTGCACAGTCCCATCCCCCCTTTAGTTAGAACACTACTAAGACACACTTAACCCCATCACTGCCCCCTAGTGGTTAACCCCTTCACTGCCAGTGACATTTTTACAGTGATCAATGCAATTTTTTAGCATTGATCGCTGTAAAAATGCTAATGGTCACAAAAATGTGTCAAAATTGTCCGACGTGTCCGCCATAATGTCGCAGTCCTGATAAAAATTGCAGATCGCCACCATTACTAGTAAAAAAAAAAATAATAATAATAAAAAAGCCATAAAACTATCCCCTATTTTGTAGATGCTATAACTTTTGCGCAAACCAATCAATATACGCTTATTGCAATTTTTTTTTTTTTTTTACCAAAAATATGTAGAAGAATACATATCAGCCTAAACTGAGGGAAAAAAATGTTTTTATATATTTTTGGGGATATTTATTATAGCAAAAAGTAAAAAATATTGAGTTGGCTTGCATCCGAGGGTACTTAGGGAACTCAGTCAAGTGATTGCCAGACCGTTGTTCCTAATTTTTACAGATAGTCTACTGACTGGAATGGTACCAGCTGTTTGGAGAAAAGCCAATGTAGCACCAATATTTAAAAAGGGCCCAAAATACATCCCTGAGAATTACAGACCAGTTAGCCTAACATCAATAGTATGTAAACTCTTGGAGGGGATGATAAGGGACTATATACAAGATTTTAGTAATAATAACGGTATCATTAGCAGTAATCAGCATGGATTCATGAAGAATCGTTCTTGCCAAACCAATCTATTAACCTTCTATGAGGAGGTGAGTTGCCATCTAGATAAAGGAAGGCCCGTAGACATGGTGTATCTGGATTTTGCAAAAGCATTTGACACAGTTCCCCATAAACGTTTACTGTACAAAATAAGGTCCGTTGGCATGGACCATAGGGTGAGTACATGGATTAAAAACTGGCTACAAGGGCGAGTTCAGAGGGTGGTGATAAATGGGGAGTACTCAGAATGGTCAGGGGTGGGTAGTGGGGTTCCCCAGGGTTCTGTGCTGGGACCAATCCTATTTAATTTGTTCATAAACGACCTGGAGGATGGGATAAACAGTTCAATCTCTGTATTTGCAGACGATACTAAGCTAAGCAGGGCAATAACTTCTCCGCAGGATGTGGAAACCTTGCAAAAAGACCTGAACAAATTAATGGGGTGGGCGACTACATGGCAAATGAGGTTCAATGTAGAAAAATGTAAAATAATGCATTTGGGTGGCAAAAATATGAATGCAATCTATACACTGGGGGGACAACCTCTGGGGGAATCTAGGATGGAAAAGAACCTGGGGGTCCTAGTAGATGATAGGCTCATCAATGGCATGCAATGCCAAGCTGCTGCTAACAAAGCAAACAGAATATTGGCATGCATTAAAAGGGGGATCAACGCCAGAGATAAAACGATAATTCTCCTACTCTACAAGGCTCTGGTCCGGCCGCACCTGGAGTATGCTGTCCATTTCTGGGCACCAGTCCTCAGGAAGGATGTACTGGAAATGGAGCAAGTACAAAGTAGGGCAACAAAGCTAATAAAGGGTCTGGAGGATCTTAGTTATGAGGAAAGGTTGCGAGCACTGAACTTATTCTCTCTGGAGAAGAGACGCTTGAGAGGGGATATGATTTCAATTTACAAATACTGTACTGGTAACCCCACAATAGGGATAAAACTTTTTCGCAGAAGAGAGTTTAATAAGACTCGTGGCCACTCATTACATTTCATTAGAAGAAAAGAGGTTTAACCTTAAACTACGTAGAGGGTTCTTTACTGTAAGAGTGGCAAGGATGTGGAATTCCCTTCCACAGGCGGTGGTCTCAGCGGGGAGCATTGATAGCTTCAAGAAACTATTAGATAATCACCTGAATGACCGCAACATATAGGGATATACAATGTAATACTGACACATAATCACACACATAGGTTGGACTTGATGGACTTGTGTCTTTTTTCAACCTCACCTACTATGTAACTATGTAACTATGTAACTATGAGTTTTTTTCTTTTTTTTTTTTTTGTTTAATAAATGTTTATTGAAGATTTTTTTTTTTTTTTTTTTTTTTTATGTTTAAAAGGAAAATACAAAAAGACAGATTGAACATAAGACATATGAGAAACAATCTTATAAGTACAAAACAAGTAGGTTTCGAAAGGCATAAATACTCAATGAGAAATAAAAATCAAAAAAGTGCCATCGAAAGATCTGAGAGGATTAAACGAGCATACATAGCCTAGAATCGAACAGCTGTTTAAAATGTATATGAGCTTGATATTCAAAGTAAACATTAAGATTAAGACTGAATAAGATTTGTAATTGAAAGAAAAAATATAATGGACTGAAAAAGAAACAGAGAGAGAAAGGAAAAGAAAGAAAAGAAATTTAGAAAAGGGAGGAGGGTAGAAATGGGAAAAAGGGGGTGATGGGGGAAGAGGGTGGGGGGGTTGACATGTCTATCGTCATATCACAAAATGTTAATATCCTTTAGCCTGATAGTATGTGAAAGGAAGGTAATTTAATTTAATTTGATTTGCTGTCAGTAAAGGGAAAGAACTCTGAGAATAGGTCCAATGAGACCCAGGGCAAGGTTAGAGAGGTAGGCTCACATATTTTGAGTTATAATGTCTTTATAATGAGTTGAAGATGTGAACACTATCCAGGGTGTCCATGTTAGAGTGTGTCTCTGGGAGGTACCCCTGATGCTGTGAGTTATATCTTCTAGGTGGTGAACCTCCGAGACCTTACGCAACCAAGTTTGTATAGACGGGATTGTAGGTTGTCCCCACAATGTGGGGATTAGAGCCTTGGCAGTGTTTAGCAAATGTGGTATAAGGGAGCGTTTGTAAGTACCTATGGATTCTTTAGTGGCGTGGAAAAGGACAACCCAGGGATCATGGGGGAGACTAACGTCTGTGATAAGTTTTATGAGGTTAATAACACTGGTCCAGAAAGGACGAATGAGCGGGCAGTGCCACCAAATGTGTGCATGTGAAGCTTCGTTCCCGCAGCTCCTCCAACACAACGGGGAGCTATCAGGAAACATTCGATGCATTTTAAATGGGGTGTAATGCCATCTGGAAAGAAGTTTATAATTGACTTCTGCCATCTTGGAGGCGGGTGAGGAGACATGAGCGAGTGTTAGGATTTTATCTTTTAGAGTGTTTGTTATGGGGGAGTCTAAGTCTGATTCCCAATTTGCCAAGAAATGCGGATACCCAGGGTTAGAGAGGCCAATAAGAGCCTTATAAAACAGAGAGATTCCATGTAAAGGGGGGTCTTTTGGGTAAAATATTTCTTCTATGCCATTTAAATCTTGTAAACCTCATAACGGGTGAGGGAGAGAATGTAAAAAGCGTTGTAATTGATGATATCTCCACCTGTCCAAAAATGTAAGTTGTGTGGTTCTGAGAATCTCCGAAAGAGGTTTAATTGTGTTGGCGTGTATAACGTGATGTAGCAGAAGAGGTTCTTCTGGGGACCAGGATTTAAATCCCGGATCCAGTAAACCTGGTAGGAAATAATGGTGGTTGAGGAGAGGCATCAGGGGGGAGTCATAAGTCCAGGAAAATTTCCTGTATATGGCATCCCATATATCTAGTGAAGACGTGGTGAGTGTGGAAACAGTGTGGGAAGTGTGCCTATGGGTTTTGGGTATCCAGGGGATAGCCGAAAGATCGGCTCCACTCAGAGAGTATTCTAGTTGCACCCATAATTTTGAATTAATCGTGTATTTCCAGTCTGCGATTCTGGATAATATGACAGCATGATAATAGGTCTTAAAGTTTGGGAGTGCCAGTCCCCCAGAGCATTTGGAGCGGAAGAGAACGTCTCTGGATATTCTAGGGCGACTGTTCCCCCAAACAAATCGGGAAATCATTGCTTGTAGTATAGTGAAGAACCCCACCGGGACACCAAGTGGAATCATTTGAAAAATAAATAATACGCGGGGAAGAATGTTCATTTTAATTATGTTGATTTTCCCTAACCAAGAGTGGGATAGATTGGACCACTTTCTTAGATCTGCTCTAATGCTGTTTAATAATGGAATGTAGTTATATTTAAAAAGAGAGCATAGTCTAGGTGTGAGGTATATGCCCAAATACTTCATATGGGTCTGTTCCCATCTGAATGGGAAGAGGGGCTTCAGAGAGGTCGCTTCTGTCCTAGGGAGGTTAATATTGAGGATTTCCGATTTGGAGAGGTTTATTTTAAAATTTGATATCAGTTGGAAGGTAGAAAATGCTGACATTAAGTTGGGCAGGGAGATACGCGGTTGTTGGATAAAGAAGAGTATATCGTCCGCATAAGCAGCATATTTGTGAGTTCTACTTCCTACCTGGATACCATGTATATTAATATTGCGTCTAATTGTGGCTAAGAACGGTTCCAAAGTGATAGCAAAGTGGAGGGGGGAGAGAGGACACCCCTGCCTAGTGCCGTTATGCAGGGTGAAGGGATCACTCAGTGAGCCGTTTATGCGAATTTGCGCGGATGGGGCGGAGTACAGTGAAGAAATGCGATGGAGCATCTTCGGGCCCAAACCAAAATGTCGTAAGGTCAACTTGAGATAGTCCCAGTTCACCCTATCAAATGCTTTTTCAGCATCGGTAGAAAGGAGTAGGGTGGGCTGGGCACATCTTTGAACATATTGGATTAGGGAAATTGTCCGTAAAGAATTATCTTTAGCCTCTCTGTGCGGTATGAAACCGGTCTGGTCTGCCGAAATCCAACTAGGTATGAAAGGGAGAATGCGGTTGGCCATCACTTTGGCAAATAATTTAATGTCCGTATTTATCAAAGAAATTGGTCTAAAGCTGCTGCAAAGGGTGGGATCCTTACCGGGTTTAGGTATAACAGTGATATGTGCTGAAAGGGATTCTGGACGTAAGCCTGAGGTTTGGGAAATAGAGTTAGCATATGCTGTGAGACGAGGAAGTAGGATATCTTGAAATGTCTTATAATAAAGGATAGTGAAACCATCGGGGCCGGGGGCTTTACCCGATAGAGAGGATTTTAAGGCGGATTGGAATTCTTCAATGGAAAAGTCCTCTTCCAATTCCTTAAGAGCTGACCTAGATAGTTTAGGGAGGTTCGCCGCCCTCAAATAGGAGAGGATTCGGGAGCGCCTCTCAGATGGGGGTAGAGGGGCTAGGCCGTTCGTAACATTATAAAGATCCGCATAGAATTCTCTAAAGGCTTTAGCTATGTGTGGGGTTGCATGTACTAGTTCACCCGATGGAAGTTTAATTTTAGGGATAAATGACTGTGTTTGTTTCGCTTTAAGGGACCTAGCTAGTAATCTGCTTGGCTTATTACCCCATTCATAAAATTTTTGTGATATGCGGTGAAATCTCTTTTTAGTATCTAAATTTAAAAGGGTTTGTAGTTCTTCGCGTTTAAGTGTGAGGGCTTTAAGGTGTGCGCTATGAAGTGATAGTTTATGTTGTTTATCAAGGTCAGCTATTTGTTGCAGGACCTGTGCTATTTGATGACCATGCTCCCTCTTCTTCCTAGCACCGAGCTCAATTAAACGTCCCCTTATAGTTGCCTTATGCGCTTCCCAAACAACAGATGGGGAGGTCATAGAGGTTGCATTCTCTTTAAAATAATGCTTCAGATGAGAGGCTAACATGGAGACTTCAGTTTGGTTAGAGAGGAGAGCTTCGTTAAGTTTCCAGTTATTTGTGGTACGAGATAAGGTGGGCATGGTCATACACATCGTCACAGGTGCGTGATCGGATAGGGTTGCTGTACCTATATGGGCAGATTTGAGGAGAGGAAGATGGAAGTGATCAAGGAATATATTATCTATTCTTGAGTAAGATAAGTGTGTTGCAGAGAAATGGGAAAAGTCTTTATCCTTAGGGTGGAGCAGGCGCCATACATCTATTAGTTGATGGTCTGAGAGCCTTTTTTTAACAAAAGCTAAACGTTTAAAAGAAATGTTAGAGCGGCCCTGGGAGGTATCCATTGTAGGGTCAAGGGGCATATTTATGTCACCAGCGAGGACAATGATGCCTTTAGCAAATTGTGAAAGTTTAGTGAGGGATTGCGATAGAAAGGTTGGTTGATTCTGATTTGGGGAGTATATGTTTGCAAATGTGCATAGGGTATTACCTATAAAGCCTTTGAGGAAGAGGAAACGACCATGGTCGTCTGCAAGCATTTCCGTTAGACGAAAAGATACCTTACTACTGAAACCAATGGCAACACCCTTTGCTTTGTTAGTGTCAGAAAGACCGTAGTACCACTGCGGAAAGTGGGGTGAGGTCAATCTGACCGAAGTGGTGTGGGTTAAATGTGTTTCCTGAAGGAAGGCAATTGAGCAATTATTGCGCTTTAGCTCACGCATCACTTGGTGTCGTTTAGCAGCGACATTAAGGCCTCGAACATTATATGATGAAATTGTCAGAGTTGCCATTGGTGCAGCAGAGAGGTATAACTTACTTTAAATTTCCACGCATGCCAACGTGAAGGGGGAATGGAGAGGTAAGGGTAGAGAAAAAAGGTTTGAGGGAGTAGGGGAAAGGGGAAATAACATACAGAAGGAGCATACCAATAAATCAAAACAAATGTGGGAATTACAAGAAAAACACGCAGAAATCTGCAGTGTTCCCTGAGGGGAGAGAAAGAACAAGTGGCCATCTGGAGCTCCGCGAAGAGTGCAGGTAAAAGATCCTACAGGCCGCTCGGTCTCACCAACCCCAAAAGGAAGGGGGGGCGGAGTGCGCCCCGAGGCGGAAGAGCGAAGGAGCAATGTGCCCCGCCAACATTCGGCCTGTTGAGAAAGTGCATTATAAGTACATAAAATAACATAACATGAGTTCCAGTAAAGAACTTTAGAGAAGGAAGGGAAGAAAAAAGAAAAAATTGCAAAACAGCAATATTCCTTCCCTTTCCTCTCTCTTTTCCCCCACCCTTCCTCCTCTCTTTGCAATTTAACCATTGATAACCGAAAACATTAAAAGTGCAAACTATAATTGGAGTAAAGAATACCCAATAAATGGAAACTGTCGGGTCAAGATCCCTTGAGCCAAAAAATGGCTAAAAAAGAGTTCAAAGGGTCTGACCAGAGTCAAACAATTATTGAAGAATGGGCATCAGTAAATATAGAGAGTAGAGAGCAACAGAAGGGTGGAGGGAGAGTCCAAGACAAGTAGAAAGAGGCGTATCTCAGCCATGCTTCTGTGCGGATCTGGGGATCGAGGTGTGCTTTTTCTTAGATGGAGTTTTCCGCCATGGAGGGTCAAATGGGTTTGAAAACTTCGGAACATGGTCTTGCCAGCTCGAGAGCTCAACTGGAGGAAGATTGAGATCTTGAAGAAAGGTAGGGAGTTCCTCTGGGAAGCGTAGGGTATGAGATCGGCCATTTTTGGTGGCTATCAAACAAGCTGGGAAACCCCATCTGTAGTTGATTCCATCCGTGCGTAAATGCTCAAGGAGTGGTTTTAGAGCTCTGCGGCGATCAAGAGTTTCTTTGGACAGATCATTGAAGATGTTAATGACTGCGCCATCAAAGTCAATGTTAGGGGTGTTGCGAAGTTTTGTCATGATGGCGTTTTTATCCTCAAAATAGTGAAGGCGGCAAACGACATCTCTGGGTTGATCTGGGTTAGCAGAACGAGGGCGCAGTGCACGATGGACACGATCAAATCGCAGTGGGTCAGTGACAGGATTGCCCAGAATTGTGTTGAGAATTCCACGGATCGATTGCTCTAGATCATTGTCTCTAGTTGCTTCTGGTAGGCCTCTGATACGTAGGTTGTTCCTACGGTTGCGGTTTTCAAGATCCTCAAGCTTATATAGAGAGGCACGATGAGCAAAAGCTAGCTGGGTAACAGTCTCTTGTAACTCCTTTATGGCAATTGCATGAGAGTCCTGACGCTGCTCCGACTCCTCCACTCTGGCTAAGAGGTGGGACATGTCAGATCTTACGGCGGTAATTTCTTTCTTAATTGATTTTTCCAAACTGTGAAACATTCCCGCTAGTTCTTTTTTAAGACCACTCATCAGCGATGTCATTTCTGAGCCAATGGGGGATCCTGGGTCCTCCATGAGGTCTGAGCAGTAGGATGAAGCAGGAGAACTTTCCCTTATAGAGGCAGCGTGAGAGGAAGGGGAAGCACTCTGACGGGAGGTTCTAGCTTGACTGTTACGTGCGCCAGCTAAATATTGCTGAATAGAGCCAGAGACAGCGGAGTGAGGTTTCACCCCTTTTCCGGATCTCTTGCTTATTGTAGAGTGGGTTTTAGGTGTCTTGGCAGGCATAGCTGGAACTGTAGGGCCGGCAGTTGGACGGGGCTCTTCACGGTCACACCAGGTTACATTCACAAAAAAAAAAAAAAAGGGCTGCAAATCCACTGCTGGATAAGATAGGCAATTGCAAATAAGTTCCCTTTAATCACTGTGAGGTTATAAGTCTATCAATTGAATAAACTCTGAAGAGGAAGGAGATGTGATGCTGGAGGAGTGAAGTAGGGAGATGAGATCTGAGGTCTGGTGCAGTAGGAGTAGCAAGATGGCCGCTCACTTCCAGGCACAGGCCGAAGCCACGGTCTTTCCTAACAGGGGCAGCCGGCCGGGTAGCACCCACTCCCCACAGGGTACACAGACCTCTGCACAGGCTTTTAAAGAACAAAGTTCTAAGTTTCCAGTGGATGAAGTGCACTGCAGAGTATGGATGTGCAGGGGAGGCTTAGTACTCACTGTGAGCCCGAGATGAGGGAGATCAGGCCGGCAGGCCTCAGGATGGCGGCAGGCCGCGGCGCCTCGGTCCGTAATCACAGGAATCCCGGGCAGTGTTCCTCGGGTGACCGGCCGAACCCGCGACCCCAGTCACCCCGCAGACAACCGACCTCCCGAGAGCGTTCAGACACCTCTTGTATCGAGGCAATAGGCAGGAGGCTCAGATCGGACAGCAGGGCCTAAGATGGCGGCTGGCGACCGCGCTGCGGCGTGTCCTGTAGGCCCGGAATGGAGCGGGCGCTCCAGCTCAAAAAAGACCCCTCCAGGGGGAAGGCAGGAGGGACCAGGAGGCAGATGGAGTGCGATGGGGAATCGCCAAGGTGTAGTATGGCTGGGATGGCAGTGGATTGAGTTTGCCTGATCGGAGCCCAGCTTCCACGCGTCCTCCTCGGTGTGCGTCTGGACACGCCCCCATGAGTTTTTTTCAAAATTGTCGCTCATTTTTTGTTTATAGCGCAAAAAATAAAAACCGCAGAGGCGATCAAATACCACCAAAAGAAAGCTCTATTTGGGGGAAAAAAAGGACGTCAGTTTTGTTTGCAGGACCATGCAATTGTCAGTTAAAGCGGCGCAGTGCCGAATCGCAAAAAGTGCTCTGGTCAGGAAGGGGGTAAAATCTTTTGGGGCTGAAGCGGTTAAACCCTTCCGCAAATTTTACTTCACATTATATAAAGTCCCAGTGGGAGAGGACCCTCGGTCCAGGGCTACTTACTTGGAGAGGCTCCTTCTTCCCAAACTCTCCCTCAACCTTAGGTTAAGTATGGAAGCCCCCTTTACAGCGCCGAAAATTCAGCTTGCTATTAAAACTACCAAAGTGGGTTCAGCAACTGGACCTGATGGTTTTCCAGCCCTTTACTACTGCAAATATCAAGATGTATTAATCCCCCATTTGTTATGTTATTTTAATGACCTACAGGATGGAGCCCCCCTAGATCTTTCCTCTCATATGGCATATATTTCAGTTATACAAAACTTCAGAAAGATCCTGGAGAGGTGGAAAATTATCGTCCTATATCTCTCATAGATAACGATCTCAAATTGTTTACTAAAGTGCTTGGAAAGCATTTTTCTTCTTTTATTCCTCATTATGTGCATAAGGATCAGGTGGGCTTTATCCTGGGCAGGCAATTGACCTGGTCTCCCTTATGCAGGCGAACTGGGCAGGGGGCGCCCCCCCAGGAGGGACTTTTGCCATCCCTGGACCAACAGAAGGCCTTTGATTCTGTCTCATGGCCTTATATGTTTGAAGTGTTGAAAATGTGGGGTTTTGGCCCGTGATTCCTACTCATTATGGAAACTTTATATTCGCTCCCACAGGCAAAAGTTAAATTTGCAGATTTCTATTCGGACCCCATAGAGATCTCCCATGGTACTCATTAGGGGTGCGCTCTGCCCCCTTTGCTCTAAGCCATTTCGATAGAGACACTGACGATGACCCAGATATTACTGTACTTGTTCCGCTCCCTAACTGTCCCCCTTAATAGTGTTCTAATCTACAGTCTTTAAGTTCATCTGGGGCCCTAAGGGCCATAGGTTGTCCCGCACCACTCTATACACGCCAAGAACCAAGGGAGAGCTAGGTGTTTTAGACTTCTGGGCATATTATAAATAGGCGCAGCTTATGCAATTGTCTGTCGTATATTCAAGACAGGAACGCTCTGATTGGGTCACTATCGAACGTCAGGCGATTTCCTTCCTAAGCTATTGATTCCTTTTGTGGCACCTTTCTAAAGTTAGACCCCCTGTTATGGTGTCCACTCTTTCTCACACCTTTGCATTATGGGATTGATTTCCTACTAATCCAGCATTGATTTCAGCCTTTAGCCCCTTGGACCATTTATTCCATAACCCAGCCTTTCCTCCGGGCATGGAGATTAGAGATTTCAAATGTCCGTACAAGGGCCTCTACCATATAGGACACTTTTATATGCGTGGGGGGCCCTTTACCTTGTCATATTGTATTAATAACTTAGAGAAGCCCAATAATGAACGGTTCCGTTTCCTCCAAATTCTACATTTGCTGTCAGGTCTCCTTCCCTCATCAGACCTTCCTTAACACCTTATGAACAATGGTGTACTAAAGACGAGGGCACCAAAGATGGCATTTCCATGGCTTATGCATCTCTACTTGCCCTACCTCTGAAACATGTTGACATGAGAGGAACCTTGATATCGAAATAGAGCCTGAGTCCTGGTATTGCAGGCTTTAGGTCGCTTTTAAGGGTATACTGAATGTCTCTTAGAGGCGAGTATTTAAGTTTTGACAAGGTGGTATTCGGTCCCTACTCGCTTGGCTAAGATGTACCCGTCATCATCAGCAGACTGCTTTAGAGGGTGTTCTTTATGAGGTACTATGCTTCACATATGGTGGGAATGCCCCCGAATTAGGAGTTATTGGAACAGGGTTTTTTCCATGATGAACAAAATAACAGGCATTGAACTCAAACAACTACCCTCTATCGCCCTGCTGAATGATGTTCCAGGTAACATGCCGCGCCCTATAAATGGTGCGGTTGATTTTATGCTGCTGGTGGCTAAGATCACAATTGCTGAAGCTTGGAAGTCCCCCTTCATATCTGTCCACTACATTAAGCATAAGATATCCTGGATAATGTTCCATAGGAAAGTGGCGAGTATTATTTATGATAAATTGGGACTCTTTGAACAAACGTGGGAGCCGTGGGCAAACTACGTCAAGATACCCCTGTCACCTGCACTTGACTGGCCATATGACACTATTGTCTTCTGTGAGTTCTAGGTCTCTCTTTCTTTGCTCTCTCTGTTTTCTCCTCTTTCTCTTGTCCGCTCTAAAGTGTTGGTGTGTTTCCTCTCCTTTTTTTTCTTTCTTATTGCACTTTTTACAAAACTATGGAGCAACTCTGTTAAGTAAGCCAACCCAAAGTGTATACAGCGGATCTCTCCTAATAGCATCAGATGTATTTTATAACCTTCCCTGACTCCTTGGAGTTGTGAACCTCTGTGTCCTGGTAACTCTGGTTTTATCTGTAATCAACTACCTGATTTTGCTGACCTGTACATTGGCTTGTTTTGGTTTGTATTACTATTTGCTCCTTAAATCAATAAAACTAGTGCTTTGAGGTTGGCTTGTAAGTTGGAGTTGGACATCTGCATGTGTTTTGTGTCTCTACATTATAGTCTATTCTTGCTTATGAAAGTTGTCCTTTTGCAGGCATGTTTTACACATTTTTAACAATTGGGGGGCTCACACTATAATAGACACAAAGTACAGACAGGTGTTTACCTGAAAGAGTTTTATAAAATCATATTATAACTAGGGAATAGTATGTCAGGCAACTTTATGCAATACAATAGGAAGTAATATTAAAAAGCATTCTGATTGATGTTTTTCTAGCCAATGAATGATAATTTGACGTTTAACATACAGAATGTTAGTCTAAAAAGTGATACTGTTGTGTAGTCTTATAGAGGATAGCATAGAAAAGGAAGGTGCAGGGCGCATGGATTTCAATGGGGGTTTTTTTAGCACATGATTAGAGCCTGAGGCTCCAATTGGCTTCAAAAAATGTCAGGCTTGGGGTGCAGAGCACTGCACCCAATTAATATTCGCTATTGTCTTCCTGATTCTTCTTCTGATCAGGAAGCCATTTCTGAGACCCGATTGACCGGGAGTCTTAGGATGGGACCCACTTCCTGTTTGGCCCCCCAGAGCGAGAAGCTACAGCCCGGATTCATGTCTTCCTGATCTGCCTCTTTCCTAATGTATGGAGGCCTTTGATCGCCTCAGGATGACTCAGGATTGTAATGGTGACAACATCCCAAACATAATGTCAGGATATACAGTGAACAGTGGCTATAAAGGACGTTTGAGGCACCCATGTTTACAAACGTGAGTAAATATAAAATGTAAATGTTTTATTGTTACAGCAATACAATTATTTGATTGATTGTACAACAATAACTCTTATCTTACGTGCGCACCCTATTACTTGCAAAGTATACATATAGTGTTGTCCATCGGACTTGTCCAAGTAGATACTTAAAGTTAATGTTAAACTTATTTCTTACATGAATACCATTTAGTGTTAACACATATAATATTGCCATCTTTGTTCTGATAATTCAATAATAAAGGTTAGAAATTAAGGTAGATGATATGATAAAACTGATTCTTATAAATTTTATTTTATGGGTGCACTTCGCCCTCTATTATTTGAGAAATGCATATTGCTGCATTTGCATTCCATATTCAGCAAGTCCTAGCCTTGCTGGAATGGAGAGTGAGTGTTAAAAGCAAATGTGAATTGATGAGAAGGGTTTAGTTCAGAGAAGTTATCTGTATAGATTTAGGCCCGGTTCACACTGCTGTGATGCCAGACATCGCATGTGATTCGCAGCGCACTGCTGTTCACATCACATGCGATGTCTGTGCGATGCGATTTCAGCCATACAGATAGTATGGCTGATATCATACCGCATTTGGCCCAAACACACACAGGACCCTTTTTTTGTTCAGACCAGAATCGGATCGCATGGTGTTCACACCTGTGCGATCCGATTCATGTCCGAACTGTCAGTTTGCAGTGCGATATGCAAGCTGAACTGGGGGTGTCGTTAACAATGTATTGACACTCCCCAGCAGTTTGCATATGGCAGTGTGAACTGCCGTGTGAGTCAGTGCGATGAGGGAACCCGCAGTGGATTTGCAGGGTTCTCGCATCGCACCAGTGTGAACCGGGCCTTAAAGTACGTTGTTATTATATGTTTATTGTTAAAAGGTTGCAACTGCTGTCAGTCTGTTCATGGAATGTGTTGGGCACGTATTATTAAGCCAATGCCCAATGCACTGTTAATTGGAATCATATATGGGGAATGTGACGTCACTATTAAATTACATGTATTTGATGGTACCAAATGTCCTCTTTTGAGGAATCTGATCAGATAATTAAGTAAATTTAGAAGTTTAAGATAATTTCAAAATATACATTTTTAAAGGGTAACATTTTAACTTGTAGTTGGGGTATTTTAATTATTTCAGTTAGAGACTGACTTTAAGGTCAGTGTTTCTGCAACAGAATGGCACAGCTGGGCGAAATGACTTTACCTTATGTCGCATCGCCTTTTGGCCACTAGGGGCATGTGCCCGGAGCTGATGCGAGTGCCTGGCGGGTGTGATGATCGCCGGGCACCCACGATCACTCGTGACAGAGCGAGAACCGGGATCTGTGTGTGTAAACACACAAACCCCGGTTCTTTCAGGGGAGAGGAGACAGATTGTATGTTCATACTAACTATGAACACTGGTCTCTCTCTTCCCCTAGTCAGTCCCATCCCCCTACAGTTAGAACACACCTAGGGAACACAGTTAACCCCTTCCCTGCCAGTGAGATTTATACAGTAATCAGTGCATTTTTATAGCACTGATCGCTGTATAATTGTCAATGGTCCCAAAAATGTATCAAAACTGTCCAATTTGTCTGCCGCAATATCGCAGTCCCAATAAAAATCGCAGATCGCCACCATTACTAGTAAAAAAAATAATTTAAAAAATACTATGTCTATTCCCTATTTTGTAGACAATATAACTTTTGCCCAAACCAATCTATATACGTTTATTGCGATAGAAGAATACATATTGGCCTAAACTGAGGACATTTTTTTTTTAATGTGGGATATTTATTATAGCAAAAAGTAAAAGATATTGTGTTTTTTTCAAAATTGTCGCTCTTCTTTTTGTTTATAGCACAAAAAATAAAAAACACAGAGGTGATCAAATACCACCAAAAGAAAGCTCTATTTGTGGGAAAAAAAAGGACATCAATTTTTTTTGGGTACAGCATCGCACGACCGCGCAATTTGTTAGTTAAAACGAAGCAGTGCTGTATTGTAAAAAATGGCCTGGTCATTGAGCAGCCAAATCTTCCGGGGCTGAAGTGGTTAAAAATGTTTGAAGAGTACTGAAATGAAGTAAATGCATTATATTTTGAGTCTGTGAAATGCTAAAATTTGAGGGGAAAGTTTTTTTGAATAATAGTCAGGGTGATTCTGGATATATCCTTTTTGAATTCCCAGAATTTCAATCATAAAGCGTTAATGAAGTAATGTTGTTTATTCATCAATGCTTTGTTGCTGGTGGTCAGATATATTTGCAAATTGCAAATTTGGGAGTCAGAATATGTGTTTGGGTAAAAGGTTCTGTTCTGCGACCCTCGGGTCCACTTGTGGCAGAAGGAACTAAAAGGTGTTTATGTTTTGTTGAAATCCTGCTGTAATACTAGATTTGGAAAAAATGTTTAGTTAAATATAGTTAAAAATATTGAATCTATATAATGAAAACTGTTGCTGAGAAACATTTTATTTCTGCATGTTTTATGGACTTATGTTTGAATCAATGAGGAATATTATTTTTAATACCTCCAATGGTTAAGGCCTGAATTGATCAAGTAGATTCTGTGGTTATTCATGTTAGATGAGGAGTATCTACCCCAGCCAGTATTCACCCCCTGCCCCATGCACATGCCCTGCCCTATACCCTATACGGATGTCAAGTTACTTGAAGAAATGCCTACAGCTTTTACATGGAAATCTTCATTGTTCATCTTTGTTGTTCTAATGCCATGGGAGGTGCTGAGATGAGTAAAGGCGGACTCCTGCTGGAAAATGTTCCTGGGAATGACACCTTCAGGGTTAACCATTGATGCATGCAAGAGTTCTATGAATTCCAGTGAGCACCACAAGGGAGAGATCCAGATGCCAGCCCAAAGACCCAAGTCTAGCCCAATGCATCAGTTCCAGTCTGTCTGTGGATGTCAAGTTCTGTCCTTACAGGGAGGCAGGGTTTGGGTGGAGAATTTATTTTTGTAAATATGGATGAACACAGGATCTAACCAAAGGTTTGGGAAAGGTTTGGGAAAAGTTTTGGGAAAAGTTTAGGAGAATGAAAATTATTTCTGCTTCAATAGTTTTTATTGTTATGTTGGTTCAATTTAACAGAAATAAAAAAAATAATAGCGATAAGGATGATAAACATTGAAAATACGTGAATACAGTGAAATGAACTGTTTACGCTTTAAGTTGTACAGCAAATAACACAAGGGTACAATGCATTGAGTAAACATGTAATAATAGAGGGACGGGTTTTCGAGTATGAGTCTAGGTACCATCCTGTGGACGGCAATGAGAATGATTAGTAGACCAATTCGAACCCTCCTTGGATACCCCTATGGGATCATTCTGTATACAAGAGAGAGTCGGGTCCCACCTTCATGGATTCGGGGATGTGAATACACACTCAAGGTGAAGGAAAGACTTCGGTAGTGGAATACCAGGAGAGCCAAGGTGACCAGTGGTCGAGTTGGTTGTGGAGACGTCCGTTCGAGGATGCCATCATGCGCTCGTATGTGCAGTGGAGGTTAGTGAGGTCTATTGCGTCAGTGATTGTAGGAAGGGTGAGGTTTTTCCATTTTCCAGTAATCGTTAATCTGGCTGCTAGTAGTATAGAGTAAGTATAGAGTAAGTATGCTTTGTAGAATGGTAGGAAAGCGGTCCATCCCCAGGGACAAAAGTGCTAATGCAGGGTCCATTGGGCTATGTCCGATAGGACATGAAATACTTTTTTTCAGTATGGTAGAAGCTTAGGGCAGCTCCATAGTGTGTGTAGAAGGTCTCCTCGGATGCTGCATTGTCTCCAACAAGCATCAGAGATTTGGGGGTTAAATTTGGATAATGTTGCGGGGGTGTGATACCAGCGTAGAGTTATTTTAGCCGATAGTTCCCACAATGTGGAGCAATTGGAGGTTTTCTGGTTGATTTTGCATGCTTTTTGCCACTGGAGTGGTGTAAACGATTGATGCAAATCCTTTAACATAGGTTTGCTTTCGTTGGAAGATGTTATTGAACAAAGTGATACCTTTTCTCTGTGGGGTGGGGGATGTTTGAAAGGACCATGCTGATGGATAGTTTGGAGAGGGTTAGGTGTATTGCTTAAGCAATGTCGGATTTGTAGGTATTGATAGAAGTCTGTTTGCAGTATGTTGAATTCTTTTTGGACAGTCGAGAAGGATTTTAAATAGCCGTTATCGTAAAGGTTATGAATATAATGCATACCCCTTGCGTTCCATTGTTTGAGGAATATTTATGCTATTGGGTGGTTTAGGGCAGATATGGGAACAGTCATAGTAACTTTGGGGTCTGTCGTGGTGGTGCGGGTCAGAAGGTTGAGCCATGTTTTGATGGATATTACCATTGTAGGCGGGAGGTAAGAAGGGGGTTTTGCTCCCATTTGGGTGCTGAATAGCCATAAGTTTGTTGGGCCATAGGTGTTGTAGGTGGATTCTATAGCTCCCCATGTTGTTGATGGTGTAGGGAGGAACCATTCTTTTAATTGAGTCAATACTGAGGCTGAGAAATAATCTTGGAAGTCTATATATCCCAGTCCTCCTTGCATTCTATGTTTTATTAGTTGGGAGTGTGCGCATCTTGATTTTTTTCCCTACCATGTAAATCTCTATAATAAGGCTTTGAGGCACTTGAAGTAGTTAGTAGGTATAGGAATAGGTAAATTCCTAAAGAGATATAGGATTTGGGGAAGATAGATCATTTTAAACGCAGCTAACCTGCCCCACCAAGAAAGTTTGTGTTTTCCCAGCTTGAGAAGATCGGTTTGGAGTTTGGTTCTCAGGGGTAGGTAGTTGTAAGAGAAGAGGGATTTTGTGGATCTCATGAGGTGAATACCCAGATATGGTATGCTGGCTTCTGCCCATGTATACGGAAATTGCTGTTGTAGTAGGTTGCGCGATACCGCGTCTATACCTATGTCAAGGATGTAAGATTTAGTTGCATTTGCTTTGTAGTAGGAGACTTTTCCAAACCATGTCAGTATTTTTTGTACTTCAGACAGGGAGAGTGTTGGGTTGGTTAGCATTAAAATTATGTCATCCATAGACTTATTTTGTGGATTTGGTTTCCAATAGTTACGCCTGTTATTTTAGAGTTGATTCAAATGTGCTCAGCTAATGGTTCCATTATCAAATTAAAAATTAGGGGCGATAGAGGGCATCCCTGCCTAGTTCTGTTTGTTATGCGGAAAGGGGCAGAGAGGAGGTTGGATGTGTAAACTTGGGCCGAGGGAGTGGTGTATAGAGCCATTACAGCTTGGTGAATGTGGCCTTCAAAGCCAAATTTTTGGAGTACCATGGATAAGTAGGTCCAGTTCACTCTGTCGAATGCCTTCTCTGCGTCTAAGGATAGAAGCAGAGAAGGCGTTCCAGTCGAGTTCATAAGGTGTATAATATTTATCAACCTTCTGGTGGCATCCAATGTCTGTCGCCCTTTCGTAAATCCAGTTTGGTCATTGTGTATGAGGGACAGGAGAATGTCAATGAGTCTGTTCGCTAGTAGTTTAGCTTATACTTTTAGATCGATATTCAGTAGAGAGATGCGACGGAAATTTTGGGGGATGGTGGGTTCCTTGCTAGCTTTTGGGTAGTGTAATCACTAAAGCAGATAGCATTTCATTAGGAAAGGAGGAGGAGGATGCAGCATGGTTGAAAAAGCTGCAGAGGTGAGGGGCTAAAATTGTGTTGAACATTTTGAAGTATTCTCCAGTGAAGCCATCAGGGCCAGGGGATTTGGAGTTGGGAGGTTTTTCAATGGTTGCTTGAATTTCTGTTTCCGTGAAGGGGGTGTTGAGGCGTGATAGTTGGTCTGACGTTAATGATGGGAGTTTAAGGTAGCTAAGGAAGGATTGGATTTCTGCTTGGGTAGGCTGGTGGGTATGGCTATCCGACTCTAGATTGTACAAGTCGCTGTAATAGGAGCTAAAGGCGTCAGCTATGGCTTGGGGGTTAATGCGCTTGTCTCGGGTAGTAGGGTGACATAAATACGCTATTCTGGTTTTTAGTCTTTGTCCTTTGATATGCTGGGACATAGCTTTCCCAGCTTTGTTATTGGTGACATATGATCTAGCTTTCATTTTCCTGAATTTTAATTTGTAGTTGGTAAGTAGTAATGAGCGAAGCTCATGTCGCAATTTAAATATTTGGGATTGTAATATTGGTGATGGATTCGATTTGTTTTGTAGGTCTACTTTCCTATTTTTTCAGTCAATTCTTCCATCTGCTGCATCCTGCTCTTTTTCATTTTAGCTCCTATTTGTATGAAGAAGTCTCTCATGTAGGATTTATGAGCATTCCACAAGACCGCTGGGTCAGCCACTGAGCCTGTGTTAGTATGGAAGTATTCTGTCAATTTTTGGGATAGGTGCTGAGCATGCTCTGGGTGTTGTAAGATAGAGTTGTTAACTCTCCACATGAAAGAGTTAGGTTTGGAATTGTTGTTTCTCAGTTTAAGGCTGACAGGTGTGTGGTCTGACCAGGTGATCGTGTGGATACGAGTTTCATGTACATTTTGTAGTAACCATTTAGCTGACAGAAAGAGGTCTATGCGTGAGTATGTGTTGTGATGCAGGGAGAGATATAGTCTCTCTCAGTCACGTGGCAACACCTCCATACATCATAGAAATCGTTATCTGTAAGAAAAGAAGTTAGTGGAGAAGTATATCGTTTGTGACCAGAGGACGAGTCCATATGGTTGTCGGGTACGAGGTTAAAATCTCCGCAGATAAGTAGTTGTCCCTGTTGTACTGTCCTTATTTTCTTTAAGGTTTTTTTAAGAAACTGTATTTGTCTGCAGTCTGTCGGGGGGGGCCTACGCTAAAAGGACACTGCTGCAACACCTAAGTACTGATCCAAAGCAGGACAAATGAGACAAAAGTGGGGGAAGATGGTAGTTGCGCTGTGATGAGGGGGGGGGGGAGTTGAAGCTACAAAGATGACTAAAGTGGCAAAGTGAACTAAAAAAGAAACGGGCCAATGCATGAAAAATGCATATACTAACACAAATAGGATAAATAATGACACAATACAAAAAAATATATAATGCAAGAAAAATACATTTGCAAAAACGTGCCAAATCTTGGTCGACTACAAGTGACAAATCCCTAGGACAAACATGAATAATAGTTCTATCATCCAGTCCAAAAACAAAAACTCATGAAGAGAAACACAAAACGATTCCAATCGTGAAGGGAAGGGGGATCTTCAGTGAGGACACCTCCGTATTTGCAAGCTGCTTACCTTACAGCTGTAAGGTGTACAGCCTGTGTTGCAAATGACCCGCAGGTGTAGATGTTCCGTGTATAAGGTAGTGACAATGATGAACATGCCAAGCGAAATATGAAAAAATAAAAAGTATACAGCATGTAAAATACTTCTGCGACAACCACAGTGGAGGGGGAGGGCAAGACACACACGGGGGGGAGGTTGCACTCACTTGCATGAAGTGAGTGTGGGCATCAATCCACGAGCGCCGAGCTCGTATGCCTCCAGGGGTATCACCAATCTGGAATCTGTCCCCATGCCTGAAAACTGGAATATGTCCTCGTGCCTCTCTCCTCAGTGTTCGTCAGGTAGAGTAGTGATGTACAGTGTGAGGGGGAAAGAGACGCACATAGCGGATCCCATATAAAAGGTATATTTATTTAATAAAACATGTGCAATCAACTTACATTTAAAACAATGCTGCAGTGTGTAAAAACTACGAGTGCCGAGCTCGTCTCCTGTTGTTTGTCTGTGGCAGCGTCCCGTGCTCCAATCCTAATGCATATCGTCACGTCACATGACTTCTTCAGAGGATAACCTGGTCTTCTCATCATCTGATGGCTCAGGAACTATTCCCCATGATTAAAGGAGCCGAAGGCCGTCTTGGGGATTAGTGATTACAGTAGTTGTCCCATTTTTGGTAATTAGGACAGTAGCCGGGTGGCGCCATTCATAAGGAATTTTATGGTTATTAGGTGCTTTAGTGACAGTCTTCATCTGTCTCCTCATGCTGAGAGTATATTTGGAGAGGTCTGCATACAGGTGGATCTCATTGAATGGAGCAGGGAGCGTGGGGGGCGCCCTGGCTTTTGTTAGTAGCTTTTCTTTGGTTGGGAAGAAATGTATTTTCATTAGGACATCTCTGGGCACCGACGCATCTAGTGTTTAGGTTTTGGGATGTAGTGGATGCGATCGATAATGTGTTCGATCAGAGACACGTCAGGGAGCAATTTGGCAATTAAGTCACCCATGTAAGTCTACAGGTCTGCGGGGAGTACTGACTAAGGGACCCCCCTTAATTTGACATTGTTTCTCCTCGAGCGGTCCTCGAGGTCTGCGAGCTTCGCCTTAATGCATCTGTGTTGTCAGCTTGTACTTTGTATGCATCTATAAGCTTGTTGACAGTTGTGGTGCATTCATCCATTTTGTGCTCTATGTGCTGCACCCTGTCCCCCATCCCCTGCATCTGAACTGAGAAGTTATTAATCATGGCTGAAATGTTCATCATGAGGGATGTCTGAAGAGATAGGAGCATGTCCTTCATGGTTGTGTCAAGGACTGGTAAGCCAGATGTGGTATAGTTAGCAATGGAGGGCGCTAGATTGAGGCCTACCTGGTCCGGATTCATGGAAGCCGTCACAGCGCTTGAGGCCTGCATCGCGGGATCCATTCTCATCCGCGCTTTCGCTGGACTGTTGGATGTCGGGCTGTAAGGGGTGGATGCTCCGTCAGGCAGTGGAGCAATCCCCGTCTCCCCTGTTCCCAGATCATCATCCAGGAGGTCAGTGTAGAGGATGAGGCTTGAGGGGTTTCCCCGTCGGCGTCATCTTGCCGCTGTCCGTCCTTGCCGCTGGCATTATGAAGAAGTCGGTAAGTTTTTTGGGATACCGGTCCTCCTTTCATTTATGGGACTGCATCGGGTGGGTTCCCCCTGTGCTGTGGAGGTCCGTGGTGGCTCTGGTGTTCTCTGTCTCACTGGATGTTCGCTTTTTTCCCTGGTCTTCAGTCAGAGCGCACGGCTTAAGCGGCCATCATGCTCGCGTGCAAGCCATGCCCCCCCGGAGAATGAAAATTATAATGTGGACATTTTCCTTTTTAATTTTATGACATTGATAAGCCATACAGGAGACTTTTTTTGTGTTTTTCTTTGGGACTATTTTTTCATTTGGCCAAAAGGCTGTTATGCCCCTCCCACTTGCTTTTATGGACTGTCACGCCTCTTCCCCCTTTATATTTCATGGACAATTGCTATGCAGCTGAGATTTTGATATCTACTAAGTCTGATGTGTTTATTGTTCTCTATTTTTACATGCTTAAAATAGTGGTACATTTATGGGAAAGTAGTCCAGGTGACTGTCAGGGGCATATTGGGGGCAACAGAGTTTGTGATTGTCACATTTGTGACAAAAGAGAGGATTGAAAGTCATGTAAAAAAGCCCCCTTGTGTTTTGCAATCTAGGGCTCAACTGTTCCTTTAAAGTTATCATTTTGCTGAACAAGTAAATATATATTGTTGTTCAAGAAGTGAATTTGTGTTGAAATCGAAACCAAGGGGCCCATGCGTGGAGTCTAACAGGGCGGACATGTACTGTTAGAGCTCCACTCTGTGAGGGAGAAAAGCCGCCGTCACTAAGAGCCCTTTCACACTGGGGCGGGGGCAGCGGCGGCGGTAAAACGCCGCCATTATTAGCGGCGTTTTACCGTCGGTATGCGGCCGCTAGCGGGGCGGTTTTACCCCCCGCTGGCGGCCGAGAAAGGGTTAAATACCACCGCAAAGCGCCTCTGCAGAGGCGCATTGCCGGCGGTATAGCTGCGCCGTCCCATTGATTTCAATGGGCAGGAGCGGTAAAGGAGCGGTATACACACCGCTCCTTCACCGCTCCGAAGATGCTGCTAGCAGGACTTTTTTTACCATCCTGCCAGCGCATCGCTCCAGTGTGAAAGCCCTCGGGGCTTTCACACTGGAATGAAAGTAGCGGCACTTTCGGGTCGGTTTGCAGGCGCTATTATTAGCACAATAGCGCCTGCAAACCGCCCCAGTGTGAAAGGGCTCTAACAAACCCACCGGCAACAAATTCACTAATCCTCTGCCGCTAGTTCCCGGGATACCAGAGCTTCGTTTAGATGGAAAATGGTGCTAGGAGGCAGTCGCATTAAGGCAAAGAATACCTCTAGCAAGGAGGCACAGACGCAGGCTTCAGCTAAAATGGAGCAGGCTCCCTCATCCTCAAGTACCTCAGTGCACTCACACAAGCAAAAGCTATTACAGCCAGACACTCAAGGTGAGTCAGAAACAGAAATACTCTTCTCACAAGGCACTTCACAAGACTCCTCTGCTCCCATAGCTCTTTTAAAACAATTTGAAAGAATGCTTCATAAAGCATTAAAGCAGACATCTGAACACATTACTAACAGTCTGACTAAATAAATAAGGGAACTGGGCAACCGTATAGCAGCATTAGAGCTCAAAGTGGAAGAAATATAAACTACAGCACAGGATTTTATGACTGAAATGGAAAACATAAAAGAAGAGAATTTAATACTACAAACCAGATTATGAGAACCGAGCCAGGCGCTCCAATTTGCACATCAGGGGAAATCCAGAAATGGTAACTGACATTCAATCTACAGTAACCGCACTATTTCAAGAACTCCAACCGGCTATACCAATTGAAAGTCTTGAAATGGAAATAGATAGAGTCCACTGAGCCCTCACACCCAAAATAATGGATGGCCCCCCACGCGATATAATTGCAAAGTTACATTATTATCGAGCAAAAGAACAACTTTTGGCTGCAGCTCGGGATAAAAATGCCTTAACCTTTCAGGGTCACAACGATCAACTTTTTGCTGACCTGTCTCAATTAACCATATCTAAACAATGTGCAATAAAAACCTCAGTTAATAGAGCTGCAACGTCATAGCATCACTTACCAATAGGGTTTCCCGTTCTCTATACGCTTTGTTTACCAGGGCTCTAAATACATCTGCAGATCTTCGAAAGAACTTCACCAGACCCTACACAACCTTCACCTGACAGAAGCTGCACCCACCACCAATGCTTCACGCAGAAGATCAGCCATTTCTTCTTCTCCACACAACTCTTCCCAATCTTCGGTGAAAAATGGAAACCAGCATTCCCATAAGAGAGGTTGATTTGGTTCCCCTCCTCTGGATCAAGAGGACTCTATGGACTGACAGCAAATTATTCCTTTGAACATTCCTCCAATCTCTTACTTTGAGAGAAATATCTGAAAGACTATTAAATGGTCTAATAGGGCACTTTTCAGAAATATTATCCTATGTTTTGCATTCTAAAATTCATTGGCTTACGATTATTGGTCTTTTCTGAGCCCTTACTAAATCCCTTATTGCCCCCACAACTGGTATACTTCCAAAAGCTCGGTTGTCTTTACACGCTTTGTGGGAACGTTGCCTACTATCCAAATGCTGCGGTTTATATAATCGTACATCTAAACAATGTCTCTTTAATAAGGCTTTTCTCCCATGCATGGATGCTCATGTGTTCTATTGTGCCTCCCTTGATCGCCCACCTATAATATGTGGAAGTTCGACGATGGCTCTTCATCCCCTGATAGGGAATCATTTTCCTTATCACGGGCAATTCTTGAATTTTATTATAAGTTTATTCTAAAAATGTATTATCTTACCTCATTTGCTTTCTACTTTCTCTTTGCTCCAGACTCTCCTGGGTCCCCCCCACTCCTCTCCTCCTTCATGTCCACTCAGGTTGATTCATCCAGCCAGAAATTCACGATAACCGGTAAGTATTATCTCCTAGATCAACTACTACCTCTAAACATTTTTTCCCTGAATGTTCAGGGTATCAATATACCACAGAAGCGATCTAAAATGTTGCGTTCTTTTCATGCTTGAAAAGCACACATAGTTTGTTTAAAAGAAACACACTTTACAGTAAATTCCACACCTAAATTTATGAGTTCTTTTTACCCACAAATATTTACAGCCTCAGCTACTATCAAACAGAGTGGAACCCTCATAGCTTTCCACTGCTCCACCCCATTCACTTTTCAAATGGAAATCAAAGATCCCGAAGGGCGTTACTTAATTCTCACGGGACACATAATAGACACAGCAGTTACCGTAGTTTAGTATTACGCTCTCAACAAACAACACACACCTTTCCTCTCGCACCTGATGCAGGTAATATCCGCTCATAAGATAGGAACAACTATCATATGTGGTGACTCAAACCAGGTCCTCCTCCCATTCTTAGATAAATCATCCTACAACTCACCCCAAAGCTCAAGTAAGTTGTCTTTCTCTCAGCATCTCTCTAAACACAATTTAGTGGACACTTGGAGAGAAAATAATCAGACAAAAAGAAGATACACCTACTACTCACACCCACATCAAACATTTACTGGCATTGATCATATCTTTTTAACTACAGGGATGATACCAGAAATACTCAACTCAGACATAATCCCTATTTCATGGTCCGATCACAATGCAGTCTACACTACTTGCTTCACCTATCCCTAAAGCTCATGACCCTACTTGGTAGACAAAAACAGAACATTCCATAGCTCAACTTACCAACCGGTCTGCCAACCAACCAAATTAACCTGTCCAACAGTCTGCGATAAAAACAGGGGTTTAGTTAGCACGCATTTGCAAACGCATGCATAAGCTGCAAGGCCTCTTCACGGCACCCTGTGTATGCTTGCAGTCCTAACACTACTGAATTTATAGGTGTCTCCACAATGGAAGCACATGCATTAAATGGATAGATGAGAGCAGGTGGGCCTGGAGGCAGCCCAATCCCCCTTAAAGGAACCGGAGCACACTGGACACCCAGCAAGAGCACAATGGCAGCAAAGGTGTACAGTGTGTCCCTGAAGCTCATGACCCTACTTGGTACCTCCCAGATGCAATACTCAAACACCCATCTCATCGCCTAATTATTGAGCAAGCCCTGAGAGACTATATGACACACAATACCAGCCCCGAGATTTCTCCACTAATGCCCCGTACACACAGTCTGATTTTCTGACAGAAAATGTTTGATGGGAGCTTTTTGCTGGAAATTCCGACCGTGTGTAGGCTCCATCGGACATTTTCCATCGGAATTTCAGTCGCACAAAATTTGAAATCTGGATCTCAAATTTTCCAACAACAAAATCTGTTCACGTAAATTCTGATCATGTGTACACAATTCCGACGCACAAAGTGCCACGCATGCTCAGAATAAATTACGAGATGGAAGCGCTCGGTCTGGTAAAACTAGCATTCGTAATGGAGATAGCACATTCGTCACGCTGCAATTTTTAAAATATTTTAGTGCAGCGCATTCTCTTCTTCTTTATAATGCTAGAAGAATGAAGTTGTTTTGCTGCTCATATTCACACAGTTCTCACAAACTGATTTCTTTATTATTTCTCGTAATCTTATGAATAATATTTTTTTTTTTCGTCAGATCTCCATAATAATGTTTCTAATTTTTATTTATTTATTTGTTTTTTATCAAGATCTACTATTTTTTTTTATAGTGATCTCCCTAATATTTTTTCTCATTTTGTGTGTCAAGTTACCAAAACACCATTATTATCTTGGATTTTTTAATCTCAAGTAGGTTAGTTGGTGTCCCTTGTTAATCTAACATTGTATTTTTGAAATGTACCTGCCTACACACAAACAAACTGTCCTTTTTAAAGTAAAACACATAGGCAAGTATTTCTGAAAAAAATATCCATTTATTCTGGGTCATAACAAAATAAAGAGGAAGGTAACGCTGGAGAAACTGCTCAAATTGGTGAAGCCTTTGTACCCCAGGGCACACATGAACTATTTTCCAGACAGAATTGGTGGCCTGAGGAGTCCATATAATAGTGAGCCCAATCCGGTCCAGGAGTCCAAGAGATCAGGAACAGCAGCAGATGACATCTATGTCCCCAGTCTGTGGTCATACAACAGCCTGCGTCTTTTGCCAGACCAAACTGAGCCCAGGCCATCACACTCTTGTCTTCCTTCCACGCTTCCTTCCAGGCTGTGGCTGTGGTGTTGGAGGTGTGGCAGGAGGTGGAGGAGGAGGAGGATGGTCCAACTCACACAGGTGGGTTTTGGGTGTGAGTTGGCCCCTCAACCCCTTATTTTGGGTAATGACCATAATTTCCTCACACAAGAGGCATTGGCCCTCCTCCATTTGCTGCATTTTGTAGGCAGTCATGCAGGCAAAGGCCTCTTGGAGAGTGGAGTTGGCTTTGAGGGCCTCATTAGCATCCCTAATCAGCCTGAGCACTGCCTCCTCCACGTTACTCCCCTTCCTGGCCCTTTTGGTTTGAAGGTGGAGTGGAGGGACCTGAGATTCTGTCAGGCTCCTACTGGGCCCAGCTACTGGCTGCCACATACCCCTGCCACCTCCTGGCTCCCACATTCCACAGCCTACTCCTGGGTCCCACATTCCCCCACCACCTCCTGTCTGCCACATTCCACAGTCTCCTCCAGGGTGAGGCTTTCCTGTGTATGAAAAAGGGACATAGTTTTAGTTTTTAGTTCATCAATCACACACAATTTTCAGCTCATGACTGTTGAAAATTGAATGTTAATATATAGAAAAGACTATCATTCTGACCCCAGCATTTTTCATTCTTGTCCCAAACCTTTTTGGCCACTACTGTCTATTGATATGTAAAACACTTTATTAAATCAGCAATTATGCCGTGTACACTCGGGCGTACATTTCGACCAGACTGGTCCGACGGGACAATCCGACCCTGTGTGGGCTTCATCGGACCTGCAGCGGACATATTATGTCGAAAATCAGATGGACTTTAGATTTGGAACATGTTTCAAATCTTTCCGACGGACTCGAGTCCGGTCGAAAAATCCGCTCGTCTGTATGCTAGTCCGATGGATGAAAACCAACGCTAGGGCAGCTATTGGCTACTGGCTATCAACTTCCTTATTTTAGTCCCTTCAAACGTCATCACGTACGAATCCGTCGGACTTTGGTGTGATTGTGTGTAGGCAAGTCCGTTCGTTCGAAAGTCCATCGAAAGTCCGTCGGAAAGACCGTCGGACCTTTGATGCCAAAAAGTCCGCCCGTGTGTACACGGCATTAGTGATCAATAATAACATCTAGTTACCATCATTTAGTTTACAACAAGAAATATGTTGAACAATGCTATACCTGACTCAAGCTGGGCTCCTTCACATCTTCCTGGCTGGAAGGCCCAGGGTAGGCATCGGAAGCCTCAGCTGGGGTGGAAGGAAGCGTGGAAGGAAGCATGGAAGGTAGGGTTGAGAGGGACTCCCTGACTTCAGTCTGGTCTGCCAGAAAATGAAGTCTGCCATAGTACCACAGCCTAGGTACATAAATGTCATCTGCTCCTGATCTCATGGATTTCTGAACCTTAGTACACTCCTGATTATAAGTGCTCCTCAGGCCACCAATACATTTTTTTTTAAATAGTTGATGTCTGCCATGGGGACCTGGGGACTTCACCAACTCCAGCAGTTTCTCCATCGCTGCCCGCCTCTTTATTTTGTTATTATAATGTGGATGTTTGACCTGCCACAGACAGGGCAGCTCTCTGTACTTGTCTATAAAGATTGGGAGAAAGCTGTGGTCTTTTTCTTTTTCTTTTATCTCTGCAAGACACAACACAAGACAAACCCTAATGTCAGGCTAAACTCTCATGATCTTGTCCCAATATAGGCCTCAATCTAGAAGCAGTATAGGCTACTGATGCACCAAGTTCAAATTGTACCTTCGTTATAACGATCGTCGCTTCCGATACTCCGTCCTCTGCTCACAGATTGTACATACGATGCATGCGTGTTACGCTCTATATACAGTGCGCATGCGTGAAACTCTGCCCGCCCCTGACCTTATTTCTAGTCTATTCCCCGCCCCTTCTCTTTCAGTGCAGTGGGTAGAGAACATGGCGAAGACACAGCAGGTGCATGTAGAGGAGAGCAGCAATGACGAAAGCCCAGAGCCACGAACGTCCAGATCCCGGAGGAGATTTAGGGCTCAAATATGTCCTTTGTAGAGATGGTGGACATCTTGAAGAGTGCCGACTATGATGAGATGTATGGACTGTACCTAAACCCAAATGTGAGAAAGGCCAAGATCATGACTAAAGTTGTGAAGAGTCTGCGCCAGAATTTTGGGGTACAATGATCCAAGGATCAACTGAGGAAACAATGGTCAAACCTCAAATTGAGGGAGCACGATCAGTGCAGAAGAATCAAGAGAGTTCTTCAAAAAAGTAAGTAGTTGTTGTGTGTTCCTATTATTATTATTATTATTATTATTATTATTATTACTTGCATGCTGCTCCATGTGCTTTTCTTTACTGTTGTACAGTTTAAAATGGCAACTTTCATGTTCATGGGCACTGTAATCGGTCGTAGGAAACAGTGTTCATTCGCCCACTTATAAGATGTTTTGGGCAGATGCAAGTTAACAACATTTGTTCAGGCCTATTTGTATTAAAATAAGTTTGTTGTCTAGATGGGTTTGTAACTAGAATGAAATGGAAAATTGATTCAGTGTAAGGAGAGGACACTTAGCAGCTGTTTACACATCTGGATGCAGGAGCACTAGATAAACTTTTTAGGGTGTCCCACACAGGTGCTCCAGTGGATACTAGGGGTGCCTCCATGTGTGAAAATTGTGCAAAAAAGGTAAGTATTCCAGCTTTAGAAAGGAACTAAAAATTTCTTCAGATTGGAACTCTGCCAAAACAGACAATTGGACGACACTTCCAAGCAATGTTTCATATTCCTATTTCTGCCCTCAAATATCTGTGTGCTAAGTATACCTTTTTTTTAATTCACATAGGGGAGAAAAGACTCAGGACATCTGAGGACACCAGGGACCCCCCACCTCCTAAAGAAGGGGAAATCCCAAAACCACAAGCAGAGGATTAGGAGGGAGACGTTTATGAAGTGGGCGAAATAGTGACCACAACAGGTGAGTGTCTGAGACCACAGCTTCAGGTAATAGATGGATGCCTGCATATTTATAATACATGGTGTGTTTTTTTTTTTTTAGGTGATGTGGATGTTGTGGAAGAAGAATCTCATTTCACCAGTGAAAGTGCACAAGTCCTCACTGGGGAGATAATGGGGTGCAATCGTGATTTAGAAAAGATAAAGGAAAACATCAATGATGTTCAACAAAAAATGAAGAACATCATTGATGTTTTAGGCAGAATATAAAACACACAAACATTTTTTTATTGTGTATTTTTGCTTTTAAAAACAAGTTTTAAAGTATTTTAAAAGACAAATTTTTAAGATGCACACGAGTGTGTCAACATGTGCTATCTGCCATCACGGGATATCAATGTACGCGTTTTGTGGGTGCAACCCCTTCCTCGCAACTAAAGTAGGTGAGAGGAAGGGGTTGCACCCCAGAAAAACGTCCATTGATCCCCCATGATGGAAGCTAGCACATGTTGACATTAGGCATGGGATCAGGAGGGAAATCCCCATTTTGAATCCCAATTTGTGTGTATCTTCAAAATTTAGCTTTTACGGGGGTGACATCACCCCATCTGATGAAGGTAAGATCAATACAGTTTGGACATACTAATGACTGACATTGCCTACACTTTATCAAAGTTAAACTTTGTAAGTTCCTGAGTTGTGTATGTTATGTTTGGAAACATGCCTGTTGACCCAAAAAAAGGATATTTCTAATGTGACCAAAAAAATTTTTATACAACAAAGATGTTGGTTTGTTCAAAAACACTTTTTTTAATGCACATGTGAATGTGCTTTGATTAAAATGTTTTCTACTCAACAATGTGTGGCTTCTTCTTTTAATGCTCAAAAGCAGTTTTTGTAGTAAGTTGGTTTTTATAGTGGCAATGGGGGTTATTTACTAAAGGCAACTCCACTTTGCATTTTCATTGCAGTTTCAAGTGCACTTTTGCAGTGCACTTGGGTGCAAAGTGGATTTTCCTTTAGTAAATAACTCCCACAGTGCTTTTTAATTTGCCACAATCACGCAATTTTTGTGACTACCAAAAAATCACAAAAGAAAGAAACACAAGCAGTAAATACAAGGAAATATTATTTCAGTTTATCTAAAAAATATTCATTTTTAAAATATTTCTTGATTGTGTGGCATATCAATGGCCCCCCTACCCGCAAAGTACTCCAGATATTTTTGTCTCACTTTGTGGGCGCTTTGGGGGGGCAAGCCAGGATGGCCAGCTTCAAGTGCCATCAGGGTTGAAGTATCAGGAAAGCTGGCCTCAGTCCCAACTGAGGCCACATAGTTCATTGCATTTTTTCAAAGAAAATTGTGCAGAATGCAGCAGGCAAGCACAATATGGTTCAGTTTATATTCCGCCATGTGGATTGGTGTCAGAAATAGGCGGAACTGGCTGGCCATTATCCCAAAAGCTTTCTCCACCTCTCTTCTGGCTCTGGCAAGCCGGTAATTAAAAACCCTCTGGTCCGGGGTGAGGGTCCTCATAGGGAGCCGACACCACCGCCAACAACACAATACTATTAAACCCCTTGTAATTATAATAGTATGACCCCAAGTTGGGGGGTGGGACTATGTGGACGTGTTTCCCATCTATTGCCCCTCCGCAGTTGGGAAAGTCCCAATGCTGGGCAAATTGGGAAGCCACAGTCTGCCATTCCTGTGGCGTTGAACGATCGGAAAAGCACGAGTCTGAGAAGCGCAAATCGTTTCTCACCAAACTTCTACTAACATGAGATAAATACGAGATTAGCAGAAGGAGCCCAAACGTGTTGTACGTCACCACGTTCTTGACATTCGGAATTTCCAACAAACTTTGTGTGACCGTGTGTATGCAAGACAAGTTTGAACCAACATCCATCGGAAAAAATACATGGATTTTGTTGTCGGAATGTGCGATCGTGTGTATGGGGCATAACACTCTGGGAAGCACGCAAACCAGTGATGTGTGGAATATTCCAGATACAATCCGCTATGTTCAAACGCGAATGCAGAAATCTTGCTTGCAAGCTGGAGTCCGAATTCAACAATTCCTTTGCATCCTTTCAAGATAATCCCACCCCGGTGGCAAAAACCAATTTAGAAAAGGCTCGTCTGGAATATGATCTATTCCTCACAGAATCAGCTGAAAAGTCTCTTAACCGATCTAGACATGCCTTTTATATGAAATCCAATAAATAAGGTACTTTTCTGGCAAGAGCACTCAAATCATTAAACAAATCATCCAAACCAATTCGACTCAAATTGTCAAATGACATCTACACTAGTAACCCTGTTAAAATTGTACATAAATTCTGTTCCCATCTAACCTCCCTATACATGGCAGCAAATGAATTTAATCCTACTGAAATTGATACCTTCTTTGCCCATATAAATTTACCTGAATTAACTCATGACCAAAGAAGTCAACTTGACGAACCTATCCAAGTGGATGATGTAGCTAAAACCATTAAAGAGTTGAAAAGGAATAAGAGACCAGGCACCCATGGATACTCGGCCATATATTATCAAACATTTGCAGAGACCTTATCCCCTATCTTGGCAGATGCCTTTAATATTTTATTAGATGGCCACTCCTTCAGACAGGAAACACTAACAGCAACCATCTGCATGATCCCTAAGCCTCACTCTGATGACATATCTTGTACAAATTATCGCCCCGTTTCCCTTCTAAACCTTGATATAAAAATCTTAGCAAAAATCTTGGCAACTTGCCTTAACAGAATCATAGGTAATCTTGTGCATCGTGATCAAGTAGGATTTATGCCTACACGCCAAGCAAATGACAAAAGACATCGGGCAGTCCTTTTAGCACATATTGCAAAAACGTGCCGAATCCCTTCCTGCTTTCTTTCCCTTGATGTTAAGAAAGCCTACAATTCAGTTTCCTGGCCTTACTTGCATTACTCCCTATAGAAATGGTGTTTTGGCCCACACTTTATGAGATGGATTGCTGCACTATATGATAAACCTAGGGCGTACATAAAATATACAGGTTACAAATCTGACTCCTTCAATATAGGAAATGGCACACGTCAGGTATGCCCACTTTCCCCTCTCTTATTTGCTCTTCTAATAGAACCGCTTGCTCAACTAATCAGATCAGACCAAACTATAACAGTAATAGAAGTAGGAGGATATCAACACAAACATTGTCTGCATAACTGCAAAGCTGGTTACAGATTCAAGCTACATGGAAAATATAACCAAGTAAAAATAATGAGATATAAACATTTTTGTTTTACATGTAGGTTTAAAGGTTATATTTTTTGCCATGTGTGACCAACTGCGGCCCCCAGCACAGGGGCAGGGGTAGAGTTTCGTATTAAAATGGGCAAAGGGGAAGGGGAAGAGGGGAAAAAGAAAATCTCACTGGGAGGGGGGGGACAGAAGGGAAGAGAAAATCCCTGCCAAGGGGTCAATGGTATAGGTTTGTTAGTGTAGCAGGGAACCATGTATGGTAGAAATCAAACTGGCCTGATTTCATTTGGTCTATCCAGGTCTTGAAGAGTCATTCATCCAGTTGTCAGGCTGTCATAAGCATCAGAATATTTGAACTGCAACCATGGAGACCACATTTTGTTGAATTTATCTGAGGTTTCATTAGCTATGGCAAGCGTTTCTTCTAACTCATAGACTTGATTGACTGTACAGGCCCATTCTCTAATTGAGGGGGTTGTTGACAGTTTCCAGTATCTGGGGATCAAGGATTTTGCAGTATTTAGAAGATGTTTCATCAGATCTTTTATATCTCCCCAGGGGAAAGTTGGAGATATGCAAAAGGCAACAGGCTGGAGTAAGCCTAATTTTAGTCTCAGTAATGTGAAGGATCAGATCACAAATTCTACTCCAGTAGGTGGTTATCTGAGGACAGTTCCACCAGATATGCAGCATGTCTCCCTTCGCCTCCCCGCACCTCCAGCACACGTCCGAAGCCGTCGGGTACCATTTTTTTACTTTTACTAAGAAGACAAAAAGAGGTTTCACCTTAAGTTCTCTGAGTAGAGATGAACGGGGTGTTCAGCCCCCGTACATTGTGAAATATCAGAGTGGGGCTGTGACCCAATGACGAATATGCCATGGTTCCAACTTACGACTATACTAAGGTGACCCCTTGAACAGGAAGAAAAAAAAAAGGAGGGGGTGGGGGGTTGTGTGGGAGGGAGGGAGAGGAGCCCTAGGAATAGGGTAGGAAGTGGAAAATTAGAAAATCTGCCTGCAGTTATCAATACTGCAAGCTGTTTACATTTATGTGAGCAGTACCTGTGCTGAACCTGTCCACACAGCTCACTTGTGGGGGTAAATGGGAGGAGCTCCACTTAGGCGATAAGTGTTTGATACTGAGCTAGTAAAAGCATGATAAACGATTAAACAGTTAAACAACAATATGTATAAAGAGAGCTGTTTTCGGGGGACCCGCAGCCCAATGAGCAACCTATATTTGAGTAAGTAAAAATTATTTCTCTGGCAAAGCTATATATAAATGAGACATATGAACAAATATGGTACAACAATAAGCATAAGGCAACTATCATCAGTTGTTAATGTGACATCCATTTCGCCTATTGTGTGCAGAGGGGAAAAAGAAAAAAAAAAACTGGTGTATACTGGGAACGCAGTATATTGCTTGCAACCTGCTAGGTAAAGGTAACCTCAGGAGAGGAGAGTTATGAAAATCTCCTGCTTGCTAGTAATGCTAGTAAGTCTCTAACAGCACCTCGGTGGACCGATAGGTTATACGCCTGCGAGGGTTGTCAGAGTGCAGATGCTATCCAGTCCTTTTCTTATCCTGGAGGAAGGAGAAACAAAGCAGCAAAAAAAAAGTGTTTTCCTGCAAGGGAGTAGCATAATAATAAGCAACACAAAAATAGCTTAAAATGTAGTACTCAGAGTCTTTCATGAGGTGGAAGAGGGGGAGGGGATGTGAAACCCCTCATTTACCAGGTGGGTAAGGAAATGGAAATGGAGGCGGGGAAGAGCATCCATCAGGCCCCGAGGAGCTGACATAAAGCGCCACCATCAAAATGGGCAAATATTGATCATTCAGGTCTGGTCGCGGTATCTGGATTGCTTAGAGGCATATGTTGAACGGCCCACACTTAGTTGTTTCCCATATTTGCTTTTCTTCAGCAGAGGCTTGGCCGGGGATGAATGCAGCGTGCTGACAGGGCTACATTCTGGTGGAAGCATTATGAACTCGGTGTACCACTCAGGCAGGTCTGTATACGGAATGTGTAGGTCTGCACAGAAATCAGGGTGTTCATCTGGCATCCGCAGAATGAATTGCTTCCTGATTGATGTTGCTTGCAGAGCAAAGGGAAAGCGCCATTTGTAGACAATCCCATTTTCTCTGAGCACCTCCAGTAAGGGGCACATTGCCCTTCTGTTTTGCAGAGTGATAGGAGACAGATCCTGGAATAGAGCGAGTGTACTATAATTGAAAAGAATTTTATTGCTCTTCTGGGCTTGGTTCAGGATTTCTTCCTTTAATGGAAAGTTCTGGAGACAGCAGATAATGTCTCAGGGAGGTGCGGTATCAGGAGGTTTCATTCTCTGGGCCCTGTGTGCCTGTGCAAACTCGATAGGAGTATCTGCCGGTTTTTCCAGTATGTTGTTAAAGATCGATCGCAGGGCAGAAGGAAGTTGGTCAGAGTTAATCGATTCAGGGACTCCCCTCACCCTGATGTTGTTCCTCCTGCCTCTATTATCGAGGTCTCCTAAATGTCTATTGATTTCAATTAAATGGGCTAAGTGGAATGCTGTGGTGGCTTCTAATCTGTGTATGGCTCTGTCCCTCCTACTATCAGCTCTCAGGCCATTTTCTCAGTCAGTGACAGTAGGTCAGCCTTCAGATCAGTTATGGCTGAGAAGAAGGTGTTTTTTATGTCCATGGCTATAGTTGTCATGTCACCTAGAGTGAGGGGATGATTTGGGTTCCCTGTCTCGCTTACCAGCTTCTCTGCATTGGACTGCGGGTGTGGGAAGACGCTGACAGCCGGCTCGATTGTGTCCCGGTGTTGTGCCTCAGCAATCTGCTCATTATAGGGAGTATGGAGTGCCAGAGAAAGGCTGTAGGGCCGCGGGTCTCCTGGAGCTCTGTGATAAGGCAGCCAGCTCCACCGCGCACCAAGCCACACCCCGACATCTTGCTATTCCTATCATTTCCACAAGTTTCAGGCCCTAATCTCTTACCCATTCTCAACAAGTTTGCTGCCTTCTCAGGCCTCATAATAAATCCTAAGAAATGTTTGGTATTAAATATATCTCTCTCCAACATGGAACTAGATTCAGCAAAAGTTGCACTTCCTTTTACCTGGGCAGAGAAATCAATCCCGTATTTAGGGATTCACCTTACAGCCTCTACTTCAGATCTTTTTTCAGCCAATTACCCACCAACCTTGAGAAGAGTAACAAACTTGTTGAAGCAAAGGTCTCACCTTCCACTATCATGGCTGGGAAGAAGTAATGCAATAAAAATGACAATTTTGCCCAAATTACTGTATTTGTTTAGAGGTCTTCCCATTCCAATCCATGCCTGTTATTTAAGACTAATGCCCCGTACACACGGTCGGACTTTGTTCGGACATTCCGACAACAAAATCCTAGGATTTTTTCCGACAGATGTTGGCTCAAACTTGTCTTGTATACACACGGTCACACAAAGTTGTCGGAAAATCCGATCGTTTTAAACGCGGTGACGTAAAACATGTACGTCGGGACTATAAACGGGGCAGTGGCCAATAGCTTTCATCTCTTTATTTATTCTGAGCATGCGTGGCACTTTGTCCGCCGGAGTTGTGTACACACGATCGGAATTTCCGACAACGGATTTTGTTGTCGGAAAATTTTATCTCCTGCTCTCCAACTTTGTGTGTTGGAAAATCCGATGGAAAATGTCCGATGGAGCCCACACACGGTCGGAATTTCCGACAACACGCTCCGATCGGACATTTTCCATTGGAAAATCCGACCGTGTGTACGGGGCATAATACAGAAAAGGGCAACGTCATTTGTCTGGGGCCCCTCCAAACCACGTAAACCTTTGCACACACTATATCTCCCTAAAATCAATAGGAGGCCTCGGCTTCCCCAACTTCGCAACCTACTATAAAGCAGCACATATTGCTAGTCTATCCAAATACCCCCCATGCAGGAAATTCCTCTATGGGCAATGATTGAAGCTACAGAATGTGACCCTTTATCGATCTCTAATTTACTCTGGCTTCACCCCAAAGACTGCCCTAATATACGTAATCCCATCACGAAACACTTTATTTCCCTCTGGGACAGACTTAAATTTAAGCCCTATTTACAATCTCCACACAATCCTCTCCTCTCCTTTCTCAAAAACCCCGCTTTTTACCCTGCATGGGTCCCCCCCTCATTTAAAGTATGGACCTCCCTGGAAGTCCTGAAGTTACACAAATTTGTCACTTCTACATCCTTTATCCCATTCCCGACTCTCTGCGAGACCTGTGGTCTACCACAATCAGAATTGTTCTGAGACCTTCAAATTGAAAATTTCTTCACACCAAATACAAACACTGGCACCCTTCTCACCCAATTCTCGGGCTTTGAATCGGTGTGTAAGGAAAACCCCCATACTAGAGGACTAATTTCTTCCCTATAACCCCAACTTTTAGTCAATCCCAACTCTGGGTGTATGATAAACCATCCTACACCCAGAAATGGGAGACGGACCTTGGTCATACCCTTGACACTGCAGACTAGTCTAAGATCTGGTTGTTACTAAATCATCCTCCCCTAACATTCTAGCAATGGAAGCCAATTACAAAGTGGTATCTCTTTCCTTACAGAGTGGCTAAGTATGTGCCTACTTATTCTGCTTTACGCTTTTGGGGTTGTTCGGAATTGGGAACGCACCTACATATTTGGTGAACCTGCCCAATAGCCCAAGCCTTTTGAATGGAAATTTTTGAATTGGCCTCCAGAATGTTTGACTTGAAGCTACAACTTAACCTAACTACTGCATTACTTAATTTACAAACCAGAGTGCTTAATGCACACTCAATTCAAACTTTTCATCCAGCTCCTTACAGCCACAAAGCAAACGGTAGCAAAAACATGGAAATCCCCTTCATTGGTGGTAACTGAGACGAAACACGGGATGCATAATTCCATGATTTACGCTAAAATGGTGGCCATAGAATGAGATCAGATCCCCAAATTCAAAAAATGATGGCACCCATGTATAAAATACCACTTACCATCAACCTTTGATGAAAACGTTCTTGTGCCATGGTAGCTGATCTATGAATGACCATAATATATCTCGTGGTGGCTTTTGAAATGACCAAGTGGACCCCCTTCTCTTCTCTCTTCTACTCTCTTTCACTCAATTTCTATATTTTTTCACCCCCCCCTTCCCTTTTTTTGATTTTGAAGCTCTTGATCTTACAGAATGTAACTTTCTTCCTCAGCCTATCTATAATAACTTCAGTTGATCTAGTAGGATATCCTAGTATAGGTTATGTTCTCACATGGTTCTTTACCAACACTCCTGGTTATATTTAGTTATCTATTACATACTTTGAATGTCTACAAATCTGTATATTAACGAGCTTCATTCCTTTTGTTACAATATGTTTAATTATCATATCTGTTATCACTTTTTGTGAACTGAATAAAACCATTTGACTATTAAATCGAAACCAGAAATTACGTGTGTGTCATGAGATGGTCTGCAGTTATATCTGTCTGGGTGACAATATAATGTGACATAGTACAATGTGACATAATGAGTTATAATGATAAAGAGTTAATGGTTACGATTGGTTGAATACAATGTAAAAGGAAATGTGTCATTTGAACATGTACACCTTATTGGTGGAAGATGGTCGGTAACACCTATCTTTCATTCATATTTAACACCCTGTCTGGGATAATGAACCGAACATTGTATGAAGCAACTTTGCTGTGTTAATTATTCATATACTCTGTTTCCTATGCATTTCCTATGAGATATATTTGGGTATGAGAGCAACGGAATCAGACGATAAGGTAAATATAATTAGATAATAAGCTAATAGTCAGGTCTAGTGGTTAAAGGCAAAGTTGTACAACTAGACAAATATTTTTATTGATGTAACAATAAAACACTGAAATGTTATATTTACTCATGTTTGTGTGTGTAAGCATCAGTGTCTCAAAAGTCCTGTATACCAACTGTTCACTGTAAAGTCCCAGGTGCAGATATTTGGTAGTGAAGGTAACATGAAGTAATCAAGCACAACTCTTACCAAAAAGAGCCTCACTGCTGGAAAAAGCAACTAGCTGCAGACAAGAAAAAACAAGAACAAGGCTGATATAATTAGCAATTGAATTAATATTGTGGGGAACAAGCTAATTTCTAGGAATTTTAAGTGCTTCCAGCAAACAAAAAGATCCTTTCCCAGTCCTTTTACTAATAGCGCTGCTGAAAGGATTCAGGATTTTCGCTCTGTAAATTTGAATAAGGAAAAAAGGCTTAGGCTTTGACCTTGTACACTTAGAGTGCATTTTACACGCCTGGATGCCCAGTCACAGAACAACTTGAGAAGGGTAGAGAGACACCCCGCTACATAACAGGCAAAGAGGAGGGAGCAGGGAATAGATTGCAATGAGATACACAAGTGGGGCTCTAATTTAAATGGTAATTGCCAAACCATGGCCAGATTTAGCATACCGTGCCAAGACAGCACACACACAAAAAAATCACTTGAGTTGTGATATTGTTAAAGTGCTGACTATGACATTTTCTTTCTACTCTCTTAATGCTACAATATAACATTCCTGTTATTATTAGCAGGGAATTTTACTTGCATGAGCAGCAATTATGTTCCACATACACAAAACAATAGTCTCACTTCACAAATAAATCATTCGGCTCTCTTATGTTCCAGCTCTGCACTGACTGGATTTCATGGTCTGGTAATTCTGTGTGACCCCTGTTGCACTGCTGTTCCTAAACAGCAGATACATTTAAAAGTTGCCTTACTTATTTTGTGTTTAAAGAGAAAACCTTCTGCCTCTTACATTGATTAAATTCCTTTCTAGTGAATGAAATATGTGGACTGCTACTGTTGACCTCCAGAAAATGCTAATTTCCTTGCTGTTTTGCAGATCTTCTAGCTTTAACGTGTCAGTGACAGGGACGTGCGGCGAGGTCAGTGGCTGGTGAGGCACTGGTTAGTATCAGGACCAGATACACACAGGTTACATACGCCGCAAACTTTAGAGCGAGAGCAAAAATTCTAGCACAAGACCTCCTCTGTAACTCTAAACATGTAACCTGTAATAATTTTTAAAGCGTCGCTTATGGAGTGTGTTAAGTATCTATTTACTTGGTGTAACATCATCTTTCATAGTATACAAAAAAATCAGGCTAACTTTTGTAGGGGTTTTTTTTATATTCATGAAAAATACAGTGTAGCATAAAAAGATGCACCATTTTATTACCTAGGGTGTCTGCTAAAAAATATATATATAATGTTTGGGGCATCTGAGTAATTTTCTAGGAAAAAAAATATGATTTTTACATGTAGGAGAGAAGTGTCAGAATTGGCCTGGATGGCAAGTGGTTAATTACCATGAGTAAGTAATATACAAATAATTATTATATATTGTTTTTAAGGTAATTTACTATATTTTCAAAAACTGTACTCAAGCAGGTGGCTTGACGGACAAATTACTGAAATTTGAAGTTATAACTTCAAACCAGTAATTTCACAGTAAATGGATAAAAAATAAATTATTTTGTTATAACATATAGCATATAAATATATGATTTAACTTGATTAAAACAGTACCTTTTCAGCAGGCAGCAGATTCTCAATCTTCCTCTTAACTGTATGAGAAAAACATGGGATTATGGGTAAATCTTATACCCATAAACTTATGCTTTTTCCTTCTAGTTAAGAGGGCTGGACTGGAAGGGATCATTTGTCTTTTAGACACATGCCCCCTTCTATGACACTGCAGTGAGAGGACAGCCTCCACTGCAGCATTTTTATTGGACAGCTTGTTTCAATGGTGCTTTACCATTGGTCCAAGGCTCCAAGCATTTTAGCTCAGTGCTTCTGACAAGAAGTGAGAGGCACTGTGAGCTCACCCTCTCAGTCCGCTGCAAACAGAGTGTGCCAGCTTGTATTTAAACTGGCCACTCTGTATGTAGCTTCTGACAGACTGCACAAGAAGCCCCTTAACTCTGGAAATATAGGTGGCAGGAGCCCCAAATTTTGACCAGTGGTAGGACTTCAATTACCTACCCCCCAAATTTGGGACCTCTGTGACTCACCGAGCTATGACCCTCGAAGCTCAATCTTTTTTTTGTTTGTTTGTTTTTATTATTCTAATTTTTTTATGTTCATGGCAGGTGTGTCTCAAATAATGCAGAATATGGCAAGGGAGGGTGAATGTTGCCATGGATAGGGACCAGGAAAGGAAAATTATGGAAAGGTAAATATTCAATTTTCCGTTTTCTTGGTGCCTCTATGGCAGCATACACATGGTAAATAACTCGCTCATAGGTAGGGTTGCTAGATATAGTTTATTTGGGGTTACAAAATTGTAATGTTTTTTTCCCAAAATCGCGGGAAGTTAGTGCGGCTGGATCCGGGCTATAATGAGCTGAGCTATGAAGGTAGTAAATGAAGACCAACTTGCCGCCCAACAAATCGTTTCCGGAGAGACCTGTGCTAAAGCCGCCCAAGAAGATGCTATCCCCTGAGTCGAGTGATTGATTGCTCGAGGTAGCCCCGATTTTAGTTTAGTATACAAGTAAAGGTGCAGGGAACTGGAGCAAAAAATATATCCCACAGTATTAAAACACATGCATTAAAACGCATATAAATTTATGCATAATAGTGGTAATTATGCAAAAAGAGTCCATAGTCTTAGTAATATATTAAAAAGTCCAAGGACCACAGGGGGGATGGTGGCAAGGGGTTCCACACTCAGGGCTGCCATCAGGGGGGAACAGAAACCGTGTTCCAATACTCTGAAAAGGACACAATGGGAGAGGCGCCTCTGGGTGTAGATATAGGGCAAATTTATTAGCAATTTATATACATAGGCAACTCACATTTGTGAAGTCATCAGTAAGCATTTGGTTTAAAATTTCCCAACATGGGGGTAGTCATCAAATTCGCCAGTCCATTCCTGCTTGCTGGGGCGCTCGATGCTCAATGTAAACACCGCAAGGTTGTAGAAGCCAGCTGCAGTGGAGATGAACTCAAAACGAGGCTTGTTGCGCAGTTGTAGAGCAGGTGAGGAGAGATGATGTCATTGGTAAACTACGCGTTTCTTGAGCGTACAGGCTGCGAGTGACATGGCAGCCACACTCCTTCTTCAAGCTCTTCAAAATTGGGGCTACCTCGACTGCGCCCCAAGCCTCGTTTTGAGTTCATCTCCACTGCAAATCAGGAACGGACTGGTGAATCTGAATGTTGGGAAATTTTAAACCAAATGCTTACTGATAACTTCACAAATGTGAGTTGCCTGTGTATAAAATTGCTAATAAATTTGCAATATATCTACACCCAGAGGCGCCTTTCCCCTTGTGCCCAGTTTTAGTTCAACTGGTAGGGATCTGGGATTCCTTGAAGACTGCCTATGCTGCCTATCCTATTTCTGAATCTTGATTATGCTAGCTTCCAACACTATTTTTGGCTTATGGCACCATCAACACCCAAGACCCATTCTTTCTGTACCTGTTTGACAGGTGCATGTAATTTCATTTTTTTTTTCCAAATTTTTAACAGCAGTGCCCGTTCTTGAGCCCAACAAGAGTAACAATGAGGAGTTACAGTGCTCAGGCTCCACCAACACCTAAGGCTCAATTTTTCTGCACCTATTTGACATGTGCATGTAATTTCAATTTTTTTTCTAATTTTTAACAGAAGGGCCCGTTCCTGCACCCAACAAGTAACAGGGCAACCGGTTTGGGCCGAGCATGAGTTTGGTCTGAACATCACCCATTTTAGGTACTCACTTAACACCTGAACTTTCTGGGCACTTGGTGGGATGTTCATCCGCTGAGTGCACAGTCAATAGGTTGTTAGGGCTTCCCTGCTGAGAGCTTAATAAAAAAAATTGTAAAAAAAAGAATGTAAATTGGGGAAAAAAATGGCGTGGGGGACCCTTTGGGTCTGGTATGGATTTTATTCACTTCCCTACTGGCTCATTGTAAAATGATGTCAGCAGGAACACTCCCTCCCTCCTGCAGCCCATCAGAGTACCCGAGTTCCTATCTGCAGCCCATGCCTCATAGAATATACGTTGGGGTGTTTTATTCCCAAAATGGCGTAATTTTGTGGGTAATTCCACTGTCCTGGTGCTCCAGTACCTTCAAAAGTGTGGCATCGCCATACTCAGGAGGAGTAGCAGAATGTATTTTGCGGTGTAATTGGAAGTATACATACGCTGTGTGTGAGAAATAACCTGTTATTATGACAACTTTGTGAAAAAATTTATTTCTTCATTTTCCTAAGAATTGTGGGAAAAAATTACAACTTCCAAAAACTCACCATGCCTCTTACTGAATACCTTGGACTGTCTACTTTCCAAAAAGGGGTAATTTGGGGGGTATTTGTACTGTCCTGGGGTTTCAGGGCCTCAGGAATTGAGATAGGCCGTCAGTACATCAGATGTGATCAAATTTTTATAATTTGCACCATAGCTTGTAGACTATATAACTAATGTTGCCTGGTATGGTTAAGGAGGTGGGTGATCGCTCATCCCTCCGTTTCCTGACCTGTCGAGCAGCATGTTCGGATTTCGGACCCCACGCCATTTTTTTTTTTTAATTTTGGCGTACGGGGGGAGAGGGGGGGTCCCCTCAGAATCCATACTAGACCCGAAGAACCTTGTATAGACCTGGGTGGGAACCCCACTCCATTTTTCTTTCGCAATTTTTTTGGCAATTATTTCTTTTTTTTTTTTACATTCAGCTTTCAGCGGAGAAGCCTGCTGACAGCTGATTACTCATCGGTTGTTAAGGACGTGGCGGCCGGCTTCCCAGCCCCCTGCGTAGCAACCAGCTATATACAGTGTTCAAATAAAAACTGCAAAATGCAAAACACATCAAAAATCGCATCACAAACACAACACTTGCATTTCTGGTGTGGTTCCATTGAAGTCTATTACCTGCAAATTGTGGGAAAAAAGTCCCCGACCATGTTAAATGGACTGTAGTGCATTTCTGCAATCTGCAAAACGCACTAAAAAACGCATAGGTGTGAACCTAGGGTTACTCACTATGTTCAGTTGCAGACACAAGCCTCCTCAATCTCCTACAACTCCCTTGGTTTTTAGACACACCCAGGGAAGATAAGTTCCCAAAGTTTTCTCCCTCAGCAGAAACTCAGAGAGGCCACGCCTGATGGCACAGGAGATGAGCAAGTGATCTGTATCCAGATGATAGGCCCCACTCTGTCAGAACTGGTATTCAGGCAGCCAAAAAGGAGCCTAGCTACTGCGGAGAGCCTCTACCCACTTTCTACCAGAGTACACCCACTCCAGTGGTGTGGCTCTTTGTCCAGGGATCCCACAGCTGTTAGCCTGTGTTACCAGAGCTACTCTGGATTTTATTGAGAGGGCTGCTGTTTTACTTTTTTTTCCCAGTTTCCTGCAGTCTATTAGCACCTATTTCTCTAATTTTTTTTATTTTTTTTTGCAGCTTTTCTTTAGAACATCTTCTACAATCATGTTTTCTTTCCTGTGCCTCAATGGATCTCCTGCAGCTTTTTATATAGCCAGTGACTTTCACCCGAGCCTATACACACATATATATATATATATATATATATATATATATACATTTTGAGAATGTGTCAGTATTGGTCCTCATGATATTCTAACACTTTGTTCTTAAGATAATTGGTTCTTAACATCAACCTGATTGTGTGTATGTATATGCATGTTCTATTGTGGTTTTTTTTTCTTTTTCCTATTATTTGTGTATGTTGTTGTTACTATACAATGATTTTAAATAATGTGTCGAGTTTGCTTCGAGTTCAATTGAAGTATCAGATTTTTTCTGGCAGTGGACCGAACTCTTCACATTAGGGTGTCCGTTTATGAAGCAGTGAAAAAGATTCACTGCTTCATTCTCCGGTATCACGGAGGAGATTGTTCTCCTCTGTGTGCCAGTTTATGAAACTTTGTAGATCGCTTCTCCTTTGGAGGAGTGAAGCGATCAACAAATGCTTCAAACAGTGGAGAACGTCACCTGATACTGGAATCTTGTGAGACTTTACGAGATCACAGTAGCAGAAATTCCCCAAAACACAGAGATGTCAGTTTATCAAGCAGTGATAAATTATCACTGCTCAGTACACGGACAGACGGCGTGGTTAATGCAAATAAAATAAAGAGTCCCCCTACATTATTTATATATTTTATATATATATATACATATATACACACACACATATATACACATATATACACACATATATATATATATATATATATATATATATATATATATATATATATATATATATATATACATAAATATGACAGGGGGACATGGTTACTGTCTTGGGGGTCTAAATGAGGTAGAAAGAAGTTAAAAATCTTCCTCCTTCCCCCCAGATTCCCTCTTCACACCCCGATTCTCCACCTCTGAGCTAGTGAATCGGGGAGGGTGAATTCTGACACAGATCACCAGTGAAGCCCTGAGATCGCAGCTTCACAAACTGGCCGTTTCTGTGTCAGTCAATGAGGATTCTCAGTGTGCAGAGATCATCGGCGGGAGAACATGTTCAAACATGTTCTCCCCTGATTATCTCTGTTTCATAAACTGTTTATGGACTGTGATCAGTGCCAATCCTTTGGATCACCACTGTTCACTGCTTCATAAACGGACACCTAGATTTGAGTGCATGTGCCGAGTACTCCAGCCGGATTTTCTTTGTGATACCAGTTGAATGCTGTTTTTAATTGGTTAGTTTACCTGTAACCTAATGATGGCACATTAGAGCAGTATATAGGTGATTGTGGTGACTAGTTCCAATAGGTAATGACTAAGCGTTAACATTTGCATGAAAAGCGTCTACCTCTTTGTCCCCCACTCCATCTCTCAACCACTGGTCATATGAAGCTTCAATAAAAGGATTTTTGGAAGTGCAGCCGTCCAAAATCATTTCCTTATATCCAGTGGTTTGGCTCTTTGTCCGGGGATCCCCCAGCTGTTAGCCTGTGTTACCAGAGCTACTCTGGACTTTATTGAGGGGACTGCTGTTTATTATGCCAAGTACACACGACCGGTTTGTCCGTCAGAATAAACTCCGAAGGTTTCTCCGACGGAACTCCGACGGAATTCCATTCCAGCGGTCTTGCCTACACATGGTCAATCCAAAGTCCGACCAAATCCGACCGTCCAGAACGCGGTGACGTACAACACGTACGACGGGACTAGAAAAAGGACGTTCAATAGCCAGTAGCCAATAGCTTACGTCTCTTACTTGCTTCAGAGCATGCATCGTTTTTGGTCCATCGGAACAGCAGTTTTTCGAGCGGTTTTCCCGATAGGAACTGGTTCCGGGGGAGTTTCGGCGGAGTTCCGTCGGAAAGATTTAAAACATGTTCTATTTCTAGTTCCGTTGGAATTTTCGAAAGAAAAAGTCCAATGAGGCCCACACACAATCGAAATGTCCGATGAAACGATTCCGTCGGACTTTTCCTGCTGGAAAGTCCGACCGTGTGTACACGGCATAAGAATAATCATAAGTAGCAGTTTGTATTTGATTGTTGTTATACAGTCTTATAGAGACTATGCTATGCAGCCACATGTTACCCCGATCGAGCCACAATGCTATTGCTGTAAAGAATCCTTGTTTGTGTAGCTTTCATAATCTGTTCTGTAATATTCTGTGATCAACTAAATTTATTGAAATTTTCATACAAAATGATACAACAATAGATAGTATACATATGCCAAAGACAATCAGAAAAGCATACTGCAATATAAAAATGTACATAATATATGACATATAACATATGTTATTAGATAAGCACCTGAACGACCACAATATACAGGGATATACAATGTAATACTGACATATAATCACTTGGACTTGATGGACTTGTGTCTTTTTTTCAACCTCACCTACTATGTAACGATGTATATATAAACACCCCACAAAAAGCTGTAATATTCTGCAATGTATTCATGCTCTTTGCCATCATTAGCCTGTTTTGCATTAGCACTTGTAACTTTGCACCTGTTTAGTAAACTGCAAGTTATCAGACTCCATGTCTGATCATTCAGTCAATTGCCTATTCTGCTAAACTAGCATATACAGTATCTCACAAAAGGGAGTACACCCCTCGCATTTTTGTAAATATTTTCTTCTATCTTTTCATGTGACACTTTGTTACAATGAACGGTAGTGCGTGTACAGCTTGTGTAACAGTGTAAATTTGCTGTCACCTCAAAAGAACTCAACACACAGCCATTAATGTCTAAACTGCTGGCAACAAAAGTGAGTACTAAAAAAGTGATTAAGTAATAACCAGTAAATGAATTATGTCGGCGGCCTTTGGCTATGTCCGCAGCCTCTGGCCATGTCTGCAGCTTCTGACCATGTCCGCAGCCTCTGACCATGTCCGCAGCCTCTGATCATGTCCGCAGTCTCTGATCATGTCCGCAGCCTCTGGCGATGTCCACAGTATCTGACCATGTCTCTGATCATGTCTCCAACCTCTGATCGAGACCGCAGTCTATTATATTGTCTGCAGCCTCTGACCATGTCCGCAGCCTCTGACCATATCCACAGCCTCTGGCCATGTCCGCAGTTTCTGACCATGTCCGCAGCCTATGATCATGTCCGCAGCTTCTGTCATGTCAGCAGTCTCTGACCATGTCCACAGTCTGACCATGTCTGCAATCTCTGGCCATGTCCACTGCCTCTGATCATGTCCGCAGCCTCTGGCCGTGTCCGCAGCATTTGACCATGTCCGTAGCCTCAGGCCATGTCCGCAGCCTCTGACCATGTCCGCAGTCTCTGACCATGTCTGCAGTCTCTGACCATGTCCACAGCCTCTGATCATGACCGCAGTCTATTATATTGTCTGCAGCCTCTGACCATGTCCGCAGCCTCTGACCATATCCACAGCCTCTGGCCATGTCCGCAGCCTCTGGCCATGTCCACTGCCTCTGATCATGTCCGCAGCCTCTGGCCGTGTCCGCAGCATTTGACCATGTCCGTAGCCTCTGGCCATGTCTGCAGCCTCTGACCATGTCTCTGATCATGACCGCTGTCTATTATAATGTCCACAGCCTCTGATCATGTCTGCAGTCTCTGATCATGTCCCCAGCCTCTGGCCATATCTGCAGTCTCTGACCATGTCATAGTTATATAGTTACATAGTTAGTAAGGTTGAATAAAGACACCAGTCCATCCAGTTCAACCTGAGTGAGCACCCACAATTCTCCCTATCCCCGCACATCCCCATCCCATCCACTATATTATTATTATTTTTTTTATATATATATTTAAGGTACCCATCAAGATGCCCATCCACTATATTATTATTATTTTTTTTACCCATCAATCTATGCAGCGCTCCACACACACCAGTCCCCACCCCCAAGGGGGTCTGCAATCCAAGGTCCCCAACTCACACCCATACACTAGGGCTAATTTTTTGACAGAAGCCAATAAACCTAACAGTATGTCTTTGGAGTGTGGGAGGAAACCGGAGTACCCTGGAGTAAACCCACGCAGGCACAGCGAGAACATGCAAACTCCAGGCAGGTAGTGTCGTGGTTGGGATTCGAACCAGCGACCCTATTGCTGCGAGGCGAGAGTGTTAACCACTAAACCACTGTGCTGCCCATGTCCGCAGCCTCTGGCCATGTCCGCAGTCTCTAGCCATGTCCGCTGCCTCTAACCATGTCCGCAGTCTCTGACCATGTCCGCTGCCTCTGATCATGTCTGCAGCCTCTGGCCATGTCTGCAGCATCTGACCATGTCCGTAGACTCTGGCCATGTCTGCAGCCTCTGACCATGTCTCTGACCATATCCGCAGCCTCTGACCATATCAGCAGTTTCTGATAATGTCCACAGCCTCTGGCCATGTCAGCAGTCTCTGACCATGTCCGCAGTCTCTGACAAATTCCGCAGTCTCTGGCCATGCCCGCTGCCTCTGATCATGTTCGCAGCCTCTGGCCGTGTCCGCAGCATCTGACCATGTCCGTAGCCTCTGGCTGTGTCCGCAGCATTTGACCATGTCTCTGATCATGACCGTAGTCTGTTATAATGTCCCCAGCCTCTGATCATGTCTGCAGTCTCTGATCATGTCCGCAGCCTCTGGCCATGTCCGCAGCCTCTGACCATGCCTCTGATCATGACCGCTGTCTATTATAATGTCCCCAGCCTCTGATTATGTCCGCAGTCTCTGATCATGTCTTCAGTCTCTGATCATGTCCGCAGTCTCTGATCATGTCCCCAGCCTCTGATCATGTCCGCAGTCTCTGGCCATGTCCGCAGTCTCTGACCATGTCCACAGCCTCTGACCATGTCCGCAGTCTCTGGCCATGTTTGCAGCCTCTGACCATGTCTCTGACCATGTCCGCAGTCTCTGATTCATGTCCCCAGCCTCTGACCATGTCCGCAGCCTCTGACCATGTCTGCAGCCTCTGACCATGTCCGCAGCCTCTGGCCATGTCCACAGTCTCTAGCCATGTCCGCAGCCTCTGACCATGTCCCCAGTCTCTGATTATCTCCTGTATCATGTCTGCAGCCTCTGACTATCTCTTGTGTCATGTCTGCAGTTTCTGATCATGTCTGCAGCCTCTGACCATCTCTTGTATTATGTTCTCGGTCTCTAACCATCTCTTGTATTATGTCTGCAACTCCTGAGGTGAAGTTCTAATAGGAAGAGGTGGGGCCTAAAGAGGAAGGAGTGGAGTTTACAGATAGGGTAGATCTTAAACAGGAAGGGGTGTGGCAAATTCAGATGGGGGTGCCCGATGTTAGTCTTGCCTAGGGCAGCACAAAACTAAGATACACCACTGGTTATGGCACACGTGCGCAGAAGATCGATACCTGCAAAACAGAGGCCCTGCCAATGCGGGGGCCCTGCTAACAGCGGATGACCATTAAAGTGTGCGAAGCATGATGGTGTGCTCTACTGTTCCTCCTCGGGGATCCGGGTCACCCTGCAGATGCATTGATTGCCCTGTGGAACAGGTTCAGGATACATAAGTATGTTTGGCTTGAGGTTAGCAGAAGGGACCAGATGCCATGCAGGCTGTCATGGAGTAACTCCACTTATGTTTAAAAAAACAAAAAAACAAAATGAAAACATATGAAGATTACTGTGCTCTCTGGGTGATCTATGTGCGCGTCGCTGGCGGCGTGTTCCCGGGAACACTGCTCATCACCAACGTCGGTAAAAGGCCAGGTTCTCCTCCTCACAAGGAGATTGCGGTAACATCTCGTTACCACTTACAGTGTACACCAACACACACTGATTCCTCCCCCAATAAAAAGGGACCTGTCACTACCCATCAAAGTACCTGTCACGGTTCATCTAAATACCCAAGTACCTGTCACAGTCCACATGAGTACCTGTCACACTCCATATGAGTACCAGAGTACCTGAGTACCTGTCACAGTCCATCTGAGTACCCGAGTACCTGTCACAGTCCATCTGAGTACCCGAGTACCTGTCACAGTCCATATGAGTACCAGAGTACCTGAGTACCTGTCACGGTCCATCTGATTACCCAAGTACCTGTCACAGTTCATCTGAGTACCCGAGTACCTGTCACAGTTCATCTGAGAACCCGAGTACCTGTCACAGTTCATATGAGTACAGAGTACCCGAGTACCTGTTACCGCCCTTCAGAGTACCAGAATACCAGTCACCAGCCCATCAGAGTACCCGAGTACCTATCTGTAGCCCATCAGAGTACCCAAGTACCTGTCACTAGGCCATCAGACTACCCGAGTACCTGTCACCAGCCCATCAGAGTACCCGAGTACCTGTCACCAGCCCATCAGAGTACCTGAGTACCTGTCTGCAGCTCATCAAGTTACCTGAGTACCTGTCTTCAGCCCATCAGAGTAGCAGAGTACCTATCAGCAGCCCATCAGCGTACCCGAGTACCTATCTGCAGCCCATGCCTCACAATATACGTTGGGGTGTTTGCTTTCTAAAATGGGGTCATTTTGTGGGTAATTCCACTGTCCTGGTGCTCAAGGACCTTCAAAAGTGTGATAGAAATGAAATGAGATGTGTAATTTATGCTCCTAGAACGCCTGAAGGTACTACTTCAATGTTGGGCCTCTGTATGTGGCTAGGCTGTATAAAAGTCCCACAAATGTGATATCACCATACTCAGGATGAGTAGCAGAATGTGTTTTGGGGTGCAATTTTTGCTATATACATGCTATGTGTTAGAAATATCTTATAAATTGACAAATATATGTAAAAAAATGTGTTTTCATTTTTTCCACATTTTCCAAAAACTTTTGGAAAAAAAATAACCATTCAAAAGACTCATTATGCCTCATAGATTATATGTTGGGGTGTTTTCTTTCCAAAATGGGGTCATTTTGTGGGCAATTCCATTGTCCTGGTGCTCCAGGGCCTTCAAAAGTGTAATAGGTGGTTGAGAAATGAGATGTGTCATTTATGTTCGTAGAACGCCTCAAGGTGTTACTTCAATGTTGGGCCTTTGTATGTGGCCAGGCTGTGTAAAAGTCTCACACATGTGGTATCGCCATACTCGGGAAAAGTAGCAGAATCTATTTTGAGGTGTAATTTGTTGTATGCATATGCTGTGTGTAAGAAATAAACTGATAATATGACAATTTTGTAAAAAAAAAAAAAAAAATCTTAATTTTTCAAAGAATTGTGGGAAAAAAATTACAACTTAAAAAAACTCACCATTCTACTTACTTAATACCTTGGGATGTCTTCTTTATAAAAAGGGGTCATTTGGGGGGTATTTGTACTTTCCTGACTTGTTAGTGTCTCAAGAAATGAGATACACCTGATGTACTGAAGGCCTGATCAGAACAGGGGAGGATCCAGAGTCTAGTCTCGGGAGGGGCACTGCCAGAAAATATGATTTTTTGCGGGCAATTTATTGGGGAAATGGCTGGTGTTGACGCTTCAATCATCATGGCACCATAGTTGTTATGGTGTCAGGATGATTGAAGCGGGTTATTTCTATTATTACATTGTTATAGAAAATGGAATAGTTCAACTCACCATAATGCAGAATCAGTGTGAGCCCCAGAGTGTTTCATTGCGGATTGTTCACTTGCCACGTCACCTGCCACAAGTTGTGGATTGTCATTTGCCATGCCACCTGCCAGGAGTTGCAGATTGTCATTTGCCACGTCACCTGCCACACGTTGCAGATTGTCCACTTGCCACGTCACCTGCCACAAGTTGCGGATTCTCAACTTGCCACGTTACTGGCCACATGTTGTGGATTGTCATTTGCCACGTCACCTGCCACAAGTTGCAGATTGTCATTTGCCACATCACCCATAGTTGCCAATATTGTAAAAAAAAAATTAGTAACACTTTTTTACGTGTAGGTGGAGCCTTGCTATAATTAGGGGGCAGGGCATTTGTAGGTGTGACATAGCATAATAGTAAAATGTGGCGCAAAATGTGCATGGTTTACGCAACATAGTGGGTGTGGCTTAAATGGGCATGGCTCGAAAGGGGGTGTGGTTAGAGTCTGGGATGAATGAGGGATGGAGGGAGAAAGAAAGAAAGAAAGAAAGAAAGAAAGAAAGAAAGAAAGAAAGAAAGAAAGAAAGAAAGAAAGAAAGAAAGAAAGAATCAGAATCAGTGGAAGCCCCGAGCGTGTCACCTGTCACGTCGCCTGCCACCAGATGCCATCAGGTGCCCCCAGCAGAGTCCATGCTTGCATCAGGTGCCTCCCCAGCAGAGTCCATCCTTGCATCAGGTGCCTCCCCCTGCAGAGTCCATCCTTGCATCAAGTGCCCCCTAGCTGAGTCCGTCCTTGCATCAAGTGCCCCCCCAGCAGAGTCCGTCCTTGCATTAAGTGCCCCCCAGCAGAGTCTGTCCTTGCATCAAGTGCCTCCCCAGCAGAGTCCGTCCTTGCATCAGGTGCCCCCAGCAAAGTCCGTCCTTGCATCAGGGACCCCCAGCAGAGTCCGTCCTTGCATCAGGTGCCCCCAGCAGAGTCCGTCCTTGCATCAGGTGCCCACAGCAGAGTCTGTCCTTGCATCAGGTGCCCCCAGCAGAGTCTATCCTTGCATCAGGTGCCCCCAACTGAGTCTGTCCTTACATCAGGTGCCCCCAGCAGAGTCCATCCTTGCATCAAGTGCCCCCAGCAGCAGTGGCGTAGCGTGGGTTGTCAGCGCCCGGTGCAAGGCAAGAAATTTGCGACCCTTGACCTATGGACTTTTAGCTCTCCCTGAGTCCCTTCCCTTCCTACAATAGTACTTACCAGCCTGATTCCTACACTGACCACTACACTGATCTACCTATCCACTACACTGACCTACATGATTCCTAGACTGACCATTACACTTACCTACCTGTCCACTGCACTGACCTACCTATTTACTACACTGACCTACATGATTCCTAGACTGACCATTACACTTACCTACCTGTCCACTGCACTGACATACCTGATTCCTATACTGACCAGTACATTGACCTACCTTTCCACTACACACTGCCCACTACATTGACCACTACACACTGCCCACTACATTGACCACTACACTACACTGATTACCACTACACTACACTGATTACCACTACACTACACTGATTACTACACTGCACTATCCACTACACAGCCCAATACACTACACTACAATACCCAGCAAAGCCGTGTCCAGAAGATGGTACCTGCGGTGCATGAGGATGTGGGGCCGACCTAGGCCAAGCTGGGGGTCCAAGGAGTCTTCCAAATGGAGCTTTGTGAAAGAGGGGAGCCAAGACCATCAGTGTCCCCGCTCGTCAGACACGGGGGCGGAGGGTTGGCGGCGGCAGCGGGTGGAGGCTGACCACTTCCTTGTGTTCAGTGGAGAGCGGGGGGTTGCCAGTGTACAATAGAATTTTCTATCTGTCCACTGAAGAGAGAAGCCACCCCTCTGCACTGAACACAAGGAGAAACAACACTTGTGGTGGCAGGGGCGGCCATTTTTGTGTAGCCGCTGCAGTTTTTAGCCAAAAACTTTCCTGATTTTTCCGGGACAAAAGCCCGGGAAAATAATCGAGACAAGCTTAAAACAGGATGAGGGTCCCAAAATTGGGATTGTCCCGGGAAAATCGGGACTGTTGGCAACTATGCATCACCTGCCACAAGTTGTGGATTGTCCACTTGCCTGGTCACCTGTCACAAGTTGTGGATTATCACTTGCCACGTCACCTGCCACACATTGCGGATTGTCAGCTTGCCACATCACCTGCCACAAGTTGTGGATTGTTATTTGCCACGTCACCTTCCACAAGTTGCGGATTGTCATTTGCCACGTCACCTGTCATAAGTTGTGGATTGTCATTTGCCACGTCACCTGCCACAAGTTGAGGATTGTCCACTTGCCAGACAAAAAGGGGGGGAGAAGGGGTTAAAACAACCCCGGGACTTTTAAGGTGCATAAATAAGTAGATAAACATGCATGACTTATCCATAAAAAAGATTTTATTACAATCAATATAAATTACACAACATAGTTAAAAAGTATGTATCTCAGTATCCACATCCAATAGTAGGCAGACAGTCGAAGTAATAGCACTCAAATGAATACCACTCAACATGTTTCGCTCATTGGGAGCTTCCTCAGGAGTTTTGGTATAGATTATGGTATACTAAAAATGATAAGAGGAACGTGGATGAGATATATATAGATATGGATGAGATATATATGAGCTATGTATAGATATATAAAATATATAAGTATATATATGGATAACATGTCATACACAAGCTATAACCAACTAAAGAAATCAAAAAATAAAAAAAAAATTAAACAACAATCAAAAAATCAATCCATCAAAATTAGTGATCTTACCAGGCTGCCAAAGATTGAATATGAATTATATTTGGTAAAAGTATTGCCGATGAATAACATCAGAGATACACAAACATCAGGTAGGTCTCTCAAGTATAAGTTCCCGTCCTAAATGGCCACAGAAGGACACAGAATTGGTATATCCTTAATGAAAAGGAAAAAGGAAATATGAGGGATGAAGTGAAATATTAAACAATTAATGTTAAAAAGGGGCATCAAATCTGAGCACCATGTTAACACAGAGGTTACCTTCGCTAGAATCAAAAAACTCTTTTGCTAGAGGTAAAGAATCCTCACAGCAAGTCATGGACAACATTAATGGTATCCAGACATGTGGATGTATAAGGGTACCTCTCCCACCCCATGCCTGTTTGAACCATCACTATTAGTAAGTGTCCTATATGTAGCTCTGTTTGATTCCTAAATGGTTTACACATATGAACTCCATTTGATCAGTACTTTTTTTGCTTTTTCGCTGTACCCTTATACATCCACATGTCTGGATACCATTAATGTTGTCCATGACCCTTTGATTACTGGCTATGGATCTTCATAGCATATTGATGCAATATTGCTTTTCACACTTGCAGTGAGGATTCTTTACCTCTAGCAAAAGAGATTTTTTATTCTACCGAAGGTAACCTCTATGTTAACATGGTGCTCAGATTTGATGCCCCTTTTTAACATTAATTGTTTAATATTTCACTTCATCCCTCATATTTCCTTTTTCCTTTTCATTAAGGATATACCAATTCTGTGTCCTTCTGTAGCCATTTAGGATGTTAACTTATACTTGAGAAATCTACCTGATGTTTGTGTATCTCTGATGTTATTCATCGGCAATACCTTTACCAAATATAATTCATATTCAATCTTTGGCAGCCTGGTTAGATCACTAATTTTGATGGATTGATTTTTTGATTGTTGTTTGATTTTTTTTTTTCTTTAGTTGGTTATAGCTCGTGTATGACATGTTATCCATATATATGCATTTATATATTTTCAATTGTAAATTGTACATTTTATCATGCAATATGATATCTCATCCATGTTCCTCTTATCATTTTTAGTATAGGAGGAAAACAAAAAGTGTAGCGCTATAACTGTGATAAAAATCCACACAAGGGGTGTAGAATCCCACTGGTGAAAATGATATCAGAAAATTCACAAATGTGTAGACCACCTCTACATTTGTGTACTAAAAATAAAGAGTGAGTATTTTCAGAGATTCGTGTATAGATAAATGTCTATAGACAGTGCAAGTGTATCTCATTAGGAAAAACATCTAAAAAAACAGGAAATAAAAACAACAATAATATAACATATAAAGAAGGCTAGACCCAAATGAATGGGAAATCTGGGATATTATAACAACCTATCCATGCAGGCATATAGAGGCAAATCCACATGTATAACGTGGATATAAGGACCAGGGATTGTAAACACAGGAATATGATGGAATGGCTAATGGACATATATAAAATAAGAAGTCTATATAAGTTGACAGTTCTTGAAGGTACAAGATGTTCAGAACGTGTATATGTCCTTCACAGCCAGGTATACAGCATACCAGCATCCAGGGCCAAATCTTCTTATAAAACACACACTTTGATCTGGAAGAAATGAAATGCCCTTACCAGAAATGTTGGCGGTTGTATAGGCTTGTACCGTCTAAGCGGTAGAGTTAAAGTTGATTCCAATCCTGGAGAGGTGCCGGATAGGCAGGAAGATCCTCACGGCTTCAACACTCCTAGAAGGGATAGAGGTAGGCCCGATGCTCCTGTGCTTGTTTTTCTTGATCAGGTTTCTTATCCAGATATGGGCTGGGGTCTTTCACCGGATTCCACTCGCTCAGCGGCAACCCCCCACCTGTTGTACTCAGCTCCTCCGAAAAGATTTAAAGGGTTGCGCCACACCTTGCATTCTGCTGGTTTTGCTGCCTGTAGTGTTGGAAAAGAAACCATCTGCAGAGACTCCTGGATCGATTCCTCCCATCAGCGGCCGTAAATGGTTTACCGACACTTGCTCAATGAAAGATGTTCCATATTTCCGGAAGTAACACCACTCAAAAATCAGTATTAGTCCAGATATCAGTAATGATGTGCCAGTAAGAGCAACATAGAACTTTGGAGTCAGTGTACTGATAAAAGCAGACACGGCCAGCATGATCTCGTAAAGGCGGAGTGGGGCTTGGAAATGTTAAAGAAGAAGCAGGCCCGCCAGCAGCAGCAACAGCCACACTCATTTTTAGTATACCATAATCTGTACCAAAACTCCTGAGGAAGCTCCCAATGAGCGAAACATGTTGAGTGGTATTCATTTAAGTGGTATGTCTGCCTACTATTGGATGTAGATACTGAGATACATACTTTTTGACTATGTTGTGTGATTTATATTAATTGTAATAAAAATCTTTTTTATGGATAAGTCATGCGTGTTTATCTAGTTTATTTACCTTAAAATACAAGCACCTTAAAAGTCCCGGGGTTGTTTTAACCCCTTCTCCCCCCTTTTTTGTCTATAAAACTTATGGGATGTGGTGCTAAGTGTTGATTGTTTCTTCCTTAATTATTATCTTTGATGTCCACTTGCCAGGTCACCTGCCACAAGTTGCGGATTGTCCACTTGCCACATCACCTACCACAAGTTGCGGATTGTCCACTTGCCACATTACCTGCCACATGTTGCGGATTGTCACTTCCTGTGTCCCAGGCAGCAGATAGATGATGTAATCTCTCTGCTGCCCACGCCTGCCTGCACAGTGAGTGAGGGCGGAACTGCAGGGATGCAGGGTGGGCGCCGGGCGGTGAGAGATGATGCCATCTCTCTGCTCTGCTGATTGCCCAACTCACCCATCGAGCCTCCCAGCTGCGTCCGCTCTCTCACCCACCCGCTGAGCCGCCCAGCTGCCTGTCCGCTCGCACAGTCATTGTGACTGTGCAAGCAGACGGGCAGCTGGGCGGCTCGGCGGCTCACCCACTGCGCCGTCAGCACACACTTGCCCGCTGAGCCACCCGACGGCTCACCCACCGCACCACCCGCACACTCACCTGGCCACAACTAATTTCTCAGGGGGGGCAATAGCCCTGTTGCCCCCCCCCCCCGGATCTGCCCCTGGATCAGATGTGATCAATTTTCAGTGATTGGCACCATAGTTTGTAGACTCTGTAACTTTCACAAAGACCAAATAATATACACTAATTTGGGTTATTTTACCAAAGCTATGTAGCAGTATAAATTTTGGCAAAAATTTATGAAGAAAAATTACTAATTTGCAAAATTTTATGACAGAAACAAAGAAAAAGGCATTTTTTTCACAAAATGTATGGTCTTTTTTTATTTATAGCACAAAAAAATAAAAAACCCACTAGTGATTAAATACCACTAAATGAAAGCTCTATTTGTGTGAAAAAAAGGCGCAAATTTCATATGGGTACAGTGTTGCATGACTTGTCATTTAAAATGTGAGAGCGCTGAAAGCTGAAAATTGGTCTGGGCAGGAAGGGGGTATAAGTGCCCTGCATTGAGGTGGTTAATAGAGTTGTAAAGGCAGAAGGTTGTTTATCTTTTTCTTAATGGTTTTTATTGAGTTTCCACAGGGTATAAATGAAATACAGTATTACACCAGCAAGATCTACAATAGTACATAAAAGAAAATAGTACAGGGGTATTGCATAGTCAATTTTTACATCGAAAGTACTATAGGAACATAATCTCAGAAAATATGCATTTGCTCTGTCAGTATAAATTTAACTGAGTAATACCGTTTCCAAAACTAAATAAAGTACATAAGTAGAAAAATATAAAAAGTAAAATAAAAAGTACAAAGGTAAAGAAGGTGGAGGAAGGAATGGAGGGAGGGGGGGAGGGGGGGGGATTTGTCTATGGTCTGACTATCCCATGAACATGAATAGCGTGAATATAGCTAGAGTACGGTGAATTTTTTAAAAGCGTCTAACATCAATTACCTTTAAACCATGTTGTCCATATTTTCCATTGGTTATCAAATTTTTTCTTTTTGCCACATCTACTAGCTGGTAGAGATTCGTACACATAATGAGTATGAGTGTTTGTGAGAATGCATTTGGTGCTTTGTCTGCCTTCCAATGCTTGGCTATTAGTGTTCTAGCCACTGGTTCATGCCAGGAAAGTCGACCGATACAAACCTCAGAAGACTTTACACCCACATACAACTTCCACGGACAGACACAGATACCAGGATAGTAGTGTCAATAGATATAGAAAAAGCCTTCTACACGGTAGATTGGGTGTTTATGTCCAAGGTCCTGGAGGCAATGGGTTTTGGGGCACAATTTAGAGGATGGATCTCCATGCTGTATAGAAACCCAAAGGTAGCTATTAGGATGGGATCGAGGATTTCTGACTCCTTTGCGGTGGGCAGGGGCACAAGACAAGGATGCCCGCTGTCACCTTTCTTGTTTGCTCTGGTTATGGAGCCCCTGGCCATCGCACTGAGAACCTCTAGTGAGGTGCAGGCAATCAGAGTGGGTGCAATTCAGGAGACACTTGCTTTATACGCGGACGACATGCTCCTGTTTCTAAGTGACCCCGCCGCATCATTAGAGGCAGTATTAAAGATTCTAAATGAATTTGGTGAGTTCTCTGGGTTGAAAGTAAATTGGAGCAAGTCGTCTATATTACCACTGGACACCAAAGCTATGGAAAAAGCAAACTCAGGAGTGCCTTTGCAGTGGGTAACATCACTTAAGTACCTGGGGGTGAAAATTACGACAAATATACAGGAATATATCCCCTTAAACTTACTTCCCCTTTTGACCCTTCTTAAACAAAAAGTGCTTTCTTGGAGTAAATTACCCCTTTCGCTTACAGGTAGAATCAGCCTGCTTAAAGCGGGGGTCCACCTATCTATCGTTTTTTTTTTTTGAGTTCATTCACAAACTTTTCTTCTCAGCATTACATACTCACATATATGTGTGTAATATGTCCGCCTGTGTCAGATTTCGTCGGAAAGAATAACTTATATTATTCACTGCAGGTGGTTTCCATCTTCATTGTGGGCATTTGAAGCCCACAAGCATTTATTTCCTGGATGTGGTGAATGCTGTGCTCCCAGCATTCACCGCTCATTCCCGCACATGCTCAGTGGCATCCTGGGAAGCCTGAGACTAGCTCCCAGGAGTCTGGGAGAGGCTAGAAACACGCCTACTCCCACGGGAATAGAACCAGGAAGTGCAAAGAAGAATAGAAAAATAAAAGGTAATTACGGCGATTTAAATTTTTTTAAACGGCATGTCAGCATCTAGCCAAGGAAGAGAATACATACAGATATTGTTCAAAATTTGCGTGGAACTCCGCTTTAAGATGAAGTTTCTACTGGTAATACTTTACTTTATACGTCACTGCCCAGTTTGGATACCCAAATCATACTTCAAACAAATTGAAGGAATTATAGGATCCTTCCTCTGGCCCCCTAAGCCCCCTAGGATAGGAACCAAAGTATTACAAGAACCTTGTGATCAGGGAGGAATGGCACTGCCAGACTGGCACAAATACTATCTAGCAGGCCAGATGGTGTTTGCCCAGAGATGGTTGGTGGCGGATGACGGGGACTCTGCCACTGTCCTAGAAGCGGCACATCTGGGAGCTTATGAAAGCCTTAGACTTGTGCTGTTTCGTGGTACAAAATCTGACCTACCTTTGACCATAACTATGAAAGCTACTATTAAGGCCTGGGAGATGGCGGTAAGGTTGGTATCACCTAGTTATGAAGGACTGTCCCCATCGACCCCAATCTGGATGAACAAAACTTTACCCCATTTTTATAACTTACCTGATCCAGGGATTTGGGCAGTTAAGGGCGTAAAAACATTAAAAGATATCACAACATTTGGGGAACTTATGACTTTCTCTCAGTTACAGTCAAGACATGAACTGCCCAACTCATACTTATTTCGCTTCTTCCAGATTAGGCACGCATTTCAAAACCAATTTAGAAAGCTGAGGGTGGCATCTCTGCCTTCCGTACTTGAATCATTACTGTCAGCAGAAGATTTGAGTAAGGTCCTCTCGGTGACGTATAAAGAATTCTTTAAATTAACACCAAAAGCAGTATCAAAATGCAGAACCAAATGAGAAATGGAAGTTCCAGAACTGCAGGGGGAGGACTGGGATGACCTTTGGAATCAACCGTTCAGACATCTAGTATCAGCCAGAGACAGACTAATACAATTTAAATTCTTACATAGAAGTTACTATACGCCAGCCAGGTTGGCCAGAATCTATGGTGGAGCATCGGCTGAATGTTGGAGATGCTCTGCATCCCCGGCCAGTGCGGAACATATTTTTTGGCTATGTTCACATATACAATGTTTCTGGAAAGAGGTTGTAACATGCATTTCAGATCTCATATTGGTACCTATACCATTGACTATTAGGGTGTGTCTATTGGGTCTCGTGGAAGAGGTGGTTCCAAAACGAGCCATGAGAACGCTACCCACTATTTTATTGTTTTACGGAAAAAAAAACATTCTGCTTAAATGGAAAAATGCCCAAGCTCCTGACATAAAACTTTTGGAAAAACCTGGTGAACTCAATGTTACCCCATTATAAATACACATACGAAGCAAGGGGATGTATCAAAAAATTTGATAAAATATGGAAAGTATGGTATGAATCAAACACCACAGTGGGTTAAATAAAAAGGAAATAGTAGTCAGTAAGAACAATTAAAAGGTAATGTGAATGACATGAGGGTGTAGGCATATAATGTTTGGCAGTTACAGAATGGCAGTAATATGATGAAAAAATTAAAGATTGTTACTTTATAACTCTTTATACATGATCACCAAAAGCATGGTTTTAGGAATATTGAAGGAAGACTAGATGCGTATGGCATGTATCGATAATTATGCTTTGTGAGCTGTGACAAGGGGGGGGTTAGTAGTTTATAGGAGAATGTTACGAGGGCCCTGTGCGGCCAATGAGGTACTGGGAATTTTGCTATGTTGGCAGATTCTCAGAAATGTTTATCAAAAATGTTTCCAATAAAAAGAAATTAAAAAAAAAAAAAAATGTGGGTGATCACAGTTCTGAATTCGGTTGGGAAGGTATCAAAACCTACAATTAATATTGCTAGGCCTGGGTTGGGACGGGTCAGAACAACAGTGATGCTTGATATTGACCGAAAGATAGAGTTCCAAAAACTGGTTAAGTGTTTTGAGGCCCAGAACATATGTAGCAGGTTGCCTGTTGCTCCGCATTTTCTCCAGCATAATGGAGAGTTATGATTTCCAAACGTGGAGATTCTATATGGTGTGAGATACCATCTAAGTGCTATCTTCTGAGATAGTTCCCAGTGATTAACGCATGTGGAGGCTTTGTAAAGCGATCGAAATGCATGTTGCCACTGTGAGCTTGTAATATGCATGTCGAGGTCTGACTCCCATTTCTTATAGGGCTGGGACTTTATGTTGAAAAAGGTTGTAGAACAAAGAAATACCTTTAGCTGGGGTTGGTTTTGTGGTGAAGTATCTCCACACTTCTTTTGGAAGGTATATATGATATGATTTAATGGAACGCAAGAGGTGAGCTATTTGATTGTATTTGTATTGCTCGGCAGGACAAAGGTTGTATTGGTTCTTAAGTGAAGTAAAGGGAATAAGGGAATTATCAGAGTGCAAGTGAGCGATTGTTTTAATGCCTTTGTCGTGCCAGTCCCAGATATTGAGATTTGGGATGGCATGAGAAAGAATTGTTATAGGTATAGGGATGTCCATTTGACTGGATATCGGGGTTAGGACATTGCAGAGATCTCTCCATGCCAATACTAATGCTTGGATAGTGAGTGGTAGTTTGTTAAAGGGAGGGGGTTTCCAAACGTCTAGGAGCAAGAGACATTTTAGATCATTAGAAGGGATCAGAGTTTGTTCGATGCCGCACCATAAGGTGTCAGGTGCCGGGTCGAACCACTCTTTAAGTTATGTAAGAATAGCTGCTCGATAATAATCTTTAATATCAACTAGCCCCATACCGCCCGCTAGTCTATGTTTGACCAGAAGGGTTTTAGAGCATCTCGGTCTCTTAGATTTCCAGATATACATAGAAAGCAAGATATTTAAGGCTTTGATATATATGTTGTGTATTGGGACTGCCAGGGTTCGAAATATATAAAGTATTTGGGGCAGGAGCAACATTTTAAATGAGGCTAGGCGTCTCGTTCCAAGTCAGTTCTATATTGGCCAGTCTTTTTGTTTCCTTGGAGAGTTTGTTAATTAAAGATTAATAAATGGCTTCTGCTAGATTTTGAGGATTCTTAGTTAGTTTTATACCTAGATATGTAATGTAATATTGGGATTTTAAGGAGGGTGCTATTCCTATTTCTAGTATGATTGACTTTGTAAAATTTACTTTGTAGTATGAGATTTTGCTGAATTCGTTAAGGGTGTCACGCGCGTGCAGCAGTGATGTGTTAGGTGATGATAAGAATAGGATAATATCATCTGCAAATAAGTTTATATTGTGGGATTGTCCTTGTATGGAGAAGCCTGAGATATTAGGATGGGTCCTAACTCTTTCTGCTAGGGGCTCAATAAGTAAGTTAAAAATTGAGGAGGAAAGAGGGCAGCCCTGCCTTGTGCCATTAGATATAGTAAAGGTATCTGATAATAAGTTAGATGTGAAAACTTGTGCACAAGGAGAGGAGTACAAAGCCAGTATGGCAGATAAGATAGGACCAGTGAAAACAAATTTTTGCAATGTATGCCTCATATAGCCCCAATGTATCCTGTCAAATGCCTTTTCCGCATCCAAAGAGAGATTGGTCAGGTTTTTAAGAGAGGGAAGAATAGGGAATAGTCTGTGGGCTAAAATTTTTGCATAAAGCTTAACATCAGTGTTGAGTAGTGATATCGGTCTAAAGTTGGGCGGAGACATGGGCTCTTTACCGGGTTTTGGAATAGTCACCACATAAGCCTTAAGCATTTCAGGGGGAAATGAGGCAGAGGACACTGCAGCCGAGTAGACTGTCTGTAGGGTCGGAGTTAGCTTGGATTGAAATGTTTTGTAATAATCATTAGGCAGGCCATCCGGACCTGGAGACTTACCTAGTGGAAGTGTTCGTATCACTTTCTGACCATGCTCCTGTGTCTATCACAGTGGTGGAGACTCCGTTATAGGGGCGTTAAGGGACGTAAGTTGTGTTTGTGAGAGAGAGGGAAGATTCATTTTTGTCAAGAAGGCCTGTATGTTTTCCTCTGTTGGTTGTGGTGTATTAGGGTCTTTATCTAGATTGTATAGTGTTGAGTAGTATTCAGCAAAGGAATTTGCTATTTCTTTAGGGTTGTATATTTTGTGTTTACCTGTTGGATGGAGCAAAAATGGGATTTTAGATTTGGTCCTGGCTGTTTTGAGCCTCTGGGCTAAGAATTTGCCTGTTCGATTGTCAGATGAATAATGGGACAATTTTAGAGATTGTATGTGTTTGTCATATTGTTCAATGAGTAGGAATCTGAGATCAGAATGGAGTTGAGAAAGTTTTTGGGCAGTGTAATGCCCTGTACACACGGTCAGACATTGATCAGACATTCCGACAACAAAATCCATGGATTTTTTCCGACGGATGTTGGCTCAAACTTGTCTTGCATACACACGGTCACACAAAGTTGTCGGAAAATGCGATCGTTCTGAACACAGTGACGTAAAACACGTACGTCAGGACTATAAACGGGGCAGTAGCCAATACCTTTTATCTCTTAATTTATTCTGAGCATGCGTGGCACTTTGTGCGTCGGATTTGTGTACACACGATCGGAATTTCCGACAACGGATTTTGTTGTCGGAAAATTTTATAGCAAGCTCTCAAATTGTGTATGTCGGAAATTCCTATGGAAAATGTGTGATGGAGCCTACACACCGTCAGAATTTCCGACAACAAGGTCCTATCACACATTTTCCATCGGAAAATCCTATCGTGTGTACAGGGCATAAGAGTTTGAATTTTTTTTATTCAAAGTCTATAGGGTTTTGATATTGTTAATAAGTAGATTCAGCTTTTGTGTCCTCCGCCTCTTCTCCCCTGCACATATCTGTAGTATTATCCCCCTAATAAAGGCCTTATGTGCGCACCATAGCATTGCAGGGTCAGATACAGAGTTGGTGTTCACATCAAAAAACTCAGATAATTTATTTGTTATATTTGTGACATGCTGAGACATTTGAAAGATACGTGAATTAGCTCTCCGTATATATGTAGGACTCGGAGTGTGCCCCTCCACCACTGTGATAGACACAGGAGCATGGTCAGACCATGTTATATCTTGTATGGTGGAGGAGGACACTGCTTGTAAAAGTATCTTGTCCACTAGTATCAGATCTATTCTGGAATAAGAATTATGCCTAGCAGAGTGAAAGGTAAAGTCCTTTTTCGTTAGCATGTTGGCATCTCCATATGTCATAGATGTCTTCTGAATGTAGCAGAGGTTGAAGTAAGAGGGGAGGTCGTTTGGCCCTGGATGTGGTGTCCAATGAGTAGTCTGCTGTTATGTTGTGGTCTCCGCATATCACCAGTGAGCCTTTTTGAATAGTGGTGATTTTGCGATAAAGCCTTTTCAAGAAACGGAGTTGATGGGAATTTGGCGCATATAAGTTAGCAATTGTGTAAGGTTTATTATTGAGTTCTCCTACAAGTATGAGGTTTCTTCCTGCTGGATCAACGTGGGTTTCTGATAGGCTGAAGGTCACAGAGTCTCTGATAGCGATAAGGACTCCATTTTGTTTCGAGGGAGCTGAAGCAAAAAATATGTGGGGGAATTTTTTATGTTGAAAATAGGGGGTGTTGCAGGTTGAAAAATGTGTCTCTTGAAGACATAAGACATCGGCCTAGAGTTTAAGTGCTTCCCCAGATCGAGGCTCTTTTGGCCGGGTGGTTGAGGCTGTTTACGTTGAAGGAGACTATTTTAAGAGCCATGTATGTAGGGTAAGTGTAGATGCTTACAGTACCTTAGTCTTGGTAACGCAGGCCATCTTGCTTTGAAGTTCCGATGGTAGTTGAGTTGACTTGGGTTGCACAAATCCAGATCGGTGAGAGCGTTCATATAGAGGCCAAACCAGTAGAAAGGGGGTGAGGTTGCGGGGGGGGGGGGGAATAAATAAAACCAAATTGTAAAAAAAAACAAGTATTGCAATAAAAAGACAAAGTCAAACTTGAACTTGAGGGCAGAACAATTGCCCATAACTCAGAGGGGGAGAATTCACAACTGAGTACTCCAGAATTTATCAGGAACCTTGATGAATAAAAGTAGGTTTAATTCTTGTACTTGGGTGCTTTTGAATTATGTTGTTTGTTGCTTTTCTTTCTTGACACCGTTTGCCAGTCATACTGGGTGTTTAGTTTCGCAGGGGGAGAGGGGCCTGCAGGTGATTGATCAGACAGTATATCCAAGGATCGAAGTAGCTCGAGCCCCTCTTCTACGTCTGTGACTACTGTGGTGTTACCTTCATGAGTGACCATTAGTTTAACAGGTTATCCCCAGCGGTATAGGATATTATGATTGCGTAGGGCCTTGGTCACCGGCAACAAAGATTTGTGTTTTTGCATGGTGAATTGTGAAAGATCCGCAAATAATTAAATATGCGCAAATCTTTCTGGGGGTTGTTGGCTTTTGCGGAACGCAGACATAAGTTGTTCCTTGGTTTGATAGAAATGCCCCCGCATCAGGATATCTAGGGGAATATTATCTGGGACGGCTTTGGCAGTCGGTGAATGCGGTCAATGTGGATTTCAGATTCTGAAATGGTGGGTAGGAAGGTCTTAACTAGATCTTGGGTGTACTTCTGAAGTTGTAAGGGGAGAACAGTCTCGGGGACCCCCGTATTTTAACATTGTTTCTCCTTGATCTATCTTCAAGGTCAGCGACCTTTAACCTAAGCCATGCGATCTCTTCTGAGTGATCATTATGGGCGTCAATGAGGGTGTTGTGGGATGATGCAAAGTCCAACATTTTATCCTCTATATGGTTTACCTTCCCTCCTAGGGCTCCCAACTCTGTTTTAAAGTTATTCACACAATGTAGCGTATCTGTGTGCATAGAGCTGTGGAGGGAGACAAGCATGTCTTTGAGTGTGGTGTCAGACACAGGCTTACCCGTTGTGGAGAATGCGGTGAACGGGTCCACTAGTTCTCTCATGTCTTCCATGCAATCCTGGCTCATGCCCACCTGCTGGATGTCATCAGCCAACCTGGGTTTTGACTTAGCTGGGCTACGGGAGAGAGAAGTGGAGGTGTCTGGAGATCTGTGTGCTGGGTCTGCTTGTGAGCCTGGACTTGATGTTGCAGACCACGAGCTGCCTGTGGGGGAAGGAGAGCTGGTCTCTGCACCAGCGCCATCTTAGAGAGGATCGCGGTCCTTTCGGCTGAAAGAAATCTTGCAATTTCTTCAGCTGTGCCGTGTCTTTTCTTTTGTGGGTCATCTGGCTGGGTCAGCGGTGCCTTTTAAGCTTGCCGTGGGTGTAGATTGGGGTAGCGGTGTCGTCCCAAAATTCTCTGGTTCCTATAGCTGGAGCGGAGCTGTGGAGTCACACGTCCATTCAGCTGCGAGGTAGCCACGCCCCCAAGGTTGTTTATCTTAATGCATTCTATGCATTAAGATATAAAACCTTTTGAATGGAGTGGCCACTAATACTTACCTGAGCCCCATCTCTCTCCAGCGATGTCCACCATTGTCTAAGCCACCCGGGACACTCCTACTGGTTGGCTGAGACACAGCAGTGGCACCATTGGCTCCCGTGGCTATCAATCAAAGTCAGTCAGCCAATCAGGGGAGAGAGGGGGCAGGCCAGGTCAGGGCTCCGTGTCTGATTGGACACAGGGAGCTATGACTCAGCTTCGGTGTCCCAATAGAAAGCTGCTGACTGTGGGGGCACTCTGTAGGAGGGAGGGGCCAGGAGCAGCAAAGAAGATCAGGATCCAGGCTGCTCTGTGCAAAACCAACTGCACAGAGGAGGTAAGTATAACATGTTTGTTATTTTTTTTGATCAGTTTCTCATCCTGGGAGGAAGAGACTGATCAGGCTTGGCTGTTGTTTCTCTAAGCTAATATCTGTAAATCCTACAAAAGAATTTGAATAAAGCTTATTCAATTTGGACTGCTTTGTTTTCTTTTGCCTCCGTCCTCTCGTCAGGTACATTCTGGTCTTCAACTGATCTTAAGTTCTCTTGGAAGGAAGATCTCTGCAGTCCCTGTCATATCTAATGTCTCATGGGTGGACAATCCCTTACTCATATAATACTTTGATGGGGGGCTGCATCTGAGACTGAAAGGAGAGCCAAGACTCTAGGTGGGATTTACTACTTGCTCTAGACTTCCTTTCCAGCTCCAGATGAGATCTCTTTGCAGTCCAGCTTGGGTAAAGACTGAGCCAAAGTCAAGCACTCTAAGGCCCATCAGATCAGCCAGAAAGTTTGCATCCTTGAAAGTTTTAGGCTAGAAATGATCCTTTGGTTACTTACAGCTCCAGGTGGGATCCCATATAGTCCAGTTGAGATAAGGATTGAGCCATGATGTCAATCTCTCTATGGCTACATCCTCAGCAGGAAGCTTGCCCAAAATCAGGGCCTTTAGGACCCTTTGGTAGCTTGCTGCTCCAGATGGGATCTCTTTCAGTCCAGTTTTGACTAAATTCTAAGTCATGAAGGCAGCCTCTCTAAGGGTCCTTTTTTCCACAGTCAGGAGGTTTGCAAGAATCTGGGCCTTGTGCCATGAGGGATCCTTGTTGGCATTCTGCCTAGTATGGTTACTGTTTATACCCATACTGTGTTGCAATCTGAGATGGCTTTGGCATCCTATGAGAACAAAGTTTTGTTCCTCCCATATGCAGAACCACCAAGGATAACTGGTTCCCTGCCATGGCTATTGGGATACTTCAAGCATGCTTTCAAGCTACAGCTTTGCTTTGTTCGAGTTGAACCCATGTTCGACTCGAACATCGTCTGTTCGCCCCTTCGCTGAATTGCGAACGATATAGGCCGTTCACGCCAAATTCGTGTGGCGCGTCACGGCCCATAATTCACTGCGTCATCGCAGTGCATTGCTGGCTGATGATTGGCCAAGCATGCACTATGACCCGCATGCTTGGCCAATCACAGTGCCGTTAGTAGAGAGAGCTGTAATTGGCCAAAGCCAGGGTGGCTTTGGCCAATTATGGCCCAGGGGGTTTAGAACACGCCCCACACTATATAAGGCCGCCTGCACGGCGTTCAGTGTTCAGCTAAAGCTGCAAGTTAGTTTAGTGTGACCTCTGCACAGTGTTCAGCTAAAGCTACAAGTTAGGGTAGTGTGTCCTCTGAACAGTGTTCAGCTAAAACTACAAGTTAGTGTAGTGCGACCTCTGCACAGTGTTCAGCTAAAGCTACAAGTTAGTGTAGTGCGTCCTCTGAACAGTGTTCAGCTAAAGCTACAAGTTAGTGTAGTGCGTCCTCTGAACAGTGTTCAGCTAAAACTACAAGTTAGTTTTTTGTGAGCTCTGCACAGTGTTCAGCTAACGCTACCTGTAGAAGGTTGGTGGTGTTTTCCTGATCCTGTCACTACCGCAGGCAGCTAAATAAGCTACAAGTTATTTTTTTGCGAGCTCTGCACAGTGTTCACCTAAAGCTACCTGTAGAAGGTTGGTGGTGTTTTCCTGATCCTATCACTACCGCAGGCCGCTAAAAAAGCTACAAGTTAGTTTTTTGCGAGCTCTGCACAGTGTTCAGCTAAAGCTACCTGTAGAAGGTTGATGGTGTTTTCCTGATCCTATCACTAACGCAGGCAGCTAAATAAGCTAAAAGTTATTTTTTTGCGCGCTCTGCACAGTGTTCACCTAAAGCTACCTGTAGAAGGTTGGTGGTGTTTTCCTGATCCTCTCACTACCGCAGGCAGCTAAATAAGCTACAAGTTATTTTTTGCGAGCTCTGCACAGTGTTCACCTAAAGCTACCTGTAGAAGGTTGGTGGTGTTTTCCTGATCCTATCACTACCACAGGCAGCTAAATAAGCTACAAGTTATTTTTTTGTGAGCTCTGCACAGTGTCACCTAAAGCTACCTGTAGAAGGTTGGTGGTGTTTTCCTGATCCTATCACTACTGCAGGCAGCTAAATAAGCTACAAGTTATTTTTTGTGAGCTCTGCACAGTGTTCACCTAAAGCTACCTGTAGAAGGTTGGTGGTGTTTTCCTGATCCTATCACTACTGCAGGCACCTAAATACGCTACAAGTTAGTTTTTTGCGAGCTCTGCACAGTGTTCAGCTAAAACTACCTGTAGAAGGTTAGTGGTGTTCTCATACTACAGGCAGGCAGTTGATTTTGCTAGCTGCAGTATCAGTATATATATATCCCAGCTTAGTGCAGCTACAGGCCATTAGTATGTCTGGAAGGCCAACAAGGAGAGGCAGACAGTCACAAGCCAATAAAATAGGGCAAGCAGGGTCTGTGTCTAGAGGCAACAGTGCTGGTCGTGGAGACGGTGCATCCTCATCAGCACGTGGCCGTGGGACACGCTTGGCCTTTTTTTCAGCAGCTGGCTGTGTTGAGCCGCAACATGCGGAAGACTTGGTCGAGTGGATGACCAAGCCGTCCTCATCCTCCTCATCCTCCTCATCCTCTCTCACCCATGCTCAGGGTACTTTGTCTGGCAAAGCAGCTGCCAATGCGGCCTCTTCCCTTGGCTCAATGGCATCAGTGACTCCTTCCCTAGCCCCACCATGTCCTCCTGAGGAGTCCCTCGATTTGTTTGACCACAGTGTTGGGTACATGCTCCAGGAGGATGCCCAGCGTTTAGAAGGCTCTGATGATGATACTGAGCTAGATGAAGGCAGTAACGTGAGCACGGACAGAGGGGGTGCCCAAGAAGGTCAGCAATCTGGCAGTCATGCTCCCCCTGCTGCAGCATACTGCCAGGTTTGCTCCAGTGATGAGAAGGGAGGGGATGATGAGGTCACTGACTCAACGTGGGTGCCTGATAGGAGAGAGGAGGAGGAGGCACATCACCAATGAGGCAGGATGCCCTCCAGGGGCCAGCCTAAGGGCAGCACACTGACTGCATCACACCCCAAAGCCCTGCATGTGCAGGGCGCTGCTGTCTCTGCACGTTATTCCAAAATTTCTTTGGTGTGGGCCTTTTTTGAGACGAGTGCATCAGATCGCACCACTGCTATTTGCAACATATGTCTCAAGCGTATCTCGCGTGGCCAAAACATCTCCCGCTTGGGCACCACATGCTTGACCAGACATATGTTGACCTGCCATGCAGTTCGTTGGCAAGCATATCTAAAAGACCCACACCAAAGAACAAAGAGGACCTCTCCTTGCTCCTCATCAGCTGAGATGTCCAACCCCACTATAACTTCAGTCCTCTCTGAGACCTGCACTGAGAGGAATAAAGGTGTAGAATTAGGTGTGTCACAGCCAAGTACTTGTGGGCAATCTGCTTTCGGTACACCGACGTCAGATTGTACCAGGCAAATTTCCCTGCCCCAGCTGCTGCACCGCCGAAAGAAGTTCACTCCCAGCCATCCACATGCCCAGCGGTTGAATGCTAGCTTGGCAAATTTGCTAGCACTTCAACTGCTGTCTTTTCAGTTGGTAGACTCAACAGGTACCCAAACGCCACTTTTTCTCATGGAAGGCGATTCCGGCTCTCTACCGGCATGTGGAAGGCAATGTCCATGCCTCACTGGACAGGGCGGTCAGCAGTAAGGTGCATATTACCACTGACTCCTGGTCCAGCAGGCATGGACAGGGACGTTACCTAAGTTTCACATTGGGTGACTCTGCTGGCAGCTGGGAAGGATGCAGGACAAGGTGCAGTAGTGTTGGAGGTTGTTCTGCCACCACGCCTCCAAAATGCCACTACTAATGATTGTGACACACCTCTCTCCTCCACCCCCTCCTCTTCTTCTTCCTCCATGGCCTCTTCCTGTGCTTTGTCCTCGGAACCAGCGGTGCTCCGTAGCCGTTCAAGGGGCTACGCAAGTATGCAGGCCAAAAGATGCCATGCGGTGCTTGAGCTGGTGTGCTTGGGGGACAGGAGCCACACTGGGGCAGAGGTTCTGTCAGCTCTGCAGGGGCAGGTTCAGAGGTGGTTGACGCCACGCCAACTTAAGGCAGGAATGGTGGTTTGCGACAATGGCACCAACCTCCTCTCTGCCCTCCGACAGGGACAAATGACCTGTCGGAGGGCATTGTTTGGCTCACGTCCTTAACTTGGTGGTGCAACGGTTCTTGGGCAGGTACCCGGGCTTACAGGATGTCCTGAGGCAGGCCAGGAAAGTCTGTGTGCATTTCTGCCGGTCATATAATGCCAGTGCTCGGCTGGCAGACCTCCAAAAGGTGTTTAACCTGCCCAAGGACCGCCTAATCTGTGACATGCCCACCAGGTGGAACTCAACGTTGGCCATACTGCAGCGGCTGCACACACAGCAGAGGGCCATCAATGAGTACCTGTGAAACTATGGCACCAGGACAGGGTCAGGGGAGCTTGGTTTGTTTTTGCCACGCCAGTGGGCCATGATCAGGGATGCATGCACTGTCCTGTCACCATCTGAGGAGGCCACGAGGATGGTGAGCAGTGAGAGTGCATGCATCAGTGACACTGTCCCCCTTGTCCACCTGTTGGAGCACACGCTGCGTGGAATAATGGACAGGGCACTTGAGGCAGAACAGAGGCAGGAAGATGAGGACTTCCTTAGCTCTCAAGGCCCCCTTTATCCAGACAGTGTTCCTGCGTGCCCGCCGATCACACAGGAAGAGGACGAGGAGGAGGAGGAGGATTGTGTCAGTATGGAGGTGGAGCCTGGCACTCAGCTTTAGCAGCAGTCTTTAAGGGATCAGTCCCAAGAAACACATGGACTTGTACGTGGCTGGGAGGAGGTGGCTACGGACCATGTCATCCTTAGTAACCCAGAGGACCAAATGCCTCAGCAAACCTACGCTGCATGGCCTCCCTGATCCTTCAAAGCCTGCGTAAGGATCCTCGTAGTCGTGGTATCAAGGAGAAGGACCAATACTGGCTGGCAACCCTGCTTGATCCACGTTACAAGGTTAAGGTTGCGGACCTTATTTTGCCATCGCAGAGGGAGCAGAGGATGAAACATCTTTGGGAGGCCTTGCAGAAAGGTCTGTGCAACGCGTTCCCAGAGACTGGCAGGTTACAAACTCCTGTTTCTGGACAACGTGTTGCTGAGGCTTCGGTCAGTCAAAGAAGGAGCGGTGGAGAAGGTGGCCGTCTGACAATTTTTTAGTCCGCAGCCCCAAGGTATGATCGGTTCCAGCAACCATCGCCAGCGTCTGTTTTACATTGTGCAGGAATACCTAGGGGCAAGATCAGACTTGGACACCTTTCCCACCGAAAATCCTCTGGGTTACTGGGTCTTGAGGATGGATCACTGGCCAGAGCTTGCACAGTATGCAATTGAGCTACTGGCCTGTCCTGCATCCAGCGTTCTTTCGGAACGCACATTCAGTGCTGCTGGAGGCTTTGTAACCGATCACAGGGTGCATCTGTCCACCGACTCGGTCGATCGACTGACCTTCATAAAAATGAATCAGTCTTGGATCACCACCAGCTACCAAGCACCTGATGCTGATGTAACCGAATAATTTTTTTTGAAATCTCAGATCCCTTCAAAGACTGCCTATGCTGATGCTGAGTGACTATCCTGAGTAATTATCCTCTTTCTCCTCAATGAGCACGCTGATAACTTGTAAGAACATTTTTGGTTCTGGGCTCCGTCACCAGTGCCCAAGGCCCAATTTTTCAGCCCCTGTTTAACAGGGGCGTGTAATTACAATTTTTGGTGCAATACTTTGCAGCAGGGCTCGTTCCTGCGTTCCAACTAGAGTATCTGTGAGGGGTTGCAGTGTTGTGGCACCAGCACCAGTGCCTAAGGCCCAATTTTTCAGCCCCCGTTTAACAGGGGCATGTAATTACAATTTTTGATGCAATACTTTGCAGCAGGGCTCGTTCCTGCGTTCCAACTAGAGTATCTGTGAGGGGCTGCAGTGTTGTGGCACCAGCACCAGTGCCTAAGGCCTAATTTTTCAGCCCCTGTTCAACAGGGGCGTGTAATTACAATTTTTGATGCAATACTTTGCAGCAGGGCTCGTTTCTGCGTTCCAACTAGAGTATCTGTGAGGGGTTGCAGTGTTGTGGCACCAGCACCAGTGCCTAAGGCCCAATTTTTCAGCCCCTGTTCAACAGGGGCATGTAATTACAATTCTTGATCTAATATTTCACAGCAGGGCCCGTTTCTGCGCCCACCAAGAGCAAGTGAGGACTTACAGTGTTGTGGCACCAGCACCACCACCACCACCAAAGGCCCAATTTTTCTGCCCCTGTTCAACAGGGGCATGTAATTACAATTTTTGATCTAATATTTCACAGCAGGGCCCTATGAGGGCTTACAGTGTTGTGGCCACAACAACACCTAAGGCCCAAATTTCTGCTGAGTATATAGGGCAGGCCCCTACTTTCAAACATCCAACTTACAAACGACTCCTACTTGCAAACGGAAGGAGACAACAGGAAGTGAGATTAAATCTACCCCTAGGAAGGGAAATTCTCTCCTGTAAGAGTTAATATGGGAAAAACATTTCTCCTTTCCACTGATGCTTTATCACCAATCCTTGTTTCACAAAAAACCCTAAATTTTCAAAAAACATTTGTCACTGGGACAAAAAGTGAGGTGAAATCTTCTGAAGAGGAGCACAGACAGCAAAACAAATGTCACAGGGGTGATAACGCTTCCCTATGTTTTCCAAAAAGCTTAAAATAGATTTTTTGGCTGGAGCTAAACACGTTAAAAATGTACCCGTTCAAAATTACAGATTCTACTTAACAACAAACCTACAGTCCCTGTCTTGTTTGCACCGCCTGTATACTGCTGTTCAGAGTACAGAGCCTGTATACTGCTGTTTCCTTTTTTAATTTGGGTGCGGGGTTCCCCTTAATATCCATACAAGACCCAAAGGGCCTGGTAATAGACTGGGGGGTACCCATGCCGTTTGTCTCACTGATTTTCATCCATATTGCCAGGACCCGACATTACATTAAAGCCGCAGGCAGTTTTAAATGACTTGTTTTCCTTTAAAAATGACATTTTGTGCAGGGACTGTTCTAAGCACGGGAAACACGCACCACTTTACAGGCATACTATAGACATCCCCCAGGTATGATATTTAAAGGAATAGTTCACTTTTTTTTTTTACTTTAGGCATCATTAAAATCACTGCTCCCGAATAAACGGTCGTTTTTAAAAGTTTTTTTTGCATTGATACATGTCCCCTGGGGCAGGACCCGGGTCCCCAAACCCTTTTTAGGACAATACCATGCAAATTAGCTTTTAAAATTTGCACTTTTAATTTAGAACGTTCGAGTCCCATAGATGTCAATGCGGTTCTAACGTTCGTGCAAATTTTCGGTCCGTTTGCAGGTTCTGGTGCGAACCGAACCAGGGGGGGTGTTTGGCTCATCCCTACTTGTCACTCTCTCTAGAAAAACCAGCTGGACGGAGATATCATCCAGAATCATTGCTGGATGGATCATTCCAGCTAGCCATTAGGCCTTTTAGAACTTAGGGCTTGGTTCCTATGGAAGCAGTCACCACACACTCATCCAGGAGTGACTTTGTTGGGCTCCCTGTGAAAGGGCGCCAAGAATATTTGTAGGGGGATGACATGTCTTCCATTAAGGCTGTTTGGCTCATTGTGGGGAGTAGCTAACTTCCTTTTACTGTTAATATCTATCCATAGGGTTTCTTTTGGCTAAAAGCAATGATTGAAACCCTACTTTTTTTGACATCCCACCCTTGTTTTTTTGGGCTAGTTAGTTCTAAAACGTATGCTGCCATGGAAGTCTTTTAGGAAAATTTGCTACAAAATACTTACCATAATTTTCCTTTCCTGATGGACTTCATGGCACCTGAAGTTCCCTCCCAGTGTCATGAGTAGGCAAGTTATAGAACACAACCTCTGGCTCAGCCTGAAAATTTATGGGAGTGGGATCCTATGGGGTAGGAGCGAGGGTGGGGCTACCCAAAGTAGGCTGCCATGGAGTGCATCAGGAAAGGAAAATGATGGTAAGTACTTGATAGGAAATTTTCAGTTTTCTTCATAAATTTTTTATTTTATACTACTAATGGCGGTGATCAGCGACTTATAATGGGACTGCGAGAGTGGGGCAGGCAATCTGACACTGGAGGGAACTGACCAACTGCCACTGACATTACCAGTGACATTAATACAGTGATCAGTGATAATACTATACACTGTCACTGTACTAATGACACTGGCTTAGGAAGGGTTAATATCTAGGGAGATCAAGGGGTTAAATGTGTGCCTAACTATGTGTAATATGTGTAAAGTGTGCTGCTTTTACTAATAGCTCCTGCCGTCTACCAGCTCTAGCATCTGACAGTTCTTAAATAACTAAGGAGCAGTGCCGCCCAGTGATGTCACAGGGTGGCACTGCCCCTTAGTTAAGAATTGTCACACAGCGGAGCTGGCAGACAGCAGGAGCCTTCGTTGGGAGTGGAGCATTTTTTTTTCCTTTCGGTTGGTGGTGGCGGCGGGCATCGTGATTGATGATGGATCTACACTTGTTTTTTTAAATAAAGCACTTGTCAAAAACTGCCTACTATCTTTTTTTACGCTACACTTTTTTTGGTGAAAAGTAGGGGTACTATGTACTCATTCACATGAGGGGGGCCGGGATCTGGGGGCCTCCTTGTTATAGGAAGCTTCCAGATTCCGATAAGCCACATGCCTGCAGACCCCCACAAATACCGGCCAGGGTTGTAGAGAAGAGGCCTTTGTCCCCATTAACATGGCCCTCCCACCCCAAAGCACCCCCCACAGTGAAGCCATGTGGCCTGGTATGGTTCAGGAGGGGGGCCCTCGCTCTATCCCCCCCCACTTTCCTGACCTGCTGGGCTGCATGCTTGGATAAGGGCCTGTATGGATTTTGGGGGGACCATTTCTTTTTTTTCATAATTTTACATTGCCGGCATTTTTCTGTTTACAATCAACTGTCAGTGGGGAACACCACAGACATCTGATGACTCATCGGTCGTCAAGGACATGGCAGCTGTCCGCTTTTTAATAAACATGTTGTTTACTGGTTGCTAAGGATGCTGGTAGCTGCCGGTTCCTTAAATGTCACATGCCGGGACCACTACTTATTTACCACATACATTTTTTCTCCTTTTGTGAATTGACTTTCACTCCTGTTTTATGCATATTTACCACAAAAAGCAATAATGAATTAGCATTTTTAGGATTGCATGCGGTATTTGGGAAAACATCTAAATACCGCGTGCAATCTGGTTCTGTGAATGGAGCACCTATGTTACTATGCAACTGTAGCGCTGGTAGATTTACAATCTACCGCAGATTAGGTAAATTTATTAAATTGTGTGTTAGGAAGGTTAAAAGTTTGCCTCTGTTCCAGCTTGGCTGACGTTGTGTGTGCTTCCGTGCTGACCGGTGGGTGTCACTGTTACCATTAGTCAGTGTTGGAAGGGCAACGTGTCGAAGTGTATAGATGCTCCTCTGTCTCGGAGGCAAGCTCGGTGGAGGTGGTCCTCCGAGTTGCATTCTGGGCGAGGGTATTTATGGGACAGATGTTCTAAGGTCGTTTTTGCAGCCATCTGCTGGCCCTCCTGTCCAACAGGTATGCGTTAAGGAGCTACTTCGTGGTCCTCCGACGGGAGGCCCACGATGCTACGGCGCAGGGGTGGGTCCAGAGGCTTGTCTGGGGCCTACCACTGTGGCCGAGGAATGGTCCTGAGCTGTCGGTCCAGTGTGACGAAGCTGGACAGCCAGGAAGATCCCAGGGGAGGACCCGTCTTGGAGATATCACGCAGCGTGCTGGTCTATAGAGGGGCCTGGTGACTCGGCTGGAGGACGTATCCAAAAGAAGTAACCATACGGCATAGTGTCGCCGGTTCGGCTTAAAGGTTCAGGCACTGTGACTGACTGTTCACTGCAGAAGATCTGATACATCCTGTGGCAGAGGATTGTGCAGATTTACCCCCAAAATAAGTCTGTGGCAGAGACTTTCAATTCGTGCTGCATACTGGCTGCTAGACCGGTGAGAGAGGCCTATCCAGACGAGCAAAGAGTGTGTCCCATGAGGGGAAAGCATTCCACATAACTATCTGAATTCTATCGGGACATTTGTCACTAAGATTTTGGTAAGAAGATATTTGAGTTTCTCCTGAGAGTTTCCTTTTCCGTCTTTCCTGCTACTTCCTAAAGTTTGACTGTTCAATAAAGCATTGAAAACGTACTCCAGTGTTGGTGCGTGTGTCGTCCAGCAGTAAACTCAACGGAACCCCTAGACCCGGTGCCCGTGAAACAGAGGGAAGCAAAGTGAAGGTAACAGACCCACTTAAACCAGCAGCTCCCCCGTGAGTTAGTGCTACACAACTTACACAGAAGAACTTATGTTGTAAACAGATTACTAAGGATTTAGTATACACAACAACTTAAAAGTACCTATAGGACTTTTCTAAAGGTACATCACCATTTATACAATAATTGCCATATGATTAAGAAGAATTTTACATTTTATTATTATGAATGAAAAAATGTATTAAAAACATTTGATTGATTTAATCACAATATGATTTTACAGAATAACATGTACCGTATATGCTTGAGTATAAGTCAAATTTTTCAGCCCTTTTTTTTGGGCTGAAAGTGCCCCCCTCAACTTATACTCGAGTCACCACCGTCTGTCTGCATGATCAGCGTGTCATGCAGGCAGACGGCGGCCAGCGTGTGATAATTCGTTCAGAGGCTATTCCAGCTTTCAAAAGCCGCGCCTCCTGCTCGTCTGTGATAGGCTGAACAGCAGTCAGTGTACAGCCTATCAAGGACATTCTTTCATCCTCGTCCATGGTATGAGATTGAGAGAATGTCCGTGATAGGCAGAACACTCAGCAGTCAGCGGTCAGCCTATCACAGACAAGGAGGAGGCGCGGCTTTTGAACAGTGGAATGGCCGCCGAAGTGTATTATCACATGCTGAAAGGAGATTGCCACAGGGAGGCTGCACAGGACACAGGTAGGCTGCACAGGGACACAGGACACATGCACACAGGACACATACACATGTACAGGACACAGGACACATGCACAGGACACATGTACAGGACACAGGGACACATACACATGTACAGGACACATGTACAGGACACAGGGACACATACACATGTACAGGACACATGTACAGGACACAGGGACACATACACATGTACAGGACACATGCACAGGACAAATACACATGTACAGGACACATGCACAGGACACATACACATGTACAGGACACAGGACACATGCACAGGATACAGGTAGGCTGCACAGGACACAGGAAGGCATACAGCTGCAGATGGGCATTGTTGACCCTCTGCATTTCTCACCCTCGTCTTATACTCGGGTCAATACGTTTTTCCCAGTTTGGTAAATTAGGGGCCTCGACTTATACTCGGATCGACTTATACTCGAGTATATACGGTATATCAAAGACCATATAACATCACATAATTAACAGTTTACCCCGCGGAGAAATTCTCACACAAGTCCACTCTGTGGGGCAATTTCTCAATACTTTGTATGATTTTTTTTTCTACTTCATCAGAAGCAGTTGCCATTGACAAGGTATCTATAAAATATAAATATACATTATAAACCAAATGGGTACAGAAATCATTATTTTATGCCGGCTGATCAAGCCAAAAGTCAGCTGAATAGAGACAAGAAAAGATATTACACATAAACCTAAATTAAAATCTCCAAGAGGAAAAGCACCATAGGAAGTTTTTCCCCCCGGGAGCAGTGGGGGAACTGGGACCCCCAAACAGGGAGGCAGGGGGAGAGGACAAAAATGACAAGTGAGCCAAGGACTGTCGTTCTACCTAAAGGGTATATCAGAGAACACATGTTGTAACAAGGTGAATTCCAACAGTACCAGTACTTTAGTCTTCCAAAAACCTGAGAAATCAGAAAAAACATGAACAAAATGTCAAGATTTTAATTTTATAATAAAGCCCACCCCAAGTGCCTCAAAGTTCCCCCAAGAACATATTACAATAGACACGAAAGTAACAAAGATATATCCATGTGCATGAAGATTTTAGTGGTCTGAAATATATTTGGTCTTCCCTTGGGTTTCATGCCAAACAGTATATCTAAAAAAGAAAATGAAGGTACAGGTAAGTAACTAAACATCAGCAAATCTCCAAAAATAGGATTTTTTTAACAACTTACCTGAAAAATCCTTTTCTCTGAAGTACATCACGGGACACAGAGCCATAGAAGTTACCATGTGGGTTATAGGCCACTTTCAGGTGATGGACACTGGCACACCCTAAGACAGGAAGTCCACTCCCTATATAACCCCTCCCACTACTGGGAGTACCTCAGTTTTGTAGCAAAGCAATACACATGTATACCAGAAAGAAGGGGGGGACCTCTGTGTTCTGTGATGTACTTCAAAGAAAAGGATTTTACAGGTAAGCTGTTATAAAAATCCTATTTTTTTAAACGTACATCACGGGACACAGAGTAGTAGTTACTATTTAGTAGTTACTATGCGGGATGTCCCAGAGCAATGACAATTGAAGGGAAGGAGACACAACAAAATTAGGGCACCAAGAGACCAGAGGGCTTATACTGCTGCTTGCAGCACACTGCGCCCAAAGGTGATATCCTCATGACCTTTTACATCCACTTGATAGAATCTGGTAAATGTATGCACAGAAGACCAAGTTGGGGCCTTGCAGATTTGAGCCATGGGGGCTTGGTGATGCACTGCCCAGGAAGCACTAACAGCCCTGGTGGAGTGCGCTTTAATTTGAAAAGGTGGAATTTTCCTCTTTAAACCATAAGCTTGAACAATTACTTGTCAAATCCATTTAGAAATAGTAGATTTCGATGCTGCCTTTCCTCTTTTAGGACCTTCAGGTAACTCAAACAAAACATCCATTTTCGGAATCTGAGCAGTCGCCTTCAAGTAGACTTTGACAGCTCTCACGACATCAAGAGAATGTAGTGATTTTTCTTCCGCAGAACAGGGTTCTGTGAAAAATGATGGCAGAACAATATCCTGGTTTAGATGAAAACCTGATACTACCTTGCAATACAACCTTATCCTTGTGAATAATTAAATATGGCTCTTCACAAGAAAGAGCAGCCAACTCTCATACCCTTCTTGCAGAAGATATGGCTACAAATAAAACTAGTTTCCTTGTCAGGAGGACCAAGGGAATATGTCGTATCGGCTCAAAAGGCTGTTTCTGTAATGCCGACAGAACTAAATTCAAGTCCCAAGGGTTCAGGGGTGACCTAACCGGAGGATTAAGTGTGTTACCCCCTGAATAAACCAAAGAATGCGAAGCAAGTGGTTGTTGAAATAATACCGACAAGGCCATAAACCTGGCCTTTGATAGTACTCAAGGCCAGCTTCATTTCTAACCCCTTCTGTAGAAAGTCAAGGATTCTACCTATAACATATTTCCTGGGGTGCCAACCCCTGGATTCACACCAGGAGACATAAGCCTTCCAGACTCTATAATATATGACTCTGGAGGCTGGCTTCCTTGCATTAACCAAGGTAGACACCACTGAACCTGACAGCCCATGCTTCTTCAGAATGTGGCTCTCAATAGCCAAACCGTTAAATTTAGCGTTTGTAAGGTACGATGGAATACCGGACCTTGCGAGAGCAGGTCTGAAAGTGGCGGTAGGGTCCATGGGACCCCTACCGCCATCTTTACAATCTCTGCATACCAAGATCTCCTGGGCCACGCCAGGGACACAAGAATCACCAACTTTCCTTCCTGCTTGATCTTGCAAAGAAGTCGTGGAAGCAGCAGAACAGGAGGGAATGCATAAATCAGTGAAAATTGATTCCACGGAAATACCAATGCATCTGTTCCACATGCCAGTGGATCCTTTGTTCTTGACACAAAATGTGTCAATCTTTTTGTTGAACCTGGATCCATGTCCGGAAATTCCCCATTTTTGACATATTGTCAGAAAGATGTCGGGGTGAAGAGACCATTCTCCCGGGAACAACTGCTGGCGACTCAAGTAGTCCGCCTGCCAATTCTCTATCCCTGGAATGAAGACTGCCGATAGGCAAGGTATTTTGTTTTCTGCCCAAAATAGGATATGACTCACCTCTCTCTGGGCCGCACAACTTCTCGTGCCCCCTTGGTGATTGATATAGGCCACTGCTGTGGCATTGTCGGATTGGATCCTGACAGGACAATTCCGTAGCCTGAATGTCCAGGCCCTCAGAACCAGGCGTGCTGCCCGAATCTCTAGAATATTGATGTGCAAGGTCATTTCTGATTTGGATCTTTTCCCTTGGACAGTTGCTCCTTCCAGGATTGCTCCCCAAACCAAATGGCATCTGTTGTTACCACCTTCCAGGTAACTGGTAGGAAGGATTTTCCCTTCTGCAGATTCTTGGCTATTAACCACCAACTGAGGCTCTGGCGCACCTTTGGAGACAAACGCATTGGGAAGTCTAGAGCTTGGACCTTTTTGTTCTAAGCCGATAGGATACTGTTTTGCAGTAGTCTCAAATGAAATTGAGCATAAGGAAGGGCCTCGAATGAAGCCACCATTTTCCCCAACAATCTCATGCAAAGTCGAATAGAAGGATTCCTCTTTGCCTTGATCACCTGAATCAGTTCCCTTATGGCACTGATCTTTGCCTGGGGCAAGAACACCCTCTTCTGAGCTGTATGATCAGACCCAAGTATTCCAATCTCCTTGATGGTTTTAAGGAAGATTTTTCTAGGTTGAGACTGTGGTGACCAAACTCTGGTCTAAGCGGGCTACTGACTGGTCTATCAAGAACAGATCATCTAAGTAAGCTAGTATTGTTATACCTTGAGCCCTTAATCTGGCTAGCGGAGGAGCCAGGACCTTTGTAAACACTCGAGGTGCAGTAGCTAGACTGAAAGGCAGAGCTACAAACTGAAAATGAAGATTTTCTATCTCGAAGCGTAGATATTTCTGGTGAGTGAGAAAAATAGGTATGTGGAGGTAAGCATCCTTGATGTCGATTGATGCTAGAAGTTCTCCACCTTGTAGAATGGAGGCTACTGATCGGATTGACTCCATGCGAAAAGAGCTGGTATTCAAAAACCGGTTTAGATCTTTGAGATCTAGAATGGGTCTGACATCCCCATTTGGTTTTGGTACTGTAAAAAGGTTTGAATAAAACCCCAATCCCTGCTCTTCCATGGGGACCACCGATATCACCTTTTGAGACAAAAGATGGTCCAATGCTTGAAAGAGAGACTTCTTTTTTCCCGGATCCCTGGGAACGTTTGATCTGAGAAAACGAGGAGAGGGGGACTCTTGGAACTATAGTTTGTACCCTAGAGTTATTGAGGAGGCCACCCATTTGTTTTGACACTCTTCCTGCCAGATCCTTGAGAACTGCAGAAGTCTTCTCCCCACTCGAGTGAGCGGGGGAGCCCCTTCATAAGGAGGCCTTAGTACTTTGTTTTGTAGGCTTCCTTCCCCAGGACCTTTTTTGTCCCTGGGGTTGGCTCTGAGGTTTACCTCTTGAATTTGACGGTGGAGGCCATCGAGACTGCCTGTAGGCTGATGCCCCTGGCACTGGAGAAGAAGCTTGTTTAACCAGTTCCGGACCAGCCGCCGCAGTTATACTGCAGCAGGTTGGCCCAGCTGTGCGAAACCACGTAGGTATACGTTCCGCGCGCGCCCCCCCGCTGGCTGCGATGATTGAATTCAATCAAGAACTGATCAATCCCCAGGCCCAGGCCAATGAAATCTGGCCTGGACCTGGTGATCGGTCCTGACAAATGTGTAACTGTAAACACTGACAGGGGAAGTGATGTCATCTTTCCTCATGTCGGTCTTTTCCGTTCCAGACCAAGAGGAGAGAGCATCAAACAGTGAGTTGCACTGACACCACACTGACACCAGGTCACGTAGGCACACAATTCAACCCCCGAACACCCCCCAGTTAACCCCTTCACCACCTGTCACTGTGTTACCAAGTACAGCAATCAGATTTTTTTTTGATCGCTGTACTAGTGTCATTAATGACAAAAATCAGTGTTAGGGTAATTAGTCTTAGGCCCAGATAGGTCTAGGGACCCCCCTAACCCCCCTCAAAAAAGGTTTAACCCTTTGATTAACCCCTGTCACCTGTGATCACAGTACAAGTGTCATGGGTGACACATTTTAGCTAGTTTATTTTTTATAGAGTCAGGGCACCCGCCGTATTTTAACCAATAAACGTTTAACCCCCTGATCACCTGACAGGTGATCAAAGTTAGGTTTTAGCATCAGATAGGGTCTGTGTCGCCCCAGGCAGCGTCAGATTAGTGCTAGTATCGCTAACACCCACGCACGCACCATACGCCTCCCTTAGTAGTTTAGTGTCTGAATGGATCTGATCTGATCAGAACTATATTAGTGTCCCCAGCAGTTTAGGGTTCCCAAAAATGCAGTGTTAGCAGGCTCAGCCCAGATACCTGCTAGCACCTGCGTTTAGCACCTCCACCTAGCCCAGCCCACCCAAGTGCAGTATAAATCGATCACTGTCATTTACAAAACACAAAACACATAGCTGCAGCGTTTGCAGAGTCAGGCCTGATCCCTGCGAACGCTAACAGTTTTTTTTGCAGCGTTTGAAGCAGTTGCTGACAGTTAGGTGCTTTGTTTCTTGTGAGTCTCACTACTGTACCAGTAAATTTAGAGACCAAAATGTCAAATCGAAGGTACAGAAGTAAAGAGGCCTACACTTTTCTGAGCATGACAGATTCAGGCTCAGAATATGAACCTGTAGACAGCAGTGGCACCCTGACAGATAGCTCTGACGACGGAGTTGTAGTCCCTGCCAAGGTCAGGTGCACCAGCGGCCTAGTACATCCTGGTCATACATCCAGCACTGCAGTAACACTTGGTGACGTGGTGAGTCCCATAAGTGCAGTTCAAGCTGGCGAGAAGAAAATAAACACAGGCCCGTCGAGCCCATAGTGCCCTTCCTGCTGCATTCGCCAATCCTAACTGGGAACCCACCACTTCTGCAGCACCTGTACTTCCCCCATTCATTGGCCAACCCGGAATTCAGGTGGAAACAGTTGATTTTACGTCACTTGATTTTTATTCGTTGTTTTTCACCAAAATCTATAGATCTATTGTGAACCAAAGCAATTTTTATGCTGGTCAATTAATCGCGCTAATCCCCAGTTGACCCTTGCCAGAGATTAGAGACCTATTACGGTCTCCGAATTTAAGACCTTCATGGGCCTATCCCTCCTCATGGGCGTAACTAAAAAGAGTGAGTTGCGGTCATATTGGTCCACTGACCCAATTCACCATACGCCCGTGTTCTCTGCCTCCATGACCAGGACACGATACAAGCAGATCTTGCGGTTCATGCACTTCAATGACAATGAACTCTGTCGTCCTCTGGGTGACCCTGGATTTGATCGGCTCTACAAAATTCGGCCCCTCGTAAAACACTTTAAGCAACGTTTTGCAGCCTTGTTTACTCCCGATCAAGTTGTCTGCGTTGATGAGTCCCTGATTAAGTTTTCTGGTTGCTTGTCTATCAAACAATATCTTCCCAGCAAGCGTGCCAGATACGGGGTCAAGATGTATAAGCTCTGTGTCAGGGCCACAGGCTATACATGTAGTTTTATGGTTTACGAGTGAAAAGATAGTCACGTACAGCCACAAAACTGCCCAGACTACATAGGGAGCACTGGTAAGATGGTGTGGGACTTGGTGTCACCCTTATTTGTATGTGGACAAATATTACATGAGCGTGCCACCTTCTAGTCATGATTTTGATTATGGAATTGGCGCATGTGGCACCGTGCAATCTAATCGCCGGGGCTTCCCCCAATGGCTTGTAGGATCCCGACTTAGACAGGGGAGAGAGCCTGCTTGAAGTGCAATAATTTGTTAGCAGTGAAGTGGAGGGATTCACGAAATGTTTTCGTTCTGCCCTTACTTCACGCAGACACGGCAGTCCAAATTCCTACGGTGACTGGTGTTGTGGAGAAACCCCTCTGTGTCAACGACAACAACCTTAACATGGGAGGGGTGGACCACAACAACCAGTTGTTGGCACCGTACCTAATTGCCCGTAAGGCCAGACGCTGGTACAAAAAAGTGTCTGTTTATTTATTTCAAATGGCTTTGCTGAACGCATTTGTGCTATACAAAGCTTCAGGACGGACTGGATCCTTCCTTAAATTCCAGGAAGAGATCGTCAGAGCCCTTCTGTTTCCAGACTTACCCAACTTCCAAACGCAAATGCAGTGAGCCGGCAGCATGAGAGACATTTTCCTTTTGTCCTCCCTGGTACCCCTACCCAAAAAACACCCCAAAGAAGATGTCCTGTCTGCAGGAAACGCGGATTTAGGCGTGACACCCGCTTTTATTGTCCCTCCTGTCCTGACCAACCTGGTCTCTGCATTGGTGAATGTTTCAAACGCTACCACACACTAGTTGAGTATTAGCGTAGGGTACAGCACCACACAGTCATAGGCACACTAATACAGGGTCTTGGGGTCTCAAAAGATGTGATGGCCATCATATTTTGAAAGACCCTAATCTGCAACGTTCAGTTTGAAGTTTTTTTACAGTTTGTATAAAAGTGAAAAAAGTGAAAAAAAAGTAAAAAAACACACACAAAAACACAAAAAAAAATTTTTTTAAATAGTTGCGGTTGTATTTTTCTTCTCTCTCTCTCTCTCTATGGTTCTCTCTCTTATGTTCGCTCTCTACTGTCCACTCTACTGTTCGCTCACTATTGTTCTATATCTATCGTTCTCTCTCTGTTTTATTTTTACTATGTTCTATTGTATTTTCTTTGCAGGTGTGGTATGTTATACTGTAATGTTTGATTTATTGTTAACCATCATTTGCTTAGCAGGTACGCAATTCAGCTGCAGCACGGGTTTATTTATCTTGACAGCAACAGCGTTTGCTCCCACAATACATAAAGCCATGACTCCAGCACTGTCGGAGTCGATTTCACCACCACAGTTAAAAAAAAGAGCATATATGCCGAAACATGGGGGCAGGGGTGGAGGAGCAATTTGCTCCTAACATTAGGGGCGGATTGCCCCCATGCTTCGGCATATATTGTTTTAGGCACAGATTGCAATGTTTTATTTTTACTATGTTTTATTGTATTTGCTTTGCATGTATGGTAAGTCTTACTGTTACACTGTAATGTTACTTTGTTTTATTGTTAACCATCATTTGCTTAGCAGGTACGCCATTCAGTTGCAGCACAAGTTTATTTATCTTGACAGCAACAGCGTTTGCTCCCACGATACGTAAAGCCGTGACTCCAGTGCTGTGGGAGGTGGTTTCATCACCACAGTTAAAAAAAAATGGTGCATGTATGCCCATCATTAGAAGTGGGTGGATGAAGGGCAGTATTCTAATGGTAGGCATACCCACCGATCAATCTCTTTTTTTCGTTCAGCCCACAGGCTGCATGAAAAAAAGAACATTACAATACTTTGTTTTATTGTTAACCATTATTTGCTTAGCAGGTACGCCATTCAGCTGCAGCACGGGTTTATTTATCTTGACAGCAACAGCGTTTGCTCCCACGATACGTAAAGCCGTGACTCCAGCACCGTCGGAGGTGATTTCACCACCACAGTTTAAAAAAAAATGGTGCATGTATGCCCATCATTAGAAGTGGGCGGATGAAGGGCGGTATTCTAATGGTGGGCATACCCACCGATACCCACAGGCTGCATGAAAAAAAGAACATTACAATGTATGCCCAACAAGGACCAGCAACGTACTGGTATTTTGCTGGACTTTGAGTGGTTATATCAGAATGATCATCTTGGTATTATTCTTTTCAGCCAGTGGTCGACTTTCATATAAAAGCAATACTAGCGGCTAATTAGCCTCTAGACTGCTTTTATAAGCAGTGGGAGGGAATGTCCCCCCCCCCACCATCTTTCATGGTTTTCTCAGGCTTTCCTGAGAACAGGGAACCCGAGAATGCAGCCGGTGGTTCAGCCAGCTGACCATAGAGCTGATCAGAGACCAGAATGGTTCCAATCATCTCTATGTCCTAAGGAAGCTGGAAGCTACGAGCATTTCAGCGTTTCACCAGATATAAAAAGCGCCATTTGGAAATTAGCAAAGCATTTTATCACACCGATTTTGGTGTGGTCAGATGCTTTGAGGGCAGAGGAGAGATCTAGGTTCTAATAGACCCCAATTTTTTCAAAAAAGAGTACCTGTCACTACCTATTGCTATCATAGGGGATATTTACATTTCCTGAGGTAACAATAAAAATGATTTTAAAAAAATGAAACAGTTTACAAATATAATAAAAAAGCAAAATAAATAATTAAAAAAAGCACCCGTGTCCCCCCGTGCTCATGTGCAAAGGCGAATGCAAGCGTCGGTCTGGTGTCATATGTAAACAGCAATTTGGAAAGATAAAAAAGGAGAGACCCTGGGATTGTACGGGTGAGGGGGAAATGAGTATACAAAAAGAGTAATGGATAATATGACTGGTATGACAAGGTGCCCAAAAGTAATAAAAAAATATACTTTATTTGAAATATACAAAATAGGGTAGTTTAAAAAGCAATGAACAGTTCATACAAAATACCTAGACCATGTAGATGGAGGTTCTGAGGTAAAGAAACATACACATACATGATACATAGGAACCCAACATGTTTCGGATTTAAAAGTGCAATTCCTTCTTCAGGGGTTTCCTGTGAGGATTATTGTATGATCTAGGGAAGTACATAGGTAAAACGTACCAATCATTAATACAAGTATGCAATGGACATATATCATAGGATATAGGTGATGGGAAATGAGAGCTTGGGAAAGCAAAAAAAAAGTCTCTATCGATGTAGAAACATTGTACAGCTCCATACCACACAGTAAGGGGTTAGCCTGTATTCAAAAAATTCTATGTCAAACCACTCCCTCTGAAAAACCATTTAATGAGTTTATACTACAGGCATTGGATTTCATACTCCGACATAATGTCTTTAGCTTTCATGGACAATACTTCCTCCAGGTGCAGGGCGTAGCCAGGGGCACTTGTTGTGCCCCTGGCTACGCCAATCTGTACCCGGGGGAATGGGAGAAGGCCTTATTTAATGATGGGGATCTCTCATTGTACCTGCACCACATTACTATGTGGTGCAGGTACATCGATGACATCCTTATCTTGTGGGAGGGACCAATTGACTTACTCCACACTTTCTTAACCACCTTAAACTGTAATGAATTTAATTTAAACTTTACAATGACCCATGACTATACATCTATAACCTTCTTGGACCTTGAGATATTTAAAGATACAGATAATTCTTTAGCCTGCAAACTCCATCGCAAACCCACCTCAGGGAATACTATTTTACACTCTGATAGTTTTCACCCGAGACCATTAATCAACTCTATTCCCTTCAGCCAATTTCTTAGGATCAAACGTAACTGTTCTAACAATGACGATTTCCTTCCAGAGGCTAGAGCTCTAAAAAATTGTCTCTTAGACAGAGGCTATAGCCACAGATGTTTAAAACGAGCCTTCAACAAGGCTAATAGCCGGGATAGACAGGACTTGTTACAATCACAGAACAGATCCATTCCCAATACCAATCCTTACACTAGGATAATTACCACTTTTTCAAATGAACATACAGAGATAAGGCATATTCTGGCTAAATATTGGCATGTCTTAACTAATGATCCAATAGTGGGCCCCTTTGTTTCCCCTAACCCCCTAGTTACTTTCAGACGCAACACATCTGTTGGAGATCGTTTAGTTAAAAGTGAATTCAAAGGACTAACCCGTGGTGACCCCTGCAACACCCTTGGCACTTTTCCGTGTGGCTCGTGCGGCTATTGTAGGTATATTAACACAAACAAAAATCCACGCCTTCCTAATGGGTGGATCTTTTTCCCGAAACACTACTCCAACTGTCAGACCACATTCGTGGTGTATTTATTGCAATGCGAGTGTGGCCGTTATTATGTTGGCAAAACCATTCAGAAATTATGCAAGCGCCTATACAGCCACATAGCAGCCATGAAAACAAAAGACCCAGATTTTCCATGGGTTGCCACGTAGCGCTAGTTCACAATGAAGATCTCAGTTTTGGTACTGGACCGTCTCCACCAAACTCCCAGAGGTGGAGACTTAAACAAACTACTCCTTCAACGAGAAATGAGGTGGATTTCAAACTTGAATGCCACCTCACCTCCAGGCCTAAACGAAATATTAAGCTTCAAACCGTTCTTACAGGGCTTTACGTCAGGAGGTTATGAAGGTGACCTGTAACCACTTAGATAGACCATACCGCTATACTATCTAGCATTAAACTGGCTTACAGGTATAACCATAGACATGCTTATCACATGTAGCCTATACTGTATGATGCTGTAACTTGATCTTTTAAATTCATGTTGTATAAACCTGCAATATTATACTCATTATTGTCATGTGTTAACATGGTTATTATATGAGATATATACTGTATAAGGCTGTTAGTATTACTAATTTTACCTTGGAGTTCCACACTATATAAATATGCAGTATTATATGTATCATCTTTATATATTGTTATGCACCTTAATCATGTATGCTTCATGTGTTAATGTATGCTTCATTATGGTTGTAGTGTGCTTGACATAACTTTATTCCCTCTTTCAGTCTCCGATATCAGATCACTCACACATATGGTAAATCTTTTTATTTTTATTATGCTGCTCCCCTTACCAAGGATTGATTGCCCCGCGGTGAGTCTATCTGGTGCTAAGTACCGGAATTACGTCCCCCGGCACGGGTAGGCCCCACATCTTTTGATAGTGGGGCCGTACTTAGGGCTCTTGGCGATCCATTCGATCCGCCGTTTGTGCATGTGCGATACAGCTGCTCCCTGGACCGGCCTCCATTGGGCCCTCCTCTCTCGTGTTGGCGGCGCCGCGACGTCTGACATCATCGCGCTTTATGACGCCGGACGCCGCCGCGCCGAGGGAACAGCCTTCTGTGCACAGTATCTCCTCTGCTGACACTGATCAGCTGGTGGAGAAGTGACGACGAATCTTGCCCGGCCCCTCATGCAATACATAACATGGCCATCAGGACATCCCCCGCCCAGTGTAGGCGGGGTTATCTTCACTCAGCTGTTACTTCAACCTCCAGGTGCAGACACACTGATGTGCTGCACACCTATGCCCTGTACACACGGTCGGATTTTCCGATGGAAAATGTGTGATAGGACCTTGTTGTCGGAAATTCTGACCGTGTGTAGGCTCCATCACACATTTTCCATCGAATTTTCCGACACACAAAGTTTGAGAGCAGGATATAAAATTTTCCGACAACAAAATCCGTTGTCGGAAATCGTGTGTACACAAATCCGACGGACAAAGTGCCACGCATGCTCAGAATAAATAAAGAGATGAAAGCTATTGGCCACTGCCCCGTTTATAGTCCCGACATACGTGTTTTACGTCACTGTGTTTAGAACGATCGGATTTTCCAACAACTTTGTGTGACCGTGTGTATGCAAGACAAGTTTGAGCCAACATGCGTCGGAAAAAATCCTAGGATTTCGTTGTCGGAATGTCCGAACAAAGTCCGACTGTGTGTACGGGGCACTAGACTGCACATCTAGGAGGAGGATGATTTCTTTGACAAACTGAAAATTTCAAGTAAGTACTAGGCTCTACTATACTGAGTTGGCGTCTTTTCTATATATATTTTTATACCCCCATGATGTGCTATGCTAATATATATATATATATATATATATATCTTTGACAAGGCCAGTGACCCACTTTGTAAGCATAGGTTGCAGATTGCATTGGCTGTATTACAGAGTAAACCTTGGACATGATAGGCTTAGGTCTTTTATGCAGGCCAGTCCATTGTCATCCTCCTATACCCCCCGTTTATTACATAATTTTACACATGTGTGATTATATCACACCTTTATGATTAATTTTTAGCACCACAGAGGGGCTCATTTGGACGCGATTACATTTACTTTACATCATATATTTTACTTTTGACTCATTTTATTTATTGATCCATTTTTAACACTTACATTATACCATATATTTATATTTAGGGATGCACATCCCCCTTTTCTTTCTCTGCTGTTCCTTGTGGACGCTGGTGATTTGGCGCAGTTGACGCATCTGCGGGGCTTTAAGATCTCCCATTTACACATACTGCAGGGATTTCAGACAATCCTCAATCCTTGGCTTCTAATACATAAACCTACATATGGCCTTACTTCTCTAACATATGTGTGCGACTGATGCTGTGACAACTGAAACTTGGAACATCACTTGAGAAGCCATCAAGTTATAATCCAGCCAGGATATGCATAAAGCTCTGTGAACGAGTAAGTCCTCTCTCCCTTGTTTGATTTTTGCTTTCCCAAGCTCTCATTTCCCATCACCTATATCCTATGATATATGTCCATTGCATACTTGTACTAATGATTGGTATGTTTTACCTATGTACTTCCCTAGATCATACAATAATCCTCACAGGAAACCCCTGAAGAAGGAATTGCACTTTTAAATCCGAAACATGTTGGGTTCCTATGTATCATGTATATGTATGTTTCTTTACCTCAGAACCTCCATCTACATGGTCTAGGTGTTTTGTATGAACTGTTCATTGCTTTTTAAACTACCCTGTTTTGTATATTTCAAATAAAGTATATTTTTTTATTACTTTTGGGCACCTTGTCATACCAATCATATTATCCATTACTCTTTTTGTATACTCATTTCCCCCTCACCCGTACAATCCCAGGGTCTCTCCTTTTTTATCTTTCCAAATATACTGTCGGGATGAGGTGAAGGGGGTATTAACCCACACCTTTATCAATACTTGGCAGTGCATCACTTTAAAATGATGTAAACAGCAATGGCAACATGCATGCATATCACCGCGAAGGTCAGATCGAGGGCAGTAATTTTTGTAGTAGACCTCATCTGTAGATCTAAAATGGTAACCTGTAAAGGCTTTTAAAGGCTTTTAAAAATGTATGTAGTTTTGCACGTTTGTGCGCAATTTTAAAGCATGTCGTGTTTGGTATCCATGTACTCGGCATAAGATCATCTTTTTTATTTCATCAAACATTTGGGAAATATAGTGTGTTTTAGTGCATTGAAATTAAAAAAGTTTTTTCCAAAAAATTGCGTTTGAAAAATCGCTGCGCAAATACTGTGTGAAAAAACGCCCACCATTTTAATCTGTAGGGCCTTTGCTTTTAAAAAATATATAATGTTTGGGGGTTCAAAGTAATTTTCTTGCAAAAAAAAATAAAAAATGTAATGTAAACAAAAGTGTCAGAAAGGGCTTTGTCTTCAAGTGGTTAGAAGAGTGGGTGATGTGAGACATAATCTTCTAAATGTTGTGCATAAAATGCCAGGACAGTTCAACCCCCCCCAAATGACCCCTTTTTGGACACCCCAAGCTATTTGCTGATAGGTATGTTTAGTCCATGGAATATTTTATATTTTGTCACAAGTTTCGGGAAAATTTTTGCACAAAGTTGTCACTAAATGATATATTGTTCAAACATGGCATGGTTATACCTGGAATTACACCCCAAAATGCATTCTGCTGCTTTTCCTGAGTACAGGGATACCACATGTGTGAGGATTTTTGGAGCCTAGCCATGTACAGGACTCCGAAAAACCAATCACCGCCTTCAGGCTTTCTAAGGGAGTAAAATGGTGATTTAACTTCCTCACTATCTATCATAGTTTCGGAGGCAAAAAAAAGCCAAGATAGCAAAACCCCCCCAAATGACCCCATTTTGGAAAGTAGACACCCCAAGCTATTTGATGAGAGACGTGTTGAGCCCATGGAATATTTTATATTTTGTCACAATGTGCGGGAAAATTATTTATTTATTTTTTTGCACAAAGTTGTCACTCAATGATCTATTGCTCAAACATGCCATGGGCATATGTGAAATTACACCCCAAAATACATTCTGCTGCTTTTCCTGAGTACAGGGATACCACATGTGTGAGGATTTTTGGAGCCTAGCTGTGTACAGGACCCCAAAAAACCAATCACCGCCTTAAGGCTTTCTAAGGGCGTAAAATGGTGATTTCACTTCCTCACAACCTATCACAGTTTCAGAGGCCCTGTCAAGCTAGCACAACCCCCCCCCCCCCCATGACCCCATTTTGGAAAGAAGACACTTCAAGCTTTTTACTGAGAGGCATGTTGTGTCCATGGAATATTTGATATTTTGCCACAAGTTTTGGGAAAATTACAATTTTTTTTTTTTTTTTTACACAAAGTTGTCACTAAATGATATATTGTTCAAACATGGCATGGTTATATGTGGAATTACACCACAAAATACATTCTGCTGCTTCTCCTGTGTATCCCTGTATCCCTATACTTCATGTGTGAGACTTTTTGGGAGCCTAGCCACGTACAGGACGCCAAAATCCAAGCACTGCCTTCAGGCTTTCTAAAGGCGTAAAATTGTGATTTTACTCCTCACTACCTATCACAGTTACGTAGGCCCTGAAATGTCCAGATAGCACAACCCCCCCCCCCCCCCAAATGACCCCATTTTGCAAAGTAGACAAGGTATTTGCTAAGAGGCATGGTGAGTATTTTGCAGATCTCATTTATTTTTGAAAATGAAGAAAGAAAAGAAAAATGTATTTTTTTTTCTTTTTTCAAGTTTCAAAACTTTGTGACAAAAAGTGAGATCTGCAAAATACTCAACATAAGTGTCTTCTTTCCAAAATTGGGTCATTTGGGGGCGTTTTGTGCTATCTTGACATTTCAGGGCCTCCAAAACTGTGAGAGATAGTGAGGAGTGAAATCACCATTTTACGCCCTTAAAAAGTTTGAAGGCGGTGCTTGGTTTTCAGGGTCCTGTACATGGCTAGGCTCCCAAAAAGTTCCACACATGTGGTATCCCCGTACTCAGGAGAAGCAGCAGAATGTATTTTGGGGTGTAATTTCACATATGCCCATGGCATGTTTGAGCAATAGATCATTTAGTGACAATTTTGTGCAAAAAAAAAAAAAAACATTTTCATTTTCCCGCAACTTGTGGCAAAATGTAAAATATTCCATGGACTCAACATGTCTCCCATCAAATAGCTTGGGGTTTCTACTTTCCAAAATGGGGTCATTTGGGGATTTGGGGGGGTTGTGCTATCTTGGCATTTTATGGCCTTCAAAACTATGATAGGTAGTGAGGAGTGAAATCAAAAATGTACACCCTTAGAAATCCTGAAGGCGGTGATTGGTTTTTGGGGTCCTGTACGCGGCTAGGCTCCCAAAAAGTCTCACACATGAGTTATCCCCATACTCAGGAGAAGCAGCAGAATGTATTTTGGGGTGTAATTCCACATATAACCATGCCATGTGTGAGCAATATATCATTTATTGACAAATGTGTGTAATCTTTTTGTTTTTTTTTGTCATTTTTCAATCACTTGTGACAAATAAATAAAATATTCAATGGGCTCAACATGCCTCTCAGCAATTTCCTTGAGGTCTCTACTTTCCAAAATGGGGTCATTTGGGGGGGGGGGGGGGGGGGGTTGTACTGCCCTGCCATTTTAGCACCTAAAGAAATTAGACCAAACCAATTATATACGCTTATTGACATTTTTTTTACCAAAGACATGTGGTTGAATACATTTTGGCCTAAATGTATGACTAAAATTGAGTTTATTAAATTTTTTTATAACAAAAATTAGAAAATATCATTTTTTTTCAAAATTTTCGGTCTTTTTCCGCTTATATCGCAAAAAATAAAATCGTAGAGACAATCAAATACCATCAAAAGAAAGCTCTATTTGTGGGAAAAAAAGGACGCAGATTTCATTTGGGTACAACATTGCACGTGCAATTACCAGTTAAAACAGCGCAGTGCCAAATTGTAAAAAGTCCTCCGGTCATTGAGCTGCCAAATCCTCTGGGGCTGAAGTGGTTAAATGAAATACGCTTACTCCTTTTCCTAACTGGCAAAATAGAACTCTTTCCATTAGAAATTCTTTGGATGTATTTATCCAGATCATCCCTAAACAGCCATTCACCGTGAAAGGGAAAACTAGCTAGGAGCTTTTTGCATGGCGCTTCGGCTGACCAATTTTTCAACCATAGTATTCTACGCATATGCACCAGCCCTAGCATGAAGCGTGTGGCCTGGAGAATAGAATCTCTTATAACATCTATTGCAAAACATAAGTAGCTCTTCCAACTCTGGTAGCTCGGCCAACTCCTGGGCCTGCTGATTAGGAATAATCTTGAGCACCTGCTTAAACTGGTCTCTCAAGGATTGACATACACCAATTGCTTCCAGCGCAGGCTGAGTTACTGAACCTGCCAGAGAAAAAGTGTTTTTTAATAGCAGTTCCAACTTCTTATCCGTTGGATCCTTAAGTTGCAACACCTGACGGCCCAAATGGCTCACTCTGACCAGCCACCTCAGAACTCTCAGGGGAGGATGCCATTTTTTTAGAGACAGTTCTAGGCTTTTTTGAGCTTGAAGGAGTCCCTCTTGAGCCCTTTTTTGGGGTGTTTCTAGCCCGATGCATAAATGCAGAGGTACTACCAGAAGAAATTGCACCCACTGCTTGAGCAATAGTCCAGCCACTGCCTCTGCTATTAACGCTCAGCCTGGTGCTTTTAGTAAATGTGCCAAGGGAATGCCTGTGTCACCAACCTCTTACATGCCCCTTTTTGCTCTTGTGTCCCTCCGACATCTGCAGCCAGCAAAAATGGAGCTTTTAAACATAGTCCCTTGCTGACGTTGCAGGACACCAACGCCGCGCTAAGCCCCACCCCTACCATCACATCACAGCCCCCTTTTTTCAAAAGAGGGTTTCCCCGCGCAAGCGCAGGCCTCTGATCCGACGTGATCGGCGTGTGTGCGGGGAGGGGATAGCGAGGAGGAGACCCGAGACAAGCCGCCGTGCAGGGACGCTGAAAGAAAATGGAGCGGCATCGCCAATCGTTTTTTTTTTTTTTTTTTTTCAAATATAAATTTTATTAATTTTCATAGAAAAGGGGCAGCTCCCCGAACAAAGTACCACAATGGTAAAAAAAATTAGAAAAGCGAGGTCGCAGCCTCCTTACAGAGCATCATATTAAAACATAGTATGTTTATAAAAGTAAAGCTCTTGTCAACCTAGTTCTGTTATATGTTATTATCCCTGACAAGTACATTTTCTTAGTGTTACAACATCTCAGTGCAGCAAAATCCTAGTACATTCACCATAGATATTAGTTGGTATCTCATTTAAACGTTTACTGTTTATGAATTGTTGCGACTGCACCAGTCAGGAGGAAGCTACCAGAAAGTGAATCAAAGAGAAAAAGGAGCAAGTATAAGAAAGAAGAGAGGAAGGGGATGGGTAGGGGGTGAGAGGGAAAGGGAAGGGAGGGGGGGGAAATGGTTAGGTGTCAGCGGAAGCTTTGAGTAGGCCGGTTTTCTTTTAACAAAAAAGTTAAAAGTTGTCATTAAGTGGGGTTCCCCATAAGGGTTTTACCTTCGTCTGAATATTTAAACATATTCCAGAGCGTCCAAGTTTTCTTATAGACTACTTGTCTATCTTGAGCTGTCAGTATAATGTCTTCTAATTTGTTTACGTCTTCCACTTTCCGTAGCCACATTGATACGGTTGGTAGGGAGGTTTGTTTCCATAACAAGGGGATGCAGGACTTGGCTGCATTTATTAGGTGACGCAATACGGATTTTTTATACTTTTTAAGCGGTATGGATGACACTTGAAGCAAGAAAAATGCCGGTTCGTTTGGAATTTGAAAATCTGTACATTTTTGAGAAATAGAACGAACCGCAGTCCAGAAATTTGTCAGTCTAGGACAGGACCAAAACAAGTGCAGCATCGTTCCCTTTTCCGCCTGGCATCGCCAGCAATATTTGGATGTATCAGGAAATATACTATGTAGACGACTAGGTGTTAAGTACCACCTCGTCAGGATCTTATAGTTCATCTCTTGTAATTTAGTGCATATTGATGATTTAAGGGAGAGAGCTATCATGTTTTGCTTCTGGACTGGAGTGAAAGAGCGCTGAAGGTCTGTTTCCCATTTCATAATGCATGACAGGTTGGGTTGTTTTGGGGGTGTGTTTAGTAGAGTGTACATTTTGGATAAGACCTGTGGTAATGGTTCTGTGTCTGAACATATCTCCTCAAATGTAGTCAAGGGTCTATTGTATAATTGAGGGTTTTGGATTGTCTGGAGGAAATGATGAATTTGTACTGCACTCCAAAATGTGAGTTTGAATGGGCCAGTCGGGTCCAATAACTCTGAAATAGAGGGCCATCTATTGTTTTGGATAAATTGTGAGGCTTTGACACAGCCAGAGTTCTTTAGTGCCTGAAATCGTTCAGATGAAATTCCAGGTTGAAACTTGGGGTGTCCTAAGATCGGAGTCAAGGGGGATTCTCTGGTCGTTAGTGATGTCTGTAGTGTGGCGTGAAGGCATTGTTTTATAGTGTTTCCTATAAAAGGATGTGATTTTAATTCTATAGGGAGGGAGGCACAACACCACAGTGCAGTCTGTAGAGGTATTTTTGTTTGATGTTGCTCTATTTGTGCCCATAATTTAGCTGCTTTGTGTCGGTGCCAGTCCACCACTCTACCTACATGGACTGCCTGGTAATACTTCCTGATATCCGGAAGTGCAACCCCTCCATAGTGTTTTGGTGTACATAACTGCGATCTGGGGATACAGGGTTTTTTATTTGCCCATACGAACCGGGTGAAGAGAGATTGTACTTGTTTAAAGTATGAGGTAGGGATGTTGATTGGTAGGGCTTGAAATAGATATAAAAAATTGGGCAATATGCTCATTTTAATTAGATTACACCGCCCAAACCATGAATGTAATCCCGTATCCCACTCACTTAGTAGGATTCTAGTCCTACTCAGAAGGGGTGGGAAGTTGCTGTCAAACAGTAGGGCTGGATCTGGTGTTATTTTCGTGCCTAAATATGTTAAGGTAGAGTCAGTCCACCTGAAGCGGAAACTGGCTTGCAGGTTACGGAGGTTATTAGGTGTTAACGAGAGTCCCATCGCCTCTGACTTGGAGAAATTTATTTTTAAATTAGATAATTTTCCATATCTCTCAAATTCTTTAAGAAGGTTAGGCAGGGAAATCGTTGGGTTTGTTATTGAGAAAAGCAGGTCATCTGCATATGCTGATATTTTGTGTTGCATGGGTCCAATAGGTATGCCTTGGATGTCAGGATTTAGTCGAATCGTGGATAGAAAGGGTTCGAGAGAAAGGGCGAACAATAGAGGGGATAGGGGACATCCCTGTCTTGTTCCATTTGTTATAGGGAAGGGGTCAGATAGTACCCCATTCACCTTCACCCGTGCTGTGGGATTGGAGTATATACTGGCTATTCGACTGAGCATCACCCCCCCCCTAGGCCTATGTGTCTGAGTACGGTGACCATAAATGGCCAACTGAATCGGTCGAACGCCTTTTCGGCGTCTGTGTTGAGGAAAACACAGGGTATTTTCCCAGATCTAGTGAAATGTAAAAGATTTAGCACTTTTGTGGTGCTATCTCTGGCCTCCCTAGACGGTATGAAACCAACCTGGTCTAGGTGGATGATTTGCGTGAGGTGCTGCGCCAGCCGGACAGCCAGAATTTTGGTAAACAGTGTGAGATCGAGATTTAACAGTGAAATGGGTCGGTAGCTACCACATGCCGTTGGGTCCTTCCCTTCTTTATGAATTACTGAGATGTGAGTGCTCAGGGTTTCTCTAGCAAAAGTTTCCCCCATCCCCATCTTGTTAAACAGTGTGACCATGTGAGGTCCCAAAACTGGGAAGAGATTTTTATAATACTGTAATGTATACCCGTCCGGGCCTGGGGCTTTACCTGGTTTAATTGACCCTATAGCTTTCTGGACTTCTATTAACGTTATGGGCGATTCTAGTTCTTTTCTAATTTCTTGGGGGAGGGATGGCATTTGGGATGAACGTATGTAGTTCTCTAGCTCAGTACTAGGGGGATTTGTTTGTGGCAAATTGTATAAGTTAGAATAGAATTGCTTAAATATCTCAGTTATTTGCTTAGGTAGTGTCACTTTTTTACCTTGTGGTGTAGAGATATGTGGAATATAGGTCCTTGATTTATGATTCCTAACCAATCTGGCCAGTAATCTTCTACACTTATCTCCATATTCATGTCTGTTTGCGACAGAGCTGTATGGCTGCTTTTGCTCTGTATTGTAAAATGTCAGTAATCTGTCTTCTGAGAGTGGATAATTCTATCTCAGATGACTGTGAAGGGGCATGTTTGTGTCTGGCTTCAGAGGTGGCTAATTCCTGCAAGAGTTGTGATAGCTGTTTATTTCTCTCTCTCTTTATACGGGCACCGTGAGAAATAAGAATCCCCTAATAACTGTTTTATGAGCCTCCCACAGTATTCCCGGGTCACATTCTGGTTGGTCATTTTCTTGAAAATATAGTTTCAGGGCTTTTGTCACATCTGTCAGAACTTCAGGATTCTGTAGAAGACTTTCATTGAGCCGCCAGAATCTCTGTCTGGGGGAGAGATTATCTGACAGGCGGTAGCACAGGAATATCGGTGCATGGTCAGACCATGTCCTGTTACCAATTGATGTCTGTTCTACCGCGTGTAGTTGTGTATGGGGGATTAGGAAGTAATAAATTCTGGTGTAGACCTGATGTATATGTGAATAGAATGTAAAATCTTTTTCTCCCGAGTGTTGTAAGCGCCAAACGTCTATTAGCTGAGATTTATATAGATTTTTAGCTATTCGTTTAAGTTGGGATGGGGGGACTGATGATTTTCCCGTTGAGGTATCTACCGAAGGAATTAGTGGGGTATTGAAGTCTCCTCCCAGGATTAATTCTCCCTCTGTAAAGTCATGTAGTTTCTCTAGGGTCTCTCTCAGGAACGTAGCTTGTAATTCATTAGGGGCATAGATGGTTGCTAATGTTACTTTGACTGTGCCAATCAGGCCTTTAAGGAAAATATATCTCCCAGTGGAGTCTATTTCAGAGCTTTGATGTTGCCAGGGAATCTTCCAAGAAATTAGGATGGACACCCCTTTAGATTTAGATTCCGGATTCATAGAATGGTAGGTTATTGGAAAGTGTCTGTTTTGTAAGTATGGTAACTTATTGGTTTTGAAGTGTGTCTCTTGGATAAAGGCTACGTCTGTGTTATGTCGCTTTAAGTCGTCTATTAGCATGCTTCTTTTCTCAGGTATGTTGAGTCCTTTCGCATTCAGGGACATCACCTTGATATTAATAGCCGCCATAGTAAAATAGAACTATGGGGGGGGAGGTGGGGGAGGACAAGGGTAAGTCAAAGAAGGGGGTAGAGAAAAGGAAAGTGGTTAAACAGAGAACTTAGAATAGAGATAAAAAGGATAGTTTGAGATTAAGAGTAAGGTACAGGCACAACCTAATGTCCTGCCCGCAATGTTTCCCCTACAATTACGGGGAGTGTTTAAGAGCATACAATCCCCGAGGAACACCTATCGGTCTCCCAGGGGTATATGCTGGCCTATTCGGGAGAGTGGTAGGACACGGCACAGAGAGAGAGTCTCCCACCCGCCTCCCCACCCCAGCTTATCTAAGGTATACATCTATCAGAGAATTACTATGCAACGTTATAAAACCTGCAATCGGGTCAACCCAAAAAGAAAAAACCTTTATAACAAATCTGTCAATATTACAATCCTCATCCATCAGTGTTTCAATCAGGAGAGGGGGACTCCCCGTCAGGAGAGTAATTCCCCGTCAAGTGAGTCACCCCCCCCTAACCGCAATGGTTTATAACTTCGTGCCATCTGATCTGAGGGAAGCTTAACATTAGATGTCAAACAAAACAAACCAAACTTGTACTCCAACCTTTGCATCAAGCCTGCTATAAGAAGGTGGTTCACCTTTCATACGCAGTGTCAGTACTGCTGGGTAGCCGCCTCATGTCTCTACTAAGTTAGAGCTGGTACGGTCATCCCTGAAGCCACCAAAGATAGGCTTTGCAGTTTCTGACTATCTTTCAAACCCTCATACTAAGGCCTCTGATATCTCTGGTTGCATAGGGGGATTTATTTGATATGGCCATCACTTCTATAATCTGGTCATCGGAGTGGATGTTTCAATTCAGCAACCAGACCTCCCAAGGTGATGTAGGATCAGTTCCGTCAAATAAATACCCATAGCTGAGTCTATCTTCTCATATATTCCATATCTATAAGCAGCATTTCCAGGCTGTAAGAGCTTCTATGTAAGTTCAGTAGCAGATCCTGTAGGAATACTTGGCTCCTCTAAATATGTGGTTAATGCACAGCGTCTAATGATATAGATAGACAGCTCAGTTCTGGTAAGTCCCTGTATGAGATGCTCAGATACACAACTTCCAGTAGGGTTGAAAGGGGGTCCGAGTTATGGGGGTTGAGTCATGTGTAGGCCCGATTCCCGGAAAACATATAAACCGGCGCCACAAAAAGACATCCTACTCAAAACAGTAGTTGGCTATCGGTCAGACATGAACAGTAAAAGAAAACGGTTTAAATCTCACCCAGACACTGGAGTGTAAAGATGAAAATCAAAACTTCTGTCTGTAGTTATAGTTGCGACTCACGTATGTCCTCTTGAGACACTGCTCTGGGTCTGCGGCGGTTCTGCTGCTGTCTCGGCGGTAGGATATCGTTGACTCTCGAAGAAGACGGGTGACCCGGTGTGCGTGTAAGAGGACCAAGCCAATTTGGGATCTCAATGGGCTCTGCGTCAAGGAAAGTAAATAGTGCCGGCAGGGCATCTGGCTTTCTAAGGGTGAAGCTTCGTTGGTTTCTCCTGAATGTTGCGGAAAGGGGGTATACCCAACGGTATGTGGCTCCCTTCCTTTTTGCCAGATCTAATAGCGGCTTCAGAATTGCACGTCGCTGCAGGGTTGCACGTGAAAGATCCGGGAGAATTTTCACCGTGGCGCCATCTAATTCCGGGTCCTCTGATTCCCAGGCTTTCTGTAAGATCATTTCTTTGTGTACATAATGGTGTACTCTGCACACAACGTCTCTTGGTCTCTGAGGGTCGGTTGGTTTAGGGCCCAGTGCCCGATGTATCCTGTCTAATTCAATGCGTTCTGGTAATTCAATACCTGGTAAACTGCGGAAGATTGCAACAGCCGTGTCTGATAGATCTTTAGGACCCGTGGCTTCTGGGAGTCCTCTGAGTCGCAGGTTATTCCTGCGACTCTGGTCCTCCATTTCCTCCAATCGCAAACATTGGTCTTGTAAAGCCTCTGTATAGGATCCTGCTGCTCCTCCATTTCTGACATTCGACGTTCCAGTGCCATAAGGGAGCCTTCACCCGCTTCCATTCTGTTGGTTAGTGCGCTGATGTCTGCCTTAACTGCTTTTATTTCCTTGCGGTGTGTGGCTTCCACCGTCACTATAAGGGCCGCAATGTCCGCCTTGGTGGGCAGCGCCTGCAGTATGGCACGGAGTTCCGCATCTATTCCGGTTGTCTGTGAAGGGGAGGGCTGTAGACCCCCATCCAAGCCAGAGCGGAGGTCTGAGGGGAAGCCCGCATAGGTATCCGGTAGAGGCATGTCTCTGTTCGGAGATGGGGAGCCGCTCGCTGCCTGTCTCACTGAGTGCTCACCACGAGGCGTCGCCGCCATCTTGAGCTCTGGGGAGCCGAGAAGGGAGAGCTGAAATCTCCGCCTGAGATCGCTCGATGTGGGCGGTTGAGGGGTTGATCTGATCGATTTGTTGCTCTTCTTCACCGATTTCCGTCTGGTAGATTGCATAGTGTGCGGATCAAGCTGGAATAGCCAGGGTAAGGGAGAGATGGCCAGGAGCTCAGCAAACACACGTCTTTATCCAGCCATGTCCAGGCCACGCCCCCCGCCAATCATTTTTGGCTTCCCTCTATCCAGGAAGAGGGGGAGAGCTTTGTCCAGGTGGGGGGTGATTAGTGGAAGAAAATCCCCCCCAATCTTACCGGAGGTCTGAGTTGCTCTCCGGAGGGAAGCCTGCTGTTTCTGCTCCACAGCATGATTGTTAGGTACCTGGTAGTAGAGCCTGACTTGTAGGAGAAGACCTCTCATACAGCACTGGTTCAGGAGCCACTGGAGTGGGGACAGTGGTCTCGTGAGCACAGTGGGGTAGGAGTGCCTGGTGAGGTAGAAGTCTCTGGTGCTGGAGCAGGGTAGAGATCCCTCCAGGGATGGCTGGACTGCAGGTGAAGGTGGTCAGCGGAGAACAGCAGGCTGAAGCACTGGAAGATGCAAGTGCAGAGAACACTGGAGCTGGAGCTGAAGGTGCAGCAGCACACGGAGAAACGGCAGGCACAAGCAGGGTCAGACAGTCCGGGTTGGCAGGCAATCAAGGCAGGTGATAACAGCAGGCAAAAAGCAGAGTCGGTAAGCAGGCAGAGGTCGGCAACGGGTACTGGCAGAGACAGCAGCAGGGTCAGGCAAGCCGGGTCGGATTGGAGAGAGAGGGATGGTCAGACAAGCCGGGTCAGTATTGTAAACAGATCAATCAGATGCGGGTAACAAGTTCACAGAAGCTGAAGATGAGACAGCAGCACACCAGTGCAGCAGGAAGAACTTTATGTGCTCATTGGCGCCAAACAACGTTAACGCGCACGCGCACACACCCGATGTGCACCCGCACGTGCCCGAGGGACGCGCTGATGCACAGCAATAGCTGGGGATTGCTGCATAGTCTGAACAGGGGCGCGCCAGTGCATGCGCGCATGCATGTGTCCCAGTCTGGTGCTGACAGATTCCTGACATTGCCCCCCCAAAAGGGCAGCCTCCCGATGCCCATACACCTTCTTTTCTCAGGATGGGCAGAGAAATAAGCACGGACTAATCGCCTGGCGTGAACATTGCTGTCTGGTTCCCATGAATTACTCTCTGGACCGTAACCTTTCCACTTAATCAGAAACTGATTTTGTCCTTGTCTTCTTCTGCAGTCAAGAATAGCCTCAACCTCAAACTCCTCACTTCCATCGACTAAGATAGGTTCAGGAGGTCTAGCTCCTCTATCAGGGAAAGGGTCAGGTATCGCAAGTTTTAGCAGTGACACATGGAATACCGGATGAATCCTGAGAGAATCGGGTAAAGTTAGTTCATATGATACTTCATTAATTTTTCTCTTTACCAGAAAGGGTCCCATAAACCTAGTTGCCAGCTTCTTAGAAGGACATGCTAATTTGATATTACTGGTGGAAAGCCATACCTGATCACCAAGCTGCAAATTCAGTTCACCTCTTCTTCTTCGATCGAAGGCTCTCTTGCTGTCTGCCTGGGCCTTGGACACCGCCTCCTGCAACATCCGATTGTTGTGGCTGAGGATGTCCACTGTATTCTGCACTGCCGGAACTAAAGATTCTGGACGAAAGTCAGGTAGAAAGGTTAAATGAACGTAATTGGCGAAAAAGGGGGATTGTCCAGTGGCTGAATGTTTAGCATTATTGTATGCGAATTCTGCTAAGGGCAGCAGGGACACCCAATCATCCTGTGTGAAAGATGTAAAACACCTGATGTACTGTTCAAGGGTCTGATTGGTCCTCTCTGTCTGTCCATTGGTTTGAGGGTGATAGGCCGAGGACAAGGCCAACTTAATCTTTAGGATTTCACACAGTGCTCTCCAAAAACGTGAGGTGAACTGTACCCCTCTATCAGATACTATATTTGCAGGGACTCCATGTAATCTGATGATTTCCTTGAGGAATATGCAGGCGGTTTCAATGGCAGATGGAGTTCCCTTTAAGGGTAGGAAATGGGCCATTTTAGATAGGCGGTCCACAACCACAAAAATGGCTGAACACCCCTCAGAACATGGGAGCTCTACTATAAAATCCATGGAAATTATTTTCCAGGGTCTATCAGGTACAGGCAGAGGTTTTAACAGTCCCCAAGCTCGATTTCTTGATGTCTTGTTCTGGATACAAACAGGGCAGGAACTGATGTATTTTTCACAAAAGTCTTTCAAGTTGGGCCACCAGAATATGCGTTGCACAAGTTCCAGGGTCTTGTGAACCCCAAAGTGACCTGCCAGTGGATGATCATGGAGTATTGTCAAAACTTTAACTCGAACATCCTCAGGAACGAAAATTTGGCTCCCCTTCCAAAACAAGCCATCCCTGATCGTCAGAGTGATCCCTGGAGGTTTTGATGAATCTGAGGATGCTTCCTTGATCTGAGAGAGAAGATCTGTCTGTAGGAGTAGGAAGAAATTTGCGGGCAAGATGGTATCAGTCCTTCGGGTTGTCGTGCATACGTGACAATGCATCCGGTTTAATATTCTTCGACCCTGGCCGGTAAGTTATATGAAAGCACAAACGTGAAAAGAACAGCCCCCAGCGGGCTTGCCGAGGCTTCAGTCGTTTAGCAGATCTTAAATACTCCAGGTTTTTGTGGTCAGTGTATATTAATACTGGATAAACAGTGCCCTCTAACAGGTACTTTCATTCCTCCAAAGCAGCTTTGATAGCGAGTAGCTCCCGATCGCCAACATCATAGTTCTTTTCTGCGGGAGAAAGTTTGCAGAAAAAGAACCCCACAGGATGCATTAGATCTTTACTGCCTTGACGCTGTGAGAGGATTGCTCCCACAGCTATCTCAGAAGCGTCAACTTCCAAAATGAACGGTAATGATGGTTCAGGATGGCTGAGGATCGGAGCAGAGGTAAACAGTCTCTTGAGATTCTCGAACGCATCTTGGGCTGACTGATTCCAGGAGAAACGGGTATTCTGCTTAGTCAATTGCGTGATGGGTGCAATTATGGCTGAGAATTCCCTGATGAACTTCCTATAAAAGTTCGCAAAGCCGATAAAACGCTGAATACCCTTCTTGTCTATGGGGTACTGGCCAGTCCAGAACAGCAGACACTTTTTGGGGATCCATTTTGATGCCAGTTAGAGAGATTATCAACCCCAGGAATTGGATGCTTTGTTGCTCGAACTCGCATTTCTCTGCCTTTGCATATAGTCTGTGCAAGCGAAGACGATCCAAGACCCTGTAGACATGTTCTCGATGTTGATCAAGTGATCCAGAGAAAATTAAGATGTCGTCCAAGTATGCAATCACAAACACGTCTAAAAAGTTTCTGAACACATCGTTAATGAGATATTGGAAAGTTGCAGGGGCGTTGCAGAGCCCGAAGGACATGACCAGGTATTCATAATGCCCGAATCGTGTCCGAAAAGCTGTTTTCCATTCGTGCCCGGCCCGAATGCGGATCAGGTTGTAAGCCCCTCTTAAATCGAGTTTAGTGAAAATGACAGCAGATCTTAACTTTTGGAATAGTTCGGGTATCAAGGGTAGGGGATACCGATTCTTCGTAATTTTGTTCAGTTCCCAATAATCTATACATGGGCGGAGAGTCTTGTCTTTTTTGGAGACAAAAAATATTCCGGCACCTGCTGGGGAGGTGGAGCGGCGGATAAACCCCTTGGCCAAGTTTTCATCAACATATGTCTTTAGTGCCTCTTGCTCTTTCTCCGATAAGGGGAAGATGCGCCCAAATGGAATTTCGAACCCGGGAAGCAATTCAATCGAGCAGTCATAGGGACGATGAGGCAGAAGGGAGTCTGCCCCCTTCTTGCTGAAAACATAGATGAACTCGTGGTATTGTTTGGGTATGGACTGGAGTAATTTCTGATCGGTGTCAAGACATAGCAGAGTAGCTGAGGAATTGGGGTTTTCCACCAAACAGTGTTCTTGGCAGTAAGAAGACAAAAACTTTACTTCTCCAGTGACCCAACTGATGTGCGGGTTGTGGGCTTGGAGCCAGGGAATACCCAGGATGATTGGAAACAGTGGGGAAGTGATGGCATCAAGGGTCAGCAGTTCTTCATGCTGGGAGGAAACAGTAGCAGGCAAAGGAAGAGTCTCTTGGGTTACTTGTCCGAATTTAATGCGGGAGCCATCGGCCAAGAAAACAGAGAGTCCATGAGTCTTAGTCCGTAAAGGAATATCATGTTGGCTGGCAAAGGTCGAATCGACAAAACAGCTGCATGCTCCGGAGTTAACGATAGCGTTGACTGGAATTATCTTTCCCCGGAGCTGTAATGAGAGAGGAATGGCAAGGTGGGTAGAGTTGGCAGACAAAGCAGAGAGACTGGTAGACACAGAAGATGAGCACTTACTTACCTTGATTGGACAGTTATGGACATAGTGTCCTGTTCCACCACAATAGAGACACAGGTTCAGTTGACGACGACACATCAGTCCTAGCTGCATGGGTTCGGAAGTATCAGGCATCGAGTTGACTGGATTCACATTGGGTGGAGGTAGGTAGCGAGCCTCAGGAACCAGAGCTCTTGCAGTTATCCATACCGGGCGGGTTTGCTGAGCAGAACGTTCATATCGACGTTCACGGAGGCAACGGTCGATCTGGATGGCCAAGAAGTTTAAGGCCTCGAGAGAATCTGGAATGCCAACTCGAGCAAGTTCATCTTTCAGCCCTTCAGACAGGCCCATGAGGAACTGGTGACGTAGGGCCGCATCGTTCCATTGAGTGTCCGTGCTCCAGCGCCTAAAGTCAGTGACATAGTCCTCGGCCAATCTGCAGCCTTGCTGGAGCGCGAACAGGGCTGACTCAGCTGTGGCAGTCCGCTGAGGGTCCTCATAGAGCTGAGCCATGGCTTCAAAAAAGGAAGGTAGGGAGTGGGTTAGGACCGAGTCCCCCTCAAGTGATCAATGGGCCCACATCTGAGGTTCTCCTTGTAGAAGGGAAATCACAAATACCACTTTGGTAGCTTCCAGAGAGAATATTCGGGGTTGCAAGGCAAAATAAAGCTGGCAGGCATTACGAAAAGCCCGAAACTTGGTTCGATCTCCGGAGAATCTTTCTGGGATGGGGACCCTTGGTTCAGGTGGGAGCATCACAACGGAAGGAGAAGAAACAGGCTGTGCTGGAGCTGCGGCCGGAGAGGAAGTCATGGAACTAGGGCCAGCAAGATTCTGAACCTGTCCTTCAAGTCTGGTATAATTATCCTGTAGGGATTGCACAGCTTGGGTGAGGGCCGCAAGATGCATGCAGATTTCCTTCATTGGGGAGGTCTCTCCTGCAGGCTCAGTCATGGCTGTCTCGTACTGTTAGGTACCTGGTAGTAGAGCCTGACTTGTAGGAGAAGACCTCTCATACAGCTCTGGTTCAGGAGCCACTGGAGTGGGGACAGTGGTCTCGTGAGCACAGTGGGGTAGGAGTGCCTGGTGAGGTAGAAGTCTCTGGTGCTGGAGCAGGGTAGAGATCCCTCCAGCGATGGCTGGACTGCAGGTGAAGGTGGTCAGCAGAGAACAGCAGGCTGAAGCACTGGAAGATGCAAGTGCAGAGAACACTGGAGCTGGAGCTGGAGCTGAAGGTGCAGCAGCACACGGAGAAATGGTAGGCACAAGCAGGGTCAGACAGTCCGGGTTGGCAGGCAATCAAGGCAGGTGATAACAGCAGGCAAAAGGCAGAGTCGGTAAGCAGGCAGAGGTCGGCAACGGGTACTGGCAGAGACAGCAGCAGGGTCGGGCAAGCCGGGTCAGATTGGAGAGAGAGGGATGGTCAGACAAGCCAGGTCAGTATTCTAAACAGATCAATTAGATGCGGGTAAAAAGTTCACAGAAGCTGAAGACGAGACAGCAGCGCGCCAGTGCAGCAGGAAGAACTTTATGTGCTCATTGGCGCCAAACAACGTTAATGCGCACGCGCTGGTGCCGCGCGCGCGAGCACACCCAACGCACACCCGCGCGTGCCCGAGGGACGTGCTGACACACAGCAATAGCTGGGGATTGCTGCAAAGTCTGAACAGGGGTGCGCCAGCGCATGCGCGCATGCATGTGTCCCGGTCTGGTGCTGACAGATCCCTGACAATGATCTTTGAGGAAGCATGATAAGGTACGTGCTCTATACAGCCCACAGTGGTGACTCTTAGGCATGACATTTACTTTTTTTTTTTAAAGGAGACATTTCATAGGAAAAATTTTAAAATTCCTTAGAAACCTCCACTTACCTTTCCGCGGGGATTTCTGTGGTAAACCAACAGACCCAATCTTCACCCCTCACGGTGGGCTCCGTTACCAAACCTTCAGGAACCGGGGACCCTCTGGGAACCCACACTACTGGACCTGTAAAGCACCCCACCAGTAAAACTTTATGGCTGAAAACACCAAAGTACTGGATCCCGGGGTCCAGCTCTCTTAAAAGAGAAGCGTTACAGGCAAAACCTTGTTTCTTCGAACACGAGGCCCGGGTACCATTCAATTCAGCCTAGAAAAGACACTTTGAATGGATCCGGTTTCATAGCTTGCCCCAGCAAAGGAATCTTCCAGTGGAGCTCAGCACAGCACATCTTTACTCGTGACCAACACCTAAGACACTGGCGAAGGCGAGGTACTCCCAGTAGTGGGAGGGGTTATATAGGGAGTGGACTTCCTGTCTTAGGGTGTGCCAGTGTCCATCCCCTGAAGATGGCCTATAACCCACATAGTAATTACTATGGCTCTGTGTCCCGTGATGTACGATTAAGAAATGTGTGTTTTGTCTACAGAAAACAATGCACAGAGGAGTAAAATGTTTCGCTATATCTGTAAACAAAATTTGTCTGTTAGTGTATAGAGCCTGAACAGACCATGATTGGCTTCTGTGTAGTTTACCTTCCTTGGCTGTTATACAAATCACTGAGGTTAAGAAAACAGCCTTGAGTTCAAGCATTCAAAGATCAAATATCACATTATTCCTTTTCTGTTTATCCTTTTGAATCCTTCTACCTTAGCCGAAACTATTTCCAGCTTTGCCTCAAGGGAGAATTCTTCAAGACATGTTTTTCAGTAGATCAACATTCTATTGGTGATTAGGGGCCACTAGACTTTGAATAAAAGGTTACCTACATAACAAATCTACAAGTAATATTTGTTAATACACAATAAGTAAAACCTCTCAAATATTAACACAAACTGAAAATACTGTATTCACCTTGTTGTGTCTGTTACTGCACTGTATTTGATTTGCATTTTGGATGTAATGTGGTTTACAAGGCATGCATGGAAACAAGTTGTCCGTCTGTCAGTCATCAAAACAAACACATAGGAATTTTCATTAGTTCAAATTCCCATCATAAGTATCTACAAGGCCACCCTAACAGGCTCTTGCCCAATATATATAGTTACATGGTAAAATGAATATAAACAACATTTATGGAATAACATTTCTATAAAAAGGGTGCATTACCACAAAACTAGAAAATTGGACTTTTAGGTGTCATGTACCTATACAGTGGTGTAGTGGATAGCACTTTCACCTAGCAGTAAGAAGGGTTGCTGGTTCGAATCCCAACCATGACACTACCTGCCTGGAGTTTGCATGTTCTCCCTGTGCCTGCGTGGGTTTCCTCCGGGTACTCCAGTTTCCTCCCACACTCCAAAGACACGTCTAAATTGTCCCTAGTATATATGAATGCGAGTTAGGGACCTTGTAAGCTCCTTGAGGGTAGGGACTGATGTGAATGTACAATGTATATGTAAAGCGCTGCGTAAATTGATGGCGCTATATAAGTAACTGAAATAAATAATAAAAATAAATAAAAAGGGCAATCCCACAACATAGAAAGCTAGACATCTTAGAGTTAATAAAGGGGCAGTGCTACTCCCTAATTGTGATCAGAAATTGCATCATTTATGCTCTTGTGAAAATCGGAATATTCATATGGTACGACAGTGCTAGGCCTTGCCACTGTGTAATAAAAAAGGTAAATGGCATATAGGTGTAGCCAAGTCCTGGGCCTCTCCAGGCCTAATGGTGACCTCCAGAGTTAGGGACAGCTACCATCCTTCTGTGTAGAGTGGGTTACGAGGCATGGTGGGTGTAATGCGAGGTAGATTAATGGGCGCCAGACACTTCTTGAATGCAAAAAGATTTATTGTCTCTTAAACAGAACTGTGGGAGAGAGGGTTTAGGGCCAGGACACCCTTTAGTTTTATTTATTAGTTTATTCAGTTAGCTAGATCTCATTGCAGACCGTTCCTGCTGTACTATTTCTAATCTACTTCAGGCAGGCAGTTGATCCATTTTAGCTAGATCTCACTGCAGACCTTTCATGCTGTACTGTTTCTAATCTACTTCAGGCAGGCAGTTGATTTAGTTAGCTGCAGTGTATTTCATATATATATATACAGTCAGACTGCTATATATATATCCACTGTATCCAGTTTAGCTAGATCTCACTGCAGACCGTTCCTGCTGTACTGTTTCTAATATACTTCAGGCAGTCAGTTGATTCAGTTAGCTGCAGTGTATTTCATATATATATATACAGGCTTGTATATATGTAGTCTAGCCAAGCCTTTACCTGACTGCAGGCCATTTCTAGAGTACGTGTTCAAAGACACTTTCAGGCAGGTGCCTCAGTGAATTCGATATTCCAGTCGCACACGTTCCCGGACAAATGGCAATAGAACATTAGCGGGTGCTGTAACGATTACCAGTTGGGTTCTGGAGGCATCAAACAGAAGTACATCGTCGCCAGCACACCATGGATCAGCACACAAGATTGTCCAAAGAAAGGTTTTTAATCGAAAACGGTCACATTACAAGGGAGGTGCAACTCAGTGAGGTGCAGTTCATAAAATATATATCCACTGCATTGTAGTCCAGCCAAGCCTATACCTGACTGTAGGCCATTCCTGGAGTAAGTGTTCAAAGACACTTTCAGGCAGGTGACTCAGTGAGCTGCAGTTCATTTAATATATATATATATATATATATATATATATATATATATATATATATATGTATATATACAGGCTTGTGTATATATATATATATATATATATATATATATATATATATATATATATATATATATATATATATATAGTCTAGCCTGCACCTGCACCTGACAGTGGGCCATTCCTGGAGTGCATGTTCAAAGACACTTTCAGGCAGGTGACTCAGTGAGGTGCAGTTTATAAAATATGTATCCACTGCATGTAGTGCAGCCAAACCTATACCTGACAGTAGGCCATTCCTGGAGTATGTGTTCAAAGACAATTTTAGGCAGGTGACTCAGTGAGGTGCAGTTCATAAAATATGTATCCACTGCATTGTAGTGCAGCCAAAACTATACCTGACTGTAAGCCATTCCTGGAGTACGTGTTCAAAGACACTTTCAGGCAGGAGACTCAGTGAGGTGCAGTTCATAAAATATATATCCACTGCGTTGTAGTCCAGCCAAGCCTATACCTGACTGTAGGCCATTCCTGGAGTACGTGTTCAAAGACACTTTCAGGCAGGTGACTCAGTGAGCTGCAGTTCATTTAATATATATATATATATATATATATATATATATATATATATATATATATACAGTTGCAATAAAAAGTATGTGAACCCTTTTGGAATGATATGGATTTCTGCTCAAATGCACTGCACTAAGAGGAATGAAGGTGTAGAATTAGGTGTCCCAAGCACTTGCGGTCAATCTGCTAGCGGTACACCAACATCCGATTGTAGCAGGCAAATTTCCCTACCCAGTTGCTAAAGAAAGAAATTCAGTCCCAGCCATCCACATGCTTAGCGGCTGAGTGCTAGTTTGGCTAAATTGCTAGTACTCCAACTGCTGCCTTTTCAGCTGGTAGACTCTGCCCCCTTTCGAGAATTTGTGGAATGTGCGGTACCTCAGTGGCAGGTTCCCAAACACCAATTTTTTTCTCGGAAGGCCATTTTGGCTCTCTACCAACATGTGGAAGGCAATGTCTTGGCCTTGTTGGACAGGGCGGTCAGCAGTAAGGTGCATACTCATGGTCCAGCAGGCATGGACAGGGACGTTACCTTTCTTTCATGGTGCACTGGGTCACCCTGCTGGCAGCTGGGAAGGATGCAGGAAAGGGTGCAGTATTGTTGGAGCTTGTTCTGCCACCACGCCTCCAAAATGCTACTAGTGGTGATTCTGACACACCTCTCTCCTCCACCCCCTCCTCTTCTTCTTCCTCTATGGCCTCTTCCTGTGCAGATCTGTCCTCAGAACTAGCGGTGCTCCGTAGGCGTTCTAGGAGCTACGCAAGCACTCAGGCAAAAAGATGCCATGCGGTGCTTGAGTTGGTCTGCTTAGGGGACAGGAGCCACACTGGGGCAGAGATTCTGGCAGCTCTGCAGGGGCGGGCTCAGAGGTGGTTGATGCTTTGTCAGCTTCAGCCAGGAATGGTGGTTTGCGACAATGGCACCAACCTCCTCTCCGCCCTCTGACAGGGACACTTGACCCATGTTCCCTGTTTGGCTCACATCCTTAATTTGGTGGTGCAGCGGTTCTTGTGCAGGTACTCGGGCTTACAGGATCTCCTGAGGCAGGCCAGGAAAATCTGTGGGCATTTCCGCATATATATTATATATATAATGCCAGTGCTCGGCTGGCTGACCTCCAAAAGAAATGCAACCTGCCCAAGAACTGCCTCATTTGTGACATGCCCACCAGGTGGAACTCAATGTTGGCAATGCTGCAGCGGCTGCACATGCAGCAGGGGGCCATCAATGACTACCTGTGCGAGTATGGCACCAGGACAGGGTCAGGGGAGCTTGGCTTTTTTTTGCCACGCCAGTGGCTCATGATCAAGGATGCATGCACTGTCCTGTCACCATTTGAGGAGGCCACGAGGATGGTGAGCAGTGGTGGTGCATACATCACTGATACTGTCCCTCCTGTCTACCTGTTGGAGCACACGCTGCATGGAATAATGGACAGGGCACTTAAGGCAGAACAGAGGGACGAAAAGGAGGACTTCCTTACCTCTCAAGGCCCCCTTTATCCAGACAGTACCAGACATGTACCCATGGACTTGTACATGGCTGGCAGGAGGTGGCTGCGGATCAGGTCGTCCTTAGTGACCCAGAGGACTCCGGACTGAATGCCTCAGCAAACCTACGCTGCATGGCCTCCCTGATCCTGCAAAGCTTGCAAAAGGACCCTCGGATTTGTGGTATAAGGAGAGGGATCAGTACTGGCTGGCAACCCTTCTTGATCCACGTTACAAGGGTAAGGTGGCAGAACTTATCCAGCCGTCGCAGAGGGAGCAGAGGATGAAATACCTTTGGGAGGCCTTGCAGAAAGGTTTGTGCAATGTGTTTCCAGAGCCTGGGAGGTTACAATTTCCTGGTCCTCCTGGACAACATGTTCCTGAGGCTTCCGTCAGTCACAGAAGGAGCGGTGGAGAAGGTGGCCGTCTGACCGATGCGTTCAGACAATTTTTTGGTCCGCAGCCCCAAGGTCTCATCGGTTCCAGCAACCATCGCCAGCGTCTGTTGTACATGGTGCAGGAATACCTAGGGGCAAGATCAGACTTGGAGACCTTTCCAGCCGAAAATCCACTGAGTTACTGGGTCTTAAGGATGGATCACTGGCCAGAGCTTGCATAGTAAGCAATTGAGCTACTGGCCTGTCCTGCATCCAGCATTCTTTCGGAACGCACATTCAGTGCCGCTGGAGGCTTTGTAATTGATCACAGAGTGCGCCTGTCCACCGACTTGGTTGATCGGCTCACCTTCATAAAAATGAATCAGTCTTGGATCACCAGCTACCAAGCACCTAATGCTAATGTAACCAAATAAATTTTTTATGAATGTGAGATCCCTTGAAGACTGCCTATGCTGATGCTGAGTGACTATCCTGTTATGCTGAGTGACTATCCTATCCCTCCTCAATGTTCATGTTGATAGCTTCTAAGAACATTTTTGGTTCTGGGCACCACCACCAGTGGCTAAGGCCCAATTTTTCTGCCCCTGTTTAACAGGGGTATGTAATTACAATTTTTGATCAAATATTTAACAGCAGGGCTCATTCCTGCACTCAACAAGAGTATCTGTGAGGGGTTGCAGTGTTGTGGCACCACCACCACACCACCGCCAAAGGCCCAATTTTTCTGCCCCTGTCTAACAGGGGCATGTAATTACAATTCTTGATATAATATTTCCCAGCAGGGCCCGTTCCTGCGCTCAACAAGAGTATCTGTGAGGGGTTGTAGTGTTGTGGCACCACCACCACTGCCTAAGCCCCAATTTTTCTGCTCCTGTTTAACAGGGGCATTTAATTACAATTTTTGATCTACTATTTCACAGCAGGGCCTGTTCCTGCACCCACCAACAGTAACTGTGAGGGCTTACAGTGTTGTGCCACCACCACGACCACCACCACCGCCTAAGGCCCAATTTTTCTGCCCCTGTTTAACAGGAGCATGTAATTACAATTCTTGATATAATATTTCACAGCAGGGTCCGTTCCAGCACCCAGCAAGAGTAATGCCCCGTACACACGGTCGGACTTTGTTCGGACATTCCGACAACAAAATCCTAGGATTTTTTCCGACGGATGTTGGCTCAAACTTGTCTTGCATACACACGGTCACACAAAGTTGTCGGAAAATCCGATCATTCTAAACGCGGTGACGTAAAACACGTACATCGGGACTATAAACGGGGCAATGGCCAATAGCTTTCATCTCTTTATTTATTCTGAGCATGCGTGGCACTTTGTCCGTCAGATTTGTGTACACACGATCGGAATTTCCGACAACGGATTTTGTTGTCGGAAAATTTTATATCCTGCTCTCAAACTTTGTGTGTCGGAAAATCCGATGGAAAATGTGTGATGAAGCTTAACACATGGTCGGAATTTCCGACAACAAGGTCCTATCACACATTTTCCATCGGAAAATCCGACCGTGTGTACGGGGCATAACTGTGAGGGCTTACAGTGTTCTGGTACCACCAACACCTAAGGCCCAATTTTACACAGAGTGCAGGCCGTATAGTATATACAAGCTGTCCCCTATTTTCAAAAATCCGACTTACAAACAGAGGGAGACAACAGGAAGTGAGAGGAAATCTACCCCTAGGAAGGGAAATTCTCTCCTGTAATGCCGCGTACACACAGTCGGACTTTTCAGCTACAAAAGTCCAACGGACGCTGACGGACTAAAGCTGGCTGGTAATCCGATCATGTGTGGGCTTCTCCGGACTTTCAACTTACTTTTTTAGCCTCAAATCCGACGTACTTTAGATTTGAAACATGCTTCAAATCTTTTACGTCGTAACTACGACGGACCCCGAAGTCCGCTCGTCTGTATGCTAGTCCTACGGACAAAAAAACGACGCATGCTCATAAGCAAAAACTAAACGGAAGCACTCGGTCTAGTAAAACTAGTGTTCATATTGTAGGTAGCACATTCATCACGCTGCAAAATCTGTGATCGTAGAATGCAGCGCATTTTATTTCTTCTTTACGAATGCTCTAAAGAACGAAGGTGTTTTGCTGTTCGTATTCAGAGTTCTCCCAAACTGATTTCTGGATTCTTTTTCTCTTTGATCTCATGAATGATATAGTATGCTTTTTAAAAACAATGTTTCCATACTAATAATACTTTTTACCTTTTATTTATTTTTATTTTTTTTAGGTTTGTAAAGTTACCACAAAGAACCCATTATTCTAGTTTTGTTTTTCTAGTGCTTATTTTTTAGTTTTTAGATAAAGTTAACCCAAAGCACCGTTTTTGGTTATGTAGATTTTTTTATTTTCAAGACTTACCACTTGAACATTATTAACATTAGTAATGTATTTTTGGTGTGTTTTTTCAAACTCAATGAGATTGTTGTCCCTTGTTAATTTAACATTGTGTGTAAAATCAATGATTTAAAAGAAAACACATAAAGTCTTTTGCTAAACTCAAAAAAGATCCATTTATTCATGGTCAAAATAAAATAAAGAGGAAGTCAACGCTGGAAAAAGTCGGTGTACAAGAAAATTGGGATCTTGAGGAGTCCATATAAAAGAGGGAGCACAATCTGGTCCAAGAATCCCAGAGATCAACAGCACCAGCAGATGATCTAGATGTCCTCAGACTGTGGTCCTACAACAGCCTGCGTCTTCTGTCAGACCAGACTGAACCCAGGTCATCACTTTCTTCTCTTCCCTGCAGCCTTTCCTCCACGCTGCCCTGCAGCCTTCCCTGCAGCCTTCCCTGTAGCCTTCTTTGGAGGCTGTGGCTGTGGTGTTTCAGTTGTGGCAGGAGGAGGAGGAGGAGGAGGAGGAGGAGGAGGGGGGGCTGCCTCATGTAGTTGTGTGTTTCGGGTTAGCGTGCCCTGCAGCCCCTTCTGGATAGTTTCCCCAAATAGGCGCTCGCAAATGAGACGCTGCTCCCAATCCATTTGAAGAAGCCTGCTGGCTAAGTAGCAGCCATAGGACTCTTCTGCTTCGGGGGGGCTTCTCAAAAAACGGGTGGCCTCTTGCATGAGGCGCAGGGATGCCTCCTGTGTGACCGTCCCCTTCCTGGCCCTTTTTTTGGGAAGGTGGAGGGGAAGCACTTGTGATTGGGTCATGCTCCTACTGGGCCCAGCCACCTCACTTGGCCCAGCCACCTCACTGGGACCAGCCACCTCACTGGGACCAGCCACCTCACTGGGACCAGCCACCTCCTGCCTGACACTGGGCCCAGCCTCCTCCAGGATGATGGAGAATCCGCCCTCCTCCAGGCTGTCCATGGGCCCGGTCTCCTCCTGCCTGCCACTTTCCACACATTCCTCCTGGATGGACTCATCCTGTGTATAAAAAAAGGACATAGTTTTATTTATTTATTTGGGGTTCATCAATGACACACAATTTGCTTCTCATGACTAGCAAATTCAATGTGAATACATCTCTTTAATAAAAGAGTCTAATCAGACACCCTAATTTTTTATAGCAGGTGCCAAACATATTTTTTGCCACTCCTGTCAATTGATATGTATACACAATTTTGAGGCCAAAATTATTTTAGACAATTATAACATCCAGTTAACATCATTAATATTAGTACAGTAAATATTTGTTAATATAATTTACCTGACTCCAGATGGTCATATCCGGTTCATCCAGGATGGAAGACCCAGCTTGCTCCTCATCAGCCTCTGCTGGGGTGGAGGGAAGGGTGGAGGGAAGGGTGGAGGGAAGGGTTGAAAGTGATGCCCTGGCTTCATTCTGGTCATCAAGAAAACGGAGTTGATTGTAGTACCACAGCCTGGGTACATAAACATCATCTGCTGATGCTCCTGATCTCATTGATTCCTGGATCTTCTTATGCTCCCTCTTATACATATTCCTCAAGACCCCAATTTTCTTGAGCAATGTCTCCATTGTTGCTTCCGGGATGGTCGCCTGGACAAAGGACAGAAGTCTCTCCAGCGTTGACTTCCTCACATGCTTTGCATAATACTGAGGGTGTCTCACCTCCCACAAATTCCTCATCTCTCGATATTTAGATATGAAAGCTGTAAGGAACTCTGGATCCTTAAATAGGGGATTCATTATATCTGGAAAAGATAAAGTCACAAGACAAAAAACACTTATTATTAGGTTTCTGCTAACCCCTCATCATCTTCTCCCTATGTAGGCCTCATCAATCTATCAAGCCATATAGGCCGCTTGCTACAAAGTCATGACCATAAAACCAAAAAAAAAAAAAAAATTATTTAAAATTACCTTCGTTTTGTAACGTCCTGGTCCACTATCACCTACGCACAGAACGTACGTACGACACGTGCGCAAGGCCCCTCTTTATACACTACGCATGTGTGAAACTCCGCCTGCGTCGCCCGCCCCTGACGTTCGAAATTAACTCATGTTCTCCGCCCCCTAATTCGACGCACAGAACGTACGTACGACACGTGCGCAAGGCCCCTCTTTATACACTACCCATGTGTGAAACTCCGCCTGCGTCGCCCGCCCCTGACGTTCGATTTTAACTCATGTTCTCCGCCCCCTAATTCGATGCACAGAACGTACGTACGACACGTGCGCAAGGCCCCTCTTTATACACTACGCATGTGTGAAACTCCGCCTGCGTCGCCCGCCCCTGACGTTCTAAATTAACTCATGTTCTCCGCCCCCTAATTCGACGCACAGAACGTACGTACGACACGTGCGCAAGGCCCCTCTTTATACACTACGCATGTGTGAAACTCCGCCTGCGTCGCCCGCCCCTGACGTTCGATTTTAACTCATGTTCTCCACCCATTTTTAGTTACGGCGCGTAGTGGGGTAAATAATGGCGGAGACACCTGACATGTTAACTACCTCAGGTAGCGAAAAAAGCCCGGAGGCTGGAACGTCAACCAGATCTGTGAGGCCTAGATTTAAGGCCTCCAATATGAGTTTTGAAGAGATGGTGGAGATGGTGGCCATTCTTCAAAAAAAGGACTATGATGGGAAGTATGGGCCGTACGCACGGCCAAATTTGCGCAAGGCCAAAATAATGGCGAAGGTGGTGGACACTTTACAGGCTTCTTTTGGGGTCCAGCGCTCCAAGGATCAAATTCGCAAAAGATGGTCTGACCTCAAGCTCAGGGAGCCGGATCAATACAGACGGATCCGTAAAGTGCTGAAAAAAAGTAAGTACTTGTCGTGTTTTTCTCTTGTGTTTATTACCTTGTATACTGCTCCATGTGCTTTTCCTTCCTATACGATTTTTTTGCTCATCGTTTCAAATGATCTTTTAATAAACCTCGTTACATATCTATAGATATATCTATCTATATATATGTGTGTATATATAGATAGATATATAGATAGATATATATATATCTATCTATATATATAGATAGATATATATATATCTATCTATATATATAGATAGATATATATATATATAGAGAGAGAGAGAGATAGAGATAGAGATAGGTAGATAGATAGATAGATATAGAAATGTAAAACATTCTTTTGGAATATTTTAAGTTATCTTTTTTTTTTCTTTACATTTAGTTATATATTTAGATTTTGTTCCAGATATAGAGAGAGAGAGAGAGAGAGAGAGAGAGAGAGAGAGAGAGAGATCAAAAGATTATTAACTATATTTCAAGATATTGATATCTAGATATCTATCTATCCGATATGTCTTTATAATTTTAAATATTGAGGTAAAATAGGAACTCTACACAAACCACTTCACTCCAAATGTTTGAAAATTACTATGTACTAAAATATCTGTGTGCTAAGTAGATTACTAATTTTTTGTTTCACATAGGGGAAAAATCACTCAGCCAACAAGAAGACAGTCCACCCCAAGCCAAACAACATGATTGGGAAATCAGCCCAAGCCCCACTGAGGATGTGGAGGAAGGAGAGGTGGGCGACATGGGCACCCCACCAGGTGAGTGTCTGACACACCAGCTTACGGTAATCTATGCATGGCTGTCTTTTCTTTAATGTAATTTTTCTACTCTATTTTAGGGGATCTGGTTGTGCTTGATTCAAGCAACAGTGCCACCCCGGAGGATGTGGAGGAATTATGCTACATGGGCACCCCACCAGGTCAGTGTCTGAGACAACAGCTTTATTATGGTAAGGTAAACTATGTATGTGTGCATATTTCTAAACACATTTTTTGGTTTCATTCCACTTTAGGTACAAGAAGTGACTATTTCACCTCAGACAGTGCCCAACGGCTAATTGGTCAAATAATGGCCTGGAATAGTGAGATCGATGAAATGCGTAATCGGCTGGATCGTATGCAGCAGGAAATGAAGGACATGATTGATGTTTTGGGTAGAATCTAAATGCCCTTTTTGAAACCCCAAAACATCGATCATGTCCTTCATTTCCTGTTTTGCTGACCCCATTCTGGGCCTTCTCTTTATTTTTTTGGCTGAACATATATGGCTGTTTAACATAATTTAAAAAAGGAGGGCTGTTTCTAGAAAATACATAAAAAATCCACAAAAAAATAAAACTTGATTTTCAAAAAACCCAAAAAAAAATAAAACTTGATTTTAAAAAAACCAAAAAACAAAAACTTGATTTAAAAAAAAATAAATAAATAAATAAAAAACTTGATTTTCAAAAAAACCAAAAAAAAAAAAAAAAAACTTGATTTAAAAAAAAAAAAAAAAAAAATTAAAAAACTTGATTTTTAAAAAAAAAAAAAATTAAAAAACTTGATTTTCAAAAAAAACAAACAAAAAAAAAACTTGATTTAAAAAAAAAAAAAAATTAAAAAACTTGATTTAAAAAAAAAAAAAAAAAAAATTAAAAAACTTGATTTTCAAAAAAAACAAAAAAAAAAAAAAACTTGATTTTAAAAAAACCAAAAAACAAAAACTTGATTTAAAAAAAAACAAAAAAAAAAATTAAAAAACTTGATTTTCAAAAAAAACAAAAAAAAAAAAAAAAACTTGATTTAAAAAAACAAAAACAAATAAATAAAAAAAAAGGATTTTAAAAAACCAAAAAAGTAAACAAAAAAGGATTTAAAAAAAAAAAAAAAAAAAAAAAAAAAAAAGCCTGTTTGCGAAAATCAAAAAGGCAAAAAAATTTTTTTGTGGATTATGTAGAAATATTTAAATATAATTATATTTTTGCAAATTATTAAGATATCATTATATTTTTGTCTATGAACATTTTCTACTAAATGCATAACTGAATGCATAACAACGATTAATAAAAACATCTCCTTATAGGAATTAAATAAATGTGTGGTTTGTTATTTCAATGCTCAGTATCAGTTTGGTTATAATTGTAAAAAAGTTGTTTACAGTGGCAATGGAGCTTATTTAGACATTTAAAAGGAAAATACAGTTGGCACTACAACTGCTCGACCATAACCTAGGAGAAAGCCCAAAAGAAAGGCAAGCAATAAATATAATTCCAGATTTCATCAATATTTTTTTTATTTAAAAAAATTAAATATCCTGGCCCATTGCAATGGCCCCCCTACCCATAAAATAATTAACATATTGCTGTCTAACTTGACGGGCACTTTGGGGGGCCAAGCCAGTACGGACAGTATCCAGGCCCGTAAGGTTGTCATCTATAAGTCCGGCCTCAGGCCCAACTGTTCCTATATAATTTAGAGAATGTTTGTGTAAAAAGTTGTGCAGAATGCAGCACGATAAAATGATAAAATTAAGTTTGTATTCCGCCAAATTAATGGATGTTTGAAACAGGCGGAACCGGCTGGCCAGAATTCCAAACGCATTCTCAACCACTCTTCTAGCTCTGGCCAGCCGGAAATTAAAAACCCTCCTCTCCGGGGTGAGGGTTCTTTGGGAGAATGGCCTCATGAGGTGCTTGCTCAGAGCGAAAGCTTCATCGGCAATGAAGACAAAGGGGAGTCCTTCCACGTTATCCGCATCAGGTGGCAATCCCAGGCCACCACTCTGGAGACGCTGGCAGAACTCCGTCTGGGCAAATACTCCTCCATCCGACATCCGGCCATTCTTCCCCACGTCCACATATAAAAATTCATAGTGTGCCGACACCACCGCCATTAAAACAATACTGTGGTATTGTGGTGGCACGATGTGGACATGTTTCCCATCTATAGCCCCTCCACAATTGGGAAAGTCCCAACGGCTGGCAAAATGGGATGCCACAGTCTGCCATTCCTGTGGCGTTGAAGGAAACTGGGGAATCAAACAAGAAAACCAAAATCATTAATTTGGAAGCTAACATTGCAAGAAAATTATACAATTAAAAACATTATTCCCCAGCATCAGTATAACATTAAATAATTTAATTCTTCTGGAATAACTAATATGGAAAGGCACACTTATCAGATTGCTCACCCCCTCTGATGGAACATTGATTACATTTTAGGGGGTTGTGAAATCCCTAAAAAAGATTACTTTTAGGACACGCAGGAATTTAGGGACTAAAAAGGCTACAAGACTGCAGTTGTCGCACTCTGCAGGTGCAGTTGCTAACCAGCTTACACTAAATGAGGTAAGGTAAAAAGGCATTCATGTTGCAAGGAGTACACAATCACATGCAAGGGCAATTAATGAAAACACTTTGTGGCTTGCATATGATTTGATGATGGAAATCAGCAGAGCTTCTGCTCATTTACTAAAGCACTGGAACAAATGCACTTGTAGAGTGCACATGCATTTTGCAAAGTGCAACATATATTTGCTTTAGACAAATCAACACCACAGAACATTCAAGCAAATTTTTACGAGGGTGGGGGGGGGGGAAATCAAGCTAATTGCTAATTATCAGCACACTATTTGGAGTGAGTTTAGGTGGGGGGGGGTTGGGAAATCAAGCTAATTGCTAATTATCAGCACACTATTTGGAGTGAGTTTAGGTGGGGGGGGGGGGTTGGGAAATCAAGCTAATTGCTAATTATCAGCACACTATTTGGAGTGAGTTTAGGTGGGGGGGGGGGTTGGGAAATCAAGCTAATTGCTAATTATCAGCACACTATTTGGAGTGAGTTTAGGTGGGTGGGGGGGGGTGGTTGGGAAATCAAGCTAATTGCTAATTATCAGCACACTATTTGGAGTGAGTTTAGGTGGGGGGGGGGGTTGGGAAATCAAGCTAATTGCTAATTATCAGCACACTATTTGGAGTGAGTTTAGGTGGGGGGGGGGTTGGGAAATCTAGCTAATTGCTAATTATAAGCACACTAAATACACTCAAACAAAATACATTCAAAATGAGTAGACTAGGTGGATATGTTCCCATCATTGCATGCTGGGGAGGTTATTGAAGGAAAATATACATGCATGACAAAAAATAACAGGAAAAAAATCCAGCATGTGTGAGGATAAAAAGGGGACATTCACACTATATTGCAATGATGGTAAGTAGTGTTTGAAGCAAGAAATACATTACATTATCAAAGATTACATAAAAGAACATGTGATGCTAATAAAAGAAAAATATCTTACCTTAATATAGTCCTTCTGCAGGACCTGGATGATGGCAGAACAGGTCTCTGGGATAATGATCCCCAGAGCCTGGGGGGAGATGCCTGTCAAGAACTTGAGGTCCTGCAGGCTTCTCCCTGTCGCCAAGTACCGCAACGTGGCAACTAGCCTCTGCTCCGGAGTGATGGCTTGCCTCATGCAGGTATCCTGCCTGCTGATATAGGGGGTCAGCAAAGCCAACAAACGGTCAAAAACGGGGTCCGTCATCCGGAGAAAGTTCCTGAAATCCTCAGGATTATTCTCACGGATCTCACGGAGCAATGGCATGTGACAGAACTGGTCACGCTGGAGCAACCAATTCTTGGTCCATGAACTCCTCCTCGCCCTGTTCATGGACTGGTCTTGGTCTGAAGAATAAACTACAGCACCAAACACATACAATGCACGAGCTCGACGACGAGTACGTACAGGTAACATGGTTTCAAAACGGTCGGCTGGTCAGAACGCACTAAACAGAACGCACTGAAGAACAGCAAGGCCTGTGAAGAGCGACCTGAAAATCAGGAACGAGCGGACAATAAAACAAAGATTTCTCAATGCCAACTGACCAAACGCACTGAAAAGCAGATACAAACCTCACAAGCACAGACTGAACAACAGTTAAAACGAACTGAAAAATACGAGTCTCACAAGCGCGAATCGTCTCTCACCAAACTTCTACTAACACGAGATAAACACGAGATTAGCAGAAGGAGCCCAAAGGGTGTCGTACGGGCTATTGAACTTCCGTTTTATAGTCTCGTCGGACTTGGTGTACGTCACCGCGTACTAGGCTGTCGTACTTTTGTGTGGTCATGTGTAGGCAAGTCCGTTCGTTAGAAAGTCTGCCGCAAGTCCGCCGCAAGTCCGCCGCAAGTCCGCCGGAAGTCTGTCGGACAGGCTGTCGGACTTTTGTAGACGAAAAGTCCGACCGTGTGTACGCGGCATAAGAGTTAATATGGGAAAAGGGTGTCTTCTCCACTGATTTATCACCAATCCTTGTTTCCCTTAAAAATCCCAAATTTTCTAAATCCAATTGTCATTGGGACAGAAAGTGATATGAAATCTTCTGAACAGGGGCACAGACAGCAAAACAAATGTTACAGGGGTAATAACCCTTCCCTATGTTTTCCAAACAGCTTTAAAATAGATTTTGTGGCTGGAGCTACACTTACAAAATGTACCTGTTCCAAATTACAAACAGATTCTACATAAGAACAAACCTACAGTCCCTGTCTTGTTTGGACCGCCTGTATACTGCTGTTCAGAGTATATAGGGCCTGGGGGCCCCATGCCTTTTCTTTTTTTAATTTGGGTGCACGGTTCCCCTTAATATCCATACAAGACCCAAAGGGCCTGGTAATGGGTTGGGGGGTTACCCATGCCGTTTTTCTCAATAATTTTCATCCATATTGTCGGGACCCGACATTACATTACAGCCGCAAGCAGTTTTGAATGACTTTTATTCCTTTAGAAATCTCATTTTGTGCAGGGACTGTTCTAAACACGGGAAACACATGCCACTTTACAGGCATACTATAGACACCCCCCAGGTACGATATTTAAAGGAATATTTCACTTTTATTTTTTCACTTTAAGCATCATTAAAATCACTGCTCCCGAAAAAACGTCCGTTTTTAAAACTTTCTTTTCCATTGATACATGTCCCCTGGGGTAGGACCCGGGTCCCCAAACCCTTTTTAGGACAATAACTTGCATATTAGCCTTTAAAATTCGCACTTTTGATTTCTCACAACGGTGTTCGAATGTTTGCGCAAACTTTCGTTCCCTTCGCATGTTCTAGATGCGAGGGGTGTTCAGCCCATCCCTAATCAACACCTCAAATCTAAGAAGCCTAGACAGTCACGTGGGGATTCCAGATCCCAAAAACATTAAATTAGCGACATCCACATCAGGGGCTTGATAGCTGCTGCTAATCCAGAACTGATTGATTTTGACAAATGTCAGCCAGTCAACAGAGTCTGTGGACAGACACTTTTTTTATTTGTCACAAAACCTCCAGGAGCACTGAATGCCTGTTCAGAAAGCACATCTGTCACAAAACCTCCGGCAGTACTGAATGCCCATTCAGAAAGCATGCTAGATGCAGGGCAGCCCAGCAGCTCAATTGCATACTGGGCAAGATAATCTTCCACCATATGATGCAGAAGCTGCCATTAGGATCTTGAGACTGACAGTCCTTGGCACCAAAGACTAAAAAGTTTTGAAATGCATCACTGTGGCGGCCCTCTTCTCCACCGCTCCTTCTTTGACCAACAGAAGCCTCAAAACTACCTTTTCCGTGAGACTAACCTTTCAAAGACTTTGAAGAATAAAGGAGCCCATGTACCACAAGTTTGCGGAGGCATGAAAAGCAGAATCCTCAGGGGTCACTGAGGATTACAGTATCTGGAACTGCCTCGTCCCAGCCACATAATACTCCCAAGGTTTCTGGGGACTGAAAACCATCTCTTAGGGCTCTTTCACATGGGGGATCCGTATGTCCATTTTTTATCCTTCCGTTTTCGGATGAAAAACGGACATACATGTATCCCTATGGAGCGTCGGATGTCAGCGGTGACATGTCCGCTGACATCCGACCCGCTCCGATCCGAAAAGTGTAACGGAGGAAAACCCTACTTTTCCATCCATTTTCGGATTGGATCGGGTGACGACGGACACTACGGTGAGCAAGCAGGTGTTCACGGGGCGGATCATCATTGATCCGCCCCGTGTGAAAGAGCCCTTAAGGTTTGACGTATGTCTTCCTCTGCTTTTATGCCTCCAAAACTGCCAGAATCCTCTTCCTTCTCCCTCTCCTCTTGTTTGTTCTGTGGCATCACAAGAATGGTGTCGGCATAAAGCGTGCCTTGAGAGGAAAGGAAGTCCTCCTCTTCCTCCCGCTGCTCTGCCCCGAGTGCCCTGTCCATAATGCCACGCAGAGTATTCTCCAGCAGGAACACAAGAGGGATTGTGTCACTGATGCATGGCTTACCATCCTTGTCACCTCCTCAAATGGTGACAGTACAGTGTATACATCCTTTATCTGCAGCCATTGATGTAGGGAAAAAAGCCAAGATGCCCTGAGCCTGTCCTTGTGTCATACACACACAAGTACTTGTTGAAGACCCTCTGCTGCATGTGAAGCCGCTGCAGCATTGCCAACGTTGAGTTCCACCTGGTTGGTATGTCACAAATCAGGAGGTTTACGGGCAGGTGAAATTGCTGAATTTCAGCCAACTGAACACTGGCTGTGTATGAATTATATGTATATTCCCGCGCTACTATACAGTATAGCGATATAACTGCTGCAAGCACCGAAAGGGTCAATCCATAACCACAAATAAACAAAACATATATAGTAGATGGTGCTGCGCTGTTAGGATAAATGAATAAAACCAAATAATTGCTAACTAGACAATATATATTAAAAGGTGTCCAAACAGTGAAAAAAACAATAAGGTGCAAAAGGTAGCAGTATGCACGTGAAAAATTGTTTAAGATGAACAACAGTCGTATGCAGTGAAAAATATATATTGAAGTGTTATATTCGCTCTCCAGCTGAGTGCAAGTATAGCATATAAGGTGACTTGTCTTCCTTTGTGCAAATTGTGCAAATAAATGCAATGTGCAAAAGTGCAAAGTGACTTCTCCTCTTCTGTGCAACACACTTCAGTGTAAGGTAGCCTCTTACCTTACGGCTGTAAGGTAACAGCATATATACAGTATAATGGTGAAGATCAATGGTGTTCGCAGTACTGGCTTCTTTTATCCAGATAGCATGTTCTCAGTATAGTGGCACAGATCTGCTTCTTTAAAGCCGGTATTAGCAATAGTGTTTTCTATCCCAGTAGGTATATATATCAAATATATATCAAATAGAGGAAGCAGAAGGGAGGGTTCCGCATAGTGTAGTATTTCAAATCCAATTTTTATTTATTAAAAACATCTAAAATACTCACATTTGTATACAAGTTAAAAATCAATACACCACAATGAATGAATGAATGAATGAATTGTATAGCGCTGCAAATGCAAACTGAATCACCTCAAGGCGCTAGATCCGTCCTGTGTTGTCCAGCTTCTTAGAAGAGGTAGGTCTTGAGTTTTTTTTCTGAAGGCCTGATGGTTTTCTTCCATGCGGATGTAAGTCGGTAGAGCGTTCCATAGCCGTGGTCTTTGGACTGCAAATCTTCATTCTCCCTTTGTTTTGTAGCAGGGTTTGGGAATAAGGAGGAGGTTTTGGTTAGAAGATCGAAGACTGTGATTGGGTGTGCAGCGTTTTATTTTCTCGCACAGGTATTGAGGAGCATTTCCTTGTATGCATTTGTGGGTGAGGCAGAGGGTCTTGAAAGTGATTCAATTCTTTACGGTTAGCCAATGTAGGCTCCTCAGGGAGGGGGAGATGGATTCCCAGGGTTTTTTTCCTGTTAGCAGTCTTGTCGCCGTGTTTTGGATGAGTTGTAAGCGCGCAAGCTGATATTGGGGTAGTCCTATGTAGAGGGAATTTGCGTAGTCGAGTCTGGAATTAATGATTGTTCCAACTACTGCTGCTTTGTCCTCTTCTGGAACGAAGGGGATGAGTCTATGTAGCAGGCGGAGGAGATGGTGAGATCCACTGACTACTGATCCTATTTGTGCATCCACTGACATTTCTGAGTCAAAAATGACTCCAAGATTCTTGGCTTTGGTGCTTAGAGAGATGATCTGTCCAAAGATGGTGGGAGGTGTCCATGGGGTCTTAGTTTTGGAATTTTCGTTTGCGTGTAGGAGAAGAAGCTCTGTTTTTGATCTGTTGAGTTTGAGGGAGCTAATGGTCATCCAGTCGTCTATCAAAGTGAGGCATTTTGCTAGTCGCCGATGATGGTCTTTTTGTCCGGTGATGCGAAAATAGAGTTGAGTGTCATCAGCGTATGAGTGGAAGCAGAGGTCCGATTTTCTGATGATTTTGAGGAGTGGGTGGATGTAGATGTTGAAGAGCACTAGTGATAAGGGTGAACCTTGAGGGACTCCACAAGAGATTGCGCGAGTTTCAGAGGTGAATGCTCCTAGTTTCACTGTCTGAGAACGATTTCCTAAGAATGATGTGAACCATTGTAGATCTGAATCTGTGACTTCTGCTACTTCTGTGAGGCGGATGAGTAGAGTATTGTGGTCCACTGTATTGAACGCTGCACTGAGGTCCAACAGTACCAGGAGAAATGATTCTCCGTCATCAGCTGCTTCAAGGGCTTCGTCCCATATTTTGAGAAGTGCCGTTTCTGTGCCATGGCCTGGGCGGAAGCCTGATTGCAGAGGGTCCAAGAGTTTGTGTGTGTCCAGGTGGTGTTGTAGCTGTTGTACTACTGCTTTCTCCATAATCTTGGAGATGGTGTTAAGGCTTGTTATCGGTCTGCGGTAGTTAGGGTCCTTAGGGTCGAGGTTGGGTTTCTTTAGCAGGGGTTTGATGATGCCATGCTTGAGGGCAATCGGAACAATCCCTTCTTTGAACGACTGGTTTATGAGGTGTGTTATAGTAGGAGCCAAGATGTCGGAATATTCTTTCAGGAGTTTTGTGGAAATGATGTCGTTTGGTGATGTGCTGTCTCTGAGGCTTCTGATCATGTTTTTGGTGGTGTCAGTGGTGATTGGCATCAGCAAAAATTTGGTGATTGTGTGACGTTCGTATTGATTTTTTCTTTTTGCTTTAGTTGAATGAGGTTGGTTGTTTTTTTCTGTCGAATTGTTTTCCGGATGTTGTTGATTTTGTCGATAAAAAAATCTGATAACTCATTGCAGATATCTTGGGTTTCATTTCCTGGGGGCTCTAGGCAGGTAGGGTTCATAGTCTTGGTGACTATTTTGAAGAGTTCCCGAGGGCGGTTTAAGGCTATTGAGATGGTGTTTGAGAAATGTTCCTTTTCTGCTTTGAAGATTGCTTTGTGATATTTCTCTGTGAGTGCTTTGTAGTTTGTGTGGTTTTCCTTTGTGGAATTTCTTCTCCAGGCTCTTTCAGCTCTTCTGCATCCTGCTTTAGTAAAGTAAGAGTGCCATTAAACCATCCAGAGTTTTTTTTGCGGATGTGTGTTCTACGTTTTGGAGCCACTGAGTCCGCTATTTGTAGTAATGCCTTGTTTAAGGAGTTGAGTATTTGTTCCGTTGAGTGGTTTAAATTTAGCATTGCTATCTTGTTTGATAATGTGGTTTTGAAGAGTTCGGAGTGTAGTTTCTTCTGAGATCTTGTCCAACGTGTTGTTATTGCGTGTTTCCGTTTTTGGAGGGTGTTGTTGGTGGCGATTTTAAATTTGATAGCGTGGTGATCCGTCCATGGTAGCAGTAGGTTGTCAAATATGTTGACGTCCATATTTTGTTTGAAGATGAGATCCAGAATGTGTCCTGAACCATGTGTAGGAGCATTTATCAGTTGCTGAAGACCCAATTCTTCCAGTTGGTTAATGCAGGCGGTGGCGATGGGATCTTGAGTGGAGTTTGCCCAGAGGTTGAAATCTCCAAGTGCCAAAAAGTTTTTGGTCTTCAGGGTGTGAGAATTCCGTGAAGGGTGTAAGGAGATTGGTCTTCGGTCCTGGTGGTCTGTAACATAGTAGTATGTGAATGGTGTCTTGGGGTGTTGTTTGAAGATGTAGGGTGAGTGTCTCCATGAAAGGCACTGAGTTCTGTACAGTTGGCTTGATGAGCGTGAGGTGAGATTTGAAGATCGCTGCTAGGCCTCCTCCTTTTTTCCTATTCTGTGCTCAGTTAGGATCCTGTAGTTCTCAGGCACTAATTCGGTTAGGATGGTGTTGCAGTCGGGTGTTAGCCAGCTTTCCGTGATGAAGAGACAATCTATTTTGTTTTGGGTGATGAAGTCCTGTACTTCCAGTCTGTGCTTGACTGCAGATCTGGGGTTGATCAGAGCGCATGCTAATTGTTGTGGTTGAATTGGTGTCTTCCTATATTTGATGGTTGATTGTAGGTTGGTCCTTAGTAGTTGTTCTTTCTGTAGTATTTTTTGAATGGAAGTTGGTAATGTTGAGGTGGTATTTCTTAGCTTGCGGAGAGTGCCTGCTGAGTATTTGAAGTTGCACATGGCAAGTAAATTGCTGAAGGTAGGAAGATGCTGATGATACTGATGTGGTGATGGTGAGGTTGCTGAGAAGATGGTGGTCCTGAAGGGTGCCGCTGCTTCTGTTGCTGAAAAGATGATGGTCTGAAGGATGCCGCTGCTTCAGGGGTGGCGTTGATGATGGTACGAATGGAACTGTTGGTGGTGGTGGAGGGGGGCCACGCAGGCCTAACCGCCCTCCCGTTGATCCAGAGGAAGGCAAAAAACCCCTAGCTGAGCTATCCAATTGCTGCAGCAGAGGAAAAAATTCCTTCCTGACCCACGGAGGTGATCGGACCCAAGGTCCCTGGATCAACTGAGTAATAGGTGGGCCCCGTGTACTTACCTGACCCGGGTTGATCGGTGATGAATAGAGAAGGGGGAGGGGTGGTGGAGGGGGCTGTCTGACCAAGGAGAGGGCACTAGGGTTGACCTAGGCCATTACTTTTACTGTTACTGAGCCGCGTCTGGAAGGATCGAGATGAACACTGTTGCAAGGCCTGAGCCGCGGATTGTCCTGCGCTTGGTATCAGCCCGTGCCCTTGCAGTGAGGTCCGGTAACGAAGGAGGTGGTATTTAGGGGTAGGAAGGGCACACTGCCCGCTAGAGATAGAGAGGGGTGAGCTGAGGAGGTGAGCAGGAGCTAGGCCACAGCCGCGGTCTGTCCCCCGAGTCTAGCAGCTAGGGACGAGGTGACCAGACGGCAGGTGTGGAAGGTGCACTGGTGAGGAGGGGGCTGAGCGGGGGGCGGGTGGGTCCTTGTGGAATACTGCTGTGGAGTCCGAGGAAGCGCTCCGGGTGGCCGGGGGAGTGCTGCGGCCGCGTCTGGGTGTCCCAAGATGGCTGCCGGGCTAGGCCTGAGCCGTGGCCTGTTCAGATGCTATGGATCCCTGGTACGGCAACGATCGCATCTGTAACTGGTGGGTAGGGTCCGGGAGGAGAGGGTGCGTGGGTCTGCCGATCAGGCTGGGGGAGGCTGGGGAAGGAGAGGCGGCAGGCCGGAGCTAGGCCGGAGTGCTAGGCTGGAGTTGCGGCTGTCCTATGAGGCTGGCGGGCTGTAACTAGGCATCCGGAGGCATCGGACAGCGCGATGGAGAACTGGGGGCCGAGGTGTTCCCATTCCTGTTCCTATAGATGTTGCTAGGGGGCTGCTGGGGGGACCCAGTTCAGTTTTGCTGGGGGTCCGCTGGGGAGCCCAGGATGAATTCTGGATGGCTGGATGGCCCGATGGCCGGTGCTTCTAGCACACACGTCTACACGTCTGCTCTGCCCTGACAAACACTTCTGACAAGCAGCGGGCTCGTACGTTGACGTCACTTCCGGTGCCTTTCCGTCCCAATGCATATCGTCACGGTCACGTGACTTCATCAGGGTGATGAGGCCACCTTACACTGAAGTGTGTTGCACAGAAGAGGAGAAGTGACTTTGCACTTTTGCACACTGCATTCATTTGCACAATTTGCACAAAAGAAGACAAGTCACCTTATATGCTATACTTGCACTCAGCTGGAGAGGGAATATAGTACTTCAATATATATTTTTCGCTGCATAAGACTGTTGTTCATCTTGCACAATTTTTCACGTGCAAACTGCTACCTTTAGCGGCTTATTGTTTTTTTCACTGTTTCAGATACCTTTTAATATATATTGTCTAGTCAGTAATTATTTGGTTTTATTCATTTATCTTAATAACAGCGCAGCACCATCTGCTATATACTGGCTGTGTCTGACCACCTGAAATGGCTACAGACTCTTCTGGCCTGCTTTATAAGGTCTTGCAAACCTATGTACCTCTTTAGGAAACACTGCACCACCGAATTGAGGACATGTGCCAGGCACTCTGGGCCTGCCCCTGCAACGCTGAAAAGAATCTCTGCTCCGGTGTAGCTCTTGTCCCCTTGATAGACCAGTTGAGGCACTACATAGCATCTTTCAGCCTGACTTGTTGAATAGCCATTGAACGCTTAGAGGGTATGGGTGGTTCATAGCACAATCCAGCAGAGGAGGGCATGGAGGAGGAGGAGGAGGAGGGGATGAAGCTGATCTTGCATCATCACCACCAGCTGTACAGAGACATGGCGGAAAAACAAGCTCCAGCACTAAGCCCTGTCGTGCATCCCTGCTAGTTTCAAGCAGAGTTACACAGTGTGCTGTGAACAAAATATATCGTCCCTGACTATGCTTGCTGGACCATGTGTCAGCAGTAATGTGGACCTTGTGGCTGACTGCCTTGCCCAATGATGCCAAAACATTGCCTTCCACGTGATGGTACAGAGCTGGAATGGCCTTATGTGCAAATAAATAGCGACTGGGAACCTGCCTTTGTGGTACAGCACCTTCTGCAAATTCACAGAAGGGGCAGAATCCACCAGATGGAAAGGCAGGAGTTGTAAAGCCAGCAATTTGGACAAGCTGGAATTTAGACGCTGGGCATGTGAGTGGCAAGGAGTGTATTTTTTTTTCACTGCAGCAGCTGGGGCAGAGAAATTTTGCCTGTTATACTCTACAACTGGTGCTGTGATGCCGGCAGATGTGTTGTAAGGACCTGTGACACCCTTTGCTATACCATCATCCCTGTCAGTGGAGGCTGCTGAGAGGTCATGAGATATAGTGGGGTAGACATGAAAGGTGAGGAGTGAGGAGGATAAGAATTTTGTCTCTTAATATAGAAGGGATAGACTGCACCTAAATGAGGAGGGTGCATATCAGCTGAGAATGAAGATGGCCAAAAAGTTAGAGGGGTTTTTAAACTAGGTGATGGGGGGAGGGTCCAGAGGTAGGGATAATCAGCACGGAACATATTCCAGAGGGTAGTATTGGGGGCATTAGTGATTTTAGGGCATTAGTGATAGGTTGACCAAAACACATAAACCCAAGGTAAGTATAGTAGCAAGTCCTAGTTGCAATCTCGGAACACCCAATAAGAGGATAATATACGACCAGTCTAAACTACGTAGCATGTTCACCAATGCCAGGAGCCTGGCGGACAAGATGGGTGAACTAGAGATACTGTTGTACAAGGAGGATTTGGATTTTGTGGGAATTTCAGAGACCTGGTTCAACAGCTCTAATGATTGCCTGGCAACCATTTAAGGGTATTCCCTTTATCGCAAGGATAGAGAGGGTAAAAAAGGGGGAGGGGTATGCCCTCAAGAATAATGTACAAGTGAATGTGAGAGATGACATCACTAAGGGAGCTAGGGAGGGGGTGGAATCCTTATGGGTAGAGCTCCGAAGGGATGAAGCTAAGGGTAAAATAATACTGGGAGTATGCTATAGGCCCCCTAACTTGAGGGAGGAAGGGGAGACAGATCTCCTATCACAAACTGGATTAGCAGCAAGGATGGGAAGTGTTATCATAATGGGGGATTTTAATTATCCAGACAGACTGGGCGGAGGGAACCACGCATTCATCTAAGGCTCACCAGTTCCTAAATGTCTTGCAGGAAAATTTTATGGGTCAGATGGTAGATTCACCAACTACAAATAAAGCATTACTGGATCTACTGATTACCAACAATACAGACCTGATCACGGATGTGGAAATACATCCGTGAGGTAACAGCGATCACAGGTCAATTAGCTTCAGTATAAATCACACAAATAGGAAACATAAGGGGAATACAAAGACACTGAATTTCAAAAGAGCCAACTTCCCTAAACTACGAACCTTGCTAGAAGGCATAAATTGGGACAACATCTTAGGAACAAAGAATGCAGAAGAGAGATGGGTTTGCTTTAAGAGCATATTAAATAAGGGCATTAGCCAATGCATCCCATTGGGTAATAAATTTAAAAGATCAAACAAAAATCCTGGATGGCTTAACTCCAATGTAAAAATGCATATAAAAGCAAAGGAGAAGGCCTTCAAAAAATACAAGTTTGAGAGATCATCATCAGCATTCAGACTTTATAAAGAATTCAACAAGAAATGTAAGGGTGCAATAAGGACAGCTAAGATAGAACATGAAAGACACATAGCGGAGGAGAGCAAAAAAAAATCCCAAGAAATTCCTTAAGTATGTAAACAGTAAAAAAGGGAGGACAGACCATATTGGCCCCATAAAGAATGAGGAAGGACATCTAGTTACAAAGAAGGGGGAGATGGCAAAGGTATTAAATTTATTCTTCTCCTCAGTCTTCACAAGGGAATCGGGGAGCTTCAGTAACCAAAACTGCAGTGTTTATCCTCATGACTAGGGATGAGCTTCGAGTTCGAGTCGAACTCAAGTTTGACTCGAATATTGGCTGTTCGCAAGTTCGCCGAACAGCGAACAATTTGGGGTGTTCGCGGCAAATTCGAATGCCGCAGAACACCCTTTAAAAGTCTATGGGAGAAATCAAAAGTGCTAATTTTAAAGGCTTATATGCAAGTTATTGTCATAAAAAGTGTTTGGGGACCTGGGTCCTGCCCCAGGGGACATGGATCAATGCAAAAAAAAGTTTTAAAAACGGACCTTTTTTCAGGAGCAGTGATTTTAATAATGCTTAAAGTCAAACAATAAAGGTGTAATAACCCTTTAAATTTCGTAGCTGGGGGGTGACTATAGTATGCCTGTAAAGGGGCGCGTGTTTCCCGTGTTTAGAACAGTCTGACAGCAAAATGACATTTCGAAGGAAAAAAGCCATTTAAAACTACTCGCGGCTAGTGCATTGCCGGTCCGACAATACACATAGAAGTTCATTGATAAAAACAGCATGGGAATTCCCCACAGGGGAACCCCGAACCAAAATTAAAAAAAAAAAAATGATGTGGGGGTCCCCCTAAATTCCATACCAGGCCCTTCAGGTCTGGTATGGATATTAAGGGGAACCCCTGACAAAATTTAAAAAAAAAATGATGTGGGGGTCCCCCTAAATTCCATACCAGACCCTTCAGGTCCGGTATGGATTTTAAGGGGAACCCCTCGCCAAAAAAAAAAAAAAACGGCGTGGGGTCCCCCCAAAGATCCATACCAGACCCTTATCCGAGCACGAAACCTGGCAGGCCGCAGGAAAAGAGGGGGGATGAGAGAGCGGCCCCCCCCGAACCGTACCAGGCCACATGCCCTCAACATTGGGAGGGTGCTTTGGGGTAGCCCCCCAAAACACCTTGTCCCCATGTTGATGAGGACAAGGGCCTCATCCCCACAACCCTGGCCGGTGGTTGTGGCGGTCTGCGGGCGGGAGGCTTATCGGAATCTGGAAGCCCTCTTTAACAAGGGGACTCCCAGATCCCGCCCACCCGTGTGAAATGGTACATTTCACTAAAAAACTGTCAAAAATGTTAAAAATGACAAGAGACAGTTTTTGACAATTCCTTTATTTAAATGCTTCTTCTTTCTTCTTTCTTCTATCCTCCTTCATCTTCTTCTTCTTCTTCTGGTTCTTCTGGTTCTTCCTCCGGCGTTCTCGTCCAGCATCTCCTCCATGGCGTCTTCTATCTTCTTCTCCTCGGGCCGCTCTGCACCCATGGCATGGGGGGAGGCTCCCGCACTTCTCTTCATCTTCTTCTCTTCTTCATCTTCTTCTTCATCTTCTTCTTTCTTCTCTTCTTCTATTCTCCATCTTCTTCTCCGGGCCGCTCCGCATCCATGCTGGCATGGAGGGAGGCTCCCACTGTGTGATGGCGTCTCCTCGTCTGATGGTTCTTAAATAATGGGGGCGGGGCCACCCAGTGAACCCGCCCCCCTCTGACACACGGGACATGACGGGACTTCCCTGTGGCATTCCCCGTGACATCACAGGGAAGTCCCGTCAAGTCACCGTGCGTCAGAGGGGGCGGGGTCTCTGGGTGGCCCCGCCCCCCATTATTTAAGAACCGTCAGATGAGGAGACCCGTCACACAGCGGGAGCCTCCCTCCATGCCAGCATGGATGCGGAGCGGCCCGGAGAAGAAAATGAAGAAGAGAAGAAAAGAAGATGCAGAAGAAGATGAAGAAGAGAAGAAGATGAAGAGAAGAGCGGGAGCCTCCCCCTATGCCATGGGTGCGGAGCGGCCCGAGGAGAAGAAGATAGAAGACGCCGCGGAGGAGATGCTGGACGAGAACGCCGGAGGAAGAACCAGAAGAGCCAGAAGAACCAGAAGAAGAAGAAGAAGATGAAGGAAGATAGAAGAAAGAAGAAGCATTTAAATAAAGGAATTGTCAAAAACTGTCTCTTGTCATTTTTAAAATTTTTGACAGTTTTTTAGTGAAATGGTAGGGGTACAAGTACCCCCTTACCATTTCACACGGGGGGGCCGGGATCTGGGGGTCTCCTTGTTAAAGGGGGCTTCCAGATTCCGATAAGCCCCCCGCCCGCAGACCCCCACAACCACCGGCCAGGGTTGTGGGGATGAGGCCCTTGTCCTCATCAACATGGAGACAAGGTGTTTTGGGGGGCTACCCCAAAGCACCCTCCCAATGTTGAGGGCATGTGGCCTGGTACGGTTCAGGAGGGGGGGTGCTCTCTCGTCCCCCCCTTCTTTTCCTGCAGCCTGCCAGGTTGCGTGCTCGGATAAGGGTCTGGTATGGATTTTTGGGGGGACCCCACGCCGTTTTTTTTTTTGGCACGGGGTTCCCCTTAAAATCTGTACCAGACCTGAAGGGTCTGGTATGGAATTTAGGGGGACCCCACGTCATTTTTTTATTAATTTTGGCTGGGGTTCCCCATAATATCCATACCAGACCTGAAGGGCCTGGTGTGGAAATTAGGGGGACCCCCACATCATTTTTTTTTTTAATTTTGGTTCGGAGTTCCCCTGTGGGGAATTCCCATGCCGTTTTTATCAATGAACTTCTATTTGTAATGTCGGACCGGCAATGCAATAGCCGCGAGTAGTTTTAAATGGCTTTTTTTCCTTCAAAATGTCATTTTGCTGTCAGACTGTTCTAAACACGGGAAACATGTGCCCCTTTACAGGCATGCTATAGACACCCCCTAGGTACAAAATTTAAAGGGATATTACACTTTTATTGTTTGACTTTAAGCATTATTAAAATCACTGCTCCTGAAAAAACGGCCGTTTTTAAAACTTTTTTTTGCATTGATCCATGTCCCCTGGGGCAGGACCCAGGTCCCCAAACACTTTTTATGACAATAACTCGCATATAAGCCTTTAAAATTAGCACTTTTGATTATTCATGTTCGTGTCCCATAGACTTTAACGGTGTTCGAACGAACTTTTTTCCTGTTCGCATGTTCTGGTGCAAACAGAACAGGGGGGTGTTCGGCTCATCCCTACTCATGACACATCACAGGAAGCACCCCCATGGTTAACAGAGGACATAATTAAAATTAGACTTGGGAAACTTAACATTAATAAATCACCGGGACCAGATGGCTTGCACCCGAGTGTACTTAGGGAACTCAGTCAAGTAATTGCCAGACCATTGTTCCTAATTTTTACTGACAGTCTACTGACTGGAATGGTACCAGCTGATTGGAGAAAAGCCAATGTAACACCAATATTTAAAAAGGGCCCAAAGTACATCCCTGGGAATAACAGACCAGTTAGCCTAACATCAATATTATGTAAACTCTTGGAGGGGGTGATAAGGGACTATATACAAGATTTTAGTAATGAGAACGGTATCATTAGCAGTAATCAATATGGATTCATGAAGGATCGTTCTTGCCAAACCAATCTATCAACCTTCTATGAGGAGGTGAGTTGCCATCTAGATAAAGGAAGGCCCGTAGATGTAGTATATCTGGAATTTGTTCATAAATGACCTGGAGGATGGGGTAAACAGTTCAATCTCTGTATTTGTGGATGATACTAAGCTAATAACTTCTCTGCAAGATGTGGAAACCTTGCAAAAAGATCTGAACAAATTAATGGGGTGGGCAACTACATGGCAAATGAGGTTCAATGTAGAAAAATGTAAAATAATGCAATATGAATGCAATCTATACACTGAGGGGAGAACCTCTGGGGGAATCTAAGCTGGAAAAGGACCTGGGGGTCCTAGTAGATGATAGGCTCAGCAATGGCATGCAATGCCAAGCTGCTGCTAACAAAGCAAGCAGAATATTGGCATGCATTAAAAAGGGGATTAATTCCAGAGATAAAACGATAATTCTCCCGCTCTACAAGACTCTGGTCCGGCCGCACCTAGAGTATGCTGTCCAGTTATGGGCACCAGTCCTCAAGAAGGATGTACTGGAAATGGCGCAAGTACAAAGAAGGGCAACAAAGCTAATAGAGGGTCTGGAGGATATTAGTTATGAGGAAAGGTTGCGATCACTGAACTTATTCTCTCTGAAGAAGAGACGTTTGAGAGGGGATATGATTTCAGTTTACAAATATCATACAGGTGACCCCACAATAGGGATAAAACTTTTTCACCGAAGGGAGTTTAAAAAGACTTGTGGCCACTCATTAAAATGAGAAGAAAAGAGGTTTAACCTTAAACTACGTAGAGGGTTCTTTACTGTAAGAGTGGCAAGGATGTGGAATTCCCTTCCACAGGTGGTGGTCTCAGCAGGAAGCATTGATAGTTTCAAGAAACTATTAGATAAGCACCTGAACGACCACAACATACAGGGATATACTGACATATAATCACACACATAGGTTGGACTTGATGGACTTGTCTTTTTTCGACCTCACCTACTATGTATGTCAGGGCACCTGTATCCAGGTGACCGATGCACCCCGTTGGGGTCAGGAGTGCACCGCTATGATAGTGGACCCTAAGGCTGACTGCTGCAGATGTAACTCGGGGTGGTTCAGGAAGTCAGGTCCCCTGGAGCACCAACACGGATCCCACAGTGAGTTAGAGCATAGATTCCCCAGGGCGCGGAGTCTAAGAGCCAGTTGGTGTTCACCAGAGCCTCTAGTGGTGAGGATGGACTGGGCTGCAACTGGCTCCAGGTCGCGGCCCCCAGGGTCTCCCAGCTCACGCTCACGGTAGGCTACAGGAGGATGGAGAGGAAACAGCAGCCCAGGACAGCAATGAATAGTAAGGAGGTAGCCAAATGTCGGGGCGATTAGCAGACAAGGATAACAGAGAACACGCCAAAAGTCAGGGTCACAGGCAAACAGGGATAGTCGAGAACGCGCCAAAGGTCAGGGTCACAAGCAGACAGGAATAATCGGGAACACGCCAAGATCGGTAACAGAGACAGAGACAAACTTAGAGCACACGGCAAACAGGAAGCCAAACACACAATATTGCACGGCAAGGCGGGCTTGGAGAATACGGTGTTAAATAGTGGTTCCTGTTGAGGCTAGGGTGGAGCCACACAGAGGGAAGATTACTTAAGCATGCAGGTGTGAGAGTACAAGCCTCAAGGCTGATACACAGATCAGGTAAGAGACAGACAGGTCATGAATGTATTACTGCAAGGTCATGACAATGTAACTATGTAAGTATGTGTGGCTTTCAGGTGCTCTTGCCAACAGGCTGAGTGGTGGGAGGTTAAATGCCTTGTCAAGCACATGGTACCCAAATGGCTGGTGTTTTTGCCACGCTTGATCTACTTGCAGCAGAGGTTGCAAATTGCAATGGTGCGATAGGCTGCATATGTGCTAAAAAAGGCCCACACATCCGAGCTCTGGGAAGTGGGCCAGGAGATAACAGCTCCAGAATACGATGGAATAGGGTGGCCGCTCTCTACTCTTCCATGATGGCTGTCTCTGAAGGACATCTTGCCTTGTTGGGGTTGTTTCTTACCCTCACTTTTCCTCCCCTGCTCTATTTGGCACCCAAGTCACATCAGTGACCTCATCATCATCATCCCCTCCATCCTCATCATCACTGGCGCCATCTTGGCAATACGCTGTGGTTAGGGGAACATGACTGCCAATTTGTTGTTTAACAGTAAAGAAAAAGGAGTGACCCCATTGAACCAAACCAGGTTATATGATGTATATGCCTCCATCCCCATATATGTATAAGGAAAAGGAAAGAAATTGGGACTTTAAATGAGGCATGTGTAAATAAGTAATGAAATGAAGAATAACTAGTTGTAAATGGGCTACAAGTCCTGGTTCCTATTAGGAACACCATGTAACCGTGGATTTATAAATAAATTCATCAATAACTCCAATCGATTAAATATAATTAATATATATAATATGCAATATGATAAATGTTGTATCATATAATTAATATATAATACATGATTCCCACAAATAAGAAACATAATAAATATAATCATAATCATATTGACATATTTAATATTAACAATTGATAAACATGATTGGTACAGACAAATGCAGATAATAAATTGATTAAATACAAATAGTATAATTATCATAATAGATGTATAATAAAATTAACAGAATTCATAACTTTAATTTTAAAACAAACTTGGCTTGGCATCCTTGAGTCAAAACTCGACACGTTTCATGGCATTTACAGCCAATCATCAGGAGTAGGGTGCATAGACTTTGGCTAAGGGTAAGATGGAAAGATAAATTAATAAATCAAATCTAAAAGGGTGTACTATATAATCATCAAGAGGAAACTGAGACTTTATACGTTACCTATGGTGAAACCCATATAAGTATAAAATGGCCCAGCAGTTGCCCAAGATGGATAGGGTTGGTGGCTCTGAGAGAGCCGTCTCCCCCGGGGTTGAGGCGGGGCGAGCCCCCCCAGGAACCTATAAGGAACCATAGAAGGAGCCATTGACAAGAGCAGCCAGGAAACGGGCCAGACAGCCACGACACAACGCCAGAGAAGAGGCAGGCCCATGGGACACGTCAGGTTTTAGGAGAAGGTAAAAAAAAAGGGGAAGGGTAAGGATAAGGTGTAAAGAATAGAAGAGATGTGAAATGGGGTGTGTGAAAGTGCTGAATGAAAGTAATTGATGGGGAGTGTGGCAACGGAGACAGAAATTGAGTATATGAACACTGATGTGTATACAATAAAGAGGTATAAGTGCATCTACATATGATAGTCACATCAGTGACCTCATCATCATCCCCTCCATCCTCATCATCACTGGAGCCAACTTGGCAATACGCTGTGGTTAGGGGAACATGACTGCCAATTTGTTGTTTAACAGTGTTCTCCCCTCTCTGTAGGCTCATGTTATTCCCTTCCCCAACCTCAGAACCAACATCAGAATCAAGTAATGTCTGTGTATCCTCAAGAAGCAAGTGGCTGATGCTGTGTTCAAATAATTCAGCTGACTCCTCCATGCATGATGCTGGGGCCAAGGAGTAGTTGTGGACAAGGAGGCAGAATAAGCCACTCTGGTACCTGTGGTGGACTGCGCACTAGTGTCAGCTTGGGTCATAGAGGATAAGGAGGATGAGGATGGTTTAGTAAGCCAGTCCACCACCTCTTCTACATGCTGTGGCTGGTTAGCACGGGCAACATCACTAAACAGAGACAAATGCCCTGCCTAAGGACAAATCACGTCCACCTTTGTCTGTGGACACAGATGCTGCTGGCCCCCTTACAGTGGCATGGGAACATCTGCCTCTCCTTGTTTGCCTCCCAGACATGATGGGAGGGGCAATAACCTAGAAAACAGCCCTGCTCTATCTATCTCCACTTCAACACACTGCGAAAAATTTCTATGGCAAGTTACCTTTTATAGTGTGGGCTGGGACTATGAGCACTGAGCCGTGATTAGAGAAAGTCATCAGTGCTCTGACAGTGCTAATTGGTGAAGCCTTGCACCTGAACGGCGGTCAGGTGCAAGACTTCATCCAATTAGGGCCCTAGAAAGCACTGTGAAGCATGCAGTGCATTGTGGGTTGCTCGGCCAAATTCAAATGTTTGCCGAACAGGCAAACTCTTGCTCAGCTCAAACTGTTTGCCTAACACTAGTCCACTGACATTTCCTCCAGCTTTCTACCTAAAAGCCCGTGCAGAAGAGCCAGTAGAGGAAGTGTCTGCAGGAGCCTGACCTGATTGTATCTGCAGTGCAGGCACGTGACGAATCCAGACTCCGTGGTCGGGGTGAAGCGGTGCCTGGACTGACATTGGTGACGTTAGCAGAGAGCGGACTTAAGTCCGCTCTCTGCTGAAAATGGGTCACAGGAGTGCCAAATAAATGGCACTGCTGTGATCCATAGGAGAAGTACAGCTAAACAAGCTTTGACTATACTTCTCCTTTAACTTAATGGTGAATTTAGCCTTTAAATATCGATTGTCTTAGCTTATAGTAGGGGTTTTTTCAAATTTCAGATTGTCAGTAAAAAATGTGCTCCATTAGTAAATGTCCCATGTTTTGTCAGTAAAAAAAAAGTAATGGGGGGTTGGCAACACTAATTCTTTTAACTTTTATATGATAATAGTGTTTCTTCACTTTTATATATTTTTTTAATGCTCTTTGCTTTATACAATGCGTATTCATAGCTATTTTAACTTTAGCCATGAACCACATAGGTTTTACTTTTAGCCTTTTAAATGTATTGCCCAAAAAATATATATTTTGCAGTGTGTTTTCACTGTGTTTACAGTTGATTTTAGGCATTCACATTTCCCCTGTGTTCTTTAATGACAACATTCCCTCCCAATCTAAATCTTGGAGAACAGCCCTTAGCTTTGACAAATTTTCTCTCCTAAAATTAATTGTTTATATCTTTCCAGCATGTGCTTGTCGTTTACAGCTTATATTCAATTAAATTGTGCTATGGTCACTGCTACCTAGATGTTCTTTTATTTGAACATTAGTAAAATGCTCTTCATGGTTTGAGATTACCAGGTCCAGCAGAGCATCATTTCTAGTTGGGGCCTCTATGAACTATACCATACAATTGTCTTGTAGTAGGTTTATCTTTCTGCCCTTTTGCTGTGCCAGCAGTGCCATTACTCCAATCAATTTTAGGGTAGTTAAAATCCCTCATTATTATCACTCTCTATCTAAACAAGGAGCTAAGTCTCCACCTCCTCGGCAGCCTATAACAAACTTCAATAATTAACTTTGAAGTACGCACACCGATATGCAGCTCCACCTATAATGCCTCAGCATCATCACACTCTCCATCAACAAGGTCCTCTTTCACACTCACCTTGAGATTTCTTCTCACAGAGAAACAGACACCTCCACTGTTTTACCCTAAAAGAGAGAATAGCCAGAAATATTAATTAGCCCAATCATGTGAAGAATGAAGCCAAGACTCAGCAATAACAATTAAAAGCTCCAAAACTCCCAACTCTCCTATTTTGTTTGGCAGACTTCTGGCATTGGTGAACAGATACTTTAATTCATGGTTACATTTTGCACTTGTGTTTTGCATATAATTTTTAGTTTAATGTTTATTTTAAAAAAAAAATTGAACCTTAACAATCACAGCAAGTTTTTGATCATTCATTAAGTGTTTTACTCGAGATGAAAAATCTACAAAGTGTACAAATTGATTTCATCAACCTTCTTCCCCATTTTGTAAATAAACAGGTAAAAGGGATCCTTTGATTCCATTCCAAGTTTACATACATGTTCCCAATTCTGACATGTAGGCTCCCACTTTACTAATTCTCTGACACTGTTTGAATAATTCACAGTAGACTGGAGAAATTCGAAGAAGATGCTACCTTGTCAATCAATACTATGATGTACCAAATAAGGAAGTAGCATACTTCACTCTTGGGTAAAGAATGTAATGACTATATATGAGGTCAGACCATCAGATTTGAGGAGACTAGAGGCTATGCAGCCTGTAGTAGCATACAAGTTATTTAGGCTCCATAGCTTCCATTGCAAGTTTATTTCAGGGAAGATGATTTTTTTAAAGTAAATAAGACATTTCTAAAAGTTGACAAAAATAGCTATTGGCTCGCAGCAAGCTTTTCCTACAATATGGATTGCTGGCAAAGCAGATTCTCTAAAACCTCTAATCTTAAAAGCGCCCGATTGAGAAGTGCTAAGCATTATTACTGTTCAAAACTAACAATAATGAAACAAATGCCAGCACACACATAGAAACCTACATATCAAGAAATATTTTATGTCCACCAATAGAAAAGGTTTATGTACAGGGCTATATGTGATCCTGCAGATTGTGGAAGGTGTCTGTGGGAAGGCGGAAGGTCTGTGACCACCCATCTGTGGAGATGTTAAATCAATGAGCCTGCTGCATATAGAAACATTGTCATATGAATGCAGCATGAGTTAAATGCAGCTAGTTCTGAACAGGCACAAGACAGACAAGGATACAGGATCCACATTAGAAGCTTGTATACATTTATTCCCATCAAATAAATAGCACAATTAGTGAAGCAATCCAGCTGCAACAGGTACAGGAGTGCAAGCACCACCTCCTGTATCTGTTTCCTGTGAATAGCAAGAGCTGGTAAGCCATGGTGCTGTGTTGGTGCCTGCAATAAAGACCCACTCTGTCAGCTGGTAAAATAGGATTTTTAATAACAGCTTACCTGTAAAATCCTTTTCTTGGAGTACACCACGGGACACAGAGACTTGTTAATTACTTAATGGGTTGTATAGCTCCCCAATAGGTGATTGGACCCTGGCACACCCAATAAAGACAAGTCCCCCTCTATATAACCCCTCCCATGAGTAGAGTAGTAAGGCTTCCATAAGAAGGGGGGAATCTCTTTGACCCGTGGCTTACTCCAAGAAAGGAATTTCACAGGTAAGCTGTGATTAAAAATCCTATTTTCTTTTTCCTACACCACGGGACACAGAGCCTTGTTAATTACTTAATGGGATCTCCCAGAGCTATGCTCAACTTGAGGGGAGGGAGACACAAATCAAAACAGACCACCATTGGACGTGAGGACCTACATTGCTGCCTGCATCACACTGCGCCCAAAGGCAGTATCCTCAAGATCTCTTACATCCACTCGATAGAATCTGGTAAATTATGGACTGAAGACCAGGCTGCAGGCTTGCAGATCTGAGCCATGGAGGCCTGGTGATGCACCGCCCAAGAAGCACTTACTGCTCTGGTCAAGTGCGCTTTCACACAAAAAGGAGGAAGTTTCTGTTTCCAACCATAAGCTTGAATAATAACCTGCCGAATCCACATAGAGATAGTAGATTTCGATGCTGCCTGGCCCTTTCTAGGACCTTCTGGCAGAATAAACAAAACATCAGTCTTCCATAACTGAGTAGTTGCTTTCAGATAAACCTTTATTGCTCTCACTACATCTAGAGAATGCATAAATTTTTCCTCCGCAAACTGCGGGTCTGGAAAAAAGGAAGGTAAGACAACGTCTTGATTTAGATGAAAACTCGACACCACCTTAGGTAGAAAGGTGGGGTGGGGACGCAACACAACCTTGTCCTTGTGTACAATTAAATAAGGCTCTTTACAAGAGAAAGCTGCCAGTTCAGATACTCTCCTAGCAGAGGCGACTAGAAAGGCCAATTTCCTACTCAAAAAGAGCAACGGAATATGGTGAATAGGTTCAAAGGGCTGTTTCTGTAAAACAGACAAGGCTAAAATCAAATCCCATGGGCACAAAGGAGATTTGACTGGCAGATTTAACCACAATACCCCCTGAATAAAAGCCCAGACTAGGGAATGAGACGCAAGTAGTCTTTGAAAGAACACTGATAGGGCCGAGATCTGACAGTGCTCAGGGCCAGTTTTATCTCTACCCCCAATTGAAGAAAAGAAGAATCCTACCAATGACATACTTTTGAGGATGCCACCCTTTGGATTCGCACCAGGAAACATGCCTTCCAGATTCTGTAATAGATGAGCCTGGAGGACGGCTTCCTAGCATTAACCAGAGTGGAGAGAACTGGACCCGAAAGTCCACCTTTCTTCATAATGTAGGTTTCAACAGCCAAACCGTCAAATTTAGACTTTATAAGGAAGGATGGAATACTGGTCCCTGCGAGAGCAGGTCTGGGCAGAGTGGAAGAACCCAAGGTTTTCCCACCACCATCCTTACTATCTCTGTGTACCAGGATCTTCTGGGCCAAGCTGGAGCCACCAGGATTACTGGTTTCCCTTCTTTCTTGACCCTGCAAAGCAGTCTCGGTAAGAGTGGAATCAGAGGGAACACATAGATCAGAGAAAACTGATCCCAAGGAATCACTAGCGCATCTGCTCGTATGCTAGAGGATCCCTTGTCCTCGATACAAAGTTCTCCAACTTCCTGTTGAACCTGGAGGCTAGTAAATCTACATCTGGGGTACCCCATTTCCGGCATATGGCCTGAAATATCTCGGGGTGCATAGACCAATCACCTGGTAACAGCTGCTGGTGGCTCAGATAGTCCGCTTGCCAATTCTCTACCCCCGGAATGAAGACTGCAGAAAGACAGGGAACATGCTTTTCTGCCCAAACCAGTACTTGGTTCACCTCCCTCTGGGCATCACGACTCTGGGTGTCCCCTTGATGATTGATTTAGGCCACAGCAATAGCATTGTCGGACTGTATCCCGACAGAATATCTCTGCAACCTGTACATCCAGGCTTTGAGGGCTAAATGCACTGTCCAGATCTCTAAAATATTGATGGGCAGGCTCCTTTCAGCCTTGGACCATTTCCCTTGGGCCGAAGCCTCTTCCAGAACAGCCCCCCAGCCCATAAGGCTGGCATCTGTTGATACCAACTTCCAGGTGACTGGGGTGAAGGATCTTCCCCTTCTCAAATTTTTGGTTTTTAATCACCAACTGAGGCTTTTTCATATCTCTGATGACAGGCACATTGGCAAGTGCAAGGCATGGACTCTCCTGTTCCAGGCAGATAGGATGCTGTTTTGCAGCAGTCTTGAATGAAACTGGGTGTAAGGAACGGCCTCGAAAGAGGCCACCATCTTTCCTAACAACCTCATACAAAGACAAATGGATGGTTCCTTCCTCGCCTTGACCATCTGGATCAATTCTCTTACAGACTTGATCTTTGACTCGGGTAAGAATGCCCAGCTTTGGGCAGTGTCTATGATCATGCCCAAATACTCCACCCTCTTTAAGGGCTGCAAGGATGATTTTTCCAGGTTGAGGACCCAACCTAAGTGCTCTAGGTATTTTACCGTGCTGAGCACATTGTGGTTTAACTGTGCTACTGACTGCTCTACCAGTAGCAGGTCGTCTAGATATGCTGCCACCGCTATGCCCTGTGCCCTTAGATTTGCTAGAAGTGGGGCTAGAATCTTCGTAAATACCCAGGGTACAGTAGCCAGACCAAAGGGTAGCCACATGTAGATATGCGTCTTTGATGTCTATTGACGCCATGAATTCTCCCCATAATAGGGTGGAGACCACAGAGCGGATTGACTCCATGCGAAAGGGGTGAATGTTCAGGGATTGATTCAGGCCCTTTAGATCTAGAATAGGTCTGACATCCCCATTTGGTTCTGGAACCACAAAGAGGTTTGAATAAAACCTCGACCCTTGCTCCTTTAGGGGAATTTCTATGATTATCCCTTGGGATAGCAAGTGATCCAATGCCTGGAAGAAGGACTTTCTTTTAACTGGATCTTTGGAGATGTTTGACCTTAGAAAACGGTAAGGCGAGAATTCTTGGGCCTCCAGCTTGTAGCTCTGGGACATTGTGGAAATTACCCACCTGTCCCGATTTCCGCCTGCCAAGCCCCTGAAAATCGCAGAAGTCGTCCCCCCACTCGGCCGAGCAGGGGCGCCCCCTCATAAGGAGGCTTTGGGGTTCTGCTTAGCAGATTTCCGACCCCAAGGTTTCTTTTGCCCTTGGAATATTGAGAGGAGGTGGGACTTGGACTTTTTAGACACAGTCAAACTTGATTTGATTGTAGCCGTATTAGTGCAATTGTGACAGAGAAAATTGATTACTGTCCGTGATACTTTTTTTATTTGCACTAACATACAATTTTTCAGGACAAGCTTTCGGGGTATGTCCCCTTTTTCATGGTCCAAGCAGTACTGATTCACAAATTTTTAAGCAGCATGTTAAAGAAGAAGAAAAAGAAAAAAAAAAAAAGGAGAAAACCAAACACATACAAATCAATGGTAATTGGGAGGGGAGGGATAGAATGCAGGGGGGGATACTAGTCACAGGGGTCTAAAACTTTAGCATAATATGTAAGGAAACCAATATCTAAATTCAGGCCGTTATTTTTCGTGTCAAAAAGAAGTATCATTCTTAGTTACAAAGGTAAAACCATCAACAACAGCCTTGAAAACCCGAAGAGAAAATCTCCTCCAATACACAGAGAAAAAAACAAATAACCGAGTACCTCTAGTCACCACATACAACCCAGCACTTGAAGGGATCAAAAAGATAATCAAAGATTTACAACCCATTATAACAGAGGATGAAACTTTGAAAGGAATATTCCAACAACCCCCATTATTGGCTTTCAGACAACCACCCAACCTCAGACACAAACTAATCAGCAGGAAACTTCACTCTGATTATGAAGTCACAAATAATGGAAGCAAACCCTGCAATAAAAAACGCTGCAAACTATGCAACCAGATCAATCCATCCAAAAGTGTTACACACACAAATGGGACCTTCAGTATCATGGGATCTTACAGCTGTACCTCCAGTAATGTTGTGTACCTCATCCAATGCAAAAGGTGCAGCAAAGGATCTTATGTTGGTGAAACAGGACAGAAGTTGCAAGCGAGGACGAATTTGCACAGACATACCATCAAAGAACATAAAGAAGACAGTTTATGCACACCTGTGGGACATCATTTCTCACAACCAGACCACACTATAGAAGACCTCAATGTTTTAGTTCTTAAAGGGAATTTCAGAACTATCCAGGAAAGGAAAATGTTTGAACTAAGAATGATACTTCTTTTTGACACGAAAAATAACGGCCTGAATTTAGATATTGGTTTCCTTACACATTATGCTAAAGTTTTACGATCCCTCTGTGACTAGTATCCCCCCTGCATTCTATAGCTCTCCCTTTGTGTTATCTCACTAGCTCTGCTGCTATCTTTATTACCATTGATTTGTATGTGTTTGGTATTCTCTTTTTTTTTTTTTTTTTTCTTTTTCTTCTTCTTTAACATGCTGCTTAAAAATTTGTGAATCAGTACTGCTTGGACCTTGAAGAAGGGGACATACCCCAAAAGCTTGTCCTGAAAAATTGTATGTTAGTGCAAATAAAAAAAGTATCACGGACAGTAATCAATTTTCTCTAGACACAGTCAACAAATATTAAATACAACAAATATCATTTTATTTAAATATAATGCATAAAAAATACATGATCTAAAAAATCCACATTGATAGTTCAATACATAATATACAATACCGTTACTGTACAGAACCAAGTGTAACTACAAGGAGACATAGGGATGAATAAAGGGCATTCAATATGATGTATGAGTCTAGGAGTATGATTCAAAGACAGATATGCGATGTAATGATATTCACATAAGGATAAATTGCTCTACATGTTGCGTGCTCATAGCGCTTCTTCAGGAGCATATACTTTAACTATCAGAGAAATGGAAGAAAAGAACATGTATGAATATATAACATTACAAAATCATTGAGATATCAATAACATATATACATAAAAGTAAGCTGTGATATCTGTAACCAGGGTGGCCAATATCCGACCGTCTATAATGCGGGCAGAATAGCGACAAACCAGAATGCTATGGGGGCGTGCAAAATATAGTGACACATGTAGGAAAGAATAGATAAAGGTGCAGGCCCAATACCTACAAACTTGATGCAATTAATCATATATTTGTTGTTGCCCATGGCAAGTAAGTATAAATATGAGAGTTGTGGGGCCCTTGAGGGGGACTGACCTCCCAGGGATATCTAATTTAATTAATTCATAAAACAAAGGTAGAGACTTACTTAGTATTGTGGACTAATTAATAGCATATAATTTTAAAGACAACACGGTGAAGCAAATACGGAGGTGCAGCAAGGAATGGTAGCAAAGCTTGTTGATCCTGACGATGGGTAGAAATTAATAAAAATAGGGATAACCTAGAATAGAGTGTCATAATTAGAAAAAGATCCTTGTTAAATTAAAAAGTAAACGGAATAAGTAAAACCAATAATGGTATAACTCACCAGACTAATACGGAGCGGAGAGTATAGGTGACGAAAGCACAAGTTGGACCAGGGGGAATTGTAGTAGTATTGCAATGAATGCCAGGTAGAATGGTAGACTAAGTGTCTAAAAATAGCCCCAAATGCTATTCAATTGTAGGGGAGCCTAGGCTAACCACTGATGATTCCTCAGCAATGTTTTTAGATAGTAGGACCTAAAGTAGAATAAAAATAAATTAATTAGAGGATCATATAGTTAGAAAAGGGGGGGGGGGATAGTCTGGCAGACATGATAATTGCATGTCCCAGAAAATACCTACAGTACATACCTCCATGGACAGGACCCCACATCACACACAACCCCCATAGAGCTAGTAACTGTGATATATGATAGCTGGAAAAGGCACAGAAATAGTGCGCTTATATATGCACGTCCCGCACGTAGTCAGCTACTCGGAGATGCCGACGTGACGTCATCCGAACCGGCCGCCGTAGTCACTGCGCATGCACTCCATGCCAAAGCCGTGCCTGTGTAGTGAGATAGGATAATGACGCTTACCGAGGAGAAGGAGAACGCTGGGAATGACATACACGGACCAGGAGGAGGGATCCACCTCCAGCTGATAAATGAAAATTAACAAAAGAATATAAATATTCATGACACACAATTTAAACAAGATCGTTTTGGTATTCAACATGAATAAAACTGACGGCTAGCCAGAAGACATTGAAATGAGTCCCCTGAATGCAGTCAGATTATTAAAGGTGGGGTATTGGTATGAAATGTCAAAACCTTCATGGACAAGCACAATTGACCGATTTTAAATCGATCAAAAGGCTGGGGAAATGGATGGACTTGAGAGAGTAAAAACAAAACTTAAAAATATCATGAAAAACAAATCAGATCAGTTCTAAATTCAAACGCATTTATTCATAGGAGACCCTACATTATAAAAAAGGTTTGTAGGTCTGAACCTTATTAATACCAGGGGAATGAATCGCATTTAGGCATTCAATCCAAACCGTCTCCTTGCAAAGAATTTGTTTGTGCCATTCACCACCTCATGGGTCTTTAGGGATCACAGCTAAGGCGATGAATGAGACCAACGACACATCAAATTTGTGATACAAATCAAGGTGTCTACTGACTACAGTAACCATTTTGCCATTCTTTGAGAAATAGATATGGTCCTTGACTCTAGAACAAAACTGTCTGGCAGTTTTTCCAATATAAAAGGCCTTACATTTACATGACATCAGATATACAATACTTTGAGTATTACAATCTGCAAATCTAGTACCTGTGGTAATCCAGGGGCAGAAAGCACATTTACCACACCTATTAATGCCATTCTGGGGGCGTTTAGATTGTAGGTCCCCAGAATAGTGACTAGATGTTAACTTATCTCACAGAGATCTTGACCTTCTGAAAATAATTTCAGGTTGGGGACTGACAAATTTGGTGAGAACAGGATCAGCTTGCAAAAGTGGCCAATGATTTGCCAGAATATTACGTAATTCTTGATGATCTAGAGAGTAACTGGTAATATACTTAACTGTTTATTTGCTCTTAACCGTCTTTGTTTTATACAGTAATGAGTTACGTGATTGACGCAGTGCTTCGTTGTAGGCACTGCGTAGTAGCGATTTACTGTAGCCTCTTGCCTTTAAGCGATCATGAAGTAGATTTGCTTGCATTTTAAATTCCTCAAGGTGTGTACAATTTTGTCGTAGCCTCAGATACTGGGCATAGGGAATGCTACAGATAAGTGCCACTGGATGGGCACTATCAGCGTGTAATAAGGTATTCCCTGCTGTTTCCTTTCTGAAGAGTGTGGAAGCAAGGCAGTTGTTATCATCTTTAAAAATAATGAGATCCAGAAATGTAATTTTTTGTAAATCACTAGCAACTGTAAACTTTAAATTGAACTGATTCTGATTCAGGTTGGCAACAAAGGTATTGAGAAGGGTAACAGTGCCTGTCCACGCGATGAATATGTCATCAATATAGCGCAACCAGCAAATCACATGGTTGGTATATATTGACAAGGATTCATCGGAAAAAATTGTATGTTCCCACCCCCCCAGGTACAGATTGGCATAGGCCGGTGCACTGCATGTGCCCATGGCCACACCCTGTACCTGGAAGAAGTGGGGCTACTTAAATCTAAAGCAGTTATGAGTCAATTTGAATCGTAGTAGTTCCAAGATGAACTCACAATAATCCCATCGATGATGGTCCTGTTCGTGTAGGCAAGTATGAACCGTCCCGATACCCTGCTCAGACGGTAGTCCCAGAACATGGGGCATAAGGATAGAGTCAACTAGACAGCTAGCATTCTCGGTGAGAGAGCCAATACCCGAGACTATAGGTCTACCCGGGGTAATAACAGGTGTTTATGTATTTTGGGTAGGGCGTAGAATGTTGCTTCCCTAGGATTACGTATGTTTAGATAGTTGTAAAGATCTTGGTCAATGAGGCCTTTTTGATGGGCAGAGCCAACGATAGATACAAATTCAGTTTTAAACTTAGCAATCTGGGTGGCATTGATACATATATACCAGTCTTTATTGCGTAGTATATTCAGAACCATTTGTTCATAGAACTTTTTAATCATTAGGACAATGTTTCCTCCTTTGTCCGCTTCCTTGATTACAAGGTCAGGGTGGTTCTGCAAATGCAAAATAGCCTTTAATTATGGAGGGGTAAGGTTATTTGGTTTTGAAGTGATGTCCATGCGTTTAATATCGTTAAATGTGCCCATTAGGGATGAGCCGAACACCCCCCGGTTCGGTTCGCACCAGAACCTGCGAACGGACTGAAAATTCGCACGAACGCTAGAACCCCATTGACGTCTATGGGACTCGAACGTTCAAAATCAAAAGTGCTCATTTTAAAGGCTAATTTGCATGGTATTGTCCTAAAAAGGATTTGGGGACCCGGGTTCTACCCCAGGGGACATGTATCAATGCAAAAAAAACTTTTAAAAACAGCCATTTTTTCGGGAGCAGTGATTTTAATGATGGTTAAAGTAAAAAAAAAAAGTGAAATATTCCTTTAAATATCGTACCTGGGGGGTGTCTATAGTATTCCTGTAAAGTGGCGCGTGTTTCCCGTGTTTAGAACAGTCCCTGTACCAAATGTCATTTTTAAAGGAAAAAATCTAATTTAAAACTGCTTGCGGGTTTAATGTAATGTCGGGTCCTGGCAATATGGATGAAAATCAGTAAGACAAACGGCATGGGTACCCCCCAGTCCATTACCAGGCCCTTTGGGTCTTGTATGGATATTAAGGGGAACCCCGCACCCAAATTAAAATAAGGAAAGGTGTGGGGCCACAAGGCTCTATATACTCTGAACAGCAGTATACAGGCGGTGCAAACAAGACAGGGACTGTAGGTTTGTTGTTAAGTAGAATCTGTTTGTCATTTTGAACGGGTACATTTTTAACGTGTTTAGCTCCAGCCAAAAAATCTTTTTTAAGCTTTTTGGAAAACATAGGGAAGGGTTATCACCCCTGTGACATTTGTTTTGCTGTCTTTCCTCCTCTTTAGAAGATTTCACCTCACTTTTTGTCCCAATGACAAATGTTTTTTGAAAATTTGGGTTCCTGTTGTCTCCTTCCGTTTGCAAGTAGGAGTCGTTTGTAAGTTAGATGTTTGAAAGTAGGGGCCTGCCCTATATGCTCAGCATAAATTTGGCCCTTAGGTGTTGTTGTGGCCACAACAACGTAAGCCCTCACAGGGCCCTGCTGTAAAATATTAGATCAAGAATTGTAATTACATGCCCCTGTTGAACAGGGGCAGAAAAACTGGGCCTTTGGTGGTGGTGGTGCTGGTGCCACAACACTGTAAGTCCTCACTCGCTCTTGGTGGGTGCAGAAATGGGCCCTGCTGTGAAATATTAGATCAAGAATTGTAATTACATGCCCCTGTTGAACAGGGGCAGAAAAATTGGGCCTTTGGTGGTGGTGGTGGTGGTGGTGGTGGTGCTGGTGCCACAACACTGCAACCCCTCACAGACACTCTAGTTGGAACGCAGGAACGAGCCCTACTGCAAAGTATTGCATCAAAAATTGTAATTACACGCCCCTGTTAAACAGGGGCAGAAAAATTGGGCCTTAGGCACTGGTGCTGGTGCTACAACACTGCAACCTCTCACAGACACTCTAGTTGGAACGCAGGAACGAGCCCTGCTGCAAAGTATTGCATCAAAAATTGTAATTACACGCCCCTGTTAAACAGGGGCAGAAAAATTGGGCCTTAGGCACTGGTGCTGGTGCCACAACACTGCAACCCCTCACAGACACTCTAGTTGGAATGCAGGAACGAGCCCTGCTGCAAAGTATTGCATCAAAAATTGTAATCACACGCCCCTGTTAAACAGGGGCTAAAAAATTGTGCCCTTAGGCATTGGTGGTGGCGCCCAGAACCAAAAATGTTCTTTCAAGCTATCAGCGTGATGATTGAGATGGAAGAGGATAATTACTCAGGGATAGTCACTCAGCATCAGCATAGGCAATCTTTGAAGGGATCTGAGATTTTAAAAAAAATTATTCGGTTACATCAGCATCAGGTGCTTGGTAGCTGGTGGTGATCCAAGACTGATTCATTTTTATGAAGGTCAGTCGATCGACCGAGTCGGTGGACAGACGCACCCTGTGATCGGTTGCAAAGCCTCCAGCAGCACTGAATGTGCGTTCCGAAAGAACGCTGGATGCAGGACAGGCCAGTAGCTCAATTGCATACTGTGCAAGCTCTGGCCAGTGATCCATCCTCAAGACCCAGTAACCCAGAGGATTTTCGGTGGGAAAGGTGTCCAAGTCTGATCTTGCCCCTAGGTATTCCTGCACCATGTAAAACAGACGCTGGCGATGGTTGCTGGAACCGATCATACCTTGGGGCTGTGGACCAAAAAATTGTCTGAACGCATCGGTCAGACGGCCACCTTCTCCACCGCTCCTTCTTTGACTGACCGAAGCCTCAGCAACACGTTGTCCAGAAACAGGAGTTTGTAACCTCCCAGTCTCTGGGAACGCGTTGCACAGACCTTTCTGCAAGGCCTCCCGAAGATGTTTCATCCTCTGCTCCCTCTGCGATGGCAAGATAAGGTCCGCAACCTTACCCTTGTAACGTGGATCAAGGAGGGTTGCCAGCCAGTATTGGTCCTTCTCCTTGATACCACGAATACGAGGATCCTTACGCAGGCTTTGCAGGATCAGGGAGGCCATGCAGCGTAGGTTTGCTGAGGCATTCGGTCCGGAGTCCTCTGGGTCACTAAGGACGACATGGTCCTCAGCCACCTCCTCCCAGCCACGTACAAGTCCATGTGTTTCTTGGGACTGATCCCTTAAAGACTGCTGCTGATGCTGAGTGCCAGGCTCCACCTCCATACTGACACAATCTTCCTCCTCCTCCTCCTCGTCCTCTTCCTGTGTGATCGACGGGCATGCAGAAACACTGTCTGGATAAAGGGGGCCTTGAGAGCTAAGGAAGTCCTCCTCTTCCTGCCTCTGTTCTGCCTCAAGTGCCCTGTCCATTATTCCACGCAGCGTGTGCTCCAACAGGTGGACAAGGGGGACAGTGTCACTGATGCATGCACTGTCACTGCTCACCTTCCTCGTGGCCTCCTCAAATGGTGACAGGACAGTGCATGCATCCCTGATCATGGCCCACTGGCGTGGGGAAAAAAAACCAAGCTCCCCTGACCCTGTCCTGGTGCCATAGTCGCACAGGTACTCATTGATGGCCCTCTGCTGCGTGTGCAGCCGCTGCAGCATGGCCAACGTTGAGTTCCACCTGGTGGGCATGTCACAGATTAGGTGGTTCTTGGGCAGGTTAAACTCCTTTTGGAGGTCCGTCAGCCGAGCACTGGCATTATATGACCGGCGGAAATGCACACAGACTTTCCTGGCCTGCCTCAGGACATCCTGTAAGCCTGGGTACCTGCCCAAGAACCGCTGCACCACCAAGTTAAGGACGTGAGCCAAACAGGGCACATGGGTCATTTGTCCCTGTCGGAGGGCAGAGAGGAGGTTGGTGCCATTGTCGCAAACCACCATTCCTGCCTTAAGTTGGCATGGCGTCAACCACCTCTGAACCTGCCCCTGCAGAGCTGACAGAACCTCTGCCCCAGTGTGGCTCCTGTCCCCCAAGCACACCAGCTCAAGCACCGCATGGCATCTTTTGGCCTGCGTACTTGCGTAGCCCCTTGAATGGCTACGAGCACCGCTGGTTCCGAGGACAAAGCACAGGAAGAGGCCATGGAGGAAGAAGAAGAGGAGGGGGTGGAGGAGAGAGGTGTGTCACAATCATTAGCATTTTGGAGGCGTGGTGGCGGAACAACCTCCAACACTACTGCACCTTGTCCTGCATCCTTCCCAGCTGCCAGCAGAGTCACCCAATGCGCCGTGAAACTTAAGTAACGTCCCTGTCCATGCCTGCTGGACCATGAGTCAGCGGTAATATGCTCCTTACCGCTGACCGCCCTGTCCAGCGAGGCGTGGACATTGCCTTCCACATGCCGGTAGAGAGCCGGAATCGCCTTTCGTGAGAAAAAGTGTCGTTTAGGTACCTGCCACTGAGGAACCGCACATTCCACAAACTCACGGAAGGGGGCAGAGTCTACCAACTGAAAAGGCAGCAGTTGAAGTGCTAGCAATTTTGCCAAGCTAGCATTCAACCGCTGCGCATGTGGATGGCTGGGAGCAAACTTCTTTCGGCGGTGCAGCAGCTGGGGCAGGGAAATTTGCCTGGTACAATCTGACGTCGGTGTACCAAAAGCAGATTGCCCACAAGTACTTGGCTGTGACACACCTAATTCTACACCTTCATTCCTCTCAGTGCAGGTCTCAGAGAGGACTGAAGGTATAGTGGGGTTGGAGATCTCAGCTGATGAGGAACAAGGAGAGGTCCTCTTTGTTCTTTGGTGTGGGTCTTTTAGATAGGCTTGCCAACGAACTGCATGGCAGGTCAACATATGTCTGGTCAAGCATGTGGTACCCAAGCGGGAGATGTTTTGGCCACGCGAGATACGCTTGAGACATATGTTGCAAATAGCAGCGGTGCGATCTGATGCACTCGTCTCAAAAAAGGCCCACACCAAAGAACTTTTTGAATAACGCGCAGAGACTGCAGCGCCCGTCACATGTGGAGCTTTGGAGTGTGATGCAGTCAATGTGCTGCCCTTAGGCTGGCCCCTGGAGGGCATCCTGCCTCGTTGGTGATGTGCCGCCTCCTCCTCCTCCTCCTCTCTCCTATCAGGCACCCACGTTGAGTCAGTGACCTCATCATCCCCTCCCTCCTCATCACTGGAGCAAACCTGGCAGTATGCTGCAGCAGGGGGAGCATGACTGCCAGATTGCTGTCCTTCTTGGGCACCCCCTCTGTCTGCGCTCATGTTACTGCCTTCATCGAGCTCAGTATCATCATCAGAGCCTTCCAAACGCTGGGCATCCTCCTGGAGCATGTGCCCAACACTGTGGTCAAACAGTTCGAGGGACTCCTCAGGAGGACATGGTGGGGCTAGGGAAGGAGTCACTGATGACATTGAGCCGAGGGAAGAGGCCGCTGCTTTGCCAGACAAAGCACCCTGGGCATGGGTGAGAGAGGATGAGGAGGATGAGGACGGCTTGGTCATCCACTCGACCAAGTCTTCCGCATGTTGTGGCTCAACACGGCCAGCTGCCGAAAAAAAGCCCAAGCGTGTCCCACGGCCACATGCTGATGAGGATGCACCGTCTCCATGACCAGCACTAGACACAGAGCCTGCTTGCCCTCTCTTATTGGCTTGTGACTGTCTGCCTCTCCTTCTTTGCCTTCCAGACATACTAATGGCCTGTAGCTGCACTAAGCTGGGATATATATATATATATATATATATATATGTACTGATACTGCAGCTAGCAAAATCAACTGCCTGCCTGTAGTATGAGAACACCACCAACCTTCTACAGGTAGCTTTAGCTGAACACTGTGAGGTGGACGCACCCCACTAACTTGTAGGTTTAGCTGAACACTGTGAGGTGGACGCACCACACTAACTTGTAGGTTTAGCTGAACACTGTGAGGTGGACGCACCACACTAACTTGTAGGTTTAGCTGAACACTGTGAGGTGGACGCACCACACTAACTTGTAGGTTTAGCTGAACACTGTGAGCAGGACGCACCCCACTAACTTGTAGGTTTAGCTGAACACTGTGAGCAGGACGCACCCCACTAACTTGTAGGTTTAGCTGAACACTGTGAGGTGGACGCACCACACTAACTTGTAGGTTTAGCTGAATACTGTGAGCAGGACGCACCCCACTAACTTGTAGGTTTAGCTGAACACTGTGAGGTGGACGCACCACACTAACTTGTAGGTTTAGCTGAACACTGTGAGGTGGATGCACCACACTAACTTGTAGGTTTAGCTGAACACTGTGAGCAGGACGCACCCCACTAACTTGTAGGTTTAGCTGAACACTGTGAGCAGGAGGCACCCCACTAACTTGTAATTTTAGCTGAACACTGTGAGCAGGACGCACCCCACTAACTTGTAGGTTTAGCTGAACACTGTGAGGTGGACGCACCACACTAACTTGTAGGTTTAGCTGAACACTGTGAGCAGGACGCACTGCACTAACTGTAAATAGTCTAGCTGCCTGACTGTGGTACTAATAGTATCAAAAGAACACCAGTAATTTTCTTCAGGTAGCTGTATATACTGTAACAAGACAAGCCTGCCTGTCAGTAAGAAGATAACAGGAACGGATCTAGCTGAACACTGTGAGCAGGACGCACTGCACTAACTGTAAATAGTCTAGCTGCCTGACTGTGGTACTAATAGGATCAAAGGAACACCAGTAATTTTCTTCAGGTAGCTGTAAATACTGTAACAAGACAAGCCTGCCTGTCAGTAGGAAGATAACAAGAACGGATCTAGCTAAACTGAATACAGTGTATATATATATATATGCAACACCTGGGGTGCATATATATACACAATACACTGTAAGTGCAGCTAACTGACTGACTGTTCTGCCTAATCTATCTAACTCAAATCAAATGTCACTGTCTGTCTCTCTCTCTCTATCAATGAACGCCAGAACACACACTACACAGGGCCGCCGTGCAGGCGGCCTTATATAGTGTGGGGCGTGTACTAAATCCCCTGAGCCATAATTGGCCAAAGCCTCCTTGGCTTTGGCCAATTACGGCTCTCTGTTCAGGCGGCGCTGTGATTGGCCAAGCATGCGGGTCATAGTGCATGCTTGGCCAATCATCAGCCAGCAATGCACTGCGATGCCGCAGTGAATTATGGGCCGTGACGCGCCACACGAATTTGGCGCAAACGGCCCATATCATTCGCAATTCGACGAACGATCGAACAGCCGATGTTCGAGTCGAACATGGGTTCGACTCGAACACGAAGCTCATCCCTAATGCCCATCAAAAAGGCCCAAATATTAGGGTTTGCCATGAGGTCAGGGAACCACTGAGATTTAGGTTTAAATTGAACTAAAGGGACAGGAGCAGGTACATGGCAATCTAAGGTGGTCTGGCCCATAGTATCATTAATGGGGTCATTTTCATCTAATAGCATCATCAGGTCACTGAGGGCTCGAAAGTCCTCCATAGTATAGTGCTTAACCTGTTCTGAAATATGTTTATCATGTAGGGAACGAAGATGATCCCCATCAAATAAAAATTTATAGGTTAAGTTGCGTGAAAAAAAGATAAATGTCTTTGATAGCTTTGTATCTGTCAATCTTGGTTGATGGGCAAAAACTTAAACCAAATTTGAGGACCTCAAGTCCCTGATGACTAAAGGAATAAGGGGTCAAATTTTTAAAGATGATGACAACTGCCTTGCTTCCACACTCTTCAGAAAGGAAACAGCAGGGAATACCTTATTACACGCTGATAGTGCCCATCCAGTGGCACTTATCCGCAGCATTCCCTATGCCCAGTATCTGAGGCTATGACGAAATTGTACACAACTTGAGGACTTTAAAATTCAAGCGAATCTACATTGTGATCGCTTAAAGGCAAGAGGCTACAGTAAATCGCTACTACGCAGTGCCTGTAACAAAGCACTGTGTCAATCACGTAACTCATTACTGTATAAAACAAAGACGGTTAAGAGCAAGCAAACAGTTAAGTATATTACCAGTTACTCTCTACATCATCAAGAATTACGTAATATTCTGGCAAATCATTGGCCACTTTTGCAAGCTGATCCTGTTCTCACCAAATTTGTCAGTCCCCAACCTTATTTTCAGAAGGTCAAGATCTCTGCAAGATAAGTTAACATCTAGTCACTATTCTGGTGACCTACAATCTAGACGCCCCCAGAATGGCATTAATAGGTGTGGTAAATGCACTTTCTGCCCCTGAATTACCACAGGTTCTATATTTACGCTCCCTAATGGCGAGGTATTTGTTCCTGCTTTCCATGCAGATTGTGATACTCAAGGTGTATATCTGATGTCATGTAAATGTAATGCCTTTTATATTGGAAAAACTGCCAGAATCAAGGACCATATCTATTACACAAAGAATGGCAAAATGGTTACTGCAGTCAGTCGACACCTTGATTTGTATCACAAATTTGATGTGTCGTTGGTCTCATTCATCGCCTTAGCAGTGATCCCTAATGACCCACGAGGTGGTGAATGGGACAAATTCTTCACAAGGAGACGGTTTGGATTGAACGTCTAAATGCGATTCATGCAACTGGTATTAATGAGGTTCAGATCTACAAATCTTTTTTATAATGTAGGGTATCCTATGAATAAATGCGTTTGGATTTAGAACTGATCTGATTTGTTTTTCATTATATTTTTAAGTTTTGTTTTTACTCTCTCAAGTCCGTCCATTTCCCTAGCCTTTTGATCATACCAATATTCCACCTTTAATAATCTGACTGCATCCAGGGGACTCATTTCAATGTCTTCTGGCTAGCGGTCAGTTTTATTCATGTTGAATACCAAAACGATCTTGTTTAAATTGTGTGTCATGAATATTTATATTCTTTTGTTTATTTTCATGTATTTACTTTGTTATCTGTGAGCTGTCTATTTGTTTCGGGGGGTTGCCTCTCCCCTTGCGTCTTGGCAGAGTGGAGACTTTTCCAGTGCTATGCGGCCGCTCAGTGTCACGTCCCCGCAGCTTGGGTGCGGGGCGTGACACAGGGAAGATCAGCTGGAGGTGGATCCCTCCTCCTGGTCCTTGTATGTCATTCCCGGCGTTCTCCTTCCCTTCGCCGAGCATCGTTATTCCATCTCACTACGCAGGTGCGGCTTTGGCGTGGAGCACATGCGCAGTGACTACGGTGGCCGGTCCTGATGACGTCACGTCGGTGTCTCCGAGTAGCTGACTACATGCAGGACGTGCATATATAAGCACTCTATTACAGTGTCTTTTCCAGCTACAATATATCACGGTTACTAGCTCTATGGGGGTTGTGGGTGATATGGGGTCCTGTCCACGGAGGTATGTACTGTAGGTATTTTCTGGGACATGCAATTATCATGTCTGCCAGACTATTTCCCCTCCCTTTTCTAACTATATGATCCTCTAATTAATTTATTTATATTCTACTTTAGGTCCTGCTATCTAAAAACATTTCTGAGGAATCATCAGTGCTTGGCCTAGGCTCCCCTACAATTGAATAGCATTTGGGGCTATTTTTAGACACTTTAGGGTTGATTTACTAAAGGCAAAAAGACTGTGCACTTTGGAAAGTGCAGTTGCACACGGCAAGAGCAGTTGCTCCAGAGTTTAGTAAATGAGCAGAAGCTCTGCTGACTTTCATCAACCAATCATGTGCAAGCAAAAATGCTGTTTTTGTTTTCCTTGCATGTTATTGGGTATTCTTTGCAAAGTGAAGCGTTACCTCATTTACTAAGCTCTGGAGCAACTGCACTTGCAGAGTGCAATTGCACTTTCCAAGGTGCACAGTCTATTGGCCTTTAGTAAATCAACCCCTTATGCCGCGTACACACGATCGGACTTTACAGCATACTTGGTCCGGCATACCGGATTTCGTCGGACAATTCGATCGTGTGTGGGCTCCAGCGGACTTTGTTTTCTCAAAAGTTTGACGGACTTAGATTTGAAACATGTTTCAAATCTGTCCGACGGACTCTGCTTTCTAGCGTACAAACCGGTCATCTGTGTGCTAGTCCGACGGACCCAAACTGACGCATGCTCTGAAGCAAGTACAAGACGGAAGCGCTCGGTCTGGTAAAACTAGCCTTTGTATTGAAGCTAGCACATTCCTCTTCTGTGATCTTTTAATACAGCGCATTCTTTTTTTCTTTATAATGCGAGAGGAATGAAGTTGTTTTGCTGTTTATATTCACACAGAGGGGTTGATTTACTAAAGGCCAATAGACTGTGCACCTTGGAAAGTGCAATTGCACTCTGCTCCAGGGCTTAGTAAAGCTTCACTTTGCAAAGAATACCCAATCACATGCAAGGAAAATAAAAAAAACAGCATTTTTGCTTGCACATAATTGGTTGATAAAAGTCAGCAGAGCTTCTGCTCATTTACTAAGCTCTGGAGCAACTGCTCTTGCAGTGTGCAACTGCACTTTCCAAAGTGCACAGTCTTTTTGCTTTTAGTAAATAAACCCCAGAGTTCTCACAAACAACTTTCTTCGTGATTTATCCTCATGCCATGACTAATATGATATTTTTTAAAAGCCAGATACCCAGAACTAAATTAGAAAATTATTTTTTTGACGCATCTTTATTTTTTGGTGATTTAAACAATATCTATTTTACAATGTGTGCTAAATTATACAAAATTTTATTTTTTTTTGAGTTTCAAGTTACCACAATAACCTTAATAATTTTTATTGTTTTAATGAACCTTAATGAGGTTGGTGTCCCTTGTTAATTAGACATAGGGGTGTTATTTTCAAAAGGTAAATTCATTTTTCACTACAAGTGCAAACTGTACTTGGAATTGCACTGAACGAGCATTTGGAAGTGCATTCACTGTGGATCCGAGGGGCACATGCAAGGAACCCCCAAAAAAACAACATTTCTCTTGCACATGATTGTATGATAAAATCAGCAGAGCTTCCCCTCATTTCAGATCTTCCCCTCAGATTTACAGCGACTGCACCTCCAACAAGTGCACTTGCAGTGCAATTTATAAAGTGCACTTTGCACTAGTACTTTGCACTTGAATTGCCAAATGATTTAGCCTTTTGTAAATAACCCACATTGACCTGTACCTGCCTACTCACAAACCAAATGTCCTTTTTGAATCAAAACACATAGTCAATAATGTAAGGTAACGAAAATATACATTTATTTTGGTCAAAACAGAAATGAAGAAGGCAACACTGGAGACACTTTTGGAATGTGTGAAGCCTTTTGTCCCCCAGGACACACATCAAGTTTTAGGACAATAAACTTGGTATCTTCCGACGAGGGAGCACAGTCAGAAGTCAGACCAGACAGAAGCCAGGCAATCACCTTCGACTCCTCCGTGGAGCCTTCTCTGCACACTGCCCTGCAGCCTTCCCTCCACGCTTCTCTGCAGCCTTCCTTGAAGGCTGTGCCTCCGGTGGTGTACTTGGGGCAGGAGGAGGAGAAGTAGCAGGAGGAGTGACTTCATCTGCTATATATGTTTTTTCAGTAAGCTCCCCTCTCAAGCCCTTCTGATACGCTTGAAAAATAAGACCCTCACAGAGGAGGCATTGCCTCTTTTCTAGTTCCAGCAATCTGGTGGCCATATATGTTCCATAGGCCTCTTCAGCATTGGGTGGTGTGCTCAGGATTTGGCTGGCTTCCCGAATGAGGGCTAGTGATTCCTCCTCAGTTCGGGTCATCTTCCTGGGCCTTTTTGTGCTAATGCGGAGGGGAGGCACCTGACATTCCGTGAGGCTTCTACTGGGCCCAGCCACAGCCTCCTCCTCTCTCCCACTGGGCAAGGCCTCCTCCTGTATACCTCTGGGCACGGCCTCCTCCTGGCTGAGGTCATCCTGGGTAAAAAAAAAGGGACATACCAGTAGTTGTAATTTTGGGTTACGCAATCACACACAATTTTCGGCTCATGACTTGCAAATATATTTCTAAACAAATAGTAAAGGCTATCTTTTTGACCCCCACCATTATTATAGCTGCTCACCAATATTTGAAGTATTTTTGGCCACTACTGTCTAGTAGTGATATGTCTACATATTAATAATTGTGATAAAGTCATTTTTGGTGAAGCACTTCAAATTTTTTTAGGTTTACATCATTAATATTTACACAATCCCAAATTCACCAAAAAAGTATACCTGGCTGAAGCTGGGCGCATCCACTTCATCAAGGATGAAAGGGCCCAGTTCTTCCTGGGACTCCTCAGCTGGGGTGGAGGGAAGGGTGGAGGTGGAGTGAAGGCTGGAGGGAAGGGTGGAGGGAAGGCTGGAGGGAATGGTGGAGGGAAGGCCGGAGGGAAGGGTCAAAAGTGATTGCCTTGCCCTTGTCTGGTCATCCAGAAATCGCAGTTTTTGGTAGTACCACAGCTTGGGGACATAAACCTGGTCTGCTGCTGCTCTGGATCTGTGCGACTCCTGGATCTTATTGTGTTCCCACCTGTACATATTGCGCAAGATACCAATTTTACTGTCCAGAAACTTAAGGTCTGCCTGGGGGACTCGAGTCTTCACAAATTCCAAAAGTGTGCCCAGTGTGGCCTTCCTTGCATCTCTATTCGAATATGATGGGTGCTTGACCTCCCACAGGTTTCTTTTTTCTTGATACAAATCAATGAAGCGTGTCAAAAATTCTTCCTCCTTAAAGGGATTCATTTTTGCTGTGAAAGACAAGACACAAGATAAAAACTGCAATGTCAGTCCAAACTCCCAGTATTTTTTTTTTGCAGAATCTAGGGTACACATATACACACACACACACACACCAAACACATTCACCAAACACACACCCACTTTTAATCTTACCTTCGTTTCTGACGCTCGCTACTTCCGCTCGGACATACGTAGGCCAGCGTAATAGCTTTATATACATTGCGCATGTGTCATGCTACGCCTGTGTCGCCCGCCCCTGATGTTCTTTAGTACAATTTGTCCCTGCCCCTTCACTCTTTGTTGCGCAGTGGGAGTATACAGAGAAAGATGGCAGAGAGATTATCTGCAAGTAGCGCGGAGGAAAGCCCAGAGCCACAACCATCAAGATCCTGGAGAAGATATAAGGCCACCAACATGGCCTTTGAAGAGATGGTGGAGATGGTGTCCATATTGAGAAGGAAGGATTATGATGGCAAAAAAGGACCGTACACCCGACCCAATATGTGGAAGGACAAAATAATGTCCTCAGTTGTCACAGCTCTTGAACAAAAATTTGGCATTAAACGGGCTAAAGAACAATTGAGGAAGCGGTGGTCTGACCTCAAAACTAGGGAGCCTGAACAATATTTGCAAATAAAGAAGCTGCTTAAAAAAAGTAAGAACTTGTTGTGTGCTCCTATTGAGATACTTAACTTGCATGCTGATCCATATGCTTTTCGTTTATACAAATCGTAAAGACCGTTCTTTTGAAAATACATATGATACTAAGAAAATGACGGTTGTTTTTCGCCAAATACAATGGTACAGGGTTGGACATACATGTGGTGATGTTGTGTAGATGTGTTTGAAACTATAATGCTTCTTCAAAAATGATTCAGTGTAATGTAAGGACAGGACACAGCAGCTGTTTCCACATCTGGACTCACGAGCACTAGTGTACTATGTGACACCAGAGAAAATTTTTGGGAGTAATACACACAGGGGCTCCAGGGGATACTTGAGGTGTCTGCATCTGTTAAACTTGCATGAAAATGTGTATTGTTTTGCATTTTTGCTCTGAGTGAATTTTAATCCTGTCTTCCAAATTTTTGGGGCAAGAAAATGACAATTGTCCCCAACTTCTAACCAACGTTTCAATTTCATTTTTCAAGACTGAAATATCACTGTATTTTAACTATACCTTTTGTTTAATTCTCATAGGGGAGAAAAGACTCAGACAACAGTCCGAGGATCCCAGGACCCCCCCAAGTCACCAGCCTGAAGCTGAAATTACCCCAAGCCCCAGCCCAAGACCACGCCCACCCGACGAGCTGGAGGAAGGAGAGGTGGAGGAAGTGTGTGATATTTCCACCCCACCAAGTGAGTGACTGACACCCCAGCTTAAGTTAATCTATTTAGGCGTGCATATTTTACAAAATTTTTTTATCCACACATTTTAGGTGATGTTCTGGTTGTGGAAGGCCAAGCGGTGGAGCCATTTAGCACAGACAGTGCACAAGGACTCATTGGCCAGATAATGATGTGGAATGGCCAAATTGATAGAATGCATGACCAAATTGACAGCATGAGAAATCGGCTGGACACCATGCAACAGGAAACGAAGAACATGATTGATGTTTTGGGCAGAATCTAATAACTTTTTGCCTAAAAACATCAATCATGTTCTTCATTTCATTGTCAAGTTTTATTTTTAAAAAATGTTTGAACTTGAAAAATTTTGCAGATGCACACGGTGTGTCATCATGTGCTATCTTCCATCAGGGGATATCAATGTACTTGTTTTGTGTTTGCAACCCCTTCATCAGAATAATGTTAGTTTGTGAGAGGAATAAAGGGGTTGCACATACAAAACATGTCCATTGCTCCCCCAAGATGGGAGATAGCACATGTTGACTTGAACCTTTTTTCATCACAAATTGTGAGCATCTGCAATTTTTTTGTTTTACATGGGTGACATCACCAGCACCACTATTAAGATGTCGAACTTTGTAAGTTCCTGTTATTTTTGGTTCTTATGTTTTTAAAAACCCTGTTGTCAATCCAAATTTTGTAAACAATGTATATTTTTTACAAATATGCCTAAACTAAAAAATTTTATAAAAAATATTGTTACAAAAAAAAAAAAAAAACATAAACACGTTCAAACAAAATACACTTTTCAATGTGCACACAGTAAAATGTTTTTACTACTACAATGTGTGTGGCTTATTATTTATCAATAACAGTTTTTTTTGTGTGTGGTTACAGTGACAAAGGGCCTTATTAACTAAAGGGAAATGCACTTGCCACTACAAGTGCACTAGGAGACAGACAAAACTAAATGCAAACAAGAATCAAAACAAGAGATTGTTGCTCAAATTTATTTTATTTTTTAAAATAAAATCTTAAAGCTCTTGTTGCATTGCAATGGCCCCCCGACCATTAAAATAATTGATATATCTGTCACGCACTTGACGGGCGGTTTGGGGGGCCAAGCCAATACGGCCACTTTCCAGGCCTGTGAGTGGTTCTTCAACACCAAGTCCGGCCTCAGGCCCAACAGAAGTTATATATGTCAAAGAATGACGTCTCAAGAAATTATGCAGAATGCAGCAAGCCATGATGACATAACTGATCTTGTATTCTGCAAGATTTATTGCAGAGAGGAACAACCGGAACCGGCTGGCCAGAATCCCAAAGGCATTCTCCACAACTCTTCTTGCTTTGGCCAGCTGGTAATTAAATACCCTCCTCTCAGGGGTGAGTGTCCTTTGGGGGAACAGCCTCATCAAGTGCTCGCCGAGAGCAAATGCTTCATCAGCGATGAAAACTGAGGGGAGTCCATCCACGTTCTGGTCATCAGGTGGCAATCCCAGGCCATCAGTCTGGAGATGCTTTGCACAGCTTGGTCTGTGCAAAGACTCCTCCGTCAGACATCCGGTCTTCCCCACGTCCACAAAGATAAAGTCCAATTGTGCCGAGACCACCGCCATCAAAACTACACTATGGAACCCCTTATAGTTGTAGAAATAAGACCCCGAATGGGGTGGTGGCACAATGCGGACAGGCTTCCCATCGATCGCCCCGACACAGTCGGGAAAGTCCCAACGGTCAGCGAACTGGGAGGCCACAGTCTGCCATTCCTCTGTGTTCGAAGGAAACTGTGGAGTCAAACAAGAAAAAAAAAATATAAGTACTTTTAAACATAACTTTGATATCAGATTACACAAAAACATTCTTGAACAACAACAGTCTAACATTATTAATATGTGTTATTTTTTGATAAAGAAAAAAAAAAGGGCCTCTTATAAGATTACTCACCCCCTTTGATGGACCATTGATCAATTTGTATGTGGGGGGAGGGGTTATAATTTGGGCAAAAAAAACACCTGACAGTTGCAAACATTTGAGGGTGGGGGGGGGGTTCTAATTGGGGCCAAGAACACACCTGACAGTTGCTAACATTTGAGGGGGTGGGGGAGGGGTTCTAATTGGGGCCAAGAACACACCTGACAGTTGCTAACATTTGAGGGGGTGGGGGAGGGGTTCTAATTTGTGCAAAAAAAAACACCTGACAGTTGCAAACATTTGAGGGGGTGGAGGAGGGGTTCTAATTGGGGCCAAGAACACACCTGACAGTTGCTAACATTTGAGGGGGTGGGGGAGGGGTTCTAATTGGGGCCAAGAACACACCTGACAGTTGCTAACATTTGAGGGGGTGGGGGAGGGTAAAACAGTACAATGGAGCTGACAATATACATTGTTCAAGGGACTATAGGCTAGAGGTATAAATGGACCCAGGATTGCTTGGTGGGGAGGTTATTTAAGGTAAATATGCATGTAGTGCAAAAAATGATTATTGTAAAAAAACAGGCATGCATGAAGATAAAGGGGACATTCACAGCATATTCCAAACATGGTAATTAGGTAACGAGGACATTTAGACAATACATTAGCAAACATTAAATACATATCATGTAATGTTAAAGGATAAAACTTACCTTCATATAGTCCTTCTGCAGGACCTGAATAATAGCAGAACAGGTCTCTGGGATTATGATCCCCAGAGCCTGGGGGGAGATGCCTGTCGAGAACTTCAAGTCCTGAAGACTTCTCCCAGTCGCTAAGTAACGTAAAGAGGCAACTAGCCTCTGCTCCACAGTGATGACTTGCCTCATGCAGGTATCCTGCCTGCTGATATAGGGGGTCAGCATAGCCAGCAGACGTTCAAAAACGGGGTCCGTCATCCTGAGATAATTCCTGAAATCCCCAGGATTATTCTCACGGATCTCACGGAGCAAAGGCATGTGCGAGAATTGGTCACGCTGGCGCAACCAATTCTTCATCCATGAACTCCTCCTCGCCCTGTTCATGGACTGGACTTGGGTCAAAGTATTAACCCCAACACCAAGTCCCCACGCAGCATGAACTCGAGAACAAGTACGTCCACACAACATGGCTTCAAAACGGTCGGCTGGTCAAACAAACAAACTTAGAACAAACGCATTGAAGAACAGCAAGGCCTATGAAGAGCGACCTGAAAATCAGGAACGAGCAGACCAGAACGGCCCGCTAGGCAGGTTACGAACTGACCAACCCACACTGAAAAGCAGATACAAACCTCACAAGCACAAACTGAACCGCAGAAAACATCGAAATAAGCTGAAGTGTGAAAAGCACGAATTGTCTCTAACCAAACTTCTACTAACATGAGATAAACACGAGATTAGCAGAAGGAGCCCAAAGGGTGGCGTAGTGGGGTTTGAACTTCCTTTTTCTAGTCCCGTCATACGTGCTGTAAGTCACCACGTTCAAAACCATCGGACTTTTGGAGTTATCGTGTGTGTCCAAGTCAGTCCGTCTTTAAGTCAGGCGCACCTACGCTACAAAGTCTGTCGAAAAGACCAAGTATGCCGTAAAGTCCGATCATGTGTACGCAGCATTAGTCTACCATTCTACCTGGCATTCATTGCAATACTCAGTGCTATTTCCTACTACTACAATTCCCTCTGGTCCAACTTGTGCTTTTGTCACCTATACTCGCCGCTCCGTATTAGCCTGGTGAGCTATACCATTATTGGTTTTACTTATTCGGTTTACTTTTTAATTTAACAAGGATCTTTTTATAGAAATGTTTGCTAATTATGACACTCTATTCTAGGTTATCCCTATTTTTATTCATTTCTACCGGTCGTCAGGATCAACGAGCTTTGCTACCATTCCACCATACGGCTTGCTGCACCTCCGTATTTGCTTCATCGTGTTGTTTTTTTTAAATTATATGCGTTTAATTATTCCACAATACTAAGTAAGTCTCTACCTTTGTTTTATGAATATTAATTAAATTAGATATCCCTGGGAGGTCGGTCCCCCTCAAGGGCCCCACTCTCATATTGATTCTTACTTATATTGGACGCCAACAGATATATGATTAATTGCAGCAAGGTTGCAGGTATTGGGCCTGCACCTTTATCTATTCTTTCCTACATGTGTCACTATATTATGCACGCCCCCATAGCATTCTGGTTTGTCACTTTTCTGCCCGCATTATAGACAGTCGGATATTGGCCACCCTGGTTCCAGAAATCACAGCTTACTTTTATGTATATATGTTATTGATATCTCGATGATTTTGTAATGTTATATATTCATACATGTTCTTCCTCCATTTCTCTGATAGTTAAAGTATATGCTCCTGAAGAAGCGCTATGAGTGAGCATGTGAATATCATTACACCGCATATCTGTCTTTGAATCCTCCTGGACTCATACATCATATGGAATGACCTTTATTCATCCCTATGTCTCCTTGTAGTTACACTTGGTTCTGTACAGTAGCGGTATTGTATATTATGTATTGAACTATCAATGTGGATTTTTTAGATCATGTATTTTTTATGCGTTATATTTAAATAAAATGATATTTGTTGTATTTAATATTTGTTGAATGTGGCTAAAAAACCCAAGACCCACCTTCTCTTGATATTCCAAATTTATTGGACATGGCACTTTACACTGTTACTGTATACACAGGACCACTCTGTGGCTTAATACAGATAACTATTTCATTCTTTTGGCCTTGAGCTTGGCCCTGGGCCTTGCCTCTTGCATCTGGCTGAGAAGGCCGTCGCCACTGCCTGGAGGCCGGGGCCCCAAGAATCGGGGAGAGAGAACGTTTAAAAGAAGGACGTTTACTCGTTTTCTTAGCTGGTAAAAGGGTAGTCTTACCAGTAGAAATCTTCTGGATGTATTTATCCAGGTCATCCCCAAACAGCCGTTCCCCATGAAAGGGGAAACCAGTTAAAAGCTTTTTGCATGGAGCTTCAGCTGACCAATGCTTTAGCCACATAATCCTGCGCATGTGTACCAGCAGGAGGGTAAGGTGAGATGCCTGCTGAATAGAATCTTTAATGGTATCTACCGCAAAACATAATGCCTTAGGCAGGTCCACCCACAGCTTAACCTGATCAGCAGGAAGATCTTTAAGCCCTTGCTTCACCTGCCCCTTTAGTACCTGACACATGCCAATCACTGCCACAGCAGTTGGGTTACAGCGCCAACCATACTGTTAGACTTTACTTACCAGACCGGTGAGTCCGCTTGGGCAGAGGGTAGTCTCCCGTACGTATCCCACTCACTGCCCCTGGTAGAATGGACAGGAGGCACAGGAGTAAGGAATGGTAAGAGAGCCTGATAGGGAATCCAGGTGCTGGGTGGAAGAGGAACTTCAAGCAGCAGATGGTGGACTGGAACACAGGCAAATAGGTGCTGAGCAAAAGCAAGAAGGCAGGTCAGGATACAGGCAGGGTTCGGCAACAGACAGGCAGCACGGTACAAGGGAGCAGGCAGAAGAAGGGTCAAACAAGCCAAGGTCAGATACGGGCAGCAATCAGAGGAGAGTCAGAGGCAAGCCGGGTCGTCAGGAGATCTGGAACACAGGAACTTTGGAATAGGTAATGGGGAACTACCTGGTTGATCAGGCAGCACCGAGCAGAGTGCATGGCAAACCTAAATAGGCCAGCTGACTCCCAAATGGCGCGCGCACGTGCACACCAACGATCACAGGTGAACATGCACACCCATGCACCCGCATGCCAGTACACAGACCAGCGCCTGTAGGGACATGCACAGCAGCACGCACAGGGACGCGCGCACCGGCGCGCACCAGGGCGGCCAGCACCGCGACCAGCAAGGTGAGCTCTCTGACACATACTAAAGGAGGAACTGAGTAAAGATTCCAGCTTTTTCTTAGTTGGATCCTTAAACACCTGAGCATTGCCTACAGGACAAGTCAGATTTTTGTTCACACAAGAAATAGCCGTATCTATTGCCGGCAAGCTCCGTTTCTTGGTAAATTTTTCCTCCATTGGGTAAAGGAAAGCAAATTTCTTAGGAGGAGAAAACAGCTTGTCTGGATGTTCCCAGTCAGCATAAATAAGTTTTTCCAATAAAGGATGGACCAGGAAAGTATATGCAGCCTGCAGGGATTTTAATGATCCCAAGGAAGAAACAGGGGACTCAGTTATCTCAGAAGAGGGCAATTTGTACGTAGCATGTATGGCTTCTTCATAGCATTGCACCTGCAATTTGAGAACCTGAGAGGCAGAAAAAGTCTCCACTGATTCCCCCATCCGACTGCTCCTGATCCTTGTCCCCTGATGGAGTAGTATCATCATCATCATCAGACTCATCTGATGGGAGATTTAGAGCAGCAGAAGGGGACCTACCCCGCTTTCTGCTCTTCTGCGAGGACGCTGCGATTAAAGTAGTGATTTTTTCCTCTAAACCATTTAATGCTGCTGCTAAAGTGTCCTCAGTGACATATGCAGAGTTGCCATATTAGGAGAAGCTGCAAGCCTGACAGGGGCAATAGCTCATCCTGTGTGGCTGTATCAGGTCCAGCAGGGGAGGATGGAACCAGGCAGGCATGACTAGGACCAGATGGCGACACCTTAGTACCCCTCTTCCCTGCCCCTGAACTCCTTCTACGGGAAGGCATAGTCCTAAGCTAGAAAAAGCTAGTCTAGCAGTATAAACATTATGCTGCTAATTTGCACAGCCTGATGCTGAGTAGGAGTCTTGGTGTGCCTGCATCCAACATGGAGTTGCTTACGTGCCCCAAGCTGCTGTGTACCTCTTGTATGCAGAGCTCTGGCGTCTGGGGGTCTATTTAAAAAATTCCACCCTGCGCCTGCACTGTGGCTGGCATGCATGCACGGCAAACACACCCCCCTGCTTCCCCACCAAACTGGCTTCAAAAGCACGGCCCCCTGTGCGCGCATGTGTGTATGGTAATGGCGGCACTGGAGCGAGAAGGGGGAGAGAGAAAAGTCCCCCCAACAAGCGTCCTGGACCGCGGACTATGAGGGACCCCCCCCCCCCTACAGAGTTGTGGCAGAGCCTGCAGCAGAGGAAGTGAGCCGCTCAACGGACCAGCTGACAATGAGCTTTTGTTTTCCTGGAGAGCATGGTAAGTAGAACACCAGGTATGCCTCTTTACTCCCTCCAGTGGTGGAAACAGGTAAGACATGCAGCTACTCATAGGAGAAAGTCCTTAAGATCTTTTCTTAGGATTTCCTCACTTACCTTATACCCGCCGCAGGAACTGCTGAAGACCAGACAGATCCAATCTTCACCCATCACGGTGGGTAGTGTTGTGCCAACCTTCAGGGCTCTGAGTTCCTATTTAAAGGAGGCCTCTTCCCTGGACCTGTAGAAGACTCTGCCAGAATATCTTTGCGCATTTTTTAATATGTGCCCAAAGTACTGGATTCCAGAGCCCAGTCCTACAAGACAATACAGGCAAAACCTCGCTCTTCCACGAGGCCCGGGTACCATCCATTTTAGCTTTTTTTTGCTTTTTTGGGTGGATCCAGCTGTATAGCTCCTTGACCCCCCGAGGGATCTTCAGTAGAGCTTTCTTCTTAGCACATCTTTAACCGTGACCAACACCTTAGACACTGGAGAAAAATTGAGGTACTCTCCTTATGGGAGGGGTTATATAGAAGGGGACTTGTCTTCATTGGGTGTTCCAGTGTCCAATCACCTATTGGTGAGCTATACAACCCATTAAGTAATTAACAAGGCTCTGTGTCCCGTGGTGTACGAAAAAGAAAAAGTAACATCCACTGACTCCAGGTATCTTCAGGCCAGGGGGCGGCAATGCCTTTCATAGGTTTCTCCTTTTTTGTCAAGCCTGCAGTAACTGGGGATACTTGTAGATGACAGATGACTGGGTAGCACTAAGGCTTCATGTACACTACAGCTCCTAAATTTCAGTCTAGGGGCTTTAGGCATTTTTTTTGCCAAAGCTCCTAAACTTAACTCCATAAAAGCCTATGTGTCCATGTACACATAGGAGTTTAGCAGAGTTTAGGAGCTGCTGAGGTTAGGGTAGCTTCAATCTCCTGAAAGCAGAAGAAACACGTTCAGGATAGGAACATTTTGACAGCCAGCTGCAAAATGTGGCAAAATTGCTGTAGAATCGTGGCGTGATTTTGCTGCATTTTCCTGTGGCCGGTGGTCACAGTAGGCTATGTGTAAATGAAGCCTAAGTCGTACAACACTCAAGGCTCACTAGCACCGCTACTAACAGTCAACAGCAGACTACAAGAACTAGTAGAACTAATCTGGCTAATTAAGACATATAAAATGGCGCCTCCTGACCCGGCAGTTGCAACAATAGAATACACAGGGTCGGTAGGCTTTTTTTTTCAGTTGACAAAGAGGGTTTTACTGCCTGCATCGGGACTAAAGGCTTACCAGCTCTTGCTATTCAAAACAAACATCAGACAGTGCACGCTTCCTGTATCTGTTCCAGCTGGATGCATACTAACTCACTGTATGTCTGCTGTTTATTTGATTTGGAAATAAATGTATGTAGCACTGCCCCCTTGGGGACTGCTTAGATTTACCTGCTCATTGCTCTCTCATCACCTATTATGTAATACTATGTAATGAGAGATCAATTAAACAGGAACAGTATGAGAACCCCTTTAAGTAGTAATGACAGTAATGTCCTCGTTGCAGGCCTGATGGTCTTTGCTAGCAGTCTGAGCTCTATAACTATATCCAATAGGGTGTAGCAACAAAGTAATGATACTTCTTGGAAGAAAGGTTGATCCGACAGGCGTATATGTACAATGTTCAAATAAAGATGAAGAAAGTGTTTCCCCAGGGTAAAGCTGTCTGTGCACAGTGTCCCAGTTAAGCAGCAAAGAAAGGTTTGTAAAGATGGGCAATTGCCCTCTCACCAAGGACCAGGTTGATTCAAGGTCTTCCGAACAGCGGTTCCTGAAGAGATGTCCTTGTAACGGTTCCACTTGTGATGATCATCCGATGAACAGTACAAAGCACGGGTTGTTGGACTATCAAGGTGATGCTGGATAGATGCCTGATGATCAGCAAGCAGGGATGGGCCCTTCTCGGCCGCGTTGGAATGTCTTACACCATGTGGTAGGCCATGACATCACCCTCTCGGAACGGGGGAGGTCCATCACACACCAGGCCCAGAAGGAAGAGACCATATCGCGTGTCTCTGGTCTCTTTCATGCTCCTCCCAGCATTCCTCCAGCTAAAAGCAAAGATCCCAGGGAAATGAAGTCCGGTGCAGAGTCATACAGAGTAACTACAATTCCGAGGACCTACTAATCCCACAATCCCTTTGGGTTGACTCACAGATATGAGCTCAGTTAGTGATACTGGGCACTGGAGGTACAATACAGTACATAGAAATGACAGGAATCGCTATGCTTTGCAATTGCAGTCCACATTGCTACATGTATACAAGCTTTTAATTTGGATCCCACAACCTTGTCTTTCTTGTTTCTTGTGCCTGTTCAGAACTAGCTGCATATAATTCATACTGCATTCATATGACAATGTTTCTATATGCAGCAGGCTCATTGATTTAACACTGAAAGTGTCCAAATGTCCACAGACGTGTGGTCCAGCAAGCATGGGCAGTAACCTTTCAACAGACACCTTCCACAATCTGTGGTGTCAGCAGAAAGTGTTGATAGTTTCAAAAAACTCTTAAATAGGCATCTTAGCAAATGCAATATACAGGTATATGGAACATTATAGTGACATAAACACACACCCAGGTTGAAATGGATAAACTAGTGTCTTTATTCAACCTTACCAATTATGTAACTATGTAACAGTACATCTCTTTCATGGCACACTTTGATGTAGGATGGGAAGGATGCAGAAGGGGACATAACACTGGTTAGTATCCAGCTTTATATGTACATTTAGGAAATAATCCAGGTCTTTTTTTAAAGCAATCTACTGAGCGGGTCAGAGCCATCTCTGGAGGGAGTCTATTACACATTTTCACAGCTCTTACTGTGAAGAAACCTTTCTATATTTGGAGATTAAATCTCTTTTCCTCTAGATGTAAAGAGTACCCCCTTGTCCTGTGTGATGACCGTAAAGTGAATAAAAATGATTGATACACGGTATCACCACAGGTTGGCTCTGTGGATACTAAGATGATTTAGATATATGCCATGTCCCTTAATTTGAAGATAATAATAGAGAATTGGTACTTGGATTTTATAGGCACTGAGATACACAATGTTGAAATTAAAAATGTGTTTATTATAAATTGATTAAAAGTGAAAAACAACCAAACAGACAATGATTTAAAAACTTTGCAACAAGGTATATAACAAGATAGGTGGGTATCCAGGAAAATGGCGGGTGAGACAGGAACATCACATCAAGGAGGTAACTGGTCCATAAAATTGATTGCCAATTAAACAGTGGTTATGTAATTGCCACAGTATAGTAAAGTGAGTAAGAAAGGATAAGTCGCAAGCCGGTGACTCCTAGATAATAGTTAGAGCTGTAGAGAGGGTCTCTAAAGAGATGTGTGTTCCTCATACATTACAGCAGTTGAGTATCAACATATCATAGATGTAAGGCTACTTGCTATCCTCCGCCACTCCAGAAGTCACAAAACGTGGTGATGGTATGGGTGTTTTTAAATCAATGTCTGTTTGATTGTTTTTCATTTTTAATCAATTTATAATAATAACATTTTAATTTCAACATTGTGTATCTCAGTGCCTATAAATCCAAGTATCAATTCTCTATTATTATCTTGAAGTGAATAACTCAACACCAAATTCACTATATGGACTCCTTATGTATTTGTACACGTTGATTATATCTCCCCTTAATCTCCTAGAGAATACATTCAGTTCCTCTAATCTTTCCTCATAGCTGAGCTCCCCCATGCCTCTTATTAGTTTGGTTACCCTTCTCTGCACTTCTCCAGTTCCCTGATATCATTTTTGAGAACTGGTGCCCAAAACTGAACTGCATATTCCAGATGAGATCTTACTAATGATTTGTACAGGGGCAACTTATATCTCTCTCTCTGGAGTCCATACTTCTCTTAATACAAAAAAGGACTTTGCTCATTTTTCAAACCACAGCTTGGCATTGCATGCTTCCCCACTATGGATTCCCCCGGGTGTACTCCCCCTAGTATGTATGATGCATGCATATTCTTAGCCCCCAAGTGCATAACTTTACATTTATCAGCATTAAACCTCATTTTCCACTTAGTTGCCCAATTAGATGGTGCATTGAGGTTGGCTTGTAAATTGGAGACATCCTGTAAGGACGTTATTCCACTGCATAGCTTGGTGTCATCTGCAAAGACTGAAATGGTACTTTTAATCCCAGATCCTATATCATTTATAAAGATATTAAAAAGTAAGGGTCTCAACACTGAACCTTGGGGTACACCACTGATAACCTTAGACCATTCAGAGTAAGAATCATTAACCACTACTCTCTGAATTCTACCTTTAAGCTAGTTTTCTATCCATTTACAATTTGATACTTCCAACTTTACCTTACACATTAGTGGTGTGTGGGGAACTGTGTCAAACGCATTTGCAAAATCCAAGCATACTACGTCCACAGCCACCCCTCTGTCCAAGGTTTTACTTACCTCTTCATAAAAAGAAATCAGGTTTGTTCGACAACTTCTGTCTTTCATGAATCCATGCTGTATGTTGCTTAAAATATTTTATTCCAGCAAGAACCCATCTATGTGGTCTTTTATTAAACTCTACAGAATCTTCCCGACTATAGAAATTTCCTAGCACATGCCTAGAAAATGAAGGTCCAGCAGTTCCTGGTTTGGTACTCTGGCTTTCAGGATATCCTGTAGCAGAACAGAAGACTCTGCATCCACTTTAGGTGGTCATACCTATTATATCTACGCCCGGCTGATTTGCAGTGGCTACAGAAGCTGCCTGCCAGCCCCACTCATTATGCCATATACCCACATATAGAAATTTCATGTTGATGAAGCTTTAGCAGCTGCACCAGCAGGACTGGACCATCACCACATCAATCAGGGACATCTTGTCACTATTTTAAGAGGCGACCAAAATGGTAAGCCACAATGAGGCACAAATTAGTGACTCTGGGCTATTGCAGGAGCATACATTGGTGTAATAGACAGGACACTGGAGGCATAGCGGCACAAGGAAGTAAAGAACTTCCTGCTGTTCCAGAGCTAGCATGATCATTTGCCTAATGCCTCTATCCTTGTGGGGCAAAGGCAGCAGGAGGCAGAGGAGGAGGGTTGGGGTGCTGGCTGTAAAGAGGAGGAGGTGGGTTGGAATATCGGCTTTGAGAAAGAGGATTATGATACTGGCAGTATGGAATAAATTTGGGGTGGGTGGGGGGGTGCTTAACCCCTCCTTGATCCAGGGGAAAATCACACTTGGATTTATGCAACCATCCAAGAAGGGGCATGAGATAGCATGGCAAAAAACCTCTTTGCTGCATCCCCTGATGGTGGCTGGATCCACCTCTGCACCCCCTGACCACAGCTCACCTCAGCACACTCCTCCTTTCCACAGCTTAGCTCTGCACCCCTTACCATAGCTTATCCCTCCACCTTTGCACTAGGGTTGCCACCTCATCCCTTTAAACCCAAACATATATGAATTATACAGGTTCTGAGGCTAATATAAGCAGGTAAGGCACCAAGTGTGTCTAATTACCCCCTTATCAGCCACAGAACCTGTGTAATTAATATGTGTTTGGGTTTAAAAGAATGAGGTGGCAAATCTACTTTGCACCCCTCCCCCCCAGTTTATCTCTGCCCTCATCTGCTTACTTCTGCAAAAAAAAAACTTTTAGCATCTGGTCCCTCTTTAGCACCTTCCATGGCTGCATCTTATACTTCCACACAGTGCACTAAGTAAGTCACATAAACCTCTGTGCAAGTGTCTAAATGGTGTCCCAAACAGCAATATTTTTCCTTTAAATAATGTGCAGGAGGTATGGCCAGCAGTCTCTCACTGACACATAGGATGACAACTAGTATCCTTTTACTCTGTTTGATGCTCAGCGATGCCAACTGCTTTGACGTCCTCTGGCTCCCAAAGACCAGAAGATGCTGGCAACTCTGCCTGCTGCACAGTGTGCACTGTACATGCTTCCAATGTCTGCCATCTGGCTCAGGAAAAGTCTTTGCTTTTCCACCTCTGCAGAGCTCTGGTAATTCTGAGATATGTAGTGCAAGAGCAAGAACTGAAGCACAGGCTCAGTCTCTCTAGAAACTACATCTCCCACAAGTCTTTGCTCCTCCCAGCAGGCTTTGTCCTCTCCCAGAATGCATAGGATAACATTACAGCTTTCTCTTCTCTCCAAACACATCCATGCAAAAGTTCAATGTTTTGTCTCTTTCTCCCTTTCTCTCCTCACTGGTAGGCAAGGAGAGGGAGAACAGCTGCAGCACCGGCTGAGTGTGAGTGGCTTCAGCATATGTGACACTGTCAGTGACAGCCAGGTTTGTGCAACTGTAATCCAGAGTGTACCTCAGACCTGGGGCTTCACAAGGAGAGGACAGACCTGTTGTGGAACTACCCCCTGGACTTCTCCATCAGACTCTGCCCACTGTCAGCAACCCTAGTTGCTAAGATCCTGTTGGCTGTGAAGCTGACAGTGACTTTGACAATGAGTGACAGGTAGGGAGGGGGGGTGATGGCAAGAATGCTGCTCTGCTGTACAGTGTAAAGAGACAGGCTCTCTGCATGTTCTGTATACAAACTTACTGTTGGTCTTAATTACCTCCAGTTTCATTACCTACAAATTGGAGGAAATCATTTTTGAATTTGGTGCACCCATAGCCCCACTTTATATTAAGAGCCACCCAAATCTGTAACACATTTCAGTAAAGCTACATAAACTGACATCACAGATTTTTGAAACTGCTGCAGGACCTTTTAAAATACCATACTACCAGAAAATGCTTCATAGAATTTCCCCACTGTATCTGTGACTCCATTTAAAAATAGCTGTTTTCAGCAGCATCTAATTCTTCCTGGAAACACTCTGTGATCTTTCCTTAACCACTTGACCACTGGGCACTTAAACCCCCTTCCTAACCAGACCAATTTTCAGCTTTTGGTGCTCTCACATTTTGAATGACAATTACTCAGTCATGCAACACTGTATCTATATGAAATTTTTGTCCTTTTTTTCACACAAATAGAGCTTTCTTTTGGTGGTATTTAATCACCGCTGGGTTCTTAATTTTTTGCGCCGTAAAAGAAAAAAGACCGAAAAATCTGTAAAAAAATTATTACATTTTTCTTCATTTCTGTTATAATATTTTGCAAATTAGTAATTTTTCTTCATATATTTTGGCCAAAATTTATACCGCTACATATCTTTGGTAAAAATAACCCAAATCGGTGGATATTATTTGGTCTTTTTTGAAAGTTATAGAGTCCAAAAGCTATGGTGCGAATATCTGAAAATTGATCACACCTGAAGTACTGACGGCCTATCTAATTTCTTGAGACCCTAACATGCCAGAAAAGTACAAATACCCTCCAAATGACCCCTTTTTGGAAAGAAGACATTCCAAGGTATTTAGAAAGATGCATGGTGAGTTTTTTGAAGTTGTCATTTTTTCCTACAATTCTTTGCAAATCAAGGTTTTTTTTTTTCCACAAAATTGTCATATTAGCAGGGTATTTCTCACACACCGCATATGCATACCACAAATTACACCCCGAAACACATTCTGCTATTACTCCCGAGTATGACGATACCACATGTGTGAGACTTTTACACAGCGTGGCCACATACAGAGGCCCAACATGCAGGGGGGCACCTTCAGGCGTTCTGGAGCACCCAGGCCAATTCTGACATTTCTCTCCTACATGTTAAAATCATCATTTATTAGCTAGAAAATTACATAGAACTCCAAAACATTATATATTTTTTTTTAGCAAAGACCCTAGAGAATACAATGGCAGTCGTTGCAACTTTTTATCTCGCACGGTATTTGCGCAGCAATTTTTTTAACGCTTTTTTGTGCTTTACAAAAACAAAAACAGTAAAGTTAGCCCAATGTTTTTGCATAATGTGAAAGATGAAGTTAGGCCGAGTAAATAGATACCCAACATGTCACCTTTCAAAATTGCACGCGCTTGTGGAATGGCGCCAAACTTTGCTACTCAAAAATCCCCATAGGCGACGCTTTAAAATGTTTTACTGGTTACATGTTTTGAGTTACAGAGGAGGTCTAGGGCCAGAATTATTGCTCTCGCTCTACTGATCGCAGCGATACCTCACATGTGTGGTTTGAACACCGTTTTCATATGTGGGCGGGACTTACGTATGCGTTCACTTCTGCATGCGAGCACACAGGGACAGGGGCGCTTTAAAAATTTTTTTTTTTTTTTATTGTTCATTTTACTTTATTTATTTTAGTTTGATGCTTTTTTCCAAATGTTTGACCACTTTTATTCCTATTACAAGGAATGTAAACATCCTTGTAATAGGAATATGGCATGACAGGTCCTCTTTACAGTGAGATATGGGGTCAACAAGACCCCACATCTCACCTCTAGGCTAGGAAGACTGAAATTTAAAAAAAAAAAAAAAAACGATCCTGGCTTCGATCGTAGCGGTGAGTCGGTAGAAGCGCGGGAGGGGGGACATCCCCACTCGCCTCCCATAAGAACGATCAAGCAGTGGAACAGCCACTATGATCATTCTTATGGTGTAGGGAATTGCCGGCTGAAAAAGCTGATATCTGAATGATGCCTGTAGCTGCAGGCATCATTCAGATATCCCCGCACAAAGTCAAGGACGTTGTATGACAGCCGGCGGGCAGGAAGTGGTTAAAACGCATTTTTTTTTTAACACAAAGTTGTCCATTTATACAATATTTCTAACACATAGCATGTACATACCAAAAATGACACCCTAAAATAGATTCTCCTACTCCTCCTGAGTACAGAATACCACATGTGTGAGACTTCCACAGCCTGGCCACATACAGAGGCCGAGTACAGCTGAGCATGGCTCAGCATGGCAGGGTATGGCTGGGTATGGCGGGGTATTGCAGAGTATGGCGGGGTATTGTGGAGTATGGCGGGGTATTGCGGAGTATGGCGGGGTATTGCGGAGTATGGCTGGGTATTGCGGGGTATGGTGGGGTATTGCGGGGTATGGCGGGGTATGGCAGAGTATGGCGGGGTATTGCGGGGTATAGCGGAGTATGGCGGGGTATGGCGGAGTATGGCGGGGTATGGCGGGTTATGGCGGAGTATGGCGGAGTATGGCAGGGTATGGCGGAGTATGGCGGGGTATGGTGGGGTATGGCGGGGTAATGCGGGGTATGGCAGGGTAATGCGGGGCTTTTCAGACTATTGTGGGGGTATTGCAGAGTAATGTGGAGTATTCCAGGGTAATGTGGGGCTTTGCAGAGTATTGTGGGGGTATTGCAGAGTAATGCGGGGTATTCCAGGGTAATGTGGGGCTTTGCAGAGTATTGTGGGGGTATTGCAGAGTAATGCGGGGTATTCCAGGGTAATGTGGGGCTTTGCAGAGTATTGTGGGGGTATTGCAGAGTAATGCGGGGTATTCCAGGGTAATGTGGGGCTTTGCAGAGTATTGTGGGGGTATTGCAGAGTAATGCGGGGTATTCCAGGGTAATGTGGGGCTTTGCAGAGTATTGCACAGCATTGCAGAGTAGTAGGGATGGCTGAGCATGGATGGATGGATGGATGGATGTCTCAGTGCAGCGTTGTGGGCACTACACATCCAGCCCACAGCGCTGCAGCCATCCATCCCCCTCTCCGCTCATAGTGTACCGATCGGTACACAGGAGGGGAGGAGAGGAACCGGCGTCATCAGATGACGCCGGTCTGTTTACATGTGATCGCGCCGTCATTTGATGGCGCGATCACATGGTAAACGGCCGTGATTAGCGGCCATTTACTGGGATCCGTGATGCGCCGGGTCCAGAGGGTCACGGATGTGCTCGGGTGCGCGCCCCAGGGGGCGCGCGAGAGAGGAATTCCGGGAGGACGTCATATGACGTCCTCCCAGAGTTAAACAACCGCCCTGCAGCCGTCATTCGGCTATGGGCCGGTTGTTAAGTGGTTAATCTACCTTTTTTTTGGGGGGGGGGATTCTTTTTATTTCAGTTTCAATTTTTAAGATACAAAAACAGAGCCTATTGGGCATACCCAGGCTGTACACATATACAATTCAATATGAACAAACAAAAAACCAAGCATCAAAAAAACATATCCTAAGTGCCAAAATTGGCACTGACACTAAACAACTTCCATTATCTACGGAGGATATTGAATTTACAATACAATGTTAGTGCGCCTGTGATTCAACTTTTCCTGCAGTGCTTTATGTGATCTTTTTCCAACTTCATGTACGCTCCAAAGCACACTTAAAGTAGAAGTCCAGCCTAACACTAAAATCTCTAAATCTACAGGTATCCGTGATCTAAGACTAACCTATATAGCCTTGTAAAGAAGAAATCGCTATACATACCTTTTTTGAAGCCACTCCGATCCGGTCTCCAGTGGAGGAAGCTCTGCAGAGGAGACAGCAGACAACGGCTGGAAAATGAATGGGAAGTGACGTCACCCATAGAGTTACTATAGGCCAGTGATGGCGAACCTTGACACCCCAGATGTTTTGTAACTACATTTCCCATGATGCTCAACTACACTGCAGGGTGCATGAGCATCATGGGAAATGTATTTCCAAAATATCTGGGTTGCCAAGGTTTGCCATCACTGCTATAGGGCTTCCGTTGTCGGCTGCCTCTTCTGCACCCGCCTCCACAGTGATTTGGGATAGAACTACAACAAAGAATACCTGAGAGCAAGAGGGATGATATACAGTCAGGTCCATAAATATTGGGACATCGACACAATTCTAATCTTTTTGGCTCTATTCACCACCACAATGGATTTAAAAAGAAACGAACAAGATGTGCTTTAACTGCAGACTTTCAACTTTAATTTGAAGGTTTTTACATCCAAATCAGGTGAACGGTGTAGGAATTACAACAGTTTGTATATGTGCCTCCCACTTTTTAAGGGTCCAAAAGTAATGGGACAGATTAACAATCATCCATCAAACTTTCACTTTTTAATACTTGGTTGCAAATCCTTTGCAATCAATTACAGCCTGAAGTCTGGAATGCATAGACATCACCAGACGCTGGGTTTCATCCCTGGTGATGCTCTGCCAGGCCTCTACTGCAACTGTCTTCAGTTCCTGCTTTGTCTTGGGGCATTTTCCCTTCAGTTTTGTCTTCAGCAAGTGAAATTCATGCTCAATCGGATTCAGGTCAGGTGATTGACTTGGCCATTGCATAACATTCCACTTCTTTCTCTTAAAAAAACTCTTTGGTTGCTTTCGCAGTATGCTTCGGGTCATTGTCCATCTGCACTGTGAAGCGCCGTCCAATGAGTTCTGAAGCATTTTGCTGAATATGAGCAGATAATATTGTCCAAAACACTTCAGAATTCATGCTTCTGCTTTTGTCAGCAGTGACATCATCAATAAATACAAGAGAACCAGTTCCATTGGCAGCCATACATGCCCACGCCATGACACTACCACCACCACGCTTCATTGATGAGGTGGTATGCTTTGGATCATGAGCAGTTCCTTTCCTTCTCCATACTCTTCTCTTCCCATCACTCTGGTACAAGTTGATCTTCGTCTCATCTGTCCAAAGGATGTTGTCCCAGAACTGTGAAGCCATTTTTAGATGTTGTTTGGCAAATTCTAATCTGCCCTTCCTGTTTTTGAGGCTCACCAATGGTTTACATCTTGTGGTGAACCCTCTGTATTCACTCTGGTGAAGTCTTCTCTTGATTGTTAACTTTGACACACATACACCTACCTCCTGGAGAGTGTTCTTGATCTGGCCAACTGTTGTGAATTGTGTTTTCTTCACCAGAGAAAGAATTCTTCGGTCATCCACCACAGTTGTTTTCCATGGTCTTCCGGGTCTTTTGGTGTTGCTGAGCTCACCGATGCGTTCTTTCCTTTTAAGAATGTTCCAAACAGTTGATTTGGCCACACCTGATGTTTCTGCTGTCTCTCTGATGGGTTTGTTTTGTTTTTTCAGCCTAATGATGGCTTGCTTCACTGATAGTGACAGCTCTTTGGATCTCATATTGAGTGCTGATAGCAACAGATTCCAAATGCAAATAGCACACTTGAAATGAACTCTGGACCTTTTATCTGCTCCTTGTAAATGGGATAATGAGGGAATAACACACACCTGGCCATGGAACAGCTTAGCAGCCAGGCGTCCCATTACTTTTGGTCCCTTAAAAAGTGGGAGGCACATATACAAACTGTTGTAATTCCTACATCGTTCACCTGATTTGAATGTAAATACCCTCAAATTAAAGCTGAAAGTCTGCAGTTAAAGCACATCTTGTTTGTTTCATTTCAAATCCATTGTGGTGGTGTAAAGAGCCAAAAAGATTAGAATTGTGTCGATGTCCCAATATTTATGGACCTGACTGTAGTTTCAGAGTTAGTCTGGTTGAAAAAGGCACAAGTCCATCCAGTTCAACCAATAAAAGGGAGAAAAAAATATATATATATATACAGTGGGGACGGAAAGTATTCACACCCCCTTAAATTTTTCACTCTTTGTTATATTGCAGCCATTTGCTAAAATTATTTAAGTTCATTTTTTTCCTCATTAATGTACCCTTCAGATCCTTTGCTGTGACACTCATATATTTAACTCAGGTGCTGTCCATTTCTTCTGATCATCCTTGAGATGGTTCTACACCTTCATTTGAGTCCAGCTGGGTTTGATTATACTGATTGGACTTGATTAGGAAAGCCACACACCTGTCTATATAAGACCTTACAGCTCACAGTGCATGTCAGAGCAAATGAAAATCATGAGGTCAAAGGAACTGCCTGAAGAGTTCAGAGACAGAATTGTGGCAAGGCACTGATCTGGCCAAGGTTACAAAAAAATTCTGCTGCACTTAAGGTTCCTAAGAGCACAGTGGCCTCCATAATCCTTAAATGGAAGACGTTTGGGACAACCAGAACCCTTCCTAGAGCTGGCCGTCTGGCCAAACTGAGCTATCGGGGAGAAGAGCCTTGGTGAGAGAGGTAAAGAAGAACCCAAAGATTACTAGGGCTGAGCTCCAGAGATGCAGTCAGGAGATGGGAAAAAGTTGTAGAAAGTCAACCATCACTGCAACCCTCCACCAGTCGGGGATTTATGGCAGAGTGGCCCGACGGAAGCCTCTCCTCAGTGCAAGACACATGAAAGCCCACATGGAATTTGCTAAAAAAATCTGAAGGACTCCAAGGTGGTGAGCAATAAGATTCTCTGGTCTGATGAGACCAATATAGAACTTTTTGGCCTTATTTCTAAGCGGTATGTGTGGAGAAAACCAGACACTGCTCAATACCTGTCCAATACAGTCCCAACAGTGAAGCATGGTGGTGGCAGTATCATGCTGTGGGGGTGTTTTTCAACTGCAGGGACAGGACGACTGGTTGCAATTCAAGGGAAAGATGAATGCGGCCAAGTACAGGGATATCCTGGACGAAAACCTTCTCTAGAGTGCTCAGGACTTCAGACTGGGCCGAAGGTTTACCTTCCAACAAGACAATGACCCTAAGCACACAGCTAAAATAACGAAGGAGTGGCTTCACAACAACTCCGTGACTTTCTTGAATGGCCCAGCCAGAGCCCTGACTTAAACCCAATTAAGCATCTCTGGAGAGACCTAAAAATGGCTGTCCACTGATGTTTACCATCCAACCTGAGAGAACTGGAGAGGATCTGCAAGGAGGAACGGCAGAGGATACCCAAATCCCGGTGTGAAAAACTTGTTGCATCTTTCCCAAAAAGACTCATGGCTGTATTAGATCAAAAGGGTGCTTCTACTACATACTGAGCAAAGGGTCTGAATACTTAGGACCATGTGATATTTCAGTTTTTCTTTTTTAATAAATCTGCAAAAATGTCAACAATTCTGTGTTTTTCCGTCAATATGGGGTGCTGTGTTTACATTAATGAGGAAAAAAATGAACTTAAATGATTTTAGCAAATGGCTGTAAAATAACAAAGAATGAAAAAATTAAGGGGGTCTGAATACTTTCCGTCCCCACTGTATATATATATATATATATATATATATATATATATATATATATATATATATATGGGTGATCCAGGCTGCCACCGCTTAGCCCCGCCAAGGAACCCCCAAGGTGTTCGCCATCTTGCCTGCTGCCGGTGTCAGTCAACTGCAAGAAAGGGGGCACCCTCCGTTCATCCAAACACTGCCACCAGGGATTCTCAGAGAAAAGAAGTGGTGAGTAGGTCACAGACCCACTGTTAAGCTGCACCCATTTGCAATAGACCATAGGCCATGCACCTGCTGTTGTATTTACTGCTCATATTATTCTAGACCAGATTCAATGCAGCAAGTTATTTGATCTACTTTCCAGAGTGTTGCAATTGTGTATACCCATACATCTAACTATTTCAACCGTGCATACCCTTACATCTAACAGCTAAAACCATGCATACCCTTTGCATATAACTACTTCAACCATGTACACATTTGCACCTGAGTGCTGCAACTGGGTCTGCCTATTTTAAGTATTCATCTGTACCCAAAGAGTCCCCTCCTACACTAAAATCAACTTCCTAGATACATTGTTGCAACACACCAGTTTATAGACACACTTTTATTCCCTTTGCGCCAATGTCTTCAGTGGGCCCCAGCATAGGCGGCAGAAGATTTACCACAAAGACCTCAGACCACTTTATGCTGAAGGCAGATCTGTATTTAATTTTAAATGTTTATTTTGCAGGCCTAAACGGAGCCACTTTGTTTGAGAGCTCTCAAGTGGCAGAATTGATCTACATTTTTTTTATTGTTTAGTCACTTGGGACAACTTCTCTCATAAGGAGAACTACTGTTTATGCCCTTGCAGTCACAGTATATGCTGGAGTTTGAAACCTCTATAAGAGAACCTGTTAGGTTAATCACACAGTCATTATTGTGTTAATGCTGATTGACTTTAACGTGCTAGTATACTCTGTTATAGTTTTATGACCTTAACTTGCCAATACAGTCTGTTTATCTTTTATAGGGTTGCGAGTCTAATTTTTGTGTGTCTGCTGAGGTTTACAGAAAGGTATACTGGTGAATTCAGTGAGGGTGATGCCTCACATAGAACTGGATAAGAGCAGAGGACCCAAATTACCAGTGGCTTCAATGGGGGTAGCACTACACTGGTATGTAAAAAAAAAAACATAATTGGCCCTTCTAAGCATTGTTGGGAACTGGTTGTTATGGGTGTAAGCTGCCACATTAGTTCAGCATCCTCTTGAACCAAGAACGACTAGGGTTTGGTTTGTACTCATGGTCAACCCAAACCCTAACCCTCATTTCTATACAGTTTACACTTTCCTTTGCTCTTGATCCCAACACATATAACAAACTAACTGTAAATACCTATACACTCTTTAGAATTCCATCAGCTGCCACACCCAAATTGTTAGGAAAAAACAGGGAGGGGGAGGCGCCGACCTGAGTGTAGTATTAAAATGATTACTTTAATAGGCTAAGATAAAAAACACTTACAAGATGATAGAAGATGCATGCTCATCAAAGTAAAGTGCAGTCCTGCCATTCCACATGGCTCTGGGGGTCCTGGTGTCATTTGTGACACTAATCAGCATTAGGGCAGTTAGTGGTAGGCCCAGGTAGCTTTAGGGTACCCCCTAAGCCCCCCTAATAAAGGTTTAACCCCTTGATCACCCAGCACTGCAGTAAGACTTGGTAACGTGGCGAGTCCCATAAATGCAGTTCAAGCTGGTGAGGTGGCTAGCACAACTAGTGTCCCGCAGCCACCAAGAAGACAAAGACAGGCCCATCAAGCCCATAGTGCCATTCCTGCTGCATTTGCCAATCCGAAAATAGGGAGCCCACCACTTCTGCAGCACCCGTACTACCCCCATTCACTGGCCAACCCGGAATTCAGGTAGAAACAGTTGATTTTACATCACTTGATTTTTATTCGCTGTTTTTCACAGAAGATCTCTATAGATCTATTGTGGACCAAAGCAATTTGTATGCTGGTCAATTCATAATCCCCAGTTCACCCTTGCCAGAGATTGGAGACCTATTACAGTCTTCGAATTTAAGACCTTCCTGGGCCTATCCCTCCTCATGGGCATAAATAAAAAAGTGAGTTGCCGTCATATTGGTCCACTGACCCAAATCACCATATGCCCGTGTTCTCTGCTTGCATGACCAGGACACGATATGAGCAGATCTCGCGGTTCATGCATTTCAATGATAATGAACTCTGTCGTCCTTGGGGTGACCTTGAATACGATCAGCTCTACAAAATCCGACCCTCGTAAACCACTTCAGCCAGCACATGTATTGATAAAGGGAAGAAATAGTCAGCAGGGAGCACCACATCCCATGTCTAATATATATGAGAGTGCAAAATGCCAGGGGAGGGGGTTTGAGGCAAACACCCCGGGGACTTTTAAGGTGCTTTTAAATGTATAGTACGCACAGAAAGTTGATAAATCTGTACAGTATATTTTATAAAAAATATATAATTTTTATTAGAAATTTGTTTTTAAAACCATATGTCCTTACAAATAAGACATCGTCATAAAAATTGATACAAAAATGGACCAACAATTTAAACCAATCAAGGGCACATAAAGACAGAGCTACTTAATTTCATGACAATCTGCCGCTCGACATGTTTCGCTCTAATACGAGCTTCTTCAGGAGTTTGTGGAAAAGATTGTAGTGAGCTCTAAACAGTAAATGAAAAAACAATTATAAGAAATTATGTTATATCAATTAACAATACAAGGTGCTAAACCAATGAGGTTCAATAGGACAATAAAGCAAACATGTACAGAATAAACAATCATATATTGTGGAGTAAAAATAATAATAATAACAACAAAACAATATTGAAAATAATTACAATTGATAAATCTTACCAGGCTGTCGTGTTCAGATAATGCATTTAAACTTGAAATGGCTGAAAAGCTGCTAAGGCATTCTCATAGTGATGGGCTCTCATACTATGGGTTCCCTTGTCTTGGTATGGCCACAGAGGGATATAAAGTTTTATATAAACCTTAAACAATAAAAGTTAAAGTAAACAAAAGTTAACCAAAACATAATAGGCATTTCAATTAGCCTATAGCTCACGGGGAAATTATTACCTTGATAGAACCAAGAGATGATTGCTCCAAGTAAAAAACACCTGCTAGCAATTAGATGAAAACAATGACCAAGATAGATTTAATTGTAATAGGATGGCAATGGTATGGGATAATGTAGGCTGTGCAGAGAAAGAGATTCCTTCACTGCAATGGCTTCTAAGTAAAAACAATTTAAAAAAAACGCAGTTAGAAAGGCTTCATAAGTACAGTTGCTGTCATACAAAGACAGGGCTGCAGATGAAATACTTACTTGTGAATATCCAGCGGCAGATAAGCTTGGGAACGACCCATACATTCCCTGTGATGTAATGCCTCTTAGCAGAGCAGTGTGCGGTGTAACGAACCGCCTTTATATACCCCCCCATCCCGGCGGCGTCTGACCTCACGGCCGGGATGCGAACGTCCATTGAGATTGCCTAGGTCGCGGCTAATTGGGGGAGCGCAGTGGTGTCGAATCGACGTCCGCTGCGTGCATGATAACTACTGCGCATGCGCATAACGATATTTACTCACTGAGCCTAAAGACGTCTACGGCGCCATCTTGGAAAGGGGCAAAAAAGATGGCAAACACATCAGTGTCCATGCCAAAACGCTAAACATACTGAAGAGTGACCAAAAGTAATTTGACTTAATTTAATTTAGAATATAACCGGCCCAAAAAGGTTCACACAGCAGCGGCATCAAACAAGATATTAAAATAAAAAGAAAATGTATATATATTAAAAGTTCATTATCTAGTGACTTTTCAGTGGGCTCCACGTTGAGGATTAATTTAAATGAACACTCCCCAATACACCTCAGACCGGACTAACATCTCTAGGGCTCCCAATGGAGAAGCGATTGGTTGTTCACTCGCCAAAATTGGGTGCCCCGGGCTTCCATGTGGACCTAAGTAGACAAAGGTAGCCATAGATGAGCAGCCTAATTGATAATTGGTTTAACTAAGTTGAGGTGAGGTCAGACACCGCTGGGATGGGGGGTATATACACCGCACACTGCTCTGCTAAGAGGCATTACATCACAAGGAATGTACTTGTCGCTCCCAAGCTTATCTGCCTCCGGATATTCACAAGTAAATATTTCATCTGCAGCCCTGTATTTGCATGACAGCAACTGTACTTATGAAGCCTTTTTAACTGCGTTTTTTTAATTGTTTTTACTCAGAAGCCGTTGCAGTGATGGCATCTCTTTCTCTGCACAGCCTACATTATCTCATACCATTGCCATCCTATTACAATTAAATCTATCTTGGTCATTGTTTTCATCTAATTGCTGGCAGGTGTTTTTCACTTGGAGCAATCATCTCTTTGTTCTATCAAGGTAATAATTTCCCCATGAGCTATAGGCTAATTGAAATGCCTATTATGTTTTGGTTAACTTTTGACAATTTTATTGTTTAAGGTTTATATAAAACTTTATATCCCTCTGTGGCCATACCAAGACAAGGGAACCCATAGTATGAGAGCCCATCACTATGAAAATGCCTTAGCAGCTTTTCAGCCATTTCAGGTTTAAATGCATTATCTGAACACTACAGCCTGGCAAGATTTATCAATTGTAATTATTTTCAATATTGTTTTGTTGTTGTTATTATTATTAATTTTACTCCACAATATATGATTTTTTATTCTGTACATGTTTGCTTTATTGTCCTATTGAACCTCATTGGTTTAGCACCTTGTATTATTAATTGATATAACATAATTTCTTATAATTGTTTTTTCATTTACTGTTTAGAGCTCACTACAATCTTTTCCACAAACTCCTGAAGAAGCTCGTATTAGAGCGAAACATGTCGAGCGGCAGATTGTCATGAAATTAAGTAGCTCTGTCTTTATGTGCCCTTGATTGGGTTAAATTGTTGGTCCATTTTGGTATCAATTTTTATGATGATGTCTTATTTGTAAGGACATATGGTTTTAAAAACAAATTTCTAATAAAAATTATATATTTTTTATAAAATATACTGTACAGATTTATCAACTTTCTGTGTGTACTATACATTTAAAAGCACCTTAAAAGTCCCCGGGGTGTTTGCCTCAAACCCCCTCCCCTGGCATTTTGCACTCTCATATACACTTCAACCAGCAGTTTGCAGCCTTGTTTACTCCCAATAAAGTTGTCTGCGTTGATGAGTCCCTGATTAAGTTTTCTGTCTGCTTGTCATTCAAACAGTATCTTCCCAGCAAGCGTGCCAGATATGGGGTCAAGATGTATAAGCTCTGTGACAGGGCAACAGGCTATACATATAGTTTTATGGTTTACGAAGGAAGACATAGTTACGTAGAGCCAAAGAACTGCCCAGACTACATAGGGAGCGCTGGTAAGATTGTGGGGGACTTGGTGTCACCCTTATTCGGAAAGGGGTACCACTTGCATATGGACAATTATTACACAAGCATGCCACTTTTTAGTCACTTGATCATGGAATTGGCACATGTGGCACTTGCATCTAATCGCCAGGGCTTACCCCAGCGGCTTGTAGATTCCCATCTTGGGCTAGGAGAGAGAGCCTGCTTGAGATGTAATAATTTGCTCGCTGTGAATTGGAGGGATAATAAAAATGTTTTCGTTCTGTCCTCCCTTCACGCAGACATGATGGTCCTAATTCAAACGGCGACTGGTGTTGTGGAGAAACCCCTCTATGTCCACAAATATAACCTTAATATGGAAGGGGTCGACCTCAATGACCAGTTGTTGGCGCAGCACCTAATTGCCCGTAAAGCCAGATGCTGGTATAAAAAAGTGTCTGTATATTTATTCCAATTGGCTCTGCTGAATGCTTATGTGCTATACAAATCTTCAGGACAATCTGGATCCTTCCTAAAATTCCAGGAAGAGATCATCACAGCCCTTCTGTTTCCAGACGGTGCTGTGACCCAACTTACCAATCCAAATGCAGTGAGCCGGCTGCATGGGAGGCATTTTCTGTATGTCCTCCCTGGTACCCCTACCCAACAATTACCCCAAAGAAGATGTCGTGTCTGCAGAAAACGCGGATATAGGTGTGACACCCGCTTTTATTGTCCCTCCTGTCCTGACCAACCTGGTTTTTGCATTGGTGAATGTTTCGAATGCTACCACACACTAGTGGAGTATTAGCGTAGGGTACACCGTTGCACAGCACTAGGGCACACTTACATAGGGTCTTGAAAGATAAGATGGCCATCGCATTTTGAGAGAACCGAATCTGGAACGTTTGTTTACAGTTTATATAAAAGTGCAAAAAAAAAAAAAAAAAACACACAAAAAAAAAATAAAAAAGCCAAAAATAGTTGTGGTTTTATTTTTCTTCTCTCTCTTATGTTCGCTCTCTGTTGTCCGCTCTATTGTTCGGTCTCTATTGTTCTATATCTATTGTTCTCTCTCGATTGTTACTGTATTTTAGAACTGTAATGTTTTATTTTTACTATGTTTTATTTTATTTGCTTTGCAGGTATGGTATGTCTTACTGTTATACTGTAATGTTACTTTGTTTTATTGTTAACCATCATTTGCTTAGCAGGTACGCCATTCAGCTGCAGCGCGGGTTTATCTATTCTGACAGCAACAGCGTTTGCTCCCATGATACGTAAAGCCATTAGACATGTGCATTAGTTTTGTCCGAATGCATTTTCGTCCGAATTTCGAGTATTTTTGTTATCATTTTAACAAACGATAACGAACGTGCAGAATTCGAAAACCGAAAGACCCGACATAAACAAATGCTTTATTGTCATTATCGTTGCGATAACAGTTCGATATAGATAGGAGATTCGACATGACGCTGACAATAGCGAACTGTGTCCATCTAACCTGTGGTCGAATGTGCCTAACCTTAGCTCTGTTAGTCCAAGATTATTCTACATAGAGAGAAAAGATTCAACATAGAGAGAAAAGATTCAACATTATAGAGACACTAGCAAAAACGGTCGAATGTGCCTAATCTAACTCTATTAGTCCAAGATTATGCGACATAGAGAGAAAAGATTCGACATGAAGATTCGACGAATCAGTCGCCGCGAGTGGACATTTAGGCCCCTTTCACACTGAGGCGGTTTGCAGGCGTTATTGCGCTAAAAATACCGCCTACAAACCGCCCCAAAACAGCCTCCGCTGTTTGTTCAGTGTGAAAGCCCGAGGGCTTTCACACTGAAGCGGTGCGCTGGCAGGAGAAGAAAAAATCTCCTGTCAGCCGCATCTTTGGAGTGGTGAATGAGCGGTGTATTCACCGCTCCTAAACCACTCCTGCCCATTGAAATCAATGGGACAGCGCGGCTATACTGCGGCAATACCGCGGCTATAGCCGCGCTATATGAGTGGTTTTAACCCTTTTTCGTCCGCCAGCGGGGGGTTAAAACCACACCGCTAGCAGCCGAATACCGCGGTAAAACAGCGCTAAAAATAGCGCTGTTTTACCGCCGACGCCCCCTACCGCCCCAGTGTGAAAGGGGTGTTATGGTCAAATGCTCCGCCCATAGGCTATAGAAGAATACTAATGTTGGTTGACTAGTAATAATAATTAATACATATAATTATTACTAGTGTCATACAGAATTAGAATTCTACTATAACTTGCAGGCAGAACATTTGACCGGAAATGTACGATTGCAGCGTCGTACAGTTTAGCTGCTCCGACGAATCTTCTTAGAACATTCAACAGACTATAAGCCTTCAATGACAGATTCAACCTTAATTATTTCGGATTTTCGAACGAATGCATTTTTTAACGAAACAAATTAAATAAAAACGAATTTTGGGAGTAACTAAATAAATTTATTTTTCGGACGAAAACGAAATTCCGAAACAAAATATTTCAGTGTGCACATGTCTAAAACCCGTGACTCCAGAGCTGTAGGAGGTGATTTCACCACCACAGTTAAAAAAAAGTACATATATGCCGAAGCATGGGGGCAGGGGTGGAGGAGTGATTTGCTCCTAACATTAGGGGTGGATTGCCCCCATGATTCAGCATATATTTTTTAGGCACAGATTGTGTCAAAAATTTAAGTTGTTTTATTGAGTTAATGTTTTATTGTTACCATTGTTTGCTTTTCAGGTACGCCATTCAGCTGCAGCATTGATTTATTTATCTTGACAGCAACAGCGTTTGCTCTCACGATACAAAAATCAGCGACTCCAGCGCTGTAGGAGGTGCTTTCACCACAGTTTAAAAAAATATGGTGCATGTATGCCCATCATTACAAGTGGGTGGATGATACCCACTGATCAATCTCTTTTTTTGGTTCAGCCCACAGGCTGCATGAAAAAAAGAACATTACAATATATGCCCAACAATGTACTGGTATGTTTCTGGACTTTGAGTGGTTATACCAGAATGATGCCTTCAGGTTTAGGTATCATTTTGGTATCATTCCTTTCAGCCAGCGGTCGGCTTTTACATAAAAGCAATCCTAGCGGCTAATTAGCCTCTAGACTCTAGACTGCTTTTACAAGCAATGGGAGGGAACGTCTCCCCCTCTTCCACCGTCTTCCATGGTTTTCTCGGACTCTCCTGTCCCAACAGGGAACCCGAGAATGCAGCCGGTGATTCCGCCAGCTGACCATAGAGCTGATTGGAGACCAGAATGGCTCCAATCATCTCTATGGCCTAAAAAACTGGAAGCTATGAGCATTTCATTACTTTTCGCCAGATATAAACAGCGCCACTGGGAGACTGGGAAAGCATTTTATCACATCGATATGGTGTGGTCAGATGCTTTGAGAGCAGAGGAGAGATCTAGGGTCTAATAGACCCCAATTTTTTCAAAAAAGAGTACCTGTCACTACCTATTGCACGGATCTTGTGGACAGATTACTGGGAGGGGCTGGGGAAGACCCGGCTGTCATGGTGCACGTTGGCACCAATGACAAAGTCAGAGGCAGATGGAGTGTCCTAAAGAACGATTTTAGGGACTTAGGAGCTAAATTGAGGAAAAGGACCTCCAAGGTAGTGTTCTCAGGAATACTACCCGTACATCGAGCCACACCAGAGAGGCAGAGGGAGATTAGGGAAGTAAACAAGTGGCTGAAGAGCTGGTGTAGTAAGGAGGGGTTTGGGTTCCTGGAGGACTGGGCCGACTTCTCAGTCGGTAACCGGTACTATAGAAGGGACGGACTGCACCTAAATGAGGAGGGTGCAGATCTGCTGGGAATGAAGATGGCCAAAAAGTTAGAGGGGTTTTTAAACTAGGCGATGGGGGGGAGGGTCCAGAGACAGTGATAGCCAGCGCGGAAGATATTCCAGAGGGTAGTATTGGGGGCATTAGTGGTAGGTTAACCAAAGCACAAAAACACAAGGTGAGTATAGTAGCAAGTCCAAGTTGCAATCTTGAAACACCCAATACGAGGACAATATGCGACCGGTCTAAACTATGTGGCATGTTCACCAATGCCAGGAGCCTGGTGGACAAGATGGGTGAACTAGAGATACTGTTGCACAAGGAGGATTTGGATTTTGTGGGAATTTCAGAGACCTGGTTCAACAGCTCTCATGATTGGCTGGCAAACATTCAAGGGTATACCCTATACCGCAAGGACAGAGAGGGTAAAAAAGGGGGAGGGGTATGCCTATATATCAAGAATAATGTACAAGTGAATGTGAGAGATGACATCACTGAGGGGGCTAGGGAGGAGGTGGAATCTTTATGGGTAGAGCTCCAAAGGGATGAAGCTAAGGGGAAAATAATACTGGGAGTATGCTATAGGCCCCCTAACCTGAGGGAGGAAGTGGAGACGGATCTCCTATCACAAATTGGATTAGCAGCAAGGATGGGAAGTGTTATCATAATGGGGGATTTTAATTATTCAGACATAGACTGGGCGGAGGGAACCGCGCATTCATTTAAGGCTCGCCAGTTCCTTAGTGTCTTGCAGGACAATTTTATGGGTCAGATGGTAGACGCACCAACTAGAAATAAAACATTACTAGATCTACTGATTACCAACAATACAGACCTGATAACAGATGTGGAAATACGGGGCAATTTAGGTAACAGCGATCACAGGTCAATTAGTTTCAGTATAAATCACACAAATAGGAGACATGAAGGGAACACAAAGACACTGAATTTCAAAAGAGCCAACTTCCCTAGACTACAAACCTTGCTAAAAGGCATAAATTGGGATAAAATATTAGGAACAAAGAATACGGAGGAGAGATGGGTTTGCTTTAAGAGCATATTAAATAAGGGCATTAGCCAATGTATCCCATTGGGTAATAAATTTAAAAGAGCGAACAAACATCCTGGATGGCTTACCTCCAATGTAAAAATGCATTTAAAAGCAAAGGAGAAGGCCTTCAAAAAATACAAGGTTGAGGGATCATCCACAGCATTCAGAATTTATAAAGATTGCAATAAGAAATGTAAGGGTGCAATTAGGATGGCTAAGATAGAACATGAAAGACACATAGCGGAGGAGAGCAAAAAAAATCCCAAGAAATTCTTTAAGTATGTAAACAGTAAAAAAGGGAGGACAGACCATATTGGCCCCATAAAGAATGAGGAAGGACATCTGGTTACAAAGGATGGGGAGATGGCAAAGGTATTGAATTTATTCTTCTCCTCAGTCTTCACGAGTGAATCGGGGGGCTTCAGTAACCAAAACTGCAGTGTTTATCCTCATGACACAACACAGGAAGCACCTACATGGTTAACAGAGGACGGAATTAAAATTAGACTTGAGAAACTTAACATTAATAAATCACCGGGACCAGATGGCTTGCATCCGAGGGTACTTAGGGAACTCAGTCAGGTGATTGCCAGACCGTTGTTCCTAATTTTTACAGACAGTCTATTGATTGGAATGGTACCAGCTGATTGGAGAAAAGCCAATGTAGCACCAATATTTAAAAAGGGCCCAAAATACATCCCTGGGAATTACAGACCAGTTAGCCTAACATCAATATTATGTAAACTCTTGGAGGGGATGATAAGGGACTATATACAAGATTTTAGTAATAAGAATGATATCATTAGCAGTAATCAGCATGGATTCATGAAGAATCGTTCTTGCCAAACCAATCTATTAACCTTCTATGAGGAGGTGAGTTGCCATCTAGATAAAGGAAGGCCCGTAGACGTGGTGTATCTGGATTTTGCAAAAGCATTTCACACAGTTCCCCATAAACGTTTACTGTACAAAATAAGGTGCGTTGGCATGGACCATAGGGTGAGTACATGGATTGAAAACTGGCTACAAGGGCGTGTTCAGAGGGTGGTGATAAATGGGGAGTACTCAGAATGGTCAGGGGTGGGTAGTGGGGTTCCCCAGGGTTCTGTGCTGGGACCAATCCTATTTAATTTGTTCATAAACGACCTGGAGGATGGGATAAACAGTTCAATCTCGGTATTTGCAGACGATACTAAGCTAAGCAGGGCAATAACTTCTCCGCAGGATGTGGAAATCTTGCAAAAAGACCTGAACAAATTAATGGGGTGGGCGACTACATGGCAAATGAGGTTCAATGTAGAAAAATGTAAAATAATGCATTTGGGTAGCAAAAATATGAATGCAATCTATACACTGGGGGGAGAACCTCTGGGGGAATCTAGGATGGAAAAGGACCTGGGGGTCCTAGTGGATGATAGGCTCAGCAATGGCATGCAATGCCAAGCTGCTGCTAATAAAGCAAACAGAATATTGGCATGCATTAAAAGGGGGATCAACTGCAGAGATAAAACGATAATTCTCCCGCTCTACAAGACTCTGGTCCGCCCGCACCTGGAGTATGCTGTCCAGTTCTGGGCACCAGTCCTCAGGAGGGACGTACTGGAAATGGAGCGAGTACAAAGAAGGGCAACAAAGCTAATAAAGGGTCTGGAGGATCTTAGTTATGAGGAAAGGTTGCGAGCACTGAACTTATTCTCTCTGGAGAAGAGACGCTTGAGAGGGGATATGATTTCAATTTACAAATACTGTACTGGTGACCCCACAATAGGGATAAAACTTTTTCGCAGAAGAGAGTTTAATAAGACTCGTGGCCACTCATTACAATTAGAAGAAAAGAGGTTTAACCTTAAACTACGTAGAGGGTTCTTTACTGTAAGAGCGGCAAGGATGTGGAATTCCCTTCCACAGGCGGTGGTCTCAGCGGGGAGCATTGATAGCTTCAAGAAACTATTAGATAATCACCTGAATGACCGCAATATACAGGGATATGTAATGTAATACTGACACATAATCACACACATAGGTTGGACTTGATGGACTTGTGTCTTTTTTTCAACCTCACCTACTATGTAACTATGTAACTATAGGGGATATTTACATTCCCTGAGATAACAATAAAAATGATTTAAAAAAATGAAAGGAACAGTTTAAAAAATAAATAAAAAAGCAAAATAAATAATTAAAAAAAAGCACCTCTGTCCCCCCGTGCTCACATGCAAAGGCGAATGCAAGCGTTGGTCTGGTGTCATATGTAAACAGCAATTGCACCATGCATGTGAGGTATCACCGCGAAGGTCAGTTCAAGGGCAGTAATTTTAGCAGTAGATCTCTTCTCTAAATCTAAAGTGGTAACCCTTAAAGGCTTTTAAAAATGTATGTAGTTTGTCGCCGGTGCACATTTATGCGCAATTTTAAAGCATGTCGTGTTTGGTATCCATGTAGTGTGTTTTAGTGCATTAAAATTAAAAAAGGTGTTTGTTTTTGTTTAAATTGCATTTGAAAAATTGCTGCGCAAATACTGTGTAAAAGATTGCAAAACCAACCATTTTAATCTGTAGGGCTTTTGCTTTAAAAAAAATATATAATGTTTGGTTCAAAGTAATTTTCTAGCAAAAAATAATATTTTTTCATGTAAACAAAGTGTCAGATACTGCCTATCACAGTTTCAGATACTGCCTATCACAGTTTCAGAGGCCATGAAATGCCCAGATAGCACAACCCCCCCCCCCCCAAATGACCCCATTTTGGAAAGTAGACACCCCAAGCTATTTGCTGAGAGGCATGTTGAGTATTTTACAGATCTCGCTTTTTGTCACAAAGTTTTGAAGATTGAAAAAAAGAAAAAATAATTACACAAAGTTGTCACTAAATGACATATTGCTGACATGGTTATATGTGGAATTACACCCCAAAATGCTGCTTCTCCTGAGTATGGGGATACCACATGTGCAAGACTTTTTGGGAGCCTAGCCGCGTACAGGACCACAAAAACCAAGCACCGCTTTCAGGATTTCTAAGGGCGTAAATTTTTGATTTCACTCCTCACTACCTATCACAGTTTTGGAGGCCCTGAAATGTCCAGATAGCACAAAACCCCCACAAATGACCCCATTTTGGAAAGTAGACACCCCAAGGTATTTGCGTATTAAGAGGCATGGTGAGTATTTTGCAGCTCTCATTCATTTTTGAAAATGAAGAAAGAAAGAAAGTTCAGTTTTGGGCACCAGTTCTCAAAAAGGATATCGGGGAACTGGAGAAAGTGCAGAGAAACTGATAAGAGGCATGGAGGAGCTCAGCTAAAGGAAAGATTAGAGGAACTGAATTTATTCTCTCTTGAGAAGAGGAGAATAAGGAGGGATATGATCAACATGTTCAAATATATAAGGGGTCCCTATAGTGAAATTGGTGTTGAGTTATTCTCTTTACTATCAACCCAGAGGACATGGGGGCACTCTTTACGTCTGGAGGAAAAGAGATTTCATCTCCAAATATGGAAAGGTTTCTTCACAGTAAGAGCTATGAAAATGTGGAATAGACTCCCATCAGAGGTGGTTCTGGCCAGCTCAGTAGATTGCCTTAAGAAAGGCCTGGATACTTTCCTAAATCCATAAAATAACTGGGTACAAACATTTATAGGTAAAGTTGATCTAGGGAATATCCGATTGCCTCTTGGGGGATCAGGAAGGAATTTTTTCCCCTGCTGTAGCAAATTGGAGCATGCTCTACTGGGGCTTCCTCTGGATCAATTGTGGGTATAAAATTGGGTATATTGGATTGTACAATATTTTTTATTTTATGTATCTATTGTTTTTAAGGTTGAACTGGATGGACTTGTGTCTTTTTTCAACCTAACTATGTAACTATGTAAAAGAAAAATGTATTTTTTTTTGTCATTTTTCAATCACTTGTGGCAAAAAAATAAAATATTCAATGGGTTCAACATGCCTCTCAGTAATTTCCTTGGGGTGTCTACTTTCCAAAATGGGGTCCTTTGGGGGGGGGGGTGTTGTACTGCCCTGTCATTTTAACACCTCAAGAAATGAGATATGCAGTCATAAACTAAATGCTGCGTCAATTCCAGAAAATTTACCCTAGTTTGTAGACGCTATAACTTTTGCGCAAACCAATAAATATACGCTTATTGACATTTTTTACCAAAGACATGTGGCTGAATACATTTTGACCTAAATGTATGACTAAAATTGAGTTTATTGGATTTTTTATAACAAAAAGTAGAAAATATCTTTTTTTTTCAAAATTTTCTGTCTTTTTCTGTTTATATCGCAAAAAATAAAAACCGCAGAGGTGATCAAATGCCACCAAAAGAAAGCTCTATTTGTGGGAAAAAAGGACACAAATTTTTTTTGGGTACAGCATTGCATGACCATGCAATTACCAGTTAAAGCAGCGCAGTGCCAAATTGTAAAAAGTGCTCTGGTCAGGAAGGGGATAAAACCTTCTGGGGCTGAAGTGGTTAAATGATAGGCGCATGGTTCAAATGGTTCTGTAGTAGGGGTGGGCAAAGCCTGATGGGGATGTCAGAAACTAGCTCCCCATCAGGTCCGCCTTGCTAATAATTGACAATAGGCAGATCAAATGTTGTTATTCAGTCTAATAGCAAACTCCAAATGTGCCAATTGCCATAGTCTATCAATCAACAGCAAGATGACTAGTCCCTTAGTTTCCCATCAGCCTCTGCCCACCCAGTAAGTCATATCCTAAATATGGGTATTGCCATATTTGGGTCATGACATCACCACTATCCCCTGCCCCTTTGTTTACATTAATCTTTCAGACAGGAAATATCCCATCCTACAGATGAATGGTTCCAGGCATAGAGAACTGTGTAAGAACCTTTCAGATGCATGATTGCTTCCCAGCACAGACATGTCCCACACTGAGTACTGGCTGGTCTTATTTACCACCAGTTATATAATCTGCAATCTGGCAGTAATTCCAGTAGAGACAGGTTCCTAATGAGGGGGTAGTTAGAACTACCTGAATTTGTTGCTGCATAGGTAGTTCTAATGGAAAGTACCGTGTTTCCCCGAAAATAAGGCCTACCCCGATAATAAAACCTACTCTGATTTTCAGGGGGGGCTGCAAAATAAGCCCTACCCCAAAAATAAGCCCTAGTTTGAGGTGGTTGTGGAATGGTGGAGTCCACTTTCCTGCAGTAGTGTGTAGTGTGGGGGTGTGTGTTTCTGTGGCATAGTTGTATCAGGTGTCTTCGGTGCGGTGCCGCTCACTGCTCAGTTGATCTCCTTATCTCCCAGCTGTCAGCCCCCCTTCCTCTGCAGGGTTTGGAGCAGTAGAATACAGCTCCAGTGGGCCATGGAAGGGCTGAGCGGTGCTCAGCTTATCTCTGCTGCTCTCCTCTTCTCCGGGTGTCAGCGAGGGATATCAGACCCCCTCCCTCTGCATTGCTCGAAGTGGTGGAAGACAGCTCAGGCGAGCCATGGAAGCTGGGACTGTAAGAGGATATTTGTGCGGTTGTATTGCAGGGACACACACCTTTAGCATTTTGTAGTCCTGTGGTGGAGGGGATTTTGGCACTTTGCAGCCACTTTATTATGTTCACACTGGGGATTCTTGACAGGCAGGGAGGGAGAGGGGGAGAGAAAATAGCACATTGCGTGGCAAGCCCTACCCTGAAAATAAGCCCTACTGAGTTTTTTGGTTGCCAAAATTAATATAAGACCCAGGCTTATTTTCGGGGAAACACGGTACCACCAGAAATGTGTCCTTATTGCTTTATTAAATTCCTTTGATAATGTCTATGAATAACAAAGCTCAACTATTATATAACGTTTGGCAGGTGAATGTATTGGTAGAGCAATCACAGTCTGCCTAGCTTTACTTGGGAGTTTTTCCTTCCATAATTCCAGTAAATATTACAAGCTGCAGATATCATGGAATTGCTCTTTCAGACCCAGAGATGGTTACTCCCACAGCAACTTGTGCGAGGAATGGTGGTGTGCGACAATAGCACCAACCTGCTGTACGCCTTCCGGCAGGGAGAGTTTACACAAGTGCCTTTCCTGGCACACATCCTCAATTTGGTGGTGCAGAGAGTCGCAGTCCTCTCGGGGTGCAGAGGACTGCGCCCTAAGTCCACCCTTTTTTTGAAGCCAATTAGAGTCCCGGGCTCTAATCATGTGCTTCAAAAAAAAACCCCCATTGGAATCCATGTGTCCCCCGCATGTAGATTAGGGGTCGGGCGCATGGATTAGGGGGCAGCGTCCCTGCGCCCCGTATGGACAGGCCGCCACTGCCTAGTAGTCTGACACGGCAGCACAGTGGTGTAGTGGTTAGCACTTTCACCTAGCAGCAATAGGGCCGTTGGTTCAAATCCCGACCACGGCACCATCTGACTAAAGTTTGCATGTTCTCCCTGTGCCTGCGTGGGTTTCCTCCGGGTACTCCAGTTTCCTCCCACACTCCAAAGACATGCTGGTAGGTTAATTAAATCCTGTCGAAAAAAAATTGGACAAATATGTGTATGTGTTTGTAAGCACATCGGGACCCCTTGGGGTAAAGGACCACGCTATACCGCTGATGGACACGGCAAAAAGCACCCTGAGGCGATTCAGTTCGCATAGGTAGCGCTATACAAGTCACTCATTCATTCTACAAGACCAAAAATATTTATACCCTTCCCTTGCATGCATCACTGGCAATAAACCTACAAGTGATTTACCAGAGAGAAATACAGATACATTACTCAATATTGTTTTTGCTAGTAATAATTCCCTGCCAAAGACAGAAGTAAACAATTTCATGAATTTAGGGGAAACCCATCAAACATAGAAACAACAATCTGAACTCAGGCTGACTACAACCCAGCTTCTTGCTAAATTTGAACTAGGAACACTCCAGCTAAAGGAAGGAACCCTATATACTGTATATTTCCACAAAATGTTATGTTAGGCCCCTTTTTGTTTAAAAGATTCATCAGTCCTGCATTCTCCAGTTTGGCACTGCTTGACCTTAAAGCAGGAGGGCAGTGAACGGTATTTTTTATGTATTTCTCACATTCCTTATTTTAAAAATATGTATTCTTCACTGCCCTTTAAACATTCTTACTGAGTTGTAAAGGTTGTGATTTCCATGAAACATTTTTGCTATACATTACTTTTCATTTGCTTTTGGTAACTACTACAAACAACATGTTTACAAGCCTTGCACAACTTTATGAGATGACCCTAAGTTTGGCACAATGGAGGATTTGTCTGACTTTACTGCTATTTCTTTAGGAGTCAAAATACCAGAAGGCTCACAGCTGTTGACCTCACTGACCTTGACACTGTTTAATTAGGTTGTGCTAGTGAGGCCATAAAGTTGGAGACATTTATTTTGATGAAAAGCTTCACAATGATCAATTAGCCCTTGTATAGATACTTCACTTTACATAAATTTATCAGAACCGACATTATTAAATAGGTCAACTATCACAAGGCGCTCAGAATGACAGTACTAATAGTTGAAGTCCTATTTATTTATTCACAGTATTTTATTAATTTATTTTATAATTGTACTAATTTAGCAGCTTGTCTCAGCCCTTTTACCAAGAAGTGTTTATTAGCATGAGCAGTGATATATAGATATAGTAATAAACACAAGAATAAAGAACGTGCCATAACTAGAGACATTGGGCACTCTGATGATGGGACAATTGATATAAAGAGGATCTCTGATGAGGACCCTAATATAAGGTAAGACTCTGATGGGGACACCTGATGTAAGGGGGCCTCTGATAGGGACATCTGATGTAAGGAGGCACTCTGATGCAGACAGTTGATTTAAGGGGGCACTCTAACGGTGGCCTTGATGTAATGTGGAAGTTTGAAGGGGACTCCGTTTTAAGGTTGGACTCTGATGCGGACCATGATGTAAGGTGGGTCTCTGATGGGAACTCTGATGAGGGGGAATGCTAAAGGGGACCCTGATGTAGGAGGGGACTTGGATGGGGACCCTAATACAGTGGGGCAAAAAAGTATTTAGTCAGCCACCAATTGTGCAAGTTCTCCCACTTAAAAAGATGAGAGAGGCCTGTAATTGTCATCATAGGTATACCTCAACTATGAGAGACAAAATGTGGAAACAAATCCAGACAATCATATTGTCTGATTTTTTAAATAATTTATTTGCAAATTATGGTGGAAAATAAGTATTTGGTCACCTAAAAACAAGCAAGATTTCTGGCTCTCACAGACCTGTATCTTCTTCTTTAAGAGGCTCCTCTGTCCTCCACTCATTACCTGTATTAATGGCACCTGTTTGAACTTATTAGTATAAAAGACACCTGTCCACAACCTCAAACATTCACATTCCAAACTCCACCATGGTGAAGACCAAAGAGCTGTCGAAGGACACCAGAAATACATTTGTAGACCTGCACCAGGCTGGGAAGACTGAATCTGCAATAGGAAAACAGCTTGGTGTGAAGAAATCAACTGTGGGAACAATAATTAGAAAATGAAAGACATACAAGACCACTGATAATCTCCCTCGATCTGGGGCTCCATGCAAGATCTCACCCCGTGGGGTCAAAAATGATCACAAGAACGGTGAGCAGAAATCCCAGAACCACACGGGGGGACCTAGTGAATGACCTGCAGAGAGCTGGGACCAACGTAACAAAGGCTTATAAAAGGTGAAGTTCCCAGTGGGGTTTTTAAGCAGCAATTTTGAGTCAACAAGAATTTATAAAATATATGAATATTTTTATTATCAAAAGACAATCGGACAATACTAACACAGAAGTTAAAACATGAGCTCTGGATATATACTGTGCGAGACTCGAGTATTGGAAAAGGGGATACAAAATGTTAACAATACCATATGGGTTCGAAAAAATTGATCTAATATATCAGTCTACAGTAATTGAATTGCGGTTATACTGTCCGATGTTCGGAAAAAAGCCCCAATGCATTTCGACCTATGTGTTTACGGTCTTCCTCAGGGAATTCTTATGTTTCTAAAAATACATCAAAAGACAGTTTTCAATGGTATAAAATATGGTGTACAATCATGATCATTGGTACATCTATCAAATGTAAAAACAGAAGCAAAACGGTAAATGCATCATATTTACCTTCTCCATCGAAGGGGCTCGCTTATCCAGAGACTTCTTATTAAAACAAACACACACAGAATGAACAGTTGGTTTCCCCAATGATGGTCTCAGGGACTGCTGGGGGGCTGCTCTCACCTCAAACCCAGGGGGGGCCACCCACGGCCGTGGGGCCTACAAGTGATCACAGGCTAATTGGGCACGCCAAAAAGAGAGGAGGGTGAGGACCATGGGCACCTGGAAGTCATCATAATTGTAGTAATTATTTATTATTATTATTATTATTCACGATTTATATAGCACCAACAGTTTACGCAGCACTTTACAATGTATAGGGGGGACAACACAATTACAGTACAGTTCAATACAAAAGGTACAGGAGGAACCTGCTCGTAGAGCTTACATTCTAAAGGGAGGGGGTGGTGGTACAAAAGGTAATAGCTGCAGAGAATGTTTTGATGGGGGTGGTTTGATTTGATGGGGATGTAATATATAATTAATATATTACATGCATTATATATTACATAAAATATAATAAATAGGCTAATAGAGGAAATAATTGCAAAGGATGGCAAAGAAAGGGCCTCACTATGAGAAAGGGTAAAGGGCTCAGCTCCCAATATATTCTAGATGCTACAAAAGCATAATGTTTTTATGTTATTAATGTGTAGTGTAAGTATTATGTGATGATGTATGTTTATCATTAAATTAGGTGTTGTTGAGTAAAACAGTGATCAATTCCCATATATAATCAAATGTTTGAGAAAGTGAATCAATAAGTGAGGTGTTAAAAATGAATAATGAAGTAATTGATGAACTAGGAGGTGAAATGGCAAAAGAATGTAGTGTAATGATATATGAGTGAACCAATGAAATCCAATGTATGATGATGATGCCAAATAAAAATAAGATAAAAATGAATTAATAATTAATACTGAAGGCAAGTGAACAATGAATTAAATTAAATGTGCCAAGTGCATGCTGGGAATATGAAACATATTAGAACCTGGTGATGAAAGGAATAATAATGAATGTGATAAATATGAAAGCTAAAAGGTGAAAAATATACACAGTTGGTGTGAGGAGGGTGCTCAAGAAAAAGGCAAATGTGCTAGGTAGTGGTAAAGTGAGTGTGATAGCAGCATTACTAAATACCTGACTGCATGTCAAAAAATTGTTAGGGTGCTGTAGCCTCTATAATAAGAGGCATTAGGTCCAAAGGTGTAGACCAATACTGGTAAATGGGGACTCTAAAAGGAAGAAAAAGTGCAAAAAATATTTAAAAATACTATTAAAAAGTTATTATATATATGACAAAAATGGTGCTATAACACCATCCCCTGCCAAAAATTCTTACCCGATACTCAACAGATGCAGACGCTCGGCTTGTCAAAAATCAACTGAAAGATCCCTAGTTGCAACGCCTCTTTTTGTACCTGTGTGGCTAATTAAATGAAGATCTGCAGGTGACCCGACCCCATCTAACCTCCCCCATATACGAGGAGACGCCACCAGGCCACTGACCGCGGCCCTTCTGTGGCCACCTCGGCGTTCCGGAAGGCAGAAGTGCCCCGGACTCCTCCGTCGCCTCCGACGCAATCAGCGTGACTGGAGGGGAGCCATGTGCACGCGCGGCCAAGGCAACCCCCGCTGTATGCAGGGGACCGAGCCGTGCATGCGCATTATGTCGTCCCCCAGTCCGACGGCGAACACGGAACGCCGCCGGCAGTGTAGGAGCTCCCCACAGTGGATGACAAAAATACTGCGGGTGCAGTATTCCTAACCTGACCGTTAGTAAGAGTGAAAACTTTCTCTGTTCTGATGCATGGGCAATGAGCGCAATGTCCACATGGAGATGTTCCATATGTTGAACATGTTTTCAAACCCAAGCATTTTGAAAATTGCTAAACTCCAGCAGTAGTCTATTTAATGACCTGCGAGTGCAGCGCATTTTATGCGAGAACATCAAAGCATATTTACAGCATGGAGATAGGTAATATCTATCTCCCCCTTGGAAGACATGTGGTGACGCAGCACCACTATAAAATACCGAAGGTTGCCTTCGCCGCCCTAGACCAGATACATATTCCAGAAAGGGGCGGCGATTGGAACAAGAGGCTGTTACAAATTGAACAGAAATGGATATACAGACTTGGGGCCACCACATACCCAGGCCTCAATGAGTCAGTCTCTTATGTTCCCTTTCTCAAGGATTATAGTTTGGGAAAAACCAGTTAGGATTGCATGACCAGAGGGACATGGGTGCGGATGAACTGAGTGCGGGAATGCCTTTTTGGAACTTTATTTGTAATTGCCACTCCATGATGGAGAGAGCTTTGTCTATTAATACGTTCCAATATGGCATTTATTATTACTAGTAGGATATGAAACTATGTTTCTCCCGCTTCAGCAATACATACATACATATGTTTGCTATATTATGCATTTATAAACATTACTAACACAGGTGTCCCCGTGCCCTACACTCGTGCCATCCGATACATGTAACTGATACTGGTGGTTAAACCCAGTAAATATACCTTGGAAAGGTTTACATATTTACTTATTGATATTTGGATTACCATTTGGATCTTATACAATGTACCTCTATTCATTTTTTTATATATTTAATTACTTAGTCAATTAGTCTTTTGTAAATAAATAGAAGATAATAACCAATATATAATTATATCAAAAAGATTTTGTTCCATTTGACATATTTTGATTGTACGATTAATGTAGGTATACATGTAATTTGATGATGTAATACATGTGATTGGATGGTGTAATCTCATTTACTATGTCCTTTTTGTCCCCACAGTCTGGACTGCTGTGGTTTCACCCTCTCTCGGCCTTCCTTGGGGTTTCCCTTGGATAGTGGTGCCTCCCGGCAGGGTGGGGGAATGTTTACCATTCCCCTTCCCAAGTAGCACCCGCAGTATTTTTGTCATCCACTGTGGGGAGCTCCTACACTGCCGGCGGCGTTCCATGTTCACCGTCGGACTGGGGGATGACGTAAAGCGCATGCGCGGCTCGGTCCCCTGCATCCAGTGGTGGTTGCCTTGGCCACACGTGCGCACGGTACCCCTCCAGTCATGCAGATTGTGTCGGAGGCGAAGGAGGAGCCCGGGGCAGTTTCGCCTTCCGGAACGCCGAGGTGGCCACGGAAGGGCCGCGATCAGCGACCTGGTGGTGTCTCCTCGTATATGGGGGGAGGTTAGATGGGGTCAGGTCACCTGCAGATCATCATTTAATTAGCCACACAGGTACAAAAAGAGACGTTGCAACTAGGGATCTTTCAGTTGATTTTTGACAAGCTGAGCGTCTGCATCTGCTGAGTATCGGGTAAGAATTTTTGGCAGGGGATGGTGTTATAGCACCATTTTTGTCATATATAATAACTTTTTAATAGTATTTTTCAATATTTTTTGCGCTTTTTCTTCCTTTTAGAGCCCCCATTTACCAGTATTGATCTACACCTTTGGACCTGATGCCTCTTATTATAGAGGCTACAGCGTCCTAACAATTTTTTCATATGCAATGAGATATTTAGTAATGCTGCTATCACACTCACTTTAACACTACCTAGCACGTTTGCATTTTTCTTGAGCACACTCCTCACACCAATTGTGTATATTTTTCACCTTTTAGCTTTCATATTTATCACATTCATTATTATTGCTTTCATCACCAGGTTCTAATATGTTTCATATTCCTAGCATGCACTTGGCACATTTAATTTAATTCATTGTTCACTTGCCTTCAGTATTAATTATTAATTCATTTTTATCTTATTTTTAATTTGGTATCATCATCATATATTGGATTTCATTGGTTCACTCATATATCATTACACTACATTCTTTTGCCATTTCACCTCTTAGTTCATCAATTACATCATTATTCATTTTTAACACACTATTGATTCACTTTCTCAAACATTTGATTATATATGGGAATTGATCACTGTTTTACTCAACAACACCTAATTTAATGATAAACATCCATCATCACATAATACTTACACTACACATTAATAACATAATAACATTATGGGAATTTGCATTTGTAGCATCTAGAATATATTGGGACCCGAGCCCTTTACCCTTTCTCATAGTGAAGCCCTTTCTTTGCCATCCTTTGCAATTATTTCCTCTATTAGCCTAGTTATTATATTTTATGTAATATATAATGCATGTAATATATTAATTACTACAATTATGATGACTTCCAGGTGCCCATGGTCCTCACCCTCCTCTCTTTTTGAAGTGCCCAATTAGCCTGTGACCAATTGTAGGCCCCGCGGTCGTGGGTGGCCCCCCTTGGGTTTGAGGTGAGAGCGGACCCCCAGCAGTCCCTGAGACCATCATTGGGGAAACCAACTGTTCATTCTGTGTGTGTTTGTTTTAATAAATAGTCTCTGGATAAGCGAGCCCTTTCGATGGAGAGGGTAAATATGATGCAATTACCGTTTTGCTTCTGTTTTTACATATGATAGATGTACCAATGATCATGATTGTACACCATATTTTATACCATTGAAAACTGTCTTTTGATGTATTTTTAGAAACATAAGAACCCCCTGAGGAAGACTGTAAACACATAGGTCGGAATTAGGGATGAGCCGAACACCCCTCGGTTCGGTTCGCAGCAGATCTTGCGAACAGGCAAAAAATTTGTTCGAACACGCGAACACCGTTAAAGTCTATGGGACACGAACATGAATAATCAAAAGTGCTCATTTTAAAGGCTTATATGCAAGTTATTGTCATAAAAAGTGTTTGGGGACCTGGGTCCTTCCCCAGGGGACATGTATCAATGCAAAAAGAAGTTTTAAAAACGGCAGTTTTTTCGGGAGCAGTGATTTTAATAATGCTTAAAGTGAAACAATAAAGGTGTAATATTCCTTTAAATTTCGTACCTGGGGGGGTGTCTATAGTATGTCTGTAAAGTAGCGCATGTTGACCATGTTTAGAACAGTCTGACAGCAAAATGACATTTCAAAGGAAAAAAAATCATTTAAAACTATTCACGGCTATTGATGAATTGTCGGTCCGACAATACACATAAAAGTTCATTGATAAAAACAGCATGGGATTTCCCCACAGGGGAACCCCGAACCAAAATAAAAAAAAATGCGTGGGGTCCCCCTAAATTCCATACCAGGGCCTTCAGGTCTGGTATGGATTTTGAGGGGAACCCCATGCCAAAATTTTTTTAAAAATGGCGTGGGGGTCCACCTAAATTCCATACCAGGCCCTTCAGGTCTGGTATGGATATTAAGGGGAACCCCGTGCCAAAATAAAAAAAATGGCATGGGGTTCCCCTCAAAATCCATACCAGACCCTTCAGGTCTGGTATGGATTTTAAGGGGAACCCCGTGCCAAAATTTTAAAAAAATGGTGTGGGGTCCCCCAAAAATATACCAGACCCTTATCAGAGCACACAACCTGTCAGGCCGCAGGAAAAGAGGGGGGACCAGAGAGCGCCCCCCCTCCTGAACCGTACCAGGCCACATGCCCTTAGCCCCAAAGCACCTTGTCCCCATGTTGATGGGGAGAAGGGCCTCATCCCCACAACCCTTGCCTGGTGGTTGTGGGGGTCTGCGGGCGGGGGGGCTTTTCGGAATCTGGAAGCCCCCTTTAACAAGGTACACAAATATACCCCTACCATTTCACAAAAAAGTGTCAAAAAGGTTAAAAAACACAAGAGACAGTTTTTGACAAGTCCTTTATTAATTTCTTTTTCTTTCATCTTTTTTCTTCTGGTCTTCCTTCGGTGTTCTTCTTCTTCCTCCATCTTCATCTTCTTCTTCTCCATCTTCTTCTTCCTCTGCTCTTCTCATCCCGCATCTTCCTCCAGGCTTCTTCTCCGCTCTGTCCGCACGATCCGCCTCAGTGGGAGTCTTCCGCGGTGTGACGCTTTGGTTCTTCTGACATTTCTTATATAACGGAGGGTGGGGCCACCCAGTGACCCCGCCCTCCTCTGACGCATGGGGAACTTCCCTGTGGCTTTCCCCATGTTGTCAGAGGGGGGTGGGGTGACCCGGGTACGTAAACCCGAGGGCTTTCACACTGGAGCGGTGCGCTGGCAGGACAGTAAAAAAAGTCCTGCTAGCAGCATCTTTGGATCAGTGTATACACCGCTCCTTCACCGCTCCTGTCCATTGAAATCAATGGGGCAGCGCGGCTATACTGCCGGCATAGCGCTGCTGCAGCAGCGCTTTGCGGTGGTTTTAACCCTTTCTTGGCCGCTAGCAGGGGGTAAAACCACCCCCGCTAATGGCCGAATATCGCCACTAAAATGACAGTAAAGCGGCACCAAAAATAGTGCCTTTTACCGCCGACGCCGCCCCCGCCCCGGTGTGAAAGGGGCCTTACTGCACCCCCAGGTTCAAAAGGTTCAATAGGTTAGATTCAGCTCTGTTTGAGAATACAAGGCAGAGCTATACAAATGTTTCTCCAATGGCCAACTGTACATGAAAAAACCATTGGTGTATTGAAGAGATACAAGAAAAACCAAAAAGATCTTGCGCCCAGGAAATAATCAGTTAAAGTGCATAAAATGTGTAAATTAATATTTCCGGTGAATTTGGTTGCTGCAGATTAGAGCAAGTGCTATACAATCAAAACACTGAGTACAAATGATAATATCATAGAGAAACCGCTGCTCTAAAGCTTCATACACAAAATATAAAGCTTAACTATAAAAGACATGCTATAGCAATACAAAACAACATTAACACTAAATAATCATATAAACAATGAATAAATCCAAGTCCCAGATTAAAGAGTGCTTGTGCAGATGTAAACAAAACAGGTGCTCCATTTCTCAGTGCTTCCACTGGTTTCCTACACAAGCACAGCCGCAGCCATTTTTTTCTGCTTATGCAAGCCATACATACCCAGTGCCGGTTCTTATAGGCACCTTCAAATGTGTGAGTTTTTACAATATTTCTGTGTGTTTTAATAAAAGCTAACTGTTTTACGCTGTGAGATCCTCCCTGGTATTTTATTTGCATGCATGACGGTAAACCATCTGAGAAGGACCCATAGGAAAAAAGCAATTGGAGACTTATGCCGCGTACACACGAGTGGTTTTGCCGTCGGAATAAACTCTGAAGGTTTCTCCGATGGAATTCCGCTCAAGCTGTCTTGCATACACGTGGTCATACCAAAGTCCAACCGTGAAGAACGCAGTGACGTACAACACGTATGGTGGGAGTAGAAAGAGGAAGTTCAATAGCCAGTGCACCACCCTTTGGGCTCCTTCTGCGAATCTCGTGTTTTTCTCGTGTTAGTAGAAATTTGGGGAGAGACGATTCGCGCTTTTCAGCTTTCGTGCTTTTCAGCCCGTTACTGCTGTTCAGTTTGTGCTTGTGGGTTTGTATCTGCTTTTTAGTGCATGTAGTCAGTTCGCATCTGTTTTTCAGTGTGTTCTTGTCGGCTGTAATATGCTGTAAATGTCCCCTTTGTCCCCATGCATGCTGTAATCTTTTAATGCTCCTTTTTTGGCCTACATGCATATTTGCCTTCACTAACCTCCCCTGCATGCTATCCTGGGCCCATACACACCTAGCCTAGTCACTTAACAATGTATTTTGTCAGCTCCATTGTAGTGCTTTACCCTAAACACCCCCTAAAATGTGTACAAATGTTATTGTTGTCCTTAAATTCAGGCAGAGTGCCATAGGCTTTTTTTTTGGGTCCCAAACTCAGCTCGAACCCTCCCCCCCTAAAATTTTTACAATGGGAATGGGCCAACAGAGTAGGGGAGGAATCTGATACGTGTGCCTTATATTTTTGTCTTGAAATACTCCTTAAAATAAATGTTATACTGATGTTGGGCAAGAATGTTTGTGTCTAATCTGCTTGCAATGTTATGTGCAAAAGTACTAATATTTTTTTTTCTGTTTTGACTCCACAGTTTCCTTCAACGCCACAGGAATGGCAGACTGTGGCATCCCATTTTGCCGACCGTTGGGACTTTTTCAACTGTGGAGGGGCTATAGATGGGAAGCACGTCCACATCGTGCCACCACCCCATTCGGGGTCTTACTATTATAACTATAAGGGGTTTAATAGTATAGTGTTAATGGCGGTGGTGTCAGCACAATATGAGTTCCTCTATGTGGATGTGGGGAGGAATGGCCGGATGTCGGATGGAGGAGTCTTCGCCCAGACAGAGTTTTACCAACGTCTCCACACTGGTGGCCTGGCATTGCCACCTGATGCGGACAACGTTGAAGGACTCCCGTTGGTCATTATTGCTGATGAAGTGTTCAATCTGGGCGAGCACCTGATGAGGCCATTCCCCCAGAGGACCCTCACCCTGGAGAGGAGGGTTTTTAACTACCGGCTGACCAGAGTCAGAAGAGTCGGGATAACGGCCAGCGGGTTCCGCCTGTTTCTGACAGCAATACACATGGTGGACTACAAAATCAACCATATCATCTTATCCTGCTGCATATTGCACAATTTTTTTAAGGAACAATGCCCAAAATTATATTGCCTCAGTTGGGCCGGAGGCTGGACTTCCTGAGAATCCCCTGACAGAGCTGGATACGGGCCGCCCTGGCTTGGCACCCCAAAGTGCCTGTAAAGTTCAGCAGAAATATGTAAATTATTTTACGGGTGGGGGACCATTGCTATGCCAGACAATGTGTAAATATTTTTTTAATTAAAAAAAAAAATCTGATAAAATCTTGAATTTTCTTTATTGCTTGTGTTTTGTCTCCTAGGTTCTCCTAGTGCACTTGTAGTGCCAAGTGGATTTTCCTTTAGTAAATAAGCCCCATTGTCACTGTTGACTTGGACAATTTGTTGATAGGCAACTCCTATCCTCATATTGATTAGTGGTTCCAAATTAATAATAACTATTGCAGTAGGGAACAGACAAAAAAGATACAGTACGCTCAGCATCTTTCCAAATAACTGTTCTGCTTTATTATGACGCAATTGAAGGTTTTTATACACATGATTACGTAGGTATCACATTGATATTACAATTGTAAGTTTATGGTAACAAGGGGCGTTACATAGGCAGGCTAATTCTAATCAGGACTCGAAAGAATGTAAACATGTACTGAAAACATTATTAGTGCCGTGTGCACAGTGAGGGCAGTTTGCAATACATACAAAATAGAATACAATTATACACATTTCCATTACAGTCTCCCCTCTTTTGATCAATATTTTGATCACTAACCATTCCTGCTGCCACCTTTAACCTGGAACCTCCACACGCTTAGGTGGAGGTAGTCCTGGCCAAAGAGGCAAAAATTCCATTGTGGAGAAAATAATAGCTGAGCAGCTTTTTTTCATTACAAAATGACTTTTCATTGTGAAAAACAAATGATTGATAAGACATATTTACAGAGTACTGGCTGTGCACTCCAATGGTCAGAATGGCCTTCTAGCTGAATTGTTGGCATGCTGACTTATCAGCATATGTAAACACAGACAATTCTACATAAAATGTAAGACATACAAAAGACAAATATAACTTCAACATGGCTGAACTACTTTTCAAATATATATATATATATATCTATATATATATATAGATATATATATATATATCTATATATATATATATAGATATATATATATATATCTATATATATATATATATTATATATATATATATATTATATATCCCTTACAATTAAAGTGACTGAATCAAAAAGTACCCTAGACTGATCACAAGAGGGAAACAAATCAAACACAGAGATTTCTTTAATTTAGTCATTTTTGAAGTGTCTGGTGTGGATCCAGGTGACTTTTCCTTCAAGTTTTGCAAAATTGTACATGAAATAGATGCTGTATTGAGTCTCCAAACATTTCCTTATATATAAATGTCTCTTAACAATCCACAGATCACCTGGCTTTAGTTTTAGATCCTTCCAAACTTTTAGGATCTGGAATTGGGGAGAAAACAGATAAATAAGTTTGTCAAAAACCTTAAAAGATCAGCAACGTTCTCTGTGAGATCCGAATGGAGGACTTCAGCTGCTGAGACAAAATATAAGCAAGTGAGTAACACACTCCAAAACCAAATCCCATAGAGAGAGAGTCCAATATCCCCTTAGGGGCTTTATGAAATATAAGAAAACATTCAGGCAAAAGTTTCTTACTCTACTTTGTTCGCTACATTGTAGACAGTTGGGGATGTAAAAATAAAACCTCAAAACTTCTAGTAAGGACTCTCCTATAAAAATTATTTCCTCTGTTACTCTCTGTAGATTCTGCACTCTGTACTTACAAACTACTTCTGATAACACTTTTTACTGTGGCCTTTGCAGTAGCATTTGCCACTGAACATTCAGAAAACATGTCCATACAGACAAAATGCACACTCGTAAGATCCTGACTTGGGCATCTGGATATATCTTTTTTTAATCTCTGGAAGGGATGTTCAGCTTTTGGTAACACCTTTGGTAACAGGTAAAACAAGAAGTGGCATCCATAACTGCTTGTGACTGATGACACGGTCCATGTGTCAAGCTGGAGGGAAAAGAGTGGCTGGCAGACATAAATGATCACCTTTTCCAAAGTCCTGTTTTATAAGAAGTTGCCCCGTGTGGACCACTTGTTCTTCACATTCTGGGGTCCTTAAAGTTGAATTATTAATCCCAGCTATACTGGGCCAGAACTAGGGTGGAATCTGTGAGTTGCACAGACCCATCAAGTGTCTGGGACTGTAAATGCAGCATCTTTAGTCACCTGGTCTGCTTCCATGTGTGAGTGTTAATGTTAGTATGGCTACCTCAGCAAGAACTTGGAAGGCTGAAAACAGCTGATCAAATTAACTTAGCATGCTTGGTTGGTTTACCTGCTGAAGTAAAAACAAACTTCTGGCCCTTCAAATGGAACCAAAAGCTCTCAATATTTCGACTATCCATATAAATATATACTCTTCTTATAGCTCACAGGCTTTGCTAAAACATGGAGCTCTGCTTCTTGAGCTGGATAAAAGGATCCAATGACTATGAATACAGAGTATCCTTCTGGGTGATAAACTGCATACTCAAATCTACAAAAAAAATTAATATCTGGGTCTTCAGGGAGTGTGTCCTGCACTGGGCTCACAGCAGCTGATTCCTACACCATCAATTTAACACATGTTGTTTCCTTTGTCTCCAGCCTCCTCCAATAGAGGCAATAAGGTGGGTGGATTCAAATGTACAAATTTTTCATTGTTAGATTTGTACATAAACAAACTCATATTTTAAACCTTTCATTAGACAAACATTTAGTTAGCTGTATATTTGCTGCGCAGAATGTCGGACCATTAAACATTAAATGTTTGACCAAAACAATATCTAACTTTGTCTAATAGCACCTTTGCATAAAAGCTACAGGTCTGATATGTCAGGATGAACCCTTCATTACTGGATCCAGCTTGCATAAATATATTACAATGGCTTGATTTCTATCATGCTGTTTGTGTAGGAACTCCAGTTTCATATTTCAAAAAGACAACTTTTTCCTGGCAATATTATAATAAATGATAACAATACCCTGCGGTCATGGAGAGATGTCCATAAATCCAAAATATTCTTCTGCTTATACCACAGCAATTACAAGGAAAAGGGGCACATCATTTCACAATCCACACATTCTGCTTTGGATTTCAAAAATAAAAATAAATAAAAACAAAAGGACCAACAATCTGTATGATGGACCAGAAAGCATCAAAAACTATAAAACAACTGGCTGCAGGTGGCATCTATCCTAACAGGGTGTGTGGACTTGATGTGATGGGTCTGTTATATTTAAATTTTATTTATTATAACTCTCACATCATGGACCGCACATCAAGTTATTATCAAAAACCTTAAAATTTAATTTTTGTAGAAAAACTTCTTATGTATCCCATCCATCTTGGCTTTGTTAAATATTATGGCAGCTGTATTCCAAATAACAACCTCATCTTAATCTTTTTTTTCTCTCAATAAGGGCTTATTGTATAAATGTAAAATGACAAAATTGTTATCTTAATCTAAACTAATCCCATTTTTACAAATTTCCCCAATAACCTGGATTTCATTTCCAACCAAAGGTTGTCTAAACCAGTTTCAATATATCTATATTATTACTAAAATTGTTAAACTCATATTAGAAATTAATACTCATTACTTAATTTTACTTAATTTGCCTTTTTTAAATGCACTGTTTCCACTATCAAAGGATATTCAATTTGTGTAATACACGGTTAAATGTAACCTTCATTTTACCATGTCTGGAAAACAGATCCAAAAAATAATTGTGATCACATTGTTTATCATTAGATTCGTTAACTCGGCACATTTTGTTATAAATGTTTTGTCTAAAAAACTGGAATTGGCATGGTGTCCTTCCAGCTTATCACTGACCTCTCATCCCAGCTACATTCTTTCATGAGAGTGCAAAGAAGGGGTTCACATCTGCAAACATGACACACACAAGCGATAGAACTAAAGGTTCCAGCATTCACACACATACACGAATATCTCTCTTAAATCACTTACATTTTTCCCATTTGTACACAACACATGCATATCATTCTCTCACTTTCTTTTAACTCTTTAATATTTCCCTGCTTAAATTCTGCTTTCCTTATTTTGTTCAGCTATCCTTTGCATCCAATGTATTGTAATACCATACTTTACATACTCTACCTTCTATGATCAGACGCTGATCCCATCTTCCCTCTCTGACAACATATAAAGTATTCTTTTTTAACTCTCATTTCTCTGTTTCTGTCTTTACTAGTTGTAGTGCCTGACCCCAAATTCATCCCACAACTTAACATGAAAATGTCCCTTTCTGTCTAGTGTTAATTGTCACCCTTGATCGATCCTGCTCCCATAGATAGCTGTTTCTCTAGCTGTTTACTCTGCATGATTCTTAGTCTCTGTGGACCTTGGTAAACCAGTTACTCATTGTGGATCCCTGTCCACTTTAACCATTAATCTAGGGGCTCAGTATAGGCAGAACCGCACCTCCGGTTCATATATAGCACTCCTCTTGCGCTGGGCATTTTTGAGGGTCTCTTACCCTTCATTCCCTTACTTAATTTAATGCCCATAATGACTGGCCAGTCTTCTCTACGTGTGCCTATAGCCTCTTGCCTCTAGACTACTTTATCTAGCAGATGTACTACATATACCTGTGAACAGCACTATTCTTCCCTTTCTTATCTATAACACTCCAATGGACAGTAGACAGTGACAACATAACATATAACCAGCAATCAATACAGTTTGATTAAGGGGGGGTAAAATGGTTACCTTTTGTCCCGAAAATGCCTTACTGATCAAGGAATTCTGATAACTCAAATGTAAGCAAAAGACTTACCTCAGCCGGCTGATTATCAGAAATTCTCGGATCGTCTCAAGCTCCTCGTTTCAGGATACTCAGGGTCACCTGTAAAGCCCCTCCTGGCTGGCTCGCCACGTGACTTGGACAATTTGTTGATAGGCAACTCCTATCCTCATATTGATCAGTGGTCCCAAATTAATAATAACTACTGCAGTAGGGAACAGACACAAAAGATACTTTCCAAATAACTGTTCTGCTTTATTATGATGTGATTGAAGGTTTTTATACACATAATTACGTAGGTATCACATTAATATTACAATTGTACATTTATTGTAACAAGGGGCGTTACATAGGCAGGCTAATTCTAATCAGAACTCGAAAGAATGTAAACATGTACTGAAAACATTATTAGTGCCATGTGCACAGTGAGGGCAGTTTGCAATACATACAAAATAGAATACAATTATATGCAGAACTTACAAACACAAAATTACTTCAAAAACTGGTATTGAGCATTGAAAGAAGAAGCCACACATTGTTGATTATCAAACTTTTTACTCTGTGCACATTCACGTGTGCATTATAAAATTTTGATGCAAAATAATTTATTTTTTTCTCAAGTTTTTTAGAATTTTTTTTTTTGGTATAAACACGCATGTTTCTAATAATAATATACACAGCTCTGGACCTTACAAAGTTCAACGTAGAAAAACCGAAGGCAATATCCGACATTATAGTGTCAAAAATGTGTTGATATTGCCTTTGTCAGATGGGGTGATGTCACCCCTGTAAAAGCCAAATTTTGAAGATGCACACAATTTGGGAGTCAAAATGGGTATTTCCCTCCTGATCCCATGCCTAATGTCAACATGTGCTATCTCCCATCATGGGGGATCAATGGACGTGTTTTAGGGGTGCAACCCCTTCCTCTCACCTACTAGAGTTACGAGGAAGGGGTTGCACCGACAAAACGCGTACATTGATATCCCCTGATGGAAGATAGCACATGTTGACACACCGTGTGCATCTTCAAAATTTGGCTTTTAAAATGTCAAAAAAAGTTTTTGTAAAGTCCAACAAATGTTAAAATAGTGGCATACAGAGTAACGGGCATCGGTTTAACAGACTGGGCCACCAATATCAAGATATCAGGCTGGAAGGCAGGCACCGAGACATCAGGCTTGCAGGCAGGCACCGAGACATTAGGCTGGAAGGCAGGCACCAAGACATCAGACTGGAAGGCAGGCACCAAGACATCAGACTGGAAAGTGGGTCCATGAGAATGGAAAGCGACCACATCAGGCTGGAAGGCAGGTACATCAGGCTGGAAGGCAGGCACATCAGGCTGGAAGGCAGATACAGAGACATCAGGCTGAAAGGCAGGCACCAAGACATCAGGCTGGAAGGCAGGCACCGAGACATCAGGCTGGAAGGCAGGCACCGAGACATCAGGCTGGAAGGCAGGCACCAAGACATCAGACTGGAAAGCAGGCACCAATACATCAGACTGGAAAGCAGGCACCAAGACATCAGGCTGGAAAGTGGGCCCATCAGAATGGAAAGCGGCCACATCAGGCTGGAAGGCAGGCACATCAGGCTGGAAGGCAGGCACCAAAACATCAGACTGGAAAGCAGGCACCAATACATCAGACTGGAAAGCAGGCACCAAGACATCAGGTTGGAAAGTGGGCCCATCAGAATGGAAAGCGGCCACATCAGGCTGGAAGGCAGATACAGAGACATCAGGCTGAAAGGCAGGCACCCAGACATCAGGCTGGAAGGCAGGCACCGAGACATCAGGCTGGAAGGCAGGCACCGAGACATCAGACTGGAAAGTGGGCACATCAGACTGGAAACCGGGCACATCAGGCTGGAAGGCAGGCACATCAGGCTGGAAGGCAGGCACATCAGGCTGGAAGGATGAAAGTCAGACACCGAGCCATCAGGCTGAAAGTCAGACACCGAGACATCAGGCTGAAAGGCAGGCACCGAGACATCAGGCTGAAAGGCAGGCACCGAGACATCAGGCTGAAAGGCAGGCACCGAGACATCAGGCTGAAAGGCAGGCACCGAGACATCAGGCTGAAAGGCAGGCACCGAGACATCAGGCTGAAAGGCAGGCATCGAGACAACAGGCTGGAAGGCAGGCATCGAGACAACAGGCTGGAAGGCAGGCATCGAGACAACAGGCTGGATGGCAGGCACCAGGACATCAGAGTGGAAAGCAGGGACATCAGACTGGAAAGCGGACATGTCAGACTGGAAAGCGGGCACCGGACTGGAAGGCAGGCACCAGGACATCAGACTGGAAGGCAGGCACCAGGACATCAGACTGGAAGGCAGGCACCAGGACATCAGACTGGAAGGCAGGCACCAGGACATCAGACTGGAAGGCAGGCACATCAGATTTGGTAGGTAACTGCAGGGCTGTAAGAAAAGGATGTAACTGGGCAAAAGGAAGACCAGGGAACAGTGGCTGGAGGAGGGTTTTGTGGGATTGTTACAGGTGGAAGAGACGAGGCAGGTGGATTAAAAGCAGGATAGGTGCAGTGAGTAGAGACTGGGTAATAGTACTTGGTGGGAAGTTGTGTATACTGGGCTGTAGCTGAGGTTGCCATGGGTGACTGGGAGAAAGGTTCTTGGGAAACAATGCGCCATGTCAAAAACTTGCATATACGCCTTTAAAGTTAGCGCTTTTGATTTTTCATGTTAGTGTCCTACAGACTTTAACGGTGTTCGTGTGTTCTGCCGAATTTTTTGCCTGTTCACATGTTCTGCTGCGAACAGAACAGGAGGGTGTTCGGCTCACCCCTATGGTAGTCTATGGCATCGAGCAGAACGGTGGAACAGAGTACTTCAGGCTGGTCATCGGGCACATCCGGGCAGACAGCGGGCACATCTGGGCAGACAGAAGTCACATCAGGAGGGGTCATTGAGCTGGGCAGCGGGCTTCCTACTGGCAAGCTGTGTAACAGGCACTGACTCGGCAAGCAGAGTAACGGGCATCGGTTTAACAGACTGGGACACCAATATCAAGACATCAGGCTGGAAGGCAGGCACCGAGATATCAGGCTGGAAGGCAGGCACCAAGACATCAGGCTGGAAGGCAGGCACCAAGACATCAGGCTGGAAAGTGGGCCCATCAGAATGGAAAGCGGCCACATCAGGCTGGAAGGCAGGCACATCAGGCTGGAAGGCAGGCACATCAGGCTGAAAGGCAGACACCAAGACATCAGGCTGGAAGGCAGGCACCAAGACATCAGACTGGAAGGCAGGCACCAAGACATCAGGCTGGAAGGCAGGCACCAAGACATCAGGCAGAAAGGCAGGCACCAAGACATCAGGCAGAAAGGCAGGCACCAAGACATCAGGCTGGAAGGCAGGCACCAAGACATCAGGCTGGAAGACAGGCACCAAGACATCAGGCTGGAAGGTAGGCACCAAGACATCAGACTGGAAAGCGGGCACATCAGACTGGAAAGCAGAGACATCAGGCTGGAAAGCGGAGACATCAGGCTGGAAGGCAGGCAACGAGACATCAGGCTGGAAGGCAGGCAACGAGACATCAGGCTGGAAGGCAGGCAATGAGACATCAGACTGGAAAGCGGGCACATCAGACTGGAAAGCAGGCACATCAGACTGGAAAGCGGGCACATTAGACATCAGGCTGGAAGGCAGGCACCGAGACATCAGGCTGGAAGGCAGGCAACAATACATCAGGCTGGAAGGCAGGCAACGAGACATCAGGCTGGAAGGCAGGCAACGAGACATCAGGCTGGAAGGCAGGCAACGAGACATCAGGCTGGAAGGCAGGCAACCAGACATCAGGCTGGAAAGCGGGCACATCAGACTGGAAAGCGGGCACATTAGACTGGAAAGAGGGCACCAAGGCATCAGGCTGGAAGGCAGGCACTGAGACATCAGGCTGGAAGGCAGGCACCGAGACATCAGGCTGGAAGGCAGGCACCAAGACATCAGGCTGGAAAGTGGGCACATCAGACTGGAAAGTGGGCACATCAGGCTGGAAGGCAGGCACATCAGGTTGGAAGGCAGGCACATCAGGCTGGAAGGCTGAAAGGCAGACACCGAGACATCAGGCTGAAAGTCAGACACCGAGACATCAGGCTGAAAGTCAGGCACCGAGACATCAGGCTGAAAGGCAGGCACCGAGACATCAGGCCGAAAGGCAGGCACCGAGACATTAGGCTGGAAGGCAGGCACCGAGACAAGAGGCTGGAAGGCAGGCACCAGGACATCAGACTGGAAAGCGGGGACATCAGACTGGAAAGCAGGCATGTCAGACTGGAAAGCGGGCACGTCAGACTGGAAGGCAGGCATCGAGACATCGGACTGGAAGGCAGGCACCAGGACATCAGACTGGAAGGCAGGCACCAGGACATCAGACTGGAAGGCAGGCACATCAGACTGGAAGACAGGCACATCAGACTGGACAGCAGGCACTGGGACGTCAGACTGGGTAGCAGGCACTGGGTTGGCAGATTTGGGTGGGTCATCAGGTTCAACTGGCGTGAAGGCAGACTGGGCCAGGATTGTGTGGGTAGGAAAGAACTTTCGTTTCTTTTTGGTTTAGCCACCGCAGCTTGGTAGGTAACTGCAGGGCTGTAAGAAAAGGATGTAACTGGGCAAAAGGAAGACCAGGGAACAGTGGCTGGAGGAGGGTTTTGTGTGATTGTTACAGGTGGAAGAGATGAGGCAGGTGGATTAAAAGCAGGATAGGTGCAGTGAGTAGAGACTGGGTAATAGTACTTGGTGGGAAGTTGTGTATACTGGGCTGTAGCTGAGGTTGCCATGGGTGACTGGGAGAAAGATTCTTGGGAAGGTAGGTGATTAATGGCGGGACTGGATTGTTGTGGCTTGGCTAAATACAGGAGATCTGACCATGCTTGTTGCACAGGTTGAACAAAAGTTGGTTCACAAACAGCCTGTCTAATCAGAGATTGTACTGAACAAATGCAATCAGATAACACTTGCTGGGAACAAGAGGAATAATGTTAAAAAAAAAGCCAGATCATCCTCTAACAACCATACCAGGCATTCAACCTGGTCATAATTGAAGGGAGGAGAGAAATCATCACTTCCTTCGGGAATGCATGACAAGGCTGGCTTTGCACATAACTGGATCATAGGCTGAACATCCTCAAATAACATATGACCCTGATCCACTAGAGAATGAGCTGATCAGATCGTTTCCAGCAGTTGGTCACTGGTCCAATCTTTAAGAGTCTGGCGGCAATATTCACCATCCGCCAGCAGAGAATAATATACAATTTCCTTAAAGTCCATTTTTAGCGTGCCCACCGAACGAGGATGGTTTCTCAGTGCAGCCACGTCTGGTGAGGAATGGCCTTGGTATACTGTCAGGAGAATTAGTAGACCAGACTGTGTGGACTGCACAGAGATAACCAAAAACGCATGTAAAGTGAATAATAATGATATTTATTAAGATAGGTGATAAATAAGAAAATACAAACAGTGCACAACCAACCCAACAAACCCACCAGCAAAAACAGTATATACAGCAAGAGGCAGTACCAGAATCACAGATGTCAGCCAGGCCAGGGTCATACACAGCAGATCAACAGAAGGACAAGGGATGTTCCAGAAACATAAACATTAGCCAGGCCAAGATCATACACGGGGAGATCAGTAGATGAGGGGGACTGGGAACCAGCAGGACAGGGAGGGGATGGATCGGGCTGAAGGGTAAAGGAAAGGGTACAGGAACACAGGAGGGACCGGGTCAGGATAAGCTCGGGGACAATGTCAGATTTAGGATCGGGTAACAGGAGAGCAAGGTCAGGGCTCAAGGAGAGAGATACCAAGGCAAGCACGTGAGGGCTTGCCGGGTATTTATGAGACTGTCAGTAATTGTCCTCATGTAACACCTGAGCGCAGGAAGTGTTGTCTGCTCCATACTGCCAGGATCCATCCGCTGGTAGACGTCAGTACTGCGGCCCAACAATGACATAACACCAGCAGGGAAAGACTCCCCTGACAGTTCCAAACTGCCAGTAGACACCTGTTGGTGGACCTCAGTACTGCACGCCAAATAGATCTTACCAGTGGACGGACGGACCCTTGGGATGCCCGGATCTATGGAAATACTTCCTGGCATCCCGCCTTATCCAACTGGCTCAATGGCATCCCCTACTTCCATTCCATGGCTGCAATTTGAGCGGATCACAGTGGCTCCATACTACCTCCCAGGTCTTCTCTGGTCATGCTCAATATCCCCAAAAGACATCACTCCACTTAATAATATTGTGGGTCAGTCTCTCTACCTTTGTTCTCTCTACTGGAAGACATTTAAATTAAAATCCGACACATCACTCCTGTCTTCCTTTATAGGAGAACCCTCATTACCTCCAGCCTTTAATGCAGGCACATCATTTCATAACTGGACCGAACACGGATTGGTAAACTTAGAATCTCTGTTACAGGGCACTTCCTTGTGCTCATTCGCACATTTACAGCAAAACTTTCACCCTTGGCAGATTGGATTTTTTACCAATACTTACAGATAAGACACTATTACTCCACTGCCCTGGTTGGCGGAGTGGAATTGACAAAAACACCATTTGAATATCTATGTGGAGGGGCCTCCGGAGATAGGGAGACTATCTCAACTCTATACCGATACCTCAATGCCTACAATACCACTTCAAAATCTGTAGCAGTGGTGGGATGGGAGGCGGAGACGGCCCAGGAATTCCCGGAGGATGACTGGCAAGACATGATTAACAACTCCACAAATGCACATGCTCTATATCCATTAAGGAAATGGTCCTCAAACTACATACCCGCTGGTACTATACCCCAGATCGCCTACACAGGATATACCCACTGGTTCCTGACACATATTCTGGAGTTGCAAAGCATTAGGACCCATTTGGCATAAAACTGCCTCACTGATAGTCCAGCTAACTGGAGTGTCTGTTACCCTGACTCATCAAATGTGTTTATTGTTTGCAGAACTCCCAGGAGTCCCCCCCCCCCACAGCAGAAATTAGCCCACACTCTCTTTAGTGCCAATCAATGGGCAGTCACACTGAATTGGAAATGCCCCTCTGTGTCATGGTCGCAAGTGCTTCTACGCATGGAGTCCATTAGATTGATGGAAAGGATACACCATACTCTCCTGGACTCCATGCACATCTTTCATCGCAAATGGGTCATAAGGACAACCCACCTGCTTAGCACAGGATTTGAGGATCCCTCGGTCCCTGCCCCTGATGCCCAGATGGACTAAGCCCGGGTTCACACCTATGCAAATTAGATGCGGCTTACAACGCATCCAATTCGCAGGACATTTTAAACTAGGTTCATTTGAATGAGGCTGGTTCACATATGTGCGTTGCATTCGCACTGCGCATTGCACAAAAAATGTGTGCTTTTTTGTGGGCATTGCGGTGCGAACTACAAGCTTATTATCTCCTATGGGAACGCATCTGATTCGCAGATGCATTGCGTTCTGAACAAAGATTTTCTCCTCACTACACCTCCCCCTCTCCCTGCTCACTGATCCACAGCTACAACACAGTGATTCCTTTGAACAGCAGATTTTTATCTTCCAAGTGAAACCTGAGCTTCAATTCGCACCGCACATGTGTGAACCCAGGCTTAAAGTCGTTGGATATAACTTGCACAGTAGATATTTGTAAAACTTACATTTACGGACACATTACGCTGCTGTAACTTGTATTCTGGTTGAATGGTATTACAACCCCTACATTTGTGTTGTTTGAATATCACAGTTTCTAGTTTTCTCTGTTATTTTTTCATTTTTTCTTTTCCTCCCCAATTAATGGGTTTACTGCTTATTTCATTTTTACATTCAAAGGCAACATGAGAGATGTTTGTAAGCTGTCTAATTCTATCTCATGAATGTACTTATCGTCCTCTCAGTGCCTTTAAACCCTGTTTTTATGTTATACCTTAATAAATAAAAATTTTAGCCAATCCAAGACTGTTAACCCCTGATGCTTTCACTTCTTATTATCATTTTTTATTATTCATTTTTTTCTATTTCATCTTATTTTATATTATGATTTTTTGATCTATACACATGGAGCTCTTCTCAAGCATTGAAGGGGCTAAGTTCAACATTTTAGATGATTTTTACTCTTTATTCCCCACTCAATTCTTCACCCACAATCCCTCTTCTCCCCCAGGGTCCCCCACTCCAATGCCCATGCACCTCATTCCGCAAACTAGAGGAATGCATCTCCTCCGTCAACCAACAGTGGTGGGACTCCTTCTTTCTGGAAAAATACCTCCTCCACAAGATCACACCCAGAGGGCTCCGAATCCTGAAGCAATGTTCATTCTTAAAACCTGTTTTAATAAAAGAGTGGGAATACATATCAGATTTCTGTACTGGTAAATGGATTAAGGTCATTATCCAACAAAGAGAAAGGAAATATGACACGCTTAAGCCTCGTACACACGATCGGATTTTCTGATGGGATTTGTGTGTTGACAGACTGTTGGCCTAAAATCCGACCGTTTGTACGCTCCATCGTTCGATTGTTCAAATGTTGGATGGCAGGCTTATACATTTTCCACGGACAAATATCTGTTGTCTAATTTTTCGATCATGTGCACACAAGGCCGTCAGACAAAAGTCCAAAGTACAAACACGCATGCTCGGAAGCCAGGAGGAGCCAGAATCGGTCGGTCTTGTAAACTAGCATTCGTAATGGAGAATTAACATTTGTGACGCGGCAAATTATGAAATCTCAAAATGCAGCGCAGATTCTCTTCTTCTTTAATTGGATAATATAATAATGAAGCTGCTTTGCTGGTGATACTGATGGAGTTCTGCCAAACGTATTTTAAAAGGCTTCTAGTGATATCAAGAATAATATTATTATGCTTGTTTTTTGGGGGGGGTTTTTTGCGCAAGTTACCACAACATCATTATCCCATCGTTTTTAAAATCAAAGATACGACTATGTTGGTGTCCCTTGTTAATTTTACATTGTATAAATTGAATACTTACCTTTCCATAATTTTCCTTTCTTGGTGCCCACCCATGGCAGCATACCAGTGGTTGGTTGCTCTGCCCCCTATCAACCCACAGGACCACTTTAACTCTATATTAAAGAGTTGCTCCCCTCAGCCGGTATTCTTGTAACTAGACCTCATAACACTAAGGATTATTGAAGGGAGGGTGTATGCTGCCATGGATAGGCACCAGGAAAGGAAATTTACGGAAAGGTAAGTATTCAATTTTCCATTTTCCTGGTGCCTCCATGGCAGCATACCAATGGTAAATAACTTGCTCACAGGGAGGGTACTGCAATAAGAAATGCTATTGAAAACTACAGTACAGATAACTGCAAAGCCCTTTTCGCGGGAAGTAAGAACTGCTGGGTCTACACTATAGTGAGACATGAAGGTGCTGAAGGATAACCAACTGGCTGCTCGGCAAATTGTTGCAGGGGAGACCCATGCCAAGGCTGCCCAGGAGGAGGCTATTCCACGGGTTGAATGCGCATTGACCGCATCTGGAACTGGAAGACCACTAGCCCGATATGCTCTTTGGATTAACCTCACGTTTCAGCTTGCCAAGGTCGTCTTGGATGCTGCCATTCCCTTTTTGGCACCCTTTGGGCTGATAAATAGCCATTGATCTTTTCGGAACTGTTGCATCAAATTTAGGTAGTGCCTTAGAGACCTGGCTACATCCAACTCATGCAGGCTCTAGGAATGCTGGAAGAACCCATTCTTGGTTCAGATGGAAAACTGAAGGCACTTTAGGAATGAATTGATGAATAGGCTGCAACACCACTCTGTTTGGAAAGAAGGTGATGTAGAGTTTCTGTGACCCTAGCGCTTGGATCTCCGACACTCTGTGACCTGAAGTGATGGCAATTAGAAAGACCTCCTTCAAGGAAATATCCTCCAAGGCGCATTCTTCTGTGGGAGCAAAAGGAGGATTTGAAAGGACATTAAGCACGATAGTTAAGTCCCACTTGGGGTATAGTGTTTTCCTGGGAGGTCGCAATCTTAGTACTGCCTTCAAAAAGCGTTCTACAAGAGGATTTAGTGCCCACCGTTTATCTGTTAAAGCTGAAAGGGCTGAAACCTGGACCTTAAGTGTTTTCAGGCCCAAACCTAAGTCCAATCCACTCTGTAAAAAGAGAAGTATATTCTGGACTCCGGGATTCAGGGGCTTTTCCGTGTATGTGGATCGCTTTTTACAACCTCTGGCACAGAATCTTCCATCATACATCAGAGACGGTACACATACACTGGAAATGTTATCATTCTACTCCTGGGAACCCACGTACATATGGGCATCCCTGGATGTCACCTCCCTTTACGCATCCATTCCCCATGATGTAGGTCTGATGGCAGTAGAACACTTCCTATCCACCGATCCCCTTATCAACCCACGACAAGCCCACTTCATACTTGAGGCAACAACTTTTTGCCTCAAGCATAATAACCTTGAATTTGAAGATCAGTTCTATGTACAAACCCAAGGCACTGCCATGGGGGCAAACTTCACCCCAAGCTACGCAAATCTAATGATGGGTTATTGGGAACTCCACCACATTACACACAACAATCCCTTTGCTGCCAACATAATTTTTATGGTCGTTACATTGATGATGTAATAATCATCTGGGATGGCACCATGGAGAACCTTATGCAGTTTGTTTCCCATTGTAATCACAACTTGGGGCTCTCTTTCACCTTCGTAGCAGACTCCAACAAACTAGCCTTCTTGGATCTAGAACTTGACCACAGTGGCACACAAATAAATGCCACCAACTGTGTGAAACCCACTGCAGGAAACGCATACATTCACTGCCAGTGTTGTCACCACCCCAGATGGAAGAACAATATCCCCAATAGCCAGTTCCACAGGATCCAACACAATTGTACCAGAGATGAGGATCACCCGACCCAAGGCCTACACTTAACCCAAACATTTCTGTACAAGGGATACTTCCCGCGTTCTCGTAGATTATGCTTTCCATCAGTATCAGGCTAAACCGACACCCAAACCCAACATGCCAGAAGGGTCCCAGACAACAAGGGTTACCGCCCAGTTCCATGACCATTACAAACAAATGGAAATTTCTTCATCAAGAACTGGCCCATCCTGCTGGAAGATCCTATTCTGGGTTCCACCCTAACATCCAAACCCAAAGTTTCCTACCGCAAGGCCAAATATATCAAGAGCCAAATTGCTCCAAGTAAGTAACCCACACCCCCCTGATCCCACTAGTGGGCATGTTTCAATTCAAGAAAAAAATTATGCATGATGTGTAAATTTGTCCAGCATGGACAAAAAATCTTCTCTACAAAAGGAAAAACTTACCCTATAAAAGAGTTTTACAATTGCTCAAGCGATCAGTAGTATACTGTCTGACTTGTCCTTGTGGCCTCCTATGTGTTGGGAGAACCATCCATCCCCTTCACCAATGGTTTGGCAAGCACAGGCAGTTCATCGAACAAGAATGTGATGAGCACAGTGTGCCAAGACATTTTTTGACTGAACATCATAAGTCCACCGAAGGCATGAAGGTGTGGGTCATAGAGGCTATCTCCAGAGGTTTGCCTGCTGCGGAGCATTTCAAACTACTCTGCCAGCATGAGACTTTCTGATATATTCCCTCAATTCCCTTTCGCCAGGGGGATTCAATGAGGAGTTAGACACATACACCTGGTTATAACAGATCACACTCACATTTCTGGTTTGTTTCTTCCCCCTCTCACCTCTTCCTCCCTTCCCCTTACGTCTCCCCCCCACTACAAACAGGTCTGTCTCTACTCTACTGGTCTGGAGTGGTATAGTAAATATATTGTTTTTATATATATATATATATATATATATATATATATATATATATATATATATATATATATATATATATATATATATACACAGACATATATACATATATATACACAGACATATATACATATTGCATGATCCATCATTAGGTGCACCCCACTTGATATCCACACCATGAGGGACACACACATATACATCCATTGCATACCAATCAGGAGGAAGGCAGCACCAATTTTATCATTACTGTTCATTATTATTATTAATTCTTTACACTACAGCCTCTAGAGGGCAGCAGACCAGTAGAAGGAGCAGCCAGCTCCAAGCGCGTATCACCACTGCAGTCCTGTTTGACAAGATTCCAGCCCTGCCTTGGTCCAATCAGATGCCGGCGACATCACGTCCTGTTCCACGGTCCACGCTGGTCAGTGTGGAGCTTCCTGGTTCCTTGCTTCTGGAGAAACACTGTGATCCATTCCAGCCAGCTGCCTAATCCTTTCCAGCTATCCGGAACAGCAGTGGGACCCACAGAGCCATGTGGAATGCCAGGAATGCACTTTACTTTGACGAGCATGTATCTTCTATCATCTTGTAAGTGTTTTTAACCTTATCCTATTAAATTCATCATTTTAATACTACACTCCAGTCGGCGCCTCCCCCTCCCTGTTTTTTCCTTAGATTGGAGCCTGTGTCCTTGTTGTGTGGGATACGTTTAATTGTTTTGGTGACACATTTAATAAAAGCAGAAACACTTGGATATGAATAGATAGAGGGAGATTTCTGGGACTTTTTCTTAAGTTTGTCAGGATCAAACATGGATAGAATATTAGACGATTATAGTATATATAGAAGGTTCATCCCCATTGAGCAATCTATCTAAATCTAACTAATCAATAAGGTCACATTGATCAATAAGATCAGTGCGATTGCTTTCTTCTTATAAAAGAGTGAGGTCACGAGGAGCCCTATAATCCTGTATGGAGAGTTTTTCCTCAAAGTTCTGATCAGATGTCCTATCATAAGATAGTCTTAAAAAATTATTTTTCGTCCAAATAAATTTATTAATCTCAGAGGTTGGACAGAAACTCAGGCCCGAAGCTGGGCCTCCTCCAACAACAGAGGGACAGATAAATAGCTTTTAATCCTGCTTCATTGTGGAAGATGGGTGTTTGAGGTAAGGCTTGATACCCTTGCTTGTTTTTACACGATCGGGGTCCAGAGGAGAATTGGGTAAAAAATAAAAAATAAATAAGGTGAAGAATTGGAGACAGAACTACCAGAGGTAGACGCGGCCATTTTTTTAATGTAATAATAATTTGTATGGGGTCTCCCCATCGTCTGTTTTTAACATTTGTACAATAAAAAAAGAAAGGGGTTGTGCACATGGACGGCTGCAGATGCCTGTGCGCATCAATGCGCATGCGGCGGCGTGCACGCGCAGGAGAGCACCCATAACGCCAGTTGGCGCCAGCCGGCCTATTTAAAGAAGTGCTCTGCCCCCAGACCGGTGCTGACTGGTCTTCAGCTTTACCCTGATACCTGAACCCTGCTACTACCTGCTTGTTACCTGTTGATGAACCTGGCTTGCCTTGACCCTGCTTCTGGATCCTGTTTCTGCTTTGACTACCGGTTTCTGATCCTGGCTTCCCATTGGACTCTGTTTATGCCTACTGCCTTGTACTGCACTGCTTGCCTGTTACAGACCCGGCTATCCATGTGACTTCACTTCTGCCTGCTGCCTTGTACCCTGCTGCCCACCTGTTACCGAACCTGGCTACCCTTGAGACTCTGCTCCTGCCTCTGGCGTTCTTCCTCATTACTTTGCAAGTGCCTGCAAACACAGTCCTGCAACCTGCTGCGACTTCTTGCTGCAAGTATTCCAGGGACTTTACATCACCTAACGTTCCAGCAGCACAGTTCTTGCAGAGTGCCTCCTTAAGCCCAGCTGATTCTTGGCGCAGCACCGCTTATCCTGATCTGATGGGTTCCCTGCTCATCCAAGATCGCATCCTCCGCCACAAGTCTCCGGGTCCGCAGCTGCAGGCACTCGTGTTCCTCCTGGCCCTCGGCTCCCACTGTACCACTTCCAGTGGGACCTGGACTGGAGATACAAGAGAGGCCGACCTCCTCATTTCAGTCTTCAACCAGGTACATGACAGTACTAGTCAGTCTGTAATGGAGTCTGAAAGGAAGGTCTCTCTTCTGTCAACCCTTTGCCGGACTGTTACCGTACTTTCTCATGCGGTGCAAAGGTTGCATAAGGATTTTGTTCAACTTCACGACCAACTACAGTCAATATCCAGTCCGGTCTCCACCTCTGAATCTACAAGAGTCATGGATTCTGCTGCACGAATCGCAACTTGTAACCATGTGGGACTTTCTTACCCTCCTGAGCCTAGAGTACCTTTACCCGAGCGCTATTCCAAATGGAATAGTTCTGCACTACGTTTTCAGTTTCGTCTCGGCCTATCAGAAGCTATCAAGGATGAACTGGCCAGGGTGGATGCATCCACCTCCTTGGATGACTTGATTCATCTCTGCATTCTGATTGATCACGGCCTGCGTGAAATATAGTCCGAGAGAGCCGGAAACCTTCATTTGTTACCTGCACAGCCCAAGGTCCAGTTACCTCCTTCCTCTGCAACTATGCCTAAAGACACAGCCAATGTTAAGAGAGTCGCACACACCAGTTTCCCGAGACCTCCTCTGTCCAAACAGGAGCGATCTCGTTGTCACCAGCTCAAACTCTGGCTTTACTGTGGCGATGAAGGACATTTTCTGCAATGTTGTCCCCGAAGACACCTTAGGAGATCATCTCCTCCACCTCATACGGTTGCTTCCCTAAATCCTGAGCAGAACCACACCTTGCTGCCAATCTCTCTCCAGTATGCAGGAAAGACTCTCACAGTTTCTGCCATTGTGGACTCAGGGGCCTGTAGCTGTTTTGTGGACTCTTCTTTCGCAACCATGCATGAACTACCCTTATGTACCAAGAAAAACAGCTTCTCGCTTCACCTAGCTGATGGTACGGGCATTAAATCTGGACCTGTTACGCTAGAGACTGTACCTATTCCCTGTTTTACCACTTCTGGACATTGGGAGCTCCTTCGTCTTGATGTCATCACATCCCCACTTTTTCCTGTTATTCTTGGGCAACCCTGGCTGAGGGCACATAATCCTGTCATCAATTGGTCATCTGGAGAAGTGTCTTTTGCAAGGAGTACTGCTTCCCTCCTATACCCAGTTCCAGAGAGCCACTCCTCTGCATCAGCGCAGATTCTGAGACTGTTAAACTTGTGCCATCCATTTATCATGAATACCTGTATGTTTTCAACAAGAAGAATGCTGACACTCTCCCCCCTCACAGACCGTATGACTGCCCTATTGAACTTTTGCCTGGCATTGAAATTCTCTTTGGCAGAATCTTTCCCCTCTCTGAGCTTGAACTGGAGGAACTTCGAAAGTGCATTAAGGAAAACCTTGATAAGGGCTTTATCTGGCCTTCCTCTCAGTGGCGTCTCCAGCTTTCATATTTAGGGGGGGCACATGGGGGGACAGGGACAAAAGTAGGGGGGCAACTATAAAATGCATATATATATATATATATATATATATATATATATATAGAGAGATATATATATATATATATATATATATATATATAGATCTATAGATATATAGATCTATAGATCTATATATATAGATCTATAGATATATATAGAGATATATATATAGAGATATATATACTGGGGCCCTTTACTACGACCCCACAACGGCCCTTTCACATGTTCTGCAGTGAGCTCCCTTCCTACTGTATTGGGCCCCCCCCCCAGGGTGGCAGAAAACAAGATATATATGTCACCAGCATACCAAGAAAATATAAGGATCCAAAGCAGTGGGAGAACTATCAGGGTTGCAAAGGTTGTCTTGCCTCTGGGCCCTGGTGTTCTGCCACTGTGGGGTTTCCCAGCCTCCTCTTGCTGTCCTGCCCCTGCTATTGACTGCTCTGGTCTGCCATCTCTTGGAATTTACAGACTGGTTCTCCTGTCCTAAGGATGGGAGAAATCAGTCTGTTTTTTCAGTAACTGAGAGTCCTGGTGGAGTCCTTCCTGCAACAGAGAGAGGGGGAGGAATCACCCGCAGGAGCTGACTGGGGACTCTCACCCTCTTAGACATTGATTTTTTGTAAAAAAAAAAATGTTTTTTTTTTTATTTGGGGGCGCATGGTGGGGCACAGCATAATGTTGGGGGGGTCAGGGCCCCCTCTGCCCCCCCCCCTAGGGACGCCATTGCTTCCTCTTCCCCCGCTGGAGCGGGAATATTCTTTGTTGAAAAAAAGGATCACACACTCCGGCCTTGTGTTGATTACCGGGACTTAAATAAAGTAACGATTAAGAACCGGTACACCTTGCCACTCATCCCTGAACTGTTTCAGAGAGTGCAAGAAGCACGTGTTTTCTCCAAATTGGATCTAAGAGGAACATATAACCTGATCAGAATTAAAGAAGGACCTGAGTTGAAAAAGACGGCCTTGAAGAGGAGGCGGAGCCTAGTGGAGCAGACATGCATTGTTAGAGCTCCACACCGCTGAGGAGAAAAGAGAAGGACAAATCGGAGCCTGCAGGCTCAAAAGGTATCAATTTGAACCTTTTTGCCCCAGGGAACAAACTGTCAAAGTTTGGGCAGGAAATATGGTACTGGGAGGAAACCGTGGCAGAAATAAAAATCACCTCACAAAGAGCTCACAGGCATTCACTGCAGCTGAAGCAGCTCCAGTCACTTCACAAGATACAGCATCAGGGCGCTCTCACAGACAGAAAATGTCACACCAAGACTCTCCATTTGAGTCAGATACAGAACAAATCCTCTCACAAACTTCTCCACAAGCCTCCTCAGTATCCCCAGTAATATTATTACAATTTGAAAAGATGCTTCATAAGGCTTTAAAACAAACCTCAGACCAAATAACAAAAAGCCTAACCAAAGAAATAAGAGAGCTGGGAAACCGCACCGCAGCCTTAGAAATAAAAATGGATGAAATTGAAATTACAACCCAAGAAAATATAACAGAATTGGAACAATTAAAAAAAGAGAATGTAATACTTCAAACTAAGCTCGAAGATTACGAAAATAGAGCCAGACGTTCAAACTTGCGCATAAGGGGAATACCTGAAACTGTGACAGACCTGCAATCTACTATTACTGCTCTATCACAAGAACTAAAGCCAGATATCCCTATTGAACGTTTAGAACTGGACAGAGTACACAGAGCCCTCACAGCCAAAAAGAAAGATGGACCCCCACGTGATATAATCACAAAATTTAATTATTACAGAACGAAAGAACAAATACTAATTGCTGCAAGAGAAAAAAAGGAACTTAATTTTCAAGGACACAATTATCACATTTTTGCTGACCTATCCCAACTTACTATTACTAAAAGACGATCCATGAAACCCCAACTAATGGAACTGCAACGCCACAACATTATGTATCAATGGGGCTTCCCCTTTTCAGTCAGATTTAACTACCAAGGTACAATTTACAGAAGCAGATCAGCAGATGAACTACAACAAACCCTTTTAAAATTAAATCTGACAGAACCCACAAGCAGCAACACTCCCACACGCAGAAGAATGGCATCATCTTCACCTTCAGGCAGCACCCAGAAAATTTCAGAACAAAATGGGAATCATCATTCTCACAAAAGAGGCCGTTATGCCACATCATCCATGGACCAAGAAGATTCAATGGACTGACATCCTAATTCCTGATATCTCTTCATTTATTATACTAAGAGATGGTTCTCTATAAAAAACCTATATTTATAACTGAATGTAACTGCATTCTGATGTTACATTCCAGTTATATTTCTTATTACTTCTGATTCATATAGCCTTAGAATATATAAGTGAAATAAGGAAATTCTTGTTCAGTTATATATTATCAGGTAATAACAATAGATTTATTACTTTTTAGGACAAATATGTTCAATAATCCAGAAGTAAAGGAAGCTTTTTCTTTCTTTTCTTAAAACAAATATATTATTACCTAACTAGTTCCTAGAATTATGTTTTTGTTTATTCTAATCTGAAGCAATACAACCTCAATTTTATGAGTTAACATATCTAAACAGTTACATATGAATAAAATATGTAATTGTTTACTCTAAAAGGGTTAAAATCCCAAAATAATTCAAACTATCTTCATCCATACCAAAGTTATTAACAGTACCTTTCTAACTGAATTATTTAGCCTAGGGCAAGACTAACCATATACAACCACCCTGGAATAAATAATTTCAACAAAAACTATATTCTGCACTCCAATTAATGAAACATCATTTTGATGTCTTTTGACATAGCACTTCTCTCCTGTAAGCGGAAGATCCGTGTACCCCCATTAGCCCTCCTCATTCTCCCAACCATATTATGTGGGAGTGTGACGAAGGCACTTATTCCCTTGAGAGAGATATTTATTCTCTTTCACGGGTAAATTGTGATTACTTGCAAAAAATAATTTATACAATGTATCATCTAATCTCATATGTTTTTTGTTTACTCTTTACTCCAGAATTCACTGGTTTCTTTTCTATCTATTCATCTCTTCAGTCCACACAGGTTGATCTGCGCAGTCAGCTCTGCATAACAAAAAGTAAGTCAAAACTATTTGATCTATTGCCATGGCACCACTGAATATACTTTCCCTGAATGTTCAGGGAATAAATGTCCCTCAAAAAAGGACCAAAGCCTTCCGTACTTTCCATAACAAGAAGGCTCACATAGTATGCCTCCAAGAAACACACTTCACCAAAGATTCTACTCCAAAATATATTTCTCCTTTTTATCAACAAATTTACACGGCTTCTGCCTGTACCAAGCAAAGGGGAACTCTAATTGCATTTCACCGATCCACACCATTCACCTTATCATCAGAAATTAAAGACCCAGAAGGTAGATACCTGATACTCATGGGTTATATAATGGATACAGCAATCACGGTGATTTCCTACTACGCTCCTAACAAACAACCTACACCATTCCTCTCACATATATTACAAGTGATTAATACACACAAAATAGGAACAGTGATAATGTGCGGGGATTCAAACCAGGTCCTCCTCCCATTTCTAGATAAATCACCTTTTACACCATCCAAAATAACCTCTAGATTACCTTTTTCTCAACTTCTTTCCAAATACAATCTGGTAGATTCATGGAGAGAAAGTAACCCAATGAAAAAGAAATTCACTTATTTCTCACACCCTCATCAAACCTTCACCTGAATAGATCATATTTTTCTAACAATAGGAATGATACCAGAAATTATTGCATCAGATATAATTCCAATTCCGTGGTCTGACCATAATGCAGTATACACTACTATAGCCTCAGCCATACCAAAAGCACATGACCCAACGTGGTACTTACCGGACATAATGCTCAAACACCCACTACATCAGATGGCCATTGAACAAGCTTTAAAGGAATACATATCAATTAATAATACAACAGACATCTCCCCAATAACACTGTGGGAAGCTCATAAGCCTGTCTTGCATGGTACAATACAAAGACAAATGGCACTATTTAAACGGGAACGCAAAAATCTAGCAAAAAAACTAGAACTCAATTTTAATGCAGCCTACATATCATTTCAAGATAATCCATCTCAGAGTACAAAATCTCATCTGGAAAAATCTAGATTGGAATACGATCTATTTCTCACTGAGTCAGTTGATAAATCCCTCAAACGCTCCAAACACAATTTCTACATGAATACAAACAAACCAGGTACATATTTGGCTCGGGCATTAAATTCAACTAACAAATCTTTCAAACCAATACGTTTGAAATTATCAAAAAATGTTTACACTTGTAATCCAGTTAAAATAGTCCATAAATTTCACTCACATCTCGCAACTTTATACAAGACAAACAATGAATTTAATCCTACAGAGGCTGAATCCTTCTTCTCAAAAATAACCTTACCTGAGTTATCTCAGAATCAAAAAAGCAGTTTGGATGAGCCTATAACTACAGATGAAGTTGCTAACGCCATAAAATACCTAAAACTTAACAAAAGACCAGACCCAGACGGCTACTCGACTTTATACTATAAAACATTCTCAGAAATACTCTCTCCCATTCTCACTGAAACTTTTAACAAACTTCTAGATGGACATTCTTTTCGGCAAGAAACACTAATGGCAATTGTTTGTATGATCCCAAAACCCTTTTCTGATGATACTTCCTGTGTGAATTATCAGCCTATCTCTCTGTTAAACCTCGATATTAAATTATTAGCAAAAATAATAGCAAAACGCCTCAATAGCATTATAGGAAAATTAATACATAGAGATCAAGTAGGCTTCATGCCAAATAGACAGGCAGGCGATAATATACGCAGGGCAGTGTTATTGGCACATATTGCTAAAAAACGGAAAATCCCTTTATGTTTTCTATCTCTCGATATTAAGAGGGCATTTGACACAGTATCCTGGCAATATATGCAATATTCATTACAAAAATGGGGTTTTGGACCCCACTTTTTAACATGGATCAAAGCATTATATAATAAACCCAAAGCCTATATAAAATATGCTGGATACAAATCTGAAGCCTTTAATATCGAAAGAGGTACCCGACAGGGTTGCCCATTATCTCCCTTATTATTTGCCCTTATACTCGAACCCATGGCCCAATACATCAGAACAAACCAAACTATAACTGGCATTGAAGTAGGAGGTATTACACACAAATTATGTATATTTGCAGACGATATATTACTTTTTCTATCATCACCACAGGTCTCTGGTCCTAACTTAATACCAGCTCTTGATGGATTTGCAGCCCTATCCGGCCTTATGATTAATCCTAAGAAATGCCTAGTGCTTAATATTTCACTCACAAACATGGAATTGATCCCGGCTAGGGCTGCACTCCCATTCACATGGGCAGAAAAATCAATCCCATATCTTGGAATTCATTTAACAGCATCTCATTCTGACTTATTCTCAAACAATTATCCTCCTGTATTAAGACAGATCACAAATCTAATAAAACAATGGTCGCAACTTCCTTTATCCTGGATAGGGAAGATTAATGCAATCAAAATGACTATTCTACCCAAATTGCTTTATCTATTCAGAGTCCTCCCTATTCCAATTCCTTCCTATTTTTTGAGAATAGTACAAAAAAGAGCAACTTTGTTTATATGGGGCTCTTCTAAACCACGTATACCTATACACACACTACATCTTCCCAAAAATAAAGGAGGCCTGGGATACCCTAATTTTACTAACTACTACAGAGCAGCACATTTGGCCAGTCTGTCCAAATACCATGCAAAACAGGAAATCCCATTATGGGTATTTATAGAGGCTTCAGAAAATGACCCTCTATTAATATCAAATTTATTATGGCTTGATCCTAAAGACCGCTTTAAAATTCATAATCCCATAACTAAACACTTCTTATCGCTCTGGGATAAACTAAAAACCAAATATCAGTTACAATCTCCACACAATCCTCTCCTTTCTTTTATCAGAAATCCGGCCTTTTATCCGGCATGGATCTACCCAAATTCTTTTAAAGCTTGGACAACATCAGGCATTCAGACACTAAATGACTTCATAGCATCTAAATCATTCCTTTCATTCCCATCGCTTAGAGAAAAATATGATCTACCAAACTCTGAGATATTTAGATATCTCCAAATCAAAAATTTCTATACACCATTCCTAAAGGGGGATACACCATTATCCCAATTATCCATTTTTGAATCAATCTGTACAAAAGATCCATTTGCTAAAGGTACAATTTCATCACTTTATAATCAATTATATGGAGTAGCAAATCTTAATAGACCCTCTTACGTTCAGCGGTGGGAGGAGGACCTGGGACGAACTTTAGAAGACACGGACTGGTCCAACATATGGCTCACATCTAAGTCATCTTCACCCAACATCTTAGCACTGGAGACAAATTATAAAGTCCTAACTCGCTGGTACCTTGTACCCGCTAGAGTGGCAAAATATTCACCTAATACCTCAGCTCTTTGTTTTCGAGGATGCCCAGAAATAGGCACATATTTACACATATGGTGGACGTGCCCAGTAATCCAAACCTTCTGGAAGGAAGTCTTCGTGATTGCATCTAAAATATTTAAAAAAATAATACAACCAGATCCATATTTAACTTTACTTAATCTAAAACCGGAATGGTTAACACTCTCTCAATTCAAACTTATGATCCAACTAATAACGGCTGCAAAACAAACAGTGGCCAAGGCATGGAAATCTCCTACATTGGTACTAGCAGAAACAATTCACAGAATGAATAATACAATGTCCCATGCTAAGATGGTAGCCATCGATCAAAATCAAATTCAAAAATTTGAAAAACTTTGGCATCCTTGGATAAAACAACAGTTCTTGTCAAACTTCAATGACTGTCCTGTTGCCATGGTAACAGATTAAATGACTTACAGAGACACCCATTCTAAGGCTTCAAAGAGAACTAAAAAGAATAATAAACTGACGAGCGGGACAACCTTGTGGACCATACCTCTACCTTTCAACCCTTTTTCTTCTTTCTCTTTCCTTTTCTCCACCTTACAATTAAAGCTCATTATCAGAATTGATTTGACCTATATACACTCTACTTGTAAACAATATGTATAGTAGGTATAAATCATTTAAATACCTACAAAAGTAACTAAGGAAATTATATATATCTTTAATTTAGGTCTACGTGAACCCAATGTTTAATATTTGAAATTTCATGATATTTACCTATATAAACCCTACTGTAAAACAATGAGCTTACTTTATAGATCCTTGTAAACTTACTTTATGTATCTTTATAACATTGTATACTCAATAAACTTCTTTTGACAAGGAAAAAGACGGCCTTTAGGTCTTGTTTTGGGCACTTTGAATACCTGGTGATGCCCTTCGGACTCTGTAATGCACCAGCTACCTTCCAGCATTTTGTGAATGTTTTTTTTCAGGACTTCCTTGATGTATTTTCTATTGTCTACTTGGATGACATACTAATCTTCTCCTCCTCCCTTGAATCACATCGAGTCCATGTTAAAAAGGTACTAGACAGACTAAGGAAACATCACCTTTATGCCAAAGCTGAAAAGTGTGAGTTCGAGAAACTTACCATCCAGTTCCTGGGCCTCATTATTTTCGCAGATGGGATTGCCATGGACCCACAGAAAGTTTCTGCAGTACTCGACTGGCTGGCTCACACTGATAAAAAGTCAATGCAGCGGTTCGTGGGAATTTCTCATTTCTACAGGAAGTTTATCAAGAACTTCTCAGGTATCATATCCCCTATTACGCAATTAACCAGATCATGCACAATTTTCACATGGACTGTAGAAGCTCAAGCTGCTTTTGAGAGATTAAAGGGCCTTTTCACATCTGAACCCATTTTGAAACACCCTGCCCCTTCCTTGCCTTATGTTCTCGAGGTTGATGCCTCCAAGATTGCTGTGGGAGCCATACTGTCTCAACGACAGGGGATAAAATCCTTACTCCATTCTGTCGCCTTCTTTTTCAGAAAACGAAGTGCCTCAGAAAGGAACTATGACATGGGTGATCGGGAGTTACTGGATATTAAATCTGCCTTGGAAGAATGGCGCTATCTTCTTGAAGGAGCAGCACATCCCATTCTTGTGTTCACCGACCACAAGAACCTTGAATATTTAAAAGAAGTCAAGAGATTAAGACCCCGCCAGGCCAGATGGGCCCTCATTTTTACAAGATACTGCTTCCATATTACCTATCGGCCTGGATCCAAGAATGGGAAGCCTGACGCCCTTTCTCGTATGTTCCAAGACACAGAGCTTCTCTCTGAGCCCGATACCATTCTACCGGCTAAAAATTTTCTTCTGTTACAGATGGACCTCATTCCTCAAATCAAGTCAGCAGTTCAGAACCATTCTCCACCTCAAGAACTCCACCTTCAGCTGAAAGAAGGTCTCTACTTTTCATGGCGAACAGATCTTCATTACTGAGCAATTACCGTCAGCAGTTCTTTACATGTGTCACGACCATCCCTTGGCAGGTCATTTCGGAGCGCATAAGACATCAAATCTGGTCCTTCACTCCTTCTGGTGGCCAAACCTGGTGCAAGATTGCAGGAACTATATTAAGTCCTGCACAACGTGTCTTCAGAACAAGACTGATAGAGTCAAAAGTTGGGGTCTGTTGGAACCCCTTCCTGTCCCTGATAAATTATGGACCATGATCACCATGGACTGACCGTGGGGTATAATTCACTTCACGATTTTGGAAATCCTTATGTGAAGCTTTGGGCATTAAACACTGTTTGTCATCTGCATACCATCCACAGACTAACGGTCAACTAGAGAGGACAAACCAGACCCTGGAGCAGTATTTGCATTGCTTTTCTTCGTTTGCACGAGACCACTGGGTCTCTCTGTTGCCATTAGCGGAGTTCGCATATAATAACTCTATACACTCTGCAATCAAACAAACTCCCTTTTTTGCAAACTATGGGTTTCACCCATCTTTTTTGCTTGATGTTCCCCAGGAATCTTCAGTTCCGGCAGTACAGGATCGTTTGGAGTTCTGGAGGTCCAACAACCAACTCCTACAAGAAACCATCACCAAGTCCCAGGAAAATAATAAAGGGTTCTATGACAGGAGGAGAAGGGATAACCTGGACCTTAAACCAGGAGATAAAGTATGGCTTTCCACCACGAACCTAAAGTTGGCCTGTCCCTCTAAAAAACTTGGACCAAGGTATATTGGCCCATTCCCAGTAAAGAAGAGGATTAATGCTGTTGCCTTCAAGCTCAACCTGCCAGCAAGTTTGAAGATTCACCCGGTATTTCACTTATCTCTCTTAAAACGATCCATGGTTGACCCCTTCCCTGTTTGAGAACCTGAGATTCCTCCACCCTTGCTTGTTGAAGGTAATGAAGAGTTTGAGGTTGAGGCTGTTATGGACTGCAGGAAGAGAAGAGGCCAGACCCAGTTTTTAGTTAAATGGAAGGGCTATGGCCCTGAAGATAATTCGTGGGAACCCTCTTCCAATGTACATGCTCCACAATTGATTCGGGCTTATTTTCAGCTTCACCCGGAAAAGAGATCCCTAGTGGGCATCCGGAGGCTGCCCGTAAGGGGGGGGGCAACGTAACAGAACTAGTAGTTCCCGTTTGGTGTGCACTCATGCGCACACGGACGGCTGCAGATGCCTGTGCGCATCAATGCGTGGTGGATGGCGTGCACGCGCAGGAGCGCGCCCATAACGCCAGTAGGTGCCAGCCGGCCTATTTAAAGAAGTGCTCTGCCCCCAGACCAGTACTGACTGGTCTTCAGCTGTACCCCGATACCTGAACCCTTCTATTACCTGCTTGTTACCTGTTGATGAACCTGGCTTGCCTTGACCCTGCTTCTGGATCCTGTTTCTGCTCTGACTACCAGTTTCTGATCCTGGCTTCCCATTGGACTCTGTTTATGCCTACTGCCTTGTACTGCACTGCTCGCCTGTTACCAGACCCGGCTATCCATGTGACATTGCTTCTGCCTGCTGCCTTGTACCCTGCTGCCCGCCCATTACCGAACCTGGCTACCCTTGAGACTCTGCTCCTGCCTCTGGCGTTCTTCCTCATTACTTTGCAAGTGCCTGCAATCACAGTCCTGCAACCTGCTGCTACTTCTTGCTGCAAGTATTCCAGGGACTTTACATCACCTAACGTTCCAGCACCACAGTTCTTGCGGAGTGCCTCCTTAAGCCCAGCTGATCCTTGGCGCAGCACCGCTTATCCTGATCTGATGGGTTCCCTGCTCATCCAAGATCGCATCCTCCGCCACAAGTCTCCGGGTCCGCAGCTGCAGGCACTCGTGTTCCTCCTGGCCCTCGGCTCCCACTGTTCCGATTCTAGCGGGACCTGAACTGGAGATACAAGAGAGGCCGACCTCGTCATTTCAGTCTCCAACCAGGTACGTGACAGGGGTTTTTGGGACTTTGAGTGGTGCACAAGACACGTGGTAGGAGAAATTTTAAAATTGTTTAATTGCCATATATACAAAGCATACCTCATAAACATATGATACATGGTTAAACATGAGTATTATTATCTATGTATAAATGGCATACAAAAAAGAAGAATTCATATATATATATACACACATGCACGCATCTGAAATTGCATAGTATCCCATGGAAGTAATTAGTATACAAAGCCAATGCTTATAGAATAATGTATACAAATGGGTTATAAGATACAAATGAATCACAGTTGAGGTCAAGCCATGTGTTGGGAACATGATGACATTGATAGGCTTGATGCGTTTCATGGCCAGTCGCCACTCATCAGGAGCAAACACATAGCATATCTGAAAAAATGAAAAAGGTACCAAATAGGATTTAATGTTTTGCCCAGATAGTAAGAAACAAGGTAGGGGCAAGGGGAAACAAGATGTGTATCTCCCTGGAACACATACGTATAAATTGTTCTAGATAAGCAGTGTTGCAAGTCAGGATCTGTGAGGCAAGTCTGTCCCGGGAGCTGAGGGAATGAACCCAGTTGCGCCTGGGGTGCACAGGGGCACAATCTGTGACTGCTGTGTTCACTGGACCCAGGGGAACTGAGAAAGTGGTACCAGGACACTGTGATTGTCCCAGATACCATGTGATTGCTGTAACCAACCACAGCAATCACATCCTCCCTCACCAGGTAAATAACTGTTGTGAATTGCAGCCATTCATGATTCATTAGTTACTATTGTGATGCTGTGATTGGTCACAGTAAGCACATGGTGTACAGGGCCAATCACATAGCACTGTACCATGTTATAGTTGTGGTCAATCACAACATTACAATAGTAAACAGGAGTAAAACAAGAATCAAGATTGAAAGCCATTCATGACAGTTAAAATTATTGTTGTGACAGTGATCATCACTGTATGTCAGAAGGTGGAGTACTCACCAAGACCGAGATGCAGAGAGCAGTTCACTCTTACGACTGAGCGCACTCCACCCCCTGGAGATGGTACAGAGGGTGAATGGCACAAAGAGGCACAAGCTACCAGCAGGCTGGGCAGGACTTGCGTGAAGATCAGCGTGGCACTTGGTAGCTGTGCAGGAACAGGTAACTGGAGCTGGAGAGAGGTGAAGTCAGAACAGGCCGAAGGTCAAACACCAGGAGACAGTCCGTAAGAAGGCTGGAAGCCAAGGTAAATCCGGGATCACAGGCAGAGGGTCAAGGCACAGGAGACTGAAGGCAATCCGGGTCACAAGCAGAGAGTCAATGCTCAGGAGACTGAAGGTAATGCGGGTCACAGGCCGAGGGTCAAACACCAGAGAAGTAAGCGAAGTCCATTAAACAAGCCAGAGGTCATGTCCAGGAGAAGTTCAAGGCAGGTCGAGGTCAATCCGGGTCACAACAGGTAATCAGCAAAACCGGAAGCAGGAAAAGGTACACAGGAAGCTGAAGACAAACCAGCGATTTGCCTGAGGGAGGAGGCAGCTTTTATAGGCAGCAAGGAGGTCACATTATGCGTGTACTAGTGCGCATGTGCGTGCGCCGTTCATTGGGGCAACAAACGTGTGTGCGCCGAAGCTTCGTTCCGCCACGCAAACGTGCAGGAAAATGAAGGGACTGGCAGGATGGGTTCTGAATCCTTCTCTGACACTGTAACAAGAAATCACATTTGGTGGAGGGGGGGGATTGTTGTGTGGGGTTGTTTTTCAGGGGTTAGGCTTGGCCCCTTAGTTCCAGTGAAGGCAATTCTTAAGGCGTCAGCATATCAATACATTTGGGACAATTTCATGCTCCAAGTGCACAAAGCAAGGTCCATAAAGACATAGATGACCAAGTTTGGGGTGGAGGAACTTGACTGGCCTGCACATAATCCTGACCTCAACCCGATAGAATACCTTTGGTATGAATTAGAGTGGAGACTGCGAGCCAGGCCTTTTTATCCAGCATAAGTGCCTGACCTCACAAATGTGCTTCTGGGAGAATGGTCAAACATTCCCATAGACAACCAAACCTTGTAGACACAGCCTTCCCAGAAGAGTTGAAACTGTTATAGCTCCAAATGGTGGGCCAACTCAATATTGAATTCTACGGACTAAGACTGGAATTCCAATAAAGTTCACGTAAAGGCAGGCGTCCCAATACTTTTGACAATATAGTGTATTGGATATTGGATCACAAATTGAGCTAGCCAGTGGATTAGTGGACACATATTTGCATCGTCATTTTACTAGCCTACTGTTGTACATCCAAGATACGCCTGACCTCTGACTGTTAAAAAATATCACCATACCCATAGGGTGTTTGTTGGTTGCCATTGACATTAAGGCACTATATTGTAGCATCTCACATAATCTTGGCCGTAAGTCTGTGGAAAGTTTTTATTTAAGAGAGAGAGAGACTATGCCTCTCGGCCCTTTAGTCAATTTATTCTTCAGCTTCTGGCTTCTGGCATAGTAACCAATAATGTGCTTTTGTTTGACAGATTTATGTTTGGCAGCTCCCACTTCCTCCAGGTACAGGGGGTAGCTATGGGCACAAGTTGTGCACCATCATATGCCAACCTGTACCTGGGGGGTAGGAGCTGGCCTTGTTCTCAAATGAGGCACTTGTGAGTTATCTATCCAGCATATTATGATAGTATAGATATATTGACGATTTTCTGATGCTATGGTCAGGAAGTGAGGTAGAGGTAAATGAGTTTATGTCAATTATAAACCAGAGCACCTTTAATCTAAAATTCACAATGTTGTATAATAAACAGAATATTCCTTTTTTTGACATTTACATTTTACCTCCAGAGGGGGGCACTATAGGGACATTTTTATACTGTAAACCTATGGCCAGGAATACTGTCTTACATGCTCAAAGCAAGCATCCCTGTTGCAAAGTATTCCTTACAGCCAAAACCTATGGCTGAGAAAGAATTGCTATAATGAGGAAACTGTTAAAAAAGAAACACATGCTCTAAACTTAAGGTTATTAGGCAGGGGCTATACAAAACCTTAAGAAAGTGTATAGAAGAGCAGTAGGAAACAGTAGACTCTTTTTAGAAGAACTATTAAAAAGGAAGAATGACAGTAAGGTTGATCACTACATTTTTCAACCACCATGCACAAATCTGAAATATAGTACAGAAATACTGGCATTAATAGATTTATCCAGTTCTCGAGCAGTCACAGGCCCTCGCTCGTAGCACTGCAAGTCAAGTAATCCTTGCTGGAACTGCTGAAGGTGGAAGTCGGCCTATGCGGTGGATAGTCCAAAACGAGGCTTGGATAGCATATGGCAGAGCAGCATAGGGCGATGATGTCACAAGGGTGTGACGCATTTCCGAGCATACGCGCTGCATGTGTTATGGCAACTGCACTCCTTTTTCAAACATAATTTTGGGCTATCCACCGCACGGCCGAATTCCACCTTCAGTGGTTCCAGCAAGGACTGCTTGACTTGCAGTGCTACGAGCGAGGGCCTGTGACTGCTCGCCGCCCCATCTTGTTGGGATATCCACTCTGATGTGCCTGATACACCTCTCCCCACCGTACCAGCTGAATAGTGGAGGAACTGTGACCTGGTTACCCTTCCTGCTCCTGGGATGTATCCAACAACAGATGTGCTCGTTTTTATGTTCTCTCATGTGAGTTGCTAATTGTCCACTATTATTAAAATATTGAAAATTCTGCACTTAGAGGTGCCTCTCTTTCTTGTCTATCCTCAGTTACACTGAAAATTTGCTTCTGTTCCTATCTGGTGGCAGCCCTGAGTACCTGGACCCTATCTATGGCTAATATATGGACTCTAGTCTGCTTAGAGTTATTAGTGCATTGCGCATTTTACTTGTTTTTTTTGTTTTACTATATATATATATATATATATACAGTGGGGACGGAAAGTATTCAGACCCCTTTAAATTTAAAGCCATTTGCTAAAATCGTTTAAGTTCATTTTTTTTACTCATTAATGTACACACAGCACCCCATAATTGTCAGAAAAACACAGAATTGTTGACATTTTTGCAGATTTATTAAAAAAGAAAAACTGAAAAATCACATGGTCCTAAGTATTCAGACCCTTTGCTGTGACACTCATATATTTAAGTGTAGCACTATAGAAAAAGCATAATTAGAAAGTCCATAAAAAGAATTTTCAGGTTCTCTGAAGCAGTCAAAAACAATTCACAGCAGATCTCTGTAGATATAGAGGGAGAAGAGGCCCATCACCATCACCCAAACACACTGACCCTTACTGTCAGCAGGTGGGTTATATAGCATAACATTATTGGATGGTAACCCCAGGAAACAAACGTTTCTTTATCCCAAGCTCCTCACTCCAATGGTGGACTCAAAATTGCGATAGAGACTGATAGCCAAGATGGTAAAGCCAACGAACATACTCCATATTTGCAGCAAAATATTAGGTATACATGTGAATGAAAAAAGATGAACTCATTGCGCAGACATTCCAAATAAGGATAAATTTATTAAGCACCGGTTCACAAATAAACACTCACACTTAGGCAATAGGTTAAAAACGAATGAGGAAAGCAACCAGCGCTTCCTACCACTGAGATGGCCGCAGCTCCTCCGTCCTCTCCGATGCGTTGCTCGTCCCTAAGCTCCGCCCGATGTTTTGTCACTATCGTGCGTCATCTGGGGCGTGGTTGTGACGTGCGACGTTCGGAAGTTATGTAGAGAGACGGAATCAGGAAGAATGGAAATTGTATGCGTTCCAAGAAAGCGGAAGTAGCTATCCTCCCACTCCTGGAACGCAAAGGCCAGAAACAGACTCGGGGCTACAACATTAGATGTGCTCCACAGTCATAAAATAACCAAAGGAATACATAAAATAATAAAAAATTGGATAAAAATATCCTCAGATCTATAAAAAGAAAGTGAATAGCATCTAAACTATTTACAAGTAATCACTTAAGATTAATGTCAAAAAATTATTTTCAGGCATTAGAAAAATTAGTTAAAAAACTCCAATAGCAAAATCATTGCGCAGTAAGACTGCGACAGAGCCATTGGATTATTAAATATATTAAAAAATAACAGTAAAGTCCCAATGGAATAAGAACTGCAAACTAACAAGGGTGGAAATTAAGCTAGTGGGAGAGATATTCTCGCATCTCGCGTAGAGAACCAAGAAGCAGCGCCATCCCATGGTAATGTACATACTCATGATAACGACCCAATAAAGTCAACACAATCTAAATAGGTCATAGGCAAGGGTCCAACTGTAATAAGTAAATGCATCTGTATCTAAGTAAATAAGCAGCAACCTAGCTATTAGGGATGAGCCGAACACCCCCCTGTTCGGTTCGCACCAGAACATGCGAACAGGAAACAAGTTCGTTCGAACACGCGAACACCGTTAAAGTCTATGGGACACGAACATGAAAAATCAAAAGTGCTAATTTTAAAGGCTTATATGCAAGTTATTGTCATAAAAAGTGTTTGCGGACCTGGGTCCTACCCCAGGGGACATGGATCAATGCAAAAAAAAGTTTTGAAAACGGCCGTTTTTTCAGGAGCAGTGATTTTAATAATGCTTAAAGTCAAACAATAAAAGTGTAATATCCCTTTAAATTTCATAGCTGGGGGGTGTCTATAGTATGCCTGTAAAGGGGCGCATGTTTCCCGTGTTTAGAACAGTCTGACAGCAAAATGACATTTCAAAGAAAAAAAGTCATTTAAAACTACTCGCAGCTATTGCATTGCCGGTCCGACAATACACATAAAAGTTCATTAATAAAAACGGCATGGGAATTCCCCACAGGGGAACCCTGAACCAAAATTTAAAAAAAAATGACATGGGGGTCCCCCTAAATTCCATACCAGGCCCTTCAGGTCTGGTATGGATATTAAGGGGAACCCCGGCCAAAATTTTAAAAAAATGACGTGGGGTCCCCCTAAATTCCATATTAAGGGGTTCCCCTTAATATCCATACCAGACCTGAAGGGCCTGGTATGGAATTTAGGGGGACCCCCACGTCATTTTTTTTTTTTTTCATTTTGGTTCGGGGTTCCCCTGTGGGGAATTCCCATGCCGTTTTTATCAATGAACTTTTATGTGTATTGTCGGACCGGCAATGCAATAGCCGCGAGTAGTTTTAAATTACTTTTTTTCCTTTGAAATGTCATTTTGCTGTCAGACTGTTCTAAACATGGGAAACATGCGCCTCTTTACAGGCATACTATAGACACCCCCAGCTATGAAATTTAAAGGGATATTACACTTTTATTGTTTGACTTTAAGCATTATTAAAATCACTGCTCCTGAAAAAAACGCCTTTTTAAAACTTTTTTTTGCATTGATCCATTTCCCCTGGGGCAGGACCCAGGTCCCCAATCACTTTTTATGACAATAACTTGCATATAAGCCTTTAAAATTAGCATTTTTGATTTCTCCCATAGACTTTTAAAGGGTGTTCCGCGGCATTCAAATTTGCCGCGAACACCCCAAATTGTTCGCTGTTCGGCGAACTTGTGAACAGCCGATGTTCGAGTCGAACATGAGTTTGACTCGAACTCAAAGCTCATCCCTACTAGCTATTATTAATAAATGCATTTATATCCCACTCGACGTTCATACCAAATGGGGTGTAAGTTTGGGCTAGATAAATCCATTTTGTTTAGGCAGATCCACGATGTTGGGGGCTACCTGAAATTTTAGTGGTGGAACGCCCCTATATACAACCCGTGGTTGATCTGGTAGAACAGAGGCCAGAAGACGTTTAGCCTTCAACACCTTCCAGTGCTTTTGCATTATCTTTTATACTGCAAAGTATTGATTGGAATAACCAGTGATGAAGGAAAATTTGAATGAATCGTCTACCCTCTTCGGTTTGACCATCAGAAGCTCCTCCCTAGTTCTAGCTCTGGCCAAGCAGAGAGCTTCGTCCAGTTCAATTGGACTATATCCCTTCTCAATAAATCTCTTTCTAAGAACTGAGGCCTCGTTATCAAAATCATCATGATTTGCACAATTACGCCTCAGTCTGAGAAACTGACCCTTGGGGATTGCTTTTAGCCAAGATTTATAGTGGCAGCTATTAATATCTAAAGCCATTCCGGTCAGTCTCCTTAAAATATGTGGAAGTAATGATCTTTCCATCAATCACCCTAATCCGCAGATCAAGGAAATGAATCTCCACGTTACTTGCTTCATGGATTAGGACAATACCTCTATCATTCTGATTCAAACCAGAAATAAAGCCACTAAGAGCATCCGAAGTGCCATACCACAGGAGGAGGATGTCGTCTATGTACCTCGCCCACAATACCAACTCTGGTCTGGGCTCCCCATAGACGACATCCTCCTCCCACTTGGCCATAAACAGATTAGCCATACTAGGGGCAAATTTTGCCCCATGGCAACTCCTCTGCATTGAACATAATAGGAGCCCTTGTACCAAAAATAGTTCAGCTCCATCGCAAAATCCAGAAGTTTCAAAATGAACTTATTTTGGTGGACATGGAGATGAGCCTGCTGTAGAAAGTGATTAACTGCCTCCCTCCCATGTTGATGGGAGATCACAGTATACAAAGAGGAAACATCTGCAGTGGCAAATATATAAGTCTCCTTCCAATTTATATGTTGCAGTAAATTGATCACCTGAGTGGAATCTTTCAAATATGAAGGAGTATTCACTAAAGGCTGCAGAAAATAGTCAATATATTTGCCCACCCTGGAAGTAACCGAATTGATACCACTGACAATTGGCCTTCCAGGGGGGCAAACTTAGCCCAAACTTACACCCCATTTGGTATGAACGTCGAGTGGGATATAAATTAATTTATTAATAATAGCTAGGTTGCTGCTTAATTACTTAGAAACAGATGCATTTACTTATTACAGTTGAACCCTTGCCTATGACCTATTTAGATTGTGTTGACTTTATGGGGTCGTTATCATAAGTATGTACATTACCACAGCATGAAAAGATAAAAAATGCAGCGCTAGTGTGTAACAAAGTGCAAAAGTGAAGTATCACCTCACGTGCAAATATAAAGCTGATAGTAACTTGTAGGTCAGATATCAACATGAACAATATACAACAGCAAAAGGACAAACAAATCAGGAAAGTTTGTCACAGGTAGGTGAAAATGTCCATGTAAGACAGCAAAAAAAAAAAAAACTGCAACTAAAACTGTCTGTGATAAACCAAAAAAATAGGAGATTCTTCAGTAAAATGAAATAAAATCCCATGTGTAGATGATGCCTGTAGATGATAATAAATGAATCACTATATGTGACAGGAATAACCTCTTCATAAGATATTTGCCGCATCAAGATGGAAATATTGAAGGAATGGGTACGCTTACCATGAGAAGTGGACACACTCACCATACGGCGGTGGGTCAATCAGGTGTTTGGATTCAACAATCTGGCAGATATTTGATGGAAGGAGCTGGTGTGGATATACGTCTCAATACTTCCGTCAAAATCTGTGGTAAGCATATGCTGTAGCTAGGACAGCCCGGCTAACGAACTTGGACTCCCATCCGATGGTCGCACTTGATAGGATGTACGAACTCCAAATGGTGTCAAATCAAACCATAATAAAGGAAAAAGGAAAAAAGAGAAGGGCCCCCACATAGTGCGTAAATCCAAAAATAAAAAATGATTAAAACAGCAAAAGCTGGGGGGCAGGAGGCGGAGCCTAGCGGAGCAGACATGCATTGTTAGAGCTCCACACCGCTGAGGAGAGAAGAGAAGGACAAAGCGGAGCTTGCAGGCTCAAAAGGTATCCATTTGAACCTTTTTGCCCCAGGGAACAAACTGTGAAAGTTTGGGCAGGAAATATGGTACTGGGAGGAAACCGTGGCAGAAATAAAAATCACCTCACAAAGAGCTCACAGGCACTCACTGCAGCTGAAGCAGCTCCAGTCACCTCACAAGATACAGCATCAGGGCGCTCTCACAGACAGAAAATGTCACAGCAAGACTCTCCATTTGAGTCAGATACAGAACAAATCCTCTCACAAACTTCTCCACAAGACTCCTCAGCATCCCCAGTAATATTATTACAATTTGAAAAGATGCTTCATAAGGCTTTAAAACAAACCTCAGACCAAATAACAAAAAGCCTAACCAAAGAAATAAGAGAGCTGGGAAACCGCACCGCAGCCTTAGAAATAAAAATGGATGAAATTGAAATTACAACCCAAGAAAATATAACAGAATTGGAACAATTAAAAAAAGAGAATTTAATACTTCAAACTAAGCTCGAAGATTACGAAAATAGAGCCAGACGTTCAAACTTGCGCATAAGGGGAATACCTGAAACTGTGACAGACCTGCAATCTACTATTACTGCTCTATTACAAGAACTAAAGCCAGATATCCCTATTGAACGTTTAGAACTGGACAGAGTACACAGAGCCCTCACAGCCAAAAAGAAAGATGGACCCCCACGTGATATAATCACAAAATTTCATTATTACAGAACGAAAGAACAAATACTAATTGCTGCAAGAGAAAAAAAGGAACTTAATTTTCAAGGACACAATTATCACATTTTTGCTGACCTATCCCAACTTACTATTACTAAAAGACAATCCATGAAACCCCAACTAATGGAACTGCAACGCCACAACATTATGTATCAATGGGGCTTCCCCTTTTCAGTCAGATTTAACTACCAAGGTACAATTTACAGAAGCAGATCAGCAGATGAACTACAACAAACCCTTTTAAAATTAAATCTGACAGAACCCACAAGCAGCAACACTCCCACACGCAGAAGAATGGCATCATCTTCACCTTCAGGCAGCACCCAGAAAATTTCAGAACAAAATGGGAATCATCATTCTCACAAAAGAGGCCGTTATGCCACATCATCCATGGACCAAGAAGATTCAATGGACTGACATCCTAATTCCTGATATCTCTTCATTTATTATACTAAGAGATGGTTCTCTATAAAAAACCTATATTTATAACTGAATGTAACTGCATTCTGATAGTCACACACTGTGTGGGATCATGTTACATTCCAGTTATATTTCTTATTACTTCTGATTCATATAGCCTTAGAATATGTAAGTGAAATAAGGATATTCTTGTTCAGTTATATATTATCAGGTAATAACAATAGATTTATTACTTTTTAGGACAAATATGTTCAATAACCCAGAAGTAATGGAAGCTTTTTCTTTCTTTTCTTAAAACAAATATATTATTACCTAACTAGTTCCTAGAATTATGTTTTTGTTTATTCTAATCTGAAGCAATACAACCTTAATTTTATGAGTTAACATATCTAAACAGTTACATATGAATAAAATATGTAATTGTTTACTCTAAAAGGGTTAAAATCCCAAAATAATTCAAACTATCTTCATCCATACCAAAGTTATTAACAGTACCTTTCTAACTGAATTATTTAGCCTAGGGCAAGACTAACCATATACAACCACCCTGGAATAAATAATTTCAACAAAAACTATATTCTGCACTCCAATTAATGAAACATCATTTTGATGTCTTTTGACATAGCACTTCTCTCCTGTAAGCGGAAGATCCGTGTACCCCCATTAGCCCTCCTCATTCTCCCAACCATATTATGTGGGAGTGTGACGAAGGCACTTATTCCCCTGAGAGAGATATTTATTCTCTTTCACGGGTAAATTGTGATTACTTACAAAAAATAATTTATACAATGTATCATCTAATCTCACATGTTTTTTGTTTACTCTTTACCCCAGAACTCACTGGTTTCTTTTCTATCTATTCATCTCTTCAGTCCACACAGGTTGATCTGCGCAGTCAGCTCTGCATAACAAAAAGTAAGTCAAAACTATTTGATCTATTGCCATGGCACCACTGAATATACTTTCCCTGAATGTTCAGGGAATAAATGTCCCTCAAAAAAGGACCAAAGCCTTCCGTACTTTCCATAACAAGAAGGCTCACATAGTATGCCTCCAAGAAACACACTTCACCAAAGATTCTACTCCAAAATATATTTCTCCTTTTTATCAACAAATTTACACGGCTTCTGCCTGTACCAAGCAAAGGGGAACTCTAATTGCATTTCACCGATCCACACCATTCACCTTATCATCAGAAATTAAAGACCCAGAAGGTAGATACCTGATACTCATGGGTTATATAATGGATACAGCAATCACTGTGATTTCCTATTACGCTCCTAACAAACAACCTACACCATTCCTCTCACATATATTACAAGTGATTAATACACACAAAATAGGAACAGTGATAATGTGTGGGGATTCGAACCAGGTCCTCCTCCCATTTCTAGATAAATCACCTTTTACACCATCCAAAATAACCTCTAGATTACCTTTTTCTCAACTTCTTTCCAAATACAATCTGGTAGATTCGTGGAGAGAAAGTAACCCAATGAAAAAGAAATTCACTTATTTCTCGCACCCTCATCAAACCTTCACCAGAATAGATCATATTTTTCTAACAATAGGAATGATACCAGAAATTATTGCATCAGATATAATTCCGATTCCGTGGTCTGACCATAATGCAGTATACACTACTATAGCCTCAGCCATACCAAAAGCGCATGACCCAACGTGGTACTTACCGGACATAATGCTCAAACACCCACTACATCAGATGGCCATTGAACAAGCTTTAAAGGAATACATATCAATTAATAATACAACAGACATCTCCCCAATAACACTGTGGGAAGCTCATAAGCCTGTCTTGCGTGGTACAATACAAAGACAAATGGCACTATTTAAACGGGAACGCAAAAATCTAGCAAAAAAACTAGAACTCAATTTTAATGCAGCCTACATATCATATCAAGATAATCCATCTCAGAGTACAAAATCTCATCTGGAAAAATCTAGATTGGAATACGATCTATTTCTCACTGAGTCAGTTGATAAATCCCTCAAAAGCTCCAAACACAATTTCTACATGAATACAAACAAACCAGGTACATATTTGGCTCGGGCATTAAATTCAACTAACAAATCTTTCAAACCAATACGTTTGAAATTATCAAAAAATGTTTACACTTGTAATCCAGTTAAAATAGTCCATAAATTTCACTCACATCTCGCAACTTTATACAAGACAAACAATGAATTTAATCCTACAGAGGCTGAATCCTTCTTCTCAAAAATAACCTTACCTGAGTTATCTCAGAATCAAAAAAGCAGTTTGGATGAGCCTATAACTATAGATGAAGTTGCTAACGCCATAAAAGACCTAAAACTTAACAAAAGACCAGGCCCAGACGGCTACTCGACTTTATACTATAAAACATTCTCAGAAATACTCTCTCCCATTCTCACTGAAACTTTTAACAAACTTCTAGATGGACATTCTTTTCGGCAAGAAACACTAATGGCAATTGTTTGTATGATCCCAAAACCCCTTTCTGATGATACTTCCTGTGTGAATTATCGGCCTATCTCTCTGTTAAACCTCGATAATAAATTATTAGCAAAAATAATAGCAAAACGCCTCAATAGCATTATAGGAAAATTAATACATAGAGATCAAGTAGGCTTCATGCCAAATAGACAGGCAGGCGATAATATACGCAGGGCAGTGTTATTGGCACATATTGCTAAAAAACGGAAAATCCCTTTATGTTTTCTATCTCTCAATATTAAGAGGGCATTTGACACAGTATCCTGGCAATATATGCAATATTCATTACAAAAATGGGGTTTTGGACCCCACTTTTTAACATGGATCAAAGCATTATATAATAAACCCAAAGCCTATATAAAATATGCTGGATACAAATCTGAAGCCTTTAATATCGAAAGAGGTACCCGACAGGGTTGCCCATTATCTCCCTTATTATTTGCCCTTATACTCGAACCCATGGCCCAATATATCAGAACAAACCAAACTATAACTGGCATTGAAGTAGGAGGTATTACACACAAATTATGTATATTTGCAGACGATATATTACTTTTTCTATCATCATCACAGGTCTCTGGTCCTAACTTAATACCAGCTCTTGATGGATTTGCAACCCTATCCGGCCTTATGATTAATCCTAAGAAATGCCTAGTGCTTAATATTTCACTCACAAACATGGAATTGATCCCGGCTAGGGCTGCACTCCCATTCACATGGGCAGAAAAATCAATCCCATATCTTGGAATTCATTTAACAGCATCTCATTCTGACTTATTCTCAACCAATTATCCTCCTGTATTAAGACAGATCACAAATCTAATAAAACAATGGTCGCAACTTCCTTTATCCTGGATAGGGAAGATTAATGCAATCAAAATGACTATTCTACCCAAATTGCTTTATCTATTCAGAGTCCTCCCTATTCCAATTCCTTCCTATTTTTTGAGAATAGTACAAAAAAGAGCAACTTTGTTTATATGGGGCTCTTCTAAACCACGTATACCTATACACACACTACATCTTCCCAAAAATAAAGGAGGCCTGGGATACCCTAATTTTACTAACTACTACAGAGCAGCACATTTGGCCAGTCTGTCCAAATACCATGCAAAACAGGAAATCCCATTATGGGTATTTATAGAGGCTTCAGAAAATGCCCCTTTATTAATATCAAATTTATTATGGCTTGATCCTAAAGACCGCTTTAAAATTCATAATCCCATAACTAAACACTTCTTATCTCTCTGGGATAAACTAAAAACCAAATATCAGTTACAATCTCCACACAATCCTCTCCTTTCTTTTATCAGAAATCCGGCCTTTTATCCGGCATGGATCTACCCAAATTCTTTTAAAGCTTGGACAACATCAGGCATTCAGACACTAAATGACTTCATAGCATCTAAATCATTCCTTTCATTCCCATCGCTTAAAGAAAAATATGATCTACCAAACTCTGAGATATTTAGATATCTCCAAATCAAAAATTTCTATACACCATTCCTAAAGGGGGATACACCATTATCCCAATTATCCATTTTTGAATCAATCTGTACAAAAGATCCATTTGCTAAAGGTACAATTTCATCACTTTATAATCAATTATATGGAGTAGCAAATCTTAATAGACCCTCTTACGTTCAGAGGTGGGAGGAGGACCTGGGACGAACTTTAGAAGACACTGACTGGTCTAACATATGGCTCACATCTAAGTCATCTTCACCCAACATCTTAGCACTGGAGACAAATTATAAAGTCCTAACTCACTGGTACCTTGTACCCGCTAGAGTGGCAAAATATTCACCTAATACCTCAGCTCTTTGTTTTCGAGGATGCCCAGAAATAGGCACATATTTACACATATGGTGGATGTGCCCAGTAATCCAAACCTTCTGGAAGGAAGTCTTCGTGATTGCATCTAAAATATTTAAAAAAATAATACAACCAGATCCATATTTAACTTTACTTAATCTAAAACCGGAATGGTTAACACTCTCTCAATTCAAACTTATGATCCAACTAATAACGGCTGCAAAACAAACAGTGGCCAAGGCATGGAAATCTCCTACATTGGTACTAGCAGAAACAATTCACAGAATGAATAATACAATGTCCCATGCTAAGATGGTAGCCATCGATCAAAATCAAATTCCAAAATTTGAAAAACTTTGGCATCCTTGGATAAAACAACAGTTCCTGTCAAACTTCAATGACTGTCCTGTTGCCATGGTAACAGATTAAATGACTTACAGAGACACCCATTCTAAGGCTTCAAAGAGAACTAAAAAGAATAATAAACTGACGAGCGGGACAACCTTGTGGACCATACCTCTACCTTTCTACCCTTTTTCTTCTTTCTCTTTCCTTTTCTCCACCTTACGATTAAAGCTCATTATCAGAATTTATTTGACCTATATACACTCTACTTGTAAACAATATGAATAGTAGGTATAAATCATTTAAATACCTACAAAAGTAACTAAGGAAATGAAATATATCTTTAATTTAGGTTTACGTGAACCCAATGTTTAATATTTGAAATTTCATGATATTTACCTATATAAACCCTACTGTAAAACAAAAAAAACAAAAAAAAAAACAGCAAAAGCTTAACAGTACAATCCACCTAGTCGGGAGTGATCACATAAACTGTAAAGGATAAAAAACAGTATCGCGTGGTGTCAGAAAGCACAACCGTTAGATATATTATATATTATTCACAGACAGTTTTAGTTGCAGTTTTTTGCTGCAAATATCTTATGAAGAGGTTATCCCTGTCACATATAGTGGTTGATTTACTATCATCTACAGGCATCATCTACACATGGGATTTTATTTCATTTTACTGAAGAGTCTCCTGTTTTTTTGGTTTATATATATATATATTTTTTTTTTTTTTTGCTGTATTACATGGACATTTTCACCTACCTGTGACAAACTTTCCTGATTTTTTTTATCCTTTTGTTGTTGTATATTGTTCACGTTGATATCTGACCTACAAGTTACTATCAGCTTTATATTTGCACGTGAGGTGATAATTCACTTTTGCACTTTGTTACACACTAGCGCTGCATTTTTTATCTTTTCACTTGTTTGTGCAGTTTACTATACTATTTATGCTAGCTGCTTTACTATTTTTTACCTATTTTTAAGTTTTATCACTAGTAGCGCGACATTGTTTCATACTTATTTATTACCACGGGATGGCGCTGCTTCTTGGTTCTCTACGATGCGAGAATATCTCTCCCACTAGCTTAATTTCCACCCTTGTTAGTTTGCAGTTCTTATTCCATTAGGAATTTACTGTTATTTTTTAATATATTTATTAATTCAATGGATCTGTCGCAGTCTTACTGTGCAACGATTTTTCTATTGGAGTTTTTTAACTAATTTTTCTAATGTCTGAAAATAATTTTTTTACATTAATCTTAAGTGATTACTTGTAAATAGTTTGGATGCTATTCACTTTCTTTTTATAGATCTGAGGATATTTTTATCCAATTTTTTTATTATATTATGTATTCCTTTGGTTATTTTATGACTGTGGAGCACATCTAATGTTGTACCCCCGAGTCTGTTTCCGGCCTTTGCATTCCAGGAGCGGGAGGATAGCTACTTCCGCTTTCTTGGAACACATACAATTTCCGTTCCTTCTGATTCTGTCTCTCTACATAACTTCTGAACGTCGCACGTCACAACCACGCCCCTGATGACGCACGATAGTGACGAAATGTCAGGCGGAGCTTAGGGACGAGCGACGCATCGGATAGGACGGAGGAGCTGCGGCCATCTAAGTGGTAGGAAGCACTGGTCGCTTTCCTCATTCGTTTTTAACCTATTGCCTAAGTGTGAGTGTTTATTTGTGAACCGGTGCTTAATAAATGTATCCTTATTTGGAATGTCTGCGCAATGAGTTCATCTTTTTTCATTCACATGTATACCTAATATTTTGCTGCAAATATGGAGTGTTTTCGTTGGCTTTACCATCTTGGCTATCAGTCTCTATCGCAATTTTGAGTCCACCATTGGAGTGAGGAGCTTGGGATAAAGAGACGTTTGTTTCCTGTGGTTACCATCCAATAATGTTATGCTATATAACCCACCTGCTGACGGTAAGGGTCAGTGTGTTTGGGTGATGGTGATGGGCCTCTTCTCCCTCTATATCTATAGAGATCTGCTGTAAATTGTTTTTGACTGCTTCAGAGAACCTGAAAATTCCTTTTATGGACTTTCTAATTATGCTTTTTCTATAGCGCTACACCTATATCCCACATATCTTTTTATTGTATCCAACAATATTGTGTTAGCTGCTTATTCTTATTGTTTCCGTTATAGTGCAACAAACTCAATTTGTACTCATATATTTAACTCAGGTGCTGTCCATTTCTTCTGATCATCCTTCAGATGGTTCTACACCTTCATTTGAGTCCAGCTGTGTTTGATTATACTGATTGGACTTGATTATGAAAGCCACACACCTGTCTTTATAAGACCTTACAGCTCACAGTGCATGCCAGAGCAAATGAGAATCATGAGGTCAAAGGAACTGCCTGAAGAGCTCAGAAACAGAACTGTGGCAAGGCACAGATCTGGCCAAAGTTACAAAAAAATTTCTGCTGCACTTAAGGTTCCTAAGAGCACAGTGGCCTCCATAATCCTTAAATGGAAGATGTTTGGGATGACCAGAACCCTTCCTAGAGCTGAGCCAAACTGAGCTATCGTGGGAGAAGAGCCTTGGTGAGAGAGGTAGAGAAGAATCCAAAGATCACTGTGGCTGAGCTCCAGAGATGCAGTCAGGAGATGGGAGAAAGTTGTAGAAAGTCAACCATCATTGCAGCCCTCCATCAGTCAGGGTTCTTTGGCAGAGTGGCCCGACGGATGCCTCTCCTCAGTGCAAGCCCGCATGGAGTTTGCTAAAAAACACCTGAAGGACTCCAAGATGGTGAGAAATAAGATTCTTTGGTCTGATGAGACCAAGATAGAACTTTTTGGCCTTAATTCTAAGCAGTATGTGTGGAGAAAACCAGGCACTGCTCATCACCTGTCCAATACAGTCCCAGCAGTGAAGCATGGTGGTGGCAGCATCATGCTATGGGGGTGTTTTTCAGCTGCAGGGACAGGACGACTGGTTGCAATCGAGGGAAAGATGAATGCGGGCAAGTACAGGGATATCCTGGACAAAAACCTTCTCCAGAGTGCTCAGGATCTCAGACTGGACCGAAGGTTTACCTTCCAACAAGACAATGACCCTAAGCGCACAGCTAAAATAACGAAGGAGTGGCTTCACAACAACTCCGTGACTGTTCTTGAATGGCCCAGCCAGAGCCCTGACTTAAACCCAATTGAGCATCTCTGGAGAGACCTAAAAATTGGCTGTCCACCAACGTTTACCATCCAACCTGACAGAACTGGAGAGGATCTGCAAGGAGGAATGGCAGAGGATCCCAAAATCCAGGTGTAAACAACTTGTTGCATCTTTCCCAAAAAGACTCATGGCTGTATTAGATCAAAAGGGTGCTTCTACTAAATACTGAGCAAAGAGTCTGAATACTTAGGACCATGTGATATTTCAGTTTTTCTTTTTTAATAAATCTGCAAAAATGTCAACAATTCTGTCTTTTTCTGTCAATATGGGGTGCTGTGTGTACATTAATGAGGAAAAAAAATGAACTTAAATGATTCTAGCAAATGGCTGCAATATAACAAAGAGTGAAAAATTCAAGGGGGTCTGAATACTTTCTGTCCCCACTGTGTATATATATATATATATATATATATATATATATATATATATATATATATATGTAGCAATAACTCTCGGTGGAGCTGCTGGTTAAAGAGGGCTTGTTACCTTCACTCTCGACACCTCTGTTTCACCGGCACCGGGTCTAGGGTTCCGTTGAGTTTACCTCTGGACGATATAAGACTAAACACTTGAGTAGGTTTTCCAATGCTTTAATAAAACGAACAAGGGAAGTAGCAGGAAAGAGGTAGTAGGAAAGCTGCAGGGAAGCTCAAATACCTTTCTGTTGTATTCCTTCAGAACATTCTTTGCAGTTGAACACTTGTAATTGAATAGTCCCCCTTTCATAGGATTCAATCTTTGCCCGCCTGGATAGACATCTCTCACTTGCCTAGCAGCCAGCACGTAGCACGAACAAAAGTCTCTGCCACAGACTTATCTGGAATAAAACCCGTACGATCCTCTGCCACAGGATGTATTGGTTTGTGATGAATGTCAGATACAGTACTTGAACCTTTAAGCCAACCCGGCAGTACTATACTGTAAGATTACTTCGGAATGCGTCCTCCAACCGAGTCACCAGGCCCCTCTCCAGACCAGCATTCTGCATGATCCTTCCATGACGGGTCCTCCCCTGGGATCTTCTCGGTTGTCCAGCTTCATCACTCAGGACAGACAGCTCAGGACCATTCCTCCGCTGCTGTGGTAGGCCCCAGACAGGCTTCTGGGCCCACCCACATGCCGCAGAGACGCGGGCCTTCGGAACGGAGGACCACGAGGTGGTATTCCTAGTACATACCTGTCGGCCAGGAGGGCCAGCAGGTGGCTGAAAACGAACCCTAAAACATGGCATCTGTCCCATAAATACCCTCTCCCAGAATGCAACTCGGAGGACTACCTCCACCGAGTTATCTCCGGGACAGAGGAGCACTCATTCGCTTCAACACGTTGCTTTTCCAACAACTGCCGATGGTAACAACGACACCCACAATGTGGAACTGCATGCAACGTCAGCCAAGCTGGAACAGAGGCAAATCTAACTTCCTATAATAAGCGACCCGCTAAATTTACCTATCAGCGGTAGATAAAAATCTACCAGTGCTACATATATATATGATTTGAGTTAGATAGATTAGGCAGAACAGTCAGTCAGTTTAGCTGCACTTACAGTGTATTGTGTATATATATGCATCCCAGGTGTTGCAAATATATATATACACTGTATTCAGTTTAGCTAGATCCGTTCCTGTTATCTTCCTACTGACAGGCAGGCTTGTCTTGTTACAGTATTTACAGCTACCTGAAGAAAATTGCTGGTGTTCTTTTGATCCTATTAGTACCACAGTCAGGCAGCTAGACTATTTACAGTTAGTGCAGTGCGTCCTGCTCACAGTGTTCAGCTAGATCCGTTCCTGTTATCTTCCTACTGACAGGCAGGCTTGTCTTGTTACAGTATATACAGCTACCTGAAGAAAATTACTAGTGTTCTTTTGATCCTATTAGTACCACAGTCAGGCAGCTAACCTATTTACAGTTAGTGCAGTGCGTCCTGCTCACAGTGTTCAGCTAGATCCATTCCTGTTATCTTCTTACTGACAGGCAGGCTTGTCTTGTTACAGTATATACAGCTACCTGAAGAAAATTACTGGTGTTCTTTTGATCCTATTGGTACCACAGTCAGGCAGCTAGACTATTTACATTTAGTGCAGTGCGTCCTGCTGACAGTGTTCAGCTAAACCTACAAGTTAGTGGGGTGCGTCCTGCTCACAGTGTTCAGCTAAACCTACAAGTTAGTGTGGTGCGTCCACCTCACAGTGTTCAGCTAAACCTACAAGTTAGTGCGGTGCGTCCTGCTCACAGTGTTCAGCTAAAACTACACGTTAGTGGGGTGTGTCCTGCTCACAGTGTTCAGCTAAACCTACAAGTTAGTGGGGTGCATCCTGCTCACAGTGTTCAGCTAAACCTACAAGTTGGTGTAGTGAGACCTCTGCACAGTGTTCATCTAAAGCTACAAGTTAGTGCAGTGCGTCCTACTCACAGTGTTCAGCTAGATCCGTTCCTGTTATCTTCTTACTGACAGGCAGGCTTGTCTTGTTACAGTATTTACAGCTACCTGAATAAAATTGCTGGTGTTCTTTTGATCCTATTAGTACCACAGTCAGGCAACTAGACTATTTACAGTTAGTGAAGTGCGTCCTGCTCACAGTGTTCAGCTAAACCCACAAGTTGGTGTAGTGAGACCTCTGCACAGTGTTCATCTAAAGCTACAAGTTAGTGCAGTGCGTCCTGCTCACAGTGTTCAGCTAAAACTACAAGTTAGTGCTGTGCGTCCTGCTCACAGTGTTCAGCTAAACCTACAAGTTGGTGTAGTGAGACCTCTGCACAGTGTTCATCTAAAGCTACAAGTTAGTGCAGTGCATCCTGCTCACAGTGTTCAGCTAGATCCGTTCCTGTTATCTTCTTACTGACAGGCAGGCTTGTCTTGTTACAGTATTTACAGCTACCTGAATAAAATTGTTGGTGTTATTTTGATCCTATTAGTACCACAGTCAGGCAGCTAGACTATTTACAGTTAGTGCAGTGCGTCCTGCTCACAGTGTTCAGCTAAACCTACAAGTTAGTGGGGTGCGTCCTGCTCACAGTGTTCAGCTAAAACTACAAGTTAGTGCTGTGCATCCTGCTCACAGTGTTCAGCTAAAACTACAAGTTAGTGTGGTGCGTCCACCTCACAGTGTTCAGCTAAACCTACAAGTTATTTTTTTGCGAGCTCTACACAGTGTTCACCTAAAGCTACCTGTAGAAGGTTGGTGGTGTTTTCCTGATCCTATCACTACCGCAGGCAGCTAAAAAAGCTACAAGTTAGTTTTTTGCGAGCTCTGCACAGTGTTCAGCTAAAGCTACCTGTAGAAGGTTGGTGGTGTTCTCATACTACAGGCAGGCAGTTGATTTTGCTAGCTGCAGTATCAGTACATAAGAGAGGGCAAGCAGGCTCCGTGTCTAGTGCTGGTCGTGGAGACGGTGCATCCTCATCAGCACGTGGCCGTGGGACACGCTTGGCCTTTTTTTTGGCAGCTGGCCGTGTTGAGCCGCAATATGCGGAAGACTTGGTCAAGTGGATGACCAAGCCGTCCTCATCCTCCTCATCCTCTCTCACCCATGCCCAGGGTACTTTGTCTGGCAAAGCAGCGGCCTCTTCCCTCGGCTCAATGTCATCAGTGACTCCTTCCCTAGCCCCACCATGTCCTCCTGAGGAGTCCCTCGAACTGTTTGACCACAGTGTTGGGTACATGCTCCAGGAGGATGCCCAGCGTTTGGAAGGCTCTGATGATGATACTGAGCTCGATGAAGGCAGTAACATGAGCACGGACAGAGGGGGTGCCCAAGAAGGACAACAATCTGGCAGTCATGCTCCCCCTGCTGCAGCATACTGCCAGGTTTGCTCCAGTGATGAGGAGGGAGGGGATGATGAGGTCACTGACTCAACGTGGGTGCCTGATAGGAGAGAGGAAGAGGAGGAGGAGGCGGCACATCACCAACGAGGCAGGATGCCCTCCAGGGGCCAGCCTAAGGGCAGCACATTGACTGCATCACACCCCAAAGCTCCACATGTGCAGGGCGCTGCAGTCTCTGCGCATTATTCAAAAAGTTCTTTGGTGTGGGCCTTTTTTGAGACGAGTGCATCAGATCGCACTGCTGCTATTTGCAACATATGTCTCAAGCGTATCTCGCGTGGCCAAAACATCTCCCGCTTGGGTACCACATACTTGACCAGACATATGTTGACCTGCCATGCAGTTCGTTGGCAAGCGTATCTAAAAGACCCACACCAAAGAACAAAGAGAACCTCTCCTTGCTCCTCATCAGCTGAGATCTCCAACCCCACTATACCTTCAGTCCTCTCTGAGACCTGCACTGAGAGGAATGAAGGTGTAGAATTAGGTGTGTCACAGCCAAGTACTTGTGGGCAATCTGCTTTTGGTACACCGACGTCAGATTGTACCAGGCAAATTTCCCTGCCCCAGCTGCTGCACCGCCGAAAGAAGTTTGCTCCCAGCCATCCACATGCGCAGCGGTTGAATGCTAGCTTGGCAAAATTGCTAGCACTTCAACTGCTGCCTTTTCAGTTGGTAGACTCTGCCCCCTTCCGTGAGTTTGTGGAATGTGCGGTTCCTCAGTGGCAGGTACCCAAACGCCACTTTTTCTCACGGAAGGCGATTCCGGCTCTCTACCGCCATGTGGAAGGCAATGTCCATGCCTCGCTGGACAGGGCGGTCAGCGGTAAGGTGCATATTACCGCTGACTCATGGTCCAGCAGGCATGGACAGGGACGTTACCTAAGTTTCACGGCGCATTGGGTGACTCTGCTGGCAGCTGGGAAGGATGCAGGACAAGGTGCAGTAGTGTTGGAGGTTGTTCCGCCACCACGCCTCCAAAATGCTAATGATTGTGACACACCTCTCTCCTCCACCCCCTCCTCTTCTTCTTCCTCCATGGCCTCTTCCTGTGCTTTGTCCTCAGAACCAGCGGTGCTCCGTAGCCGTTCAAGGGGCTACGCAAGTACGCAGGCCAAAAGATGCCATGCGGTGCTTGAGCTGGTGTGCTTGGAGGACAGGAGTCACACTGGGGCAGAGGTTCTGTCAGCTCTGCAGGGGCAGGTTCAGAGGTGGTTGACGCCACGCCAACTTAAGGCAGGAATGGTGGTTTGCGACAATGGCACCAACCTCCTCTCTGCCCTCCGACAGGGACAAATGACCCATGTGCCCTGTTTGGCTCACGTCCTTAACTTGGTGGTGCAGCAGTTCTTGGGCAGGTACCCAGGCTTACAGGATGTCCTGAGGCAGGCCAGGAAAGTCTGTGTGCATTTCCGCTGGTCATATAATGCCAGTGCTGGGCTGACGGACCTCCAAAAGGAGTTTAATCTGCCCAAGAACCGCCTAATCTGTGACATGCCCACCAGGTGGAACTCAACGTTGGCCATGCTGCAGCGGCTGCACACGCAGCAGAGGGCCATCAATGAGTACCTGTGCGACTATGGCACCAGGACAGGGTCAGGGGAGCTTGTTTTTTTTTCCCCACACCAGTGGGCCATGATCAGGGATGCATGCACTGTCCTGTCACCATTTGAGGAGGCCACGAGGATGGTGAGCAGTGACAGTGCATGCATCAGTGACACTGTCCCCCTTGTCCACCTGTTGGAGCACACGCTGCGTGGAATAATGGACAGGGCACTTGAGGCAGAACAGAGGCAGGAAGAGGAGGACTTCCTTAGCTCTCAAGGCCCCCTTTATCCAGACAGTGTTCCTGCGTGCCCGCCGATCACACAGGAAAAGGACGAGGAGGAGGAGGAGGAGGAAGATTGTGTCAGTATGGAGGTGGAGCCTGGCACTCAGCATCAGCAGCAGTCTTTAAGGGATCAGTCCCAAGAAACACATGGACTTGTACGTGGCTGGGAGGAGGTGACTGCAGACCATGTCGTCCTTAGTGACCCAGAGGACTCTGGACCGAATGCCTCAGCAAACCTACGCTGCATGGCCTCCCTGATCCTGCAAAGCCTGCGTAAGGATCCTCGTATTCGTGGTATCAAGGAGAAGGACCAGTACTGGCTGGCAACCCTCCTTGATCCACGTTACAAGGGTAAGGTTGCAGACCTTATCTTGCCATCGCAGAGGGAGCAGAGGATGAAACTTCTTCGGGAGGCCTTGCAGAAAGGTCTGTGCAACGCGTTCCCAGAGACTGGGAGGTTACAAACTCCTGTTTCTGGACAACGTGTTGCTGAGGCTTCGGGCAGTCAAAAAAGGAGCGGTGGAGAAGGTGGCCGTCTGACCGATGCGTTCAGACAATTTTTTGGTCCGCAGCCCCAAGGTATGATCGGTTCCAGCAACCATCGCCAGCGTCTGTTTTACATGGTGTAGGAATACCTAGGGGCAAGATCTGACTTGGACACCTTTCCCACCGAAAATCCTCTGGGTTCCTGGGTCTTGAGGATGGATCACTGGCCAGAGCTTGCACAGTATGCAATTGAGCTACTGGCCTGTCCTGCATCCAGCGTTCTTTCGGAACGCACATTCAGTGCTGCTGGAGGCTTTGTAACCGATCACAGGGTGCGTCTGTCCACCGACTCAGTCGATCGACTGACCTTCATAAAAATGAATCAGTCTTGAATCGGCACCAGCTACCAAGCACCTGATGCTGATGTAACTGAATAATTTTTTTTGAAATCTCAGATCCCTTCAAAGACTGCCTATACTGATGCTGAGTGACTATCCCTGAGAAATTATCCTCTTCCTCCTCAATCATCACGCTGATAGCTTGTAAGAACATTTTTGGTTCTGGGCGCCACCACCAGTGCCTAAGGCACAATTTTTCAGCCCCTGTTTAACAGGGGCGTGTAATTAAAATTTTTGATGCAATACCTTGCAGCAGGGCTCGTTTCTGCGTTACAACTAGAGTATCTGTGAGGGGTTGCAGTGTTGTTGCACCAGTGCCTAAGGCCCAATTTTTCAGCCCTTGTTTAACAGGGGCGTGTAATTACAATTTTTGATGCAATACTTTGCAGCAGGGCTCGTTTCTGCGTTACAACTAGAGTATCTGTGAGGGGTTGCAGTGTTGTTGCACCAGCACCAGTGCCTAAGGCCTAATTTTTCAGCCCTTGTTTAACAGGGGCGTGTAATTACAATTTTTGATGCAATACTTTGCAGCAGGGCTCATTTCAGCATTCCAACTAGAGTATCTGTGAGGGGTTGCAGTGTTGTGGCACCAGCACCAGTGCCTAAGGCCCAATTTTTCTGCCCGTTTAACAGGGGCGTGTAATTACAATTTTTGATGCAATACTTTGCAGCAGGGCTCATTTCAGCATTCCAACTAGAGAATCTGTGAGGGGTTGCAGTGTTGTGGCACCAGCACCAGTGCCTAAGGCCCAATTTTTCTGCCCCTGTTTAACAGGGGCGTGTAATTACAATTTTTGATGCAATACTTTGCATCAGGGCTCGTTCCTGCGTTCCAACTAAAGTGTCTGTGAGGGGTTGCAGTGTTGTGACACCAGCACCAGTGCCTAAGGCCTAATTTTTCAGCCCCTGTTCAACAGGGGCATGTAATTACAATTCTTGATCTAATATTTCACAGCAGGGCCCATTTCTGCACCCACCAAGAGCGAGTGAGGACTTACAGTGTTGTGGCACCAGCACCACCACCACCACCACCAAAGGCCCAATTTTTCTGCCCCTGTTCAACAGGGGCATGTAATTACAATTCTTGATCTAATATTTCACAGCAGGGCCCTGTGAGGGCTTACAGTGTTGTGGCCACAACAACACCTAAGGCCCAAATTTCTGCTGATTATATAGGGCAGGCCCCTACTTTCAAACATCTAACTTACAAAGGACTCCTACTTGCAAACGGAAGGAGACAACAGGAAGTGAGATGAAATCTACACCTAGGAAGGGAAATTCTCTCCTGTAAGAGTTAATATGGGAAAAACATTTCTCATTTCCACTGATGCTTTCCAATCCTTGTTCCACAAAAAAACCCAAATTTTCAAAAAACATTTGTCATTGGGACAAAAAGTGAGGTGAAATCTTCTGAAGAGGAGGAAAGACAGCAAAACAAATGTCACAGGGGTGATAACCCTTCCCTATGTTTTCCAAAAAGCTTAAAAAAGATTTTTTGGCTGGAGCTAAACACGTTAAAAATGTACCCGTTCAAAATTACAAACAGATTCACTTAACAACAAACCTACAGTCCCTGTCTTGTTTGCACCGCCTGTATACTGCTGTTCAGAGTATATAGGGCCTGGTGGCCCCACACCTTTCCGTATTTTAATTTGGGTGCGGGGTTTAAGACCCAAAGGGCCTGGTAATGGACTGGGGGGTACCCATGCCGTTTGTCTCATTGATTTTCATCCATATTGCCAGGACCGGACATTATATTAAACCCGCAAGCAGTTTTAAATGAGATTTTTTCCTTTAAAAATGACATTTGGTGCAGGGACTGTTCTAAACATGGGAAACACGCGCCACTTTACAGGCATACTATAGACACCCCCCAGGTACGATATTTAAAGGAATATTTTTTTTTTTACTTTAAGCACCATTAAAATCACTGCTCCTGAAAAATGGCCGTTTTTAAAAGTTTTTTTGCATTGATACATGTCCCCTGGGGAAGGACCCGGGTCCCCAAACCCTTTTTAGGACAATACCATGCAAATTAGCCTTTAAAATGAGCACTTTTGATTTCGAACGTTCGAGTCCCATAGACGTCAATGGGGTTCTAACGTTCGTGCGAATTTTCGGTCCGTTCGCAGGTTCTGGTGCGAACCGAACCGGGGGTTGTTCGGCTCATCCCTACTGTACACTTTACATTGTAGCAAAGTGTAATTTCTTCAGTATTGTCACATGAAAAGGCAGGTTCAAATATGTTGGTTTCAGCAAGTTAGCATCTGGCCCAGGCTGGGGAAAATGGTTAACTGTTGAACTCAGTTCCAGTGGTTTTTGGTCCTCGCCGGCCCTCCTGTGCTATAAAAAAATTGGAAGGCTGGGATCCAAGAGCCCTTTTGGTTGGTTTGGTTCCTGCCCACGGTTGGAGATGCTGGGGCTGCTGCGCCATGTAGCCCGCTAAAAGCACTGGGACTTCAGAGACATGCAAGCCATGGAGAATGCCAAGATGGACTCTCACCTTATGGAGGTATGCCTGGGCAGCCACAGTAAAGTAGTTAGATTAGGGAGAAGGACATTGTTCATATTGAACGGTTATGCTGCAACTTCAATAAAGTTAATTAACCATTCTGAAGTCTAAAGTTATTCAAAGGGGTGCTTGTTGGTTCTTTGGTATCTACAGAACCAGGGTCTGTAAAGCATTATGTGGTATGAATTAACACCACTACAGAGGAGTTAACCGGGCAAGACAAGAAAGATGAGTGTAGTTGCTAAGAGTAAACAAGTACAAGTTCAAGACACAAAGCACTCAGTCATTAGACGTGGTACCTGGTAAGGTGACAGGTGTTCCGGTAACGAGGAGGTAGTTGTCTGGCTCCCTTCCAATTGGTCGGTATACAATAGCAACCAGATCCGAACCCACATTACGGAGATCTATTGCCTGGCTGAGAGGCATCGGAAGAAAGTAGTTAATAAGTGTACGCATAAGGTCCGCACTAGGTGCATGGCGTGACCCCGTTCTATTACTGGGAATGAGGTAACAGAGGTACACTGGACTGGTGGAGTAGGCGCAGGCAGAAACTCTGCTGCAGGTACACCAGATGTAAGGAGGGGCTCCGCTGGGGACACCAGATGTAAGGAAGGGCTCCGCTGGGGACACCAGATGTAAGGAGGGGCTCCGCTGGGGACACCTGATGTATGGAGGAGCTCCGCTGGGGACACCAGATGTAAGGAGGAGCTCCGCTGGGGACATCTGATGTATGGAGGGGCTCTGCTGGGGACATCTGATGTAAGGAGGGGCTCTGCTGGGGACACCTGATGTAAGGATGGGCTCTGCTGGGGACACCTGATGTATGGAGGAGCTCTGCTGGGGACGCCAGATGTAAGGAGGGGCTCCGCTCGGGACACCTGATGTAAGGAGGGGCTCCGCTGGGGACACCAGATGTAAGGAGGAGCTCCACTGGGGACACCTGATGTAAGGAGGGGCACCGCTGGGGACACCAGATGTAAGGAGGGGCTCCACTGGGAACACCAGATGTAAGGAGGGACTCCGCTGGGGACACCTGATGTATGGAGGGGCTCCGCTGGGGACACCAGATGTAAGGAGAGGCTCCGCTGGGTGCACCTGATGTATGGAGGGGCTCCGCTGGGGATACCAGATGTAAGGAGGAGCTCCGCTGGGGACACCTGATTTAAGGAGGGGCTCCGCTGGAGACACCAGATGTAAGAAGGGGCTCCGTTGGGGACACCTGATGTATGGAGGAGCTCTTCTGGGGACTCCAGATGTAAGGAGGGGCTCCGCTGGGGACACCTGATGTATGGAGGAGCTCTGCTGGGGACTCCAGATGTAAGGAGGGGCTCCACTGGGGACACCTGATGTAAGGAGGGGCTCAGCTGTGGACACCAGATGTAAGGAGGGGCTCCGCTGGGGACACCAGATGTAAGGAGGGGCTCCGCTGGGGACACCATATGTAAGGAGGGGCTCTGTTGGGGACCCCTGATGTATGGATGGGCTCCGCTGGGGACACCAGATGTAAGGAGGGGCTCCGCTGGGGACATCTGATGTAAGGAGGGGCTCCGCTGGGGACATCTGATGTAAGGAGGGGCTCCGCTGGGGACACCTGATGTATGGAGGAGCTCAGCTGGGGACACCAGATGTAAGGAGGGGCTCCGCTGGGGACACCTGATGTAAGGAGGGGCGCCGCTGGGGACACCAGATGTAAGGAGGGGCTCCGCTGGGGACACCTGATGTAAGGAGGGGCGCCGCTGAGGACACCAGATGTAAGGAGGGGCTTAGCTGGGGACACCAGATGTAAGGAGGGGCTCCGCTGGGTGCACCTGATGTATGGAGGGGCTCCGCTGGGGACACCAGATGTAAGGAGGGGCTCCGCTGGGGACACCTGATGTATGGAGGGGCTCTGCTGGGGACACCAGATGTAAGGAGGGGCTCCGCTGGGGACACCTGATGTATGGAGGGGCTCCGCTGAGGACACCAGATGTAAGGAGGGGTGCTGCTGGGGACACCAGATGTAAGGAGGGGCTTAGCTGGGGACACCAGATGTAATGAGGGGCTCCGCTGGGGACACCTGATGTAAGGAGGGGCTCCGCTGGGGACACCATATGTAAGGAGGGGCTCCGTTGGGGACACCTGATGTATGGATGGGCTCCGCTGGGGACACCAGATGTAAGGAGGGGCTCCACTGGGAACACCTGATGTAAGGAGGGGCTCCGCTGGGGACACCAGATGTAAGGAGGGGCGCCGCTGGGGACACCAGATGTAAGGAGGGGCTTAGCTGGGGACACCAGATGTAAGGAGGGGTGCTGCTGGGGACACCAGATGTAAGGAGGGGCTCCACTGGGGACACCAGATGTAAGGAGGGGCACCGCTGGGGACACCAGATGTAAGGAGGGGTGCCGCTGGGGACACCCGATGTAAGGAGGGGCGCCGCTGGGGACACCAGATGTAAGGAAGAGCTCCGCTGGGGGCACCTGATGTAAGGAGGGGCTCCACTGGGGACACCAGATGTAAGGAGGGGCTCCACTGGGGACACCAGATGTAAGGAGGGGCTCCGCTGGGGAAACCAGATGTAAGGAGGGGCTTAGCTGGGAACACCAGATGTAAGGAGGGGCTCCGCTGGGGACACCTGATGTATGGAGGGGCTCCGCTGGGGACACCAGATGTAAGGAGGGGCTCTGCTGGGGACACCTGATGTAAGGAGGGGCTCAGCTGGGGACACCTGATGTAAGGAGGGGCTCCACTGGGGACCCCTGCTGTACGGAGGAGCTCTGCTGGGGACCCCTGATGTAAGAAGGGGCTCCGCTGGGGACACCATATGTAAGGAGGGGCTCCGTTGGGGACACCTGATGTATGGATGGGCTCCGCTGGGGACATCAGATGTAAGGAGGGGCTCCACTGGGAACACCTGATGTAAGGAGGGGCTCCGCTGGGGACACCAGATGTAAGGAGGGGCGCCGCTGGGGACACCAGATGTAAGGAGGGGCTTAGCTGGGGACACCAGATGTAAGGAGGGGTGCCGCTGGGGACACCAGATGTAAGGAGGGGCTCCACTGGGGACACCAGATGTAAGGAGGGGCACCGCTGGGGACACCAGATGTAAGGAGGGGCGCCGCTGGGGACACCCGATGTAAGGAGGGGCGCCGCTGGGGACACCAGATGTAAGGAAGAGCTCCGCTGGGGGCACCTGATGTAAGGAGGGGCTCCGCTGGGGACACCAGATGTAAGGAGGGGCTCCACTGGGGACACCAGATGTTAGGAGGGGCTCCGCTGGGGAAACCAGATGTAAGGAGGGGCTTAGCTGGGAACACCAGATGTAAGCAGGGGCTCCGCTGGGGACACCTGATGTATGGAGGGGCTCCGCTGGGGACACCAGATGTAAGGAGGGGCTCTGCTGGGGACACCTGATGTAAGGAGGGGCTCCACTGGGGACCCCTGCTGTACGGAGGAGCTCTGCTGGGGACCCCTGATGTAAGGAGGGGCTCCGCTGGGGACCCCTGCTGAATGGAGGAGCTCTGCTGGGGACACCAGATGTAAGGAGGGGCCCCACTGGGGACACCTGATGTAAGGAGGGGCTCCGTTGGGGACACCTGATGTATGGAGGAACTCTGCTGGGGACACCTGATGTAAGGAGGGGCCCAGCTGGGGACACCAGATATAAGGAGGGGCTCAGCTGGGGACACCAGATGTAAGGAGGGGCTCAGCTGGGGACACCAGATGTAAGGAGGGGCTCAGCTGGGGACACCAGATGTAAGGAGGGGCTCCGCTGCCAGGGACACAGATCCGTAAGGAGGGCCTCTGCTTCTGAGGGCACCTGATGTAAGGACGGACTCTGCTGGGGGCACCTGATGTAAGGACGGACTTTGCAGGGGGCACCTGATGCAAGGACGGACTCCGCTGGGGGCACCTGATGGCATCTGGTGGCAGGCGACATGGCAAGTGACACGCTCAGAGGTCCCACTGATTCTGGATTAAGGTGAGTTGAGTTGAATGATTTCATTCTATATTACAATGTAATAATAGAAATAATGCGCTTCAATCATCCCTGACACCGTAACAACCATGGTGCTGGGATGACTGAAGCGCTAGCACCAGGTGTTGGAGTATCTTTATCTGCTGATTTGTTAAACTCTGGAATACACATTTCTATTGTGGTGTAGGATCTGGGCCTGCTGTCCCTCCATCCCTCTTTCCTTCCTTCTCTCTCCTTCCCTCCTTCTCTACTTCTTTCCTTCTTCCTCTCTCCCTCCCTCCCTTTTTTTTCCGTTTCTTTCTCCATCTCTCATTCATCTCAGACTCTAACCACACCCCCATTTGAACCATGCCCATATAAGCCATGCCCACTATTTCACGTAAACCATGCCCATTTTTGCGCGCGCCGCGTTTTTCTTTTTTGCTATGTCACACCTACAAATGCATGCCCCGCCCCCTAATTATAATAATACTCCACCTACAGCCAAAAAAAGTGTCCCTATAAATTTTTTTACAATGTTGGCAACTATTTGTGTAGTGACATGGGACAAGACACTTCACAGAGGAACTCTGTACTGTATGTTATTTTACTGCATACAGTGAAGGCTCATCTCTAAGTCAGGGAACTGCCTTAATGTTAGATGTTTCACATGACTGCAGACTCTGCATGGTCCCAGGCATAGATGAGCATGCTCCGCGAAAAAGGTATCCCCACCTGCAGGGTAAGTAGGCCCTGCCCACACTGAGATCAGGTTTAATTGGAAGTAAGCAGCACAGTATGGAGATTTTCAAGGCTTGGTGTAGCACTGGGGAGTAATTTGATAAGTACTGTAAGTGGCTCTTTTTTTTTTCTTTTGTAGTGAGTGGGCTGTTCAATCTCTGATCTGGGTGATAGGTGTCTTTTGGCTACATTTTCTTCCCCTTTCTATAGAATGATAAGCTGGTTTGATGTACTATGTTAACCAGAACCAGTGCACATGCTTGCCATCTAGTGGATTTGTATTGTTATTACAGGCCTTTGTATGCCAAACATTCTTTGTTTAAACAATTTTTATTTGAAAGTTTGAACAAACATTTTCATGCAGTAAAAGAGGTTTCATACAACAGTACAATGTGGTATATGGATTATACAAGAGTAATACAGTCAATGGGTAAAATTGATCATATAAAATTGCTGGTAGAGGAATTACTATTACATATAGAGAGGTATATCATTGTAATTATTGGTTAAGATGTAGGAATTATAGTCATCTTTTGTGTTTTAGAAGTAACTGTGATGTCATCTCTCAAAAGATAAATCAGGGAAATTTTGTATCAGAGAAGGATTATGGTAAGATCCAATAGTTCCATTTTTTATTGAAGATATGCATGCTATCATGAAGCGTATGGTGGATTCTTTCGGATAGTTTGAGCATTTCCATCCGGGACAGGACCTGCGTCCATGATAAATTTTTAGTTCTCCAGTTAAGTGCTATCATCCATTGAACTGAACTGATCAATTAATGCAGCAGTCTGATGCAAGGAACTGGTGTGCTTGGTACATTGGCATATATAATACATATTTGTGGGGTAAGGGAGATTTTTTGTTTGGAAGATTCTTCTATTCTGGCTATAGTTGCTTGACAAATTGGTTTATCACAGCTCCAGAAAATATGTATAAAAGTACCAAGTTCTGAGCAGCTCCTAAAACAGTTGGGGGATGTTTCAGGGTAGAAGGAATGTATTTTGGTTGGGGTCATATACCATCTAGAGAATAATTTGGTTGGGGATTCTTTGAAAGAAATCTCTCTATTGCTTTTACGGAGATTGTCAATCATCTCATTCCATAGCTCAGTAGTGAAAGAACATTCCAATTCTGTCTCCCAGTGTATCATTGGTGCAGATTTTTCTGGCATAGTGATGGCATTGATGTATCTGTAGAGTAGTGAGATTAGGCCTCTGTCTCTTAAGGAATGTATGCATATTTGTTCAAAGATGGTGTTTGAGGTATGGGTTTGTAGTGAATAGTGAAGTGAGAAGAATTGTTTTATCTGAATGTAGTGGGTGAGCTCTGAGTGGGGTAGATTGTATTTGGTTTGAAGAGTGTCAAAGGGGAGAAATTCTGATTTAATGATAAAGGATCCCAAAGTAATAAGGTTATTTTCAATCCATATTTTGAATGTGTTATAGTCATTGTAAGAATGCATGAATCTGGTATCTCCTAGGAATGAGGCTAGGGGAGGAACGCTAGAAGCTAGTTTAAAGGGGTCTTTGATCTTGATCCATAGTTGGAGGAATTGGGCAACTATCATGTTGGATTTGTTTAATTTGCGATAGTTGTACTGATTGGACCATAAGATGCCTTGTAAGAATAGAGGGGAGAATGACTCGAAAAATTTCCAGGGGATATTGGGGTTGGGGGCAAACCATTGGGAAAGTTGTGAGAGTCTAGCTGCAAGAAAATAGTGCCATAGGTTTGGAAGGCCTAGGCTTCCATTAATTTGTGGTCTGTGCATGAGAGAATAGCTGCATCTAGGTTTTTTGTTTGCCCAAATAAATGTATTTATTTCTCTTTGAAGGGATTGAATTCTGCTTTTGGGGACATTAATGGGAAGGGCTCTAAAATAATATAGAGGTTTGGGGATAATTGACATCTTAATGGCACAGATTCTACCAAGGAAAGAAATGTGATAAGGGATGTGTGATAGGGAGCTAATGTGGGAGAATAGTGGGAGGTAATTCTCTTTGTAGATTGATTTGAATGATGTGGTGATATGGACACCAAGATATCTAAAGGATTGTGAGCTCCATGTGAATGGGAAGTTTTGTTGTAGAAGAGAGTGTGTGTTCTGCGGAAGGTTGATAGGTAGAGCTGAACATTTAATATTAATGCCCAGTCCTGAGATTTTATGGAAATTTTTGAGTTCTGTGAGAAGATTAGGTATGGAAATGAGTGGGTCGGATAAGAATAACAGGGAATTGTCAGTGTATAAGCTTACTTACGTTGGGGCCTTTGGTGTAACCTTTTATATTGTTGTTATTTCTCAATGCGTGTGCCAAGGGTTCCATTGCTAAGGCAAATAGAAGTGGGGAAAGGGGACAGCCCTGCCTAGTTCCCCTGCTCAAAGGGAAGAATTTTGAGTTATTGCCTGGAATTTTGATTCTAGTATATGGAGAATGATAGAGAGTGTTGAAGCTGTGTAAAAAATTATCAGAAATTCCATATTTGGGCAGGAGATGATTTAGGTAGGGCCAGTTGACTCTATCAAACGCTTTGTGGATGTCTAAACTTAGAAGACAGATTGGTCGTGAATGGAGGTTGGCGTCTTGGATAATATTTGAGACTAGTCTAATGTTGTCAACTATTTGCCTGGTATAAATCCAGTTTGATCAATGTGGATGAGATTGGAGATCACTGCAGCGAGTCTATCAGCCAACAATCTACCAAATATTTTGAGGTCGTTATTCAGAACTGAGATGGGGCGAAAGTTTTGTGGAAGTGTGTGGTCTTTGAGTGGTTTAGGGATTAGTGACATGTTGGCCAGGAGCATTTCTTCAGGAAAGTAGTTTCCTTGTAGGATATGATTAAATAATTTGGTGAGATTGGGAGCTAGAAGGGGTGCAAATTTCTTATAGTAGGAGGAGGTGTAGCCATCTGGGCCTGGAGCTGTGGATGTTTTAAGAGATTTAATTATATTTGTTATTTCTGAGACAGAGCAAGGTGCGTTTAAGGAGTTGATTTGTTCAATGTTGAGATTTGGAAGTTGTAGATTATTTAGCCAGTTGAAAGATGGGCTTTGGTTTTGGGGCTGTGGGTCTGAGAGAAGGTTTTTATAAAAGGATGTGAATATTTCTAGCACTTCTTGGGGGTGGGTGATCAAGTTACCTTTTTTGGTCACGTAATTTGTATAAATGTGGAGGTTTTTGTTCTTGGTTGAGTTTTCGTGCAAACATGGTAGATGCAGAATTACCATGTAACAAAATTTAGCTTTAAAGAATCTATGAGCTTTTTCTGTGTTTGCAGATAAAATTGTGTCTAATGCTTGGCATGTTTTTTTTATCTGGTGGTTCAATTCTTGTGAGGGTGAGTGGTGTAGTTTTTTATATAGGTGATCTAGGTCTCTAGTAAGGCACTTAATTTCTGTGAGCTTATCTTTATTTTTGGCTGCTGCTATGCTAATTAGGTGACCTCTTAAAATAGCTTTGTGTGCTGACCAGAGTGTTGTGGGAAGGACAACCTCTGGAGTGTTTTCAGTGAAATAGTTTTCTATATGAGTAGATATTTTTTGGATATTGAAGGGGCCTGTTAGAATGGAACCGTTTAGGTGCCAATTAAAGGGGGTTGGGGACAAACCTATATGGGAAGTGTCAAAAGAGACTATGTTGTGATCTGACCATGGGCACGGGTGAATATATGCTTTGGTTGAGTTAGCAAGCAGGATTGGTGTACAGAAGATATAATCCAGTCGGGCAGAAAAATTGTGGGGGTGGGAATAGTGGGTAGATTCTTTGATGCCTATGTTATGGGCTCTCCAGGAATCAATTAACTGCAGCCCACTAAGAGTGCAATTCATAAATTTGGAGAAGATTTTAGAGGAAGGGCCTATTAGGTTTCTGTCCAGGGCTGGGTGAGCTGCCATATTGAAGTCCCCTCCTAAAACCATGTGTGGGGAACTATATCTGTCGAGGGTGTCAAAGAACTTTATAAAAAAGGAATGTTGGGATTCGTTGGGGGCGTATACTGATGATATAGTCAGTAGGCGATTGTTAACCTTTCCTTTACTGATGATGAAGCGGCTGTTGCCATCTCTGTAGACACTTTGAACATCAAAAATAATGGAATTGCGAACAAGGATGGCGACGCCCCGGGTTTTGTTATGAAATGTGGTGAAGTATGATTGACCGTAAGATTTGTCAAAGTATTTTTGGTGATTTGTGGCCGAAAAGTGCGTTTCCTGCATCAAAATAATGTCCGTACCTAATTTTTTTATAGTGTTGAAAAGCTTTTTTACGTTTGTGCGGGGAGTTGAAACCTTGGACATTGTGTGAAAGGATTTTAAGACCCATTAGAAAACATTAAGAAAGAATATAGTGAAGGTGATGTATCTGCACGAGGTTACTTGAGGTGTATTTGTTACACAGTGTAGATGGAATCCTTGATACCTGAAGGGGCTATGTTTATTACTAGAGTGACATATACATACAGTATGATTAATTGAATGGTGTTGTTTTGATATCCAATAATTTGTGCTTAAAAGGAGGTGACTTTGAAATACCACAAAAAACATAACATGTAATAAAAGATGTAATGAAGTGAAACCTCTATTCAGTAGTTTGCATATTTTCTGAGCAATATGGGCTGTGTAGAAATAGAGAAAATGAAAAAAATAAATAATAATAATAATAGGGGGTCAGGTGGCAAATAGCCTATTGACCTTGTAATAAAGCTAAGAGGACAACAATGTCCTGAACCTACCAGCGGGGTACGACACAACGACCCCTGTGAGGAGGGTGCAATAGTCGACCATGAAGGCAGGTATGGGGTCAAACCAGCGACAGCGGATATGCCAAGCATTTAGAAAAGTTGCAATAGATGTACATGGTGATGGGGTAATACCCAGCACTACACATCCAGCATCAACAATTATAAAACTTAATATCTTTAAGTGAGAACAATATAAACAAAAGTATAACTATTAACTGGAAGAATATTCAGCTTCAAAAACTTCCCTCTCCACTCCCACCGCATAAAATTAAAAAAAAAAAAGGAATGGAAGGGGGGGTAGTACAAAAATGGTTATTGTTTTACCACCCAAAAAAATTGCGTCATCTTCAAAATGTGAGGGGGTTAATATGCTCAGTTAATAAGGTGGTGCATAAGGAAGGCATATTCATGTGGGCCCTCGGCTCACACTCAAAGTGGTTGTTGTAACAGCAGGATAGCATCCAGGGGCTTCACAAAGCTAGTTCAAAAATAACTTTAAACTGGGTTCAGGTAGCAAAAAAGAAGAAAAAACATTTTTTGAAAATTATTTAACACTATCAGATGTTGATTTGAATCTGTGAATGCGGAACAAATCCAGGATCCTTTCTGGATTGATGTGGAGAGTCATTCCTAGGGTGATTGTCGTCATCTTCTTTGGTCACGGTGGTTGCGGCGTGAGGCTGGGGTTGACCAGATGGGTGATGATCGTGGGGTAGAAGGAGGATGGACTGGGGGTTCAGGATTCAGAAGACCTAGCTTTACTAGGAGCTCTTTTCCTTCAATGATGTTGTATACTGTATAGGTGGAACCGTTATGCATCACTGAGAGTTTGAATGGAAAGCCCCAGCGATAGTTGATTCTGGCAGTTTGCAGAATAGTGGTGACTTCTTTCATTCTGTGTCTCCTATCAAGCGTAGCTGGTGAAATATCTGGGTAGATTTGAACCCTATGACCATCAAATATTATGTTTGGGGTATTTCTGGATGCACGCATGATGTCCTCCTTTGTAAGAAAGTCTTTCATGCACATGATGATGTCACGTGGGGGTTTGTCAGGTGTTGTTTTAGGGCGAAGAGCCCTGTGAATCCTGTCACAAGTGAATGCAGATATTGATTTGTCTGGTAGTAGGTTGTGAAAAGGTTTGGAGATAGCAGGTGTAAGATCAGTGATCGATTCTGGGATACCACACACTCTTATATTGTTACGTCGATTTCCATTGTCCAAATTTTCAATTTGAGCTTGCATAAAAGCAAAACTATCAGCCAGTGTCTCATAATCCTTCCTGAGATCATTATGGGCAAGAGAAAGTTTGTCATGTTTTGTTTCAAGAATGTCAGTGCGGGTACCTAAGTTTGCTATCTCCTGTGATAATGCACTTGTAGTTTTGTAAAGTTCTAGCTGTATCTTGTCAGCCAACTTTTCATATATAGCAGACAGACTTTCATCTAGGTCCGCTTTGGAGAGTGGAGTATTGTACTCACAGTTTTTAGATGCTGTATGCTGTGCAGGCATGGGAGATCTGGAGGCTGCAGAGGAGCCGGTGCCATCTTGGATTTTCTTTGCCTGTGGTTTCTCCATGCTGAGGAGAAAGTTCATCAGGGAGTGCTGGGAGCGGCTGTTCTGTCCTTTTTTCCAGGTCGGCATGCACCGGTATGTTCCACGGGGGTGCTGAGATGATTTGGACTCGATCTGGGTTAAATAGCCCTGGGAAATCTGGCTAGGCAAACCGGGTCAGACTGAGCTGTGCTCAGGCACGTCTGTCCCATGTGCCGCGCATGTGCCCCTGTATGCCAAACATTCTTTAACCATGAAGGGCTATTGATCAATGTGGCTGAAATGTGACTTTATATTTCTGCAAAGGGAAAGCACAAATAAAGTCTTTTGGTTATATGCTTTACTAGGTCCATGTTACCAACTTTCTGTGCAATTCAAGGTGTAATACAGATCAAGCCACCATTCCTGCAGATGGTTATCACTCCCAGAATATTGAATACAATATAGAGCAATCGTAATATGGTCAAGATCATTAGACACACAGTATATTGTAAGCAGGGCTTTTTTTCTCAGAGAATAGGTTCAGGAACTCCCCTTTTCAAGTCACCCCTTGTCTTCGTCCCCTATCAACCTCTGAGCACCGCCCCTTGGTTCTATACTCTACCCGCCTTCCAGTACGGACCTTTTTAAAGAATACAGAACCAAGTATCATTTTGTGGTGCTAAGTAATTTGTATAGATTTTATTAATAAGCATTAAGATATACACCCTTCTTTCAACAATAGACCCCCCCCCGCAACAAAATGACCCTCCAGTAACAAAAGATCCACCCTAGTAACAACAGATCCATCCCAGCAACAATACACCCCTGTCAGCAACAACAGATCTCCCAGAAACCAGCATCAATAGACCCTCCAGCAGCCATCAACAATAAACCCCTCTCTCATCAGTAGATCCCTCCCAGCAACAATTGGCTCCCAGCAACGATAGATCCCCCATCAGCCAGCATCAATGGACCCTCCAGTAGCCAACAACAATAGACCCTTCCCATCAACAATAGATCTCCCAGCCTCCAGCACACCCCAGCACCCTTTGCCATTACATACATTCAGTGCAGGAGGTGCCGGAACTGCGTTCCCCCCACATTCCCGCTGAAAAAAAGCCCTGATTGTAAGTGTAATAAAATGTTGGCATATTTAACATATTCAGGTATTTGAGGCTGATAGGATGTGATTTAGTATTTATAGTATATATTCACACTCTGACCCAAATAGAGCCATATAAGTAGTCTTTGATTGCCGCCTCATCCTCAATCAGTTTCTCTGTCTCGTACCTGCCCTCAGAGTTTCCTACATGGTTGCCACAGTTACAAGCTTGAGGTGTGGATCGTTTGATTAATATAAATTTGCACATATTTTATTATTATAGAATGCACATGTCTTAATGGTTCCTCTTTGTATTTAGTTACCTCTGCGATTATCCTCAATGTGTCCTGAAGAAACTAACTGAGAAACGTGTTGACCTATCAGGGCTTATCCCCACAAGGCTACAGATTTTCTTCTAATCAAGAAGCAAGATTAATGAGCCTTTTATTGTGGTTGATAAGTAGGGGTGAGCCCGATGTTCGAGTCAAACGTAAGTTCGATTCGAACATCGGGTGTTCACCTGTTCGCCAAACAACGAACAATATGCAGTATTCGCTGCAAATTCGAAAGCTGCTGGAACACCATTAAAGTCTATGGGACACTAACATGAAGAATCAAAAGTGCTAATTTTAAAGGCTTATATGCAAGTTATCGTCATAAAAAGTGTTTGGGGACCTGGGTCCTGCAATGCAAACATTTTTTTTTTAAACGGTTGTTTTTTCGGGAGCAGTGATTTTTTTTTTCATGCTTAAAGTGAACAATAAAAATTAAATATTCCTTTAAATATTGTGCCGGGGGGGGGGGGTGTCTAAAGTATGCCTGTAAAGTGGCACATTTTACCTGTGTTTAGAACAGTACCACAGCAAAATGACATTTCTAAAGGAAAAATTGTTATTTAAAACTGATGGCGTCTGTAATGAATTGATGGGTCTCGGCAATATAGATAAAACTCATTGAAAAAAAGAGCATGGGATCCCCCCCCCAGTCCATTACCAGGCCCTTTGGGTCTAGTATGAATATTAAGGGGAGCCCCGAACCAAAATTTAAAAAAAAATTGTGTAGGGGTCCCCCTAAAATCCATACCAGGCCCTTCGGGTCTGATATGGAAATTTAGGGAAACCCTGCGCCGAATTTATAAAAAAATGGCGTAGGGGTCTCACCCACAATCCATACCAGACCCTTCATGTCTGATATGGCTTTTAAGGGGAACCCTGCGCCAAAATTAAAAAAAAATGTCGTAGGGGTCCACCCAAAATCCATACCAGACCCTTATCCCAACACGCAACCTGGCAGGCCGCAGGAAAAGAGGGGGGACGAGAGAGCGCCCCCCTCCTGAACCATACCAGGCCACATGCCCTCAACATGGGGAGGGTGCTTTGGGGTAGCCCCCCAAAACAGCTTGTCCCCATGTTGATGGGGACAAGGGCCTCATCCCCACAACCCTTGCCCGGTGGTTGTGGGGGTCTGCGGGCGGGGGGCTTATCAGAATCTGGAAGCCCCCTTTAACAAGGGGACCCCCAGATCCCGGCCTCCCCCTGTGTGAAATGGTAACGGGGTGCAAACGTACCCCTACCATTTCACAAAAAAAGTGTCAAAATGTTAAAAAAGACAAGACACAGCTTGGGACAAGTCCTTTATTAAAAAATAAAAAAATTAAAATGTCCCGCGATGTTCAATTATCTTCTATCATTTTTCGGACCAAAAAGGAAAAAATCCGCGACTGATCCGCCTCCATGGGAGGCTCCCGCCGCGTGATGCTTCTTCACCTTTGACAGTTCTTATATAACTGAGGGCGGGGCCATCTGGTGACATACCCAGGTGACCCCGCCCCCTCTGACGCCATGGGGAAATCCCTGTGGTGTGAGAGGTGGCGGGGTCACCCCTCAAGCCGACCTCAATGCACTGTCTAATTGGGCGACTATGGCAGATGAGGTTTAATGTTAATAAATGTAAAGTTATGCACTTGGGGGCTAAGAATATTCATGCATCATGCATATTTGGGGAGTACAACTGGAGGAATTAATGGTGGAGAAGGATCTGGGGGTTTAGGTAGATCATAAGCTCAATAATAGCATGCAATGCCAAGCTGTGGTTTCCAAAGCGAGCAAAGTCCTTTCTTGTATTAAGAGAGGTATGGACTCCAGAGAGAGAAATATCATTTTGCCCCTGTACAAATCATTAGTAAGACCTCATCTGGAATATGCAGTTCAGTTTTGGGCACCAGTTCTCAAAAAAGGATATTGGGGTACTGGAGAAAGTGCTGAGAAGGACAACCAAACTGATAAGAGGCATGGAGGAGATTAGCTATGAGGAAGGATTAGAGGAACTGAATTTTTTCACTCTTGAGAAGAGGAGATTAAGGGGGATATGATCACCATGTATAAATATATAAGGCGTCCATATAGTGAACTTGGTGTTGAGTTATTCACTTTACGGTCAACACTGAGGATAATGGGGCACTCTTTATGTCTAGAGGAAAAGAGATTTCATCTCCAAATACGGAAAGGTTTCTTCACAGTAAGAGCTGTGAAAATGTGAGGTGGTTCTGGCCAGCTCAGTAGAATGCTTTAAGAAAGGCCTGGATTCTTTCCTAAATGTACATAATATAACTGGGTTCTAACATTTATAGGTAAAGTTGATCCAGGGAAAATCTGATTTTCTCCCTGGGATCAGGAAGGAATTTTTTTCCCTGCTGTAGCAAATTGGGTCCTGCTTTTCTGGGGTTTTTTCGCCTTCCTCTGGATCAACTGTGGGTATAGGATTGGATATATGGGATTGTGTGATTTTTTTTTTTTTTTTTATGGTTGAACTAGATGGACTTGTGTATTTTTTTAACCTGACTAACTATGTAACTATGTGAAACATGGTGGTGGCAGCATCATGTTGTGGGGATGCTTTTCTACAGCAGGGACAGGAAAGCTGGTCAAAGTTGATGGGAAGATGGATGGAGCCAAATACAGGGCAATCTTGGAAGAAAACCTGTTAAAGTCTGCAAGATCAAAGCACTTTCATGGGTTAGAATGGCCCAGTCAAAGTACAGACCTAAATCCAAATGAGAATCTGTGGCAAGACTTGAAAATGCTGTTCATAGATGCTCTCCATCCAATCTGACAGAGCTTGAGCTATTTTGAAGAAGAATGGATAAAAATGTCACTCTCTAGATGTGCAAAGCTGGTGGAGACATCCCCAAAAAGACTTGTAGTTGTAATTGGAGCGAAAGAAGGTGGTTCTACAAAGTATTGACTCGGGGGGCTGAATAGAAATGCACGCCAAACTTTTCACATATTTATTTGAAAAAAAAATTGAAAAACGTTTATCATTTTCCTTCCACTTCACAATTATGTGCCACTTTGTGTTGTTCTATCCCAAAAAATCCCAATAAAATACATTTATGTTTTTGGTTGTAACATGACAAAATAAAAATTTAAAGGGGTATGAATACTTTTTCAAGGCACTGTAGTTGTGGACAGAACCCAAATATGTAATAGTTCATATTTTTCACATTAAAGTCAATGGAATATGGTACACCCAGAATAGGCATAATTTTAAGAAATGTATCTTAAGCCACATTTGATGAAATACTGTATTTTCCTCATGTAGTTTTTGAGGGAAAAAAAACTAAAAAGTCAGCTTTTATGCTGCATTTACATGACTGCAACTCCAAAGTTGCACGATTTCCAGTGCAACTTTGCTCCTACTTTACACTCTCTGGATCAAAGTCGTATCAAAGTAGTGCAGACACCTTTTCAAAGTCGCTACGACTTTAAGTTGAACCGACTTGAATGGGTGTCATTGAAAATAATAGGCTGCGACTTGTCTTGCGACTTTGATGTCCAAAGTCACATGACAAGTCGCACAAGTGTGAATGGAGCCTTAATCAAAAACTTAAAAATAGAGTGTATTACATCACCTAGTGAGCAAAATATTTTACTGACTCCAGGCACTTTATGTAAGCACTTCTACTAGGCTGCAGTTAAATGGAGAGACACCAGTAGGTTTTCACTTTCAATAGTTAGAAAGATCTTTCACATAGTTACAGTGACATGTTGATCATATTCATTGTTAATAGGTTTACATGAAATAAGAGTGTCTGTAGAATACCATGTACTCATCTTTAATTGTAATAGTTTCACCCTAGTGTTAAATGATATAGAGAAAAGGCGTAGTTTGCAATGCTCTCTCTGCAGTTGAAGAGAAACTTGAGAGGAAAGAAAAGGAGGAAAAGAAAAGGGGAAAAAAAGGTGTTGTGCACCTCCCAACATTGATGTTTATAGTGGAGACCTGGCAGGTTTAGTGAAGAAATCACAGTTAAAGTGTACTACTTCAGAGAGACAATGGCCACAAATATTCTTCATTGATGGACCACTGACAAAGGGCCGAAAAATAGGAAACAAGGGCCATGTTTTAGCCTGCAGCAAACACTCTACAATTTGCAACTAAGGAGCAGCTGCGGAAACTTCAGGTGTGGTACATTGACAGTAGAGGACAAAGACCTCTTACCCACAACCTTGGCCAAGTGGTTGTAGAGGCTTATATCATTATTTTTTTCCCCCATTCTGTCAAGTACATGTTATACTTTATACCCCCAATCCCCCTACTAGTCACCCAACAACTTAACAAGGAGGAGATTGCCTCCAGTAGGAAAACACTGATTGCGCTACACATGTTACACATAGCCACTTGTGTTATGCCCTGTACACACGGTCGGACTTTGTTCAGACATTCCGACAACAAAATCCTAGGATTTTTTCCGACGGATGTTGGCTCAAACTTGTCTTGCATACACACGATCACACAAAGTTGTTGGAAAATCCGATCATTCTGAACGTGGTGACGTAATACACATACGTTGGGACTATAAACGGGGCAGTAGCCAATAGCTTTCATCTCTTTATTTATTCTGAGCATACGTGGCACTTTGTGCGTCGGATTTGTGTACACACGATCGGAAATTCCGACAACGGATTTTGTTGTCAGAAAATTTTATAGCCTGCTCTCAAACTATGTGTGTCGGAAAATCCGATGGAAAATGTGTGATGGAGCCTACACACGGTTGGAATTTCCGACGACAAGGTCCTATCACACACGTGGCACTTTGTGCGTCGGATTTGTGTACACACGATCGGAAATTCCGACAACGGATTTTGTTGTCAGAAAATTTTATAGCCTGCTCTCAAACTATGTGTGTCGGAAAATCCGATGGAAAATGTGTGATGGAGCCTACACACGGTCGGAATTTCCGACGACAAGGTCCTATCACACATTTTCCGTCGGAAAATCCGACCGTGTGTACGGGGCATTAGTGTGGGAGCAATAATTCTAGGGTCATTATTCGCTGTTAAAGTGGCTGTAAAGGCAGTCGGTTTTTAATCTTAATGCATTCTATCCATTAAGATAAGAAGCATTCTGTGTGCAGCAGCCCCCCTAACACTTCCTTGAGGTCCTTCTCAGTCCAGCGATGTACACGAGTGTCTTAGCCATCTGAAATTTGCCCTCCTGATTGGCTGAGACACAGCAGCAGCAGCCTGATTGGCTGCTGCTGCTGTCAATCAAAGTTAGCTAGCCAATGAGGGGAGAGAGGGGGTGGGCCGGGTCGGGGCTCCTTGTCTGAAAGGACACAAGGAGCTGTGACTCAGCTCGGGTGCCCCCATAGCAAGCTGCTTGCTGTGGGGGCACTGAACAGGAGGGAGGGACCAGGAGCACAGAAGAGGGACCCGAGAAGAGGAGCATCTGGGCTGCTCTGTGCAAATCCACTGCACAAGACAGGTAAGTACAACATGTTTGTTATTTTTATAGGAAAAAAATGAAACTTTACAATCACTTAAATTCTAAACGGATGACCTGTAAAGGACTTCTAATGGTTTGCCTATGGAAAATGTAGGGTATTACAAAGACTTATCATGTTTCACAAGTGCACACAATTTATGAATTCTTTAGTGACTTTTCTTCATGAAAATATACAATATTTTGGGAGTTCTAATGCTATGTATTAATGTGAAAAACCTTCTGTGCTGCAAAATCCTCCCTTCCAGCACTTCTTATCTGAGTCCGATCCAATGTGCATAAAAGCAGTGGCTCTCACCGCTGTCTCCATCCTCCCTGGGCAGATAGCAACGGTCACTGGTCACCAAAAAGTGTAAATTAGGGTCAAATTTGTCCACTGCAATGTCGCAGTTCCGTTAAAAATCGATGATCCCCACCATTATTAGTGAAAACAATAAAAAAATTAAAAGTCCCTAAATCTTTCCACTATGTTGTAAACACTATAACTTTTGCACAAACCAATCAATATACGTTTATTGCGATATTTTTTTTACCAAAAATATGTAGCAGAATACATATTGGCCTAAACTGATGAATAAATTTTTTCTTGATATGTATGTTTATAGTGCAAAAGTATGTTTATAGTGCAAAAAATAAAAACTGCAGAAGTGATCAAATACCACCAAAAGAAAGCGCTATTTGTGGGAAAAAAAGGACATGAGTTTTGTTTGGGTACAGCATCGCACGACCGCGCAATTGTCAGTTAAGGCGACACATCGCAAAAAATGGCCTGGTCATTAAGGGGTAAATCCTTCCGGGGCTAAAGTGATTAAAAAAAAATAAAGTGATTTGAGCAATATATTTTGGAAAATCATTTCAACGGCTACAGCAATAATTCTTTAATAAAGTTGCTATCAGAATTAAGGGAAGTAAAATGGTTTTGTCCTATCGTACAAAAGGAATTATTTCTATTGAATACAACATGTTAACCCATAAATATCTGATGAAAACTCCCCTAGAATTCAAAAAGCAAGGGTCTGGAGACATAGGTAATGTTGAAGAGTAGAAATAGTCAGAGATACCCCTCTGTCTCAAAATCTGCCTCTCAGACAGTAATTTATTGTCCATGGAATGTATAGAACTCCCTATTCACTTTATACAATAGACAGGTTTAGGGTGATTTTATACATTTTATCTAAAGATGTCCTAATTTGGTAAGATAATGGAAAGATGTTGTTCAACAAATGAATGCTATTTGTAAAACAAATATTGTATGTAAATCCATTTACATGCATTTCGGGGCATCTTGTTGGGCTAAGACTAGAGCTGTTTATTGCTAGAAATTTGACTGCACAAATATAGACTTTGCCACATCCACTGACAAAGGTGAAATAATGTCCGCAGTTAATTTGAATTTAAAGTTACAGAAGCTGACTTCTCAGCATAGGGAAGCTTTCTTTAAATTTCAAAAGATTTAGGTGGAAGAGCCTCAACTACGTGGTTTATATTACCAGAAAGATTAGATAGATTACATTGTGCAATGATTCAGTGTGTTGGATCTGTCTGTTTTTGTTTTCTAATTTTTTAATGTTATCTGTTTTGTATGGAGCTTTTTTTATAATATAAAGTATGTGCTTTTTCAATTAATAAAATTTGGTTAAAAAAAAGTTATGTGGACAACCTACTAGTTGGAAGCATGCAAAGAAAGTGCAAACAACAAAAAAGAATACAATTGTGTTGATGGGAAAACACTACACTAATATCATAAAATGATTTATGGAACACATTGTTTTCAAGTACTGAGCTACATTACATCGTGTTTTTTCACCTTAATGCATCCTATGCTAAACTTCTGTCACTGTTTTACTCACCTGAGTCTGTTCGTTCCCTCGGCTTAGACGCGCTCTAGCTCTCTGCCTGGGGTTCTCGGCTCTTGATTGGATAGATTGATAGCAGCCATTGGCTCCCGCTGCTGTCAATCAAATCCAATGATGTGGGCACCAGGGGGCAGGGCCGAGCCCAGCATTCTGTGTCTATGCACGCAAATGCTGGACTCGGGAGCATGCCCGCAAGGTGAGAGGATGAGTCGCAAGTGCTGCCGGGGGACCCCAAAAGACGATGATCGTGACCACACTGTGCAAAACGAACTGCACAGTGGAGGTATGATATGTTTGTTATTTAAAAAAATAAAAAAACAAAGGTTTACAATCACTTTAACTTGGTCTGAATTTGCTTACAGATCTTGACTTTAGCTTTAAAGAAAATGTACATTGTTACTTGAAAATGTTTTGGTAGCAAGATGTAGAATCCTCTGTTTTCTTTGCGTTTGGCAGTCTTTCAGAAGAACAATATCACCAGGTCTAAAATTAGGGTTGGTAAGCCTTTGGTTCTGAATTCTTCGGACAACCCGGTTTTCTGAGTAAGGTCGGTGATAAAAGTAGGCAAGAAAGAATCCCCTGGGTTATTTGAAGCTGGAGTCAGTGGTCTGAACATGAAAATTGGCAGGCTAGAATTCCTGCTTGTAGTAAGATAGAATCAAGAATTCTATATGCTGAGAAGAGAGAGCTGGTTAGACTTAGAGTAAGATGAGTAAGCTGCTTCCATATGCAGCTCTGATTAACAAAGTCACACTATCAAAGTTGACATGAACTCAAAAAAATATTTATCTTGTAGAGAATGTTTACAAGTGTTAATTGTGTCAAATCAGTACCTAGAAAATATAAATCTCTTCTTAAATTTCTCTTAAAAAATAGCAATGCACGTTCTGGCAAATGGCCATGCATAGGCACTCCTGTTCTTTAGCCCCAATGCTTTATCTATGCAGTGTGATATCTAATGAATTGTGCCTCTGACTGCTAGTCTCATGAGTTTTGGAGTCACTTTTTCTGATATCACTACCATGCTACTCACTGTTCACCTTGCTGGAGAGAAACTGATGCAAGGATCTCCATGCTTCTGCCTCATGTATTCTTTGAATCCTCTACCGCTCCTGCACCCTATTTAATATTACTGCACCAGTTATCAGTTGGGAAACTTTGACACCCCCTAAAAGCAATCTCTGCCTCAAGCAAGAAGGCCACCTCCACAAAGAAACACAGCGCAGAACAAGACATGATAAGTCAGTCCTGCAGAAGGGAGTTCCCCTAAATGGACTTTTTAGGCAACTAATAGTATTATATAAAGATATACAAGAGTAATATAATAACAATAAATTTTATTAATAGTTAAACATGATTAAAATTGAAATGAAACATTGATTTATCTGAACACAGTCAGTTAATGTCACCATACAAAGAGGTTATATGAAGAGACCTCCTTACACCCAACGCGTTTCGGGATACAGTTTAGTCCTTTTTCAGGGGTGCGGAGGAAGGAGGAATTCATCTGAAGCATAATTAAAATATATAATCAGTATCTTTAAGTGGAACATTCACCAACATGAAATACATAGTTAAATGTTAGATTGTTGCGGTAATCTACTTACATAGTATTGAATGGTATAATTTTCAATATTTCATTATGTAGCATTAAAAAGTGTAAACAAACAGCACAAGGTAATTGTGCCGGTGGGGTTGCTATCTCAAGGCAAGAGGGCATCAGAAGGGTCTAGAAAGCAGACTCGGTGTTGCTATCCTCAAAGGGTTGGGAGTCTCCTTACATTCCAAGGCAGCAGAACGGCCAGAAGAATATACTGGGGCCAGAAAATGGAAATCCCTGGAAGTGAGAGAGGTGTACCGGATTGTGACTCAAAGTAAAGGATATGTCAGAAATCATAATATTGGCTGCTCAAAACATGTATGGTAGACTGAATAAAAGTACCTGCTGACATTAGAAGTGTGATGGTGAAGCTGGCAGCCAAGCGAAGTGGAAGACCAACTACAGTAACTACAAAGGTAAATGGGCAAAGTCACGCAGAGATATGTTTATAGTGATAGCCTTAAATATTATAGGTGATTTGCATATATGTAAATATCCATCATTGGACTTGGGGAGTTGGTGTAGCCAGTACTGTAGTACAGATCTAGTAATGGGTACAAAATAAGATAAAAAAGGATCTCTTATGTAGAATAGGTATATCCCTTTGACATATGGCCCCATGTATCCAGGATAAGCTTAAAAAACACTTAAATTAAATCGGGGAAATATATATTTATATTATCATAATAGTAAGGGAAAGGAAAGGACAATAAATGATATATCAAAAAGGGCTTATTTTAAACCTAGATCCATCAATTACAAATTGATTACATGATTAGATACAAGAGCATATTAGGCATATCACATAGAATTTTGGTCAATCACAGAAAAGATCTTGAAAAGATCTACCCAGTAATTTGCATGTGTTAATTGCAGTGTTTTAAAGTAATAATAGATGTTTACCTTGGTTGGAGAGAAGCACGTCCCGACATCCAGCAAGCAAGTGCTAGATGTTGAAGTGCGCTGGCTGCGTATTTATGGCAGCTGATCCTCAATCAGCTGGCACAACTCAGTTGCAAACAGCTGATATAGGGGAGGAGACTGCCAGGAGATCCTCTGATTGCCCCCTGGACTGGGTATGCACCGTGATCGGAGCCACGTTTGTAGTGTTCACAATGTGAGGCACATTGTGTCTCAATAGGAAACTGCCCACATGGATCTGCACACAACCGTTTGCACCTGTCACTACTGAAATTCTATTTAAATTTATATATGTGTCTGATTGGTTCTTTTGAAGGAATACAAGTGTCTGATTGGCCAATTGTGAAGCCACCACCTCCCTTTATTTATAGCGTAAAACATGAATAACAAAGACAACAGCTCCTATCCAGGAGGATTTTGCTAAACTCAACATGATACCAGCATCTGTGTCTGTGTTAGTTGGAGATATACAAGCGCACTTTCCCGGCATTATACAAGAGAGCTGTATTTGTGCTTTTCAGCACAAAGGAATTATTTGCCTATAGGAGAAGCTTAAAAATATTTCACTGCAGATGGTGGGCCAGGAATTTCAGAGCCAACAGAACTTTCTTATCCAGTGGACCTCGAGGGGGAAAAAGGATATAGAACCAGATCAGTAAAGGCCGGCCCATTGTAAGACAACCATACTTCAAGGTTTTGAACATTTTTGCTGTTCTGTGTTCGGGATCTTGAGTTCTATGTCCGCTGTATGAGGTAAATTCTGCTAGGCAAGGAACCTTTTGTTTTTTTGTCTCTTTCTGTATAATGGTGGGACTTTAATTGTAGGATATATTTTTGTCATTGTAAGTAGGTCAATTAATTAATCCTCTATAGGTCCCATTTAATACAGACCTAAAGTGTATGTTATATGTGTATGACTGAGCAGGCTGACAAGTAAGTGTATGCTGTATGTGTGTGACTGAGCAGGCTGATAAGTAAGTGTATATTGTGTAATGTTTGTGTAGAAATGTATTAATTGTAATTATTACCTAGGTATGGGACCAACAAAGAGATTGCATCAGTTGTGTATATTGTTTAACTGATTCATGGCACATGTCCCCATAAATGTGTAATAATACACCCACTGATGGTTTGGTGGACTTTGAAGTAGTTTCGAAATAGTTGGTTTGAAGTCGTTTTGAAATGATTTTGTAGGAAGTGCTTTGAAAATGGCTGCCGCATATTCAAGTGGCCATGTGGTTGAGGGGGGAAGGGCGGCTATGAATTGCTGAAACATCACTCACAATAGGAGTTGTTTGTTGAAAGGGCTACGTCTTGTGGGTGGTCTCTGAGACACGGAATTCTGGGCAATTGCATGGGGGAGCTCTATTGTTTTGAGATCAAATCAACCATGCAACCAGCATTGTCTTGGTCCTGTGTATCTGTTGACCTTCCAACTTTCAGAGTTAAGTATTGTTTGTACTTGGGAACAGGAGTGTATGTTTAAGTTGAAGTTCCCTACATTGTGCTATAAAATCAAGAGGTGGTAGGTGTTGCCATAGCTATTTTTTTAGTGTCTTGATAGACATAATTTGAAGTTAGATATAGCTTTTTGAGACCATATGTTTTCAGGCAAAGCCAGGCTTCTTCGCCTGAACCTCCCCCCGCCTTTCCTTCCATTGATATGTAAATAAACCAGTTGGATAGGTTTTTAGAGCTGAGCAGAGAACAGGAAGTTCTCTGCATGATGTGATGTATGCAACAGGAAGTAGGTGGGAGGGGCATGGGGTCTCAAGACAATCATGTGGACACAAAGGAACTTGTGTTTGGAAGGACGATTGAAATCACTTTGATTTATAAATTTAGTTCCAGTTGTTTTGCTGAGTTTTATACTGTAATTCAGTTTTGGGTAGAGAGTAAACATTCTGACAGTCTTTTTGCCCTAGGAGGCATGACCGGATGCTCTAGAGGGCAGACGTGTGTGACCTAGCCCCACTATAGCTCCGGAAGAGATCCTTTCAGCTGGAGCTGATGCAGTGGTGTGGGGATGGCTTACCCTTAGTTTTGGCAGCCCTGGCACCCCAACGTTCCGCCAGGGGAACCGGCTCTTCATAGTGGGAACAAGAGACCAGAAATTATAAATTATTTACCAGAGGAGGCTAGACTGGTCTGCAGTGACACCCGATGGACATTTAGTTATCTGCTTCTGGCATATTCTTGCTCTCTTTTGCATCTGTGGGTGGGGAGTTAAGGGCCCCCCCTGGACTATCAAGGAAAAAAACAGAGTTTCTGGTGAAACATGTCGGATTTGGCATCATGACAGAGACGTTCTATGCATCGTGGTTGACATATCTCATTGCGCTTGTGCATGCGCAGTTGATCGCCTGAAGCCAGCGGTGACTATAATGGCTGCAAACTGCTCACTGGAGCCCCACAGACCCCTCTCAACAAACGGAGCATACAGGATGGCATATACAGCCCCCTGGACCAGAGAAAGATAGTACAGGACTGTGATTATATCGCTCCATGAATGATCGGGTGAGCGGACCATATGTCCTTTATTTGCCTCCTTCTACTTTGCTTCCTGCTGTTTGTTACCTCTCAGCCAATATTAGCCAGATTCACAACAGCGTCATTGAGCTATTGTTTTTCCAACAGTTAAACCCTGTGAATACATGCAATTCCACTCCAGGAAACTGTATTTCTGTGCCTTTGGACTGGATACTAACTGTGGATTATAATCATCTCTCCACACTGACAGCTATGTTTTGCTACAATCCTAATTAAAGCTGTCTCTGTGGGACTAGCAACAACTTGACTCAATCAACCACCCTTTAACAGGGGTCCTTTTTGTTAAAAGGGTTTCTAATTAAACCTAGTGATAGGACGGACTTTGTTACGCATAGTGCATGTCACTGAGATCAACAGTCTGATCCATAAATATTACCCACTCTAATTAAGAATAACCTTGTTATAGGTGTGTGCATGCATGGTTGAAGCGTGATGCAGCTGCTCTTAAACAGACAACATTGTCTATTTTTAACATGATCTTGGTGTTGGTGGTGGGTACCTGGTCTTGGCCCTTTTTGTATTAAATATATTTTTTCTAATAAAATGTATCCCTTATTAAGCAGCATGGTCCACCTGTGCCTCTTCTCAGTGGGAATCTTTCCCCTATAAATCTCTCACTTGTTACATCCAGCAAGACTGTGGGTGACTGCTTTGGGGGAGACTTTGTTTTTTGATTCCCCGGAGGGGGTGGAGGGGTGGTTGGCATTACATAAGGGAAAATTATAGAAGAACTAGAAAATGGAGTTTCAAAGATAGAAGTATAATAACTGCATGAGTGACCTAGGGGCACAGCTGATCACTTATCTGCACATAAAGGAGGGGCGGGGGATTGCATTTAGGTTAGAGGGATAATGTGTATATGGCTTTCTTTCTCAAAGTTATTGGGGGAGAGGTTATGCACGAAGGAAATAATATTTGTTATCTTGAGCACATGGGAAGGTCTTTGGAAGCCCCCAGAGAGGACCCAAAAGGGTGATGAGTGATTTGGGAATGAGACACGGATGGTGTGTTAGGTATGAAAGGCATATGTGGGGATGTATGAAGAATAAATGCACTTCAAATAAGAAATATTTTGTCACCAAATTATCACAGAAGAAAAATAATGAGAAGAATAGGGATTGGTTAACAAAGAAAGACCACATAAAGTATATGGAAATCACATAATTTGGAGTGAATATTTTGAATTATATGCATTTGTTGAACACTAAATGGTTAAATAGTTAATTCTATGCAGGTAAAAAAATTAATTATATGTTCTTGGAACGTCTGGGGGTAGGGAGATCCTGCCAAAAAAACAGCAGTTCTTTCCGTAACAAAAATTTATGGGGTGGGATTACTCGTCCTACAGGAGATGCATCTTACTCATGTCTCTATACCGCAGCTGGGCTGGGGTGAATTCCAAACCCAGTACCACTCAGTTCACACCTCCTATTCTAGGGGGGTGAGTATTCTGATCAGGTCTGGGGTAATGTTCACCTGCAGGCAGATTAAGATTGATGAACTGGGGCACTACTTTTTTTGTATTGTGCTATAGAGAATAGAACCTACGTGTTGGCCAATTTTTATGTCCCTCCTCCCTTTGACACTTTAATTTTGTATAGGTTGGTAGAGTTTGTTCTGGACAAACCGGGTGTGACGGTTATTGTCATGGGTGATTTTAACATGGTTTTGGACGGGAAGGTGGATAGGTTTCCCAGGGGACACAGACGGGTGCCACAGCTGACGACCAATTGTCCCTATTTTTAGGAGAGGTCGGACTAATGGACATATGGAGGGCGCGGAATCTGTCCGTCCGGCAGTACACTCCACTCTTTCTAGAATATATTTGGTTCTGGGCAATGAGGAGGCATTGCAGGTGATAAAAAATGTAAGCTACATGCCAAGAGATCTTTCAGATCACTCCCCGGTGACAGTGTCAATAGAGGTGAGGGAGCATTTTCGACTCGGGGAGTGGAAAATAAGCCCTTTTTGGATGGAACTAATGGGTGACCCAGATGAGGTGCTAACAGCCTTAAGAGAGTTCACTGATTTGAATAGAGGAACCGCTCTGGAGGAGGTAATCTGGGACACCTTGAAGGTATACTTGTATACCTTCAACAAGTGTCAAAAATTAAAAAACAGACCAAGGATTGGGAAACGGTGGCTGGAGAGAGGGTGGCAACCATGGAAGAACAATATGTGAATAATCCGACCCCTGATGCTCTCAGGGCTTGGTCAGAGGAACAACAAGCTTACAGGACATTAATGATTAGAAAAGCAGAGAATAAACAACTTTTTCAGAGGCAAAAAACCTTTGGAGGGGGGGGGAAGGGTGGGGGCGAATGTTGGCCCATCTGGTTAAGACAAATTCACCCCCATCTATGGTTCCCACGATTAGTATAGGGGAGGGGAGGGTTTCTTCACACACTTCAGAAATTGTAGATAAGTTCAAAGAATATTATGAGCACTTGTATAGCTCCCGGCAAGAGGAAAAGGGGGAGGAAGTAGACGCTTTCGTTAGTGGCTTGGCGATTCTGGCCCTCTCTGAAACTGACAGGGAGGAACTGGATTTACCAATAACATTAGGGGAACTGCAGCGGGCCACAAGGGGGATGGCAGGCCAGAAGTCGCCTGGTCCCGACATCCTTCCGGCAGAGACCTACAGGTGTTACAGGAAGGTGTTACTACCTGAGCTGCTGGGGGTCTTAAATTGGTCGGCGATAGAGAGGAAGCTTCATACATCTATGATGGAATCTACCATAGTTGTGAAACATAAGGAAGGTAAGGACACACTTATTACATCCTTATATAGACCCATCTCCTCACTGAGCACAGATATTAAAATCTTGGTGAAGGACTTGGCAACTAGGTTGAATAGGATCATCCAGAAACTTGTCCACCCCAATCAGTCAAGATTTATACCTGGAAGATCCACTAGCATAAATATAATACGTGTGTACCTGAATTTACAGATCCTGGCTGATGGGGATGGATTGAGGGCCATTCTGTCTCTGGATTCCCCTCAAGGCTTTCAACAGCCTTGAGTGGCGATATCTATGGAGGGCCCTGGCCAAGTTCCGATTTTGCCCAGGCTTCACTAATTGGATAAAAATGCTATACAAGGGGCCAGAGGCAAAAGTAAGAGTGAACAATGAATACTCTTACAAATTTTGACTGCTGCTTTTCGCCCTCACAATCAAACCTCCGGCGGTAGCTCTCAGGTCTTCCCCAAAGGTAATAGGATTTAGAAGGGGAATAGTGGAAGAAAAAGTGGCATTATATGCGCACAACCTTCTACTATTTCTAGGAGACACGTAGGCTTCCTTTTTGAAGGCAATGGAAATAATTAAAAATTTTGGTCAATTTTCCGGACTTACCATAAACTGTGAAAAATCTGCATTGTTACCAATAGACCCCCTGGAAAGTCCCTTGCCTGAGGAGGTCACCCAAATTCAAGTAGTGGACAAAATGAAATACTTGGGAATTAATATCACAAGAGACCCTAAACAGTATATCATAAATAATATTGTCCCACTTTTGGAAAAATTCAGGGAAAACATTTAAATATGGAAACGTCTCCCATAATCAGTAGCAGGACGATGTATCTTGATTAAAATGCTATGGGTGCTTTTGTATGCACTGCATAGTTCTCCACTGTGGGTATACAAAAAGTGGTTCCAAAAGTTAGACGTCATTTTCAGAGAATTAATCTGGAAAGGTGGTCCGGCAAGAAACTGTACCCTACAATTACAAAGACAGGAAGGAGGGGTTGCACTTCCACACCCTCAGTGTTATTTTCTTGCGGCACAACTACAGCATATAGGAGGGTATAGCGGGTTGGAAGGGAGATATATAGGGAGGGAAATGTTGCTACAAAACACTCCACATGGATCAATGGTGGAAGCTATGGAGGTGGGCTCTTTTCCCTCTGGGCTCCCGACACTAAGTCTAATGGTAAAAGTATAGGCTACAGTGAAGACATTGCTAGGGTATAGGGGACTTACAAAGTATACTCCCCTATGGGAGAATAGAAACCTGTGTGAAATTCAGAAGATGGGGACAATTAAGGAATGGGAAAGGTGTGGAATAAAGTTTATTAGACAGTTATACAAGGATGACACTTTGAAATCTTTTCAGGAACTGAGGGAACAATATACAATATGGAATAAATCCTTTTTTAGGTACCTACAGGTCAGGCATGCTCTGGGGGCACAGTTTAGAGAGGGGGTGCTTAAATGGAACAAGATTCCTTTGCTCCAGAAGATAATTAATGCAACCACCCCAAAAGGCTTTATCTCGAGCTTATAGCTGCATATATCTAAAGGGAGCCTGGAAGGGATAGGGGTCCCACCAAGTAGGAGGAGACGGGAACAAGACATAGTAACTATAACAGAAGAGCAATGGAGTAGAATCCTTGAATTGAGCCCCTTGGTTTCACTTTCCCCCTCCCAAAATATGTCACACCTATTTCTGCTATATAGAGCTTACTATATCCCTCAAAGGCTTTGTTTTGTTTGGCCGCAGATCAGACGCTAGTTGTCCAAGATGTGGGGAAACGGAAGGTGATTTAATCCACATGTTTTGGAGGTGTCTGACACTATTCCGGTACTGGAAGGAGGTATTTGGAATTATAAGTCAGGTATTCGGAGGAGCTGCAAAGCCCGGATATAAGGATCTATGTATTGGGGTTTGTAGAGGGGGAGGGAAATCCTGGATGCACCCAGACTGCAATCCTTAGGTGTCTATTTCAGGTGAAGAAATTGATAGCACAAAGGTGGCAATCGGTTTCACTCCATCTTGTACAGAATGGGAGCGAGGCATGAATGAGACAATTTGGAAGGAAAAATCTTTATATTTCAGACAAGGTTGTTTAAAGAAATATGAAGAGATCTGGAAACCCTGGTGGGAGGCAGAAGGATATCCTTCCTAGAGTGAGGTGGAAGACACTAATAGTCAAGAACCATTTACATAGAGGAAGAAGGATAAGAAGGTTCGAAGAGAGGACAGGGATAAATGATAGCCATGTTAAAGGAAAAAGAAAAGGGGCAGAGAACTAACGCAATAAAAATAAGAGGTGACACATAGAAATGGTAGAGTAGTGTGAAGGAGGGTGAAAAGGTGTGGAATAAGGAGGGGAGGGTGGTCATGAGTGGGTACTGGGAAAGTGAGGAAAGAGATGGAACAGAAGGGGATTGAATGGTGTGAGAGGGTGTGTTAAAATGGTAGGTGTTGAGGTTTCAAATGGGAAGCAAATGGGAGGAAGACGGACCCAGTATAGAATAAATAATTGTAAAATTTATTGTAATACACTTTTTGTATCTCAATATATTAAATGGGGTTGTTTGTATGTAAATATGTTCAATGGAACAAAAAATTTCAGTAAAGATTATAATTCTGAGAGTAAACGGGAGGCATCCTCCATCATCTGAATGCAGATAGAAAGAAGCCATAATATTGTTTTGAATAGGGGAGGCTCCCATTGTGCTTTGTAGTTGTCTGACGAACATGTTATAGGGCTGTATAACGTGAGACTGGTCGGGCCGTGTATAATAATCGGAAATATGGTGCGCGATTGTATTAGCATAACGTGAGGAGTAGTTTCTAGCAGCCCAGTCAGGCTGTATATGATAATAGGAATTCCGGGGTCGGGTTATAGTGATAAAGGCGCAAACAATAACCGCTGTGAAGGTATAGCACAGGGTTCCCTGGATGCAGAGTCCGCCAAAAAAAGCGATTAGAATCGTCATGGGCAATGGGTTGTCCATGGGAGGAAGGCAAGTCAGGCCTCCCAGTCAGACAGCTGCACAGTACATGAAATCTGGGTATGGGGCTAAAGCCATTAGACCCCTTAGAAGTTGGCATACATGGTCAGAGGGTACAGTAAGGTGTATTCCTTTCGAAGGTACTTTTGATGTCTGGAAGTACGAAAGGTTTTCAAGCTGCTCTCGTGTTTTTAACATTGTATTTTTTTTCTATTGCTAAAAGAGTGAAGGCTGCATTCCGTCTGGTTGTTTTTTTTGTTTTTGTTTTGTTTTGGAAACTATGAAATATCTCCCTCACATTTAATCTAATCTAAATATTTGTCTCATGTTTTGGTCTTCTCATTGTATGTAGTAATATGAATATGTTAGAACCTGTCGCGGCCATTGTATTTTTGTAGGAACGTCAAACTAAGAGTTACAGAGGGTTTCATTGTTGTCAGTTTTAAGGAATGTCAGTGATAATTTACCAATGTACAGGAATGTTGTATTGTTTGCCTTTCTTTGTAGATTAAAAATAAAGGATAGAGTTAGGCTCGGTTCACACTGGGGCGACTTGTCAGGCGACCTAGTCGCCTGACAAGTCGCCTCCCGTTCTGTGCTATGGAACCGTTCTAATCGGAGCGACGCAAGTCGCTCCGACTTAGAAAAAGGTTCCTGTATTACTTTGGGGGCGACTTGGGGCGACTTGCATAGACTTCTATGCAGAAGTCGTCTCGCAAGTCGCCCCGGCAGTCGTTTGCAGGTCGCCTCGCTGAGGCGACCTGCAAGTCGTGCCGCCCATGTGTGAACCGAGCCTAATAACTTTTGTTTATAAGTTTATCTTTTACAGGTTCAATGAGTTCCTGAAAGTGTATGTCCATATAAACCAGGTGTATGTAGATAGCTGTACACAGGCATAAATACACACGCCTAAAAGAAGGTAAAATTATAATAGTCTCTCGTTTCATTGTTTTTTCTTTTGTTTTTTTTCTGCACCATTCTAAACCCTGCATCTCTTCCTCCGGTTTGTAATGAGGAAGAAAATGGGGGGGGGGGGAATAATGGTGAGAATGATAGTTTTCAAACTAACAATACTAACCTCTCTAATTCTAACCAAGTTTGTGGCCTAGTAGGGCAACATGTTCCACGACTGTCTTTCTTTAATGGAATTTGAATCAGCAACCAGCAGTCTGGTGAAGGAGGCTCCCATCCCACATGCTAAGGACCTTTTTGTCAATGGTTGCAGGTATTACACCCCAGATGGTAAGCCACACACAGGTTATGCAGTGACCACAGTCAGTGAAAAATGCAAAAGGGTTCACTGAGTTCCCACATACCTGGGTTATCTCCATATGAGGTTTGTTTGGAGGTCAAACAAAAACATGGTGGTACTTTCCTCAGCAGCTGTCATCTACATTCTCAGCTGATGGGGTAGTTGCAGTCACTGTAATGTGAACTTCAAATGGTCCGCCACAGGGTTCATGAGTTCCTCATGGACCCTGACACAATAACCGGTTTACATTCTTCCCAACCAGGTGACTGGGTCATTGTAAAGAAGCTTGAGGGATGAGACAACTGGATCCACACCAACCACTGCAAGAAGCTGCTCAACCACACCAAAGAATTTTGTTTATTTATATTTTTAGTTTAATGTATTTTAGCAAGGGTAACGATGAAAAGCATCCCAACTTATTGTTTAAAGTGCACCTCCAACTAGCTAAGAACGCGAACAGGACCAATTACTGGGTCTACTCGAAATCTCCACCGAACTTTAGTACTCCAGCGATGACAGCGGTACATGCTAATATGATGTTTATATTGGTATGAGGAGTTTTGAAAAACTAGTAAAAACTCCAGACACTTGTCAATAGAACTTAATGATATATTTCTAGAGGGTAAAATTAGTTATAGTTTTAACAGTAGCTCTGGTTCTTGCCAGTTTGGGTATCGGGACAACTAGGTAGCCCACAAGTGTACTTCAACTTTAGTTCGGTAAAGGGGATAATTTTGTGGGAACCACCACCTGCAAGGAAAGTATAAAAGTTAATCCTACCAATAAAAAAAGCCTTGGCCTTTATAATAATACCCCTAGACCAGATTAGATCTGTTGGATGTGCAGACCGAGGGAGAAATATTCTGTTACTTCTCAGAGCCCATAACTGCCAGAGAAATTTCTTGCGTGCGGTTCTAACAGGCCCCTAATACTTCTCATATGGTACTTCAGCTTATAAGGTAATTCCCCCTATTGCAAGAGATTCATGCATCCTGGTGAAACTCGTCCCAGCATCTTATGTCGCAGCCGATAGCGAAGATCTGATGGTGCAAAAGAAGGTAAGAATGGCAGGAAGAGCTAGAAGGAAATTGTTCACCAACCCCGACCAGGTCTGGGCATAGTTTCCTGCTTGGACAGAGGGGGGGATTGAAATCTTGAAACAATTGAACAATTTCTTATCCATTGTGGATGGGATGTTCAATGAAACCGTTGAAGCTTTAAGGGAGATCTCACACGAACGACAGATGAAGATCCTTTTATTACAGGAAAAGATGGCCCTTGATTATCCAATGGCACCCAAGGGGGGTTTCTGTGAATTCATAGGAAAAGATAGTTGTACCTGGATCGAAAATACTAGTGACAAAGTCCTGGCCCATATGGATAAGGTTAGATCCCTGAAAGGCAAAGCCAGAGCTATACCTAGTGAAGGTTGGAATCCTTTTAAGGGTCTAGAAATCTTTGGGGATTTTTTTTTTCATCGGATCATGGTTGAAGAAAGCAGGGGTATATATACACTCATGTTGCTTTTGTTTCTATTCCTTCTATATGCAATGATGAGGTGCTACTGCTGCCTGATTGGACGAGTGAACAGAGCCCGAGCAGATGACCACATCTTCCTTGCTGAGATGAGATGCCCTGAAGCTCAGTCCACGTACAAGGCACAGAGGATCCCAGACCGACCGACCTTCATGTCCTCCTTTAAGTCATGCTCCTGAAGAATAGAGTCTGCAAGTCAAGCCATGTTTTTCTTTTTATGGACTCATATGGACTGTAAGGACTGATTAATTTCCAGGTGTAAGAAGAAGATCAAGACTCATCGAGGAACACATGGGAGCATATGACAAAGAGGAGGGACTGTTGTGGAAATTTTTATTAATGTATGTTGTCAGATGTCCCCCGGTGTCAGTTTTGCTGCAATACGCTCATGCGACTGTATTCACACATACAGACGTCGGTGGAGTACCATTAGTTGCGGAAACCTTCCCGTGGACACGGCAGATCTGTTTGCCATTTAAGGGATGTTTGTTTATGCCTCACCAAGAAACTTGCCACCTCATGGCGACTGCATTAACGTTCCTAACAAACAGATCTGTGTACATGGGAACAATAGCATAACCATATGAAATTATAGCTCACTGAGCCATGGTAGAGTATGGCTTGCATTAATGGTAGTGGTGGGAATGTGGACAGAGGGGGGGGATTGAAATCTTGAAAGGATTGAACAATTTCTTATCCATTGTGGATGGGATGTTCAATGAAACTGTTGAAGCTTTAAGGGAGATCTCATACGAACGACAGATGAAGATCCTTTTATTACAGGAAAAGATGGCCCTTGATTATCCAATGGCACCCAAGGGGGGTTTCTGTGAATTCATAGGAAAAGATAGTTGTACCTGGATCGAAAATACTAGTGACAAAGTCCTGGCCCATATGGATAAGGTTAGATCCCTGAAAGGCAAAGCCAGAGCTATACCTAGTGAAGGTTGGAATCCTTTTAAGGGTCTAGGAATCTTTGGGGATTTTTTTTTTCATCGGATCATGGTTGAAGAAAGCAGGGGTATATATACACTCATGTTGCTTTTGTTTCTATTCCTTCTATATGCAATGATGAGGTGCTACTGCTGCCTGATTGGACGAGTGAACAGAGCCCGAGCAGATGACCACATCTTCCTTGCTGAGATGAGACGCCCTGAAGCTCAGCCCACGTACAAGGCACAGAGGATCCCAGACCGACCGACCGACCTTCATGTCCTCCTTTAAGTCATGCTCCTGAAGAATAGAGTCTACAAGTCAAGCCATGTTTTTCTTTTTATGGACTCATATGGACTGTAAGGACTGATTAAATTTTCCAGGTGTAAGAAGAAGATCAAGACTCATCGAGGAACACATGGGAGCATATGACAAAGAGGAGGGACTGTTGTGGAAATTTTTATTAATGTATGTTGTCAGATGTCCCCCGGTGTCAGTTTTGCTGCAATACGCTCATGCGAGTGTATTCACACATACAGACATCGGTGGAGTACCATTAGTTGCGGAAACCTTCCCGTGGACATGGTAGATCTGTTTGCCATTTAAGGGATGTTTGTTTATGCCTCACCAAGAAACATGCCACCTCATGGCGACTGCATTAACGTTCCTAACAAACAGATCTGTGTACATGGGAACAATAGCATAACCATACGAAATTATAGCTCACTGAGCCATGGTAGAGTATGGCTTGCATTAATGGTAGTGGTGGGAATGTGCACACGGCCGTGATCGGAGCCACATTTGTAGTGTTCACAATGTGAGGCACATTGTGCCTCAACAGGAAACTGCCCACGTGGATCTGCACACGACCTTTTGCACGTGTCACTACTGGAATTCTATTTGAATATATACAGTATGTCACAAAAGTGAGTACACCCCTCACATTTTTGGAAATATTTTATTATATCTTTTCATGTAACACTTAAGAAATTACACTTTGCTACAATGTAAAATAGTGAGTGTACAGCTTGTATAACAGTGTAAATTTGCTGTCCCCTCAAAATAACCCAACTCACAGCCATTATTGTCTAAACCGCTGGCAACAAAAGTGAATACACCCCTAAGTGAAAATGTCCAAATTGGGCCCAAAGTGTCAATATTTTGTGTGGCAACCATTATTTTCCATTATTTACCATTATTAATCCTATTGGGCATGGAGTTCACTAGAGATTCTCAGGTTGCCACAGGAGTCCTCTTCCACTCCTCCATGATGACATCACGGAGCTGGTGGATGTTAGAGAACTTGCGCTCCTCCACCTTCTGTTTGAGGATGCCTCACAGATGCTCAATAGGGTTTAGGTCTGGAGACATGCTTGGCCAGTCCATCACCTTTACACGCAGCTTCTTTAGCAGGCAGTGGTCATCTGGGAGCTGTGTTTGGGGTCATTATCATGTTGGAATACTGCCCTGCGGCCCAGTCTCTAAAGGGAGGGGATCATTCTCTGTTTCAGTATGTCACAGTACATGTTGGCATTCATGGTTCCCTCAATGAACTATAGCTCCCCAGTGTCGGCAGCACTCATGCAGCCCCAGACCATGACACTCCCACCACTATGCTTGACTGCAGGCAAGACACACTTGTCTTTGTACTCCTCACCTGGTTGCTGACACACACACTTGACACCATCTGAACCAAATAAGTTTATCTTGGTCTCATCAGACCACAGGACATGGTTCCAGTAATCCATGCCCTTAGTCTGCTTGTTTTCAGCAAACTGTTTGCAGCCTTTCTTGTGCATCAACTTTATTAGAGGCTTCCTTCTGGGACGACAACCTTGCAGACCAATTTGATGCAGTGTGTGACGTATGATCTGAACACTGACTGGCTGACCCCTTCAACCTCCGCAGCAATGCTGGCAGCACTCATACGTCTAGTTCCCAAAGACAACCTCTGGATATGACCCTGAGCATGTGCACCCAACTTCTTTGGTTGACCGTGGCAAGGCCTGTACTGAGTGGAACCTGTCCTGTTAAACCGCTGTATGGTCTTGGCCACCGTACTGCAGCTCAGTTTCAGGGTCTTGGCAATCTTCTTATAGCCTAGGCTATCTTTATGTAGAGCAACAATTCTTTTTTTCAGATCCACAGAGTTTTTTGCCATGAGGTGCCACGTTGAGCTTGCAGTGACCAGTACAAGAGAGTGAGAACAATAACACCAAATTTAACACACTTGCTCCCCATTCACACCTGAGACCTTGTAACACTAACAAATCACATAACACCAGGAGGGAAAATGGGCAATTGGGCCCAATTTGGACATTTTCACCTAGGGGTGTACTCACTTTTGTTGCCAGCGGTTTAGACATTAATGGCTGTGTGTTGAGTTATTTTGAGGGGACAGCAAATTTACACTGTTATACAAGCTGTACACTCACTACTTTACATTGTAGCAAAGTGTAATTTCTTCAGTGTTGTCACATGAAAAGATATGATAAAATATTTACAAAAATGTGAGGGGTGTACTCACTTTTGTGAGATACTGTATATGTGTCTGATTGGTTCTTTTGAAGGAATACAAGTGTCTGATTGGCCGATTGTGAAGCCACCACCTCCCTCTCCCTTTCTTATTCATGTTTTACACTATAAATAAAGACAGCAGCTCCTATCCAGGAGGATTTTGCATCAATGTGATACCAACATCTGTGTCTGTGTTACTTGGAGATATACAAGCACGCATTCCCGGTATTATACAAGAGAGCTGTATTTGTTCTTTTCAGGACAACAGAATTATTTGCTTATAGGAGAAGCTTAAAATATTCCACTACACGGGGGGGTAGGTAATTTTTTCAGAGGTGTTGTAAAATGAAGACGGTAATTAAAATGTGTTTTTTTTTTCATGAAGTTATCATTTTGAAGTTATTTCTCACACATAGCGTAGCCATACTTACGATTACATTGCAAAACACTTACTTCTTCTAAATAAAAGTCTCACACATGTAGTAACACGTGTGAGACTTTTTTGCTGCCTTGATGCATAGAGGTGTGCAAAATCGAAGGAGAATGTTCAGGTTTCAAGGTGCAAAAATGACACATCATATTTTTGCAGGCCGGTGCAATGGTCTGGTGAAACTGTACCTGTGTTGCGGCAATCAGGAACACTGTAGCTTGGGTAGCTTGGGTTGGTGATACTGTACTGGTATGACAGCAATTGGGTACACTGTGGCTGGTTACACTGGTCTGGTGACACTGTACTGGTCTGGCAGCAATCAGGGACACTGTTGCTGACATGGCTAGTAATCAGGGGCCCAGTGGCTGGCTTACACTGGTCTGGTAACACTGTACTGGTGTGGTGGCAATTAGGGACACTGTGGCTGGGTGCACTGGTATGATGACAATGTGTACTGGTGTGGCAGCAGTTAGGGACACTGTGTCTGGTGTGGCTTGTGGAGAATACAATGACTTGATTCACTGGTGTGGTGACAGTGTGTACTGTGGTGGCAACGATCAGAGACAATGTAACCAAACTACACCGGTCTGGTGACACTGTACTGGTGTGGTAGAGATGTAGGACACTGTGGCTGGTTTACACTGCTAAGGTGACAGTGTACAGTGGTGTGGTGGCAATCAGAGACACTGTGTACTTGTGTGGCAGTGATCAGGGACACTGTAGCTGAATGCACTGTTATGCTGACTTTTTGTACAGGTGTGTTGGTGATCAGGGCCCCTGTGGCTGATGTGGCTAGTGATCATAGAGACGGTGGCTGGCTGCATTGCTCTGATAACACTGTATTGGTGTGGCAGCAAACAGGAACACTGTGGCTGGCTGCACTGTTCTGCTGACAGTGTGTATTTTGTGGCTAGTGATCAGGTACCCTTTAGGTGTCTGGTGAGAGGAAACAAAATGTAGGCTGCAAAATGCAGTCTTTATTTTCAAGTGTGATCACTGTGATTGGTCACAGTGATGATGCAGTACACCTATACCCTGCTTTGTGATCTGCTGTGTCTAACAGAGCATACTCGTGCACGCAATAGAGAGCATGCATGAGCAATGTAAAGGGGAGGCCATTTTATATGTCCAGTTCACTCCACTATTGTTCTGGGAGGATGTACCAGTGCTATCTCTGGGAATTAAGTTCCTGTGCATACCTTGGACATAAAAGATTCAAAACCATCCAGCACTCAAACCAAGGTACTTCACATGATGGCCTGGCTAGTAATGTTTTCCTCGATGCAGCCCTCCTGAGACTGGGCAATATTACATTCACTGTAAAAAACACACACAAGAGGGCACAGACGCCTAGTGCATTACCACTATAACCACTTATTAAAAGCAAAAACAATATTATACTCACAAAGATAGTTGAAACCAGACAAACAACTCCAGTGAGTGGAATGGGTGCCAACAACCAATGCCACATTGTTGAGATTCTTACGTGTTTTGGGGGACAGGCCCCTTTCCTCAGAGCTAACCAACTACATAGAGAACCACAAATAAATGTTCGCTCCTCTAAGTCACACCCCCCACAACAAGCAAGTGGGTGGGGCTCAGCAATCCCCCCTCCCAAATGGACCCAGAAGATGTTGAGCCTCCAAATAGACATGTTTCAACATACACAAAACTACACAAAGATGCAGGGAGCACAAACCAAAATCAGAAACAAAAACAAAAATTCCCTGTATAGTCACACTAAAAAGTTCCCATCATAAAACCTCATGCATGTGTGCAATACATAATATTGCCCAAGACTCCGGCACCACTAATTAACAAATAATTTATCACTCATTGTCCCCACATTATCACAACCGACCTGCCAAGTCATTCCAACAGTCTGAAAAAAAATCTGGTCTCCGCAGTTAGCACTGAGAGACTGGAACGCATGATCAATGTTGTGGAATGCAAAGCCGTAACACACGGGCCACAAGTACATCATAGCCGGGTGGGGCCACTGCCAAAGGGGGAAATACTAAAATATCTCAAAGCATGGCTGGGCATGCAGAGCTGGAATGCACATTACAAAAACTGGGGTGTTAAACCGTAAGTGTAAACTGGGCGAGCGCCATCTCTTGATTGGGTTTTTGAGAACATCATCACATATGGATCAACACTCTATTTAGGGCAAACTTGGTCCTCTATTGGCAGTATATTGATGACACTTTAATAATTTGGGATCGACCAGATTCCATGTTGGAGCATTTTATCCAACATTGGCAGTCCAAACCATTTGGGATTATACTCACATACGCGGTGGACAAGGAAAAATTGGTAATTTTAGACCTTGAATGGATTCTGACTCATGCACTGTGTCAAGGACCCATTTCAAGCCTTCTGTGGGCAATTCCTACCTCTATGCTCAAAGTCATCATCACCCCAGATGGATGTCCCACTGGGGCCATTTTGTAGGCTGAAGAGGACTTGTACACGGCTCCAGGATCATGATGCACAGAGTGTGATCCTAAGGAAAAAGTTTTTGGAAAAAGGGTATGTGATCTCTGACATCGTAGGAGCCTATGAGAAATATAGGAAGGAATATAATGTTGAGGGCAAAGCGATTACTGGAGTAAGTGGAAAGCATACAGATAAACTCAATAGTCAACAACATAGGGTAGCTTTCTGTACTAGATTTAATCAGAAAGCATTTGTCATCGGCAGCCATGCTAGCATGGTCAGCTTACTCCCAGGAAGAGGTGCACAAGCAGGATCAACCAGGTATTCAACAATAGTAATATTCACAAATGTATTGCCAAATGTATTGCCAAATGTAGTGCCAAACTGGAGCTGTGCCCCCAGTATGAAACTTATGTATGCAGCACTACAGCATTGCCAATAAACTGCTTAAGAAGAGACAATATCTGGGTCTTTTGTCTCTTCACATATTAACACACCCTGTTGCTGAGGCTGTCTGATGTACTGGCTGCTGATTATCATCCGGTGTACATAAAGGCTTCTTGTGAGAGACGCTTGGATAACCCTCCAGTGGATCTTTGAATGAGTAAGGGTGGTCGCTGGCTTTCTGGTAACCCTTTTTTTTTAACTATGGTGATGTATAACACGCTCCCAAGCATCTGACCAACACTGTCCACTTCTTATGGGATCTTCTCCACTGAATACTAGTTTACAAGAACTTTCTCTTTTTTATCGACTTTTTCCATTTGTATATCAGCCATACATGAACTTTTTTTCTTTTTTTTATACGTTCACTTTGTCATTCAATTTTGCACATCTTGCACATTTGTTTATTGCCCGTTTGCACTTTATAGTATGTTATATGCTATATTGTATTATGTTAGCTATATGTAGATAATATTTTATTAATTTCATCATTATTCAATACTGCATATTAGTCATAGTGATCAGAGGCGTAACTAGAATCTTCAGGGCCCCGGTGCAAGAAACCATGAAGGGCCCCAACCAGGGGCGTTGCTAGGTCTACAAAAGATCTTGGGCTAGAGCCCATAGCAGCTAAGTAAGGAAAGTCATACACTTTTGCGTTCATACACATGTATATAATATGTGTGTGTATGTGTATATATATATATATATATATATATATATATATATATATATATATATATCGTTACATATCTGAATGCGGATCCCCCACTTACATCCCCAGGGATCCACCACCTACATCAGGGTCCCCAGAGAGCCCCCCCTTACATCAGGGTCCTTAGAGAGCCTTCCCCAATATTAGGGTCCCCAGAGAGCCTCCCTCCTTACATCAGGGTCCCCAGGGATCCACCACCTACATCAGGGTCCCCAGAGAGCCCCCCCTTACATCAGGGTCCTTAGAGAGCCTTCCCCAATATTAGGGTCCCCAGAGGGCCTCCCTCCTTACATCAGGGTCCCCAGGGATCTCCCCTTACATCAGGGTACCCAGAGAGCCCCACTTACATCAGGGTTCCCAGGGAGCCCCTCCTTACATCAGGGTCCCCAGAGAGCCCCCCCCCTTACATCAGGGTCCTTAGAGAGCCTCCCCCTATATTATGGTCCCCAGAGATCCTCCCCTTATATCAGGGTCCCCAGAGAACCCCCCTTACATCAGGGTCCCCATGGAGCCCTCCTTACATCAGGGTCCCCAGAGAGCCCCCCTACATTAGGGTCCCAAGAGAGCCTCCCCTTACATCAGGGTCCCAAGAGAGGCTCCCTACTTATATTAGGGTCCCCAGAGCCCCCCTCATTACATCAGGGTCCCCAGAGAGCTCCCATAACATCAAGGTCCCCAGAGAGCCCCTCCTTCCATCAGGGTTCCCAGAGAGCCTCCCCCTACATTAGGGTCCCTAGAAAGCCTCCCCCTACATTAGGGTCCCCAGAGATCCTCCCCTTAGATCAGGGCCCCCAGAGAGCCTCCCCCTACGTTAGGGTCCCCAGAGATCCTCCCCTTACATCAGGGTCCCCAAAGAGCCTCCCCTTACATCAAGGTCCCCAGAGAACCCCCCTTACATCAGGGTCCCCAGAGAGCCCCTCCTTACATCAGGGTCCCCAGAGAGCCCCTCTTTACATCAGGGTCCCCAGAGAGCCTCCTCCTTACATCAGGGTCCCCAGAGAGCCTCTTCCTTACATCAGGGTCCCCAGAGAGCCCCCCCCCTTACATTAGGGTCCCCAGAGAGCCTCCCTTACATCAGGGTCCCCAGAGAGCCCCTCCTTCCATCAGGGTCCCCAGAGAGCCTCCTCCTTACTTCAGGGCCCCCAGAGAGCCACTGTTAGGTACCTGGAAGTGAGCCTGACTTGTAGGAGAAGACCTCTCATACAACGCTGGTTCAAGAGCCACTGGAGTGGGGACAGTCGTCTCGTGAGCACAGTGGGGTAGGAGTGCCTGTTGAGATGAAAGGCTCGGATGCTGGAGCAGAGTAGAGATCCTTCCAGGGATGGCTGGACTGCAGGTGAGGTGGTAGCAGGAAGCAGCAGGCTGCAGCGCTGAGGATGCAGATGCAGAAGTCCCTGGAGCAGGAGCTGAGAGTGCAACAGCACAGCAGCAAACGGCAGGCACAGGCAGGGTCAGACAGTCTGGATCAGCAGGCAGCAAGGCGGTTAATACAGCAGGCAGAAGCAGAGTCGCTAGGCAGGCAGAGGTCGGCAACGGTATTGGCAGATGCAGTAGCAGGGTCAGGCAGGCCGGGTCGGATTGGAGAAGGAAGGATGGTCAGACAAGCCGGGTCAATGGAGCAATCAATCAATCAGGTACAGGTTCAGCAAATCCACAAAGCTGAGATGAAACAGCAGCGCATCCCTGCAGCAGGAGAACTCTTATGCACCCTTTGGCGCCAAAACGGCGCTAACACGAACGCACGCACACACACGCGCCGCGCGCCCGAGCACCGCGCTGACACACAGTAACAGCTGGAGATTGCTGTATTGCCTGAACAGGGGCGCGCCGGCGCATAGGCGCACGCACATGTGCCGGTCTGGTGCTGACAGATCCCTGACAGCCTCCCCTTTACATTAGGGTCCCCAGAGACCCCTTTTCTTACATCAGGATCCCCAGAGACCCCTTTCCTTACATCAGGGTCCCCAGAGAGCCCCCCTAACATCAGGGTCCCCAAAGAGCCCCTCCTTACATCAGGGTCCAAAGAGAGCCCCCCTTACATCAGGGTCCCCAGAGAGCCCCTCCTTACATCAGGGTCCCCAGAGAGCCTCCTACTTACATCAGGATCCCCAGAGAGCCTCCCCCTTACATTAGGGTCCCCAGAGAGCCTCCCTTACATCAGTGTCCCCAGAGAGCCCCCCCTTACATTAGTGTCCTCAGAGGGCCCCTTCCTTACATTAATGTCCCCAGAAAGCCCCCCCTACATCAGGGTCCCCAGAGAACCCCCCTTACATCAGGGTCCCCAGGGAGCCCTCCTTACACCAGGGTCCCCAGAGAGCCCCCCCTTACATCAAGGTCCCCAGAGAGCCCCCTCCTACATCAGGGTCCCAAGAGAGCCTCCCTACTTATATTAGGGTCCCCAGAGAGTTCCCCTTAACATCAAGGCCCTCAGAGAGCCTCCCCGTACATTAGAGTACCTAGAAAGCTTAGACTTACATAAGGGTCCCCAGAGAGCCTCCCCCTACATTAGGGTCCCCAGAGATCCTCCCCTTACATCAGGGTCCCCAGAGAGCCCCCCCATACATCAGGGTCCCCAGAGAGCCCCTCCTTACATCAGGGACCCCAGAGGGCCCCTTCCTTACATTAATGTCCCCAGAAAGCTCCCCCCCCACATCAGGGTCCCCAGACAGCTGACCCCCCCCTCCTTCAAGAGGTTCCCCATGTACCTGGCTGGTGGAGGTGGTAGGCGGCGATCGGCAGCTCTATGGTGTCCACAGGCAGGGAATCTCCATGGGGCTTGTAGTTCTTCTCCTGAGTGTATACAGTGGAGAGGGGAGGGTCCTCTGACCCGGGCATGTATCAGCAGCAGTGTACAAGCAGAGCGACTCACTGAAAGTGAAACTGATACCTGCCCGGGTCAGGGGCCCCTCCCCTCTTCTCTCCACTGTATACACTGACACTCGGGAAGAGAGAACTACAAGCTCCAGGGAGATCCCACCACCCACAGGCACAATAGAGCTGCCGATCACTGCCTCCAACATCCCCCCACTACATTCTAAATGGCAAGCCAGAGGTGCAGGGGGAGATGCTGGGTCTTGGGCCCCCCCACAGCGGCAGAATGGCAGGGCCCAGTCGCAAGTGCGACTGCAGCGACCCCTATAGTTCTGCCACTGATAGTGATATTGCATATTGATCATTGCACATTTGCACTTTATTTATCACATGCTGGTAGGCATTGTGTCATTTATATTTTCAGTTATAGCTCCCGCTGCTGTCAATCAAATCCAATGACGCGGGCGCCGGGGGGCCGAGTCCTACATTCGGAGTCTATGGACACCGAATGCTAGTATCGGGAGCGCGCCCGCAAGGTAACCCCCCGGGAGAGCGCTTCTTCTAAGGGATTATCTGATGCGGGGAGGAGCCGCGAGAGCCACTGAGGGACCCCAGAAGTCGAGGATCGGGGCCACTCTGTGCAAAACTAACTGCACAGTGGAGGTAAGTATGATATGTATGTTATTTTAAAAAAAATGTTTTGTACAACCATTGTAGCTGTCCACAGAGAGGTAATTGAGTCTTTGTTTCACAAAGAACCCCACTACCATCTAAGATCCTTTTAACCTACTGGAATTTTTCACCCTCTTCATTACCAGACCATTTTAAGTTTTCAGTGCTATGATACTTTGACAATTTCCTGGTCATGCAACACTGTACTCAGTATGGACGTTGTGTACTGATGTTTTTGTCTAAAAAGGGTTAAATTTCACTTTAATTGCAGCTTATAAAAACAAGCTGACATAAATTATAAAGAGCAGATAGTTTATATCCATGAGTCCTCAGAGCTGAGTTATTTTAAGCCATTGTTTCTAATTTTTAGAGAATTGTTAATGAAATGCTTCCTACTAGCAAAAAACAAACATGGTCCCTATATTTAAAAAGGGATAAAGGTATTTATCCAGAAACTATAGTTCTACAAGTTTACCTTCAATTGCAAAAAATATATTCATTATATTGCAGCGTGGAGAACTGTTACAGAAACACGTGTCTCTGTTTACACTCTGAAGGCTGTGATTGAACACAGCCGTCACGTGATCGGGAGAGCCAATCACAGCACCGATATCCTGATCCTGTTTTGGCTGTGTCCTGTGATCACAGCCATTACAGGATTGCACCTCTCAGAATGAGGAAAGGCCCATCTGGCCATTTATGTACAGTGGCAAGGTGGGAGGAGGTTGAAAAAAAAATGTAATTTTTTTTTTATTTCTTAATTTTTCAAAAAATTATAACAAAAAAAATTATAACTTAAAAAAATTCACCATGCCTCTTACTAAATACTGTTTACTTTCCACAAAAGGGTCATTTGGAGGATATTTGTAATGTCCTGACATTTTTGGGCCTCAAGAAATGAGGTACCACAGATTGATCGATTTTCAGGTATATACCATAGTTTGTGGACTCTGTAACTTTCCTACAGACTAAATAATATACACTGTTTCGAGTTATTTTCACCAAAATGTAGCAGAATACATTTTGGCCTAAAATTCAGAAAAAAGATTATTTATTTGCAAAATAAAGACAGAAACAAAGACAAATGCATTTTTAATTAAAATTTTCAGTGTTTTCGTTTATTTAGCAAAAAATAGAAAACCCAGTGGTGATAAAATACCACCAAAAGAAAGCTCTATTTGTGTGGAAAAAAAATTATAAAAAATGTGCATGGGTACAGTGTTGCATGACTGCGCATTCAAAGTGTGACAGTATTGAAAGCTGAAAAATTGCATGGGCAGGGAGGGGGTGAAAAGTGCCTGGTATTGTAGTGGTTTAGATAGCAATACCAGAAAGATAACCCTATGGGGTCCAGCTAAAACTGCATTTGTGATCTATGCTTTCTATTCAGCATACTGTAAGTATTAAAGTTTGTAACCCAGTTGGGGTTGCTGGTCAGTAGGGAGTTCAACAGGTTTCTTCCCTGAAACTTTGAGCCTCACGTAGGCGACTTTTGGTATAAAGGTTTAGGGATTAATCTATTAGCCCAGTTATGTTGGGGTATTGGCTAGGTAGTAGGGTGTTTTTTGTTGATGTCTGGGTAGGGTGTTATGTGTTCTAGGGAGAGGGGTTTCTCTGTTTTGAAGATCTGGATACACGATGTGCTGCTCAAATGCTTTGTTGGTCTCTGACCCTAATGAATATATGTGCCAATTTTGGGTTTACTTACATGTGTGGGTTTGCTGGGCTCATCCTGCTCCTGTTTCCCCCTGATGTTTCATGATGGCTCTCTCAGATGCTGAGCTGCTAACCATTTTGTCATGGAACATCAGGGGGCTTAACTCCAAGTATAAAAGAACACTGTTATTCCAATATTTAAAACTGCATAACCCCCACATAGTGCTGCTGCAGGAGACGCACTTAACTGGTAGCAAGGTTCTGGCTCTGAAAAAGCCCTGGATGCAAAGGGCGCTTCATGCGACCTATTCCTCGTATTCTCGAGGGGTGTCTATACTGATCAGCAAACGTGTACCATGTGTAATTCATGATGTTCATTTAGATCCCCAGGGGAAATTTGTTATGGTAGTGTTGAGAATTTATAACAAGAAATATGTCATTGTGAATGTCTATCTGCCTCCTCGGAGCCAGATACAGATTCTGTACGCGATCTATGGGAGGCTGACTCCGCATTGCCCAGCGCATGTTCTGTTCATGGGAGACTTCAATGCTACTCTGTCCTGTGACCTGGATAGGCCTTCCCCTCAATCTACTTTTAATTCTGATCTTGGAACATGGGCTCAGGCAACAGAGTTCCAAGAGGCATGGCGGTGGCTTCACCCCCACGATAGAATGTACTCTTGCTTCTCGACCACATTTAAAACCTCCTCCCGAATTGATCTGGCTTTTGCCAATGCTGCCCTGCTGGCCAGCATTCAGGAGGCAAGTTACTTTCCCTCTGGCTTCTCTGACCACCACCCACTTAAATTGACCAAAGCCCTTTGGAGGTTACAACACCATTGGATTAATAACGAGGCAGTCCATGACAGAGTTTCTCCCTCCTTGTGGGACTATTGGGTGCACAATGTGGGATCAGCCTCCCTGGAGATGACATGGGACGCTTCCAAAGCTCACAGCAGGGGTCAGTATATCTCAGTTGTGGCGGCGGTGAAGGCGGAGCTTGGGAACAGGGTCTCTGATCTGCAGCACAAGGTTGACGAGGCTCTGAATCAATATTCAGCCTCGGCAACAGTCCCCAACTTTGAGCACCTTTCATCGCTTAGGTGAGAACTGCATCTCCATGTCTCAGACACCACCAGGTTGAGTATACAACATAGCAGACAGGAATACTTTCAGCATGGAGACAAGAATAGCAAACTACTAGCGCTGCTAGCACAGCAGGATAGGCCCTTAGCGGTTATATCGTAAATCCTTACCGCAGATGGCGTATTAGTCACCTCTCAGGAGGATATCCTGTCTGCATTTACCACGTTTTATACCTCTCTGTATGTTTCCTCACTCCCTGATGGGTTTGACCCTACACCTATGATCTCTGTGTTGGACAAGCTAGCACTGGGATGGCTTTCTGACGCAGAGAGGCAACTCCTTGTCTCAGAGATCACTCCAGAAGAAGTCACAATGGCCATTAAGTCTTTCCCGGCAGGTAAAACCCTGGGGCCGGATGGCCTGCCCATAGAGTATTATAGAACCCACACAGAACTACTACCCCCAAACTAGCTCAGATGTTTCAAGCCTGTTTGCAACAGGGCTCCTTACTATCCTCTATGAGGGAAGCCCATGACATTCTCATTCCAAAGCCTAATAAAGACCCTAAGCTGTGCGCCTCCTACAGACCAATCGCACTTCTCAATTGTGATCTAAATATACTAACCAAGTTAATGGCCACTAGACTTAATAGAGTAATAAAAATCCCTGATTGACTCTGATCAAACGGGCTTTATGCCCGGTAGGTCCACAGACATTAATATACGTACACTATTTTCTAATATACATGCCCCCCATACTAACCAGGGCACTAGGACCATTGCCACCCTTGATATGAAAAAGGCATTTGACACAGTGGAGTGGGTATATCTGTGGGAGGTGCTTAGAAGAATGGGTTTCCCACTGAAATTTATTGCTTGGATATGCACACTGTATACCAGTTCCATGGCATGCATTAAACTGAATGGCTCCCTGTCTCCTCCGTTCCCCCTGCAGAGGGGCACCAGACAGGGATGCCCTCTCTCCCTGGCTCTGTTCATCCTGGACATTGAGCCTATTGCTGAGGCCCTCAGGAGCTCGGCCGAGGTTCGTGGTCTTTGGGTGGGCTGGCTGGAGGAGAGAGTGGCTCTCTACGAGGCTGATCTGCTTTTTTTGAATGACTCTGGTGACTCTCTGCAGGGCACACTCGGTATCATGGATGCCTTCTCCGCCTTCACAGGGTTGAGAGTGAACTGGCACAAGTCTCAGCTGTTCCCTGTGGATGAGGGAGCCAGGTCCTCCTCACCCTCCTCTCTCCCACTCCAGTGGGTTGATCAGTTTACCTATTTAGGTATTATCATCTCAAGAGAGAGTAGGGACTTTGTGCAGCTCAATCTTGACCCTGTCTTGGTAGCAATTAAAACCAAACCGAAGGCATGGAGCAATCTTCCCCTTTCCCTCATTGGGCGCATCAGTCTTCTCAAAATGAAAGTCCTCCCTAAATTTAGGTACATTTTTCGGAACTCCCCACAATGGCTGTCCAAAACTTTCTTTAATTCTCTTAAGCAACTCTTCCTCTCCTTTATTTGGGGGCCTAAACTGCCTAGATTGAAATACACCACTCTGGCCAGGCCTGTGGACAGTGGGGGCTTGGCTCTCCCTGATTGCCACAAGTATTTCTTGGCCACTCAGCTTGTGACCGCCCATTGGTGGTTGCAGCCAGACCTGACCAACTCTGCGGTCATGCTGGAGGCGGCTATAATGGGGTCTCTGGAGGCCTTAAAGGGGTTGCTATTCAGGGGGCCTAAAATGCCTCACAATCTCACCCCTTCTATGCGTACCACTATGCGGGTATGGAAGGTGGGTGAGGCGCTGAGGGCACCCCAGCCGAACTCCTGGTCTCCTCACACCCCCCTGTGGCTGAACCCTAACCTATCACAGTTCAATACTATCCCGGATCCACAGGCCTGGGCCAAATACAAAATACTGACCCTTGAGCATGTTATCACCAACAGAGAGCTCAGCCCCTTTCATGTTTTACGCACCACATTTAATGTGCCTGCATGGGCCCATTTTAGGTATCTTCAAATCGCTCATGCCTACAGGTGTCAGTTCTTAGGCCAACCAGTTGAATTAGCATACTTGGAGCTCGAATCCACCCTTCGAGTGAAGGACTTGGAGAAACCCATGTCTCAGCTCTACGGGTTCCTGTTGGTTGCTGCCAGCCCCGAGTTGTCCCTTCTCCACAGGAAATGGGTAGGGGACATACTGAAGCTGGACGAGGACGACTGGAGGGAGATTTGGGACTTTCCCCTCTCCCCTCTGGTCTAAAGTAGGGATAAACTGGTCCAATACAAAATTGTGCATAGAGCTCACTACACGCCTCACAGGCTGCACCAATTGTCACCGGCGCATTCTTCGGCATGCTGGAGTTGCTCCTACCAACCGGGTGACTTTTTCCACATTTTTTGGGTTTGCCCAGCAATCGAACATTATTGGAAAGAAGTACTCCAGGTGATTGCTAAGGTCACTAAGACTTGTGTTCCTTATGATCCTAAATATTGTCTGCTGGGGCTGGTGGAACAACTGTCAATGCTCAAAGCCAGGAAAATACTCATATCCCTGCTATTGTACTATGCTCGTAAGGCCATTGCAATTAACTGGAAACAATCCTCTCCCCCCTCTGTCAGATTCTGGAAAAGCCTAGTGAATGCCAGTTTATCCCTGTATAAAGCCACCTACTCGGGCAGGGGTTGTCCACAAAAATTTGAAAAGGTATGGACCTGTTGTCTAGATTAGTGCTTCTCAACTCCAGTCCTCAAGGTGCCCCAACAGGTCATGTTTTCAGGCTTGCTATTATTTTGCACAGGTGATTTGCTTAGTTTCACTGCCTTAATTATTACCACAGCTGTTTAATCTGAAGGGAAATCCTGAAAACATGACCTGTTGGGGTGCCTTGAGGACTGGAGTTGAGAAACACTGGGCTAGATGATAATACCAAGGCAACTGATGCAGTAACCAATTCCTAGATTAACACTATATCTCTAGTCTGTTAGTATATTGACCCAACTACTCTCATGTTGCATTATCCTGTTGGTACCAATTTGAGCACAGATTCTCCTGAACTGAACCTTTCCCCACATTGGGGTTATAGTAGAAGTTAGTTTGTTTATGTTGTGCCCTGTTGCGGTATGTTGCCGCATCAGAAGAACTGGCCCCTGCGTGGGCTAATTTTGTATGCTAATGAAAAATGTAATAAAAAAGATTTTGCAAAAAAAAAAAAAGTTTGTAACCCAAGGTTCAGTATTGAAACCATGAATTGTTTACACCAAAACGTTTAAAAATTTGTTGTGTAAAGCCTCGTACACACGATCAGATTTTCCGCAGACAAAGAATCGGACTTTTGTCCGAAGGGCGTTGGCCAAAAACTTGTCTTGCATACAAACGGCACACAATTGTCGGCCAACAAACACAAATGTGGTGACGTACTAGACGTACTACGAGCTGATAAAGAGGAAGTTCATTTGTCAGACGCCACCCTTTGGGCTCCTTCTGCTAATTTCGGTTTAAGTAGAAGTTTGGTGAGTGTTGACTTGCGCTTTTCATTTCGCGCTTTTCATTTTGCGCTTTTCAGTTGTTTCTGAACGGCCGTTTATCAACCAGACATGTTGCGGAATCGGAGGAGATAATGCGTTATTTATTATTGGCCTTGGAGTTATTGCTTTGACCCAAGTCCAGTTCAGGAACAGGAGGAGGAGGATTTCTTGGACCAAAAATTGGTTGCTTTATTTGCTGCGGGAGCTCCAGGAGAATAATCCGGATGATTTTCGAAATTAACCCCGGATGACAGACCCCTGCTTTTACCAACTCTTGGCATTGTTGACCCCCTATATTAAGAAGCAGGACACATGCATGAGGCTTTTATTTCATTATTGGTTGAATAATGATTTGATTTGGTATATTTTCTATATTTTTGGATGCATAGAATGCACTTTTTGGTTAAGTTCTATTGGCAGATAGCATGTCTAATTTTATTTGTTTTCTTTTTTAATGCACAATAAAAAAATTGTGGTGAAGTTTTACTTCAAATGACAGTTTGGGAGTAGGCAGTTACATTTAAAAAAATACAATGTAAAATTAACAAGAGATACCAACATAGTTGTATCTTTGATCTTAAAAACTACAGGATAATGGTGTTGTGGTAACTTGCCCAAAAAAAAAAAGAAAACAAGCATAATAATATTATTCTTGATATCACTAGAAAATAAAAGCCTTTTAAAATACTATTGGCAGAACTCCATCAGTATCACCAGCAAAGCAGCTTCTTTATTCCTTTAAAGAAGAAGAGAATGTGCGCTGCATTTCGACATTTCATAATTTGCCACGTCACGAATGTAAATTCTCCTTTACGAGTGCTAGTTTACAAGATCGACCGCTTAAGGCTCATCCTTGCTTCCGAGCATGCTTGTTTGTACTTTGGACTCTTGTCCAACGGACTTGTGTACACACGCTCAAAAAATCCGACAATAGACATTTGTCCGTGGAAGATTTATAAACCTGCCATCCAACATTTGTCCACGGAAAGGTGGCCAACAATTGTCTGATGGAGCATACAAACGGTCAGGATACACAATTCTCGTTGGAAAATCCGATCGTGTGTACGAGGCTTTAGAATAAGGCCTTATGCACACTGGACGTTTTTTAGCATTTTTCTGCATTAGCGTTTTTTTTCAATGGATCAAAAATGGCAAAAAAAACGCTGGCAAGCCGCGGTTTCGAGCATTTATCAGCATTTTTTTTTTTTACGTTAGACCATTTTTACAGCTGAAAACAGCTGAAAAGCTCCTCTCAGAACCCACTAGTTTTGGGTCAAAAAACGCCCCAGCCAAATACTGCTGATAACAGCCATGTGTGCATGGACACATAGAATAACATGATGGGGAGTTTATTGACTGTAGAAGAAAATGTCTGAACCCAAAAACAGCTGCTGTAAAAACGTCCAAAAACGTCCAGTGCGCATGAGGCCAAAAAGTAAAAAAATGCTGTGTTTGCCAAAAACACAAAGCTTTGTTGTGGAACGCTGTCCTTTTTAAGATGTCTTAGGAATTGAATTAGATGCAGTGGTTGGTTGGGAAGGAAAGATTGGGGGAAGGAAAACAGTGCTTTCCAAAAAGCATCATCATCAAAGTTCAAGAGGAAATAGAATAATAAGTTCAAACATAAGGAGAAGAGAAAGATATATACAGTAAGTACTCAAACACTCCTGATGTGTGGATGTCAGCTGACGCCGTGAGACTGGAGGTAGCCTCCCTCAGATGGATCGTAACGAAAAAGGTGAGAACTCATGAAGTGCGTATGCCCGGGAAAAAAAAACAAAAGAGGTACACCGCCATCGGTAAAACTAGGAGATTTAATGTTTAAAATAAGAGGTCACAACAATTGCAGACACTGTGTATAGCTATACACAGTGTCTGTAATTGTTGTGACCTGGAATTTTAAACATTAAATCTCCTGGTTTTATGCCTCAGTAGAAGTCCTAGTAGGACGAAACGCGTAGGGCTTTGTTTCATTGCTCCCCATATTGCTTTTTATCTGTGACCACATTTTATCTGTATGCTGGTTCTTTATGAAGAATAAAACAACCCACCTTTTTTGATCTGCACCATTGGAAGTCCTCTTCTTTTTTGCATATCCTCTACATTGCAAGCTTGTTTGAGCCCACCATTTGGTCATTCATGGCTTAGTGGCTGCCTCCATCATTGAGACTTCACCGAGAGAGTGCCGAACCTCTGAGGACTTCTCGGACCGTCCCTGCTGAACCGTGGTTCTGGTTATTCATGCTTGTCTAACCTGGTGTCGCTGACATCCAGTTCCCTTGGTTCTGGTAAGAGTACCCATTCTTATTTCATTATGGATGTCGTTACTCTACGGATGTTACATCACTCAGCTGTTTCTTCCTTCTCTATATGAACAATAAAGGAAAAATCTTGCGAGCCACAATAATCCAAAGCCCTATGAAGAACCACCTTAAATTAAAATACCCAGCTGCGAACGCAGATCACGTATTCATGGCCGTGCACTAAACATAAATGAAAAATTGCGCTGCGCTTAGGTGTGCGTCCTATGTGTATGTGTACCACAGTGATACCATATACTATAAAATTAACATATAAAAAAAGTTATCTATCATTCCTCTTAAAGTGCAATGTGCAAATAATTTAGGTTATCTCAACCTATAATAAACTCTGCATACATAAATAAATAAACCAATTCATCAAAAAAGTGCAATAATACCTATTCATCAATAATCCTGCATGAGATCAACAAATGAAAAAAAAAAGTGCGCTTTTAGCAATACTCTATACAAAGTGTCACATGCAAAACTCAAATACATCCATATGAGTGACAGGTGATATTTAAATAAACAACATAATCCTTATTAGTGAAAAAATCTTCCAACAAAGCTTCCTAAACAGTGTTCAGAAAAAAGTTCCAAAGGAAGTTTTGTGCATAAAGTGTTCAAAAAATAAATATCCAGTTGATCCAACGTGCTGAGTCAAAGTGCCATAAACATGCCGTGATGTGCCTCAGTGACCCCCAAAGTGGTTGCGCTCACCTTAGAGCGTGTGACACAGTGTTCAGCTGCATCAAAACACACTATGGAGCCACCGCTGGGCTCAGTGTGGTTAATAACAACGACTTCTAATCAGGCTCTCTATGGCTCCATAAGCATCATACCAAAAAATAGAAAGGACCATATAGTGTAATATCGCCAAACCATTTTATTAAATATATATACCCAATCCCCACACTGGGGTTGTCATGAAGATCCTGCCAGTATTCAGCGATCCAGACGCAGGGGGACTCGGCCGCGGGTTCCGCTGTGCATGCGCGGGTTCCGCTGCGCATGCACGCGCGTTCACGGGTGCTGTCACGCACGGGCATGCGCGCACTCCCGCTAGTGCCAGGCGGGCTATTTAAACTGGCCTGTCACACTCTATCCCCGCTGTCTGCTCTACAGCGTTCCGTGTGCCTTAACCTGATCCGACCTGTGTACTCTGTTATCTGACCCGGCTTCCTGTTAGACCATCCTGCTATCCGCCTGCACCAGACCCTCTTGGCTTGCCTGACCATTCCTCTGTATTGTCCCTGGTACCTCTGCTGATCGACCGATACCGACCTCCGGCTTGTTTGACCATCCCTCAGTCTGATACCTGTATCCAGTCTACTACCTGCTGTCTTGTTCCTGGTTCCAGTCCAGCGTTCCAGTCTACTACCTGCTGTCTTGTTCCTGGTTCCAGTCCAGCGTTCCAGTCTACTACCTGCTGCCTTGTTCCTGGTTCCAGTCCAGCGTTCCAGTCTTCTATCTGCTGTCTTGTTCCTGGTTCCAGTCCAGCGTTCCAGTCTACTACCTGCTGCCTTGTTCCTGGTTCCAGTCCAGCGTTCCAGGCTACTACCTGCTGCTTGTTCCAGGTTCCAGTCCAGCGTTCCAGGCTACTACCTGCTGCTTGTTCCAGGTTCCAGTCCAGTGTTCTAGGCTACTACCTGCTGCTTGTTCCAGGTTCCAGTCCAGTGTTCCAGTCTACTACCTGCTGCTTTGTTCCTGGTTCCAGTTCAGCGTTCCAGGCTACTACCTGCTGCTTTGTTCCTGGTTCCAGTCCTGCTTACTTACCTGCTTCCTTACCTGTTGTGGCTCCGGGCCCTCTCTGCATTCCAGCTTCCTCTTCAGCTTCTGGATCCAGAGGGTGCCACCACTCCTGAACTTCCGGTGACTGTCGATCCTGCCAGGCACCCATACCACTCCTCACTCCTGGCCTTCTGTCTCCATTCCAGAGGAACAAGAGTGGGAGCTGTAAGGGAGGTCCTTCTCTGCACTTCGGGCTCAAAACCTACCAGGTACGTGACAGTAGCAGACAGCCATGTCTGAGCCTGAGCAGGGAACGTCTCCCATGGAGGAACCTTGTGCACACCTGGCAGGATTGACTGAAGCAGTCAAGAATCTACAGCAAGGATATACCAGGCTGGAGGAACAAGTGTTAACCTTGTCTAATCCCATTGGGGCTCAGGGAGTTCCTTCCGTTCCTGCTCCTTCAGTCGGGCCTTCCTCAACAGTGGTGATGCTCCCTCCAGAACCCAAGGTCCCGACGCCTGAACGCTTCTCCGGAAATCGCCTCAAATTCAGGGCTTTCCGCAACTCTTGTGAACTGTTCTTTGCTCTTCAGCCACGTACCTTTTCCCTGGAGGCTACTAAGGTGGGCTACGTAATCTCTCTGCTTTCTGGTGACCCCCAAACCTGGGCTCACCGCCTCTTGGAGCAAAAGGACGTATCCCTGACTAATCTCTCCACCTTCTTTGACGCACTAGGACAGCTGTATGATGACCCCCAGCTGTCCGTGACTGCAGAAGCGGCTTTGCACACCCTTCAGCAGGGTCGCAGGGCTGCAGAAGACTATGTGGCGGAATTCAGAAAATGGAGTGCGGACACAAATTGGAATGATGCGGCGCTCCGCTATCAGTTTCGAATGGGACTTTCTGACTCTCTAAAGGATGAATTGGCCAGGGTGGGTACCCCACAGACTTTGAATGCATTGATCGATCTAACCATCCAGATCGATCGACGTCTAAGAGAACGTAGGACTGAGAGAGCGATGGGAACTTCTCGCCCAACTTGGGTTACCCCTAAAGTTCCCCACCATACGTCACCAGCACCGCCAAACTCTACGTTTAACCCACCTGAGCCAATGCAATTAGGGGTTCTGCGGCCTTCTCTTACTCAGGAGGAACGACAACGTCGTCGAGTGAATAATCTGTGCCTGTATTGTAGGGAACCTGGGCACTATGTCAGGAACTGTCCCCTTAAACTCCGTAAGTGCCTATCCCTGTCCACTGACTATGTTGCACCTCTGGTTAAGAACACTACTCACCTTGCTCTCTCTCTCCTGTTACAGCTTCCAGGAGAGACTCTGCAAATAACCGCCATTATTGACTCTGGAGCTTGCAGTTGTTTCATGGACTCTCTTTTTGCTACTCAACACCGGATACCTCTGTTGCCTAAAGCCCATGGACTTTCCATCCATCTAGCTGATGGAACAGCCATTAAGTCTGGGCCTGTTACCCAAGAGACTGTTCCAATACCCGTTTCCATCTCCAATTCTCATCAAGAACTGCTACTCCTAGATATCATCGCTTCACCTCTGTTCCCCATAATCCTCGGCATGCCATGGTTACAGGCCCACAATCCTGACATTAATTGGATCACAGGTGAGGTTACCTTTTCCTCCCCATATTGCCAACAGTCTTGTAGACTTCAGAACACTCAGGAGAACCCTACCCTGCTCTGTTTGAACACAGATCCTAGTCTACACCTTTCCATCCCTTCTGCATATCATGATTTCTTAGATGTATTCAGCAAACAGGGGGCAGAGGTCTTACCCCCTCACCGGGCCTATGACTGTCCTATCGAATTACTCCCCAGTGCTGAGATACCTTTTGGAAGAAATTTCCTTTGACGGAAGTGGAACAAGGGGCTTTAAAAGAATATATCGATGAGAATCTAAAGAAAGGCTTTATTCGTCCATCCACGTCTCCAGCAGGTGCAGGTATCTTCTTCGTACAAAAGAAAGACAAGACCCTCAGACCATGTGTAGATTACCGCGAGCTGAACAAAATCACGGTAAAGAACCGTTACCCTCTTCCCCTGGTACCAGAGTTGTTCCAAAGACTTGGGACAGCTACCATATTCACTAAGCTTGACCTCCGCGGAGCCTACAATCTGGTTCGTATTAGGGACGGAGACGAATGGAAGACCGCCTTTCGTACCCGTTATGGACATTTTGAATACCTCGTGATGCCGTTCGGTCTGTGCAATGCCCCTGCTACATTCCAGTACTTCATCAATGATGTTTTACGAGACTTTCTAGATCTATTTGTTATCATCTATTTAGACGACATACTAATTTTTTCTTGTTCCCTTGAATCCCATCGCAGGCACGTCAGAAGTGTATTGGCCCGGCTTCGACAACACGGTCTATATGCAAAAGCTGAGAAATGCGAATTTGAACAGGAAAGTATTCCATTTTTTGGGGTTAATCATTTCCAGCAAGGGCATTAAAATGGACCCTCAAAAGGTCACTGCAGTACTAGACTGGCCAGTCCCGACAGATAAGAAGGGGATACAGCGATTCGTTGGATTCGCTAATTTTTACCGTAAATTTATTAAGGGGTTTTCAGCCATCATCACACCCATCACACAGCTAACTAAACAGGGTACACGTTTCCACTGGTCTGCTGAGGCTCAAAAGGCTTTCGAGACTCTCAAGGGCCTTTTTACTTCTGCTTCCATGCTAAAACATCCAGATTCCTCTCTGCCATTTGTACTAGAGGTGGACGCATCCGAAATTGCAGTAGGGGCAGTGTTGTCCCAAAGACAGGGAACTAAGGCCCTGTTATACCCTGTGGCCTTCTTCTCTCGTAAATTGTCCACGGCAGAAAGAAATTATGATGTAGGTGACAGAGAGTTATTGGCTATCAAATCAGCGTTGGAGGAGTGGCGCTATCTGCTAGAGGGTGCCGCTCATCCAGTCTTAATTTTTACAGATCATAAGAACCTGGAGTATTTGAAGTCTGCAAAAAGGTTGAAGCCACGCCAAGCCAGGTGGGCCCTCTTTTTCTCCAGGTTCTCCTTTCATGTCACTTATCGCCCTGGCTCCAAGAATACCAAGCCTGATGCCCTATCCAGGATGTTTCACAAGCCCCAAGAAGTTTCCCCTCCGGACACCATTCTGTCCCCGGGGAATTTTCTTTTGCTTCAGGGAGACCTGCTTTCCCAGATTAGGCAGGCTTCTGCAGAGTTGGGGTCTTCCATTACATCAGAACTCCAAGTTAAGGATGGGTTATTATGGCACGAGAATAGGATCTTTATACCTGAAGAACTACGAGTTTCAGTACTAGAACTCTGTCATGACCATGCATTGGCTGGGCATTTTGGAGTAGCTAAGACTACTGATCTGGTACAGCGTACCTTTTGGTGGCCTCAGCTACGTGAAGATTGTAGGAGATTTGTTGAATCCTGTACTACCTGTATCAGGAACAAGGGGCACAGGACCAAGGCATGGGGTTTGCTAAAGCCATTACCTGTCCCAGATAGGCCTTGGAAGATGCTTTCTATAGATTTTATTGTGGAATTACCTCCGGCTGGGGGTTTCACCTCAATTTTTGTTATAGTAGACCGGTTGTCGAAGATGGCCCACTTTGTCCTGATGAAGGGCACTCCCTCAGCTACAGAAATGGCACAGGCATTCATTAGAGAAGTCATCAGGCTCCATGGGGTACCAGTTAATATCGTTTCAGATCGGGGGGTACAGTTTACCTCCCGATTCTGGAGGGCTCTGTGCAAAACATTGAAGATTGAACTCTCCTTTTCATCTGCTTATCATCCCCAGACTAATGGGCAAACAGAGAGAACAAACCAGACTCTTGAACAATATTTACGCTGTTTTTCTTCATTTGCCCAAGATGATTGGATTTCTGTTCTTCCATTGGCTGAGTTCGCCTACAACAACTCTATTCATTCCGCTATCAAACAAACCCCATTTTTTGCAAATTATGGTTTCCACCCTTCATTTCTGCCTAATTCTCTTCCAGAGTGCACAGTACCCGCAGTTCAGGAAAGGTTGGACTTCTTCACTTCTAACAATCAAGTTTTGCAGGAGACCATGACCAGGACCCAGGAGTATAATAAAGCAACTTTTGATAAGAAGAGACGAGGTGAGCTGTTACTTACACCCGGGGACCAGGTATGGTTGTCTACAGTAAATCTCAGGATGGCTTGCCCATCAAAGAAATTGGGTGCCAAGTTTCTTGGACCATTTCCTGTCAAGCGAAGAATTAATGAGGTGGCATACGAACTTGAACTTCCGGATTCATTGAAAGTGCATCCAGTATTTCATGTGTCTCTACTCAAACCCTCTGTTTCTAACCCATTTCCAGGCCGAAGTACGGATCCTCCTGATCCAATTTTGGTAGATGAGGAGGAAGAATTCGAGGTGGAGGCTATCATGGACCATAGGAAAAAAGGCAACCAAAATCAATTTCTGATAAAATGGAGGGGGTTCGGCCCAGAAGAAAATTCTTGGGAACCCAAGGATAATATTCATGCTGAAAATCTTTTGCAATCTTTTAAAAGAGCCCATCCAGAGAAATTCCTTCAAAGGGGCATCCGGAGGCTGCCCCTTGGGGGGGGGGGGGCAATGTCATGAAGATCCTGCCAGTAATCAGCGATCCAGACGCAGGGGGACTCGGCCGTGGGTTCCGCTGCGCATGCGCGCACGTTCACGGGTGCTGTCACGCACGGGCACGCGCACTCCCGCTAGTGCCAGGCGGGCTATTTAAACTGGCCTGTCACACTCTATCCCCGCTGTCTGCTCTACAACGTTCCGTGTGCCTTAACCTGATCCGACCTGTGTACTCTGTTATCTGACCCGGCTTCCTGTTAGACCATCCTGCTATCCGCCTGCACCTGACCCTCTTGGCTTGCCTGACCATTCCTCTGTGTTGTCCCTGGTACCTCTGCTGATCGACCGATACCGACCTCCGGCTTGTTTGACCATCCCTCAGTCTGATACCTGTATCCAGTCTACTACCTGCTGTCTTGTTCCTGGTTCCAGTCCAGCGTTCCAGTCTACTACCTGCTGTCTTGTTCCTGGTTCCAGTCCAGCGTTCCAGTCTACTACCTGCTGCCTTGTTCCTGGTTCCAGTCCAGCGATCCAGTCTACTACCTGCTGTCTTGTTCCTGGTTCCAGTCCAGCGTTCCAGTCTACTACCTGCTGCCTTGTTCCTGGTTCCAGTCCAGCGTTCCAGTCTACTACCTGCTGCCTTGTTCCTGGTTCCAGTCCAGCGTTCCAGGCTACTACCTGCTGCTTGTTCCAGGTTCCAGTCCAGTGTTCCAGGCTACTACCTGCTGCTTGTTCCAGGTTCCAGTCTACTACCTGCTGCTTGTTCCAGGTTCCAGTCCAGTGTTCAAGGCTACTACCTGCTGCTTTGTTCCTGGTTCCAGTTCAGCGTTCCAGGCTACTACCTGCTGCTTTGTTCCTGGTTCCAGCTCTGCTTACTTACATGCTTACTTACCTGCTTCCTTACCTGCTGTGGCTCCGGGCCCTCTCTGCATTCCAGCTTCCTCTTCAGCTTCTGGATCCAGAGGGTGCCACCACTCCTGAACTTCCGGTGACTGTCGATCCTGCCAGGCACCCATACCACTCCTCACTCCTGGCCTTCTGTCTCCATTCCAGAGGAACAAGAGTGGGAGCTGTAAGGGAGGTCCTTCTCTGCACTTTGGGCTCAAAACCTACCAGGTACGTGACAGGGGTACTCACATTTTATAGGTGCTTCTGTGCACCATACAATACAGGTCTCAAAAACGCTAAACGGCGTGCTGCGGGGTACTGGATTCTCTCAACCCAGCTCTGTGCTGTTCGCTCCGTCTTGGCCACTCCCCAAACAATCTGTTGTCTGTGGTAAATTCGCCATTCGTTGGGACTGACTCACTTGGGACTTATTGGTTGTCCCCTTACTTTCACACAGTTTGGACTTATTTATTTATACACTTGTGTACATTTTTATGTATTTGCACAGTTTATTATCACTGTTTATTTATTAGCGCTACATTTCCACCCACTTCCATTTATGAATTTTTGTCACATTCGTAAGTATCAGCTCATTTGCTCTTTCACAGGGTAGTGCAATAATTATATGCACCTACTTCCAGTGTTTCTGTTTGGGTAAGTTGGGGGGAGGAGGGGGTATGCGGCCTGCGATCTTATCCTGCTTCACATTCAGCCTTGGTTTTATGCTGTTTTAATTTGTTGGAATAAACTGTGCCTTCAATCGGATTTCTGGCTATTGGTGTCACTGGTCTCTTGACCTCCATTTATCATCGGCCCTGCACATATGGCTCATTGACAGACAAGTTCAATGTGCACTATTGTAGGAGCACCTGTTGGTAGTTTGGTTGTGCATGTTATCAGTCTGTGTGTCTTCTCCCTGCTCCTCCAGCCAGCCGACGATGTCATCTCATCAGCAAGGCAGGGAATGGGAGGAGCTCTCCATTCTAATCTGCAGCTCCTCCCACCTCCTACCCTGCTGATAGGATGACATCGTCGGCCGGACGGAGGAGCCGGGAGAGGACACATGGGCATGGCCACACAACAGGAAGTGATCAGCGACTGCGGTCTGTGATAGCCCTGTGCGGACCACGGTCGCTGCTCACCACCTGCTGTGTGGCCTGACCATCAACAGGCCATGGACCGGAATCAGTCTGCGGCCCATGGGTTGGGGGCCCCTGCTCTAAAAAGTTGAAAGATTTTAATGAAATTGACTGATAATATAGGAGAAATTTGTGGACAATAAGAAAAGTCACAACTGCCTGAACATCATTGCACTTTTGTCAGATCAACACTTGCTCTCTGCTTAGTTCATGTCAACACTTTGGTGTACAAATTCCTAACAAAATATTCAGAGTTTACATAGGTAATGGGCATATCTAGGTAAAGTGTGTGCCCATCTTTCCCTACTCTTAGGCTACTTTCACACTGGGGCGGTGAGAGCGTCGGCGGTAAAGCGCCGCTAGTTTTAGCGGCGCTTTACTGTCGTTTTGGCGGTGCATTACTGTTATTTTAGCAGTGCTTTTTGGCCGCTGGCGGGCTTTGCAGGTGCTTCGGCAGCACTGCCTATTCATTTCAATAGGCAGGGTGGTTTAGGAGCGGTGTATACACCTCTCCTCCATCGCCCCAAAGATGCTGCTTGCAGGACTTTTTCTAGCGTCCTGCAAGCGCACCGCTGCAGTGTGAAAGCACTCAGGCTTTCACATTGGAGTGACAGGAGAGGCGCTTTGCAGGTGCTTTTTTTAACGCTAAAGGGCCTCAGTGTGAAAGTGGCCTAAGGGAACGTGTTTTTTATACAGCATGGTCTTTCTTTTTAAAAGTTAGTCTTCAGTGTACCACACAGTGGAATTATGCAAATTCTAAAACCTCCTATACAAGCAATAGAAAGCAGTCAACACTTGCATTATGCAAAACAGCTGTGAAGTAGTGTTTTTCTGAGCCCATTCATTGAAAGCTGAGGGAGGCTAATAAATAAATAAACTGATTTATTAGCAATGTAGAGAGCATAAATGATGCTATTCCAGGTGAGGGAAAAGGTAGAATGCTGTGTTTGACTTTGCTAGCTGCTGTTGGAAACCTCTGTGAGATAAGGAATTAGAGGAGGACGAAAAAAGTTAATATCATGGATGTTGAGAAAGAAAAAGCATGCTGCATCTTGGTGATGGAGCTAACTATTTGTCAAAATGAAAGAAGTAAATAATGATGGAACTGTGGCCTTACAGTCTAAGAGATTGGCAATAATTGCAAGCTGTGTCAATAAGTCAACAAATTACTACAAGGTAGTCTTTCACAGCATATCCCATTACTGCCAAAACGACCCTTCTCCTCCTCAATCTCCTGCTGCTCTCAGCCAAGTCTGTGAGAGCATGGAGAGGGGAGATAAGAACTGAAGCCAGGCACAACACTGGATAAATACCAGGGGCACTGATATTGGAAGGTTTTTTTTACCTTAATGCAGAGATGTCAAATTAGGAGCAGTGTCTTTGTCTGTGTAGCCACTGTGTTCCCGTTGACACCAATGGGACTGACTGCTGGGGATGCATGGAACACCTGTGCATTCCCATGTAGGTAAACATGGCCTTGCATGGGTGTAGCATGCCTTGTGTGAACAAGGCCTTAAAAAGATTTTTCTTCAAGAACTGCATAGCAGATTCCCATTGTATGTGTAGATGAGGTTGGAGACACGCTCGATATGCAAGGACATCACACTTCTTCCCATGGGAACATCTTTTCACTGCTCAGTTACTGTATATTACCAGCGTGTTACAGGCACATAGGAATTTCAGCTAGTACGAACAGGTGGAGACAAAAAAACCTTGTTTATCTTCCTTTAAACATGTGAGTGGCACATGTGTGTAGATGTTATTACAGTTTGCTAAAAATACTACAAAATGTTTAAAGTGGAACTAGTCACAAAGTAAATAAATGTTTATGGAGTAAGCATTACCATTATATTACAATAATAATATAATTTAATGTGTTCAATAAAAATTTAGCAACATAATTTTACAAATTTCTCTTTGCCAAAGTTTATTGGTTTCTGTTTCAGATTAACAGAATGTTGTTTGATCCAGAAAAATGTCTTATTTATACGTGTTCAAGTTATAATCTTATCAATATACAGGGTGTCCCAAAGAAATGCATTCACAATTTGAATGATTGTGAAGCCAGTATTTTTTTTTTTTATCGTACAGTTAACTTGTAAATTTTGTACTTGCTGGGCACCTCAGAATCCACACATTATGGAGGAACACCTTGTCAGCGCATGGATTAATTGGACCATTCTTTTTTGATGGTACATGTAACTGGTGCCGTTTACTTGAATTGCTGTTGGAATCTGACATACCACGTATTCAAGAAGATTTTGGTGGACTTTTTTTCAACAAAGTGGGGTGCCCCCACACTACCATTAGGATGTAAGGGCCTTTCTTCATAAGAATCTGCCAAACAGATGGATTGGGCGAAGAGATTCAGTAGAATACCCTCGACCCTTAGGGGATTTCTAAAAGATAAAGTTTATGCTACAAAACAGTTGATGAATTTAGAGAAGCCATTAAAAGAGAATGCACCCAAATAGCAAACAAAATTATTCTCAATATTTGTGGTTCTATTGCTTCATGTTATCATCAGTGCCTGGACCAGAATGGCCATCAGTTCAAGAGCAAGCGCCAAGTATAAAAAAGTTTGTTTATCTACAGTATTTCATTTTAGAATTTAAAAATTTAAAAAAGTGAACTGTGTGGTAATAAATACTGATTTTATATTTATTCAAATTGTGTATACATTTTTTGGGGCACCATAAATATTTTCTGTCACCAGTGTTATTTGTCAGATACATGAGAAAGACCATCCAATGCCATGGTCTTAGCTACCAATGCTAGTCTGACGACACACAAATATACCTGTCCTTCAAAACAGACACTGGTGACCCTGTGATCAAGATCAACAGGTGTTTTACTGAAGTACAAGAGTGGATGAATTGTAAAAGACTGAAACTGAACCCAGACAAGAGAGTAGTGCTTGTAATTGTATTGCAGAAGCTAACATTGGACTGACAACAAACACGTCCAGCTGGTTTAAACCTTGGCAATGCAAATCTTATTTTCTCACTCAGACCATGTGCGTAGCCAGGGCATGACCCTGGACTCTGCCCTATCAATGAAGCAACAAGTTTTAGCCATCATCAGATTCCACCATGTTAGGAACATTAGAAGAATAAATTTGGGTATCCATACGCTAGTAGAATTTCAAACAAAAGTTGTACAAAAATTCTCAGAACATTTGAACATCGATCTAAAGATTTAGCTTGCTTATAACGTTTGATTTTGGAATGAATGAACTTTACAAAATGAAAGTCTTAGAATTTTCAGCTGAACAATCTTACAATGTTCTTTCAATGAAAAATATTGAAATTCTACTAAAGTACTGTATATCCAGCTTTACATTCAGAGATATATATGCACTTTGAAAGTCCCCTAAAGCTGGCCATAGATGAGTAGAAAGACAAACGAAAATTTGAAAAAAAAATCAAAACGTTATTTCGATCTAACATTCCTTGGCCCAATAATTGTATGGGAAGTTTTTCAGCGAATTTCAATTTGTTCCGAATATTTTCAACATTAAATCTTTTTTTTCTGATCAACTTCTACTACTTCCCCTACTGCTCATGCACATTTTACTTACTTTTTTTTCAAGGATTAACCTTTAAATGTTTTAGAAAACCGTAAATTTCGAAAAAAAATTCCAACAAGTTTGTCTGTTAATTTTTGATCTTTAAATGGAAATCAATTGTCACAGTGAGCACACTAACCATATGAAAATCGAACAATCGGTCAACCAACTCGATTTCTCATTCGTTTTTCTATACATGTATGGGATGTGGTGCATGTAATGAACATAAGGATTAAAAAGCTTTTCTTTGTAGTATACCCAGCTTTAAACATATGATTCCAGCAAAGGATACAAAAAATTCATCCATGCTTTTGTATTATCCATATTAGATTTCTGCTACTCCCTCTGCTATAATACTCCTTAAGGAAGGACTTCATAATTTGCAGCTGGTATAGAATGCAGCATTCAGGCTTCTTACCCATTAACCCCAGCAGTGCCACATCACCCTAATTCTTTTCTCCCTACATTGGACTACTTACTTATAATGCCCTAAATAACCTGGGCCCTTCTATCTGACTGAACATTTGGTTTCACATACTCCCACATGCTCCCTCTGCTCCTCAGAGAAAAGAAAATGACATGTGCCCATGAGTCACCTTAAAATCTTTTAGATATTGTGCATTCTATCTTGTGGCATGCACAATACGGGACCCACTGCTATCCATTATCCAGGAAGCACCCTCTTTGAATGTTTTTAAAAATTGACTCAGCACATATCTATGAACCCAGGCTTATAGCAATACCTGACATTCCATTTAAAGATCCGAACATCAAATTTCTAAGCATTACAGTACAAAGGAAAACATATTATAGAAATAATATTATTATTTACTTATTTCAGGACATACAAGGCTTTCTGATGCAATCTACAACTACACGGCAAAATGATTTTTTCATTATTATTTTTAGCATTTTAAAGCTTCATTATAAATAACACAATAATTAGGTTTTTGTAAAAAAAAGTTTGGTGAAGTTATTTACAAATGACATGTAGAGATGTTTTAAAAATGTGTGTATTTTTTTAATGTAATGCAACAAAAAAAGGAGAAAAGAAGTAAAAAATATCAATAAAACCCACCACAAAATCAGCTTTATTTGTCCACATTACCAAGCCTGGAAAATGTGACTAAACATCCCAATTGTGCCAGGACAATCAGTGCAGTTCTTTTATGACAAATGTGGCTGTAATACAAATTTATCTGCCATGGTTCCTGCAATCAACAGGTATTGGGGGAGATTTACTAAAACTGGTGCAGACAGAATCTGGTGCAGCTGCACTTAGTAACCAATCTCCTTCTAACTTCAGCTTGTTCTAGTAAGCTTTGACAATAACACCTAGAAGCTCATTGGTTACTATGCACAGCTTTGACAATAACACCTAGAAGCTGATTGGTTACTATGCACAGCTGCACCAGATTCTGCCTGCTCCACTTTTAGTAAATCTCACCCATTGATTTGCAGCAGCAGATGTTTTTGACCAATACACAAGACCATTATTGCCAAATTCATTTTAAAGCAGTCAAATATGGCATAGTATTTAATGATTTTTCAGACAATAAAAAGCACTTGATTGATGGTTACAAATAAAAATGTCTGAAGAACAAAAAGAGCAAGATGGAGGGAGGGTTATGGCAGGTGACAAGAAAGTTCCCATGTTGCAAACAGCCATTGGAAACTATAGTGCCATTTGTACTACTAAAAATAATATAAAAAACACCAGAGCAAAATGTAATAATGCATTAAAGTGTTTGTTCACCAATGTCAGAAGTCTGCCAAGCAAAATAGGTGAGTTGGAAGCTCTGGTGCATGAGGAGAGCCATGATGTAATCGGTATTGCTGAAACTTGGCTTCAATCTTCACATGACTGGGCTATTAATATTCCTGGCTATGCACTCTTTCTGAGAGTAGGGTAAAAAGGAAGGGTGGCAGGGTATGTCTCTATGTGAGAAGTGATCTCAAAGGAAGTGTGAAAGAGGACCTGGTTGATGGAGAGTGTGATGAGTCTGAAGCATTATGGGTGGAACCACATATAGATGTGCGTAGTTCAAAGTTAATCATTGGAGTTTGTTATAGACCACCCAATGTTAACGAGGAGGTGGAAACTCAGCTCCTTGCACAGATGGAAAGGGCTGCAAGGGCTGGGTGATAAAAATGGGGGATTTTAACTACCAAGAAATTGACTGGAGTAATGTCACTGCTGGGACAATTAAAGGGCAAAAATGTATAAACCTATTACAAGACAATTTTATGGTCCAGTTTATTGAGGCCCCAACTAGGAATGAAGCTCTGCTGGACCTGGTAATCTCAAACAATGCAGAGCTTATTACTAATGTTCAGATAAAGGAACACCTGGGTAGCAGTGATCATAACATTATTACATTTGATGTTAGGAGTAAACAAGAAAAACATACGGGAAAGAAAAAAAACACTTAACTTCAAGAGAGCAAATTTTCCAAGGATGAGGGCTGCTCTCCAGGATTTAGACTGGGAGGGAATATTGGCATTGATAAACACAGAACAGAAATGGGAATTCTTCAAAAAGACAATATCGAAAAACAAAATAAGTGTAGCGCTAAGGGGAGGGGTCTGAAAATGGAGTCTATAGACTAACAGTTCCAAGTTCATGTACTAAAAGGAACATCCTTGGAGAGAAGATAAAAAGTCCTCTGGAACAAATCTCAACAGGGATGTAAATCGTCTGTAGAGGGAGCCCACGCACCACCAATGAAAATGAAAAGGCTTACCGGACTTGGTGGACCCAACAAGGCATACGCCAGGTGGAGTCAATCAGGCTTAGGTGGTGCTGGGCTGCAGTTGGCCCGGAGGGGCAGAGTAGGTGGAGTGGCTTCCACGTGGTTGTGTTCCTCAAACGTGATCAGGCCCAAAAGTCTGGGGTGCAGCTCCCATGGGTCGTATCCCTTTTTTCCTAATTGATATAGAGCTGTCACATTAACTCAGATGTTTCTCAGCCTGTCTGCAGGGAAACAGTGGCAGGAGGAGCCTCTAGTCGTTTGCTGCTGGTCACATGTTTGCCAGTGTTCTCCAGACCTGCTCTGGGTCTCAGCTGTGATAATTAGTGATGAACAATTCTCAGCTCCTAGGAAGTCACACTCACTACAATTACCAGATCGGACCATCTTGGGTTTAGGCTAAACCCAGGCTAGTCATTCACGAGGTCTGGTGAAGGTGTATTAACCCATGCATAAGTGCACTCCAGAAGGAATCTAACCCCTGAGCTCAACTGTCTGCTACAAGCAATGAACTGCTAATAAGAAAATCTTGAATTTATACAGTTGTCACTGGTGTCTCTCATACCACCTCTGTTTTATTATGTACCTTTGTTGGTGACTTTCTGAATGATCACATAGGGACTTTTTTGGTTCTCATATAATTTCATTGGACTCTTTATTATATTACTAATATTATATTTATATGCATTCTTTTTCATTTGAAACTGTGTTACTATTGAGTACATCACCCGTAAGCTTTGAAGTGTTTTTGAGTAATACCATTAGCGCTGTTAATACTATCTTTTTAAGAGAGTATATTTTGGCTTTATTTATGTTGATGGCTTAATTGAATTAGCTTTAAAACAAAGTGAGTTAACTTAATCTGACAGAACAAGCCTTGCAAGTATACGTTAATGGATACATATAGACCCAAAAATCTGTCCTTGATGACCAGACATCCTGTTTATTTTTTTACAAAATGTACAATGAGACCAATAAAATTAACTAAATTACTGAAATAATAGTGATCATATAAAACTGAAATCCTAACTGTAAAAAATGCTTTACAGAAGATTCTATATTTTTACACATAATCAGGTTACATTTTTATTACAATAAGGTTTAAATAAAATCCAAATGCAAATAAAAAAAACCCACGATGATTCTGGATATAATTTCAAACAGATCAGTATCACTAAGTGAGTATATGTAGTAAAATTCTTGTTTGTTGGATATGAAACTAGATTCCATCTAGAGTGGTGTGTAGAATATTGGCAGGATGAGAGTGCCACAAGGGATAAGTCCACTACAGATGTATTGTTCATAACAGGGAATCAACAATAAAATTCTCTCTCATTCTCTCTTCCTTCCAACATTCTACAGACTACTCCAGGGACCCCCTGGTATACTCAGTTTGACAGAGTGCTGCCTGAAAAAAAAAAAAGAAGTATTTTGACTTACCAGTAAAATCCATTTCTTCTAGTACAGTACAGGACACAGGCTCTATAATCATTATGGCTAGGTTATATGCAGCTACCTTCAGGTAATAGGAGACTGGCAAAAAAAAACAGCAGGGACATCCTGCTATAAAACACCTCCCACTTCCAGCTGTCCTCAGTGTAGTAGTAAGCAATTAGGAAGATCATATTAACAACCAGGAGGGAGGAACCCATGTCCTGTACTGTACTCCATGAAATGGATTGCATTAGTATCCACCTGGTAGAACTTAACAAACGTGTTAAGAGAATCCCAGGTGGCAGCTTTGCATCTGAGATACAGATGCCTGATGAAAAGTGCATGAAGCACTAACAGATCTGATAGAATGAGTCTCAACAAGAAAGGGAGATATCTTATTTTAAATTATAAATCTCAATTATAATCTGTTTGATTCCTCTAGCAATATTGGAACGAGAGGCTTCAGGAAGCACAAAAAAGGAACCTGATATTTGTCATTTATTGGTATTTAAAACCAGATGTTGGAATGAGCTCCAACTGTGGAGCAAATGATGGAGTATATGGAGGGGCAGAAATACGTAGATGAGGTTGAACTTAATCTACAGTGCCACTGGAAATTTTACTGCAAAGGCTCACTTGACCCCCCCCCCCCCCGGGTCCTTAAACCTTGCCACAAACCTGCACAGTTTGTTGTTGAATCTGGCTGCCAGAAGATCTATTTTCAGCACCCCTCACGTGTGGGAAAGGTCTTGAAATACCTCTGGATGGGGAGCCCATTCCCCAAGATCTACACACTCATGACTGAGGAAGTGCATTTGTTATGTGGACGGAAGACAGGAGCCAGAATGTGCAGTTCTGCCCAAGAGAGGATCAGGTTTGCTTCCTTTTGGGTGGCTCAGCTTCTGATAACTCCTTCATGATTGATGTAGGCCATGGCCAAGGCATTGTCCAACTAGATTCTCATTGCAATAGAGGAGTCCAGCATTGAAATGACATCCAAATTGCCAGAATGTTGATGGGAAGGTGAGCTTCCTCTGACAACCAAGTCCTCTGCACTGAGAGGGCATACAGGACTGCTACGCAGCCCAATAGGCCGGCATCCAATGTGAGAAACTTTGACAACTGTGGAGTAAAAGGCTTCTCTAACTCCAGTCCCTACCTCGCTAGGGAGAGTCTAGTCTTGGAGGTCAAACACATTAGACAGAATGCCAAGTTGCAACGGCCTGGAGTAAAACTGGGTGCATGGTATCAATGAGACCCAAAACCCTCAAGCAAACACTAATTAAGGGCTTCTTCTGGGTCTAGAGAGCCTGGGCATTATAATGAAGGAACAGGGGTTTGTCCTGAGGCAGGAAAATCCTTGGACAGCCATGTCTAGCAATAGATCCAAGTATTCCAATTATTTAATTTCATCTTTGAGCCAAAGTGCCTGAGTAGGCGATAACAGTTGAAGAGGAACCCTTCAAGCAACTTCCTTAGACTAAGCATCCAACTGAAGCTCTGCAGAGTTTTTACCACGTGTCAGATTTTGGCTAATAGGGACAGGGAGGATAGGTCCTTTAACAGGAGATTGTACAGGTGCCACACATCATGAATCTCTTAGCTCAGGGCAGAGGCAAATCTGGCCAAGCACTTTGTTGAAGACAGTAGCTATGGACAGGCCAAAGGGAAGGGTGACAAATTGGTTGCCCAATGTTGGTCACCCACTGCAAATCGCAGCTAGCAATGATGAGCCAGAAAGGTGGGAATGTGCAGGTAAGCATCCCAAGTATATCGGGGCCAGAAGATTCACGATAGGAGGGAGTAGGGATGAGCATCGAGTTCAAGTCGAACTCATGTTCGACTTGAACATCGGCTGTTCGCAAGTTCGACGAACAGCGAACAATTTGGGGTGTTCGTGGCAAATTCAAATGCCACGGAACACCCTTTAAAAGTCTATGGGAGAAATCAAAAGTGCTAATTTTAAAGGCCTATATTCAGGGGACATGGATCAATGCAAAAAAAAAGTTTTAAAAACTGCCGTTTTTTTCGAAGTGAAACAATAAAAGTGTAATATCCCTTTAAATTTCGTACCTGGGGGGTGTCTATAGTATGCCTGTAAAGGGGCGCATGTTTCCCGTGTTTAGAACAGTCTGACAGCAAAATTACATTTCAAAGGAAAAAAAGTCATTTAAACTACTCGCGGCTATTAATGAATTGATGGTCCGACAATACACATAAAAGTTCATTGATAAAAACGGCATGGGAATTCCCCACAGGGGAACCTCGAACCAAATTTTTTTTAGAAAAATGACGTGGGGGTCCCCCTAAATTCCATACCAGGCCCTTCAGGTCTGGTATGGATATTAAGGGGAACCCCGGCCAAAAGTTTAAAAAAAATGGCGTAGGGTCCCCCTCAAAATCTAAAAACAGCGTGGGGTCCCCCCAAAAATCCATACCAGACCCTTATCCGAGCACGCAACCTGGCAGGAAAAGAGGGGGGGACAAGAGAGCGCCCCCCCTCAAGAACTGTACCAGGCCACATGCCCTCAACATTGGGAGGGTGCTTTGGGGTAGCCCCCAAAAGACCTTGTCCCCATGTTGATGAGGATAAGGGCCTCAGCCCCACAACCCAGCCCTCCCCCCCTGTGTGAAATGGTAAGGGGGTACTTTTTCCCCTACCATTTCACTAAAAAAGTGTCAAAAATGTTAAAAATGACAAGAGACAGTTTTTGACAATTCCTTTATTTAAATGCTTCTTCTTTCTTCTATCTTCCTTCGGTTTCTTCCTCCATCTTCTTCTTCTTCTGGTTCTTCTGGTTCTTCCTCCGGTGTTCTCGTCCGGCATCTTCCTCCGCGGCATCGGCGTCTTCTTCCCTTCTTCTCTGGGCCACTCTGCATCCATGATGGCATGGAGGGAGGCTCCTGCTGTGTGACGCTTTTCTCTTCATCTTCTTCTCTTCATCTTCTTTTCGGGCCGCTCCACATCCATGATGGCATGGAGGGAGGCTCCCGCTGTGTGACGCTTCTCCTCTTCTGACGGTTCTTAAATAACGGGGGGTGGGGCCACCTGGTGACCCCGCCCCCTCTGACGCACGGGGACTTGACGGGACTTCCCTGTGGCATTCCCCGTGATGCCACAGGGAAGTCCCGTCAAGTCACCGTGCGTCAGAGGGGGGCGGGGTCACCGAGTGGCCCCGCCCCCCGTTATTTAGGAACCGTCAGAAGAGGAGAAGCGTCACACAGCGGGAGCCTCCCTCCATGCCATCATGGATGCGGAGCGGCCCGAAAAGAAGATGAAGAAAAGAAGATGAAGAGAAGATGAAGACAAGAAGATGAAGAGAAGAAGATGAAGAGAGAAGCGTCACACAGCGGGTGCCTCCCTCCATGCCATCATGGATGCGGAGCGGCCCGAGGAGAAGAAGGGAAGAAGACGCCGATGCCGCAGAGGAAGATGCCAGACGAGAACACCGGAGGAAGAACCAGAAGAAGAAGAAGAAGATGGAGGAAGAAACCGAAGGAAGACAGAAGAAAGAAGAAGCATTTAAATAAAGGAATTGTCAAAAACTGTCTCTTGTCATTTTTAACATTTTTGACACTTTTTTAGTGAAATGGTAGGGGTACTTTTGTACCTCCTTACCATTTCACACAGGGGGGAGGGCCGGGATCTGGGGGTCCCCTTGTTAAAGGAGGCTTCTAGATTCCGATAAGCCCCCCGCCCGCAGACCCCTACAACCACCGGCCAGGGTTGTGGGGCTGAGGCCCTTGTCCTCATCAACATGGGGACAAGGTGTTTTGGGGGGCTACCTCAAAGCACCCTCCCATGTGGCCTGGTACGGTGCAGGAGGGGGGGCCGCTCTCTCGTCCCCCCCTCTTTTCCTGCGGCCTGCCAGGTTGCGTGCTTGGATAAGGGTCTGGTATGGATTTTTAGGGGGACCCTACGCCATTTTTTTAAAAATTTTGGCGCGGGTTCCCCTTAAAATCCATACCAGACCTGAAGGGTCTGGTATAGATTTTGAGGGGGACCCCACGCCATTTTTTTTTTTTAATTTTGGCCGTGGTTCTCCTTAATATCCATACCAGACCTGAAAGGCCTGGTATGGAATTTAGGGGGACCCCCACGTCATTTTTTTTTTTTAATTTTGGTTCGGGGTTTCCCTGTGGGAAATTCCCATGCCGTTTTTATCAATTAACTTTTATGTGTATTGTCAGACTGGCAATTCATTAATAGCTGTGAGTAGTTTTAAATGACTTTTTTCCTTTGAAATGTTATTTTGCTGTCAGACTGTTCTAAACATTGGAAACATGCGCCCCTTTACAGGCATACTATAGACACCCCCAGGTACGAAATTTAAAGGGATATTACACTTTTATTGTTTCACTTTAAGCATTATTAAAATCACTGCTCACGAAAAAACGGCCGTTTTTAAAACTCCTTTTTGCATTGATCCTTGTCCCCTGGGGCAGGAACCAGGTCCCCAAACACTTTTTATGACAATAACTTGCATATAAGCCTTTAAAATTAGCACTTTTGATTATTCATGTTCGTGTCCCATAGACTTTAACGGTGTTCGCGTGTTCAAGCAAATTTTTTGCCTGTTCGCAAGTTCTGGTGCGAACCGAACAGGGGGGGGTTCGGCTCATCCCTAGGAGGGAGGCAATTATTGACTTGATATTTTTCATGCAAAATATTTGCTTAAAACAAGTTGATAGTCTTCAGATATAGAATAGGCTGAACTCACCCATTCTGTTTGGGAGCCATAAAACAAGTTTGAGACGAAACCATGAAAATGTTCTGTTGATACAGGGGTATTGACCCCTTAAGACAAGAGCTGCTGGACAGTAGCCATCAGATCTGCCTGTTGTGAGAGAAAAATACAAGTCTGAAGGCATGAAGCAGGGAGGAGGCAGAGTGCGAAACACCAGTTTTCAGCACCCAGAAACCACACTCTGGTCCTAGACATCTGTGATTTTTCTGGGACCAGCAGGCAGAGAAGACCAACAGATGTCTTTCTGCTCCAAAAAGTGGGAGGACTGTGAAGAGGCCTTGGCACCAGTCTTGGCTGGCAAGGAGGCTCAGGTCTTCTTTCATAAAGATTTTCCTGTCTTGAGACTTAGCATTGGAAGACTGACAGGGAAGAAATTAACACTTCCTAACCTCAGGAGTAGAAAACCTACTGGTTAAGGTGCAAGGCCCTTTCTTCTGAGAAAGAAGAGTGCTCTTACCCCCTGTGATCTCCTTGATATAGTAATTTAAGCAGGGACCAAACAGGTCTTCACATATAAAGGGTAACCGATCAAGGCATTTGTTGGTTGGAAGCTCAGCTGACCAGAATTTAAGCCAGAGAATCCTGCACATGTGGATAGAGAGAGGAAACATTCTGGAGATTTGGCAAAGTGTGTCTGCAAAGCCATTCATGCAAAAGCGTAAAGTTGTAGGTAAATGGTTTATGCTCTTAATTCTGACAGCAATGGTTTGACAGACTGTCATGGACACAACTGTAGGTTGCATAACCCAACAGGGAAAAGAGCGCTTTAAAGGGGTCATCTAACATCTTATCTACCAGGTCTTTGAACAAGGGATTTTCCTCCACGGAGCTGTGAGGGTCTTGTTAAGGCAGGAAATGGCAGGGTCTACTACAGGAAGCATTCAATTATGAAGAAAATATTCCTCAATAAGATACTGATGGTTGAACCCCAGAGAGTGGACCAGGAAGGTCTTATCTTGTTTAGAGAATTTAAGGAGCCCTATACTGGATATCATAGAGTAAGCAGACTTTAGCTGCTCCAATGCTAAGGAAGAGTGTACAGCTTCAAAAAGGGTAGCCAATGTATTGGATGAAATCTCTGTAACAGGTGTGTCATTCTGACCTGATACCTTGGAAGGTGAGGGTTCCTCTTCAACTGCTATCTCCTACTCAGGCACTTTGGCTCAAAGATCAAATCTAAGACCAGTTCGGGGGGGGGGGGGGGGGGGGGCCTGAAGGGCACAACGTTTCCCCTGCTATTTCTGGTCTCAATAAGGCCAATGAAATCTCACACTGTGGCAGATAATTCTTCTCTATACAAGAAAGAAGAAGCTGATGCGGCTGATGAGCGAGCTGAATAGACAGAGGCAGGCTGGGAGTCAGAGTGAGAGCAATCGTCAGAAGGAAGGATACTCAGGCCCTGAATATATTGACTTATCCAAATTGAGCTAAAAGATGAGCTGGAATATCCTTTTACCTTGAGGATGTACTCAGTTCTTGGCTCCTCAGTCATAACTCTTACTGCATTAAAACCTTTTGAAAGGCAAGTAGTATAAACAGAGTGTCACGTACCTAGTAGATGAGCCCGATATGCAGAGGGAGGCCTCTCTTACGTCCCTGACTCGCGGCCCCTGATAAAGCGAACAGAAGGCGCAGGAGTACAAGGCAGCACGAGTGCCTGGCAGGAGGATCAACAGCTGGAAGGTAGGTCTGGAGTTCTGGATAATGCTGTAGCTGGGGGTCAGCAGACTGGAGACAACAGGCTGAAGACAGCAGACTGGACTGAAGACTGGAACAGGCTTGTATCAGGAAGGCACTCACGGGATACAGAGAGGAGGTTCCAGGAACTGGAACACAGGAAGGTCAGGTAGGCCGGGTCATACACAGACAGGCAGTACTGGAACAGATGCAGGAGACAGGAGGAGAGTCACTAGACAAGCCGGAATGGTAACAGGCAGGCACGGATGTGAAAGTGGAAACTCCTGCGCTGTCGGGGGGGGGGCTATGCTAAAAGGACACTGCTGCAACACCTAAGTACTGATCCAAGGCAGGACAAATGGGACAAAAGTGGGGGAAGATGGTAGTTGCGCTGTGATGAAGGGGGGGGAGGGAAGCTACAAAGATGACTAAAGTGGCAAAGTGAACTAAAAAAGCAGAAACGGGCCAATGCATGAATAGATCCTACATGCTAAAAGAACATGGTGGGAATGCAGTGCAGTGCAACGTAGCTGATCAACATGACATGTTGCGGGCAGACAAAGCCTAATATATAAAGGTAATCGTGAAACAGTGACTGCTTGAATATAGCAAAACAAAAATGCATATACCAACACAAATAGGGTGAATAATGACACAATGCAAAAAAATATATATATATATATATATATATATATAATGCAAGAAAAATATATGTGGGCTAGTGCCCCATTAGCAAAAACGTGCCAGATCCTGGTGAACTAAAAGTGACAAATCCCTAGGACAAACATGAATATTAGTTCTATCATCCAGTCCAAAAAGCAAAAACACGTGATGAGAAACACAAAACAAGTCCAATCGTGAAGGGAGGGAGGATCTTCAGTGAGGACACCTCCGTGTTTGCAAGCCGCTTACCTTACAGCTGTAAGGTGTACAGCCTGTGTTGCAAATGACCCGCAGGTGTAGACGTTCCGTGTATACAGGCAGTGACAATGATGAACATGCCAAGCGAAATATAAAAAATAAAAAGTATACAGCATGTAAAATAACTCTGCAACGACCACAGTGGAGGGGGGGCAAGACACACACAGGGGGAGGTTGCACTCACTTTCATGAAGTGAGTGTGGGCATCAATCCACGAGCGCCGAGCTCGTATGCCTCCAGGAGTGTCACCAATCTGGAATCTGTCCCCGTGCCTGGAAACTGGAATATGTCCCCGTGCCTCTCTCCTCAGTGTTCGTCAGGTAGAGTAGTGATGTACAGTGTGAGGGGAAAAGAGACGCACATAGCGTGATCCCATATAAAAGGTATATTTATTTAATAAAACAAGTCCAATCAACTTACATTTAAAACAATGCTGCGGTGTGTAGTAACTACGAGCGCCGAGCTCATCTCCTGTTGTTTGTCTATGGCAGCGTCCCGTGCTCCAATCCTAATGCATATCGTCACGTCACATGACTTCTTCAGAGGATAACACGGGATAGAAAGCCAATGCTTATATATCGTCCCCTTTTAATGGGCGCACGGCGGCCATTTTCCCGAAGCCCGCTCTAATGTTAATGGGTGCCCGGCGGCCATTTTTTCAAAGCCCATCAATACAAAGGATAGCACACAGTGCTGTTGCCTGTTGTCAGGATGGCTCTAACAGGTGAGGTTGGAAAGAATGTACTTAGCCACAGACCAGATCAGCTAGAACATAATCTCAAACTAGATTTTAGAAACCGAAAAATAAAAACCACAATGCAACGTCCTACCAAGACGCACTATCACATATATGGAATTGTACTGAAAATGCATAACATTTGAGGTATGCGGAAAACAAAAACGTAAATAAATAAAAATTACATAAAAAATATATAAAATGAAAAAAAGTGTAAAAAAATGAAAAAAAAAAAAAAAAAATATATATATATATATATATAGATGATGAAAAAAATAAAATTACATATACAAATAAAAATGAAATAAAATGAAAATGAAAATAATAAAATAAAAATTAAAAATAAAGATAAAAATAAAAATAAAGTAAAGTAAAAATAGAAAAAAAAAAAAGTGAGTGAAAATAAAAATAAAAAATAATAAAATAAAATAAAAATAAAAAATAAAGTAAGAATAAAGAATGAAAATAGCACGATGGGGAAGACGGAAAAAACTGAAAAAACGACCCAATGTAAGAAAAAAGAAAAAAGAAAGAAAAGGAAGCTGGAGCTCGGGACGTGTCACAGACCTACTAAATGAATAATAAAAATGTATAAAAATACAAATATAAAAATATGTATAAATATATAACATTACAACCAATGTGATCTAGTAAACTAGTGCAACTAGAAACAGAGAGTGGTTGACTTGATGAAAGGAAAGGAACCACTAACCGAGGAAGAACACTAAGAAGAATATTGAAGCCTAAAAGTCGCTAAGGAAACAATTTACGTCAAACTCGATGTTGAGTCCCTTCGGCACAAGGGTGTCCATGGAAAAAATCCATTTGGACTCGAGTTGACTCAAAATCCTTACTTTGTGTCCCCCACGCCATGGTCTGGCGTAGGGTACGATACCCCAAAATTTCAAATGACTGGGGTCCCTTTAATGGTATTTGTCGAAATGCCTGGACACATTGTGTTTGTCGAAACCCTTTTGGATGTTTTGCACATGCTCCTTAATACGGATTCTCAATAGCCTTTTGGTGCGGCCCACATACTGGAGGCCACAGCTGCACTCCAATACATAGACCGCTCCCTCAGTGTTGCACCCGATGAACTCGTTGACATCATATTGGGTGCCATTACTGTTTGATTTAAAAGAGAATACTTTTTCATTCGGACGTTTGGTGCGGGTACAGGCATAACAGCGTTTACAATGGTAAAACCCTTTACCTGTAAAGAAAGAAAATTGTTTTTTTGGGGGATCAATCACGCTTTTCACTAGCCGATCTCTCAGGGTGGGTGCCCTTTTATAGATGAACTTTGGTCTATCTGGTAGTACCTCTCTTAGGCCAGTATCGGATTTTAGAATATGCCAATGGCGAGATATAATGCTTTCAATCTTTTTGTGTTGAAAGTTGTAATCAAACACCAGGGGTACCTGGTCTTGCTGGCACATGGGTGTTTTATCTTCAAGCAGTTCTTTTCTTTGCATTTGTCCGACTTCTACTATTTTATCTTTTATAAACTCTTGATCGTATCCTTTGCTGGTAAATCTCTCTCCAATCATTCTGGCTTGCATATAAAAGTCTTCTTCCAAAGTACAATTGCGTCTTAGTCGCATTAACTGGCCTTTAGGGATGTTAAATAGCCAGTTACTGTGATGGCAACTACTTAGAGGTAAATAACTGTTACGATCGACATTTTTAAAGAATGTTTTAGTGGTGTATTGATTGTTAATACGTGAGATCTCTAGATCGAGGAAAGAAATGGACTGTTCCTCAATCTGCCAGGTTAATACGATGTTTTTGATGTTATTGTTTAGTTTGAGAAAAAAAGAGGTTAGGAGATCACGATCTCCTACCCATATAATAAAAATGTCATCAATGTATCTTTTATACAGTCGTAGTTCTTCGGGGGGATCTGTAAACACCACTTCCTCTTCCCATTGGGACATGAATAGCCCTGCGACACTGGGGGCAAATTTAGCCCCCATAGCTACTCCTGTTTTCTGATGGTAAAATTGTTTACAGTACCAAAAATGGCTGTGTTTCAGACAGAAATCGAGGCACTTAACGAGAAATTTCCTCTGGAACCGGGGAAGTTCGGTATATTTTCTCAGACCCCACTTCGCGGCCTCACATGCCGCAAAGTGGGGTATGATCGTATACAGTGACGAAACGTCAGCTGTTGCCATCCATACAGTGCCCATGTCTACTCTTTGTTCAAGTGTCTGGAGCATTTGTTTCGTGTCGCGTAGATAAGCCTTTGTACTTTGTACTGCTGGTTGGAGGTATTTATCAATATATTCACCCAATCTCGCTGTGATTGATTCTATGCCATTAACGATCGGTCTTAGAGGGGGATCTGTTCTGTCCTTATGGATTTTAGGTAATGCGTAGATAATCGGAGTTCTACAGGCCTCTGGGACCAGGTACTTGGATTCTTTTTTATTAAGAATGCCCTTTTTAAGGCCCAGTTGAACTACTTGTTCAAGTTCTTTTTTCCATTTAAATATGGGATTATTGGGAAGTGTACAATATGTATTCTGATCTTCTAGTAGTTTCATCATGCCATTATGATATTGTTCGGTGGTAAGAATCACGATTCCACCGCCTTTGTCTGACGGCCTAATAACAAGATTCTTTCTTTTGGTGAGTTTTTGAATGCCAATCCTGATATTTCTTGGTTCTTCTCTTATTTTGTAGGTTAAATTCTTAATTTCTTCCGTCACAAGATTCTTGAAGACTTCTATGTGGGTATTGTCCTTCGGCTTCGGGTTGTAAATCGATCTATTTCTCAGATTACTGTGTAACACTGAATCTTCTTGCGTCGTGCTGACATTAATGGGTTTTTCCAACAAGTATTTTTTGATATTCAATTTTCTTATGTATTTTTGTATACTTATATACGTTTAAAATTTATCAAGATTCTTCACCGGTGCGTATTTTAACCCCTTATCAAGCACTACTAGTTCTTCCTGGGTTAGTGGTATATCTGTGAGATTAAAAATGCCTTCTCCTAGGTCTCCCTTTTTCGTTTGTTTTCTCTTTCCTGCTCTACAGCCTCTTTTCTTGTGGGGCTTGTTCTCCGCATTTCTTCCGTTCTTCTCGGGGGATGATGTTCCATACCTCTCTCTAAAAAAGATCTATTCTGACCTTGTTCGTATTGGTAGTCATAGTAAAATCCACCGTCTCTATCTGTGTCTCGGAGATCCCTCAATGGGGCGTAATAGTTATATGTTTGGATAGGACTCCGTTCTCTAGGTCTAGGCGGTGCATATGGTAGTTCTCTGCCTTCTCTGGGCCCATAATAGTAGTTTGGGCCTGAACTTCTATCGCGTGGTCTATGGTAATCTTGTTGACCATATTGATTCTCTCTTGTATCATAGTTATTTTGAGGATAGGTTGGATGTCTCTCCTGCTTATACGGTTCTTGTGGAGGACCTCTTGTCTCTCTGGGTCCATTAGAAGGTCGTGGCCAGTAAGGTCTTTTATTATTATGGTTCTTCCGATTATTGGTTTTTTTCCACCGCTGTTGTGGAGTACGTGGTGGATAAGGAGGTTGCTTCCAGGTATTATATGGAGTATTATTACTGGGATGTCTATTTCTGACATCATAATTCGAGTGTCTAGGTGAATAATTGCCTGAGTGTCTACGAGGTGTACCTTGCCGAAGTGATCTAGGTATAGGTGAAGGGTCAACATGGCCAGGGTTTATTCTAACAGTCTTCTCTGGGGTGGAGGATGCAGAGATGGATGTAGCCTGCCCAACGTTGTTCTGCCATTTAAATACTAGATCCTTTTTGAAGTCACTGATATCCCTGGAGAATTTTTTACTTTTTCTCTGCTGAACCTCAGCATCTTTTCTAGAAAGATCCTTATTCAATTGTGCAATAAGGCGTTGAAACTCAGCCGTATCTTTATGTGCCTCTAGTTGCTCTTTCAACTCTGCTATTATTTGATCTACTTTTCTCATTTTTTTCTGTTTTCTTTTAAGCAGAAATTGTAACAACTCGATGCCCTTCTCATTAAAAAATCGAAACCATTCATCTACAGAATCTTGGTCTATGAGGCCATCGTTCAGGGGGACATCCCACCTGAGGCGTCTAGGAACGATGTTGGCTTTAATGTATCTGTCAAAAGTGGTGACGTCCCACCACATATTTACTTTCTTTTCCATATTGTGGCCCAGCTTGGGTACCAAATTTTCAATGGTGCTATCTAAGACTTTATCTTCACTGTTGAATACTGCATCTAGGTCAACCTCTCTGCGTTCTAAGAAGGTGAAAATCTCCATGACTGCGGCAGGGGAAAGAAATGTATAAAAGAAAAACAATGTGAAAGTGGAAACTCCTGCGCTGTCGGGGGGGGGGCTATGCTAAAAGGACACTGCTGCAACACCTAAGTACTGATCCAAGGCAGGACAAATGGGACAAAAGTGGGGGAAGATGGTAGTTGCGCTGTGATGAAGGGGGGGGGAGGGAAGCTACAAAGATGACTAAAGTGGCAAAGTGAACTAAAAAAGCAGAAACGGGCCAATGCATGAATAGATCCTACATGCTAAAAGAACATGGTGGGGATGCAGTGCAGTGCAACGTAGCTGATCAACATGACATGTTGCGGGCAGACAAAGCCTAATATGGATGGAACAGAGGTGCAAGGTCATGGACAGGCTGGGGTCAGATGCAGACAGATAGCAGAGGTAGTTACAGGGCAAGCGGGGTAATCACAAGAACAGATCAGATAAGCAGGTAACTCACAGGGAACACTGTAGATCAGACAGCAGAGCTTCATTGTAACAGCTGAGTTTAAATGGTCTGCCTGGCGACGGGGATCGTGCGTGCTTGCGCATGTGCACAGGCAATCGCACACCAGCTTGTGTAGAACTGCTGCTCCGAGCAAGCTTTACCTGACATTGCCCCCCCAAGGGGCAGCCTCCCAATGCCCAAATGGGCCAATTTCTCAGGGTGGGACCTCTTGAAGGACTGGATCAGCCTCTTGGCGTGGATATTACCTTCAGGCTCCCATGAATTCTCTTTAGGTCCATACCCCTTCCATTTGATAAGAAATTGAACTTGGTTGTTTCTTTTCCTACAATCCATGATTGCTTCCACTTCAAATTCTTCTTCCCCATTGATCACTACGGGTTCAGGAGGACCCATAGTTCATCCTGGGAAAGAGTTGGAAACAGCAGGTTTAAGTAAGGAGACATAAAAAAAGGGGGTATACCCAAAATTAATCCGGAAGTTTCAGCTCGTATGCCACCTCATTGATCGTTCTTTATACTGAAAAAGGACCCACAAACCTAGGGCCCAACTTTCTTGAAGGGCATGCTAGCCTTAGGTTTGCGGTGGACAGCCATACCTGGTCTCCGGGTTCCAGGATTAATTCTCCCCCTCTTCTCTTGTCAAAGGTCTCTTTGTTGAGTTCCTGTGCTTTAGTCATTGTTTCTTGTAGTAATTTGTTGTTGGTGCTGAAGAAGTTTATGGTCTTGAGAACAGCTGGCACAGAACATTCTGGAATGGAATTAGGTAAGAATGATGGATGTTACCCATAGTTGGCAAAGAAAGGAGTTTGTTTTATGGTGGAGTGGGTAGAGTTGTTGAAAGCAAACTCAGCTAACGGCAGCAGAGATATCCAGTCGTCTTGTGAAAAGGAAGAAAAACAACGTAGTGTCAGGGCTGGGCTTAGCCCTTCCTTCTCTGAGCTGGCTGCTCAGCTGTCGGCTAATTGCCAGCTCCCATCTCTGTACACAGTTACTCAGCTGTTGTTGATATCTTGCTCGTCAGTCCTGCCTACTTAAGCCGTCCATTTCACAGGAGCTCTGCCTTCGCCTTGGTCAACATCACAAGAAATATCTCCTGTGTTCCTGTTTAAAGGCTGGCTTTGCTGACATCCCTTCTGGCTCCGGATCCTGCTTGCTGTTCCACTACTTTGATCCCTGACTTCTGGCTTGGCTGACTTGGCTGAACTTTGGCTATGTTTTGACTACGTTTGTTCTTTTTACTTTTATTATTAAACAAGTGTGATTTAACTGTACTTCTGCCTCGGTCTGATTTCATGGTTTCTCACAGGCCATGAATTCAGGAGATGCAGTCAAGCGACTTGTTGGTAATATTTTTTCCAGATTGGATGAACTGGATCACCGTATGGATCAGTTCACCATGGCGTTACAAACGCTCCTGAGCTCCTGCTCACCTGGAATCTCCAGTCTCTGTGCAGGCACCCGCCTCGAGTATTACCTCTATAAGAGGTATGTCTGGTTCTGCTCCGCTTCCCCAGCGATTTGGGGGTGATCCCTGTCCAATGCAGAGGGTCTGTCAACCAGGTTGAGATATACTTTGAGATGCTGCCCCAGGCGTTTTCTACGGGCAGAAGCAAAGTAGGTTTCGTGATATCTTTGCTTTCTGAGAAAGCCTTAGCCTGGGCAAACCCTTTATGGGAGATGCAAAAACCTGTTGTCTTGAGTTACCCTGAGTTTGTAGCTTCGTTTAAAATGGTATTTGACATTCCCGCATGCTCCGCTTCTTCTGTCACGTGCCTCATGTCCATCGAACAGAGTACGAGAACTGTTCTTGACTACGCCATTGAATTCCGTACTCTGGCAGCAGAGGTTGCGTGGAACAATGAGGCCTTCGTGGCTGCTTTTTCTCATGGTCTCTCAGATACCATCAAGGATGAGATAGCAGCCCGAGATATACCCACTGAGATGGAGAAGTTGATCACGTTTGCCATCCTCATTGACTCCAGACTCAGAGAAAGACTCTCTTTTAAGGAGCGCTTGGGGAAGCCTCCTGTACGTTTGTCTCCAAGCTTTGCAGTCCCACCCATGCCTCCCTCACCTCCCATGCCTCCTGGTACCGAGTCGAGCAGTGAAGATGAACCCATGCACTTTGGTTTCATACGTCTCTCTGCGGATGAGAGAACTTTTAGGAGGAGGGAGAGATTGTGCCTTTATTGTGACCAGGCAGGTCACTTTTTGAAGTCTTGTCCTACCCGTCCAGGGAACGCCAGAAACTTGAGGTCCTGTCACGGACAGACCTTAGGTGGCCTTGTTTCAACCCCAGTTATCCTGAAGGATAAGCCCCTGGTTTTGGTCACCCTTTCATGGGCTGAGTCATCCGTCGAGATACAGGCTCTAATCAACTCTGGGGCTGCAGGCCTGTTCATTGATGCTGCCTTTTATCAAAGCACTCAATTCCGCTGCAGCTGCGTGACACTCCACTTGCCATTGAGGCTCTTGACGGGAGACCTCTACAGCCTGCCCATGTGACTCATGAGACGGTTCCATTGTCCATGGCTGTAGGGGCTCTTCACCATGAGATAATCCAATTCCAAGTTATTTCCTCAGTTTCCGCTGGTTATTGGTTATCCTTGGTTACAGAGGCACAACCCCTCTTTTGATTGGCTTCATGCTAAGGTTCTCTCCTGGTCACCAAAATGCAGTGAGACATGCTTCCAGAAGGTAGCCAAGGTCCTGGGCACCTCTACACTCTCCTCCTTGCCGGAGGAGTACCGCAATTTTAGCGATGTCTTTGACAACGGTCAAGCCTGTAGTTTTCCTCCCCACCGGCTGTATGATTGCGCAATTGACCTTCAACCTGGTGCCATACCCCCTCGTGGCCAGGTTTACCCTTTGTCGGTCTTGGAGGATAAGGCCATGGGGGAGTATGTTGCAGACGCACTTTCTCAAGGTTTTATCCGCAAATCCTTGTCTCCTGCTGGTGCTGGTTTCTTCTTTGTGAAGAAGAAGAGTAGCGAACTGAGACCTTGTATTGATTTTAGGGGTCTCAATCATTTCACGATTAAGAATGCCTATCCGATTCCGTTGATTACAGAGTTATTTCACCGCCTCAAGTTAGCAACAGTTTTCACGAAGCTTGATTTGAGAGGGGCATACAATCTCGTGAGGATTAAGGAGGGCGACAAGTGGAAAACGGCGTTTAATACCAGAACAGGCCATTATGAGTACCTAGTAATGCCTTTTGGCCTTTGTAACGCCCCAGCAGTTTTCCAGGAATTTATTAACGATGTCCTCCGAGATTTGTTGCAGGTATGTGTGGTGGTTTATCTCGATGATATCCTCATATTTTCCAAGTCCCTGGAGAGCCACCACACAGATATCTGTCGTGTGCTTCAGAAACTAAAAGAGAACAATCTCTATTGTAAACTGGAGAAGTGCGAGTTCCATCGTGAACAGGTTAAATTCCTGGGCTATGTCATTTCCACTGCTGTTTTTTTTTATGGACCCAGAGAAACTTTCGGCAGACCTACAGTGGCCCCGACCCATGGGTTTACATCCTCTGCAGCGTTTCCTGGGCTTTGCCAACTATTATTGAAAGTTTATTCATAAATTCTTGTCTCTGGTCAAGCCCCTGACTGATATGACCAGAAAGGACGGTAACCTACAGAGTTGGTCTCCGGAGTCCATTAAGGCCTTTGAGAGTCTCAAGGCTGCCTTTGTTTCTGCTCCTGTGTTGGCACATCCTGATCCTACCTTACCGTTTATCCTTGAAGTTGATGCTTCTGTGACTGGTGTTGGCGCCCTTCTGTATCAACGTCCTACCTCTGAGAGCACTATGCATCCTTGCAGCTACTTTTCCAAGAAATTGTCACCTGCGGAGTGCAATTACAAGATTGGTGACAGAGAGCTGTTGGCGATCTTTTTAGCCCTGAAAGAATGGAGACATCTCCTCGAAGTTACCACTGTGCCGGTTCTCATTCTTACTGACCATAAGAATCTCACATTCTTATCTGAGGCCAAATGCCTCTCTCCCAGAAGGGTGCGATGGGCTCTTTTTTTGCCAAGTTTCAAATACATTGTCTCATTTTTACCCGGTACTAAGAATGTAAGGGCTGACGCCTTGTCACGACAATTTTCCTCCACTTCCAAGTTGGAGTCGGTTCCGGTTCCTGTGATCCTCCTGATCATATTCTGTATACGGTTCGCACCAGTCTGACTTCTCCTTTGGGTAACCAAATTCTTGCTGCTCAGGTCCATGCTCCTTCTGAGAAACCTTGTGACCGCTGCTTTGTCCCAGGGAGTCTCCGTACTGCCGTGCTTCAGACTTACCATTCTCCCAAGGCAGCTGGCCACCCTGGGAAGAATCAACTCGTTTGGGCCATTTCCCAACATTTCTGGTGGCCTAGTCTACGTGCTGATGTAACTGCCTTCGTAGCTGCCTGTTTCATGTGTGCTCAGAGTAAGACTCCACGACACCTTCCAGTGGGCCTCCTACAACCCATACCCAATGGAGAGAGGCCCAAGGTGATTGTCTCGGACAGGGGTAGTCAGTTTGTGTCCCGGTTCTGGCGAGCTTTTTGTGCACAGTTGGGAATTCAGCTTGCTTTTTCCTCTGTGTATCACCCACAGTCTAATGGGGCCGCAGAACAAGCTAATCAGTCCTTGGAGCAATTGCTACGTTGCTATATTTCTGACCATCATAACAACTGGTCAGACCTATTACCATGGGCAGAGTTTGCTCACAACAGTACCTTGAATTCTGCTTCCTGATTGTCCCCATTTATGGCGAATTATGGTTTCCAACCTTCCATGTTGCCTGACTCGTTTGTTCCGCAGAGTATTCCTGCGTTAGAGAAGCATCTCCGTGGTCTTCATTCCACTTGTGAACAAGTCCAGGAGGCTTTGCGTCATAGGTACAAACTCCATGCTGACCGCAGACGCCTGCCTGCACCTTCCTAACAGGTTGGGGGCAGGGTCTGGCTGTCAATCTCCGACTTCATGTTCCCTCACTGAAGTATGCATCTCGGGTTTGGGCCTTCCATATTCTTCGCAGGATTAACCCAGTGGCTTACGCATTAGACCTTCCTTCTAATATGTGTATTTTGAATGTATTTCATGTCTCCTTATTAAAACCTTTGGTCTGCAACTGCTTAAACCACCTCGGTGCCACGTCCTCACCCTTTATAGGTTGAGAACCATGAGGAGTATGAAGTACAGTCCATTGTTGACTCCTGTAGGTTCCGTGGGCGCATACAGTACCTGGTGCATTGGAAAGGGTACGGTCCGGAGGAACGCTCTTGGGTCTCATCCTCGGACGTATATGCCCCTGTCCTCCTCTGTGATTTCCATAGACGTTTTCCCCTGGTGGTCCTCCACGGGGGAGAGGTCGTTGAGGAGGGGGTACTGTCAGAGCTGGGCTCAGCCCTTCCTTCTCTGAGCTGGCCGCTAATTGCCAGCTCCCATCTCTCTCCACAGTTACGTATCTGTTGTTGATATTTTGCTCGTCAGTGCTGCCTAGTTAAGCCATCCAGTCCAGAGGAGCTCTGCCTTCGTATTGGTCAACATCACAAGAAACATCTCCTGTGTTCCTGTTTAAAGACTGGCTTTGCTGACATTCCTTCTGGCTCTGGATCCTGCTTGCTGTTCCACTACTTTGATCCCTGACTTCTGGCTTGGCTGACTATCTGTTCCGGTTACTGAACTTTGGCTATGTTTTGACTACGTTTGTTCTTTTTACTTTTTTTATTAAACAAGTGTGATTTACCTGTACTTCTGTCTCAGTCTGATTTCATGGTTTCTGACACGAAGGTACTGTTCGAGGGTCTGGTTGGTCCTCTCTGTTTGCCATTTGTCTGTGGGTGGTAGGCAGAAGAACTCCCCTGTCTGAGATGATGTTGGTCGGCACTCCATGAAGTTTAACAATTTCTCTGATGACTTGTGCTGTTTCGGGGGCAGAAGGTGTTCCTTTCATAAGAATAACATGTGCCATCTTGGACAGCCGGTCCACCACCACGAAGATGGCAGTATGGCCCTCTGTGGGAGGAAGTTCTACAATGAAGTCCATGGATATAAGTTTCCAAGGCCTATCCGGAATAGGTAATGGTTTAAGCAAGCCCCAGGCCTTGGTTCAATTACTCTTGCTTCGGATACAGGTGGAAGAGGATTCCACATATTTCTTACAGTCTTTTGGTACTTGAGGCCACCAGAATGTGCGTTGTACCAGATCAGATTTCTTGGATGCACCAAAGTGCCCAGCTAGCACATGGTCATGACAAAGTTCAAGTATGGTGACCCGGAGACTCTCAGGTATGAAGATTTTGTCATTGTGCCAAAACAGGTCATCTTTTGCTAGAAACTTTGTTTCAAGAGGAGGAGGAACTGCAATGGAAGCCTGTTTGACCCGGGAAAGTAGATCTTCCTGTACTAAAAGAAACTTTTCTGCGGGGAGATTGGTATTTGGAGATACAGTTGTTTTAGAGTCATTGAACATGCGATACAAGGCGTCTGGTTTCGTGTTCTTCGAGCCAGGCCAGTAGGTGACATTGAAGGAGAATCTGGAAAATAATAATGCCCACTTGGCTTGACGTGGCCTTAATCATTTTGCAGTTTTCAGGTATTCTAGATTCTTATGGTCAGTATAAATTAGATTCGGGTGAGCTGCCCCTTCCAGCAGATATCACCACTCCTCCAATGCGGCTTTTATTGCCAACAATTCTCGGTCCCCCACATCATAGTTCCTCTCAGCGACAGATAGCTTATGGGAGAAGAAGGCAACAGGAGCACCTTGGATCCCTGTCGTTGCGAGAGCACTGCACCAACAGCAACTTCACAAGCATTAACTTCCAGAACAAATGGTAAGGTAGGGTTAGGGTGTTTTAACATGAAAGCAGAAGTGAACAGTCTCTTGAGGGCATCAAAGGCAACTTGAGCCTCAGGAGTTCAGTGGAACCGGAGTCCCTGCTTGGTCAACTGTGTGATGGGGGAGATGATGGCTGAGAATCCTTTAATGAACTTTGGGTAAAAGTTCGCAAATCCCAAGAACCGTTGAATCCCCTTCTTATCTGTAGGGACTGGCCATCCTAAGATAGCAGAAATCTTTTGGAGATACATCTTAATGCCCTCGATTGGAATAATCAGTCCCAGAAATTATATACTTTGCTGTTCAAATTCGCATTTTTCGGGTTTGGCGTATAGGCCGTGCTGCCAGAGTCGACCCAACACACACTTGACATGTTTGCAATGACTGTCAATGGAGGAGGAGAAGATTAGAATGTCATACAGGTAGACAATGACAAACAGGTCTAGGTAGTCTTGAAAAATATCATTGATAAAGTGTTGGAAGGTGGCAGGGGCATTGCATAGTCCAAATGGCATCACTCGAAATGTCCAAATCGGGTGCGAAAAGCTGTCTTCCACTCGTCACCCTCCCTGATGCGGACCAAGTTATAGCCCCCCCGAACGTCAAGCTTGGTAAATATGGCTGCAGCCCCAAGTCTCTGGAAAAATTCAGGTACTAAATGGATTGGGTAGTGATTCTTAATGGTGATTTTATTAAGTTTGCGATAATCAATACAAGGTCGAAGAGTGTGGTCCTTTTTTTCCACGAAGAAGATGCCAGCTCCTGCCAGTGACATGGACAGGCAGATGAACCCCATCTTTAGATTGTCATCAATGTACTCTTTGAGTGTACCCAGCTCTTATTCAGTTAGAGGGAAGATTCTTCCAAAGGGCACCTCTGCCCCTGGAAGGAGTTCAATAGGACAGTCATAGACTCGGTGGGGAGGAAGAGTCTCTGCACCTTTTTTAGTGAAGACGTCCAAGAAGTCGTGGTAAGCCACTGGAACTGACTGGCAGGCTTCAGAGCCCAGACACATCAAAGAGGGAGAGTTATTGGCAATCTCTTGAAGGCAGTGTTGATGGCAATAAGGAGAAGGGAAGGTGACTTCTCTGGTGGCCCAATTGATGTGAGGGTTGAGGGCCTGTAGCCAGGGCTTGCCAAGAATGACTGGAAACAGTGGTGACATGATGATATCCAGATGTAACAGTTCTTGGTGGAGATTGGCAATAGTGGCTGGTAGAGGGGTTGTCTCCTGTGTGACAGGACCCGACTTGATGGCAGACCCATCGGCTAGATGTACTAAGAGTCCTTGAGCCTTGGGCAATTAAGGGGCTGAATGTTTAGCTGCGAAGGTAGAGTAGGGTAGGGTAGAGTAGGGTAGCTCAGCAGCTGCATGCTCCCGAATCAATGATAGCAGATACCTGGATGTTCCTTCCGGGGAGCTGCAACAGAATGGGAAAAGCAAAGTTAGAAGAAGTGTTGGTTACAGCAAGAGAGTGGTCAGCAGAATTTGAGAGACACTTACGGAGCTTGGCCGGACAGGATCTCACTTAGTGCCCTGGTTTCTCGCAGTACATGCACAGGTTGTTCAGACGACGTTGTTGGCGTTCCTCTCTCGTGAGTGAGGGACGTAGCATGCCCAGCTGCATAGGTTCGGACGTGTCAAGAGTGTGCGCTGATTGCACCATTGGAGCTGTGTTGGAGAAGCTGGGAACTCTTGGCAACATTCAGGTAGGACGAGGTTTACCCATGGCCATTTCAGATCTGCGTTCTCGCAGATGTTGGTCAATCTGTATAGCCAGGTTAATGAGCGCATCTAGAGTTTGGGGCACCCCAACCCTGGCAGTTCGTCGTTTAGAGGATCTGACAGTCCCATGCGAAACTGGTAGCGGAGGGCTGCATCATTCCAGTTGATGTCAGCACTTCATCGTCTAATTTCTGCAACATAGTCCTCTGCTGCCCTGCGACCTTGCTGTAATGTATGAAGTGCAGCTTCCACAATTGCAGATAACCGTGGATCTTCATAAAGTTGAGCCATGGCATCGAAGAACATGGTCAGGTTAGTCATTTCTGCGGCCTTTTGTTCAGGAAGATGGTGTGCCCAAGACTGAGGCATTCTGTAGCACTTTGGTAGCCTCTAAGTAAAAGGTGCGTGGATGCAGGGCAAACTAAAGTTCACAGGAGTTACGGAAGGCCCTGAATTTGCTGCGTTCTTCCGAGAACCTTTCAGGTGTGGGTACACGAGGTTCAGGGGGTAGCATCACTACTGCAGGTGGAGCAGATGCGCTGGCTGAGGTATGTGGAGACCCCAGAGTTGCAGCAGGAGATGAAAGTACTTGAACACGTCCTTCCACGAGGGTATAGCCTTCTTGTAGGCTCTTGACAGCCTGTGTCAGGCCTGCTAGGTGTAAACAAAGTTCACCCATCGGAGAGGCTCCATGCTAAGGCTCAGACATGGCTGTCTGATACTGTCACGTACCTAGTAGGTGAGCCCGATATGCAGAGGGAGGCCTCTCTTACGTCCCTGACTCGCGGCCCTTGATAGAGTGAACAGAAGGCACGGGAGTACAAGGTAGCACGAGTGCCTGGCAGGATCAACAACTGTAAGGTAGGTCTGGAGTTCCAGGTGATGCTGTAGCTGGGGGTCAGCAGACTGGCGACAACAGGCTGGATACAGCAGACTGGACTGAAGACTGGAACAGGCTTGTATCAGGAAGGCACTCACAGCATACAGAGAGGAGGTTCCAGGGACTGGAACACAGGAAGGTCAGGCAGGCCGGGTCATACACAGACAGGCAGTGCTGGAACAGATGCAGGAGACAGGAGGAGAGTCACTAGACAAGCCGGGTCAGTAACAGGCAGGCATGGATGGACCAGAGGATGAGGCAGGTGCAAGGTCGTGGACAGAACGGGGTCAGATGCAGGCGGATAGCAGAGGTAGTCACAGGGCAAGCTGGGTAATCACAGGAACAGATCAGATAAGCAAGTAACTCACAGGGAACACTGTAGATCAGACAGCAGAGCTTCATTGTAACAGCTGAGTTTAAATAGCCCGCCGGGCATCGGGGATCGCGTGCACACGTGTGCACATACACACTCACGCATGCGCACAGGCACCTGCAATCGCGCACCAGCTTGTGTAGAACTGCTGCTCCCAGCAAGCCTTTCCCGGCACAGAGAGGTTTCTCAAAGTGCTTTACACTAAATTGCTTTACTAACAAAGTAAGGAGACAAGTTGGCAACTGAGGTTGTGCCATGGCCCTGGACCTGGAAAGCACTATGTGGCTAACACAGTATACTAAGGTCTGGAAAATGCCACAATGCAGAGCCTAGTGCTCAAAGGTCACTTTCCTGGCTAGCCTTGCACATTCAGTCCAGTGGAGTCTGGGTGTGGCCTCTAAAGATAGGCTGAGGAATCACCAACCCAGACAGCTGCTACACTGAGACTAATTCAAGCAGGGAATGGTGAGGTTGATTGAAGTCACAGAACAAAAATTCATAAAAAAAAAAAGGCTAGCAAAAAAAAAATGAACTTTTCTCAACAGAGTTAAAGAAAAGGCATCCAACCTCCTAGGACACTAGCAAAACAATGAGGCATAGTGAGTAGAGATAAACAGGGGTGGCTGTTCGTCAGTGTTAAAACTGCTGTAGGTGGCAATATAACCCTACACTACCTAAATTCCTATGTTTTAATGGATGAAAACATGTTTTTATTTTTTGTGGTATATTTGTCTTGTTGTTTTTTTTTATGCAAAAAATGATCAAGGGGTTAATATGGCGCACAATGGATGTAGCCGAGTACATATAACTAAAAATGGTGGGGGGAAGGGGGTGGGTTGGGGGTTCCTGAGAGGGGGAACTTGGTGGTGGTAGTTAATGTTTCACAACAAGTTCAGGTATTAGTCCATGTAAGGATAAAATGATGCTGAATAAATGGAAGGCAGCCGATCTATAAAAGCTAGAAGAAGCTCTGGAACAATAAAAAAGAAAGAAGGACGGCGCCCTCTAAGTGCAGCATGTATGTTAAAAATATTTATTACAATGGATGAAAACACTCACATTTGAGTTGCTAAAAACCAGCATATAAAGTAGTTTCATCCGCGTGCTCTCGGGGGATGTGGGTGTCACGGGCCAGTGGGGGGATTCCTGGGATGTGAGCCCTGTGACCTGGGTCCTGGTAGCTGTTCCGGTGGTGCCGAGGCTCCTCAGAGCCTCGGGGTGGCCAGGATGTCGGTCATGGATCCTCCGTGGAGCGCCGTGCTGACCTGCATCTTCACTTCACATAGCCTGATGAAGGAGCATGCATGCTCCGAACGCGAAGCACCGCCCGCCTCACCCCGCTCCCGGAAGTGAAGACGCAGGTCAGCACGGCGCTCCACGGAGGATCCATATCATTATATATATAATACAGCGTAGGAGTAGAGCATTGTTCACACTGCAAAGTCAATTTTAGCTTACTAAATACATAAGAAAAAAACAAAACAATTCTTGCTTATACATAACTGAATAATTGATTGAACGCATCACAGCTTCACTTCATACTTAAAGGAGTAGTACAGCCAAAGCTTGTTTGGCTGTACTTCTCCTGTGGATCACAGGAGTGCAATTTGTTCTGCACTCCTGTGACCTGTTTTCAGCAGACAGCAGGCTGAAGCCCACTTTTGACTGACGTTACAGAGCTGGTCCAAAGTGGGGAAAGATCGCGACTATATGGTCAACATCCACCCACCTGGCTCAGCCACCACCAGTCACCGGCTCTCTGCTCACAGAGCACTGAAAACTGAATGATCAGCAGTCTTTGATCACTCAGTTATCAGCCTTGTAGCCAGCGGGGGACAGATGAAGCATTGGACCAATGCTGCATCCACCTGGGTGAGTATGACTTCTCAAAAAAAGAAAAACAAAACTTCTCTTTTAGGCTTAACGAATCAACCCTTTTATAAAATGTATTTTCACTTTCTGTAGTAAATGGAGTTTTAATTTTGGTTAGAGTAGGGAGGGTTAAATCCATTGTCGGTTCATTTTAACCTTTATTTCGTGTTCCAGAGGTGAATCAACAAGTGGAAGTAAGGGGAAATCCACCTAACAGGGTACAGACAGCAATAAAGCGTTATTGGATCTACTGATTACCAACAATACAGACCTGATCACGGATGTGGAAATACGGGGCAATTTAGGTAACAGCGATCACAGGTCAATTGGCTTCAGTATAAATCACACAAATAGGAAACATAAGGGGAATACAAAGACACTGAATTTCAAGAGCCAACTTCCCTAAACTATGAACCTTGCTAGAAGGCGTAAATTGGGATAAAATCTTAGGAACAAAGAACATGGAGGAGAGATGGGTTTGCTTTAAGAGCATATTAAATAAGGGCATTAGCCAATGCATCCCATTGGGTAATAAATTTAAAAGAGCGAACAAAAGTCCTGGATGGCTTAACTCCAATGTAAAAATGCATATAAAAGCAAAGGAGAAGGCCTTCAAAAAATACAAGGTTGAGGGATCATCATCAGCATTCAGACTTTATAAAGAATGCAACAAGAAATGTAAGGGTGCAATAAGGACGGCTAAGATAGAACATGAAAGACACATAGCGGAGGAGAGCAAAAAAAAACCCCAAGAAATTCTTTAAGTGTGTAAACAGTAAAAAAGGGAGGACAGACCATATTGGCCCCATAAAGAATGAGGAAGGACATCTGGTTACAAAGGTTGGGGGGATGGCGAAGGTATTGAATTTATTCTTCTCCTCAGTCTTCACAAGGGAATCGGGGGGCTTCAGTAACCAAAACTGCAGTGTTTATCCTCATGACACATCTCAGGAAGCACCTCCATTGTTAACAGAGGACAGAATTAAAATTAGACTTGGGAAACTTAACATTAATAAAAGCACCGGGACCAGATGGCTTGCATCTAGGGTACTTAGGGAACTCAGTCAAGTAATTGCCAGGCCATTTTTCCTAATTTTTACTGACAGTCTACTGACTGGAATGGTACCAGCTGGAGAAAAGCCAATGTAGCAACAATATTTAAAAAAGGGCCAAAATACATCCCTGGGAATTACAGACCAGTTAACCTAACATCAATAGTATGTAAACTCTTGGAGAGGATGATAAGGGACTATATACAAGATCTAAGTAATGAGAACGGTATCATTAGCAGTAATCAGCATGGATTCATGAAGAATCGTTCTTGCCAAACCAATTAACCTTCTATGAGGAGGTGAGTTACCATCTAGATAAAGGAAGGCCCATAGACGTGGTGTATCTGGATTTTGCAAAAGCATTTGACACAGTTCCCCATAAACGTTTACTGTACAAAATAAGGTCCATTGGCATGGACCATATGGTGAGTACATGGATTGAAAACTGGCTACAAGGGCGAGTTCAGAGGGTGATGATAAATGGAGAGTACTCGGAGTAGTCAGGGGTGGGTAGTGGGGTCCCCCGGGGTTCTGTGCTGGGACCAATCCTATTAAATTTGTTCATAAACGACCTAGAGGATGGGGTAAACAATTCAATCTCTGTATTTGCGGACAATACTAAGCTAAGCAGGACAATAACTTCTCCGCAGGATGTGGAAACCTTGCAAAACGATCTGAACAGATTAATGGGGTGGGCAACTACATGGGAAATGAGGTTCAATGTAGAAAAATGTAAAATAATGGCAAAAATATGAATGTAATCTATACACTGGGGGGAGAACCTCTGGGGGAATCTAGGATGGAAAAGGACCTGGGGGTCCTAGTAGATGACAGGCTCAGCAATGGCTTGCAATGCCAAGCTGCTGCTAACAAAGAAAACAGAATATTGGCATGCATTAAAAAGGGGATCAACTCCAGCGATAAAATAATAATTCTCCCGCTCTAGAAGACTCTGGTCCGGCCGCACCTAGAGTATGCTGTCCAGTTCTGGGCACCAGTCCTCAGGAAGTTTAAGGTACCTGTGATAGGTAGTGTCTAAAGTGGAGCTTGTGTGCTGAGGATTCAGGCGAAAACTTAGTCAGGCAGATCAGGACGGCAACAGATCAGGCAAAGCGGTACACAATCGAAATCCAGAGATTGGTCAAGCAAGCGAAGGTCATACACGAGCTGGCGGTGAAGTACAAAATCAGCAGGCTAGAGAGTAGGTGTGTCAATATCTGTCATTTGGCGTGCAGTACTGAGGTCCACCAGCAGGTGCCTCCTGGCAGTTTGGAACTGTCAGGAGAGCTTTTCCCAGCTGATGTTATGTCATCTTTGGGCTGCAGTACTGGCGTCCACCAGCAGATGGATCCTGGCAGTGTGGAGCAGACAGCACCTCATGCAATCAGGTGTCACTTGAGGCCAATCACAGGCCTATAAATACCCGGCAAGCACTCACATGTTTGCCTTGGTTTGGTCCTTGAGTCCTGCATCCTGCATCCTGTTACCTGTTGTACCTGATCCTGTCTATTCCTGCATCCCTGGAACCTTGTCCTGCAATCTGATCCCTTTCTTGTTGTCCCCCCATCTGCTCACCTCCTGTTTATGACCCTGGCCTGGCTTGACTACGATTCTGGTATCCCCTTTTGTTATATATACTAGTTGGTTTGTTGTCACTGTCTTAGTTATTTGGTTTTCTCACTCTGTTTGGTATTGGTGGTGTATTCACATTATATGCATTTATCTTAATAAAATCACTTACTTTCACCTACTTATGTTTGGTTTACTCTGTCGCAGTCACACAACAAGGTGACAAGGCGGAATTCAGGCAGAAGTTCAAACACAGTATTCAGAGTCAAAAAGCAGTCAAAACACCCAGGAAGCTAGTCCAAACAAACGGGCACTGAGAGATAGGAAGTGCTGCTATTTATGGGCTGCTTTGATTGTAGATTGTATACAGCTGGCAGCAGGTGGAGCTAGTGAGTCCAAGGTAATGCATCAAACTAAGAGAACATAGCTATAACTCCAGAGCTCCTCTGTGGATCAACAAGACTGCAGCTGGGGGACCAGGAACATCCCAGTTCAAATACACCCAGGTACATAACAGGGCCCCCTCCCAGTGGACCCCTCCGGGGGCCTAGCAGGCTTTAGTGGGAAAGGAGGCATGGAAGTCTTGAATAAGAGCAAGAGCATGCAAATCTTTGGCTGGTACCCAGGAACGTTCTGTGATGGGATATCCCTACCAATGAACCAGATACCGTAGGCCACGACCCTGTTTTCTAGAATCAAGAAACTTCAAACTCATTTTGTCCATCAACAAGAACAGGAGAAGGTAGCTGTTGCGTTCTGGAATAGCGATTGAAAATTGCCTTTTTGAGGAGGCAAATGTGAAATACGGGGTGAATACGGAGAGAGGAGGGCAATTTCAACCGATAGGAGACTGGCCCGACTCGAGCAATAATTCTGTAAGGACCAATGAATCAAGGGCCCAATTTGGTAGAAGGTTGTTTCAGTCTCACGTATTTGGTTGATAGCCAAACTCTGTCCCACACCACATATGGAGGTATATGGCATCTTCGTTTGTTGGAGAAAAGTGCATACTTGCCTGCTGACTTCCGTAGTAATAAGAGAATCTTTTTCCAATGTAGCAGAATATTTTTCACCCGCAGATCTGCTGCTGGTACACCAGAAGAAGGCTGAAGTAGAGGAAAAGTCTGAGGATGATAGCCTAGGGCTGCGTAGAATGGTGTGGTATGAAAAGCATTGTGCCAATGGGAATTAATGGCGAACTCAGCCAAATGCAAACACTCAGACCAGTTGGAGTGTAAGGCTTTGACACAATGTCGAAGATAGGTTTCTAGGGTCTGGTTCATGCGTTCAGTTTGACCAACTGTTTGAGGGTGATGTGGGGTAGAGAGTGTTACACCCAGTTTCTTGCAGAATGCTCTCCAGAATTGGGAAACAAACTGGGATCCGTGGTCTGAGACGACATTGGTAGGTATGCCATGATGTCTCACAATACGAGGAAGGAAGAGGGTAGACAGTGCTTCTGCTGTTAGTTAATCCCGGGAGCGGCACAAAATGAGACATTTTGGAAAAGCGATCCACTATGACCCATATAGCAGTCATGCCCTTGGACTTGGGTAAGTCTGTAATGAAGTCCATAGTCAAATGGGTCCAAGGTTGGCGAGGTGCCGGAGGTGGTTGTAATAGTCCAGTAGGCAAAGTGCGAGGTACTTTATTAGCAGCACAAGTTGGACAGGCAGCCACATAGTAACATCCCTTTTCATATGAGGCCACCAGACACGATGTTGCAAGGTCTTAAGAATGATGGTAACACCAGGATGACTGGGTAACACACCATCATGAGCCCAGAGGAGTACAGGTTTTCTGAGGCTAGGGGCTACAAACAGGTGACCTGGTGGTATCTTCAAGCCTTGGGGGAACACGATTCTGGGTTTGTTGTAACTGTTGGGAAAGAGCCGTAGAGATCTGTGCGACAATATTGTGAGGTGGGATTATATACTGCTCGGTAGGTTGATCTTCTTCAGAGGTAGCGAACTGTCTGGAAAGAGCATCGGCTTTCTTGTTTTTATGCCCAGGCACATAAGAAAGAACAAAATTAAAATAGGAGAAAAACAGAGCCCATCGAGCCTGACATGAGTTCAAATGTCTTGCAGTCTGAAGATACAGCAGGTTTTTATGGTCAGTGAGGATAGAAAAAGGCTTGGGAGCCCCTTCCAGAATATGTCGCCATTCAGACAATGCCAATTTGATGGCCAGTAGTTCGATTCCCAACGTCGTAATTCATCTCCACTGGAGAAAACTTTCTAGAAAAAAACGCTACTGGATGGATTCTACCGGATTTAGGCTGCCTCTGGGAAAGCATGGCACCTGCTCCTACTTCGGAGGCATCAACCTCATCTATGTACTGGAGATCGGGATTTGGATGCTGAAGAATTGGAGCCTTGCTGAACATGTCTTTTATTTGCTGGAAAGCCGATTCTGCTTCTGAGGACCACACCTTGTAATTTGTACCTTTCCTAGTCATAGCAGTAAGGGGGGCCGCAATGTAGGCAAAACCTTTGATGAAGCGCCTATAGTAACTTGAGAACCCTAGAAAGCTTTGGAGCTCTCTTAAAGTGGTCGGTTGGGGCCATTGCAAGACAGCGGAAAGTTTTTGAGGGTCCATTTGGAAACCGACAGCACTTATAATGTATCCAAGGAAAGGAATACGGCTTTGATGGAAACTGCATTTATCAATCTTCGCGTAAAGATGGTTTTCTATCAGTCGTTGTAATACCTGCTTTACATGCGAGCTGTGCTCTAGAGGAGTCTTGGAAAAGATTAAAATGTCGTCCAAGTACATGATCCCAAATTTGTTGCTGAAATCGTGAAAAATTTCATTTATGAAACGTTGGAAGACAGCAGGGGCGTTACACAACCCAAATGGCATAACCAGATATTCAAAATGTCCATTACGAGTGTTGAATGCCGTCTTCCACTCGTCTCCGTCTTTAATTCGAATCAGATTATAAGCCCCTCGTAAGTCCAGTTTAGAGAAATCAAGATAGAGGAGTTGCAGGGATTTTTGCAGTGCCAAGAAATTCCAGAAAAGGTAATTGTTTAAAAAAGTATAAAGCTAATATTTTATTTTAACAAATTCAAGGTTAAAAAATACAGAGAAAAAAATATTCACAATGATAATAATAATGTGGTGGTCACAAAAAGCAGGTTCATGTAATATAGATACATTGCACATTAGCCCGACGTGTTTTGCTGATTGCTTCTTCAGGGGATGTGCAAATGAAGACACAGATACCGTGAGAAACTATACAATCATAAAGACAAAAAGATATAATGAATAACCAATGAATAAACAAAATATCATATATAAAAACAAGTATGTCAAGATGAGAGCATAGTGTAAGATCAAAACACCATGGGCCCCCCACGGGAAGTCGTCAATGCGCAGTCACAGATGACAGAAAGGTAAAACTATAAGACAATAAAATTACATTTTTAGGGGAGATGCATTTTTAAAGGAGATGCAGGAGAAATAATTAAATAGTCAGAAGAAAATCTGGCTGTAAACATTATCCAGACAGGAAAAAAGGGGAGTCTCAAATTGAAATACTTACTAAAAGCAGTAAATTTAACAATGAATGAGATGAAAGGCGACTTTGGACAGCCTGCTGAATATTAGACGCAGGGAGTCTTACTAGGAAAAAAAAGGGGAGAATCAAAAGGAGGAAAATGTTGGATGGGGAAATGAAAAAATGAAAAAAACGAAAAAATAACAAAGAGTAAGATAATAATCAAGGAATAGATATATTTGATTTAGTTAGAAAGTAGTATTTAAAATTAGGATAATCAAAAATCGCAAAGGTAATGAAAATATAAACTTGTAAAGTCAGTATATAGGACTATGTCTCTGAAGGAACCTTTGTTTACTAAGAATACAGTATGTTGAGCAATAAAAAATGGGAAAGTTGTAAAGATGCTATTGTAAAACTTCTTATGAAACACAGAAGAACGAAAGAGTGTTAGTGCAGAGAATACAAAGGTAGAAATGTTCAAACGGTAGTAGCAGTTACAGGTGGCATGAACACCGTTCGGTAGAGTCTGACCTTCCGGCTCTGGCAAACAAAGCCACCAGACAAGCCGGTCTTATCTGTCCTCCATCGAGCCGGCGTCTGACGGCGTCACCGACTCGATGCGGACGAAAAGACACCTATGTGCATGCACAGAAGGCCGGCGGATCCCTGAAACTACAATACCCATGGGGCCCTGCGGTGGAGGGAGGGGTCAAGGCAATCCACGTTGTCAAGGTGGAGGGGCCAAGACTAACATCCATCCAACATAGCATGGACCAATGGGGAAGGCGTTAAGTGATGGAACATAGCACAGATGGAAGTGCAAAAGAAAGGGAAAACGCCGGAAATGTCGCCCATGAATGCGGGCTAACAGCAGCACAGCGCAGCGTGAAATGGGCATGCATTGATAAAATCAATGCATGCCCTGGGTGTCCATATGACTGCTGGAGACAAAAATCCCTTTTTTCCTGGCTGGATAATGTTTACAGCCAGATTTTCTTCTGACTATTTAATTATTTCTCCTGCATCTCCTTTAAAAATGCATCTCCCCTAAAAATGTAATTTTATTGTCTTATAGTCTTACCTTTCTGTCATCTGTGACTGTGCATTGATGACTTCCCGTGGGGGCCCATGGGAGTGGGGACTCAGGTGTTGGCTGTTTCTGGTTGGAAGCTGTTGCAGGGTAAGCGACTTTGTCGTTGGTGTTTTGATCTTACACTTTGCTCTCATCTTGACATACTTGTTTTTATATTTGATATTTTGTTTATTCATTGGTTATTAATTATATCTTTTTGTCTTTATGATTGTATAGTTTCTCACGTTATCTGTGTCTTCATTTGCGCATGCCCTGAAGAAGCAATCAGCGAAACATGTCGGGCTAATGTGCAATGTATCTATATTACATGAACCTGCTTTTTGTGACCACCACATAATTATTATCATTGCGAATATTTTTTTCTCTGTATTTTTTAACCTTGAATTTGTTAAAATAAAATATTAGCTTTATACTTTTTTTAAACAATTACCTTTTCTGGAATATCTTGGCACTGCAAAAAATCCCCGCAACTCCTCTATCTTGATTTACCTATATTTGGGATGAGGTGCCATATGATTCGGTGTTTCACCATTAACCAGACCAATTCCATGTCTTTTGTCTCCAGCTTAGAGAAGATAACGGCTCCTTTAAGTACATCAAACAGTTCAAGAATGAAAGGCAAAGGGTAGGGGTCTTTTACAGTGATTTGATTTAACCCTCAATAATCTATGCATGGTCGAAGACCCCCATCTTTTTTTTTCAACAAAGAAAAAACCTGCCCCTACTGGAGAAGAAGAGGGTCGGATAAAACCTCTTTCCAAGTTATCTTTCATGTATTCCTCCATGGATTTTGTTCAGGCAAAGACAAGGGATAGGTCCTTCCTTTGGGAAGAGGTGGTCCAGTTTTAATTGTGCAATCAAAAGAACGATGTGGAGGTAAAACCTCTGCCTTTTGCTTGCAAAATACATCTGCAAACTCATGGTATTCACGAGGCAAGGTAGGTGGGATGGCCACGGAAGCCAACAGACAACCAGTAAGTCTTTTGGGTTGAGACAAACAGTTTAGATGACAGAATGACCCCCAAGAGGTTAGTTCTCCATTTCCCAATCAAAAGAAGGGTTATCTTGTTGTAACCATGGGTAACCAAGGATAACGGGCAGAAGTGGGGAATCAATAAGAGACAAGACAACTTCCTCTTTGTGGAGTACGCCTACCTGAAGGGTGATAGTCATAGTCTCAATTTTAACAATGCTATCTCCCAAGGGTTGTCCAATCAGGGTGGTGATGTTCAGGGGTCTAGACTTTGGAACAAATGGGATTTAATTTACTTTAGCAAAAGTGTAGTCCAAGAATATGGCAGCGGCTCCATAATCCACAAAAGCCTCACAGAAGAGGGTAAATGGATAATTGTGGGAACGGTAATCTTGGTCTTGGAGGATATACCTGTAAGGTCTAACCCAGCTCCTCCAACACTGGCTAGACCCTGCCTTTTACTGGACGGGAAGGGCAGACAGATAACAAATGTCCTTTAAGTCCACGGTACAGGCATAGGCCCAATGCACGCCTCCTTTGTTTCTCCGATTAAGTTAAGTGGAGACGGCTTACTTCCATGGTTTCCACAGGTGCCTGGGGTTCAACTGAGATTTCAGGTTCTGAACTCAACTGAGATATAGGAAGTGCTGCTATTTATGGGCTGCTTTGATTTCAGATTGTCCACAGCTGGCAGCAGGTGGGGCTAGTGAGTCCAAGTTAATGCATCACAGTAAGAGAACACAGCTATAACTCCAGAGCTCCTCTGTGGCACAACAAGTAAGACTGCAGCTGTGGGACCAGGAACATCCTGGTTCAAATACACCCAGGTACATGACAGGAAGGATGTACTGGAAATGGAGCGAGTACAAAGAAGGGCAACAAAGCTAATAAAGGGTTTGAAAGATATTAGTTATAAGGAAAGGTTACGAGCACTGAACTTATTCTCTCTGGAGAAGAGACGCTTAAGAGGGGATATGATTTCAATATACAAATACTATACTGGTGACCCAACAATAGGGATAAAACTTTTTTGTAGAAGGGAGTTTAACAAGACTCGTGGCCACTCATTAAAATTAGAAGAAAAGAGGTTTAACCTTAAACTACGTAGAGGGTTCTTTACTGTAAGAGCGGCAAGGATATGGAATTCCCTTCCACAGGCGGTGGTCTCAGCGGGGGGCATTGATAGTTTCAAGAAACTTTAGATAAGCACCTGAACGACCGCAACATACAGGGATATACAATGTAATACTGACATATAATTACACACGTAGGTTGCACTTGATGGACTATGTAACTATGACTGAGGTTCTAATCCTTCCTACTCTATCCAAAATTGAAAAAGGGTTTTGGCTTTACATACACCTAAATACAACATATAAAAATAAAAAAATATTGCTTTTACAAAAATAGAAAAAAAATGTAAAAATAAGGAACAAGATTCCACTAAGTCTTTGACTTAGGCTTTATTCCCTTGAAAAAGTTACATGACCTGTGACGCAACGCATCGGGAGGAGGAGCCAGTGACTTCAGCCAAAGGTGTACGATTACATGGAGGGGCTGTGAGGAGGAGTGAGCCTGTTACCAACACGCTTTCATAGACCGGGCGTATGTGAGTGTATCCATTTAGCTTATTTAGCCCGTGTCTCTTTTCTCAGCAGTATTGCACTATTGTTGTTTTTTTTTCTCTCTGAGAACCGGGATCCATGGTCAAGGTATTGGTTGTTTCATAAGGAAAGACAAAGAAAAAGTAGTCAAATCAGCCTGATTGTTTGCTCATCTGAGATTGGAGCCAGGTGGATTGGCAGATGTATGCTGGATCATTAGTAATTATCCTATGCCCATTTATTTGTTTTTAGTTGTCTGTTGCTAGGGGCAACAGCATCGTATGGGACAATTTATAAAACTTTTTTAGAGTTTGTCAATTCATGTCTTTGATATAGAAGGTCCCCGCAGCACTGCACTGCATATTCATATTACACTACAAATATTTGTTTGTGACACAAAAGGTTTCCATAGCATTGCACGGCACATTTATATTATACTTAATTTCTGTGAATCGCAGTTCACATTTACTTTTATTGTTTTTCTTACGAACATAAGTGGCACTGTGCTTGATTATATTGGTAATAGTGCACCAATCTTGTTTATGTATACTATGGATATTGAAATACTAGAGGATGACCGTTCTTGGGATATGCAGGCACATATTAAATCCTTACCGACAAGAGAGGATATGGATAAGTATGTGTATAGACTGGAATTCAGTCGCTGAAAACATCACTGGCCAATACACAAAACAAGATCGATATTCTAGATGCTAGATTGGCATTAATGGATCAAAAAATGGCACAGTTGGAAGAAAAAACCTAGACTATGATCGTAATCTGAAATACATAGGGACCGGATTGGACGACCTCGAAAATAGAAGTAGACTAAACAACATTAGAATTAGAGGGATGTCAGAAACAACAAGAAAAGAAGATTTGAAACTAATGTTTCAGAGCATATTTAACACTTTATTAAAATGCCCTATAGAGACAGAAATATTGATTGATCGAGCACTTAGAGCACAGGGGCCCAAAAATTCTGACCCAGGGAAGTCCAGAGATGTGATTTGCAGAATACATTTTTTTCATATCAGGGAAATGATCATGGCAGCAGCACGGTCACAAAAATTCTTTGAATATGAGGGAATGCAACTAATTTTTTTGCAGGACTTGTCCAGATATACCTTGATGATGAGAAAAACGGTTAAACCATTAAACCATTATGTAAAAAATTACATTTCGGGATATGGAGGATCTCCCTGATTTTGTGAACCACCTCCAGCTGCCCAGGGTGGAGCTCCCACTATGGCCGCAAACCTGCCAAGATTTTCTAGGAAGATACTACAATAAAAGATAAATAATAGAGAAGAAAGGAGAGAATGCTGAGGGGAGGCTAAGGGGGGGGAGGGGTTGGAAAATTGGAAAACAATGGGGGGTGGTTCTTTCTTTTTTTTTTTTTTTTTTTTTTTTGGAGGGAGGAGGGAAGGGGAAAGGGAGAAAAGGGAAAAAAAGGTATCCTGTATAAGGCCCCTTTCACACTGGGGCGGGGGCGGCGTCGGCGGTAAAGAGCCGCTATTGTAAGCGGCGCTTTACCGTCGGTATTCGGCCACTAGCGGGGCGGTTTTACCCCCGCTAGTGGCCAAGAAAGGGTTAAAAACCACCGCAAAGCGCCTCTGCAGATTGCACGTATAATGGATGAACAAATGTTATACATTTATTAATAACAATTTGAATTGACACGGATTATGTGGTATTCCAAGCATGTATTAAATATGTCTTATATAAACTATGTCACAAATTCACAAATGATAATTGATAGCAATAGTAGGGTTTTTTTTTTTTTTTCTCTCTTCTCTCCTATCGGGGAGAGGAGTAAAGAGAAAGGGGAGGGAGTAATGAAGGAGGGGTAAGGAAAAAGAGGGGGAAAAGGGGTAAAAAAAAAAAAGGGACAAGCAATAGCATTGGTGACATGGTATTATATAGGAAAACACTAAATATTAAAATATTGATTAATATGAAAAAATATAATTGATTATGAGATTTTCAGGGACTCACTTGAAAACTGCACAATATTAATTTAGGTAGTGGCATGAGGGAATAAATGTGTAGCAGATATATTGAATTTTAGAAAAATCACTTAATAATAATAGAAATCGGAGAGATAATATGTTTTTTCACAAACACGCACTAAGGTATAAGGTTTATATATACTACATCACAGAAGATAACCTCTAGTAGTGAGAACAGGGTCCCTCCTTCTTTTTTTTTTTTCTCTTTCTTCTTTCTTTATCTTCCCCAAACAAAGAACATCTTGAGGGAATATAGTACGATGAAGTTAGTTAATAATGGCAAATGTATGGTGCAAAAATTGTGATATATTGATGTTATTAAGTTATGTTTAAAAAATAATGGAGGATATTCCCTTTTTTGTTTTCCCCTTCCCCCGAAGAGTCTACTCCTTACCTGTTCCCTCTAGGACATAAGTAAACCCGGGCTGGGCACGTCTTATCATGGGAGGTCTCTTTATTTCCCCTAATCTAGGGAACTTACTAAAGTAAGACTAGACTCAAAGGATTCACTTAGGGAGTGTTAGTTAGGTTTGAGTGGATTGTTATTGTATGTGTGAATGTAGGTTTCTTTTTTTTTTTTTTTCTTTTTTTCTTCTCTCCCCACCCTTCTCTCTTATTGTTACATGGGTAAAAATATGTTCCTTTAATGATAGGGGACTAAATTCACCAACAAAAAGGTCACAGGTGCTGCACTCTTTCCATAAACAAAATTATTATTTTCTTTCAGGAGACGCATTTTCGCTCAGACCACATACCCAATATACAAAATAGATATTATACTACATGGTACCATGATTCTTTTGCCTATTCAAAATCTAGGGGAGTCTCAATAGTAATTCATAAGTCAATACCTCATCAGATATTTGATAGTTGGAGAAATAGAGATGGAAGAGGGCTGTTTTTAAAACTTCCTATATAAGAAATATACATTTATTAACATATATTTACCCAATCAGGAACAGATCAAAAGAGGTATGCAATTATTGACAGATCTAATGGAAAAAGCAGAAGGGGTGACCCTGGTAGGGGGACACTTTAATTTTGTTCCTGATCGGGATATGGATACTACGGCAGTTTCAATGTCACAGATAAGTAGTAGCAAAAAGAAATGATGTTAGATATGTTAGATAAACACCAATTGGTAGATATATGGCGGGCTCTTCACCCAACAGATAGGGACTATACGTTCCATTCAAAAGTCCATGGTACATATCATAGAATAAATTATTTTTGATAAATCAGTTGGGGGTGGCTGTGACCTCCTCATCCGAGATTGGTAGCTGCATATGATCGGATCATGCACCGATATTCTTGATAATGTCCAGTGGCAATCCAACTATAAGTACATGGAGATTAAATGATAATCTACTATATGATGTGGCCTGTAAGACAGAGATTGGGTTAGCAATAAAGAATTTTGTAATGGACCACACAGCGGACACTGTTTCCCTACATATCCAATGGGAAACCCTTAAGTGCGTACTGCGGGTCCTATTTATAAAACATGGGGCTAGACTAAAAAAAGATAAAGGAAACAGACTAACCTGGCTCCTAAAAGAAATAGCTGAACTGGAAAAACAACACAAACAAAATCCATTATCAGAATATTTAATAAAATTAACAGAATTCCGATTAGAATTACAAACTTTATGTATTTATTTATTTACTCTAAATGAACAAACATTACGGGTTAGAGACAAAAACCGTACTTTATATTATCAACAAGGCAATAAACCTGGTAAACTTTTAGCAAGAGCTTTGCATCAGTGCATATACACTACATCTATTGTTAAAGTTAAATCCGAAGAAGGCGATGTAGTATATGACCCAAAAATTTTGAAAACATTCCATTCCTTTTATTCCACATTATATAATATACCAAATTAGTTAGCAGACAGGGATCCTGACATATTTCAGCACAATATAAAGCGGTACATTGAGGAAATGGCTATGCAAACTTTAACAACAATAGAAAGAGAACAGTTGGAAAGAGAATTTTCGGACTCTGAAGTTCAAAAGGTAATGGATTCATTGGTACCGGGAAAGAGTCCCGGTCCTGATGGATTTACCCCATGGTTCTACAAGACATTTAGGGAACTATTAACCCCAATAATGAAACAAACCTTTAACTCGGTGTCTGCCTCCCAACCATTCGCCCCACAAGGTATGCAGGCATACATTTAGCTTATTCCCAAACCTGAGAAAGATCACACAGTCTGCAGAAATTATCGTCCGATCTCTTTAACAAATATTAACCTTCGACTATATTCGAAAATGATCGCAAATAGACTTACACCAATATTACCAGCATATATTCATTCAGATCAAGTGGGATTTATAAAGGGGCGCAAAGTGAGAGATAACACTCTGAAGACTCTAACACTTGTGGAATATGTCCGGAAACACACCATCCCATCCTGTCTATTAGCAATTGATGCGAGATAGCATTTGACAGGGTGGGATGGTGTTTTTTTGAGGAGACACTCAGACAATGGGGGATAGGCCCAGTGCTTATGGAAAGGATAATGGCTCTTTATCATAGTCCAACAGCAAGGAAACACGTCAATGGGGATCTATCTGATATAATTTCAATATCTAACGGTACCCGACAGGGGTGTCCTTTGTCCCCACTGTTATACGTATTAGTTATGGAACATCTGACAACAGCTATTCGAAAAAACCTAGATATACAAGGAATAAGAGTTGGGGACAAGGAATATAAAATGGCGGTATACGCGGATGATCTGCTAATATATATATAACAAACCCTGTGGCGACAATACTAAATTTAACCAAGGAATTTAAACGCTTTGCTGCAATGAGTAATTTTAAAGTAAACTATAATAAATCAGAAGCTTTAAATATCACATTATCAAATAATACAGTGGAACTTCTTAAAAAAAAATCTCTTTTAAGTGGCAGCAAAATGTAATTAAATATCTAGGAATATTTATTCCTAGAGAATTGGGAAAACTTGAAGAATATAATTATCTTCTGAAAAAGCAAAAAATAATAAAGACACTTCAACAATATGATAAGGAGATATTTTCTTGGATGGGTATGATAAACATCGTAAAAATGGATATACTACCAAAGATATATGTATTTCAGACCATTCCATTGTATCCTTCAACAAACATTTTGAATCAACTCTGTAAGGCTATAGGGAGTTTTATATGGGCGGGAAAACTTGTCAGAATTAGTTGGAATGTATTATATAGGTTAAAAAAAGATGGAGGATTAAATCTCCCGGACATTTCAATGTATCTTAGAGCAGTGTTTGTATCCAGGATTGTGGACTGGTTCCATAACTCAGATTGTAAACAGTGGGTGAAACTGGAGGAGGAGGTCACAGCCATAAAACTGAAATCATTGCCATGGATAAGCAGAGATCAACGGCCTCCTAGAGGGTATATGCCTATAAAAAAAATAAAAAATAAAATAAAAAAAACAAGGAACAAAATAAAATGCAGCTTGCCATCTGAGTATGGTTTGTTTAAATACTGCCTATTTTTTAACAGTTCTCAGCAAGAGTCATTTGAAAGCACACCAAAAGATATACATATATCTGCCAGGGATAATGTCAGCATTCAGCATGATAAATAATATGGTATTACGGCCAGTATGTGAACAATGTTACCTGCCTATCAATAGAAGGGGAAACAATTTTATTACATTATTCAAAGCACAGTGTCAAAAACCCTGAAAGGGATTGAAAACCCTCATGGTTTTTCACCTTAATGCATTCTATGCATTAAGGTGAAAAACCTTGTGTGGTGCTGCAGCCCCCCCCCCGAGCCCCCGTCTTACTTACCTGATCTCGATCTTTCTCTGGCTGGGAATGAGCACACTAGCTCTACCTGGTGTCTTGTGTCCTGATTGGATAGATTGATAGCTGTGCAGCCATTGGCTCCCACTGCTGTCAATCAAATGCAATGACACGGCGCCGGGGGGCAGGGCCGAGTCCTGCATTCTGTGTGAATGGACACAGATGCGGGACTCGGGAGCACCATATGCCCGTGTTCTCTGCCTCCCTGACTAGGACATGATATGAGCAAATCTTGCGGTTCATGCATTTCAATGACAATGAACTCTGTCGTCCTCGGGGTGACCCTGGATACGATCGGCTCCACAAAATTCGGCCCCTCGTAAACCACTTCAACCAACAGTTTGCAGCCTTGTTTACTCCCGATCAAGTTGTTTGCGTTGATGAGTCTCTGATTAAGTTTTCTGGCTGCTTGTCTATCAAACAGTATCTTCCCAGCAAGTGTGCCAGATATGGGGTCAAGATGTATAAGCTCTGTGACAGGGCAACTGGCTATACATATAGTTTTATGGTTTACAAGGGAAGAAATAGTCACATGGAGCCCAAGAACTGCCCAGACTACATAGGAAGCACTGGTAAGATTGTGTGGGACTTGGTGTCACCCTTATTCATAAAAGTGGAAAAGTGATGATGCAGCGCTAATAACAATTTAAATATAAATGGGTGATCTAAAGTGCATAGATAACCTGATATACATCTAAATCTACCAAAGATAGAATAATTGTGAAGATATCAAACTAACAATATACATGTGCAGTATTGAAATAATGATATCAGGTGATTAAACCAATGTATAACCAATGTAAAATGACGCAATGGGAACAGCAGGTTCGACCCAGGGTCGAGCCTGCTGTTCCCATTACGTCATTTTATCGATTAACAAGCGCTTGTTTTACCTCTTACAAAATGTGAGTGTAAAGCTTTCATAAATTTTTGTTTTACGCGGATTCACGCTATGTGTGTTTTTTTATTCCTTTTCAGCCCTATATGTTTGAATCCACATGACGTTTTATATACCTTGGAGCTTCCTTTCTTGTTGTATCAACGCCTATATCCATCCGGGCTCTACTATTTTTGATGAAGAAGCACCGACAAGTCTGTTTGATTCATAGGGCGTATGTCCTACTGAATCCATACTTTCCGGTAAGCCTCAGTGTTATTGGTGGCGGTGCTCCATCTCCCCTTTTCATGCACGTTCACCGGTCGCTTGAAAGTTACCATTTGGGGTGTCAAGATACATACATTTTCGAGCGCCATCATGGGCCGCAGACCCGCTCGCTATTACAGATACTGCAAAAACAAGCCCTACCCAAAGTCCCGCTTCTGTAGGGGTGTCCCAGATCCCAAAATCAGAATTTTTGACTTGGGTCGTAAGAAGGCCAAGGTGGATGAATTCCCACTATGTGGTCACATGGTCTCCGATGAGTATGAGCAGCTGTCATCTGAAGCTCTTGAAGCTGCCCATATCTGTGCCAACAAGTACATGGTGAAGAGTTGCGGCAAGGATGGCTTTCACATCAGAGTGCGTCTCCACCCGTTCCATGTCATCCGAATTAACAAAATGTTATCCTGCGCTGGGGCTGATAGGCTCCAGACTGGAATGCGTGGTGCTTTTGGGAAACCTCAGGGCACAGTGGCCAGAGTTCACATTGGTCAGGTCATTATGTCCATCCGCACCAAGACCCAAAACAAGGAGCATGGGATTGAAGCTCTGCGCAGAGCCAAGTTCAAGTTCCCTGGCCGCCAGAAGATTCACATTTCCAAAAAGTGGGGATGCACAAAGTTCAATGCTGAAGACTTTGAGAACATGGTGGCTGAGAAGCGTCTTGTTCCTGATGGCTGCAGCGTCAAGTACTTGCCTAGCCAGGGCCCTCTGGATAAGTGGAGGGCACTGCATGCCGAATGAGCTCCCCAATTATATCTGACCTATGTACTTTTGAGATCTTGTATCAGTAAAGTTTTCAAGTACAAAAAAAAGATCATACGTTTTAGACATTTCCATTTCATCAAACACTCTTTCTCACTCAGTCGTCTTTTTCCTTTATTCATTTTTTCTAATATTGCTTTTGAGTTTATAGTAAGTTGTTCACTGTATTTTATGCGTATGGCATACATTGGTTTAATCATCTGATATCACTGCATTTTATATGTATGGTATACATTGGTTTATTCACCTGATATCATTATTTCAATACTGCACACATATATTGTTAGTTTGATATCTTCACAATTATTCTACTTTGATACATTTAGATGTGTACCAGGTTATCTATGCACTTTAGATCACCCATTTATATTTCAAATTGTTATTAGCGCTGCACCATCACTTTTCCACTTTTACTCTTTGCAATTGTCATTTGCGGTGCTGGCAGCTCCCCCCCCCCCCTTTTTTTGGACAGCGCGGTATTTAGCACATTTTTTGCACCCTTATTTGTAAAGGGGTACCACTTGTACGTGGACAATTATTACACAAGCATGTCACTTTTTAGTCACCTTTTTGATTGTGGAATTGGCGGGCGCATGTGGCACCAAGAGATCTAATCGCCGGGGCTTCCCCCCATGGCTTGTAGAATCCCGACTTAGATAGGGGGAGAAAGCATGCTTGAAATGTAATAATTTGTTAGCAGTGAAGTGGAGGGATACACGGAATGTTTTTGTTCTGTCCTCCCTTCACACAGATATGACTGTCCAAATTCCTACGGTGACTGATGTTGTGGAGAAACCACTCTCTGTCCACGAATACAACCTTAACATGGGAGGGGTGGACCTCAGCGACCAGTTGTTGGCGCCATACCTAATTGCCCGTAAGGCCAGAAGCTGGTACAAAAAAGTGTCTGTATATTTATTCCAATTAGCTCTGCTGAATGCTTATGCGCCATACAAAGGTTCAGGACAAACTGGATACTTCCTTAAATTTCAGGAAGAGATCATCTCAGCCCTTCTGTTTGCAGACGGTGCTGTGGCCGACCTTCCCAACGCAAATGCAGTGAGCCGGCTGCATGAGAGGCATTTTCCGTATGTCTTCCCTGGTACCCCTACCCAAAGAAATCCCCAAAGAAGATGTTGTGTCTGCAGAAAACGCGGATTTAGGCATGACACCTGCTTTTATTGTCCTGTCCCGTCCTGTCCTGACCAACCTGGTCTCTGCAAGAAAAAAAAACAAAAAAACACACACTAAAAAAAGCCAAAAATACTTGTGGTTTTATTTTTCTTCTCTCTCTATTGTTCTCTCTCTTATGTTTGCTCTCTATTGTCTGCTTTATTGTTTGCTCTCTATTCTATATCTATTGTTCTCTCTCAATTGTTGCTGTGTTTTAGAACGGTAATGTTTTATTTTTACTATGTTTTATTGTATTTGCTTTGCAGGTATGGTATCTCTTACTGTTATACTGTAAGATTACTTTGTTTTATTGTTAACCATCATTTGCTTAGCAGGTACGCCATTCAGCTGCAGCACGGGTTTATTTATTCTGACAGCAACAGTGTTTGCTCCCACGAAATGTACAGCCATGACTCCAGTGCTGTAGGAGATGATTTCACCACCACAGTTAAAAAAAAAGAGTATATATGCCGAAGCAGGGGGCAGGGGCGGAGGAGAGATTTGCTCCTAACATTAGGTGCGGATTGCCCCATGCTTCGGCATATATTTTTTAGGCACAGATTGCGTTACAAAATCAAGTTTTATTGAGTTAATGTTTTATCGTTATCATTGTTTGATTTTCAGGTACACCATTCAGCTGCAGCACTGATTTATCTTGGCAGCAACAGCATTTGCTCTCACGATACGTAAATCAGCGACTCCAGCGCTGTAGGAGGTGATTTCACCACCACAGTTAAAAAAAATGGTGCATGTATGCTCATCATTAGAAGTGGGTGGATGAAGAGCAGTATTCCAATGGAGGGCATACCCACGATCAATCTCTTTTTTTGTTCAGCCCACAGGCTGTATGAAAAAAAGAACATCGCAATATATGCCCAACAAGGACCAGCAACATACTGGTATGAGTGGTTATACCAGAAGGATGCTTGCAGGTTTAGGTATCATCTTGGTATCATTCTTTTCAGCCAGCGGTCGGCTTTCACGTAAAAGCAATCCTAGCAGCTAATTAGCTGCTAGACTGCTTTTACAAGCAGTGGGAATGTCCCCCCCACCGTCTTCCATGATTTTCTCAGGCTCTCCTGTCCCAGCAGGGAATCCGTGAATGCAGCCGGTGGTTCCGCCAGCTGACCATAGAGCTGATCGGAGACCAGAATGACTCCAATCATCTCTATGGTCTAAGAAACTGGAAGCTACGAGCATTTCATGACTTAGGTTCCACCGGATATAAACAGCACCATTGGGGAATTGGAAAAGCATTTTATCACACCGATCTTGGTGTGGTCAGATGCTTTGAGGGCAGACGAGAGATCTAGGGTCTGACCCCAATTTTTTCAAAAAAGAGTACCTGTCACAAGTGTTAATTTTAGTCTTAGGACCAAAATGGCATTTTAGTTTTAGTCCCATTTTAGTCTTCTGCTATTGATTTAGTTTTAGTCGTATTTGGTCGACTAAATCTCCAGGACATTTTAGTCGACTAAAATGTCCTACGTTTTAGTCGACTAAAATCTCCAGTACATTTCAGTAATTGCAATTTAGTTTTAGTCATAGTCTTTGACTAAAATGGCATTTTAGTTTTAGTCTCATTTTAGTCTTTTGACTAAAATAGCATTTTAGTTTTAGTCGTATTTTAGTCATGTCAATTGTTTTAGTTTTAGTCATATTTTAGTCGACTAAAATAGTATTCATTTAGTCTACTAAAATGTTTTAGTCATTTTAGTCGACTAAAATGTTTTAGTCGATTAAATTAACACTGCCTGTCACTACCTATTGCTATCATAGGGGATATTTAATTCCCTGAGATAACAATAAAAAATTATAAAAAAAAAATGAAAGGAACAGTTTAAAAATAAAATAAAAAAGCAAAAATTAAAAAACACGCAAAGGCGAACGCAAGCGTCGGTCTGGTGTCATATGTAAACAGCTATTGCACCATGCATGTGAGGAATCACTGCAAAGGTCAGATCGCGGGCAGTAATTTTAGCAGTAGACCTCTTCTGTAAATCTAAAGTGGTAAACTGTAAAGGATTTTAAATGCTTTTAAAAATGTATGTAGTTTGTCGCCACTGCACGTTTGTGCGCAATGTTAAAGCATGTCATGTTTGGTATCCATGTACTCGGCATAAGATCATCTTTTTTATTGCATCAAACATTTGGGCAATATAGTGTGTTTTAGTGCATTAAAATTAAAAATAGTGTTTTTTTCCCCCAAAAATTGGGTTTGAAAAATCACTGCGCAAATACTGTGTGAAAAAAAATCAACACCCACCATTTTAATCTGTAGGGCCTTCGCTTTAAAAAAATATATAATGTTTGGGGGTTCAAAGTAATTTTCTAGCAAAAAAAAAAATATTTTTTCATGTAAACAAAAAGTGTCAGAAAGGGCTTTGTCTGGTTAGAAGAGTGGGTGTTATGTGACATAATCTTCTAATGTTGTGCATAAAGTGCCAGGACAGTTCAAAACTCCCCAAATGACCCCTTTTTGGAAAGTAGACACCCCAAGCTATTTGCTGATAGGCATGCTGAGTCCATGGAATATTTTATATTTTGCCACAAGTTGCGGGAAAATTAAAAACGAAATAATATATTGCTCAAACATGCCATGGGCATATGTGGAATTTCACCACAAAAGATATTCTGCTGCTTCTCCTGAGTATGGGGATACCACATGTGTGAGACTTTTTGGGAGCCTAGCCGTGTACCGGACCCTGAAATCCAATCACCGCCTTCAGGCTTACTAAGGGTGTAAAATGGTGATTTCACTCCTCATTACCTATCACAGCTTTGGAGGCCATGAAATGTCAAGATAGCACAACCCCCCCCCCCCCCCCAAATGACCCCATTTTGAAAAGTAGACTATTTGCTGAGAGGCGTGATAAGTATTTTGCAGCTCTCATTTGTTTTTTCAATTTTCAAAACTTTGTGAGAAAAAGTGAGATCTGAAAAATACTCAACATGCTTCTCAGCAAATAGCTTGGGTTGTCTACTTTCCAAAATGGGGTCATTTGGGGGGGTTTTGTGCTCTCTTGGCATTTCATGGCCTCCGAAACTGTGATAGGCAGTGAGGAGTGAAATCAAAAATTTATGCCCTTAGAAAGCCTGAAGGCGGTGACTGATTTTCGGGGTCCTGTACGTGTTTAGATTGCCAAAAAGTCCCACATATGTGGTATCCTCATACTCAGGAGAAGCAGCAGAATGTATTTTGTGGTGTAATTCCACATATAACCATGCCATGTTTGAACAATATATAATTTAGTGACAACTTTGTTAAAAAAAAAATTAAATTTTCCCGAAACTTGTGGCAAAATATAAAATATTCCATGGACTCAACATGCCTCTCAGCAAATAGCTTGAAGTGTCTTCTTTCCAAAATGGGGTCATTTGGGGTGGTTTTGTGCTATCTTGACATTTCATGGCCTCCAAAACTGTGATAGGTAGTGAGGAAGTGAAATCACCATTTTACGCCTTTAGAAAGCCTGAAGGCTTTCGGGCTCCTGTACACGGCTAGGGTCCCAAAAAGTCTCATATATATGGTATCCCCGTACTCAGGAGAAGCAGCAGAATATATTTTGGGGTATAATTTCACATATACCCATGGTATGTTTGATCAATATATCATTTTGCGACAACTTTGTGTAATTTTTTTTTTCATTTAAAATATTCAATGGGCTCAACATGCTTGTCAGCAATTTCCTTGGGGTGTCTACTTTCCAAAGGTAATTTGGGGGGGGGGGGGGTTGTACTTTTCCGTTTATATTGCAAAAAATAAAAATTGCAGAGGCAGTCAAATACCATCAAAAGAAAGCTCTACTTGTGGGAAAAAAGGACGTAAATTTAGTTTGGGTACAGCATTGCATGACCACACAATTACTAGTTAACGCAGCGCAGTTGTAAAAAGTGCTCTGGTCATTGAGCAGCCAAATCTTCCGGGCTGAAGTGGTTAAAAAAAACAAAAAAAAAAAAAACGAGGGATTAAAACCCCTTGAACTTCTAATTAGTATTTGCACTTTACTATATAATGTATATTAATCAAGTACTACTATCAATTATGGTTTTAAAAAAATGCTGATATGTTAAAAACAGGATTTTTTAAATATTTAAACAAAACTATGGTAGTGATTCACTGAAAAAAAGCAGTCAAATAAGTGACCAGTTAAAGGATATTGTCAGTAACGTGCTGGCCATAGTGCAGCCGAAGCACCTAGGCAGAGGCATACAGGCATGCTCAGACATGCATTTGCAGGTGCCTGTCTTGCTGGGCATAGGCTAAAGCTTGCGTGGAAACATTAGCATGGACAGTCGAACGCATGTGCGCGCGTACATTAGCCATTTATGCTGGCACCAAATGGCCTATATAAACGAGTGCAGTGCTGTCTGATCTACAGCTTTACCTGAGTCTGATCCTCTATCTGCATCTGATTACCTGTGTTTGACCAGGCTTCCTTGACTACGCTTGCTTATCTCCAGTCCTGACCCCGGCTTGCCTTAACCTTGCTATAACTGCTATTCTGCCTGATATCCTGCTGCCAACCTCTGCCTGTCTACTGACCAATCTCTGCTTACCGCTTATGCCATATCTGATTATCTGTGATTGACCGGCTTGTCTGACCTTGCTCCAGTCTTGCTCCATCCTACTCCATCCAGTATCTGGTGATGCTGTCCTGCATCTGCTGTGCATCCGCACCTGCTGCTTCTGCTGCCACCTGCTCCTCACCACCCAGCCTGGTCTGGTGACCTATCAGCTTGCGCATCTCTACCGTCAACAAGGAATTCCGCAGGCACTCCTACCTTACTGCACTCTCGTGGCCACTGTCGCAACTTCAGTGGCCCCTGAGCCAGGGCTGTAAGAGAGGTCTCCTTCTACACATAAGGCTCGGTTACAAGGTACGTGACAGATATACAGGTAAGGGTCAATCAGATAAGCATAAGAATAGATTAGTGATTTGGTTTTGTCTTTATCTAGAGGGTGGGGGTGTTTCCAAATGGATGAAAAGGAACTTCCAGGGCCCATTCACACATGTGTGCATGCTCAACACATGTGTAAACATGTGTTTCTGCAATACGTGACAACGCACCTGCTCTATGTGCGGTACCATTCATAGTAATTGCACTCCAATGCATTGTACACTGCAGGGCACCAAAACATACATACACTGCGTTGTGGTGTGCTGCGTTGCTGCAAAAAATTCATGTACATTTTTTTTTTAATCCATTTTGATGCATTGGAAGCCCATCCATAATGAATTGACTGCATTAGCACAGCACGTTAAAGCATATACTAATGCGCAATAATGAACTGCAAAGGAAGGCTACAAGCGCCCCACGCCCCGCATGTAGATTATGGGTCTGGACACATGGATGGGGGGGTGGTGCCCGTGCATCGCCTATGGATGGGCAAGCCACTGAGAGCAGAGTATAAAACTCTGGGTGCTGTAGAGCTGGGACCATCCATATGAGCTGTCCCTTCAAACTGTGTTGGATCTGCCCCATCGCCAATGTCACTTCTTGGACATGTGCAGGGACACATTTTGGGGTGCCAATCCCCTTGAAAGCATGTAGCATATATTAAGTGTGTCAATATAAATGTCCACTGTCAGACAGGTGGGAGCAGGTATCTCATGCAGCTATCTCCTACCCCTGGCCAAAGGGGATGAGGAAGGGGATTGGATCCCAGAAACGCATCCCTACACATGCCTAAGGCATACTGACACACTCCATGCATACTACATTTGCTTTTTTTATTTTATTTTTCTCAAGAGTTTTTAACAACTGCACTAGATGTGGATTGTGCTGTGTCGTTCTTCTTCCCTCTTCTTTGTGAGTAGTCTACACTTTTTTCAGAAATCAAAGTTTTAATTGATTGCATATTTTTATAAAATATTTGTAAAACTACAATGTGAATTCCAGAACCTGAATTGTGAAAATAATTATTTGAACTCATTAGGGAGATTAATCTTTTCATTGATTTTATGTGCAGCAGATGTTTTCTTCAATCTGAATGATGTAACATTGTCTGGTGAGATAATCTTGGCTTCCTACTTTCTGAAGTCACTGAGGATAAGTATTTCCCACACTATGACTCTCTATAGGGCCAAATAGAGCATTGTTTTGTAACCGCTCCAGAGAACTTCCACTGACGTTGCTCAGCTATGCAAAGGGCTAATAAGGATTAATTGGTTGTATAACACAGTTATGCAGAATCCGTTGGACTTTGTATTCTCCTAAAATCCATTATTCATTTCCATTTCTGTTTTCCTGAGGAATAATGTTGACAATATTTTTCAATTAGAGATATCTTCCCACAGCACACAATAAACTGAGAGTTTCATTCCATAAAAATGCTTAAAGCAGTATTAAACTTAAAAACAAAAAAACACTGGCAGGCCAGTGTTTTTAGACCAGATAAAACCCTATCGGTCTCTTCTGCCATAAATGCTTCATCCTGCCTGTCAGCAGTAATGTACACTGAGCCGCCCATGTGCAGCTCACAGTATACAACCCCTGGCAAAAATTATGGAATCACCAGTCCCTGAGGATGTTCCTTCAGTTGTTTATTGTTGTAGAAATAAAGCAGATCACAGACATGGCCAAAAACTAAAGGCATTTCAAATGGCAACTTTCTGGCTTTAAGACACACTAATGACCCTGTACACACGGTCGGATTTTCCGATGGAAAATGTGTGATAGGACCTTGTTGTCGGAAATTCTGACCGTGTGTGGGCTCCATCACACATTTTCCATCGGATTTTCCGAAACAAAATCCGTTGTCGGAAATTCCGATCGTGTGTACACAAATCCGACGGACAAAGTGCCACGCATGCTCAGAATAAATAAAGAGATGAAAGCTATTGGCCACTGCCCCGTTTATAGTCCCGACGTACGTGTTTTACGTCACCGCGTTTAGAACGATTGGATTTTCCAACAACTTTGTGCGACCGTATGTATGCAAGACAAGTTTGAGCCAACATCCGTCGGAAAAAATCCTAGGATTTCGTTGTCGGAATGTCCGAACAAAGTCCGACCGTGTGTATGGGGCATAAAAGAAATCAAGAAAAATCAAGAAAAATAATTGTGGTGGCCAGTAACAGTTAGATTTATAGAACAAGCACAGGGAATAAATTATGGAATAATTCAATTCTGAGGAAAAAATGATGGAATCATGAAAAACAAACAAACAAAATAACACTCCAACACATCACTAGTACTTTGTTGCACCACCTCTGGCTTTTATAACTGCTTGCAGTCTCTGAGGCATTGACTTGATGAGTGATAAACAGTACTCTTCATCAATCTGGCTCCAGCCTTCTCTGATTGCTGTTGCCAAATCATCTTTGCAGGTTGGAGCCTTGTCATGGACCATTTTACTTTAACTTCCACCAGATTTTCAATTGGATTGAGATCTGGACTGTTTGCAGGCCATGACATTGACCTTATGTGTCTTTCTTCAAGGAATTTTTCACAGTTTTTGCTCTATGGCAAGATGCATTATCATCTTGATAAATGATTTCATCATCCACAAACATCCTTTCAATAGATGGGATAAGAAAAGTGTCCAAAATTTCAATGTAAACCTGTCCATCCAATCATCCACAGTCCACGATTGCCTTTCCTTAGCTCATTGTAACCTTGTTTTTTTTGTGTTTAGGTGTTTAGGTGTTAGAGATGGCTTTCTTTTAGCTTTTCTGTATGTAAATCCCATTTCCTTTAGGCGGTTTCTTATAGTTCGGTCACAGATGTTGACTCCAGTTTCCTCCCATTTGTTCCTCATTTGTTTTGTTGTACATTTTCTGTTTTCAAGGCATATTGCTTTAAGTTTTCTGTCTTAACGCTTTGATGTCTTCCTTGGTCTACCAGTATGCTTGCCTTTAACCACCTTCCCATGTTGTTTGTATTTGGTCCATGTTTTAGACACAGCCAACTGTGAACAACCAACATCTTGTGCAACACTGCGTGATGATTTACCCTCTTTACCTACATACTAACAAGCAGATTTAATCTGATGCAGGTGTTAGTGTTTGTAATGAAAATTTTTTCCTCAGAATTGAGTGATTCCATAATTTATTTCCTGTGCTTGTTCTATAAATATAACTGTTACTGGCCACCACAATTATTTTTCTTGATTTCTTTTAGTGTTTCTTAAAGCCAGAAAGTTGCCATTTGAAATGCCTTTAGTTTTTGACCATGTCTGTGATCTGCTTTTTTTCTACAACAATAAACAACTGAAGGAACATCCTCAGGGACTGGTGATTCCATAATTTTTGCCAGGGGTTGTATTATGGCACCTGCTTTGTGCTATGGTGATGTGACTCCCGTGTGCATGCACAGGAACATCATCATCGTGGCCTGGCCACTCAAGTGTTCCCAAGGAAAACCGAGGGAATATGGAAGGGCGACTGGGTGAAAATCGCAGCGCAGTGCTGTAGGTCTTTCTTTGACAGGTAGGTCTGTCATAATGTGCGAGTATGCTGTACATACAAGGAAACTATGGCATAAAGTTGCAAGGGCCTAGATAAAAAAAAATTGAAAAAGAGAAGTACTGTATGGGTTTTCTATAAAAAAAAAAAAAATTATATATATATATATATATATATATATATATATATATATATATATATACACACACACACACACAATGCTGTGAAGAAGTATTTGCCCCCTTTCTGATTTTTTGCATGCGCAGTAAGGAACCAAGAATTGAAGCTGCAAGGCTTCACTTCTTGATTCCCTTACCAAGGATGGCGGCGGCAGCACCCGACAGCCGAGGGATAGATCGCTTTCGGGTGCCGACAACGTGGGCACCCTAGGCAGATAAGTGTCCTTATTTTAAAAGTTAGCAGCTGCAGTATTTGTAGCTGTTGACTTTAAAAAAGAAAAAAAATGGCGGAACTCCGCTTTAAATGACTCAGATCATCAAACTAATTTTAATATTACACAAAGATAACCCGAGTAAATACAAAATGCAGTTTTTAAATGGTTTCATTTATTAAGGCAAAAAAGCTGTCCAAACCTGCCTGGCTTTATATGAAAAAGTAACTGCACCCTAAACCTAATAACTGGTTGTGCCACCCTTGGCGGCAACAACTGCAATCACTTACGATAACTGGCAATGAGTCTTTCACATTGCTGTGGAGCAATTTTGGCCCACTCTTCTTTGCAGAATTGTTTTTATTCAGCCACATTGGAGGGTTTTCCAGCATGATACAGCATCTCAATTGGATTTAAGTCCAGGCTTTGACTAGGCCAGTCCAAAACCTAAATTTTGCTTTGTTTGGACCATTTGGAGGTGGACTTGCTGTTGTGTTTTGGATCATTGTCCTGTGCCCAAGTGCACTTGAGCTTGAGGTCACAAACTGATGGCCGGGCATTCTCCTTTAGGATTTTCTGGTAGAGTTCCATCAATTATGGTTATGGTTCCATCAATTATGGTAAGTCGTCCAGGTCCTGAAGCTGCAAAGCAGCCCCAGACCATCACGCTATCACCACATTGGACAACATTCAGAGCGCTGGACATTATTTTGTTTTTTTGCTACAAATCTGTATCTACCAGTTATGGTTGGTCTAGCTGCACTGGTTTCCTTCCCCTCCTCCCCCCTCCTGAGTTCAAGTGATGTAATTTTATATAATACATGTTATGTACCACATGGTATGTTGATCACATTATATGTCATTCATCATATGCCCTAAGTGACCCCCCCGGGTGTACACTCATTGGCGCTGGGTTATTATTGTTGTTGTTTACGCTACCACCACCATGTCTGACTGTTGGTATGATGTTCTTGTTATGAAATGCTGTACTAGTTTTATGCCAGATATAACGGGACGCACACCTTCCAAAAAGTTTTTTTTTTGGCTCATCGGTCCACAGAATATTTGCCTAAAAGTCTTGGGGATAAATCAAGATTTTTTTTGTAAATGTGAGGTGAGCCTTTGTGTTCTTTTTGGTCAGCAGTGGCTTTGGCCTTGGAACTCTCCCATGGATACCATTTTTGCCCAGTCTTTTTCTTATTGTTGAATCATGAACACTGATCTTACCCGAGGCAAGTGACGCATGCAGTTCTTTAGATGTTGTTCTGGGCTCTTTTATAACCTCCTGGATGAGTCCTCGTCATGCTCCTGGAGTAATTTTTGTAGGCCAGCCACTTCTGGGAAGATTCACCACTGTTCCAAGTCTCTATTTGTGGATAATGGCTCTCCCTGTAGTTCACTGGGGTTCCAAAGCCTTAGAAATGGCTTTGAAACCCTTGCTAGACCGTACATGTACATTATTTTGTTTCTAATCTGTTCTTGATTCTTTTATAGATTGTGGCATGATGTGTGGCTTTTTGTGATCTGTTAGCGTGCTTCACTTTGTCAGACAGCTTCTATTTATGTGATTTCTTGATTCAACATGTCTGGCAGTAATCAGGCCTGGGTGTGGCAAGTGACATTTAACTCCGCTTTCTAAACAATTAAGGTTAATCACAGTTCATTCATGATTCAGCATGGGAGGGGGCAATTACTTTTTTACATAGGGCTTGGCAGGTTTGAACAGCTTTTTCCCCTAAATACAAACAATAATTTAAAAACTGCATCTTGGATTTACTTGGGTTATCTTTGTGTAATATTAAAATTTGTTTGATGATCTGAATCATTTAAGTCTGAGAAATATGCAAAAAAAAAAAATCAGGAAGGGGGCAAATACTTTTTCACAGCACTGCTTTTTGCTCAGTTCTTCCCTCCACTCTGAGCTCCCTCTAGCGCTCACTGGGCTGTGGAGAGGGCGGGAGCTGCTGGCCTAGGTCGGTATCGATCCAGAGCCTGGACTAGCTGAGCGATGTCAGCTGACTTGGGCCACAGGAATGCAGAACGAACTGCACTCCTGTGATAGATAGGAGAAATAGGGCCAAAGTAGTTTTGGCCATACTTCTCTTTTAATTCAGTCATAGATGGGTTTCTATAAAAATAGTATTCAATTTCTGTTGACGTTCTGGAAGATTATCAGAGTATATTAGCCTATATTAGGCTAGTTCAGTTGTAGGAAACAAACACAACTCCATAGACCTGTCTGTATCAAATCGGTTATTTTAAATAGCATGAGTGGTGTTATTACTGTTGTATACAAGGTTACCAACTAAATTTACAAATGAAAAACATCTTGGAGGGGTACCTGACAAAAGATTTGCATTTCCCTCCATTCAGTTCTTAGGTTTACACAGATCTGCCACACAGCAAAGCCCTATCAAACTGGCAGGTCATGAAGTAGCATATTAGCTTACAAGGAAGTTGTGTAACATCAAAAAGGGTCCAGGATCCACACACACTGCCTGTGCTGTAAAGCTCAGCATGGAACAGAGGATAACATCCAGAAGGTGGGAGAGAAGAACAGGGACAGGAGCAGCTGCAACATGATCAGAAAGAACAGCCAAAGGGTCTCCTGTAGTTTGGGGAGGGGGCAAAGCATTTCCAGGTGTAATGTACCCCTTTATCAAACCTACAATGAGAACTAGGAGGTTTGGGAATGCCATTAATAAATGTTTGACAAAGACCCCCTTCCCTCAAATAAAGAGTTGTTTAAAGTGGTTGTAAACCTCAGATATGAAATATGAGCATACCTCCCAACATTTTGAGATGGGAATGAGAGACACCTACTAGCAAACACATGTAGGCATAGGACACGCCCTCTGCCACACACCTTTAAGGCAGAATTAACCATAAAAAAAGGTTAATTAAATCCACAAGAGCTTTTTTTATCACTACTATTCCTTTATAGTGCCTTTAAAAATTTACAAATGTAGCATTTTATAATTTGGATGGAAGGTTTAGCACTGGGAAACACCTTTTGAAAGATAAAAAGTGCATTTTATATACAACTATGAGAATCAGACCAAAATGAGGGACAAATGAGGAGGAAAGATAGACAGAGGGACATTGCTCCAAATCAGGGACAGTCCCTCTAAATCAGGGACATTTGGGAGCTATGTATGAGCAAAGCATTCCCCTCTAAAGTGTGTACTTGCCTTCATTAAGTGTCATTTCTGTCTGTTGCTTTGTGCCTGTGCTATCAGCATGAGTTCCTTTGGACAAGTTTGATTGATAGCCTCAACTAATTTCCTGTGTGCTGTGTCCCTTCCCTCCAATCAACTCTCAGAGCTCTCCTTACTGACCCCTGCAGAGTATATCCTAAGCTCTCCATCCCATGTTTTCTGAATACTCAGACAAGATTTATAATTTGTGCACTTTGAACAGAAGTAGAGAAGAGAAAACTACAGATAAACAGGTACACCCTGTTTAGGAGGATTTTTTCAATCTCTGTGCATTACCTGAAGCCAGTCACTTCACTGGGTATATATAAGGGTTTACAACCACTTTAAATGAATCTGAACTACTATCTGAATATGAACTACTGAGGAGAGGGGGGCTTTGTGAGCCTACTGTCTGAAGTAACATAGAACAGTGCTTGTCAGACAGAGACACTATGTCAGCTCAGATAGCGGGCTGACGGAGCGGCTGCCACATTTTATTTATTTATTTATTTTTTTAGTGCACATGGCTGGAACGGTGCAATAGGTGAGGCTGCATTAACTTTAGATAACTCCCATAGATACTGAAATATTTCTATATGGCAGTTATTAGTGGGTGTGTTTTATTTGGGTTGTTTGAGAGTACCTACTTTTAGAACACTTCAAGTGTTGCAGTAGTTTTTATTCATAAAGTGTTCCATGCCAAAACAATGTATTAGATCTGTTCTCATTTTAAAGGCGAGTTACTCAGCACCCCATACTTATTCGTACACTTTGTTTGGACTGCTTTTCCTTTATGCTGACAAAGATATTTACTAATTGCCTATACAGAGGGACCTTCTTATCTTCTTTTTTTTAATGAAATGTATAAACAAGATAATATTTAATCACCTCAAGCCTGTTCAAAGTTCACCCCCTTCTTGCCCGGGCCATTTTGCAGTTTTTAGTGCGGGCACACTTTGAAAGATAATTACTCAGTCATGCAATACTGTACCCAAATAAAATGGTTTATCGTTTTCTTGAGACAGATAGAGCTTGTTTTTGGTGGTATTTATTCAACATTGGGTTTTTAACTTTTTGCTATGTAAGTGAACAAAATACAGAAAACATTGGAAAAAAAGCATGTTTTTCTTTGTTTCTGTTATAACATTTTACAAAAAAAAAATCTTTCTTTCATAAATTTTGGCCAAAATGTATTCTTCTACACTTCTTTGGTAATAATAACCCAAATCAGTGTACATTATTTAGTCTGTGTCAAAGTTATAGAGTCTACAAACTATGGTGTATACATATTTGAAAATTGGTCTGTCCTGTACTGACTGCCTAGCTCATTTCTCAAGGCTCGAAAATGCCATGACAGCATATGTACTCCCCCTTCCTCAAATTACCTCTTTTATGAAAGTAGACAGTCAAAGGTATTTAGAAGAGGTGTGGTGAGTTTTTTGAAGTTATACTTTTTTGTTCACAATTTCTTGCAAAATTAAGGAAATAAATGTGTTTGTTTTTTTTCACAAAGTTGTAATTTTAACATGTTATTTCTCACACACAGCATAGGCATACTTATAATTACACCTCAAAACATATTCTGCTATGTCTCCTAGGTATGGGTGAACCACATGTGTGAGACTTTTTCACAACCTAGATGCATAGAGGAGCCCATAATTTGGGCTTTCAGGGAGCATATATTATGCATAAATTACATTTGGCTATGGTCAGCGTCACTACTGGTAGCATGAGGCGATACCTGAACCCTATAGAGGTTGCACAGGCAGTCCAACTCCTCCAGGATGGCACATTAATATGTGTCATTGCAAGAAGGTTTGCTGTGTCTCTCAGCACAGTCTCAAGAGCATGGAGGAGCTTTCAGGAGACAGGCAGTTACTCTAGGAGAGCTGGACAGGACTGTAGAAGGTCCTTAACCCATCAGCAGGACTGGTATCTGCTCCTTTGTGCAAGGAGGAACAGGATGAGCACTGACAGAGCCCTACAAAATGACCTTCAGCAGGCCACTGGTGTGAATGTCTCTGACCTCACAATCAGAAACAGACTTCATGAGGATGGCCTGAGGGCCCGATGTCCTCTAGTGAGCCCTGTGCTCACTGCCTGGAACCGTGGAGCTCGATTGGCATTTGCCATTGAACACCAGAATTGGCAGGTCCGCCCTGTGCTTTTCACAGATGAGAGTAGGTTCACCCTAAGCACATGTGACAGACTTAAAAGAGTCTGGAGAAGCCGTGGAGAACATTATGCTGCCTGTAAGTTGCTCAAGTCATTCTTTCAGCAGCTCAGCACTCCCTGCTGCCCCATTCCTGATCACCTGCTTTGTGCTGAAATTAAAAATTGGAAGGCTGCCAAGTCACTATTGGAAAGGGGAAGCTGCTGAGAGGACACACTCAACAACTTTGGTGCTCCTGTTCACTTTAAGGTATACTTTATTAAATTTAACATCAATCTATACATTCTATATGTATAAGCTATACTTTGGGTGCATCTGCCGATTGGCCCATCATTGGGTTTTTACGCCAATTCCTCTTCTCGATTCCTACACCCACCTGAGAACACTACAGAGAACCCAGGATGGCATAGACCCCCCAAGGCATAGAAAGCAACCACCCTGACCCTGTGTGGAGACGGGTTTTCTCTACCTGCACATTTGGAAAGTTGTGTGTCCCCCACCTCTTTGGGTGACTGTAGTCTCAACAGATGTACATCTATCATTTCTATTCCCTCTGTGGAACAACTCTCCATGGTCGTTAACCCCTTTGAACCCAGTCATCCTGTTTTTGAATCAAGCTACTATACTATAAGGGCTCCTCCGCCTCCCTCCCTTTTCCATTTTGGTGGACACCCTGAACTATACCAGAGATCTCTGACCAGTTCTTCAGGATCCATTGGACCACACGTTTGACTTTCCCCACAACTTTGACCTTAGTCTATACATTCAATTTAGGTAAAAACTATTTATAATCACATTTTCAAACCAATTTTAGAATATCCACCAGATCCCATTATTTCTAAATCTTTAAGTAAATAATCGGTTTGGGGAAGGAAACTAACTCTGTTAAATATTTAGAGATGATTCACTCAACATTGAGCTAAAGCAGGATAGTGATTGTGGCGTAATGCTGTTTCTTTGCTCTATATCGTCAAGTTGCTGGTCTATTTCTTTCAGGCGTATTTTCTGTTCTCTGAGCTCCTTTGTGTAACGTAACGCTTGCTCCCCAGGTGCAGAAACGGAGTTCCCAAACTTGTCCAAAGACACTTCCTGAAAAAGGAGCAGACAGATGATTACATACAAGGGGTGTGCTTGATGACTCACATACATATCACACTTCCTGTCAGTGAATTCTCCAGACATTGTTTAAAACAGGCAGCTGTGGACTGTAATGTAGACAACTATGTTTATATAATGAAACAAACTTGCTTCCACAGGCATAGCAGTGTAACAATAAAAAAATGCACACCCACCACTGTTCCCAGTCATTTCCAGGTCAAAAAGCCCATGTATTTGCCATCTGTCAATATACATTTATTAAACTGCTAAAAACACATAGGATATTTAAATCAATCTGAGAATATATTATAAAATCAAGGATTAACCAAGTCAAAAAAATAGCTGACTTTGTGGGCACATACTGAGAGAGAGAATCAATAAAAAAGTATACATTTTATTACAACATAGTTAAAAAAAAACATATAAACAACATACAAACACCCTGTATGGACACAGTTACCAACTAGTTACCCAATAATGAAGTTATAGAGGACTGGACCTACGGTACAAAGATTAATTTAATACTGTATCAAGGTAAAAGAAAAATTTCTGATCCAGTAATGCCTCCAACTTGAGCCCCAACAAATGGTCTCCCCCTATGCGATAAGCGCAGTTCTTATACATTCAGATATTCCATGTGCCTCTATACTTAAGGGGACTGTATACTTATCCATTTAATAACTTGGTCCGGTATCCATGGGCCATATCTTGGTACTATTGATATTGTATTGAACAGGCTTATATGGGAATTTGTGACCACTTACCTCTGTGTGTGATTTATACTCAAATACCTATACATGACTACTATATACCAGTGGTATCTATGATAGACCACATGATATATGTGTATCCCACTACTTTAGACAAACATATACTAATTTCGTTTTTTCGGCTGTTTGTCAGTTTGGTCAAGTTCTCCCACACCTTGAGCAACAAGTTTACTAGCACCTAACCAGTATCTGTTCTGAGGTAGCTAATATTTTAGTGAAACAAATCGAGAAGCACGTTTTTGGAGGCATTACTGGATCAGAAATTTTCCTTTTACCTTGATACAGTATTGAATTAATCTTTGTACCGTAGGTCCAGTCCTCTATACAGTATCTCACAAAAGTGAGTACACCCCTCACATTTTTGTAAATATTTTATTATATCTTTTCATGTGACAACACTGAAGAAATGACACTTTGCTACAATGTAAAGTAGTGAGTGTACAGCTTGTATAACAGTGCAAATTTGCTGTCCCCTCAAAATAACTCAACACACAGCCATTAATGTCTAAACCGCTGGCAACAAAAGTACACCCCTAAGTGAAAATGTCCAAATTGGGACCATAGCGTCAATATTTTGTGTGGCCACCATTATTTTCCAGCACTGCCTTAACCCTCTTGGGCATGGAGTTCACCAGAGCTTCACAGGTTGAAACTGGAGTCCTCTTCCACTCCTCCATGACGACATCACAGAGCTGGTGGATGTTAGAGACCTTGCAGTCCTCCACTTCCGTTTGAGGATGCCCCACAGATGCTCTATAGGGTTTAGGTCTGGAGACATGCTTGGCCAGTCCATCACCTTTACCCTCAGCTTCTTTAGCAAGGCAGTGATTGTCTTGGAGGTGTGTTTAGGGTCGGTATCATGTTGGAATATTGCCCCTGTGGCCCAGTTTTCAAAGGGAGGGGATCATGCTCTGCTTCAGTATGTCACAGTACATGTTGGCATTCATGGTTCCCTCAATGAACTGTAGTTCCCCAGTGCTGGCAGCACTCATGCATCCCCAGACCATGACACTCCCACCACCATGCTTGACTGTAGGCAAGACACACTTGTCTTTGTACTCCTCACCTGGTTGCTTCGACACATGCTTGACAACATCTGAACCAAAAAGTTTATCTTGGTCTCAGACCACAGGACATGGTTCCAGTAATCAATGTCCTTAGTCTGCTTGTCTTCAGCAAACTGTTTGTGGGCTTTCTTGTGCATCATCTTTAGAAGAGGCTTCCTTCTGGGACGACAGCCATGCAGACCAATTTGATGCAGTGTGCGGCGTATGGTCTGAGCACTGACAGGCTGACCCCCCACCCCTTCAACCTCTGCAGCAATGCTGGCAGCACTCATACGTTTATTTCCCAAAGACAAGCTATGAAAAGGACGCTGAGCGCATGCACTCAACTTCTTTGGTTGACCATAGCGAGGCCTGTTCTGAGTGGAACCTGTCATGTTAAACCGCTGTATGGTCTTGGTCACCGTGCTGCAGCTCAGTTTCAGGGTCTTGGAAATCTTCTTATAGCCTAGGTCATCTTTATGTAGAGCAACAATTCTTTTTTTCAGATCCTCAGAGAGTCCTTTGCCATGAGGTGCCATGTTGAACTCATGTTGACCAGTATGAGAGAGTGAGAGCGATAACACCAAATTTAACACACCTGCTCCCTATTCACACGCCAGACCTTGTAACACTAACGAGTCACAACTTACAACTTACATGACACTGGGGAGGGAAAATGGCTAATTGGGCCCAATTTGGACATTTTCACTCAGGGGTGTACTCACTTTTGTTGCCAGCGGTTTATACATTAATGGCTGTGTGCTGAGTTATTTTGAGGACAGCAAATTTACACTGTTATACAAGCTGTACACTCACTACTTTACATTGCAGCAAAGTGGCATTTCTTCAGTGTTGTCACATGAAAAGATATAATAAAAATATTTACAAAAATGTGAGAGGTGTACTCACTTTTGTGAGATACTGTAATTGCATTATTGGGTAACTGGTAACTGTGTCCATACAGGGTGTTGTTTGTATGCTGTTTATATGTTTTTTAACTATGTTGTAATACAAATTAAACTTTTTTATTGATTCTCTCTCTCATTATGTGCCCACAAAGGCTGCTAATTTTTTGACTTGGTCAATCCTTGAATATATATTTTGGATGTTGGCATGGTGAGGGTCTTCCCTACAGTATATTATAAAACCTTACAATGTATAACAGGTGTGTCCAAACCTTTTTCAAAGAGGGCCAGATTTGTTTGAAGTGAACATGCGTGAGGGCCAACCGTTTTGCCTGACCTTCTTTGCACCATTAAAATTCGGTCTAAGTGTGCTCGTCCGAGCACTAATTCACTGTCCAACAAGAATTCTCTTGCCTTTGTGGCTGTGTGTGGTGAAGAGTTGAGCTTGGGGATGTTATTTGTATATATATATATATATATATATATATATATATATATATATATATATCTATATAGATATATCTATATAGATATATCTATATAGATATATCTATATAGATATATATATATATATATATAGATAGATATATATAGATAGATATATATATCTATAATCTATCTATATATCTGGATATATCTATATAGATATAGATCTATATATATAGATCTATATCTATATAGATATAGATATATATCTTTTGTGACCCCCAACGAATCCCCAATGCCACTCAGGACTAAGGATGAGCTCGGCCGTGTTATTTGAATATACCGTATTTATCGGCATATAACATGCACCTTCACTTTAAGAGGGAAGTTTCGGGAAAAAAACTTGAATTCAGCCTCACCAGTACCATGAATGCAGCCTCACCTTTGCCATCAGTGCAGCCTGGTCCATGGCCATCTGCAGCCTTGGAGGGGACAGGGAGGGGGGCAGGACGAGCGCCGACAGATTACATACAGGAGAATCTCTTGTTTACTCAGCGGCTTCTTTAATACAAAGTCCCGCCTACTATGATAGATAGAACAGTCGTCCAATGCCAGCCCAGGAGACGGGACTTCCTATTACAGAGGCTGCCGAGTAAACAGGAGATTCTCCTGTATGTAATCTTTTGCCACTCGTTCCGCCCCCTCCCTGTCCCCTCCGAGGCACCAATAAATACGGGTACATATCTTTTGTGGCCCCTGCCATGCTCGGGGATTTGTTGCGGGCCACAAAGGGTATATATGCAAATTAACAGTGGGGCTGTTTGAAACCAGAACGTGGGCCGCAATTGGCCCGCGGCCTGGACTTTGAACATGCCTGAAGTATAAACACAGTATAATCAAACATACTTCTGTGCCAGTAGGAAATACATGTAAATAATGCCACACACCGACTATGAACACCATCATAAAAAGATATTTTTAAACGTTGGTAAGATTTTAATTTTTTTTAAAAGCAATTAGAAATATCAAGGTGATTAACAGTAAATCATGTGCTCAGTCTGAGGCTGTGAAACTTTGTGTAAGTGGAACTGGTATAAGTGGTGAGTTAAAAAACAGAGTTTAAAACAGGAGGTTATAACAGGGGTCAAAGTACCTGTGTAGTGCGAGTACCTGAGTGTTTTTTGAGTAGTGCGTGTGGATCGTTAGTACTTGCGTATTGTGTACTGTATACTTGAGTATTGCGAGTGCAAGTAGGTCTGCGACTGTTCTGCGATTGCATGTAGGTCTGTGAGTACCTGGGTATTGTCTTGTTGTGTACCTGTGTATTGTCTTGAGTATTAGTGCCAGGAAGCTAGCTGTTAGGTAATTTGGACAGGGTAAAATCCCCAAATCCTCACTAAATTTAATAGGTACGATGCCCGGCGGGTGTGGAGAGGCGACTCTTTGTACATCTTGCTGCATGTATGCGTTCCTTGATCATCCGATTGAGGGCAAATACTGCTGTGCAAAATGTAAGCACATTGTTTCCCTGGAAGCCCAGGTTCTGAATCTGGGGAAGCAACTGTCAGCACTGAGAAGTCCCTCCATACTAAAGGAGAGCCAGGAACGTATACGGCAGGTGCCGGCAGGGGCCATCACAGAGGCAGGTGGAGACAAAGAGGTGCAGGCACTAGCAAAGAGTAGATGGGTGACAGTCAGGAGGGGTAGAGGGGGAAGTGCCAGGGAGGCCGATCCAGGACTGGAGCATCCCAATAAGTACGCTCCATTGAGTGACATTGGTGAAACCAGTCAGGGACCAGCACTGCTGGAGCTGATTGACTCTCCTAGCTGCCAGGGGAAGAACTCCTTCAGTGAGAGTGGGGGGGCAGCAAAGGGAAAGGAAAGACAGATTCTGGTGGTAGGGGACTCAATTCTTAGAAGGACAGAGAGGGCAATCTGTAACCAAGACCTGAAGCGCCAAACAGTATGTTGTCTAACGGGCGCTCGGGTTCGGCACATCACGGATCTTGTGGACAGATTACTGGGAGGGGCTGGGGAAGACCCGGCTGTCATGGTGCACGTTGGCACCAATGACAAAGTCAGAGGCAGATGGAGTGTCCTAAAGAACGATTTTAGGGACTTAGGAGCTAAATTGAGAAAAAGGACCTCCAAGGTAGTATTCTCAGGAATACTACCGGTACATCGAGCCACACCAGAAAGGCAGAGGGAAATTAGGGAAGTAAACAAGTGGCTGAAGAGCTGGTGTAGTAAGGATGGGTTTGGGTTCCTGGAGGACTGGGCCGACTTCTCAGTCGGTAACCGGTACTATAGAAGGGACGGACTGCACCTAAATGAGGAGGGTGCAGATCTGCTGGGAATGAAGATGGCCAAAAAGTTAGAGGGGTTTTTAAACTAGGCGATGGGGGGGAGGGTCCAGAGACAGAGATAGCCAGCGCGGAAGATATTCCAGAGGGTAGTATTGGGGGCATTAGTGGTAGGTTAACCAAAGCACAAAAGACTATTACTATTTAATTTGTTTATAAACGACCTGGAGGATGGGATAAACAGTTCAATCTCTGTATTTGCAGACGATACTAAGCTAAGCAGGGCAATAACTTCTCCGCAGGATGTGGAAACCTTGCAAAAAGACCTGAACAAATTAATGGGGTGGACGACTACATGGCAAATGAGGTTCAATGTAGAAAAATGTAAAATAATGCATTTGGGTGGCAAAAATATGAATGCAATCTATACACTGGGGGGAGAACCTCTGGGGGAATCTAGGATGGAAAAAGACCTGGGGGTCCTAATAGATGATAGGCTCAGCAATGGCATGCAATGCCAAGCTGCTGCTAATAAAGCAAACAGAATATTGGCATGCATTAAAAGGGGGATCAACTCCAGAGATAAAACGATAATTCTCCCGCTCTACAAGACTCTGGTCCGGCCGCACCTGGAGTATGCTGTCCAGTTCTGGGCACCAGTCCTCAGGAAGGATGTACTGGAAATGGAGCGAGTACAAAGAAAGGCAACAAAGCTAATAAAGGGTCTGGAGGAGGTTTAAAAGAGGTTTAACCTTAAACTACGTAGAGGGTTCTTTACTGTAAGAGCGGCAAGGATGTGGAATTCCCTTCCACAGGCAGTGGTCTCAGCGGGGAGCATTGATAGCTTCAAGAAACTATTAGATAATCACCTGAATGACCGCAACATACAGGGATATGTAATGTAATACTGACACATAATCACACACATAGGTTGGACTTGATGGACGTGTGTCTTTTTTCAACGTCACCTACTATATGTAACTATGTAACACAAGGTGAGTATAGTAGCAAGTCCTAGTTGCAATCTCAAAACACCCAATACGAGGACAATATGCGACCGGTCTAAACTATGTGGCATGATCACCAATGCCAGGAGCATGGGGAACAAGATGGGTGAACTAGAGATACTGTTGTACAAGGAGGATTTGGATTTTGTGGGAATTTCAGAGACCTGGTTCAACAGCTCTCATGATTGGCTGGCAAACATTCAAGGGTATACCCTATACCTCAAGGATAGAGAGGGTAAAAAAGGGGGGAGGGTTATGCCTATATATCAAGAATAATGTACAAGCGAATGTGAGAGATGACATCACTGAGGGAGCTAGAGAGGAGGTGGAATCCTTATGGGTAGAGCTCCAAAGGGATGAAGCTAAGGGGAAAATAATACCGGGAGTATGCTATAGGCCCCCTAACCTGAGGGAGGAAGTGGAGACGGATCTCCTATCACAAATTGGATTAGCAGCAAGGATGGGAAGTGTTATCATAATGGGGGATTTTAATTATCCAGACATAGACTGGGCGGTGGGAACCGCGCATTCATTTAAGGCTCGCCAGTTCCTTAATTTCTTGCAGGACAATTTTATGGGTCAGATGGTAGACGCACCAAGTAGAAATAAAACATTACTGGATCTACTGATTACCAACAATACAGACCTGATCACGGATGTGGAAATACGGGGCAATTAAGGTAACAGCAATCACAGGTCAATTAGTCTCAGTATAAATCACACAAATAGGAAACATGAAGGGAACACAAAGACACTGAATTTCAAAAGAGCCAACTTCCCTAAACTACAAACCTTGCTAAAAGGCATAAATTGGGATAAAATATTAGGAACAAAGAATACGGAGGAGAGATGGGTTTGCTTTAAGAGCATATTAAATAAGGGCATTAGCCAATGTATCCCATTGGGTAATAAATTTAAAAGAGCGAACAAAAATCCTGGATGGCTTAACTCCAATGTAAAAATGCATATAAAAGCAAAGGAGAAGGCCTTCAAAAAATACAAGGTTGAGGGATCATCCTCAGCATTCAGACTTTATAAAGAATGCAACAAGAAATGTAAGGGTGCAATTAGGACGGCTAAGATAGAACATGAAAGACACATAGCGGAGGAGAGCAAAAAAAATCCCAAGAAATTCTTTAAGTATGTAAACAGTAAAAAAGGGAGGACAGACCATATTGGCCCCATAAAGAATGAGGAAGGACATCTGGTTACAAAGGATGGGGAGATGGCGAAGGTACTGAATTTATTCTTCTCCTCAGTCTTCACGAGTGAATCGGGGGGCTTCAGTAACCAAAACTGCAGTGTTTATCCTCATGACACAACACAGAAAGCACCTCCATGGTTAACAGAGGACAGAATTAAAATTAGACTTGGGAAACTTAACATTAATAAATCACCGGGACCAGATGGCTTACATCAGAGGGTACTTAGGGAACTCAGTCAAGTGATTGCCAGACCGTTGTTCCTAATTTTTACAGACAGTCTATTGACTGGAATGGTACCAGCTGATTGGAGAAAAGCCAATGTAGCACCAATATTTAAAAAGGGCCCAAAATACATCCCTGGGAATTACAGACCAGTTAGCCTAACATCAATAGTATGTAAACTCTTGGAGGGGATGATAAGGGACTATATACAAGATTTTAGTAATAAGAACGATATCATTAGCAGTAATCAGCATGGATTCATGAAGAATCGTTCTTGCCAAACCAATCTATTAACCTTCTATGAGGAGGTGAGTTGCCATCTAGATAAAGGAAGGCCCGTAGACGTGGTGTATCTGGATTTTGCAAAAGCATTTGACACAGTTCCCCATAAACGTTTACTGTACAAAATAAGGTCCATTGGCATGGACCATAGGGTGAGTACATGGATTGAAAACTGGCTACAAGGGTGAGTTCAGAGGGTGGTGATAAATGGGGAGTACTCAGAATGGTCAGGGGTGGGTAGTGGGGTTCCCCAGGGTTCTGTGCTGGGACCAATCCTATTTAATTTGTTTATAAACGACCTGGAGGATGGGATAAACAGTTCAATCTCTGTATTTGCAGACGATACTAAGCTAAGCAGGGCAATAACTTCTCCGCAGGATGTGCAAACCTTGCAAAAAGACCTGAACAAATTAATGGGGTGGGCGGCTACATGGCAAATGAGGTTCAATGTAGAAAAATGTAAAATAATGCATTTGGGTGGCAAAAATCTGAATGCAATCTATACACTGGGGGGAGAACCTTTGGGGGAATCTAGGATGGAAAAGGACCTAGGGGTCCTAGTAGATGATAGGCTCAGCAATGGCATGCCATGCCAAGCTGCTGCTAATAAAGCAAACAGAATATTGGCATGCATTAAAAGGGGGATCAACGCAAGAGATAAAATGATAATTCTCCTACTCTACAAGGCTCTGGTCCGGCCGCACCTGGAGTATGCTGTCCAGTTCTGGGCACCAGTCCTCAGGAAGGATGTACTGGAAATTGAGCGAGTACAAAGAAGGGCAACAAAGCTAATAAAGGGTCTGGAGGATCTTAGTTATGAGGAAAGGTTGCAAGCACTGAACTTATTCTCTCTGGAGAAGAGACGCTTGAGAGGGGATATGATTTCAATTTACAAATACTGTACTGGTGACCCCACAATAGGGATAAAACTTTTTCGCAGAAGAGAGTTTAATAAGACTCGTGGCCACTCATTACAATTAGAAGAAAAGAGGTTTAACCTTAAACTACGTAGAGGGTTCTTTACTGTAAGAGCGGCAAGGATGTGGAATTCCCTTCCACAGGCGGTGTTCTCAGCGGGGAGCATTGATAGCTTCAAGAAACTATTAGATAATCACCTGAATGACCGCAACATACAGGGATACACAATGTAATACTGACACATAATCACACACATAGGTTGGACTTGATGGACTGGTGTCTTTTTTCAACCTCACCTACTATGTAACTATGTTTTTTGTTCTTACAGTTTCTTGGTTTTCATTAAAAGATGTGGGAACAGTAGAAATCTTGGGAAAAAAAGAAGAAAAAAAAAAGGTGTTGGCCAGCTAGGTATAATCCCTCCCACTCCCAGCATGCTTCAATTTTGTAGAAAAGCAGAATATACAATAGAACAGAAACAGAGGGATGAGACCTGTGTCTCAAAAAAATCAGTTTTTGTTATCAATCATTAGGGGCCTAGTATCAGTACAAATCTGAGACAATTGGGACATTTAAAAGCTGTGAAAGTAACACAGCAAATCAAATGCTAAACAGCTCCAAAAAATCATAGCAAACAGAGCTGCCCACAGCTCAAAAAGGTAGATCTATAAACTTGCACTGTTGAGTACCCACAGTAATGCAAAGGTAATATTGGTGCGTTGGAAAGATTGGGACATGCAAGTCCTTGATGAAAGGAGGATATAGCAGGCTTGATTGTTTCCATGCAAAATATTTGTACACAGATGAGGATTTTTAAGGCTTTTAAGTAAAAAAGGAAGTGAACAAAATTCTCAAAAACATTTTGAAGTTGGTATGGCTGGGATAACACTTTTCCCTGTTCACATCAGGCCAATTTAACATGCAATTTGACATGTCAAATCGCATGCCAAATTGGAGCCTATTGCCTGCAATGGCACTGCTGAAATCAGTGTGACGCTGACTTTGCAGTGCCACATCGATTCCCAAAAGTAGTTCCTGCACTTCTGTTCCTGATGTCTTTCAAATTGCCCCCGAACTTGCACTGAAATGCGGGTTTGAAATCGTGAGAGTTCAGCTAAACTCGCACGATTTCAAACCTGCCCTCAGTGTGAATGAGGGTTTTGGTAGAAATTTACTAAAACCGATGCACTCAGAATCTGGTAGCCAAATTATCTGTTAACTTCAGCTTGTTCAATTAAATTTTGATAGTAAAACCTGGAAGCTGATTGATTTCTGTGCAGAGTTGCACCAGATTTTGTACTCTCCAATTTTAGTAAATCTCCCCACTCGGTGAAGAGATCTGCAAACACAGGAGGTCTTCTGGTCCGTGATGAGACACAGGGAGGTTGGATAACATGAAGGGTGGTGGAGGAGGAGTGAGAAAATCCATCTTGTAGATACTGGACATCACAGCTTTTACCCAGACATCCAGATTGCTTTCTCATCATGTGTCCATGAAGGCTAACAGATGCCCCCCCACTTTGGAAAGTGGGAGCGTCCCTTCTTGCTGAAGGTTTGCCTGTAAGTTTGATGTTAAATTTAGGGGTTCAAAGCTAACAAATGAATTGGGACCCTGGTTTGGGTCTGGATTTGGAATGTGAGGCCCGAGAGAAACACAAGGAACCCATCTTGGCTGGTTCAGTAGATAAAAAATACAGAGGCATGCATGACCAGCTTTACCACCAGTGGTATCCTTGATGAAATTATCCAAAGAAGTGTCAAACAGGACCTCTTCTTCAAAAAAACATGCAAAGTAAAAGCTTCCTACAGGCCTGTTTAGCAGGTCAATATTTCAGCCAAAGAGTCCTCCACATGTTAATGGAGATGGCAGTCATTTTGGAAAGTAGTTAAGCAAGGTCAACTAAGCCATCTACATAGTAATGCAAGCCAGAAGGCATAAACTCTAAATGCATCACTCAGGACAACCTGTGACAAGAATGAATCCAATTCCCTGAGGTTAGGTATACAGACATTACAACAATGGTAGGTTGCCTAACAAGACCCATCAGTGAAAAGAGATTTGGACAGAACTCATAAGCATTTGTCTATAGAATTCTTAAACAATGGGGCATTGTCCGTAGGAACACTCAATGTTTTATTAAGGCGAGAAATGACTGGGTCCATGGTTGGAACCATCCACCTTTTAATAAATTAATTCTAAAACATGCATTGTTATAAAAACATTTTGGAGGCTATTTGCATGGGACAATGCAGAGACCAATGCCCTAAGGCCACATTCCAGGCAACCCCCACATCTACAGTCTGGCAGGGACTGGGAACTGATATTTGCTGAACTGGGAAGCTACATAAAGAGCCCATACTCAGCGGAAAATAGCATATAGTGATAGAAAAATACATTCAGAAAAGGCTATAAAAATGGGTAAATATTTTTCAAAAGAAAAAAAAGACTCTTCCTTGCAGGACACTAAAGAACAAAACTGAAGCATGCTGGGAGTGTGAGAGGCTATACCTGGCTGGCCAACAACATTTTCTATTTTTTTCCAGTGTCCAACTACAGATGACAGTATGATTCAATTGACCTAGATTTATACCAATCCTGTGCCCTAATAAACAATAAAGAAAAAACATTAAATAAGAATTTGGAAAAAATCTCAGGGGCCTAAAAGAAGCAGAATAGTGTAGTCCTATATTATCCACAGCATGCTTAAGATTTAGCTATGTTCGGTGTACACACTCCACAAAAACAAATGAGGGTTGAGGTAGCTCTTTAAACCTTACCGCAAAGGTAAAATAGAGCTGCAGACATCCTTAGATCTGCATTAGAACCACAATCATAGTTACCTAGTATTACATAGTTAGTCAGATTGAATTTAGGAGAATCCAGGCCTTTTTTAAAGCAATCTACTGAGCTTGCCAGAACCACCTCTGGAGGGAGTCTAATCCACATTTTCACAGCTCTTACTGTAAAAAAACCTTTTTGTATTTAGAGATGAAATCTCTTTTCCGCTAGACGTAAAGAGTGCCCCCTTGTCCTCTGTGATGACCTTAAAGTGAATAACTCAACACCAAGTTTACTATATGGACCCCTTATGTATTTGTTCATGTTTATCATATCCCCTCTTAATCATCTATTCTTAAAGCGGAGTTCCACCCAAAAGTGGAATAACCTCTGCTTATCTGCTTCCTCCCCCCCTCTGGTGACACATTTACCACCTTTCAGGGGGAAGGGGGGAACGGGTGCTGTTGAAGTTGACTTTTTGTTTGGAAATTGAACTCCAAGCAAACTGCTAAATAACCAGATGAATTACATATATGGGAGCGGTTTAACCTGTCAAAGGATTTGTATTTTTGTACATCCAGTTCTGAGATCTGCACACCCCATAAAGTCAAATCTGTTTAAGAGCTACATTAAAAATAATAGTAAATGTTGTATCTTGGAGTACAATACAGGACAGAAGACTTATATTCTTAGACCAATGGTTACAAACAGGCTACCGACAGGTGATTGGACACTGGCAAAAAATTGCAAGGGCCCCCTCCCAGTGCATGCGTATAACGCCACCCACTCCATGAGACTCCAGTAGTTTTATCAAGCAATAAGGAGCGATCAAGACATGGAGGAGGGACCTTTGTCCTGTACTGTACTCCAAGATAAGAAATTTACAGGCAAGTCCACAATTCTTATTATCCTAATCACACAGTAGAAGACACAGGACTTGTATACATAGACCATGGAATGTTTATGGGCTGTAATATATGTATATATGTAATATATACATAAATGATATATATATATATATATATATATATATATATATATATATATATATATATATATATATATATTATATAATATATATATAAATATTTATTTATTTATTTATTTTATATGTTATAGCTATAAATAATAGGAAAAGAGCATAGAAATGAAAAAAATGAAAGGAATGCTATCATTATTTTAATGTTACAAAGAATATAACAGAGTATGTAAAAAGGAAATCGAGGCTGAAAAATAGAAAAAGAAAGACAGGTATATTCAAAAATATATATAGTTGAAAAGCTCAGGTCTGAGCATGTAGGCCCTTTAATAGATCATTTGAGTTTGTTACAGAGTATATAGAGAAGGCTCATTTTATTAATACCTTCTTCAGCACTGTCGATACAAAGGAAAATGAGGGCATGGTATTGACATAGTCCCAAATGATCCACAATGGCTCAAAATTGACATGGTTCAGATGGCTTACACCCAAGGGTCCTGTAAGAGCTGAACTGTGCTATATCTCAGCCATTGTTTGTCATTTTTGAGACTCTTTAATGGCTAGCAAGGTACCACTGGATTAGCATAAGGCCAACGTAGTGCTATTATTTAAAAAGGGATCAAAGTCTTTACCAAGTAGCTACGAACTGGTTAATTTAACTTCTATAGTTGGAAAGATATTGGAGAGTTTAAGAAATTAATAATTTAATAGTTCCCCACACGCAGCTAATATGTAAATTTAAGTCTACAGGCTTAGAAATTTCAGTTTGTAAATGGATAGAAAACTGGCTAAAAGACCATATTCAGAGAGTAATGATTAGTGATTCATACTCTGTATAGTCTAGGGTTGTTCATCATACACACTAGGAGGAGAACAGCTTGGAAAGTCAATGGTGGAAAAGGATTTGGGTGTTCCGGTAGATCATATACCAAATAATTGCATGCAATGCTAAGCTGCTAAGTTTCTAAAGCTAGCAAAATACCTTCTTGTATTAAAAGAGGTATAGACTCCAGAAAGAGAGATTTAAAACCTTATCTAGAATATGCAGTTCAATTTTGAGCATCAGTTTGTTAAAAGATTTATTGGGGAACTGGAGAAAGTGCAGATAAGGGGAACCAAACTGATAAGATGCATAGAGGAGCTCAGCTATGAGGAAAAATTTGCTGAACTGAATTTAAAGTGGAGTTCCACCCAAAAATGGAACTTCCACTTTTTGGATTCCCCCCCCCTCCGGTGTCACATTTGGCACCTTTCAGGGGGGAGGAGGGAGCAGATACCTGTCTAATACAGGTATTTGCTCCCACTTCCTGGCATAGCTCACCGCGCTTGCGGTGACCTATGCCACTTCCAGCGCCTACCCCGTCCTCACCTGCTGTATTCTGTGAGACACAGAACACAGCAGGGACCTGAGATGACGCGCAGCGCGACTCGCGCATGCGCAGTAGGGAACCAGGAAGTGAAGCCGACAGGCGGATCGGCTTTGGCTGCCGACATCGTGGGCCCCCTGGACAGGTAAGTGTCCATATATTAAAAGTCAGCAGCTACAGTATTTGTAGCTGCTGGCTTTTAATATTTTTTTTCAGCGGACCTACACTTTAAGGGAGGATATGATTAACATGTATAAATACATAAGTGGTCCATAAAGTGTAGGTATTCATTTTCAGTTTATTATAGAGAACAAGGGGGTACTCTTTATATCTGGAGGAAAATAGATTTAAAGTGTTTGTTAACCCAACAAAAAAAATAAAAAATAAAGATCCTGTTCCTTTAAAGCATGTTACACGGCACAGTGCTTGTGCTGTGTATATTAGCCCCCAGTATCACCTGAAATACCTGGCTGATCCTGCCAGTTTCTACTTTCTCCTCTCTGCGCTGACTCTGATCTATCAGGGCTGCAGAGCTCTGACACCGGAGTCAGTACGTGCCTCTGTCATACGCTGCTATCTGCAGCTCTCCTTGTTTCTCCTCTGCCCCCCCTCCCCTGTCATCTTTCACTATCGCTGATCTGCTCCTTTTCCCACTGATTCGAAACTAACTGATCTGCATATCCAGGGCCGATCCTGGGCAGGTGCACGGGGTGCAGCAAGCTGCTGCAGAAGGGGGGCACCGAAGCTGTGGCACAGCTGAGACTGCCGCCGCCGGTGTCTAGCAACCAGTGACGTCAGAGGCTACAGCAGCCACAGCATTCAGAGCACACTCACATGCAGCCTCCCTCCCTGTCTCTGTGGCCGGGGATGCCAGATTTGGCGGCGTGTGCGCTCCTGGGCTCGGGAAGGCTTCAGGTGTAGGACTGCAGCGAGCGGCGCCTGCGCACAATGGTCATAAGCAGGAGCGGCTGGGGTTTTCTGGCACGTGCGTGGTGAGCGAAAGAGGCTAGAGCAAGTCTTGCGATATTTCTGCTGCAGCCAGCCGAGTGTGCGATGTGTGAGCCTAATGAGGGAAGCAGCATTTGCTCTATTTTCTGTTGTGCTCGCATGTTTCCTGTTAGTTACAAATGAATGTAAAGTGCTGATTTTGAGGAAGGTAGCAGTTCTGCACATGAGTCTGGGGGATGTTTGGACTGCTTATATTTGTTACATTAAGCATACTTGCCAACAGTCCTGATTTTTCAGGGACATTCACGGTATTCAGAACCAAATCCCAGTCTTACCGTGTCCTGGGGAAAGTCACGGCAAATTGGCTTTGTCCCAGTGTTCTGTGTATCACCAGAGCCACTGCTAGAGGTCCGGGGTCGGCACTGGTGATTTTATCTCCACCATTTTAGACCAGCTCTTGTGAGGGCCGAGGAGAAGAAACAAAAGGCAATGAAAGCGACTGCCAATAGAAATGGAGCTAACCCTCTGCCCCATGGACTTCTGCCGGTCCATGACCTGTTGTGGGCCAGGCTTCGGGGTTGGGGGCAGCTCCATTTCTATTGGCAGCCGCTTTGATTGCCACCCGGGCTCTGCCTCTTGTTTCTTCCCCTCAGCCTCCACGAGAGCTGGGCTTCTCTAAAATGGCGGCAGAGCCAAAATCACCAGTGCCGACCCGGATCTCCAGCAATGGCTCTGGTGATACACAGAACACCGGGACAAAGCCAATTTCCCATGATTTTTCCAGGGACACAGTAAGACCGGTATTTGGGTCTAAATACCGTGAATGTCCCTGGAAAATTTGGACTGTTGGCAAGTATGCTTAATGTAACAAACAAAAGCAGTCCAAACATCCAACCTCACCAGACCGACCCCAGACCTCTAGTGGTGGCTCTGGCGATACAACAGCATGGTGGCAAACTGCATCTGGTGGCAAGTGACACAAGCTGCATCTGATGACAAGTGAGCACGGCATCTCGTGACAAGTGACGTGGCAGGTGACACGCTGCATCTGGTGGAAAGTGACATGGCAAGTGATGTGACAGGTGACACGCTACATCTGGTGGCAGGCGACATGGCAAGAGACAAGCTGCATCTGATGGCAGGTGACGTGGCAAGTGACATGCTGCATCTGGTGGCAATTGGCGTGGCAAGTGACAAGTTGCATCTGATGGCAGGCAATGTGGCAAGTGACATGCTGCATCTGATGGCAGACAACGTGGCAAGTGACATGCTGCATCTGGTGACAAGTGGCGTGGCAAGTGACATACTGCATCTGATGGCAGGCGACGTGGCAAGTGACACGCTACATCTGGTGACAAGTGACGTGGCAAGTGACAAGCTGTATCTGGTGGCAGGCGACGTGGCAAGTGACACACTCAGGGCTCCCACTGATACTGCATTATGGTGAGTTGAACTATTTCATTTTATATTACAATGTAATATAAGAAATAATGTGCTTCAGTCATCATTGGAGTATCTTTATCTGCTGATTGTTAAACTTTGTGGAATACACATATTGCTACTGTGGTGTAGGATCTGGGCCTGCTGTCCCTCCATCCCTCTTTCTTCCCTTCATTCTCTATCCTTCCCTCCCTATCACTTTTTTTTTCTTTATTCCTCTCTCTTTCTTCTTCTATCCCTCTCTTTCTTCTCCCTACATCCCTCTTTCATCTCAGACTCTCAACCACAGCCCCTTTAAGCCATGCCCAATATTTAGTTTACACCACACCTACAAACAAATGCCCTGCCTTTAATTATAAGACTCCACCTACAGAAGAAAAAAGTGTCCCTATAAATTTTTTGATAATGTTGGCAACTATGCATAAAGTTGTTACCTCATCAGGGCCAATCCTGGGCGGGTGTACTCTATTACATAACACCAGACTCATTATCCCCCATATGTGACACAGCTCTGGCTGCACCCCCAGACTCAACATAAGTCATATATGACACTGTACCCCCAGACTCACTACCCCTCATATAAAATTTGGGCCCTTTACTTTAGGACATACAGTCCGCAGAAGGATCCGCTCTGTTGGCCCTTTACTCTCCCAAAGTGCCAGCAGCAAAGAGGGCCATCTAGGCCCCAGCAGCCAGACCCCAGGATCAGCAGCCCAGCCCTCAGGATCAGTAGCCCAACCCCAGCAGCCAGGCCTCAGGACCAGCAGCCAGGACTTAGGACCAGCAGCCAGGACTTAGGACCAGCAGCCAGGAATCAGGACCAGAAGCCAGACACCAGGACCAGCAGCCCAGCCCCAGAAGCCAGGAATCAGGACCAGCAGCCAGCCCCAGGAGGACCAGCAGCCAGATCCCAGCAGCCAGGTATCAGGACCAGCAGCCAGCCCCAGGCCCCAGCAGCCAGGTCCTAGCAGCCAGGTCCCAGGCCAGACCCCAGGACCAGCAGCCCAGCCTCAGAAGCCAGGACCCAGTCCCAGAAGCCAGGCCCCAGGATCAGCAGCCAGTCACCATGCCTCAGCAGCCAGATCCCAGGACCATCAGCCCAACCCCAGAAGCCAGGACCCAGCCCCAGCAGCAAGGAATCAGGACCAGCAGCCAGCCCCGGGATGACCAGCAGCCAGCCCCAGTACCCATTATTTAAGGTAAGTGAAGTCTTCTAGTGCTATACCTGGGCAAAGTGCCCAAGTACTTTGAATCTTATATTAATTAATATAATATTGTTTATTTTTACTATTGTTCAGTGACACTCTAATGTAGTCTTTCATGGGGCCTGGAGGGGACTCTTTCTATAAGAGACTCTCCAATGGTCACAGAGAGGGCCTCTGTTAAATAGACTCCCCTCCAGGTCCCATTAGCCTCAGATGTAGTCTCTAATGGGGCCTGCTGGAGGCTCCTGACAGACTCTCGCATAGACACAGAGAGGACCTCTGTTGGAGAGACCCCACTCCAGGATCCATTAGACCCCATTGTAGTCTTTAATGGGGCCTGGTGGGGGCCCTAACAGACTCTCTAATGGACACCAAGAGGGCCTCTGTTAAAGAGATCCTCCTCCAGGTCCCATGACTGGACCCCATTGTAGTCTCTAATGGGGCCTAATGGGGGCTCTTTCTAACAGAGGCCCTTTCTGTGTCCATTAGAGAGACCCCCCCGGGTCCCATTAGGAAACGGGGAGGAGTTAGTAAGATGACCATACCCATGCGGGGGCACCAGAAATATCTCTGCACCCAAGCGTCTGTGACCCTAGGATCATCCCTGTGTATATCATCCCCTGTCACATAAAAAGCTGTGTCCTAGTGCCTGTGCTTTATTAAAAAAAAAAAAACACGATTTCTACCTCTTTTAACAGTGTTTTCCAGCGATTACATGACTCCAGGCTCTCTGCTCCTCTCCTCCCCGGCTGATGTCAGAAGGGGAATCTCGGTGTTATACTCAACATTTGATTCTTAGTGCTGCATTGTTTTCACTGTATTAAAGAATTATTGAGAAGAGTACACAGAGTAAACAGTTTTATTTGCTATGGACTGTCTACATTAGGGACTGAGCATCCAACACACCAGTCTCCAGCCGCTGAATTTGGAATATAGCAGTTAAGATAGGGTAAGATCCAGAGAATATCAGATTGCCTCATGGGGACCAAGAAGGGATTTTTCCCCACTGGAGTGAATTAGGTCATACTTTATTGTTTTTTTTTTTTATTCCCTTCTTCTGGATTAACTGTGGGTATAGGATAGTACAGTATGTACTGTATAGAGGATATATATTTCTGTGTGTGTGTGTTTTTTTTAATTGGTTAACTAGATGGACTAGTGCCTTTTTTCAACCTAACTATGTTCCGATGCAATAAATTGAGGGGTGGGAAACCGGATAATGTAGCCCTCTTTTTTTGGGGGGGGAGGGGTTATGAGAAGTGTCCAGTTTGGGGAGGGCCATTGCTCTAAATCTGTAGGTAAATAAGAGAACCTGAACCTTCGCTAAGTGGAAGAGTTGGTTTTGATAATAAAGTTAGCAGAATCAGCCAGAACAAGGAGATTCCTTTCCTGGAATCTTATCAAAGTCACTTATTTTAATTGAAAGTAATTGAGAGCAGAGGAACTACTGCAACTAGCATATAACATGAACAATAAGTACAGTGAGGGAAAAAAAAGTATTTTAACCGCTTGACATCCGGAGGACGTCATATGACGTCCTCGACTTTCGGGGCTTATATCTGAATGATGTCTGAGGCTACAGACATCATTCAGATACCGGCATTTTCAGCCGGCGATTCCGTACACCATAAGAACGATCATAGCGGCTGTTCCGCCGCTTGATCGTTCTTACGGGCGGCGGGAGGGGACGTCCCCCCCCTCCCGCCGCCCTCCGGTGCTACTACCGACTCACCTCAGCGATCGGTGAGTCGGATAGCGGATCCGCCGGCGCCGGATGTTCACCATAGAGATTTCCGGCGGACCAGATGGTCGCCGGAGTCTCTATGATCGTTCGGAGGCCGGGCGCGATGTTATGACGTCACGCCCGGCCTCTGCATTCAAAAAAACGGCGCCGCTTCAGCTGTGAAGCGGCGATCGTTTTATTTTTTTTTTTGATTTTAGGCTTCCCAGCCTAGAGGTGAGATGTGGGGTCTTATTGACCCCATATCTCACTGTAAAGAGGACTGATCGTGTCATATTCCTATTACAAGGGATGTTTACATTCCTTGTAATAGGAATAAAAGTGATCAAAAAAAAAAAAAAAAAATTTTTAAGTAAAATTAACAATAAAAAAAAAAAAAAAAATTTTAAAGCGCCCCTGTCCCCGTGAGCTCGCACGCAGAAGCGAACGCATACGTAAGTCCCGCCCACATATGAAAACGGTGTTCAAACCACACATGTGAGGTATCGCCGCGAACGTTAGAGCGAGAGCAATAATTTTGGCCCTAGACCTCCTCTGTAACTCAAAACATGTAACCAGTAAAAAATGTTAAAGCGTCGCCTATGGGGATTTTTAAGTACCAAAGTTTGGCGCCATTCCACGAGCGTGTGCAATTTTGAAGCGTGACATGTTAGGTATCTATTTACTCGGCGTAACTTCATCTTTCACACAATGCAAAAAAATTTGGCTAACTTTGCTGTTTTGTTTTTTTTTAAAGCATGAAACTGTTTTTTTTAAAAAAAAAACGCGTTTGAAAAATTGCTGCGCAAATACCGTGCAAGATAAAAAGTTGCAATGACTGCCATTGTATTCTCTAGGGTCTCTGCTAAAAAAACATATATAATGTTTGGGGGTTCTATCTAATTTTATAGCAAAGAAATGATGATTTTTGACATGTAGGAGCGAAGTGTCAGAAATGGCCTGGATGTGAAGTGGTTAACACCTGCTGATTTTGTACGTTTGCCCACTGACAAATAAATGACCAGTCTATAATTTTAATAGTAGGTTTATTTTAACAGTGAGAGACAGAATAACAACTAAAAAAATCCAGAAAAACGCAGTTCAAAAAAGTTTTAAATTGATTTGCATTTTACTCAGTGAAATAAGTATTTGACCCCTTTGCAAAACATGACATAGTACTCAGTGGCAAAACCCTTGTTGGCAATCACAGAGGTCAGACGTTTCTTGTAGTTGGCCACCAGGTTTGCACACATCTCAGGAGGGATTTTGTCCCAGTCCTCTTTGCAGATCCTCTCCAAGTCATTAAGGTTTCAAGGCTGACGTTGGTAACTTGAACCTTAAGCTCCCTCCACATATTTTCTATGGAATTAAGGTCTGGAGACTGGCTAGGCCACTCCATGACCTTTATGTGCTTCTTCTTGAGCCACTTCTTTGTTGCCTTATCCACGTGTGTTTTGGGTCAATGTCATGCTGGAATACCCATCCATGACCCATTTTCATGCCCTGGCTGAGGAAAGGAGGTTCTCACCCAAGATTTGACAGTACATGGCCTGTCCATCGACCCTTTGATGCAGTGAAGTTGTTTAGTCCCCTTAGCAGAAAACCACCCCCATTGCACAATGTTACCACATCCATGATTGATGGTGGGGATGGTGTTTTGGGGGTCATAGGCAGAATTCCTCCTCCTCTAAACACGGCGAGTTGAGTTGATGCCAAAGAGTTTCAATTTTGGTCTTATCTGACCACAACACTTTTACCCAGTTCTCCTCTGAATCATTCAGATGTTAACTAGCAAACTTCAGACAGGCCTGTACATGTGCTTTCTTGAGCAGGGGGACATTGTGGGCGCTGCAGGATTTCAGTCCTTCATGGCGTAGTGTGTTACCAATTTTTTTCTTGGTGACTATGGTCCCAGCTGCCTTGAGATCATTGACAAGATTCTTCCATGTAGTTCTGGGCTGATTCCTCACTGTTCTCATGATCATTGAAACTCCACGAGGTGAGATCTTGCATGGAGCCCTAGACTGAGGGAGATTGACAGTTATTTTGTGTTTCTTCCATTTGCGAATAATCACACCAACTGTTGTCACCCTCTCACCAAGCTGCTTGGCGATGGTCTTGTAGCCCATTCCAGCCTTGTGTAGGTCTAAATCTTGTCCCCGACATCCTTGGACAGCTCTTTGGTCTTGGCCATGGTGGAGAGACTGGAATCTGATTGATTGAATGCTTCTGTGGACAGGTCATTTATACAGGTAACAAGCTGAGATTAGGAGCACTCCCTTTAAGAGAGTGCTCCTAATCTCAGCTCGTTACCTGTATAGAAGACACCTGGGAGCCAGAAATCTTGCTGATTGATAGGGGATCAAAAACTTATTTCACTCATTAAAACGCAAATCAATTTACAACTTTTTTGAAATGCCTTTTTCTGGATATTTTTGTTTTTATTCTGTCTCTCACTGTTAAAATAAACCTACCATTAAAATTATAGACTGATCTTTTCTTTGGCTGTGGGCAAATGTACAAAATTAGCAAGGGGTCAAATACTTTTTCCCTCACTGTATATACTGTAGATACACACTAGTATGGAAATAATACAAGCTTTTTATACAGAAGCAGGAAATGTATGTGAACCCCTTGGAATTAACTGTTTTTCTGCAGTAAGTTGCTATAATATGTGATCTAATCCTCATCTAAGTCACAGCAATAGACAAACACAATGTGCTGAAGCTGATAACATACAAACAATTATAATGTCACGATCAGGGGTCAGGCTCAAAGACCAGTTGCTATAGCAGAAGCAGAACTACCACCGACCAGCAGGATAGATACACAGGCAGTCACCTGAAGTGTGGAGTCTAAGTACTAACCAATGTTCACCAGAGCTCCTGATGGTGAAGACAGATAGCGGATAAGCAGGTAACCAGAAGCGTAGTCAGTAAACATCAGTTGGACAGTTGGACAAATTGTCTATAAATAGAGACAGTTTAGTACTGCGGCTACTCTTCCTAGAAGTGGGTGCCCAGCCAGGATGGCTCCCAAGGGACAATACAGGTAACAATTCCCATTTATATGTCTGAGTCTACCATATGTAAGCCTTTGAAGAGGCAGGGTGTCCATGGCAGAACACCACAGAGGAAGCTGCTGCTCCCCAAAAAAAGCATTGCTGCGTGCCTGAAGTTTTCCAAATAGCACCTTGACAAATTGCAACGCTACTGGGAAAATGTTTTATGGGCTAATGAAACAAGATCTGGGTATCGTGCAAAAAGGGCACAGCTTACTAACATCAAAACATCATCTCAACTATGAAGTATGTGGAGGGAACATCATGATTTGGGCTTATGTTCCTACCTCACAGGGTTCACATACTTTTTCTAGCTACTGTAAGAAAAGAATAATTGTACATACATCCAGTGTACAAAGAGGACTATCAGCAAAAAGGCCCAACAAGAGTCCTGGTAGAATTGTGCTCATATACATAGGTATACAGTATCTCACAAAAGTGAGTACACCCCTCACATTTTTGTAAATATTTTATTATATCTTTTCATGTGACAACACTGAAGAAATGACACTTTGCTACAATGTAAAGCAGTGAGTGTACAGCTTGTATAACAGTGTACATTTGCTGTCCCCTCAAAATAACTAAACACACAGCCATTAATGTCAAAACCGCTGGCAACAAAAGTGAGTACACCCCTAAGTGAAAATGTCCAAATTGAGCCCAATTCACCATTTTCCCTTCCCGGTGTCATGTGACTCGTTAGTGTTACAAGGTCTCAGGTGTGAATGGAGAGCAGGTGTGGTAAATTTGGTGTTTTTGCTCTCACTCTCTCATACTGGTCACTGGAAGTTCAACATGGCACCTCATAGCAAGGAACTCTCTAAGGATCTCAAAAAAAGAATTGTTGCTCTACATAAAGATGGCCTAGGCCATAAGAAGATTGCCAATATCTTGAAACTGAGCTGCAGCATGGTGGCCAAAACTATTCAGCGGTTTAACAGGACAGGTTCCTCTAAGAACAGGCATCGCTATGGTCGACCAAAGGAGTTGAGTGCACGTGCTCAGCGTCATATCCAGAGGTTGTCTTTGGGAAATAATCGTATGAGTGCTGCCAGCATTGCTGCAGAGGTTGAAGGGGTGGGGTGGGGGGGTCATCCTGTCAGTGCTCAGACCATACGCCGCACACTGCATCAAATTGGTCTGCATGGCTGTCATCCCAGAAGGAGGCCTCTTCTAAAGATGATGCACAAGAAAGCCTGCAAACAGTTTGCTGAAGACAAGCAGACTAAGGACATGGATTACTGGAACCATGTCCTGTGGTCTGATGAGACCAAGATTAAATTATTTGGTTCAGATAGTGTCAAGCGTGTGTAGTGGCAACCAGGTGAGGAGTGAAAAGACAAGTGTGTCTTGCCTACAGTCAAGCATGGTGGTGGGAGTGTCATGGTCTGGGGCTGCATGAGTGCTGCCAACACTGGGGAGCTACAGTTCACTGAGGGAACCATGAATGGCAACATGTACTGTGACATACTGAAGCAGAGCATGATCCCCTCCCTTCAGAGACTGTGTCGCAGGGCAGTATTCCAACATGATAACGACCCCAAACACACCTCCAAGATGACCACTGCCTTGCTAAAGAAGCTGAGGGTAAAGGTGATGGACTGGCCAAGCATGTCTCCAGACCTAAACCCTATTGAGCGTCTGTGGGGCATCTTCAAACGGAAGGTGGATGAGCGCAAGGTCTCTAACATCCACCAGCTCCGTGATGTCCTCATGGAGGAGTGGAAGAGGACTCCAGTGGCAACCTGTAAAGCTCTGGTGAACTCCATGCCCAAGTGGGTTAAGACAGTGCTGGGAAATAATGGTGGTCACACAAAACATTGATACTTTGGGCCCAATTTGGACATTTTCACTTAGAGGTGTACTCATTTTTGTTGCCAGCGGTTTAGACATTTATGGCTGTGTGCTGAGTTATTTTAAGGGGACAGCAAATTTACACTGTTATACAAGCTGTATACTCATTACTTTACGTTGTAGCAAAGTGTGATTTCTTCAGTGTTGTCACATGAAAAGATATAATAAAATATTTACATAAATGTGAGGGGTGTACTCACTTTTGTGAGATATTTTACATAGTTATCAATAAAGATACTGCAAGATGAATGTTGCAGCGAAGACCAGTTGCAGGGGCCCTTGAGGATGATCACGATGCGGCATTCATTTTGGTGTCAGAAACCCAGGGACAAGATCTGTGGTGATGAGCTTACCCTCCCAGCCATTGTCCAACCTGCCAGGAACGCAGCTTTTTACCAGCAGAAACCTTGGTGTGGCCCATCTGCTCTGCGCTTAGTCCCTAGTAGCATCTAATCTGTCATGCAACTGGCCCTAACTACTAGAAGTGGATATTGGATTTTAACCTGGATTTAGCCTAAGCTGGTTATTGAGCCCTGAGCTAAAACTAGCATTAGAACCCCTGACCAGAAGGGACAGAGTTAACTAGACCAACAGGAGCTGCATATAAACTTGACTGCAATAAACAGGTTCACCTACTAACATACAGCATGGTGACCACTACACATACACTGTGTCACAGACCAAAGTATCTGGTATTGTGCATGTAAGATAACAATAAGGGAACAGATATACTTCCATGTGCAATGGTAAATTGTATCTTATCTGAGTAAGGTGTGAGTAACAGAGTCAGAAATACCCTTATCCTTTAGGACCTGGGTTTCAACAGCCCCACCATTAAGCCAGTGACTGAGAAGCAGGATGGAACATGGGGCCTTGGGCCAGTAAGTCTGGTCTGTTTAGAAGAGGCCAAGGTGTTTATGAAAGAAGTCTGAGTATGTCTGTGTACCATCTGTGATCCCTGGACAATAAGGGAGTTGTAAACCCCATGTAACGGTACTACTACAGTGAGCCCACAGGCGAGCAGGTGACATGGGATCCCCAGGGCTTGGAGTCTAATGCCCCGTACACACGGTCGGACTTTGTTCGGACATTCCGACAACAAAATCCTAGGATTTTTTCCGACGGATGTTGGCTCAAACTTGTCTTGCATACACACGGTCACACAAAGTTGTCGGAAAATCCGATCGTTCTGAACGCGGTGACGTAAAACACGTACGTCGGGACTATAAACGGGACAGTGGCCAATAGCTTTCATCTCTTTATTTATTCTGAGCATGCGTGGCACTTTGTCCGTCGGATTTGTGTACACACGGTCAGAATTTCCGACAACACGCTCCGATCAGACATTTTCCATCGGAAAATCCGACCGTGTGTACGGGGCATAAGGGCCAGTCGGTAATCTGCCAGGGACTCCCTCACAAGGGTTTGGGCTTAGCTGCGTGCTGACCCCAGGTAACAACGCCCGGGTTCACCCTGCTTGCTAGGGGAGTACCACAAGACACTGTCATAAACGGATGGATGGATGGATGAAGCAAAGCAGAGCCGGATAGCAAGCCAAGGTCAGGGCAGGCATTTTGACCTAAGAGTTGGCATGTGGTACCTTAGGGAAGCAAATTTTCCTGAGGAAAGAGGATTCTGGCTTGGTCTGTGTCAAGATTAGACCCAGGTACTCCAGGCGATGTGAGTAAAAACCTTCTTAGGGGTGAGAAAGTCCTAATAAAATGCACAATCTGTGCATGTATGGGGAAAAGTCTTTTTTGACTTAACCTGTCTCTTAGTGCCCATAGGGGCTTGTTTCAGTTACAGAGAGTCAGGTGCTGTTAGGCATAGACTAATGCACAGCACATCAATGTGTCCACAGTAGAAAATATTTGGTGTGAAGCCTTAGCATTTACCCCATAAAATGCAGGGAAAGTAAAAATCTCCACTACAATATCAGGGCCCTTAATACTTTTCACCATAATATCCTCAAGTAAAGATGGTTCCACCTCTGATTCCTGAGCGAGGTTAGGGAGAATAGCAGATGTGTAGCAATTTGGGTCAGAAGAAATCGAAGGTCCTAGAAGCATCAAAAGTTTTCCAAAGAATTCAGACACAGACAGAGAAATCTGCTTTTGTGAGACAGGCCACCTGGTGCAAGCCTGAGAGGAAGCTAGAGTCATTTGAGGGAAGCAGGGTCATAATAGGACTTTTCTCTAGGAAGAGTTATCACCTTGAGCGGTGTTTTGTGTTTTCTGTAGGCCATCTGCAGAACTCATGTTTTTCTTTTGTCCCAGCTCTTTTTGCATCTGTGATCCGCCATTGCTAAGTGAAAGGATACTCAGTAGGAAACAGAGTGCAGAATGGAGTTTTAAGTGTCCATATACAGGAGCTGCTATAAGCCATGACCATGTTCCTGTGGCTCTGTAGAATATGGAAGCAGGAGTGCAGCAATGTGTGTTTTCAGCAGAAATGGTGTAATCCAGGAAGTATGATACAGCTGCCACATCCTCCTGGGACTTCGAAATGAATGGGGGAATCACTCCTATTGTGTTCTGCCAGTGTGGAGCCTTCCCCACTGGCAGAATACAATGATCAGTGCTGCTGGCTATAGCCGGTGGCACTGGCCATTCGGTAAAAACCTGACAGGCTGGATGAACACATCAATCGATAGATTGACTTGTGTACAACCACCTAGCTCATACATGGATCGAAATTCATTTAGTTCCTGCTGAACCACCTGAATTTCGATCCATGTATTTCCAGCATAAGTCTACGTAGGAGTAAAAAAAATGCCAATTTAGATTACTTACATTTAGAAGCATTAGAGACAAAACAGCAGGGGGGACCACAATAAAGTGAATAACTCCCAAATCTTCTGTCTAAAAAGAATAGTGTGCTAAACACTGGACACTGAATTATTAAAACCCAGGAACCAGTGTCAGGAAAACCCTAGTTAGACTTACCGGTAACGGTATTTCTACGAGTCTTTCAGGACAGCACCTGGAGAGAGCGCAGCTCCACCCACTTTCCCAGGAAACACTGCAGTCAGTTTCTTTAAAGACCGGACACTTCCACCATGGCCTCAGTTGTTCATAGAGTACCTCCAGCCATGCTGAAATTAGATAAGCAGAACACAGCAATAACACATCTTACAACCTCAAAACTTAGGGCGGGTCATCGGCGCTGTCCTGAAAGACTCGTAGAAATACCGTTACCGGTAAGTCTAACTAGGGTTTTCTCCCTTCGTCTTTCAGGACAGCACCTGGAGATGATAAAAGAGTACTTACTCTAGGGTGGGACCACCGCCTGCAGGACCTTCCTGCCAAACGACTGTTCCGCTGCTGATAGCAAGTCCAACCTGTAGTGGCGGGTGAAGGTGGAGAAACTTGTCCACGTGGCCGCTTTACAGATCCGACCCGGGGAAGCCCCTGCCCTCTCCGCCCAGGACGTTGCTACTGCCCTTGTTGAATGGGCTACTACCCCCTTAGGGGGCTCTGCTCCTGAAGCTTTATAAGCTTCGCTGATGGCCATTCTGAGCCATCTACCTATGGTGCTTTTGGATGCTCTATACCCCTTCCGTGGACCAGAGAAGAGAACAAAGAGCGAATCTGATCTTCTAAAATCTTTCGTTATCTCTATATAATGTAATAAACACCTTCTCACGTCCAGGGAATGGAAAGACCTCTCCTTAGCACTGGACGGGTTAGGACAAAAGGTAGGGAGAATTATCTCTTGTTCCCTATGAAATGCTGATGCCACCTTTGGCAAGAAACCCGGGTCAGTTTTTAGCACTACCCGGTCTGGAAAAATATAACAAAAGGGTTCTCTTATGGAAAGAGCTTGTAACTCGCTTACTCTCCTAGCTGAAGTTACTGCTACTAACAGGACTATTTTTAACGACCATAGCCTGATTGACGCTTCCTCTGGAGGTTCAAACGGCCCTTTGATTAGACCCCGCAGAACCACAGACAGGTCCCATCTAGGAAAAAACTTAAAAGGTATTGGCCTAGCTCTGGCCAATGCCTTGAAAAACCTAACAATAAGCGGCTCCCTTGATAACTGCCTCTCAAGAAAAACCGATAATGCAGCTACCTGCACTTTTAGGGTGCTAGCTGCCAACCCCATCTCCATTCCCTCATGGAGAAACTCTAGCACTGAAGCGATTTCCTGTGGCGAAAGTATCCTAATCGCACACCAGCTATTAAATCGTTTCCACGTTTTGAAGTAGATGGCCCTGGTAACCTCTTTACGACTGTTCAGCAGGGTAGAGACCAGTTTATCTGAAAGGCCCTTATTTTTTAACATCTGCTCCTCAGTAACCAACCTGTCAACCTGAGATGCTGGGTATTTGGGTGATGAAGGGGGCCCTGCGTTAGGAGGTCCTTCCGAAGCGGAAGCTCCCAATAAGGTTCCACCGCCATCCCCTGTATTGTTGCGAACCAAGCCCGTTTGGGCCAGAAAGGAGCCACCAGAATCATCGTCGTGTTCTCTTTCTGTAGCTTTCTTAAGACCAAGGGGATCATCTGAAAGGGGGGAAAGGCGTAGCACAACTGGAATTTCCATGGCTGCGCTAATGCATCCAATCCCTCTGCCTGATCCTGCCTGTTCAGTGAGAAGAAGGCCTCTGTTTTTGCATTCTTTTGGGATGCGAAAAGATCTATTTGGGGCATTCCCCATCTTTCTGTTAGTTGTTGAAAAGTCTCTACATTTAGACTCCATTCTGCTTCCAGTACTCTTTCTCTGCTCAGAAAGTCTGCCATAAGGTTTAAATCTCCCTTCAGATGTATCGCTGTTATGGAGTTTAGCCTGTCTTCTGCCCAGGCTAGAATCTGGAGTGCCAAGGATAGCAGAGCCCTGCTCCTTGTTCCTCCCTGCCTTGATATATAGGCCACCGCTGTGGCATTGTCCGATAGGACCTGAACATGATGGCCCCGGACTGTTCTTTCGAAGGCCCATAGACCCAAGAGAATAGCCCTCAGCTCTCTCCAATTGGAGGACTTTCTGGCTTCCCAGTCTGTCCAACTCCCCTGAGCCATCTGCTCGTCCAGGTGGGCGCCCCAACCCCAGGAACTTGCGTCTGTTGTTAATCTTTTCTGCAAAGGAAAACTCCAGAGCAGACCCCTGTTCAGGTTTGAGTGATTTCTCCACCACCAAAGCTTCCTCTGAACCCGCGCAGGTATCCTTATTAATTTTTCTAGGGACTCTCCATAGGACCAACTCGTTAAAATTGTCTGCTGGAGCTCCCTTCCGTGTAGACGTGCCCACTGCACCGCTGGAATAGTCGCAGTGAGTAGCCCTAAGACCGACATAGCTGCTCTTATGGAGATTGGCATATTTGTCTGCGTCTTCTTCACTGCCTCCTGAAGCTTCTCCCTCTTCCCTTCGGGGAGAAAAATCTTCTCCTGGATGGAATCTATCGTGTAACCCAAGAATAGTATGGTCTGAGATGGAATCAAGTTTGATTTCTCCTCGTTGATTATCCATCCTAGACCTACCAGGTGTCTCATTGTCTTTTCCAGATCTCTCACTAACAGGTCCCTTGTTTTGGCAAAAATTAGTAGATCGTCCAGATAGGGCAGGACTGATACCCCCTCTACTCTGAGTGGGGCCAAGGCCTCCGCCAGGACTTTTGTAAAAATCCTCGGAGAAGATGACAGCCCGAAAGGGAGAGCTCTGAACTGGAGATGAAGGGTAGATTCCCCCAGTTTTATCGCAAACCTTAGGTGTTTCTGAGATGTTGACGCTACTGGTACATGCAAGTATGCATCTCTCAGGTCTATGGAAGCCATAAAACATCCCGGGGTCAGGAGATTCTTTACTGAGAATATTGTGTCCATCCTGAACTTCTTGTACCTGATAGTCTTGTTTAGAATCTTCAGGTTCAGGATGAGCCTGAATTTTCCCGACGGTTTCTTCACAAGAAATATGTGTGAATAGCACCCCTGTTCTAATTCCCCAGGGGGTACGTTCACTATCACCTTTTGTAGCATCAAGTCCTTCAGGATAGCTGTCATTGCTAGTGACTTTTCTGAGTCTCGGGGAGCCTGGGTTATGTAAAAACGCACAGGAGGAGGTTGAGAAAATTCCAGCCTGTAACCCTCCAAGATGGTCCTGAGGATAAACTGGCTGCTTGTTATAGTCTTCCACTGTAAAAAGAAGGTCTGTAACCTTGCTCCCACAGTTGGCTGACCGTCACTGGGTTTTTGGGCTTGTGGTTGGGGGGCGAAAAAGTACTCCTGACTTACCCCTCCCTCTTTGAGACTTCCAAGGCCTTTTGTAGCCTGCCTCTTTGGTATCTGGGGTCTTTCGAAAAGCACGAAAATTTCTGTTGCCTTGCGGAAGTACCTTCTTCTTTATAGGGAAAGCCTTCTTTTTGTCAGCTGTTCTGTCAAGAATAGCTTCCAGCCCAGGGCCAAACACTAGATCACCTTCAAAGGGTAGACCGCATAATTTTGTCTTTGAAGCAGTATCCCCTGTCCATGTTTTGACCCATAACGCCCTGCGAGCTGAGTTTATCAGAGCTGTGGATCTGGCTGACATCCTGATTGACTCCGCTGAGGCATCTGCTATATACCCTACCGCCTTTGATAACACCGGTAGCGTATCTAGCAGATCCTTGCGAGGCGTCCCTGCCTCAATGTGGATCTTCAGCTGCTCCAGCCAGTGTTCCAGATTTCTGGCTACCACAGTTGAGGCCATGGCAGGCTTCAAATTTGCTAAAGAAGAATCCCATGCCTTCCTTAATAGGGAGTCTGCCTTTTTGTCCATGGTATCTTTAAGGATACCCATGTCCTCAAAGGCCAGGTCAGTATTCCTAGATACCTGGGAAAAGGCTGCGTCTAGTCTTGGCTTTTTATTCCAAATATGCGAGCTATCCTCATCAAACGGAAACCTTCGCTTGAGGGATTTAGAAAAGAAGGGGGCTCTCTCTGGATCCTTCCACTCCCTTTTAATGGTCTCTGATAGGAATTTATGTACAGGAAAAACCCTGTGTTTTTCCTCCCCGAGGCCTTGGAACATCTTATCATGTAGGGATAGCTGAGCCTTATCCTCTGTGATGTTAAGGGTAGTATGAATTGTTCTTAGTAAATCATCTACCTCCTCAAGGGATAACTTGTACCTAGAAGAAGGAGAAGAAGCTTCATTTACTTCTTCTGCTTCCTCCTCCGAATTTAGTAAAATGTTACTTTCCTCCTCCTCTGAGTCGCTGCCCCCTCTGGATGCTGAAACAGAGGATTGAGAATGTGGCACCACACTGCTATGCGCCGTTGGACGCCTATCTAGGTAGGACCTGAAAGACTCAAAGGTGTCTGCCAGTTCCTTCCTGAAAGAGCTTAGCAATTCGCTTTGTTGAGCTGCAGGACTAGCAGGAGCTGTCTCCTCCTTAACTATGTCCGTAATGCAAGATCTGCATAATACTTTGGGCCAGGAATCCCTCAGTAACCCCTTGCAAGAGGGACACTTCCTTTTAACAATAGGGGAGACATGCTTGGTCTTTTCCTTAGCCTTCTGCAATATCCCAAGGGAAAAAAGACAATAGCTGAACCATATTTCACAAACAACAGTTTACATGCTGTATAAGGAACACAGAAAAAAACACCACCAAGGAAGTTAACCCTTTAACACCTATGATCTGTTCCACAGCCGGTGAATCACCCCACAGATCCACCTTAAAACATAATTAATCACTTATCCCTCCTTTAGTACTCAGGACCAAGTGATCTGCAGGCTCCCCACCTTTTTTTTTTTTTTTTTTTTTTTAGGGAAGGGATAATAACTAAACATTATGAATGCCCATAGAGTAAAAGACAGAGACCAGTATCCCTGCTTACCTGAGCCTGGCTGATTGTTGTGGCTCCTGCTCCTGCCACCGCCGCCTGATCGTCCTCCATTATTGACAGGACACACAGCGGCGTTTGTGCTCTTTTATTTGATTTTCCCGGGCCGCTCACCGCTGTGAGGGCCGGAAATGAAATCAGCCATAGAGACCGCCCCCCCCTCCTGCGTTCCAGCGGCCGGAACCGGAAGCCGCGTCGCGCCGCTCGAGGCCCCGCCCCCGGTCGGAAATGACACGCTTGCCATCCGAACCCGGAAGGCGTGCGGCCCGTGGAATAGACGCCGCTCTACTCCACAGCCCTGCCACCGGTCTGTAGGAGCGGGACCCTCGCAGCCTGGCTCTCGCCGAGCATGAAGAGGAGGAGGCACCGGAGAATCCCCCACACGTCAGGGAGGATGCTGGGCTGTCTTTGGAAAAGAAGAAAAACGATCCGGTATGCCCTAACCTTCACCACCTGGAGAAAGCGCAGCACACCCCTGGTTCCCTGCAGCGCTTCCACCATGGCGGAGGAAACACTACAACTGAGGCCATGGTGGAAGTGTCCGGTCTTTAAAGAAACTGACTGCAGTGTTTCCTGGGAAAGTGGGTGGAGCTGCGCTCTCTCCAGGTGCTGTCCTGAAAGACGAAGGGAGAAAACCCTGTTTTACCTAATGATGGACAAAGAGAACCACAGAAATAGCCTGGACCTGAATAGCACCTTTTGGCTAACTACATACATTGCATTTCAGGCCAAGGTGAGCACTTAACACAGGATCTAGTGCCTGAAGCAAACATTACAGACTGCCAAGGTGACCGCCCAAAAAAGTATCCAGTGCCTGAAGCAAACATTACAGGCTGGTCCCCATAGTGGGGTCTGGGTACAGTCCTCAAGGTATACACAGAGGGTCACCAATCTGGAAACTGATAAACAACCCAGGGGAATAAGAAGTTAGATCTTGACAGAAGCTTTAGAGAAAAAAAAATAAATTTAAAAGAAAAATACTTTACCAGAGGATAACAGGTTCATCAACTAAGCACGCTAGCAAAAAACTGGAGTTGCATGGATTAGGCGGTGTTATATGCGTGTGCAGTAAGGGTGGTCCTAGCAAGTTTTGCCAATGTCCAGGCACCTGAATGTATGTAAAACATATGTCAAGGGCGCTCAGAATGTCAGGACCAGGCAGATAGTGTCTTTATTGGATGGATGAAGTGGTCTTCAAACACTTAGGGCTGCACTCAAAGAGGGAAGCAATCTCTAATAGAAAACAAATATAAGAAAAAAAGGCGCCTCTAAGTGCAGAATTAAAACTTTTAATATCCCCAAACAAGATTAAAAACGCTTACAGAATCAAGGATAAGAAGAGGCATAACATGTATGAAGCAGGTGATCCGGCATCAGGAGGTCCCAGTGTATCACAGCTTTCCAGGGATAATGATATGCAGCAGCAGAAGGTTCCAGGATAACCAGCAGGTGAACACCCCAGGCTCTGGGAACACTGGTGAAGCAATCGCGGCATCTGAATCAGCGTGGAGCATGAATCCCGGAAATGACGTCAGCGGGAGGTGACAACAACCAGCATGGACCGCAAACAGGAAATATGTCATCAAAATGGGACGCGTTTCGGAACTACTGATTGGTTGCTTCTTCGAGCCAATGACAACAGGTTTGTAGAAGCTGAGCTTCTTATAGTCTATGGGTGGAGCTGTGGGTGGGGCTATGGGCGGTGATAAGGGAAGAAAAACAATGCTGCAGCATCCCAGGAAGTAGTGTGATCCATGGGCATAAAACTGCACAGTAAACATAAAGACAGAGTGGGATGCAGCCCGCACATGAAAAACGGCAAGACAAATACAGCAAGACATTACAAAAGTATATATAAGGAAAGGAACTTAACCTCAATGAAAAAATTCAAAAATGGAACAAAACGGTCAAACCGTACATTGCTCCTCAATAGCAGATGCCACTAAAAATTAATCATTTAAAAGACGATCACTGGATCAATATATGGGGATAACAAACAGAATAAAGTACATAGGTATACATGTGTGTGCATGCATGCGCGCACAAGAAACAACCACAGACACACAAAAACGCACGATGCAAAAAAAGCATAGATGCAAAAAATCGCATAGATGCAAAAACAAAAAAAGCATAGATGCAAAAAAACGCATAGATGGAAAAAAATGCATAGATGCAAAAACAAAACAAAAAACGCATAGATGCCAAAAAACGCACACAAACGTCCATTGGATGAATCATTATGCGCACACGCATGCACACATCCTATAGGAAAAAACTAATACAATTGGCCAATGGAGGACATACCTAAGGGGAATATGGGCACTGTACCACGAGCATACATATGAAAATGAGGATGTAATGGTGAATGAAGTTCTAAAGTATGCACTGATTTCAAAATCCTCATTTAACCCTCCAGGGGCCAAAACATTCAAAGAGAAAATCCAATACATCTCTCTGTGGCAAAGCTTTCGGAAACGCTCAGCTGGGGGGAGGGCTCTAGGCATCGCCTCAATAACCAAAACCATTAGACCATCAGTGGATTTGTTATGGTATTCGTGCCTAGGGACACTATGAGTGTCTAATCCATCAGTAATGAAACGGCGATGTTCGCCAAATCGCTTACGTAATGGTCTGATAGTACGCCCAGCATAAAAAAGTCCGCATGGGCATGTCAAACAATAGACTACATGGTCAGAAAAGCATGTGTGAAAGCCCTTGAAAGGGTATGTTTTATCTTTCACACAAAAATCCTTCTGGCCATGTTTAACAAACCGACAGGTCTTATATTGCGGCTTGCGGCATTGATACATGCCCGAGAGGGCTAGAAAAGTTGGAAAGGAATAACCTGGGGGTAATGGCTTACCTTTAAGTTTACTAGGTGCCACCTTACTTTTAATATTAGGGGCCTTTCTATAGGCAAATTTGGGCCTTTTGGATAGGGCAGGAAGAAGGTGCTCGTCCTGAAGCAGCAAAGGCCAATGCTTCCGCACGATACCCTCCATCTGTCTGTCCGGATCACCAGCTTCATACATCCATGTTATGCCTCTTCTTATCCTTGATTCTGTAAGTGTTTTTAATCTTGTTTGGGGATATTAAAAGTTTTAATTCTGCACTTAGAGGCGCCTTTTTTTTCTTTTATTTGTTTTCTATTAGAGATTGCTTCCCTCTGAGTGCAGCCCTAAGTGTTTGAAGACCACTTCATCCATCCAATAAAGACACTATCTGTCTGGTCCTGACATTCTGAGCGCCCTTGACATACGTTTTATCTGGATTTTTGTTTGAAGCAACTTTATAGGCTGCTGCACTGAATATATGGACTATCCTCTAGCAGACTGTGTCATATACCCAGTTTTATACCAAGATTGAACCCATCCCCTCCCCCACACCTTACCCTGCTGTGAGTCTATCACATTTTTTTGTCCTGTTTGTCTGTCGCCAGTTTACATCCTTATGGATCTTTTGCAGGAGATTGACTCACTGAAACATTCTAGAGTCAAAGAACTCCTTGCTATTTTTCCTAATAATTTTTTTAAACCACTCCCTCTATTTAATCATATACAATATGGTGATTTATGTCACCTGTTTCAGAGATTGGAGAAACTGATCACCTCTGCTAATCAGCAGTGGTGGGATGAATTCTTTCTTCATAAATATCTATCTGCTCACATTACCCCCAGAGGTTTGTGGATTCTAAAAACTTGTTCCTTTTTGGCTCCTACACAACAGAAAGAATGGTGTTCAATCTCTGAATTTTGTACCAATAAATGGATGCAAATCATTGTAACACAGAGACGTATTAAATATGAGCAACTAGTACATCAGATACAGATACTTTTTTCCCAAATCTCCAAATTGACTTCCCATTTACCCACAAATTGGTTGTCCACCATCACCAAAAAAATTAATAGGAGAGAAGACCTTCTCACAAAAAATAAATTGGGAAAATTCCATAGAGATTTGGGGGACTATAGTAAAAATAGAATTTTTTCATGGAAACGCACATCTGATATCCTATCCCTTATGGACATTAACCCTCGCGCTACCCTAGCCACACACCGGCCGATAGCAATGGCACGTGGGAGAGCGCCCCCTATGCCCCCAAAGCAGGAGAGATAATATATAGGAGAGATAATACAATGGCCCTACCACCTTCAACACCTGCCATTTCACCTACACCTGTTGTAGATTTACAGCTTAGGGATAAACTAGTGGCCCCTTCAGTCCCAATTTCTCAGGCACATAGTGGCCCCCTTTCTCCTCCTGTATCCACTCATTTGGCACCCCCCCCATCCTTCTCTATTTGTATTGATGAAACTAGCACCAATATATCAATGCCCATTATCCCTATGGACCAAACATCATCCACCCTGCCTATCTCCTTTGGTCCAAACTGTCTCCTTTGGTCCAAACACAGGAACTGCGAGGGCCCAGTTCTCTGACCCCACTGCGGTCTCTTTTTTAGTACTAGACCTCCCCTGGACCAAACCTCTAAAAAGAAAACACGAAGTAGCGGCTGCCGGGGCAGAGGAGGTAGATCCAAGTCCAGACCCCAGAAAAAAAGAGAGCACTATAAAAATCTTTAATCTCTCCACCCACTCTCTGACTAGTGATGAAATCTCACTACTCAGTCGGGGTCTTAATTTTGCTCCTTCCACTCAGCTCAATACCTTCCTTTTATTTAGGGATGTGAATAAGTTTATACGTCGCCTTACCCTAAAAAGTTTCTTCAATATACAGTCCACTAAACATAACAACGACCACTCTATGGACAATTCCATCCCTGCTGATTCTCCCCGTAATGACATCATGACTCATGATGACCATGTTTGCTTGGCTCTTCTAGAAGAACTTTATTCCCATAATACTGAATCTAGTAGTGAGTACCCTACCTCTGTTCCCCCCTTTGAGGACAATGATCAAATATTGTATACTCGGTACCTCATGACCTCCCCACCCATTCAGAACACAAAAAAAAAGACCTGTATCTGTTTTTTACCCTACTCAGTCTAAGGGCTCCTGCATTGATGCCTTTTATCGTATCGTATATGCAGAGATTCAGGATATGTGCAACTCAGCCAAAAGTAAAAACAAGATGGTTCATAATCTTACATATTCTGAAAAGAAAGCTCTCGATGCCCTTGGCAACAATTTTGATTTAGTTATTAAATCTGCGGATAAAGGTGGGGGAATAGTTGTACAAAATAGAGCCGATTATGTCGCAGAGGCGACTAGACTCCTGTCAGATACCAACACATACATCAAGTTAAAGACTGACCCATTGCCCCAGTTTACTTTAGAGGCCACGTCACTGGTTAAGGATGCACTTAACCAGCACTATTATTACTTAGCAGGAAGCTTCTTTTTTGGTTAAGGCTGTTCATTATACCCCGTACTTTTACCACCTGCCTAAGGTGCATAAAAATTTAGTCAATCCTCCCAGACGACTGATTGTTGCAGGCATGGGAAGCATAACAAGTGGTTTTTCACAATATGTGGACCAGTTCCTTCAGCCACTTGCCCAATCCCTACAGTCATATATTAGAGATTGCACCCACCTGTTAGAACTTCTCTCCCCATATTCTTGGGAACCCACCTATTTGTGGGTTTCCCTTGATGTTCAATCACTGTATACCTCTATACCGCACGATGTGGGACTATGTGCCATACAATCCTTTTTGTGTAAGGACCCCATGCTGAATCCCAGGCAAGCCTCCTTTACTGTAGAGGCTACTGCCTTCTGTCTCACCCATAACTATTTTAATTTTGACAATGAGTTTTTCCTACAGGGGACAGCTATGGGGACAAACTTTGCATCTTCATATGCGAACCTTACCATGGGGTATTGGGAATCGTCTCATATTTGACATAACAACCCCTTCTCTTCCCACATCATTTTTTATGGCAGGTATATAGATGATGTGATCATCATTTGGGATGGTAATGCATCTACAGTTTCTGATTTTGTTGCACATTGCAACAATAATAATATGGGTTTGCATTTTACCTCTGTCATGGATGAGGAAAAGTTGGCCTTCCTTGACTTGGAACTATTCTTCGCTGGAAAGGTGATCCATGCTAGGAATTTTACTAACCAATAGCGGGAAACTCTTTTCTTCATTATAAAAGCTGCCACCACCCCCAATGGCTTAATAACAAACCTAAAAGCCAATACTGTAGGCTCAAAAAGAACTGTACTAGAAGCAGTGACTATGACATCCAGAGTAAGATCTTGGAAGATAAATTTCTTGACAAAGAATTTCCAGCTGATATTGTGCAAACAGCTTACTCTCACTACAGAGATGCAACCACATCCTCTCACCCATGCTGACAACAATAAAGATGATCTGCGATTTATTACCCAATTTCACTCTCGTTACAGACAGATGGAGGGTATCGTGCGGAAGCATTGGCCTTTGCTGCTTCAGGACGAGCACATTCTTCCTGTCCTATCTAATAAGCCCAAATTTGCCTATAGAAAGGCCCCTAATATTAAAAGTAAGGAGGCACCTAGTAAACTTAAAGGTAAGCCATTACTCCCAGGTTATTCCCTTCCAACTTTTCTAGCCATCTCGGCATGTATCAAAAGCTGCTATGTAAGACCTGTCGGTTTGTTAAACATGGCCAGAAGGATTTTTGTGTGAAAGGTAAAACATACCCTATCAAGGGCTTTCACACATGCTCTTCTGACCATGTAGTCTATTGTTTGACATGCCCATGCAGACTTTTTTATGTTGGGCGTACTATCAGACCATTACGTAAGCGATTTGGCGAACATCGCCGTTTCATTACTGATGGATTAGACCAGTGTTTCTCAACTCCAGTCCTCAAGGCGCCCCAACAGGTAATGTTTTCAGGATTTCCATTATTTTGCACAGGTGATTTGATCAGTTTCACTGCCTTAGTAAATACCACAGCTGTTTCATCTGAGGGAAATCCTGAAAACATGACCTGTTGGGGCGCCTTGAGGACTGGAGCTGAGAAACACTGGATTAGACACTCATAGGGGTTGATTTACTAAACCTGAAGAGTGCAAAATCTGGTGCAGCTCTGCATAGAAACCAATCAGCTTCCAGGTTTTATTGCCAAAGCTTAATTGAACAAGCTGAAGTTGAAAGCTGATTGCCTACTATGCACAGCTGCACCATATTCTGAGTGCTCCAGTTTTAGTAAATTAACCCCATAGTGTCCCTAGGCACTATCTCGAATACCATAACAAATCCACTGATGGTCTAATGGTTTGGGTTATTGAGGCGATGCCTAGAGACCTCCCCCCAGCTGAGCGTTTCCGAAAGCTTTGTCACAGAGAGAGATGCATTGGATTTTCTCTTTGAATGTTTTGGCCCCTGGAGGGTTAAATGAGGATTTTGAGATCAGTGCCATAATTTAGAACTTCATTCACCATTACATCCTCATCTTCATATGTATGTTCATTATACAGTGCCCATATTCCCCTTAGGTGTGTCCTCCATTGGCCAATTGTATTAGTTTTTTCCTATAGGATGTGTGCATGTGTGTGTGCATGCGTGTGCGCATAATGATTCATTTAATGGACGTTTTTTTTTTTTTTTTTTTCTTGCATCCATGCATTTTTTGGCATTTATGCGTTTTTTGTTTTGTTTTTGCATCTATGCATTTTTTTTCCATCTATGAGTTTTTTTGCATCTATGCGTTTTTAGTTTTGTTTTTGCATCTATGCATTTTTTTTTTCCATCTATGCGGTTTTTTGCATCTATGCGTTTTTTTGTTGTTTTTTTGCGTCTGTGGTTGTTTCTTGTGTCTGCGCATGCATGCACACGCATGTATACCTATGTACTTTATTCTGTTTGTTATCCCCATATATTGATCCAGTGATCGTCTTTTAAACGATTAATTTTTAGTGGCATCTGCTATTGAGGAGCAATGTACGGTTTGACCGTTTTGTTCCATTTTAGATACATTTTTTCATTGATTTTAAGTTCCTTTCCTTATATATACTTTTGTAATGTCTTGCTGTATTTGTCTTGCCGTTTTTCAAGTGCGGGCTGCATCCCGCTCTGTCTTTATGTTTACTGTGCAGTTCTATGCCCATGGATCACACTACTTCCTGGGATGCTGCAGCATTGTTTTTCTTCCCTTATCACCGCCCATAGCCCCACCCACAGCTCCACCCATAGACTATAAGAAGCTCAACTTCTACAAACCTGTTATCATTGGCTTGAAGAAGGAACCAATCAGTAGTTCCGAAACACGTCCCATTTTGATGACATATTTCCTGTTTGCGGTCCATGCTGGTTGTTGTCCCCTCCCGCTGACATCATTTCCGGGATTCATGCTCCACGCTGACTCGATTGCTTCACCACTGTTCCCAGAGCCTGGGGTGTTCACCTGCTGGTTATCCTGGGACCTTCTGCTGCTGCATATCATTATCCCTGGAAAGCTGTGATACACTGGGACCTCCTGATGCCGGATCACCTGCTTCATACATCCATGTTATGCCTCTTATCCTTGATTCTGTAAGTGTTTTTAATCTTGTTGGGGATATTAAAAGTTTTAATTCTGCACTTAGAGGCGCCTTTTTTTTTTCTTTTTTTTCTTTTATTAGTCACCAGAATGTAGCCTGCATAAAACTCATGGTCCATGAGTACAAGTCCTGTGTGATTTAGATAAATAGCACAGTTACCCTTTAATTTTTTAATTACAATAATGTAAGCAGGGTTAGACAATGCAACCTGCCAATCCCAAAGGGTGGCTGAGAGGACCCTCAGGCACTATGACACATTGACAAGGTTGTAGTTGATACCTCTGAACTTCTCCTATGTATCTTGCTGAGGGGAATTTGTAGTTTTGATGAGTAAAGGAAGTTATCACTCTATATTACTTGCTGGGCTTCTCTTTTGGTTCTGCAATGACCACTCTTTACAAAGCAGTATGAACTATATTTATTTTATTTATTTATTTCAGGTACTTATATAGCGCCGTCAATTTACGCAGCGCTTTACATATACATTGTACATTCACATCAGTCCCTACCCTCAAGGAGCTTACAATCTAAGGTCCCTAACTCACATTCATACATACTAGGGACAATTTTAGACAGGATCCAATTAACCTACCAGCATGTCTTTGGAGTGTGGGAGGAAACCGGAGTACCCGGAGGAAACCCACGCAGGCACAGGGAGAACATGCAAACTCCATGCAGGTAGTGTCGTGGTTGGGATTTGAACCAGCGACCCTTCTGACTGCTAGGTGAAAGTGCTACCCACTACACCAGTGTGCCACCCGTATAACTATATCTAACTGTATTTAAATACCTTATGTTAAATGAATGTCATATTATTGGAACACATAGGCAGAATTGCCTATGAAATGCTAATGTAAAACTGCTGTACTGGCCCTTGAGATACACACAATATTACAATTATTGCCAACTTGAAATACATATGTTTTTGGAATGTAACAATAAAGCTGCCAGCGCCTTAACATTATACATTGCAGTGACACCTTATCCTCCCTAATATTACTAATATAATAAAAAACACACAGCAATCTGTTTCCAGTTAAACTGCATGCAAATGATTGGAGCCACAATGAGTTATGTACTACAATGTCCAATACATAGAATGGGCATCATATGCGATCAGTTAAAATAGCTAAAAGAAAATAAGGGTTTGTTTTTAGTTATCTTCTTTCTATTTGCACTCAATGCTGGTATGTTCTGACAAAAGCACTGGAAATACCATAATATAGGTTTATAGAATTAGTTTTCTTTGAAAAGCAACATGTCCTTTTTGCTGGGGGATTATACATTTGCAGGCTGCCGAAAAGCAACAGAAAAAACTTCTAAAATGAGGTGGTTCATGTTAAACAGTATGTGGCGAGACATAATTGCACGTCTGTGTATTTTATTTTCTGAAACACTTGTGTTTGTCTCAAAATGACACCCATAAAGATTATATTCGTGTTTTAAATATAACTTGAACGGCAAGATTTTGTTGTGTTTATTTCCTGTGTGAGGAACTACCTATAATTTATAAGCAAGTCAAGTTTCCCTGGTGGGTGCTAGAGAGACATCTGTATGGATTTATTTTATATACAGAACTAGGTCTTAGCCTCTGCATTTTATGTTCTACATGAACCCTTTAACTCTAGGCACTTGTTCCAAAGACCAGTACTATATGTCATCTGCAACACTTGTCCTGACTTTCTCAAGAAAACAACGTATGTATAATAAACTGGATTTCTGATATACATGCTGTGTAAATGTTTTCCATGCATCAAGCTCTGGCCAAGACAGGGTGGGCCCGATTTCAATACAAAATGTGTGATATTTATTCATTATGTATCAAAGATAGATACGTTATTACCATGGTATGTAAAAGTAAATTTCAAACAAAACACAAAATGTAGTAAGTCTGTGAAAGATCTTATTTATCCAAGTCACGGTACATTTATAACCTTGACATCCTAAAAACCCTATAAACATATGTAGAAAAATACATATACATACATAAACTGAGGAAAAAAATAGTTTTTTTATATATATTTTTGGGGGATATTTATTATAGCAAAAAGTAAAAAATAATGCGTTTTTTTTCAAAATTGTCGCTCTGTTTTTGTTTATAGCGCAAAAAATAAAAACCGCAGAGGCGATCAAATACCATCAAAAGAAAGCTCTATTTGTGAGAAAAAAAGATGTCAATTTTGTTTGGGTACAACCTTGCACGACCGCGCAACTGTCAGTTAAAGCGACACAGTGCCGAATCACAAAAAGTGCTCTGGTCAGGAAGGGGGGAAATTCTTCCGGGGCTGAAGTGGTTAAAGCAGGGTTAGGTTATAGAAAAATATCCCAGGCTTTGAATATCTCACGGCGCACTGTTCAATTCATCATCCCTAAATACGCTACGCTAAACCGAGGCATTCATATCATTAGGACTTAGGCTTGATGGTGATACAGATTTTAAAGCAAATGCTTTTTAAAGTGGATAAAATGTGAGTGTATTTTATTAAACTGTGGTTTTAAATAAAGCATTTCAAAACTTATTGCAGCTCTCCTTTGTCTTCCCACATACGAGTTATCCACTCGGGATTGACTACATGCATTGGAATTAGCTGCAGATGGAGTGATTCTCTTCCCAGTTTGGTGAATTTATTAAATTTTTTGTGTGGCAGGAATAAGGTTATCATTTAACTTTTAGATTGATATATCAGTCACATTTTACTTGTATATATTTTTACTTATATATTTTTTTTTCACCATTTTTGTATAGTGCGTTTTCTGTGGCGCATAGGTAGAATTGGTGATTTGTTCCTTATAGGTCACTTTTTCTTATTTTTAAAGGAATAGAAAATAAAAAAATAGGATAGAAAATAATAGAAAAGAATAGAATAGAAATTAAAAAAATAGAAAAGAATTACAGTACATTTTTGAATGCTGGCACTTCTTTTGTTTACATTCTTCTGTCAGCAGGGAACCCCACTGACAGCAGATGAGTCATGGTTGTTAAGGATGTACTGGCATGGTGGCTGCCCACTCCTTAACTACAGTAATTACTGGTTGTTAAGGATGCTGGCGTGCGCCGGCATTAGAATAATGTTAGCTTTTACCACTAAAATGCCACATCACTTCATAAAAATAGCTCATGCGGTATTTCAGAAGGGTTTTTTCAGTGAAATGTAAATATATTTTTGAAAAACACTAAGAGGTATATTACCTCGGCTCTTAACCACTTGCTGACCGGCTCATGCCGATAGACGTCGGCAAAGTGGCACAGGTGCGCAAAACAACGTACCCGTAGGTCGCTGCGTCATCTGCGGCTAGCGGGCGCATGCCCCCAGGTCCCGCAGACTCAGTGTCCAGCGGTGGCCCGTGAACGTGGCACAGAGAGGCTGAACGGGGAGATGCCTATGTAAACAAGGCAGTTCCGTGTTCTGCCTAGCAACATGACCAGTGATCGGGAACAATGATGTCTGTCATATTCTAGTGAGCCCATCCCCCTACACTTAGAACATGCTGAGGGAACACAGTTAACCCCTTGTTTGCCCCCTTGTGTTTAACCCCCTTCCCCGCCAGTGACATTTACACAATAATCAGTGCATTTTTATAGCAATGATCTCTGTATAAATGCCAATGGTCCCAAAATAGTGTCAAAAGTGTCCGATCTGTCCGCCGCAATGTCGCAGTCACGATAAAAATTGCCGATCGCTGCCATTAATAATAATAATTAAAAAAAAATATTAATAAACATGCCATAAATCTATCCCCTATTTTGTAGATGCGATAACTTTTGCGCAAACCAATCAATATATGCTTATTGGGATTTTTTTTTTTTTTTTTTACTAAAAATATGTAGAAGAATACATATTGGCCAAAACTGTGGAAGAAATTAGTTTTTATATATATTTTTGGGGGATATTTATTATAGCAAAAAGTAAAAAATATTGCTTTTTATTCAAAATTGTCGCTCGTTTTTTTTTTTTGTTTATAGCGCAAAAAATGCTTAGATTGGTCACAGGTTCAATCACATGTTACAGGAGATTCTGTGATTTGCCCTGTACACCATGTAATCACTACATCACAATAGTAAATAATGGATCATGAATGGGTGACATTCATGACAATTATTTACATTATCAGCATTTGATTGCTGTGATTGGTTAAACTGGTTAAAATTATGTACAATCTCGAGACACCCCATTCTAAAATGTGGGGCGCATGCCTGGAAGGATGCCATATGACCCAGCCCCCTGGCTGTCATTTTACTATGGGCCGTCTGGGAAATGGTTAAAATTATACACGAGGCACCCCATTCTAAAAAAAAAAAAAAAAAAAAAAATTAAACTAACAGTTTTTTTATAACGCACAGACATCCCCATATACACATAGGACACCCAATGTTAGAGGTGATTTATTCTTCCAAATCAAATACACCTTTGCATACTGGTACTGACTAGGATTCCAGTGTTTCTCTTCTCCCTCACTCACCTAATGTGACCCCAGTGCTGATGGAGAGGGGCAGGGAAAAGCCAAACAAGGATGCTATGCAGGTGCTTAACATCCTCCTTATTAGCCAATGACATCATTAGTTGTTAGGGCACCAGTGGCTGGAAGGTTGTAATGGTGCAAAATGAAAACCTGTGCTTTGTGTAACCTGGGCTTGATCAAATTCTATAAAATTTTTGGGCAATTGTTCGGCCTTTTGCCAAGGCACCCCTGAAGAGACCTCAAGGCAACCCAGGGTACCTGGGCACCCTGGTTGAAAAAGGCTGAGGTACAATAACCCCATGATCTTTCTTGGAGCCCTTGTAAGCACACCGGTCTTAAAGCCCCATTCCAGCAATTCCGGAGAAGTAAGCAGGTTGCAGAGGCAGGTGGAAATCAGCCTAAAATGGACCTTAAAGTGATCACAAAGTCTTGTTTCTTTTCTATAAAAATACCAAACATGTTATACTTATCTGCTCTGTTGCAGTGGATTTGCACAGAGCAGCCCAGATCCTCCTCTTGTCAGGTGTCTCTTCTATGCTTCTGGCCCCTCCCTCCTGTTGAGGGCCCCCCAGCAAACAGTTTGTTATGGGGTCACCCAAGCCTAGCCGCAGCTCGGTGTGTCCATTCAGACACGGAGCTGCGGTTCGGCCCCACCCCTTCTCTTTCCTGATTGGCTAACTGACTTTGATTGACAGTGGCAGGAGCCAATGGCATCTCAGCCAATCAGGAGGGAGAGTCCCGGAAAGCTAAGACACTCGTGGACATCGCTGGACATAGATGGGCCTCAGGTAAGTATAAGGGGGGCTGAGAGGGGCTGCTGCACACAGAAGACTTTTTATGTTAATGCATAGAATGCATTAAGACAAACCTTCTGACTTTACAACCCCTTTAACAGTATCTGAGCACCACAAACAGAAAGCACTACTTAATTGATTTTTAATAAAGCAAACTACCCCATCTATTTATGCTCCTGGGACAAACATACCTTGCTGTCACCTGTTGGTTAATTGGCTTTTGAGATGTTGGCTCAGTCCACATGTGAGTATGAGATCTCTTTGTGTAAGGTCCCCCATATCTACTGTATGGCATTTATCTTTACGTTATATATTTCTGATTGATATTTTTATTCTGTAGATACACTGCATTTACACTTCTGAAGAAGCGAGCAGTGACTCCCGAAAAGTGTAGAGTTTTTTGATGCATGTGTATCACTGTACATCAATAATTCCAAATTATATATATATATATATATATATATATATATATATATATATATATGTGACCGCCTGGTATGCTGTGTCTATCACTGCCAAGTGGTTTGGCACCTCTGTTTATGCATCTCACATACGATGAATGTTATGCAATTTTAATACATTTATAAACTATGTTTACTTTGTATACTCTCATTAACCTTTGTGTATTTATTTTGGGGATGGAGGTGTGACACTGGCAACACCAGACCATTTTCTCTTTGTATATATATATATATATATATATATATATATATATATATATATATATATATATATATATATATATATATATTTATTGTCTCCATGCTTTATTTTGTTGAGAAGTCACTTTGAAAAATATCTCCCTAGCATTTCTAGCTGTGGCCATCCTGAGTTTTTACTTCTTAAAAAAACAATTTTCCCCTAGCTTATTCATGCAGGCAGAAGGGTGTGCCTAACTGAGAAATCCACTCCTCCAGATGCACTCATGAATACTCCTGGGATGTATGACATCATTTTGGCCTAGGCCAGAATTTAGGAAGCAACTAAAGTAAAAAAAAAAAAAAGTTAAAAATAACTAAATATAATATACCTTACTATATATTTACTAATGCTAGCAGCATAAGGATTGAAAATCATTAACAATGTTTTTGAGAGTTTAGCCTCTCTTAAGCCATCATACTTGCTAAACCTCATCTATATGAAAAACATTTTTTAATTTCATCTGGCTTTTTCAGTTAAGCACACCCTCCTGCGTGCTTGAATGAGCTAAGGGCAAATGGATTCCAAAAATTAAAAACTCATGATGGCTGCAGCTCTAGAAATGCAAGGGAGGTGTTTTTTATTGCATGTCTCTTCTGCAATAAAAAGTTTTGCTTAGTTTTTACACTTAGTTCCACCTCAATGATGACCTGGAACTCTAGCTACATGCTCTTTGATGAACTGTTGGCCCTCAAATTTTAGTGCACAAGATTTGTAAGAGCAATAAAGGGACAAATGTCAAACCTTGCTAAATTATTATGCTTTAAATCATTACTACACATGCTGTGTATTAAAAAAAAAGTGTTTACCGATTTTGATTGTGTGGGTGACACATCGCCATAGTTACAATCGCTGGGTTCTGTAGTGTTGCAAAATGCCTGAAGCTGTGCTTCTATGTTTGCCAGCTGTGTAAGTTCTTCTGGTTCTGGAGTGTAGCCTTCACCAGGCAACATCCAAAGGGAAATATCCGTCTACAAATGAATGTATTTTATGTGAATAAAAAATGAGACAAAGAACTATAATGATAAGGATAATTTGATATATTGCAATTGTTTTATATTTGATCAACAACTGATAATTAAAATTATGATGACATCGAAGGTTCTGACGTTGGTCAATAGAAATCTTGCAATGTTAATCTGAACTGTCCAGACACTGCAATCACAAAAATCATCAAAGCACACTTGCATAGTGTATTAGGTTAGAACTGTTATTAATAATAGAGTTACACAGTTACATAGTAGATGAGGTTGACCCCACTACCCACCCCTGACCATTCTGAGTACTCCCCATTTATCACCACCCTCTGAACTCGCCCTTGTAGCCAGTTTTCAATCCATGTACTCACCCTATGGTCCATGCCAACGGACCTTATTTTGTACAGTAGACGTTTATGGGGAACTGTGTCAAACGCTTTTGCAAAATCCAGATACACCTCGTCTATGGGCCTTCCTTTATCTAGCTGGCAACTCACCTCCTCATAGAAGGTTAGTAGATTGGTCTGGCAAGAACGATTCTTCATGAACCCATGCCGATTACTGCTAATGATACCGTTCCCATTACTAAAATCTTGTATATAGTCCCTTATCATCCCCTCCAAGAGTTTACATACTATTGATGTAAGGCTAACTGGTCTGTAATTCCCAGGGATGTATTTTGGGCCCTTTTTAAATATTGGTGCTACATTGGCTTTTCTCCAATCAGCTGGTACCATTCCAGTCAGTAGACTGTCTGTAAAATTAGGAACAACGGTCTGGCAATCACCTGATTGAGTTCCCTAAGTACATTCGGATGCAAGCCATCTGGTCCCGGTGATTTATTAATGTTAAGTTTCTGAAGTCTAATTTTAATTCTGTCCTCTGTTAACCATGGAGGTGCTTCCTGTCATGTGTCATGAGGATAAACATTGCAGTTTTGGTTACTGAAGCCCCCCGATTCCCTCATGAAGAACGAGGAGAAGAATAAATTTAATACCTTCGCCATCTCCCCATCCTTTGTAACCAGATGTCCTTCCTCATTCTTTATGGGGCCAATGTGGTCCATCCTCCCTTTTTTACTGTTTACATACTTAAAGAATTTGTTGGGGTTTTTTTGCTCTCCTCCACTATGTGTCTTTCATGTTCTATCTTAGCCATCCTTATTGCACCCTTACATTTCTTGCTGCATTCTTTATAAAGTCTGAATGCTGATGATGATCCCTCAACCTTGTATTTTTTGAAGGCCTTCTCCTTTGCTTTTATATGCATTTTTACATTGGAGTTAAGCCATCCAGGACTTTTGTTCGCTCTTTTAAATGTATTACCCAATGGGATGCATTGGCTAATGCCCTTATTTAATATGCTCTTAAAGCAAACCCATCTCTCCTCTGTGTTCTTTGTTCCTAATATTTTATCCCAATTTATGCCTTTTAGCAAGGTTTGTAGTTTAGGGAAGTTGGCTCTTTTGAAATTCAGTGTCTTTGTATTTCCTTTATGTTTCCTATTTGTGTGATTTATACTGAAACCTCCAGGAACCCAAACCCCTCCTTACTACACCAGCTCTTCAGCCACTTGTTTACTTCCCTAATCTCCCTCTGCCTTTCTGGTGTGGCTCGATGTACCGATAGTATTCCTGAGAATACTACCTTGGAGGTCCTTTTCCTCAATTTAGCTCATAAGTCCCTAAAATCGTTCTTTAGGACACTCCATCTGCCTCTGACTTTGTCATTGGTGCCAACGTGCACCATGACAGCTGGGTCTTCCCCAGCCCCTCCCAGTAATCTGTCCACCAGATCCGTGATATTCCGTACCCAAGCGCCCGGTAGACAACATACTGTTCGGCACTTCAGGTCTTTGTTACAGATTGCCCTCTCTGTCCTTCTAAGAATTGAGTCCCCTACCACCAGAATCTGTCTTTCCTTTCCCTTCGCTTCCCCCCCACTCTTACTGGAGGAGTTCTTCCCCTGGCAGCTAGGAGAGTCCATCAGCTCCAGCAGTGCTGGTCCCTGACTGGTTTCACCAATGTCACTCAATGGAGCATACTTATTGGGATGCTCCAGCCCTGGATCGGCCTCCCTGGCACTTCCCCCTCTACCCGTCCTGACTGTCACCCATCTACTCTTTGCTAGTGCCTGCACCTCTTTGTCTCCACCCGCCTCTGTGCTGGCCCCTGTCGGGACCTCCTGTGTACGTTCCTGGCTCTCCTTTAGTATGGAGGGACTTCTCAGTGCTGACAGTTGCTTCCCCAGATTCAGAACCTGGGCTTCCAGGAAAACAATGTGCTTACATTTTGCACAGCAGTATTCGCCCTCGATCGGATGATCAAGGAACGCATACATGCCGCAAGATGTACAAAGAGTCGCGAACATTTGGAATTTAAGTGATGCCCTTTATTGGCTAATACAATTGTAAAAAAGAGAAGTTTCCTTCCTTAGGCATTATATTATTGTATAATGACTGAGGAAGGAATCTGACTTTTTTTGAAACCTTGAATCTTTAATAACTTATGTTAGTCAATAGAGGGTATTACTTAAACTCCAAACTTTCCAAATCAATAGCTATAATTGTACAAAACTTCATTACTTAAAGTAGAAGTCCACCCTAAAACTAAAATTTGGATGTCTATAGATGCTTGGATTTTAGTTTTAGGGTGGACTTCTACTTTAATAAAAACTAAACATCAAATGTAAATACATGATCACTTTAGACCAGAACAATGTGCAGATTACCAGAGCTTGAGACTACAAATATTTACAGTTTGCAGGCTTAGACTAATCATAAACAAATATAATCCTTTGTAAAAATTGCTATGCTATCCTTAGTGCGATCATCAGAAAACTCATACTTACATGCACCTATCAACACCATCCTAGGTGTATCTGCAATGTAATGTCTGTGTGTCCCTGCAACAGGTTTTTAAATAATTTTTAGCCTAGTGGTTTGTAAACAACTTCAGTTACCTAGTAGAAAAGTTGATAGGTACATAATGCTATAGCAAGAAGGTGACTGTCCTTCAGCCTAGGTTTATGGCAACTACTGTACTGCCTAAGACATCCAGTGATATTGCCATTGTGGTCTTCAGGGAGGCATGGCACAATTTTGTTGGTTTTAGCTTGATTACTAAAAGGGCAGACATTTTAAGGGTGGCTGCACATGACTTGCTCTAAAGGAGAAAGCATACTTGTCAAAAGCGTTGTTTGCTATGACCATGGTAGACTTCTATTGATTATTACAAAGGGTTACATTTACAAAGGGGAGGACCAGACAGATGCATATTCTGCAGATGAGGTGAAATATCCGGGGGGTAAGGATTAGAACTTTGCTTATCTCTGGAACAAGAAAGAGGATACATGAGTCTTAATGTGTGCATGATCTCAAAATCAAGCCTTCTCCGTACTAAGGAGTCTACGAAATTATAGTGCACACTTTCCTAATTTCTCACCCCAACTACTCCATTGTTGCACTTTTCCTTCACCATTATCACATCAGCAATCTACCTCTACTAAAGACATGACATGGTCTAAAAAAATTGTGTATAAATAATTATAGCTAAAGAACTTGAAAAAACTTTCACTCACTGTGGCATCATCATCACTACAGCCATCTTGAATATCTGCCAGCAGCTGTTCCAAGCGTAGTTTTTCATCATCCATGAAAAGGACATGAGACCCTGCTTCTTTCACTAACTGTAATGAAAAGCAGTAATTTAGATTTCATTGTCTGGCCCGTGTGGTTTTCTTCCTCATTAGTGTCTGAATAAACAAATAAATAAATATATATAATATTCACCAAAGTTCAAGCTGAAGTCCAGGATCCAGGTGCTATTGCATAAGTTTGCCCATGTCCCCATTAACCGTAGACACTTACATTTACTTTTCGAATTTTAAGCTGTAGTGTGCAGAAACAGTATATTTTATTGCCTATGACATCATAGTAAGTCAGCCAATGAATTTGGAACTTGCTACAGTTGAGGAAAGTGAAAAAATAGCACTGGACCCATAGGGTTATCTCACTGTATTGCTATTTTAAAAGTAGTGATGTAAATGATCTGGTTCCCAGGCAGGCAGCTTCAAACAAACAAGAATGGAAATTGAAGTGCCACACCACTGCTAAGATGTCCAGATACAACTTTATTCTAATAAAAGTCATGGGGACAATACAAAACATAGCCAATGCATTTTGGGGGGCTCAAAAGTTACCCCCTCACCAAGGCTTTATTGACAACTATGTGAAAAAAGAAGCGAATTGAACATTTATTATTATCTCTTCCTGCAAACCCAGCTGCTGACATGGCCTGTGCTTGTAATCACACTGGAAAAATAACATTAAAAAGGTTCACATTCTAGTTTATTCACATTTCCAAGAAAGCCCAGATGAAGGAGGTGCTTTTGGACCCCGAAAAACGTTGGCTACTTATTGGATCCTCCACCTGACTTTTATTGGAATAAAGTTGTACTGTATCTGGACCTCTTAGCAGTTGTGTGACACCTCAGTTTCAATTTTTGTAATATACTTTCTATGGCCAGGCATTGGGAAAAGCAATTAGAAGAGAGGGGAAATCTTACAGTGGGAACACTAGTTTTTGTGACCCTGGTGATACCCCAGGATTCCCTCACTTTGGAGTGGTTTCCTCTCACTTTCTGTTTTGGCTATGGGACAGAAAGTGAAGGGAAATCTCTGCAATGGGACATAGATGGCAAAAAAAAAACCTGCCTTACCTTAGTCAAAATGAAAATAAAAAGTTTTGCCTTTAGTGACACTTTAAGTCATCCTGGCCTGGCCAATCAAGATGGCCATCATATTGCTGCAGCAGATGAGAGTATAATTCTGCTTTAATTGCTGATGCAAATTAAAAAAAAAAGAAAAAAAGTGCTGTTTTGCTGCAAGTGCACTAACATGGCTACAAGCACCTTATGCAATTTTCAAAAAGAGAACAAGCAATTGTATGCCATTTAACCCAAGTGTTAAACAAAATAAGCTTGGAAAAAATAAATCAGGAAATATAATGATAGAGCTGCTCTTCTAGGATTTATGATAGATAGGAAGTGCCAAAATTCATCACATGGAATTTCCTCTGTACATTTTTTCATTCAAGGAAAACCAAAAGTACAGGGAACAGTTCATTTTATATAGAGGACTCTGACCACATTATCACAGGATAAACTACAAGGATCATACTTTGTTAGCTGCATACAGTATTTGCATCAACAGATGGATGGAAGGGAGAATGATGAATGATAAAAACATTATGGGAGGGAGACATTACATACTTAGAGAAAACTCATGTTTTTATATATATACACACATATATATACACATTATATATATATATTATATATATATATATATATATATATATATATATATATATATATATATATATATATATATATATATATACACATATATATACATATACATATACACAGTACAGGGCCACTGAGTTCACATTTCCTCCAAACATTCTTTCTTTTTATCCAGCGTTAAGCAAAAAACCCTACTGTGACAAACACCAAATAATTATTTTGGCTCTATGATTAAACTAGATAAACTCCTGAATCAAATGTCACTATACCACAGTATTCACATGAGCTGACTCATCTCCCTGGCATGCATTACTATACCAAGTGGTAGTAAGAAAGACACCTATAAAATTGCTCTAGTACTAATTATCCTCTGGTGCCTTCTACCACATATTTGTCTGCACATTCTGAATTGCAGGCCTGAGTTGCAGCCCTGCAGAAATGAACAATGAGGAAGAATGCCGAACTCCTTTGCATGGGTAACATAGTTACATAGTTAATCTGGTTAAAAAAAGACACAAGTCCATCTAGTTCAACCAACACAGAAAAAAAAACACACACAAAAACGAATAGAAAACCTCCATATACACTATCCTATACCCACAATTGATTCAGAGGAAGGCAAACAACCCCAATAAAGCATGATTCAATTTGCTCCAGCGGGAGAATAAAATTCCTTTCTGATCCCCCAACAGGCAATCTGATATTCCCTGGATCAACTGTACCTATAAAATAGTAGTATCCAATTATCTGATGTGCATTTAGAAAAAAAACTGGCCTTTTTTTTAAAACAATCTGCTGAGCTGGCTAGAACCAGCTTTTGAGGGAGTATAATCCACCTTTTTACAGCTCTTACTGTGAAGAAGCCTTTCAGTATTTGGAGATGAAATTTATTTTTTCCAGATGTAAAGAGTGCCCCCTTGTCCTCTGTGATGACCTTTAGGTCAATAACTCTATACCAAGTTCACTATATGGGTCACTTATGTATTTATACATGTTGATCATATCCCTCCTTAATCTCCTCTTCTCAAGAGAATACATTCAGTTCAGCTAATCTTTCCATAGCTTTTCATAGCTGAGCTCCAGTTCCCCAAATTTATTTTGTCTCTCTCTCTGCAATCCATACCTCTCTTAATACAAGAAAGGACTTTGCTTGCGTTGGAAACTGCTGCTTGACATTGCTGTTATTAAGCTTATGATCTACCAGAACACCCAGATCCTTCTCCACTTATAATTCCCAAAGCTGTATGATGCATGCATATTTTTTTTTTTTTTTTAACAGAAGGAATGTTTATTGAGATATTCACTCAGTTACATGTTAGGCATTACAGAGATTACAATAATAGCAAGACATTGCAACATCACATGAGGGTCATGTGGCAGAGCCAAAGAACAAACAAAAAACTACTAGTGGGCATGTTACATCAAGAGTATAGCCCAGATGAGCTTGAGGACAGAGCGATATCCGAATTTAAGTTCACATAGACCTTGTCCTTCGATATGCTAAGTAGTACATGTTTCCCAACTTCAAGGTATTAAGTTAAGAAATCAAACAATACCTTCAATGGAAGAGGGTGGGGAGAGAAAAGTAAGGGTGGCGGAGGGGGGGGGGGGGGGGGGTTGACCGACACTGTCTGGTGGCACTGGGCTGGGGGGGGGGCAAAGGTTCCCCAGAACGGCAAGGAAGTAAATGAATGGGCAAGTGCCCCACTAAAAGCTATACCGTGAGATGTTTGGCCTCTGTCCATGCTGCCCAGATTTTATGAAATTTCTTGGGACAGTTACGGCCCATATAAGTCAATTTATAAAGGGGAAGGGCAGCATTCACCAGTTCCCTCCAAGTGGAGGTCCGGGGCGAGTCTGTCACCTTCCAGTGAAGCAGTATTGTTTTCCTGGCATAATATGCTACATAAAAGATAAACAGTTCTTTGTGCGTGTTTGTAGGTAAGTTATCTGTCATACCCAACAGCAGAACCAGGGGATCAAGCCCAACAGGTATCCCACTAATCGAGGATATGTCAGCAGCCACTGCCTGCCAAAACTCTTGGACCTGTGGGCAAAGCCACACCATATGTATGTAATTACCAACGTCTCTATTACATTTAGGACATTTATCGTCAGGGGCACGGAACATTAAAGCCAGCCTTTGGGGCGTGTAGTGCATCCTATGAAGAAATTTCAAACTGTATAAACTTATCCTCTGCAGAAATCATAAGAGGGATAAACTGATGTAGGCCCTCAGACCAGTCCTCCGCAGTCAACATCGGAAGGTCACGCTGCCAGGCCACGAATGCCCTATTAGCCCCAGAGCTCCCTGCGCATGCGAGTCTAAGGTATATGGAAGATAGCGTTCTATCCATTATAAGCAATGTAAGCAGTCTCTCCACCAAGTGAGGTTCAACCTTAATAGGATTGGGGAACTGTGCCCTAAGTGCATGTCTTAGCTGTAGGAACCTAAAATACATCCGGGGGAAGCCCAAATTTACCCTTCAGCCCTCCAAAGGTTAGCAGACGCCCCACGGGCATGACATCTTTTAGTGTTCTCACTCCATACCTGGCCCACACTTGCGGGTCAGGTACAGTCCGCAAATGGGGCATTAACGGGTTGCCCCATAGATATATATGTGGAGAGAATGTCTGCGGCTCCTCTAGGTGTTAAGAGACTTGTTGATGCATGCATATTTTTACCCTTAAGTGCATAACTTTATATTTTCCAACATTAAACCTCATTTGCCACACAATTGTCCAATTAATCAGTGCATTGAGGTCGGCTTGTAAGATGGAGACATTCTGTGAGGTCATTATTCCACTGCATAGCTTGGTGTCATCTGCAAAGACTGAAATGGCACTTTTAATCCCAGACCCTATATCATTTATAAATATATGAAAAGGCAAGGGTCCCAACCCTGAACCTTGGGGTACACCACTGATAACCTTAGACCATTCAGAGTATGAATGATTAACCACTACTCTCTGAATATGGTCTTTTTCTATCCATTTATAAAATAATTTTTCCAAGCCTGTAGACTTTACCTCACCCTCTGTCTAATAAGGTTTTGCTCACCTCCTCTTAAAAAAGGTTGACAACTTCTGTCTCTCATGAACCCATGCTGACTTTTGCTTAATTTTTTATTTATTTTTTCAGCAAAAACTCATCTATGTGGTCTTTTATAAACTCTCCAGTATCTTCCCAACTACAGAAGTTAAACTAACAGGTCTGTCTGTAGTTACTTGGTAAAGACTTTCATCCCTTTTTAAATGTTGGCCTTACACCAATTCAGTGGTACTATGCCAGTCATTAAAGAGTCCAAAAAAATTAGTAACAATGGCTTTGAAATGATATAGCTTAATTCATTAAGGATATTTGGGTGTACAACATCTGGTCCAGGTGCTTTATTGACCTATATTCTGTCTAAATATTTCTGGATATCAATTTTGACCCACAGTGGATCATTTGGGACTGTGTCAATATCATCCCCATTATGGACACGAGCTCCCCAATGATCCTCTGTATACACACCCTAGGCCTCCCTTATTTAACTGTGCCCCACACATCCATCACCCTACACCCTCTGGCAGTAGTCGCAATCTACACAATTTAGTCTCCATTCCTCTTCTTCCCAACTCCAGCCTCCCTCCCTCCTGCGCCCTCTGGAACGCCCGCTCTGTCTGCAACAAACTCACTGCTGTTCATGACCTCTTTGTCACTAATTCCTTTAATCTACTTGCTCTCACAGAAACCTGGCTCCACGAATGACTCCCCTTCTCCTGCTTCCCTATCCCAGGGTGGCCTTCACTGGACTCACTCCCCTAGGCCTAATGGACGCAAGGGAGGTGGAGTGGGATTCCTCTTATCCCCCCAGAGCACCTTCCAGGTTATTCACTCTCCTCCCTCTTTTTCCCTCTCATCATTCGAAGCCCACTGTATACATCTATTCTCTCCTACTTCCCTAAGAATTGCTGTGATCTACTGGCCCCCTGGACCATTATCGACTTTCCTTGATGAGTTTTCTGCCTGGCTACCCTACTTTCTCTCTTCGGAAATTCCCACAATCCTTCTCGGTGATTTCAACATCCCTGCTAATACAAACACTCCTGCTACTTCTAAACTTCTTAGTCTAACTTCTTAATTTGACCTGAAGCAACGGGTACAGGCTTCTACTCACTCTGATGGCAACACCCTTGGCCTTGTATTCTCCTACCTATGCACTCCATGCAACGTCTCAAACAATCCTTTTCCTCTCTCTGACCATCACCTTATTAGTTTCTCTCTCCCCCTGTGTTCCACCACCTTTCCCTCCAATCGCCTAACCATCACCCGTAGAAATTTTTGCAACTTCAACTCCTCTCTCCTCTATTCTGTTACTGACCACCTCTATGACAAAATCTCTCCCCTGTCCTGCCCCAACCAAGCCACGTCCATCTACAATAAATCCCTGTCCTCCACCCTGGACAAGCTCGCTCCCCTCACTACACGCAGAATCAGGCCTCGACCCCTACAACCCTGGCAAACAGATGACACTAAAATTCTCAAAAATTGTAGTCGCACTCTTGAGCGTCTGTGGCACAAGACTAAGTCTCTCAAAGACTTCAACCAATACAAATCTGCCCTCCAAAAATACTATTCTTTCCTCCACACTGCCAAGCAAACCTATTTTAAGGCTCTTATTAACACCTTCTCATCCAGTCCCCGTAAACTCTTCCCTACCTTCAAATCTCTACTTTGTCCTCCACCGCCTCCACCCACTGACTCACTCACTGCCCAGAAGATCGCTAATCACTTCAAAAACAAGATTGATACAATCCATGATGAAATATCCACTCTACAGGTATTTCCCCCAGCTAAGACCCCATGTCAACAGGTACAACTGACACTTCCCCTATTCAAATCTGCTACTACAGACGAAGTTGCTAAACTCCTTTCTATCGCCCACCTAACCACCTGTCCCCTGGATCCTATTCCCTCTCATATGCTACGGTCACCCTCTGACTACATCCTACACTCTCTAACCCACATCTTCAATCTCTCCCTCACCTCTGGCATCTTCCCCAATGCTCTAAAACATGCACTGGTCACCCCCATACTTAAAAAGCCGTCCTTGGACCCTACCAATCTTAACCTACCTTAACCTATCTCCTTGCTCCCCTTTTCCTCTAAACTCCTTGAATGCCTGGTTTACAACTGAGTGACCACCTCATTAAAAACAACCTTCTTGATCCCCTTCAATCTGGATTTCGCCCTCAACACTCCACAGAAACTGCTCTTTTAAAACTCACAAATGACCTACTAACTGCAAAATCCAACGGACACTATTCTGTACTCCTACTTCTGGATCTTTCAGCTGCCTTTGACACGGTTGACCACCCCCTCCTCCTCAAAAAACGTACTCCCTCGGTCTCCGTGACTGTGCTCTTCAGTGGCTCTCATCCTACCTATCCCAACGCACCTTCAGTGTCACTTACAATTCTACTTCCTCCACTCCTCTTCCCTTCTCTGTTGGGGTCCCCCCAAGGTTCTGTTCTTGGACCTCTTTTATTTTCAATCTACACCTCTTCCCTGGGTCAGCTGATAGCCTCTCACGGCTTTCAATATCATTTCTACGCTGACGACACACAAATCTATCTCTCCATCCCTCAACTCACTCCATCAGTCTCCACACGCATCACTAACTTACTAACCGACATATCTGTATGGATGTCACACCACTTCCTCAAACCCAACTTGTCCAAAACCGAGCTTATAATATTTCCTCCCCCATGTGCCTCTTCCCCTGACTTGTCTGTCAAGAGCAATAGCACAACCATCCACCCATCCCCACATGTCAGGGTGCTAGGTGTTATCCTGGATTCTGAACTCTCCTTTCGGCCCCACATCCAATCACTTTCCAAAGCTTGCCGCCTCAACCTCCGCAACATCTATAAACTACGTCCCTTTCTAACCAATGAAACCACAAAGCTCCTGATTCACTCCCTGGTTATCTCTCGCCTCGACTACTGCAACTTCCTCCTCATTGGCTTACCTTTAAATAGACTATCCCCCTTCAGTCCATCATGAATGCTGCTGCCAGACTCATCCACCTTACAAACCGCTCAGTATCCGCTACCCCTCTCTGCCAATCCCTCCATTGGCTGCCACTCGCCCAATGAATTAAATTCAAAATACTAACAATAAGTTACAAAGCCATCCACAACTCTGCCCCAGCTACATCACTAGCCTAGTCTCAAAATACCAACCTAATCGCCCTCTCTGTTCCTCCCAAGACCTCCTGCTCTCTAGCTCCCTCATCACCTCCTGCCATATCCGCCTCCAGGACTTCTCCCGAGCCTCGCTCATCCTCTGGAATTCCCTACCCCAATCTGTCAGACTGTCTCCAAATTTATCCACTTTTAGGCGATCCCTGAAAACTTTCCTCTTCAGAGAAGCCTATCCTGCTTCCATCTAACAACTGCACTATTTTCTCCATTAGCTCATCCCCACAGCTATTACCCTTTTGTATAACTTGACCCTCCCTCCTAGATTGTAAGCTCTAACGAGCAGGGCCCTCTGATTCCTCCTGTATTGAATTGTATTGTACTTGTACTGTCCTCCCTAATGTTGTAAAGCGCTGCGTAAACTGTTGGCGCTATATAAATCCTGTATAATAATAATAATACACAGAGCTAAAGAAGGGATTTAATAACTTTTCCTTCTCTTTGTCCCCAGTCACCCACTCAGATTATTTTGTAAAGGGCCTACATGCTCAGACCTGACCTTTTAACGATGACCATCAGTGACGTCAGCACGCTGCTTGGGGACACATCGTTCACCACCGCTGGAAAGGCAGCCTAATGTGGTAGGAGACACTGCGCTATCTCCGTTCTGGTTTGCTGATGCGACCTTGTTTGATGCTATACTGTTTTATTATGTTGTTGATGTAAGTGCAAGTCCTAAGAGGGTGCTGTTATGGATATTAATAAATCGTTTTTAATGAGATTACACTATGGAGTTTGTTTTCTTTTTTCTATAATTTGAAACTAGCTTATCACTGTGTGACCTGACCCTCTGGTGCAGCTTTCCTTGGGAGACTGGATACAGGGATATCAAAACAGTGTGGTTTTTCTGCCTATAATTCTGTTAGATTTGGTAAGAGTTTAACCATTTAACCACTGAGCACTTAAACCCCCTTCCTAACCAGACCAATTTTCAGCTTTCAATGCTCTCACATTTTGAATGACAATTACTCAGTCATGCAACACTGTACCCATATGAAATTTTTGTCTTTTTTTCACACAAATAGAGCTTTCTTTTGGTGGTATTTGATCACCTCTGGGTTTTTTTATTTTCTGTGCTATAAATGAAAAAAGACCGAAAATTTTGTAAAAAAATGCATTTTTCTTAATTTCTATTATAAAATTTTGCAAATAAGTAATTTTTCTTCATAAATTTGGGCCAAATTTTATACTGCTACATATCTTTGGTAAAAATAACCCAAATTAGTGGATATTATTTAGTCTGCGTGAAACTTATAGAGTCTACAAGCTATGGTGCCCATCACCGAAAATTGATCACATCTCATCACACCTGATGTACTCATTTCTTGAGACCCTAACAAGCCAGGAAAGTACAAATACCCACAAAATTACCCCTTTTTGGAAAGTAGACATTCCAACGTACTTAATAACAGGCATGGTTAGTTTTTTAAAGTTGTCATTTTTTCCCACAATCCTTTGCAAAATCATTATAACAGGTTATTTCTCTCACATGGCATGTACATTCCACAAATGACACCCCAAAATATATTCTGCTACTCCTCCTGAGTATGTATACCACATGTGTGAGACTTTTACACAGCCTGGCCACATACAGAGGCCCAACATTGAAGTAGCACATTCAGGCGTTCTAGGGGCATAAATTACACATCTAATCTCTCAACCACCTTTTACACTTTTGAAGGCCCTGGAGCACCAAGACAATGGAAACGCCCACAAAGTGACCCCATTTTGGAAAGCAGACACCTCAACGTATAATTTATGAGGCATAATGAGTCTTTTGAATGGTTCATTTTTTTTTCCAGAAGTTTTTGGAAAATGTGGAAAAAAAATCCTGTTTCACGGGGGGATTTTCTCAGGAAAGTGGCGTTCAAGGAGTCTGCTCATGGAATCAGAGCGAATATTTTCTGGTGGGCTTTCAGGGTACAAAAGTGCGGAGATTACTTGTTCCTGGTAGTGAAGATAGGATACGGGGGTCTCAGTAGATTTTTGGTAAATAACATAAGTGTTATACATGGCCAAACTGAAAAAATAAATTGACACTTTTTTATACCAATGACGGGATTTTCTTGTGGGAAGGTAGGGTTCAATCATCTGATCATTGAAGTCCACTCCCCCCCATAAACAAATTATAGTCATAGATACAAGCAGGTTTCTGAATTGGGCCGTCTCTTCTGGAGACTTCCACGTAGTTGTCATCATGGATTGTCGTGAGCATGTGGACGTTTCGTCTGTCCCTCCACTTGATAGCCAATAGCTCCTGGTTCTGCAAAGACGCTGTCTCCCCTCGTCATAGCCTTTCATTGACGAGTTTGTGTGGGAAGCCCTTTCTATTGGCTCTTACTGTACCACATGCTGGGGTGTTCCTCCGGTGAAGATTGCGGAAGAGGGGCAAGCTTGTATAAAAATTGTCCACATAAAGATGGTATCCCTTTCCAAGGAGTGGATAGACAAGCTCCCAGTCAACTCTTCCGCTGGCTCCAATATACTCTGGGCATTCAGGGGGATGCAGTTGGGAGTCCTTCCCTTCGTACACCAGGAAGGAGTAGATATAACCCGTTGCTCGGTCACAAAGTTTGTACACTTTAACCCCATATCGGGCTCTTTTGCTGGGGATAAGATGTTTGATGCCCAGCCAGCCTGAGACTTTTACAAGGGACTCATCCACTGAGAAATTCTGTTCGGGGGTATATAACTGGGAGAATTTTTCAGAGAAATGATTTAGGAGTGGCCGAATTTTAAATAATTTGTCAAAAGCTGGGTCATTTCGGGGAGGGCACTGGGTGTTGTCATTATAGTGGAGGAACCACATAATTATAAGGTATCTTGATCTTGGCATAATGGATGAGAAGAGTGGCATGTGGTGGATGGGGTTGGTAGACCAATAGGAGTACAATTCGTTTTTTTTGTGAGTCCCATATTAAAAGTTAGGCCTAAAAAAATGTTGAATTCCTCTACGGTACGTTCTCTCCACTCAAAGGGATGGGCGTAACTAGAACCAGGGTTGCTTACTATGTACTGCTGTGCATAGAGGTTGCCGGTTGGACGATAGTAAGTCTTCGGTGAAAATGAAATGAAAAAAATCAAGCATGGCAAAATCATCGGCGTTCACCTGGACACCTGGCTGGGCGGTGAAAGGGGGGATGTTTGCTGCTCTGGAATTAGGGGGAAGCCACAGTGGGTTTTGAAGGGCATATGGAAGGCTGGCATGGCCCCTATCCCTTTGGGGCTGAGATGACACTCACCTGGTGCTTGGCCTTTGTTGCATGTCTCTGCGCTCAAGGTTGATGGACCTGGGCTGCTAGTAGTGGGCTGCTAGTAGTAGGCTGCTGCTCCACGCCAGAACGCCTTCTTTTCACAAGCACACGTTCCTCTTCTGATGCTGTATCAGACCTACTGCTTGTCACGGGTTCATAGGCCGAATCCGAATCGGACTGAGACTCAGAGAGCTCCCCGCTGCTCTCATCGATCAATGGTAAAATATTTTTTTGCCATACTGGTGGCTGGGGAGGCTGCACTGCAGAGTACTGATGTGCACTACGGGGCACTGTAGTGGCACTAATGAGTTGCACTGACGGCACGGTAGTGGCACAGATGGGAACAGGTGGCACCATTTGGCACTGATTGTACTGTGTAGTGGCACTGATTGTACTGTGGTGGCACAAGCAGCACTGGTGGGCACAGGCAGCACTGATGTGGCACTGCAGAGGCGCAGATGAGCACTGATGAGCACGGGTGGCACTGATGGGCACAAGTGTGCACTGTAGTGGCACTGATTAGCACAAAGGTGGCACAGATGGAACTGATATGGCACTGATGTAGCACTGTTGGGCACTGATGTAGCACTGTTGGGCTCTGCTAAATATATTATGAACTCACAGTTTGTCACACGATCTTTCCTCTCACGCTGTATCGGTGTGAGGAGAGGAGAGCTTTGAACTTTCTTTGACCTGGGTTGTTTGTGATTTGTGATCGCTCCATCATTGGACGGAGCGATCACGTGGTAAAGGGCCGCTGTCATTGGACATTTACCGCGATCCGTGCTGCGCCGGGTCCCATGAACCCAGCGAGCACGGTTGTTCCCTTGTGCGCGCCCCAGGGGGTGCGCGGGAGCGAGACTCTGGGAGGACGTCAGTCTACGCCCTGCCAGAGTTATGGAGCCGTCATTCGGCTATAGTGCGGTGGGCAAGTGGTTAATCTAAAGGGGAATGTGAGTACCCCCCAGCTTTTTCATGTGTGGAGGTGTTGGTGACAGTCTAGCATCTTGCAAGCAGGAATTGAACTCTGTTCTGGACAGTCTCACGGATTTCATTTAACTGCAATATCGATTCATATATCTGATTGCACTGCGTGACAATTTTTCTAGTATTTTATTATACAATTAGAGTTTATAGCGCTGCCAGTATTTGTGTGTGTGTATATATATATATATATATATATATATACACACACACACACACACACACACACACACACACACACACACACACTTGAAGAATTTCTTTGGGTTTGTCTTACTCTCTTTTGCAATCTGTCGTTCAGTTTGAATTTTTGCAGCCTTGATTTCCTTTTTACATATTCTGTTGTAACATTAAAATGATGATAGTGTTACTTCATTTTTTAAATGTTTTAAAAATAGGATTTTTATAACAGCTTACCTGTAAAATCCTTTTTTTGGAGTACATCAGGGACACAGAGCCACAGTAATTATTGTATGGGTTATATGGCACCTTCAGGTGATTGACACTGGCAAACCCTAGACAGGAAGTTCAATTCCCCATATAACCCCTCCCCTTACCGTACCTCAGTTTTGTAGCAAAGCAATACATGTGTAACCAGAAAGAGGGGAGGGACCTCTGTGTCCCGCGATGTACTCCAAGAAAAGGATTTTACAGGTAAGCTGTTATAAAAATCCTATTTTCTTTATCGTACATCATGGCACACAGAGCCACAGTAATTACTCTATGGGATGTCCTAGAGCAATGCCACCTGAGGGGAGGGGACATAGAATCTGGTAAATGTATGGACTGAAGACCAGAATCTGGTAAATGCATGGACTGAAGACCAGGTTGCGGCTTTGCAGATTTGAGCCATGGAGGCTTGGTGATGCACTGCCCACGAAGCACTAACAGCCCTGGTGGAGTGCGTTTTCATTTGAAAAGGTGGAACCTTCCTCTTCAAGCCATAAGCTTGAATAATTACTTACCAAATCCATTTGGTAATAACGGATTTCGACGCTGCCTGTCCTTTCCTAGGACCATCAAGCAACACAAACAAAACATCTGTTTTCCGAATCTGAGCAGTTACCTTCAAATAGATTTTGACTGCTCTCACTACATCCAAAGAATGCAGTGACTTTTCTTCCTTAGAACAGGGTTCTGGAAAAAATGAAGGCAAAACAATATCCTGGCTTAGGTGAAAACCTGAAACCACCTTTGGCAGAAAACTAGGATGAGGACGCAATAGTACTCTATCCCTGTGAATGATTAAATATGGCTCTTTACAAGAAAGAGCTGCCAACTCTGATTCCCTTCTTGCAGAAGAAATGGCTACCAGAAAAACTAGCTTCCTTGTCAAAAGGAAAAGGTTCATGGGTAAATCCACGCAGCGGATGTAAGTACAATAAATTTTGAAAAATGAACTGCTGCCCCTACAGATACACTGTCACCTAGGTGAAATATACTAGAGTTAATCGAGAGAGAATGTAGGTGTGGCACTGTTCTAATTAAAAGGAATTTGATTTACACCTGTTATATTGATCCTGCTGTGTTGCACCCTCTGCAGTGTGCAAAGCATATATGAAATGTGTAAAAGAATCTAGGAAAAGTGATATTCAGATCACGGTCATTACCATATCACCAGGTAAACCCTTTTGGGTTATATATTATTTTTCATCTATTGTTAATAATTATTTTGTTCAGCACCCGCCAGAGGGGGGTAACACACCCCTTATTACAATCAACGGAACAAGGCCTCATTCAGTTTATTTTCCATTTCATCTTTATATTTATTTTTGTATCAATGTGTCACACATACACATAGGTTTTTTTATAGTATAGGCACCATGTTTATGCAGAGTGCGTAGCACATTAGCATATTAACAACGGAATTGCTGCTTCCTATCATTTATTTCTTGGTTCTCATCACCCTGACCCACAAATTTTTCCATAAAACATTTTTCCTGACTGGGTCCTATCCAGCGGAGGGTCAATGCTTCTGAATACTAACATCATTTTATAAGGCATCATACCCTGCAGAGAGTGTATACTGTATACTGAGATTGGGACTTTCTGCTAGGATATTTCTGTATACCCCTTTTTTTCCTTGCATTATCTTTGGTACCTGTTTTTGCAACTGCAGAGGGTGCAACACATAAGCAGGCATTATACGTTGCAGAGTGTGGACATACTGAAATTGGCATTTACTGCCAGATATATCCTTTTGCATATCCTTTTTTCTGTAATGCCAACAGAACTAAATTCCCAAAGGTTCAGGGGTGCTCTAACCGGTGGATTAAGCCGCGTTACCCCCTGTATAAAGCTTCGGACCAAAGAATGTGAAGCAAGCGGATGCTAAAACAATACCGATAAGGCCCTTGATAGTACTCAAGGCCAGTTTCATCTCTAGCCCCATTTGCAGAAAGGCAAGAATTCTACCTATGACATATTTCCTATGATGCCAACCCCTGGATTCACACCTTCCAGACTCTATAATAAATGACTCTGGAAGTTGGCTTCCTTGCATTAACCAAAGTAGATATCACTGAGCCTGAAAGCCCACGATTCTTCAGAATGTGGGTTTCAATAACCAAACCGTTAAATTTAGCGTTTGTAAAGTAGGATGGAACACTGGTCCCTGCGATAGCAGGTCTGGATGTGGTGGTAGGGGCCATGGGGCCCCTACCACCATCTTTACTATTGCTGCATACCAAGATCTTCTGGGCCACGCTGAGGCCACAAGAACTACCGACTTGCTTTCCCGCTTGATCCTGCGAAGATATCGAGGTAGCAGCAGAATAGGAGGAAATGCATAAATCAGTGAGAACTGATCCAACGCATCTGTTCCGCATGCAAGTGCATCCCTTGTTCTTGACACAAAGTTGTGGACTTTGTTGTTGAACCTGGACGAAAACAGATCTAGGTCCGGGAACCCCTATCTTTGGTTTATAGCCAGGAAGATGTCGGGGTGAAGGGACCATTCCCCCAAGAACAACTGCTGGCGACTTAAGTGGTCCGCCTGCCAGTCCTCTACCCCTGGAATGAAGATTGCCGATATGCACGGCACATGCTTTTCTGCCCAGGTTAGGATATGGTTTACCTCTCCCTGGGCTGCCTGACTTCTGGTGCCCCCTTGGTGATTGATATAAGCCACTGCTGTGGCATTGTCGGATTGAATCCTGACAGGATTCTGCAACCTGAATGTCCAGGCCCTTAGGGCTAGACGCACTGCCCGAATCTCTAGAATGTTGATGGGCAAGGTCCTTTCGGTTCTGGACCATTTCCCCTGGACAGACTCCTCTTCCAGGACTGCTCCCCAACCTGAAAGGCTGGCATCTGTTGTTACCACCTTCCAGGTGACCAGTAAGAAGGATTTCCCCTTCTGCAGATTCTCAGATATCCTCCACCAACTGAGGTGCACTTTTGGTGACAAACGCATTGGAAAATCTAGTGCATGGACCTTCTTGTTCCAGGCTGATAGGATACTGTTTTGCAGCAGTCTCAAATGAAACCGAGCATAGGGAACTGCTTCGAATGAAGCCACCATCTTCCCCAACAACCTCATACAAAGACGAATAGAAGGACCCTTCTGTGCCCTGACCACCTGACCACCTGAACCAGCTCCTTTATGGCGCTGATCTTTGCCTGGGGTAAAAACACCCTCTTCTGGGCTGTATCTATAACCAGACCCAAGTACTCTAATCTTCTTACTGCCTTTAAAGAAAATTTCTCTAGGTTGAGGACCCAACCTAGGTATTCCAGGTAGTTGACTGTGGTGACCATGCTTTGGTCCAAGTGGGCTACCGACCGGTCTATCAAGAGCAGGTCATCTAGGTATGCTATTATTGTTATACCCTGAGTCCTTAATCTGGCCAGAGGAAAGTCCAGAAGTTTTGTAAACACCTGAGGTACAGTAGCTAGACCAAAAGCAAGGCTACAAACTGAAAATGAAGTTTTTGTACATGAAAACGCAGATACTTCTGGTGAGCGGGGAAAATAGGTACATGCAGGTAAATTATCCTTGATGTCGATTGATGCCAGAAGTTCTCCTCCTTGTAGGATGAAGATTACTGATCGAATTGATTCCATGCGAAAAGAGCAAATTTTCAGGAACCAGTTTAGATCTTTGAGATCTAGAATGGGTCTGACATCCCCATTTGGTTTTGGCACCATGAAAAGGTTTGAATAAAACCCCAAACCCTGCTCTTTCATGGGGACCACCATGATCACTTTTTTGCGACAAAAGTCAGAGAAAAGAGAGACTTTTTTTAATCTGGATCTTTAAAGGACATTTGACCTGAGGAAACGAGGAGATGGAAATTCTCGGAACTCTAGTTTGTAATCTAGCGCTATTGTGAAGACCACCGATCTGTCTCGAAATTCTTCCTGCCAGACCCTAGAGAACTGCAGAAGTCTCCCCCCCACTCGAGCGAGCGGGGGCGCCCCTTCATAAAGAGGCTTTAGCGCTCTGTCTTGTGGGTTTCCTCTCCCAGGATTTCTTTTGTCCCTGGGGTTGACCCTGAGGTTTACCTCTTGAACCTGATGGTGGAGGCTGTTGTGACTGCCTGGAGGCTGATGCCCCTAGCACTGGAGAAAGAGCCTGTTTAAATGAGGGACGTTTACTGTTTTTCTTAACTGTCAAAAGGGTACCTTTCCCACTTGATATTTTTTGGATATATTTGTCCAAATCCTCCCCAAACAGCTTTTCACTGCGGAAAGGAAAACCAGCCAGGGGCTTTTTGCATGGCGCTTCAGCTGACCAACTTTTCAACCATAAGATTCTACGCATATGTACCAACCCAAGTGTAAGGCGAGAGGTTTGAAGAATGGAATCTCTGATTGCATCAATTGCAAAACACAAAGCCGCTGGCAGCTCAGCTAACTTCTGGGCCTGCTGTTCAGGGAAAACCTTGAGCACCTGTTTCAAATGGTCTCTCAAGGATTGACATACCCCAATTGCCACCACTGCAGGTTGAGCCACTGAACCTGCCAAGGAAAAAATGTTTTTTAACAGGAATTCCAATTTTTTATTAGTTGGATCCCTAAGCATTTGCGCATTATCAACCGGACAAGTCAAACTTTTATTCACAGAGAATATAGCAGCGTCAATTGCTGGTATACTCCACATCTTAGTAAATTTTTCCTCCACAGGATAAAGTGTTGAAAACTTTTAGGAGGGAAAAAATGATTATCTGGGTGATTCCACTCAGAATACACAAGCTTTTCTAGTAATGAATGGACAGGAAAGGCACGCAAAGCTTGCGGAGGCTTTAGTGAACCCAAACAAAAAGTGGGCTCTTCAACTGACTCCGTTAAGGGTAGCTTAAATGTGGAGTGGACCATTTCAGTAAGAGAATGCACCAGCAACTTCTCAGCATGTGAAGCTGAAGAAGGTCCTTCCCCACTTGATCCCTGAAAAAAGGTGCACTATATAGCTACAATGCCCGCGTTGTGTGCGCTGAAGCACGCCAACGCCGCTAAGCCCCGCCCCTTCCTCTGACCATCCACCGCCCCCCCTCATCTTTTTCAAAATAGACAGTTTTCTCGCGCAAGCGGGCTCCGATCCGACTAGATGACATGGAGGAGGGCTGGGGTGGAGGAGAGCTGCTGATGGAACCGTTGGAATGGCGGAGGGAGCGGCGTGGCACACCGCCGACTAAGCCATGCTCCCTTTGCCTCCTGGAGTGAAGCTATCCAGGTGGGGGGACATTCCAAGAAGAAAAAAAAAAAAATCCCTTCCCACGTCTTACCTGACACAGAGCGAGACTGACAAGCATGGAATCAGGTACGTGCTCTTGACAACCCCCGGTGGTGACTATAGGCATGACAACATTTACTTTAAAGGAGAAAACCCACAAGAATTAGAAAAAATCCTTAGGAATCTCCCTTACCTTATCCAGCTGCAGGGTTCTGTGGTAACAGACCCAATCTTAACCACTCACGGTGGGCTCTGTTAAAAAAACCTTCAGGGACCAGGTCCCCCTTTTTATTGGGGGATCCACAGCCCTGGGCCTGTAAAGCACCCCTCCAGGAATATGGCTGAAAAACAAATACTGGATCCCGAGGTGCAGCTCTCTAAAAAGAGAAGCGTTACAGGCAAAACCTCGATTCTTCGGACATGAGGCCCGGGTACCATTCAATTCGGCCTGGAAAAGACACTTTGAATGGATCTGGTTGCATAGCTTGCCCCAGCAAGGAATATTCCAGCGGAGCACAGCACATCTTCACTTGTGACCAACACCTAAGATACTGGTGAAAAAATTGAGGTATTCCCGGTAAGGGGAGGGGTTATATCGGGAATTGAACTTCCTGTCTAGGGTGTGCCAGTGTCCATCACCTGAAGGTGCCATATAACCCATACAGTAATTACTGTGACTCTGTGTCCCGTGATGTATGATAAAGAAAGCTCTTTTCTTATCATTTATAGCTTTTTTTTTTTTTTTACTTTGAGCCACATAGGTTTTAATGTTAGCCTTTTAAACTTGTTGCCCATGGAAATATACTATTTTGCAGTGTGTTTGGCATACAGTCGTTTTGAAGAATTTTCTTTTGGAGAGCAGCCCTCATCCTTGGAAAATGTGCTCTCTTAAGGTTAAGTGTTTTTATCTTTCTAGTATGTGCTTGTTGTTTACAGCTTACAATAAATTAGATCATGTTATGATCTGCTACCAAGATGTTCTTTTATATGAACATTAGTAATAAGCTCTGCATGGTTTGAGGCTACCAGGTCCAGCAGAGCATCATTCCTAGTTGGGCCTCTATGAACTTTATCATTTGTCTTGTAATAGGTTTATAAATTTTTGCCCTTTAAATGTTCCTGCAGTGCCATTACTCCAGTCAATCTCCCGGTATTTAAAATCCCCCATTATTATCACTGCCCCAGCCCTTTCAATCTGTGCAAGGAGTTGAGTTTCCACCTCCTCATTAACACCGGGTGGCCTATAACAAACTCCAATGATTAACTTTGTAGTACCCACACCTATATGCAATTCCACCCATAATGCCGACTCATCACACTCTCCATCAAGTAGGTCCTCTTTCACACTCGCTTTGAAATTACATCTCACATACAGACAGACAGCACCACCTGTTCATTTTTCCCTGTCTGTCTGAATGAGTATTAATATCCCAGACATGTTGTCAGATCTGGGCTCAGCCCTTCCTTCTCTGAGCTGGCCGCTCAGCTGTCGGCTAATTGCCAGCTCCTTTCTCTCCACAGTGACTCAGCTGTTGTTGATCTGCTCGTCAGTCCTGCCTACTTAAAGCCGTCCAGCTCACTTCATCCCTGCCTTCGCCTTTGGTCACATCACAGAGACTTTCTCCTGCATTCCTGTTGAAGACTTGCTTGGCTGACATCCCTTTTGGCTCCTGATCCTGCTTGCTGTACTACTACGTTGATCTCTGGCGCTCTGACATTGGCATTGGCTGACCACCTGATCTGGTTACTGAACTCTGGCTATGTATTGACTACGCTTACTCTGTTTACCTTTTTATTATTATTAAACAAGTGTGATTAACTGTACTCCTGTCTCGGTCTGATTCATGGTTTCTGACACATGTGAAGAGTGAAGACATGATTCAGCAATACCAATTGAAACTTAGTCCTCTTTGCGCACCAAAGCATACAACTCACCTATTTTTCTTGGCAGACTTTTGGAATTGGTGAACAAACACTTTAAGACAGTGTTCCATTTTACACACGTATTTTGCAAATTTTTAAATTTAGTACAAATAGTACTATTTCTGATGGTTGTCTGTAACATGGGAACCTTCTTATCACTTGCCATAGTCCTCTCCCCATCTTTCCCCATTTCACCCACCAATAGGGACCCCTCTGTCTGCCCCATTATAATCAAATTTACACCCCCCTCAATCCTAGTTTAAATACTTCTCCAGCCTTCCCTAGGCGCCCCCCCCCCCCCCCAGCACAGCACAGCAGATCCCTTTTCATTTAGGTCCAGACCATCTTTAGCATATAGGTTGTACTCCAATAAGAAAGTCAGTCCAGTGCTCTAGAAACCCAAATCCTTCACTCTTATACCAGACCAGGTCTTAAGCCACGCATTCAGGTCTCTAATCTTCTCCTCTCTTTCCTGTGTTGCACAGACCATCTTTAGCATATAGGTTGTACCCCAACAATAAGTCAGCCCAGTGCTCTAGAAACCCAAATTTTTCGCTCTTATACCAGACCAGGTCTTTAGCCATGCATTCAGTTCTCTAATCTCCCTCTGCCTTTCCAGTTCTCTAATCTCCCCCTGTTGCACATGGCATAGGCAATATTTCAGAGAATATCACATTGGTGGCCCTTCCCTTCGACTTGCAGCCTAGTTCTTTAAATTGATTCTTAAGGAACCTTCATCTTCCGTGTATTCTGTCATTGGATCCAACATGGACCAAGACAGCAGGGTCATGCCCAGCCCCTCCCAGTAAATTATCAACCTGGTCTACCACATGCCAAACCCTGGCACCAGGGAGACAGCAACCTATTTGGTTGAGGAGATCCTGGTGACAAATTATTCTATCAGTCCTTCTGATTATAGAATCCTCTATTACCACCAACTGTCTAGGCTTTCCTGCACTACCCTCACCACCACTACTATATGGGCTGCTCTTCCGGCTGGGTAACCTTTACTTTGTGTTTGGAAGTGGTGTTGGAAACCCCCGCAGGGAACTTTTCATTCTAAATAAAAATGGGCCATCAAGCCCTGAAACTTTAGCTCCTGATTGGCATGAACCCACCGGAAAACACTACTACCACTGAAGAAATTCCGCAAACAACACAGCGGGTTAATTGATTTTGCCAAAGTTCAAGTTTAACTAGTTGCCGCCTGCCCACCGTCAAATGAAAGCGGGGCAGTGTGGCTCTCGTTCTGGGACTCCATCACATGACGGCGTCCCAGAATGGCCGCACTCATGCGCCTGCAGGGGCGCGCAGCGCGGCAATCGCGGGCGTGCCACGTTGCTATGACACAGCGCGACCCCGATCTCTGTAAATCACAGCCGGTCACATGTAAACATGGAGATGCTGGTAATCAGAGCTCCTCGCCTCACACTGACAGAGTGTGTGGCGAGGAGAGCTGATCAGTGGCATCTCCTCACAGGAGACATCTACACATGTAATCAGGGCACTGATCATCAGTGCCCTGATTACAATAGCGACACCAGTGCCACAAATCAGTGCCAGCAATGAGTGCCCACCAGTGCCAGCAATCAGTGTCCACCACTGCCCACAAGTGCCACCAATTAGTGCTCATTAGTGATGCCAGTCCGTGCTGGCTATCAGTACCGCCTATCAGTGCTGCCCATCAATGCCCATCACTCCTGTCCATCAATGCCCATCAGAGTCGCCCATCAGTGCCACCCATCAAAGTCCATCAGTGCCTATCAGTACTGCCTATCCGTGCCACCTGTGCCCACCAGTGCCGCCTATCAGTGCCAATCAGTGCCACCTATTACTGCCCAGTGCCACCTAACAGTGCCCATAAGTACGGCATATTAGTGCCTCCTCATCAGTGCCACCTAATCAGTGCCCAAAAGTGCTGCCTCATCAGTACCCATAAGTGCCACCTCATCAATGCCCACAAGTTCAGACTATCAGTGCTCATCAGCGCACATCAGTGAAGGAGAAAAATTACTTAAATGCAAAATTTACTGACAGAAACTAAGTAAAACATTTTTTTTTTCACATTTTTTGGTCTTTTTTTTTGTAAGAAATAAAAAACCCAGCAGTGATTAAATACCACTAAAAGAAAACTCAAAATGTGTGAAGAAAGTGATAAAAATGTCATGTGGGTACAGTGTAGCATGACCACGCAATTGTCATTCAAAGTACGACAGCGCTGAAAGCTGAAAAATGGCCTGGGCAGGAAGGGAATGTAAGTGCCCTGTAGGTAAGTGGCTAAACATACATTGACTAGCAAACAAAACATTTTTCATTGCTTGATATTTATATTGCTGATTTTCAAGTAATTTGTAAGACCCAAATTCACATTTACATTACAAATAAAATTTCTTATTTTTGTTTTTTTTTAAACATTTAGCATTATTTTAATGTATTTTGGACTGAAAAAATACGGAGGCTGTCACTATTGAGAACCTTTTGAAAATTGTAGCTGCCTAGCTGCTTCTAATACTGATAGGGAGCCCACCACTAGTGAAGTCAGAACTCCTGATCTGTATACTGGGTGTAACTTTAAATCATGGGAATCTGTAGAAAAATTTTGATGGGAACCTCTTCTACTTCTCAGTTCCTTCTTACTATATAGTAAAATCTCTGCAGATCCTGGCATTCTGCACCCCTAATGTCAATGTCCTTAACAGTTCATAAGGATAATAAACAATGGGACTGTACTGCACCACAGCAGGCTCCAATATAGAGACCAAGCTACAAGGTGAGAGACATGAAGTACTCTTGTCCCCTGGCCAAGAGGGTTGCCATCACATTCACCCACTTTCTCCTCCAGCTGGTCGCTGTTTACTGTATAATGTGAGAAAAAGGAAGATCAGAGGAAATCGAGGCACATCGTATATGTCAGACTGTCAGAGCAGCTCTCCATCCAGCAGCCGACGGTGCAGCCAGTGGTGTATTTTGGTTTTGTGCTGCCCTAGGCAAGACTAAAATCTGGCACCCCCCCCCCATCTAAATTTGTCCCATCCCTTACTGTCCACTGACACCCGCCCCCATACGATCTGATCCACCAAAAACAGAGGGATTGGGGATCTATTCCCCATCTATCTGGCAGATTGGATTGGATGGCAGTCAGATGGAAATGGACAGGCAGTCTATTTCCATCCGACTGCTTCATAGAGGAGAGCGGATTGTGTCCATGTCCTCTCTGCATAGTGCACAGATCCCCCCGCTGAGCAGGCAGATCCGCTCCATGGAACCAGCCTGTGTGAAAGGGCTCTCACTATGTTTTTAATTTTCTTTTAATTTTTTTTACAACTTCAATTATTTATTTATTTTGTACGGGGGAAGACTTTGAAGAGACATCAGGGGTCTAAACAGACCTCTAATGTCTCTTTTTTGAGACAGAGAAAGGGACTGAAGACAGTCTCTTTCTTTACAGCCTAAGCTGCACTGTGGATAAATGAGATAGGAGTCTGTATGGAGACTCCTATTCATTCATACAACAGTGTTTACTATACTTCATTCACAAACTGACAAATAGTAAACACAGTTTACTATGTGTCAATGATTAATGAAGACAGAAGCGATCAGTACTGTGATCACAGTCTGTATTATTTCAGGAAAGGAAAGGGTCTAGTAAACACATGTAAACCCCCGTCCATCCATCCAGCGATCTCCTGCACTAGCAGCAACTTCAGCAGGCGGAAGGGGGAGGAGGGAGAGAAAGCCAGCAGCTTCAGGTGAGGGGGCGCCCAGCACTTGAAATTAGAAGAAATGGCCGCACACCACTGTAGATCAAAATCCCTTTTATTTGGACATCCCAAAAACTACAGGAATCAGAATGCTGGGTAGACGCGTTACGCACTCTTCACGTGCGCTTAGTCATTACACAGATATGTTAGCAAGACTATATAGTCCCACCTATAACAGGTATCACCAGGTACTAATTGCAGACTTCCTGTTACATAGACTACACATGTGAAAAAGAGACCCATGAATATATATACCGTAATTATATATAACACATATAAACAAAAGAAACAAATAACCAAAAATGTATATGTGCTCTAACAAGACAAAGTGTTGTTCTATAAGGACTAAATATAAAAGATATATAAAAACATTGTCATAAAGCACCATATAGTCTTGTGTCACCCTGTGTCCTTATACTCTAAAACAACTAACCAATAGACAACAGTATCCTCTCCCACTCTGGTATAAACAACAAACAACACTTCAGCACTTACTGAGGTGGAGAGCAGTAAAGGGTCGGTCGGATCAGCGGGGGGGTCTGTTTGGCCAAAAAGATCCCTCTGTGGCTGCCATGCAGCTCCCAAAGTTGGCGGGAGGGCAGAGGAGGGAAGCCGACAGCTGCGGGAGATTGGGTTTGCGAGGAGGGGGGATCGGTGCAGCGGGGTGAAGTGGCAGGGAGAGAAAGCCTGGAGGCAACATTGCCCCCTGAAAAATGCCGCCCAAGGCAAATGCCTTGTTTGTCTTGCGGTAGATACGCCCCTGGGTGCAGTGATATGGACCCTGTGCCTCGGTTGCTCATCTACCCATCCGGCTGCACATATTTGGGACAGTGCCATTACAACAGAATGACTTTTCCCCTAGTTGTTCACTGGTAGCGTGTTTTTAGGCTTAAGGCATTTTTTTCTTCGGTTTTGGGCTTTTACTGTGTAATGTGTCCCAACCCTGAACGGTGCACGATTGCTTCACCATATGTACTTAATTACAAGGGTTAACCTGGTATAAATATTCTGCAGTAGCACAAGGCTGCTTAACCCAGAAGGTTGCATGGCTTTAATTCCGCAAAGATGATGTTCTTGTGATACAACAGAGTTACACCTGTTCTCTTCATTAACATTTCTCCCAGTAAATTACACTGACAGCTTCTTCACTTATATAAATTTCTATTTTACTGACAAGCTTGGAAGTTACAGTATCTCACAAAAGTGAGTACACCCCTCACATTTTTGTAAATATTTTCTTCTATCTTTTCCTGTGACAACACTGAAGAAATGACACTTTGCTGCAATGTAAAGTAGTGAGCGTACAGCTTGTATAAAAGTGTAAATTTGCTGTCCCCTCAAAATAACTCTACACACAGCCATTAATGTCTAAACCGCTGGCAACAAACGTGGCTACACCCCCAATTGAAAATGTCCAAATTGGGCCCAATTAGCCATTTTCCCTCCCCGATGTCATGTGACGTGTTAGTGTTACAAGGTCTCAGGTGTAAATGGGGAGCAGGTGTGTTAAATTTGGTGTTATCGCTCTCACTCTCTGATACTGGTCAATGGAAGTTCAACATGGCACCTCCATGGCAAAGAACTCTCTGAGGATCTGAAAAAAATAATTGTTGCTCTACATAAAGATGACCTAGAATATAAGAAGATTGCCAAGACCCTGAAACTGAGCTGCAGCATGGTGGCCAAGACCATACAGCGGTTTAACAGGATAGGTTCCACTCAGAACAGGCCTCGCCATGGTTGACCAAAGAAGTTGAGTGCACGTGCATCATATCCAGAGGTTGTCTTTGGGAAATAGACGTATGAGTGCTGCCAGCATTGCTGCAAAGGTTGAAGGGGTGGGGGGTCAGCTTGTCAGTGCTCAGACCATACGCCGCACACTGCATCAAACTGGTCTGCATGGCTGTCCTCCCAGAAGGAAGCCTGCCTCTTCTAAAGATGATGCACAAGAAAGCCCGCAAACAGTTTGCTGAAGACAAGCAGACTAAGGACATGGATTACTGGATCCATGTCCTGTGGTCTGATGAGACCAAGATAAACTTATTTGGTTCAGATGGTGTCAAGCGTGTGTGGCAAAAACCAGGTGAGAAGTACAAAGACAAGTATGTCTTGCCTACAGTCAAGCATGGTGGTGCGAGTGTCATGGTCTGGGGCTGCATGAGTGCTGCCGGCACTGGGAGCTGTTCATTGAGGGAACCATGAATGCCAACACGTACTGTTGTTATACAGCGAGTATGAGTATGATCTAGTCCCTTCCAAGACTGGGCCACAGGGCAGTATTCCAACATGATGTCTCCAGACCTAAACCCTATTGAGCATCTGTGGGGAATCCTCAAACAGAAGGTGGAAGAGCGCAAGGTCTCTAATATCCACCAGCTCCGTGATGTCGTTATGGAGGAGTGGAAGAGGACTCCATTGGCAACCTGTGAAGCTCTGCATGCCCTGCATGCCCAAGAGGGTTAAGGCAGTGCTGGAAAATAATGGTTGCCACACAAAATATTGACACTTTGGGCCCAATTTGGACATTTTCACTTAGGGGTGTACTCACTTTTGTTGCCAGTGGTTTAGACATTAATTGCTGTGTGTTGAGTTATTTTGAGGGGACAGCAAATTTACACTGTTATACAAGCTGTACACTCACTACTTTACATTGTAGCAAAGTGTCATTTCTTCAGTGTTGTCACATGAAAAGATAGAATGAAATATTTACAAAAATGTGAGGGGTGTACTCACTTTTGTGAGATAATGTACATCTCCTTTTATCCTCCACATACACGTACAGTTAATTGCATATGAATTGGCTATGAAATTTGGCTGAGGTTAACATAGAATAAGTGCATAGAGAACGTAGTGTGGCCCACACTTGCCATGGAAAACATCCATAGCAGCTAAACTTTTATCCCTGAAGAAGGGCCCATTGGAGGGATGGCGGTAAAAATGACAAGAACTAGGTAACAGCTGTTGATCCTCACAAATCTACTCCCATAGGACTCCCCCCTAAGGTCGGTGCTCTGCACATATATACAGTACATGGCAGACCAACTAGAGATGGCACATCTGCAGAGGAAGAAGTCATACACAACCCGACCCGTGCAGCAATCAGCCAGAATATTTAAAGTAACACTGTACCAGCATAATTCTTGTAATCAAAATATAACAAAAACCAGTGCCTTACAGTGGGTACCTGCCTACATGTTGGAACGAAGGTAAGAATTTTTACCTTTAGTGCTGCTGGTGGAATTCCAGTCAAATTCTAATTAAGCCTAAACCTACTCCCACCCCCATTCCAAGACTATTCTATCTACCCTGTAAAAGAAAAGATATCTATACTTGCCTATTCTGAGGCTGCTCCAGTCCGGTCACATGACTGGGTCCCAGTGGCGGATTCAGTGTAGAGGAGGGGTAGCCAACAATAGATGCCCCATAGTAAGCTTTATGGGTGATGTCATTGCCCAGGATCTGTACCCATTGTCGTTGTCTTTCCTCTACATTAAAGCCAGCGCTGGGACACACAGATCACAAAATGCAAATTGTTACTACTCCAAAAACAAATAATTTTCCTAAAAACTGTTCTGATCATATGTGCTTTGGACTTTTTTCACACAGATGTAACAGCATATTCTTGTGCCAATTTGTTCTTTATGCAGTTTTTCTCTCTGATCCTTTCAATAAAGACAGTTTGTTTTATGTTTGCTAGTTTCCAGTCCCTTCATATTGGTTTTGTACAGTGGCAGATGTATAGGGGTCGCAGAAGTCGTCATGGTGACCGGGCCCCATGCTGCAGGGGGCCCTTGCGGGCTCCCTGTATGCCTCGATAGGAGGAGCGACAAGGGCGGCTGAGACCAAGCTCCCCGATCCTCAGCCGAATTGAAAATCGACCCAGCGGGGAACTTGTTACACTGATTACACTTAAAGTGAAAGCACAGAGTGTGCTGTGCTCTTTGTCTCCCCCTACAGTGCAGTACCCGTCAGGAAGCGATAAGGCAGGCATGTCCAAAGTACGGCGCCCACGTTCCAGTTTCCAAAGGCCCCACTGGTAATTTGGCTATATATATATTATATTATATATCTTTTGTGGCCCCCAACGAATCCCAGAGGGCCACAAAAGATATATACCCGTATTTATGTAAATATGTGCCTCGGTGGGGACAGGGAGGGGACAGGGAGGAGGCGGGACGAGCGCTGACAGAATATATACAGTGAGAATTTCCTGTTTACACGGAGGCCTCTGTATTAAGAAGTCCCGTCTCCTGGGCTGCCATTGGACGACTGTTCTGTCTATCATAGGAGGCGGGACTTTGTATTAAAGAGGCCGCTGAGAAAGAAGGAGATTCTCCTGTATGTAATCTGTTGGCGCTCTTTCCACCCCCTATTTCTGTCCCCTCAGAGGCTGCAGATGGGCATTGATCAGACTGCACTGATGGCAATGGTAAGGCTGCATTCATGCAATGGTGAGGCTGCATTCATGGCAATAGCAAGGCTGCATTCATGGCAATGGTAAGTCTGCATTCATGGCAATGGTGAGGCTGCATTTGAGGCTGCATTCATGGCAATGGTGAGGCTGCATTCATGGCACTTGTGAGGCTGCAGATGGGCACTAATTAGGCTGCATTGATGGGCACTGACCCTTATTTTGCTTCATAGTTCTCTATTTAAAATTTAAGTTTTTTCCTGAAACTTTCCTCTTAAAGTGAAGGTATATACAGATAGATAAGGTATATCCAAATAACACGCCCAAGCTCATCCTTAGTCCTGAGCGGTGCTCGGGAATTCGTTGGGGGCCACAAAAGATATATATATATATATATATATATATATATATATATATATATATATATATATATATATATATATATATATATCCACATGCATATATACAAACAACACGCCCAAGCTCATCTCTTCACTACACAGCCACAAGGGCAAGAGAATTTTTGTTGGGCACTTAGGCTACTTTCACACTCAGGCTCTTTACAGGCAAAGCGCGGCGTGCTGGCAGGACGCTAAAAAAAGTCCTGCAAGCAGCATCTTTGAGGCGCTGTAGGAGCGGTGTATACACTCAGTGTACACAATCAGTGGGAAGGCATCCCACATCGGACCCATACATTACAAGGGCGCTACCCAGGAGACAGCCATGGGGGGGGGGGACCACCTTTGGACACCTATCCAGTTGTTATGTAGCCTGTATTATAAAGGGTTGAATGAATACTTATCCCCTTTTGCTTTCCCCTAGGGAAAAAGTGTCAATGAAAAAACACAGTACACAGGTTTTTAAAGTAATTTATTAGGCACACAATTTTTCTACCCCTTTGGGTCTGGCGCCTACACAAGATGTCATTGACTGTGGGGGCCATATGTGCTGCTTGAACACAAAGTCATCCTACTGGAACCTATATACTTAAAATACTTACAACTCTCAAACCCCTGATGAAGGTATCTGAATACCGGAAACGCATCCTGTATTGGGGTATACCACCCCTAGGAGAGTACATCTAGTATTAATACCTGTATATTTTTCTGATTTTGTATGGAATGTATTTTTTTTATTTGTATTCTTTGTATTTGTGTATCTTATAGACATCTCTATGTATTTTTTTTTAAAGCATATTATTAAAATATTTTTTTTTTTACTTCAAGAGTTGGTGGTCTGTCAAAGTCCCATTTGAAGGGAGGTACCTTTTTTATGGTTTATCACGTGAGGGATGGGACCACCTTACTCTACCGTTGTTATGATGGAAGCCTCTTTTTTGTTTAAACACCACAAGAACTATATCTGGCTAAAGGATTATTCTTAGGAATAATTACTGTACAAGCATGCAAATTTAGATCAGGCAAACTTGCATGCTTGTGCCCATTAAGGGGAAAGGAGGGGGAAATTTCTCCAAATGGTGACACTTAGCGAATATATGCGGCCAAAGGAAAATGTCTATATGGCCAAGTCTATATGGAAAAAGATCCAGAAAATTCAAGGGGCTATGCACCAGGACAATTAAATACACTTTCTGACGGTGAACAGCAATACAGGGAGAATGTTCTGAATGAAAAGTTCTGAGTTCGGCAGGCATGAGCCACAGTAAGTATTTTTAACATGGATCATAATAAAGGGCATATTTTACAGAGAACAGAATGGTGTGTGTGGCCCATAGAATGTGATTTTTACATACGTAATCAATAGAAATGCCAAGGCACCTGTTCTCATAGAAGAGAAAACATTAAAGTGGAAGTTCAGACAAAGGCTAACTAAGGCTAAACCTACTTCACACCCCCATTCTAAGCCTTTTCTAATTATCCCTGTAAAGAAAAGATCTGTATACTTACCTATTAACTTCTATAGTTGGGAAGATACTGCAGAGTTTAATAAAAGACCACATGATTTGGGCAATGGGTGCTCCAACACTGTCATGTTTGGTAAGAGCTTGTCCCACGAGTCGCCCTTGATGAAGGGATGGTCAGTTTCAGTACCGAAACGCGTAGGCCTTCGTGGAAGACATTACAAGCATCTTTATCCAATGCACATCAGTACAGCTGTGTTTCAGCTTTTTATTGTGTTCACTGTGTTATGTTTATTAACTATGCTAATGTTTTGTATACATATATACATTTTTCTATGGAATAAAATAGTTTTTACATTACGCTGTTGCCGTTAAAGTCCCACAACCTTATTTGGAGGTATTTTTTTCACCTATCAATCTAGGGATGTTGGCAACATACATGATCTAGCTGGATGGTAACCTTTTTCTATTAGTAATAAAAGACCACATAGACGAGTTCTTGCTGGAAAAAAATATTTTACGCAACAGACAGCATGGATTCATGAAAGACAGAAGTTGTCAATCAAACCTGATTTCTTTTTATGAGGAGGTAAGTAAAACCTTGGACAGAGGGGTGGCTGTGGCATACTTAGATTTTGCAAAAGCGTTTGACACAGTTCCCCACACACGACTAATGTGTAGGTTAAAATGTCTACATGCTTGGAAATATCAATTTGTAAATGGATAGAAAACTGGCTAAAATAAACAAATTTAGGGAGGCGCATGTCCCGTAGCTTCCAAGATGGCCGCATAAGCCGGGAGCTCCACACTGCCTCAGCCATCAAGCCATCCTAGCACTGGATTGTAGCCACGGGAATCGATCGGGGAACCCCCCAGCAAAACTTACATGCATGGAAGCTCAGCTCGTCGGGACCTGGGACTGCAATTCTCTGTCGAGGGAAAACGGCCGAATCCAAGATGGCGGCCGCATCTCAGCCACGAGACCAGCACACAGGAGGACAAACAGAGCACAGGCAAGTTTTAACCCCCGCGACTTTAGCCTACACACCCCTGGCACCCAACAGCATCACCCACAACATATCCCCATCCTCTGCCTTAACGGAATTGCTCATTGAGCGATCGCTGGACAACTACATGCTATCCCCTATGGGAGAAACCCCTGCCCGTCTGGATACTATCTCTACCCCTGGAGGCCCAGGCACAGACATTCCCCTCAATGCAGGAGACCTGTACCTTAAGCTATCGGAGCTGCTAGACAGAGGCCTTACTCACACAGCTAACAAAATCACTAATGACATTCGCTCAGACTTACAAAACCTGGGCTCCAGAATGTAAGCGATCGAACACAAGCTGGACATCACAGTATCCAGGGCTAACCAGAACACAGACCATATCCAGGTTGTACAGGTGCAGCTAGATGTGGCTCTGGCCAGAATCGATGACCTGGAAAATCATTCGAGGAGGGATAATTTCAGGATCAGAGGCATACCAGAGTCTATCACTGATATCCCTAAGGCAGTTCAGGATTTCATCAAAATCCTCATCCTGTCTATAGCTCCACACAAACTGGAGTTAAAGGCCACAGATCACTGGCCCCCCCTAGGAAAATGGATCCCCTAGAGACGTGGTAGTTAAACCCCACTATTACGGAGTTAAAGAGGACATCATGAAAATTTCCTGCCAACAATCGCATATATCCTTTCAAGGGCACAATATTCAGATTTTCGCGGACATTTCCCCCATGACCATTTAACGACGCAGAGCCCTCAAACCACTGTTGATGATCCTCTCTCAAAAGGAAATCAAGTACTGGTGGGCCTTCCCTTTTGCCTTGAAATTCACCTATAAAAAGGTAAAACTATTCCTTCGCCAGTTTACCAGAAGGTAAACAAGTTCTTCTGAACCTGAAATTTATCTCCTGGGACTCAGCAATGGACACCTCAAACCTCCCACCAGGGGCTTCCAAACGTCCCACGCCTACAAGCCCGATCTCCCCATCATGAGAACCTACTAAAAGCAGACGAGTGAAGGACTCCATGCCCACCTGACCGCAATGAAGGAATTCCCCTTTCTGCCACCACCTAAAGCTCGGCCTTGCCCAGCAAATTTAAATGAGGATCCTCTCTCAGAAGTGGTTGATTCCCAGGACCTTCAACCGAAACCCTATTCACTTGTCACTTCTTGCTTTATTTTTGTCTCCTTTTTTTTTTTAATCCTGGTATTCCCCTGCCCAGCTAAGGGGACACACAAGATCTTGGTAAACGAGTGACATTTAAGTGCTTTTGTTGCCACCAGTCTTTTGCAATCTCCCAAGGATGTTTTCACACAACACAAGGGACATCGGGAAGGATACCCTTCCTTACTCTCTGTAGGTTGTTCAAGGGAATGTATATGCCCACCCCAATCTAGTTTTTTTTTTAAATGCAATTGTATTTCTATGCTGGGGTCTCAATCAGCTCTAGAATTCCAAATGGTTTTACATGAGTTACCTCAATATCACCACGTCCCTCCTCATCCATGTTCCCTCACTCTCTCTCTTCCTACCCTTCCCTACCTACCCTCTCCAAATACAACCTAACGACCAAATTACCCTTACACCTGCTGGTTATGATCCATCCATTAGTTATTGTTATAGTTAATTTTGTTTTTTCCACAGGGATGGCTGTGGTTGAGGCAGTAGTCGTGTGCCTCCACCCATCCTTTGACTATGGTCTCACCATACCCAAACGATGGGACGTTAGCCCAATCAGAGGGCTATGACTATTTCTTATGTTGTGATGAGAGGAGGAATCCTTCCCCCTCCGCTCATTCCAGGCCTATGTTGGGCCACCTTATACTCTACTCACTCCTCTTTTTCCTCTCTCCCACTTACCTCCTTTCTATTCTTGCCAGTGCACGGACGACGCCAACCTTCCTAATCGCTCCAGGTCCCAGATCCTACACCCAGCTGATTCTGGATCCACCTCTAACTCTTCATCAATGGGTAAGTGACGTTAATAACGATATACACCTTTCCCCGTTACCCATGCCACCTGATACCACGCTCTCCCCATCTCTCCGCATAGTCTCTCATAATGTTCAAGGCCTCAACTCTGCTATCAAGAGAAGGAAAGTTCTCCAAGCCTATCACTCTCAAAAAATGGAAGTGGTACTGTTGCAGGAGATGCATTTCCAGAGGCGGTACACCCCATCCTTCCTCCATGCTCACTTCCCCCAATTTTTTCTAGTGAACATTGATGATAAGACAAAGGGAGTAGCCATACTATTCGTGAAAACTTAAATTTAAATAACATTTAATGTCCAATTGGAACATAGAGACCCGGAGGTCAGGTTTATCCTGGCAAAGGGAGGAGTGATGAGTGATGAGTAGATGACCACCTCTCCTCCTTCATCTTATACTATGCACCCAACAAGGGACAGACAAAATGTTTCCAAATGATGCTCCAAACCCTAGCGCCGATGTTGGGGGGGGGGACCGTGATCTTTGGAGGCGCCTCCAACATAGCCTTCGATCAGAGCCTAGATAAGTCTAAACCCCCAGCCACGCAACTCACTTGCCCCACTAAAAGCAGCTCCAAAATAGCCAAATTAATCTACCAGCATGGCCTTGCTGACATTTGGCAGGAACTTAACTCCTCTAAACGTGACTACACACTTCTGGAGCCCTCACCAATCTTATTCCAGAATTGACCACATCTTCATCTCCTCAATCATTTCAGTTATCCCTAAACCAGACAGAGACACAGAGCTAGTAGAGAACTACAGGCCCATATCATTGATTAACAATGATTTGAGGATAGTGACCAAAATCTTAGCAAACCAAGTAGACTCCTTTATCATTCGCTATATACACAAGGACCAAGTGGGGTTCATTCCAGGAAGACATGGCCCAGACCAAGTAAGGTGGGCTATAGATGTAATCTCAATCCTACAGTCTGGGTGGGACAGAAACCCCCACCAGGAAGGTCTGCTTCTATCGTTGGACCTTCAAAAGGCCTTTGATTCACTATCCTGGCCGTATCTCTTCGCAGTTCTAAAACAATGGGGATTCGGAATAGATCTTCTTGGGGCTTCTGGGATCTCTCTACGCTAATCCAGAAGCTAGGATCAGACTACAGGTCTACTATTCAGATCCAATCAAGATCTCCAGGGGAACCTGGCAAGGATGTCCCTTATCTCTTCCGATCTTCGCCTTAGCTATCGAAAGCTTAGCAATAGCAATTCGATCTGATCCGAACATCAGGGGTGTCCAATGTGGACACACCAATCGTAAATTTGCGTTATTCGGGGATGACATCCTTCTCTTTGTCACCTTCCCTATTACCTCTTTGCCAAATATTTGTAAGTTGCTAGACTCCTTTGCGAACGTCTCGGGCCTCCATGTTGACCTGACTAAATCCCACACATTAAACGTCTCCCTCCAACCTCTTTTAGTGGAGCAACTGAAACCATCCTTCAAATTCAAATGGAGTGACTCATCTATCCGATACTTAGGGATAAACCTCCCCTCCAAGATCGAACAATTATACCAGACTAACTACCCTCCAATGTATCACAAGCTTTAATTTGACCTTAAAACTTGGTCCCTTTCCCAATTATCATGGCTTGGTAGCATTCACTCTATCAAGATGACTCTACTACCCAGTCTTTACCTGTTTAGATCCCTCCCCGTGGCGATAAGAAGAGATCACCTCAAATCATTCCAAAGGAAAGTAATCAAATTTATCTGGGGGTAAAAAGGGTATAGATTTGCTCAACACATTCTCTTTAGAAACCCAAGATAGAGTCAAAGCTGCGCTCAGATCTAAAATTATAAACAGGCAGTTGTGAAAAAGAAAAAAAGCTGCCAGCACCTACAAAAGTCCCGTATCTGACTCCTAAAATATGATAAACAAAAAAGTGCAGCGCTATATATGTAACATAGGAAAACATATAATTGAGAACCCACCAAGTGACATCATATCAATCAATCAATGCATAAGTAAAATCAATCAAGCAAAAAAAACAAAAACTTTTGTTCACAAATGCATGTGAAAAAAATATTATAATATAAAACAATATATGTGATAGTCCAAGAGCATATTATAGTCCATAAACAGAGACGGAAAAAACCCTCATCCAGGAGAGGTGTGATAAGAAGTAGATGATCCACCAAGGAATGTGTGAATAAGATCTGCTTACCAAACAGCGATGACCGCTATTACAGCAGTCTCGCCCAGCATAGGGATTATGGTCTCCCAAAACCACAGGTGCAGAGCGGGACCAGTAACTTTAACACTCGACCATGACCGGAAATAGAAAGCAGAACACATCCATAGCGCAATAACGTATGATAAAAGATTTTTAATAGGATAAAATAGTTGCACTTACAATTTAGCAGAAACAATATGGCATAAGAGGTATCAAACACAGCAGCGGTGTCTCTGTGTGCCGCGGTTCACTTCCTGTGCTGCAAAGCCCGTCTAAGAACGTGATGACGTCACCGTCGTAGGCTCCTCCCTACGCGTTTCGTCACGAATGGACGTCGTCTGGGGATTGGCCGGGTGACAAGTCATCACGCTTGGGCTTATAAATACATGGGAGACGCCATTTTAACTATTGGCAAATGCAATATATATAATGGAGATGAATCCAAAGGGGCCATATTGACTTCTGGCCATTAATAGTAAACCATATATAGACAGGAAGTGGCAGAAGGCAGCATCGCCATCTTGTGGAAATAAAGGAGATTTATGGATAAGGCTTTGCACAGGAAGAAAAACGAGGCACCAAAAAAAAGAAAAAAATAAACAAGTTCATATTTAATCTACATAAAAAAATGAGAGAAGTATGTATTAATACTGAATAAAAACTTAAAAAACCCAGAACTTGACAGAATAAAATAATATGCAAAAAATATAGAAAAATATATATATATAAAAAATATATATATAAAAAATGGGATAAATGTGGAAGGTAACAAAACCGCCCATCATGCATTGTTGATGAAGCAGTTTATATCCCACTCCACATTTAACCCTTGTGGTCTAGAAGATAACATGTTGAAGATCCATCTGGTTTCAAGTCTGGAGATGGATCTAACCATGTTAGTTCCTCTCCAGTGGGGACGTATTCTGTCAATGGCCAGAAACAGGGTACCCTGTAGTTTTTTATTGTGATATTTAGTATAGTGCCTAGAGAGATTGTGTTTCGTAAATCCTCGCTTGATGTTAGCAACATGTTCTGAAAGACGCACGTGTAGCTCGCGTTTGGTGCGTCCAATATACTGCTTTGAGCAAGGACATTGGATTAAATAGACAACGTACTGAGTAGAGCATGTTATAAAAGACTCTATGTTATATACCCTATTTGTGACTGTTGAACTGAAGGTTTCACATTTTCTACCCCTGAAGGAATTAATCTGGCAGATTTTACATCTGCGACAGGGAAAAAAACCTTTCATGTTTTGAAAAAAAGAGATCGTTCGCGGAGGATCTACAACATTTGAAGCCACACTATGTCTCAGGGAGGGAGCCCCTCTATAAATCAAAACAGGTTTATCTGGAATAACTGTACGGAGTATTGGGTCATTCTGAAGAATGCTCCAATGCTTCCGAAAAAATTTTTTAATAGAATAATGCTGGTTGGAATAACCCGTAATCATGGACCATTCAAATTTGTTAGTAGGCCCCGGATTACGCTCTCTATCTTGATTCAGCATCAGAGACCGATCCATGGTGGCAACTTTATTAATAGTGATGTCAATATCATTCTCCAGATACCCTTTGTCCAAAAGCCGTTGTTTTAGTACCAAAGCTTGTGAGTGGTAGTCTGAAACATTAGTACAATTACGTCTTATACGTTGAAATTGACTTAGAGGGACAGAGTTCAGCCATGATGGATGATGGCAGCTGGAGAGTGGTATGTAAGCATTTCTGTCCGTCTCTTTGAAATGTGTACTGGTGAAAAGGCAACCATTAGCAACCATGATGTTTAGATCGAGAAAATGTATTCTCGATTGACTGGCCTCGAATTGTAGAGAGATGCCCCTGTTGTTAGAATTGAGTTGGGAGAAGAAATTCTCTAGAGATGGCATGTCTCCGTCCCATACAAGGAGAACGTCATCGATATATCTTCTCCATAGGCGTAGTTCCTTAGGGGGATTGGTGTCAATAACTTCTTTTTCCCACCTGGCCATAAATAAATTGGCCAGGCTGGGCGCAAATTTAGCGAATGTGGAGTGGCTATGGGCGCTAAATTTGCGCCCAGCCTGGCCAATTTATTTATGGCCAGGTGGGAAAAAGAAGTTATTGACACCAATCCCCCTAAGGAACTACGCCTATGGAGAAGATATATCGATGACGTTCTCCTTGTATGGGACGGAGACATGCCATCTCTAGAGAATTTCTTCTCCCAACTCAATTCTAACAACAGGGGCATCTCTCTACAATTCGAGGCCAGTCAATCGAGAATACATTTTCTCGATCTAAACATCATGGTTGCTAATGGTTGCCTTTTCACCAGTACACATTTCAAAGAGACGGACAGAAATGCTTACATACCACTCTCCAGCTGCCATCATCCATCATGGCTGAACTCTGTCCCTCTAAGTCAATTTCAACGTATAAGACGTAATTGTACTAATGTTTCAGACTACCACTCACAAGCTTTGGTACTAAAACAACGGTTTTTGGACAAAGGGTATCTGGAGAATGATATTGACATCACTATTAATAAAGTTGCCACCATGGATCGGTCTCTGATGCTGAATCAAGATAGAGAGCGTAATCCGGGGCCTACTAACAAATTTGAATGGTCCATGATTACGGGTTATTCCAACCAGCATTATTCTATTAAAAAAATTTTTCGGAAGCATTGGAGCATTCTTCAGAATGACCCAATACTCCGTACAGTTATTCCAGATAAACCTGTTTTGATTTATAGAGGGGCTCCCTCCCTGAGACATAGTGTGGCTTCAAATGTTGTAGATCCTCCGCGAACGATCTCTTTTTTTCAAAACATGAAAGGTTTTTTTCCCTGTCGCAGATGTAAAATCTGCCAGATTAATTCCTTCAGGGGTAGAAAATGTGAAACCTTCAGTTCAACAGTCACAAATAGGGTATATAACATAGAGTCTTTTATAACATGCTCTACTCAGTACGTTGTCTATTTAATCCAATGTCCTTGCTCAAAGCAGTATATTGGACGCACCAAACGCGAGCTACACGTGCGTCTTTCAGAACATGTTGCTAACATCAAGCGAGGATTTACGAAACACAATCTCTCTAGGCACTATACTAAATATCACAATAAAAAACTACAGGGTACCCTGTTTCTGGCCATTGACAGAATACGTCCCCACTGGAGAGGAACTAACATGGTTAGATCCATCTCCAGACTTGAAACCAGATGGATCTTCAACATGTTATCTTCTAGACCACAAGGGTTAAATGTGGAGTGGGATATAAACTGCTTCATCAACAATGCATGATGGGCGGTTTTGTTACCTTCCACATTTATCCCATTTTTTATATATATATTTTTTATATATATATATATTTTTCTATATTTTTTGCATATTATTTTATTCTGTCAAGTTCTGGGTTTTTTAAGTTTTTATTCAGTATTAATACATACTTCTCTCATTTTTTTATGTAGATTAAATATGAACTTGTTTATTTTTTTCTTTTTTTTGGTGCCTCGTTTTTCTTCCTGTGCAAAGCCTTATCCATAAATCTCCTTTATTTCCACAAGATGGCGATGCTGCCTTCTGCCACTTCCTGTCTATATATGGTTTACTATTAATGGCCAGAAGTCAATATGGCCCCTTTGGATTCATCTCCATTATATATATTGCATTTGCCAATAGTTAAAATGGCGTCTCCCATGTATTTATAAGCCCAAGCGTGATGACTTGTCACCCGGCCAATCCCCAGACGACGTCCATTCGTGACGAAACGCGTAGGGAGGAGCCTACGACGGTGACGTCATCACGTTCTTAGACGGGCTTTGCAGCACAGGAAGTGAACCGCGGCACACAGAGACACCGCTGCTGTGTTTGATACCTCTTATGCCATATTGTTTCTGCTAAATTGTAAGTGCAACTATTTTATCCTATTAAAAATCTTTTATCATACGTTATTGCGCTATGGATGTGTTCTGCTTTCTATTTCCGGTCATGGTCGAGTGTTAAAGTTACTGGTCCCGCTCTGCACCTGTGGTTTTGGGAGACCATAATCCCTATGCTGGGCGAGACTGCTGTAATAGCGGTCATCGCTGTTTGGTAAGCAGATCTTATTCACATATTCCTTGGTGGATCATCTACTTCTTATCACACCTCTCCTGGATGAGGGTTTTTTCCGTCTCTGTTTATGGACTATAATATGCTCTTGGACTATCACATATATTGTTTTATATTATAATATTTTTTTCACATGCATTTGTGAACAAAAGTTTTTGTTTTTTTTGCTTGATTGATTTTACTTATGCATTGATTGATTGATATGATGTCACTTGGTGGGTTCTCAATTATATGTTTTCCTATGTTACATATATAGCGCTGCACTTTTTTGTTTATCACATTCTCTTTAGCCTCAAGTCACAGGGGGGACTAGGCCTCCCCAACCTGTTATGGTATTACCAGGCAGCAAGGATAGCCCAATTATCCACGGTCTACTCTAGGCTTGAGAAGCCTGACTGGATTCATATAGAAAGACAGGTGGTCCCTACATATACACTAGATTATCTCCTTTGGTGTCCCCGAAAATCTAGACCCCCAGTAATTTCCCCCACTCTCTCACATTCCCTAGCGTTATGGGGCGACAGGAGACATCTACCCTCCCTGACATCCGAAATACGCCCTCTAGCGCACATTTTACACAACCCACAATTCAAACCAAGTAATGGTGGCTGGAGAAGGGGATGTACCGTATTGGACATTACTTCTCTGTTGCAGGCCCTTTTTCTCTGAAACATTGTATAAACAAACTGGATCTACCAGACACGGAAAGATTTAGGTTTCATCAAATCTCGCATTTTCTCTCTTCCATATGAAAAAACAAACCTATTCCCCCAGAATTCACAAACTATGAGCGTTGGTGTGGACAGGCAATGGAGCAAAAGGGTGGTATATCAATAATTTACGTGTCACTGTCCAAACCTTCCTCCAGATTCCCATACATGGAAGCATGGGAAAGAGACCTACAGGAATCCTGGGACCTGGAGGAGTGGCATAGAGCGGTGGCAAGGGCCTTCAAATGTATACTGAACATCTCCTTAATAGAAGCCAACCTGAAGGCAATCACCAGATGGTAACTGGTACCCTCCAGACTAGCAGTCATTTTCCTGTCAGCATCCCCTTTATGTTTCAGAGAATGTCACACCTTTGGATCCACGCTACACGTATGCTGGGAATGCCTGAAAATTAGGGGATTTTGGAACAAAATAAAATGTTCAACCTTATCCGTAAAGTCACAGGCCAATCAATCCCGAAGTTTCCCCAAGTCGAGCTGCTGACTGTCCCTATACCAAAAACCCCTAAACACACCCAAAAAATTGATCTTCTTCATGCTGCTAGGAGCAAATATCACCATCGCCAAGGCATGGAAGCGACCCACGGTTTCGTTCCTAGCAGCCAAAAGAAAGATCACGTGGATCATGACCCAAGAAAAAATGGTCTGCTCAATATTAAACACTACTAAAAAATTTGAAGCAACATGGGAACCATGGGCTAGACACGTAGGAACCTTTCTCATCCCCGGCATCAAAACAAAGTAAAGAGGGTGGTCACCCCGGAATCTTCTTTCTCTCTCTCACTACTACTTTCCTTTCCCTTTCTAAACTTTTCTGTCTTATTATAAAGTTGACGTTTATAAGAATGTTATCTTTAACAGTCGCACTGAGCCTATATCAGTATCACAACCTCAGGAGTCAACAGGCTACTGCTGGACATACTCCTGGATAATCCATGGTAGGACTCGATTGTGGTATCCTCAGTCTTGATGCTTATCATGTGAGTTATCCGCAACACTGGAAACCACTGTCATATCTGAGTTGTTGGATCTGGTAACGATACAAAAGGCACTTAATGCTTTTTCTCTCACCAGTCGCCTTGTGACGTAGTATGCACCCATTAGTGGTGTCAGGAGCGACAAACTAGGTGCCTTATATTTATTAATTTCTAGGTATCCGCAACACAGGAAGTTTTTCTACTATATTACCTAAATTCTGATGATTATGTACTGCTGATCCAACATTCTTTTCTTATGTGATAAGGTTATTGTTTCATGTAATTTTCTAATCTTCAATAAACAGTTTGAAAGAAAAAAAAACGTATTCAGAGAGTAGTGGTTAATGATTCTTACTCTGAACGGTCTAAGGCAGGGGTCAGCAACCCTTTTCCATTTAAGGGCCGGATTCAATGTTTTGGGCAGCACAGTGGTGCACTCTCGCCTTGCAGCAATAGGGTCGCTGGTTCGAATCCCAACCACGACACTACCTGCCTGGAGTTTGCATGTTCTCCCTATGCCTGCATGGGTTTCCTTCCACACGCCAAAGACATGCTGTTAGGTTTATTGGCTTCTGTTAAAAAAAAATTGGCCCTGGTGTATGGGTGTGAGTTGGGGACCTTTGGTTTGCAGGCCCCTTGGGGGTGGGGACCGGTGTGGGTGTATGTGGAGCCCTGTGTAGATTGATGGCGCTACATGGGTACCTTAAATATAAAAAAAATAATAATAATAATATAGTGGATGGGCATATTGATGGGGTGCAATGTGCGGGGATGGGGACAATTGTGGGTGCTCACTCAGGTTGAAATGGATGGACTGGTGTCTTTATTCAACCTTACTAACTATGTAACTATGTAATGTATGTGAATGCATGGAAGGCCGCATTCACCTGCTAATAAATGAAGATGGGGGGTACTACCCAACGGTGAGATGAATAGACCCAAACATTACGCCAACTGCAAAACACCTGGCGTTGTCTATCTATTAACTTGCCAATGTAAATGTTTTTACACTTTGGTAAAACTAAATTAGAATTTTACAAAAGAGCAACCCAACACATTACCAGAATGAAATATGCGAACCCGGACCTCCCTCTGGGGCGACATGTACGAGACCATCATGCGGGCAAAACTCCCCGCTTCCTCTTCACCATCCTTGACCAGGTTCACCCGGACAACAGGGGTGGTGATTGGAACAAAATCTTGCTCCAAAGGGAGGTCCGTTGGATTGCTAATCTCAACGCAACCTCTTTCCCAGGTCTTAATACTCAACTAAGTTTCCATTCCTTTTTAGACGGGTTTGTCTCAGGAGGTTGTGAAAAAGACTAATTTCAAACCCAGGGACTACAGTTTATCTTTGGGGTCATCTGTAAAAAAGACGATTACTCCTTGAACATCTGTTGTAAATGTATTTTTTGAACCAATATCAGAAATGTCTTGTATCTGCTTTTGTTCTGTACTTTTTCTTTTTATGGTTGTTTAATTAGCATCATCAATAATCTGTAGATGTTAATAATGCATGTCGGATGATAGAACCATATTATACATCTGTACACTGTAAGAAGCCAAGCCATATCTGTATGTTTTCCATGCTGTTTTTCCATCTCAGTCCCATATGATGTATTTGATCATACTTGCATACGTGCCATTATATATTCTAATTTTTTTTATCCCCTTAATAAGATCTGGGGGTCCCTCATATCTGCCTCTCCATGGCTCCTCCCTTCGGATTTCATGGCCCCCTGCTGTGCCTGTTTTTTCTTCCCTTCCCCCTTTTTTGTGCGTTCCATTTGTGTTTTGTTTTTTTGTTGTTATGGAGACGGCTAACAGTAATTCCCCTTTTTTCTCATTCTGGCCCGCCCATCAAATTACCTATTTGTAAGCGTCTGCCTAGCTCTTTTTATCCCCTAGTCGCTATGCGATGCCGTCACCACGTTATTACATGCGACGACGACGCACATTCACATTCTTTGCTGACACCGTATGGTTGCTCAGCACTGCGCATGCGCATCTTCCCAATCAGAAATTTCTTCCTCGAAGTGGGAGAGGAATCTACAATCATGCACTAAAACCATGATGACTTTACTAAGTGAGGAATATAAAAAACACATTGCCATCCTTGATAAAGATATTGATGCAATTTATGGCAAACTGCTTCCATTCAAAGACTTGCCCAGCTTCAAGGAACATGAAGAAAAAAATCAGAATCCATATGAATCAGACATCTCAAGAAAAATTAGCAATAAAGGATAAAAAATTCTGGCGGGACAAAAGAGCCTTCCAGGAAGGAAAAGCTTACAAATGGCATCAAAACAATCCGAAACATCGTTCACAAAAAGGCAATTTAGGTCAGAATTCAAGGGATTCGGGGTCAAACACATCCTTAAATTCCTCTGTTTCTTCTTCTTCCCAATATAGATATAGGAATCGCAAGCTGCCAAAAACTAAGAGATCATTGTCTGGCGAAGATCCTTCACTAAACAAGAAACGCATCACAGATCCCACCCTCACCCAACAATCCCCTCTTCTCTCCTCTATTGGTAAAGATAACTCACAAGGTGTTAATCTACCTTCTTCTACAGGACTTTCTGGTGCTGGTTCTTCCTCTTCTATACACACTGGTGATCTCTCTTCAGCTTCCGCCACAATCACCTCATCCAAAACTGACAAAGATTTTTTAGTGCACCACATGGAGGAGAATCTTCCAGACACTTAACCTCAGCATTCACCTCCACATCAGGAATCTCCTCCAATTCTAAAACGCAAAATATCATTAGCCTTTCTAAATATTCACTTAGTCAAGCTGAAACAAATCTTTTATACAAAGGCCTAAGTTTTTACCCAGACGCTGGCCTAAACACTTTTGTAATAGTAAAGGATTTGCACTTGTTTGCACAAAAACTTTATTACAAAAGTCTTTTTTCTAAAGAAACAAACACTGTACAAAAGGAGACTCAGAGATCGGATGAAGCTTTAGATGATCTTCTGACTCTCCTTGAAGAACAGGATTCCAATGACCTCTTTGACTCAACAGACATTGAGGCCCTTTTGGAAGAACACATTTCAAAAGAACCTTCACCTATTTCAAACATGCAAAACAAATTTTAAAAAAAGTCGGATAAATTTCCCTCGTTTGCCAGTAATCCCAATTTAGCAGCTTTTATAGCCTCAGTCACAGCTGAGATTTGTAAAATAAAATCGCATGAATCTTGTAGCAATCTTACAAAGGATGAACACGCTGCTTTAGACTCCTTGAAAAAAGAATATGCTCTAACAATTAAACTATCCGTAAGGGTGGAAATATTGTTATTATGACCAATGAACAATATACAGCAATGTGCCAGAAAGTCATTACCAACAAATCCTGGTATAGACCAATATCTAAAAACGTCATTGATAAATTCAATGACGCTTTCTATGATTTGATTGATGGAGCATTTTGTAATGGGGCCATTGATAAAGATACATGGGAATATATTAGAACCCCTTTTCCTCGTATCCCTACCCTATACTGCCTCCCAAAAATACACAAAAATTTTAAAAATCCCCCTGGCCGGCCCATTGTCTCAGGGAATGGTTCCATAACTGAAAACCTGAGTAAATTCATAGACAGTCATCTTAGACCTTTCGTGTCTAATTTATTTTCATATACCAAAGACACTATTCATTTGCTACAGACCTTAGAAGGACTACACCTCCCACCTCATTCTTTATTAGTTGCTATTGACGTAGAAGCGTTATATAGCTCCATTCCCCACAATCTAGGTCTTTCAGCAATAATACATGTCATATCACAATCCCATGAAGATGATCAAAAACTATATTCTTTTCTGCTAGAAGCATTGGAGTTCATCCTAACGCATAATGTCTTTTCTTTCAATGGGGCCCACTACCTCCAGGTACAGGGGGTTGCAATGGGGACATGTTGTGCCCCATCGTATGCCAACCTGTACCTGGGGGAGTTGGAACAATCTCTTCTGTCTGATGACAGCTTATCGGTCTACACCACCCACGTGTTGGCGTGGTTTAGATATATAGACGATGTCCTCATGGTATGGGACAGTACACCTGAGAATTTAGAAGGCTTTATGTGTGCCATGAACAAAATTACGCTCAATTTATATTTTACCATGTCCTTTAGCAATACTTCTATTACATTTCTTGATTTACACATCACCAAACTGGCAGATGGTTCAATATCCAGCGGTCTCTATCACAAAGAGACCTCTGGAAATACCATTCTGCATGCGACTAGCTCACACCCTGAGTCCCTAGTTTGGTCCATCCCGTATAGGCAGTATCTGAGACTCAGATGCAATTGCTCCACAGATACAGAATTCATTCATGAATCCAACTTATTGAGAAATCGACTTTTAGATCGAGGATATTCACCTATGTCCCTTAAAAAGGCTTTTAAATGTGCACGCGGACAGTTAAGACACAACATCCTTTTCTCTAAACAAATACCAAACAATTCCAAACAAATTACCAAGTTAATAACTACATACAATAAACAACACAAAGCCATTCCGAAAGTATTGCAAAAGCACTGGCACTTGTTGCAAATCGATCCAAATCTAAAGTCGCATATATCGGCGACACCTACTATAACTTTCAGTCGAGCACGTTCTCTAAGAGATCATTTGGTCAAAAGTGAATACAAAGGCTCCTTTCGATCTGATATCTGTAAAAGGCCTGGGACTTTCACATGTGGCGGCTGCATGTGCTGTCGATACATGAACACACAGTCAAATTTGTACTACCTAACGGTGAGATGTATAGACCCAAACATTATGCCAACTGCAAAACACCTGGTGTTGTCTATCTATTAACTTGCCAATGTAAATGTTTTTACATTGGTAAAACTAAATTAGAATTTTACAAAACAGCAACCTGACACATTACCAGAATGAAATATGCGAACCCGGACCTCCCTCTGGGGCGACATGTACGAGACCATCATGCGGGCAAAACTCCCCGCTTCCTCTTCACCATCCTTGACCAGGTTCACCCAGACAACAGGGGTGGTGATTGGAACAAAATCTTTCTCCAGAGGGAGGTCCGTTGGATTGCTAATCTCAACGCAACCTTTTTCCCAGGTCTTAATACTCAACTAAGTTTCCATCCCTTTTTAGACGGGTTTGCCTCAGGAGGTTGTGAAAAAGACTAATCTCAAACCACACCAAACAGTTTATCTTTGGGGTCATCTGTAAAAAAGACGATTACTCCTTGAACATCTGTTGTAAATGTATTTTTTGAACCAATATCAGAAATGTCTTGTATCTGCTTTTGTTCTGTACTTTTTCCTTTTATGGTTGTTTAATTAGCATCATCAATAATCTGTAGATGTTAACAATGCATGTCGGATGATAGAACCATATTATACATCTGTACACTGTAAGAAGCCAAGCCATATCTGTATGTTTTCCATGCTGTTTTCCATTTCAGTCCCATATGATGTATTTGATCATACTTGCATATGTGCTATTATATATTCTAATTTGTTTTATCCCCTTAAGATCTTTATGAATCAATACCAGTTTTTTGGTCTCCAATGATTCTTTCACCATCCAATTTCCCGTCCTGCTCCCCCTTTTACAGGGGATTTGATTCATCTCCGCCCGGTGCACGGGGGCCCATCTTTTCCTTTCCCTCCATTGGTATGGGTTGGTGGGCCGCCATTATACGCTGCATCCCCCATCCACTTCGGTCGTTTGGGGTTTTGCGGCGATCGTGCGCCAGAGGGCCTGATCTGCATGACACTTCCCCACTGCCATTTCGCAGTGAGGCAGTGCCGTGCATTTCCTGCCCTGGGGGTCCCTCATATGTGCCTCTCCATAGCCCCACCCTTCGGATTTCATGGCCCCCTGCTGTGCCTGGTTTTTCTTCTCCTTCCCCCTTTTTTATGCGTTCCATTTGTGTTTCTTTTAAGTTGTTATGGAGACGGCTAACAGTAATTCCCCTTTTTTCGCAATCTGGCCCGCCCATCAAATGACCTATTTGTAAGCGTCTGTTTTGCTCTTTTTATCCCCTAATCGCTATGCGATGACGTCACCGCATTATTACACGCGACAACGCCGCACATTGACATTCTTTGCTGACACCGTATGGTTGCTCAGCACTGCGCATGCGTCGGGGGCTTTTTAAGCCCACACCTGGCGCAGTACTCTTAAAACCCTCAGTCCAGGCAGCTATTTAGCCACGATCGGTCACGCATTCAGTATCAGCAGATAAAAGGTTTGTTACCATTCATTGGATTCTCAATCTAGCTAATTTACAAAAAAGAACTTTTTTTCTTATTCATTTGAGTTTTCAATTGAACTATTATGATAAATAGCTTTGAAATTAGAATGTAAAGTGAATACAACCTATTCATTTTTAAACCTTTACCTTCCTAAATGAGCATTTGATATATCTTTTGACATCTCAACCTTTTTATACAAAAATATAGATTTTTCACTCAAATATTTTATTACTCCGCAAGGCTCATTTGTAGCTGTGTTGTGGTGGCCGTTCGGTGGGGACCCTTGTGTGGGCTGTATCAAAGACGGGGTTCATCAGCTTTGATGGACCATTAATGACACAAATTAGGGGTTTCTGAAACTTTCTTTTATAAAAACCAAATATATTTCTTTATACTTTAAGAACTGGTACGTATGCTAGTTATGCGCTTCTGTCTTGAAAAATGCTATGTTGAAACCAATCCTCTTTTTCAGAATACACTACACTGTCTCCTATTGACGCCTCCGAAGAAGGGAAACATATCGGGCTAACTGGAGGAAAATTGTGTTTAACTGCAAAATATGTGAACAATATAAACCCGATGAAAATGTATTTCTTATCATGCACCTAAAATGCTGTATGATTTGTTGTCATATTTTTATATATGTTTTTTTAATTTCTTCTAATAAATTATATTTTATGATATACCAATATATTTTGTTCGCCCTTAAAGTCGCGCTGTACCGGGGGGTACTCATGTCCCTGTTTCAGGGTCTTTACACAAGGACTATTGGGATGGTAGCAATACCTTTTTGAGAATATTATTTCTCTTGGTGGTTCCTTCTATATACTCATTGGGGTGTCAGGAGCGACAGACGAACTAGGTGCCTTATAACTATTAATTTCTAGGTATCCACAACACAGGAAGTTTTTCCACTATATTACCTAAATTCTGATGATTATGTACTGCTGATCCAACATTCTTTTCTTATGTGATAAGGTTATTGTTTCATGTAATTTTCTAATCTTCAATAAACAGTTTGAAAGAAAAAAAATGTATTCAGAGAGTAGTGGTTAATGATTCTTACTCTGAATGGTCTAAGGCAGGGGTCAGCAACCCTTTTCCATTTAAGGGCCGAATTCAATGTATGTGAATGCATGGAAGGCCGCATTCACCTGCTAATAAATGAAGATGGGGGGTACAGAGGTGGCTGTGGACGAGAGGGGGTACAGTGGTGGCTGTGAACAGGGGGGGACACAGGTGGCTGTCGATGGGGGGGGTGCACAAGTGGCTGTGGACTGGGGGGATACAGAGGTAGCTGTGGACAGGGAGGGGATACAGAGATGGCTGTGGATGGAGGGATACAGAGGTGGCTGTGGGTGGGGGGGTACAGAGGTGGCTGTGTACAGGGGGGGTACAGAGGTGGCTGTGTATGGGAAGGGTACAGAGGGGGATGTGGATGGGGGGATACAGGGGTGGCTGTGTATGGGGGGTACAGGAGGTGGCTGTGGATGGGGGGGTACAGAGGTGGCTGTGGATGGGGGAATACAGAGGTGGCTGTGTACGGGGGTGTACAGGAGGTGGCCCTTGATGGGGGGGTACAGAGGTAGCTGTGTACGGGGGGGTACAGAGGTGGCTGTGTACAGGGGGGTACAGAGGTGGCTGTGTACAGGGGGGGTACAGAGGTGGCTGTGTACAGGGGGGGTACAGAAGTGGCTGTATACGGGGGGGGGGGAACAGAGGTGGCTGTGTACAGGGGGGTACAGAGATGGCTGTGTACAGGGGTACAGAGGTGGCTGTGGACATGGGGGATGCAGAGGTGGCTGTGTACGGTGGGGTACAGAGATGGCTGTGTACGGGGGGGTACAAAGGTGGCTGTGGACAGGGGGGGAGGTACAGAGGTGGCTGTGGATGGAGGGGTACAGAGGTGGCTGTGGATGGGGGGGGTACAGAGGTAGATGTGTACGGGGGTCACAGAGGTGGCTGTGGACAGGGGGGATACAGAGGTGGCTGTGGACTGTATTCATATTAGTCACTCTGTTTAAAAATGCCTCTCGGCACTCACGTGACCCGCCGCATCTTTCTTTTCCTCATCTGACAATTGCAGCGGGCAGGGCCGAGATTGACATCAGTCAGGAGGGGAGGAGAGTCCCCTGAGCCCCGAGCAGCGCTCTTAATGAGGTATATAGCTGCATTTTTATTATTGAACACAGACACTTTTGCAGATGACATTTTTAAACAGACAACCACTTGTCCACGGGCCAGGTGCCTGTGAATTAATCACAGGCATTGATGGGCCGGAGATTTAGCGGCGGCGGGCCGGGTGTCTAAGGTTAATATCTTTACAAATGATATAGGGTCTGGGATTAAAAGTACCATTTCTGTCTTTGCAGATGACACCAAGCTATGCAGTAGAATAACGTCCTTACAGGATATCTCCACTTTACAAGCTAACCTCAATGCACTAATGCACTAATGTGTAATTGGGCAACTAAGTGGCAAATGAGGTTTAATGTTGATAAATGTAAAGTTATGCACTTGGGGGCTAACAATATGCATGCATCATACATACTAGGGTAATACAACTGTTGGAATCCATAGTGGAGGGTCTGGGGATTTTGGTAGATCATAAGCTTACCAATACCATGGAATGCCAAGCTGCTGTTTCCAAAGTGAGCAAAGGGGTTAAATGTGCTTCCTAGGGAGTGATTCTAACTGTGGGGGGATGGGACAATTGTTGTTCCTAAGCAGGGACAACAGATCACTCTCCTCACCCTTGACAGAACATGGATTTGTGTGTTTACACACACAAATCCACGTTCTCACTCTGTCAGGAGCGATCGCGGGTGCCCGGCTGACATCGCGCCCGCCTGGCACACGCATCGGCTCCTTAGTGACGCGTCAGGTGTGCGCGGGCGCTCCTACACTCCTTAAAGCGCTCGCTGTACATCTACGGCGATTCGCGCAGCAGTGCCATTCTGCCGCCGCCGATCAATGGCAGGCGGTTGGCACGTGGTTAAGAAAGGTTATGGACTCCAGAGAGCGAGATATCATTTTGTCCTTGTTCAAATCATTAGTAAGACCTCATCTGGAATATGCAGTTCAGCTTTGGGCACCAGTTCTCAAAAGGGAAATCGGGGAACTTGAGAAAGTGCAGAGAAGGATAACCAAACTGATAAGATGAATGGAGGAGCTCAGCTATGAGGAAAGATTAGAGGAACTGAATTTATTCTCTCTTGAGTTGAGGAGATTAAGGGGGATATGATCAACATGTACAAGTACATAGGTGGTCCATATAGTGAACCCTATGTTGAGTTATTCACGTTAAGGTCATCACAGAGGACAAGGGGGCACTTTTTACGTCTAGAGGGAAAAAAAAATTAATCTCCAAATACGGAAAGGTTTCTTCACAGTAAGAGCTGTGAAAATGTGAAATAGATTCCCTCCAGAGGTGGTTCTGGCCAGCTCAGTAGATTGCTTTAAAAATGGCCTGGATTCTTTCCTAAATGTACATAATTTAACTGGGTACTGACATTTATAGGTAAAGTTGATCCAGGAAAAACCTGATTGCCTCTTGGGGGATCAGGAAGGAATTTTTTCCTCTGCTGTAGCAAATTGGAACATGCTTTGCTGAGGTTTTTCGCCTTCCTCTGGATCAACTGTGGGTGAAGGATTGTGTATATGGGATTGTATTATTTTTTTTTTTTTTGGTTGAACTAGATGGACTTGTGTTTTTTTTTCAACCTGAATATGTAACTATATTCTGAAGCGGCAGATTCTGTGTGGAGAAGAGAAGTGCTGCCGAAAACTGATGACATGAATAAGACATGATTGTGAAGGGTGGGATATTTTTCTTTGGGAGGATAAATCTTATATAAGTCCAGTAAAGAGAGACTGTCAAATTTCTCTTTGGCCGCATGTGTTCGCTAAGTGTAAACGCATTTTTACAAAAAAAGTTTACGATTTTGTGTTGGGCCACATTCATAGCGGTCTTGAGTCGCAAGTTGGACACGACTGATGTACATTATTTAACGGGTTAGAAGTAACAAAAATATACCAGCCCTATAGCAAAACTGAAACAGCCCCAGAACTCGCCCTCCAAAAAAAAAAAAAACATATATATCAACATATACCCCACAATGCCTTTCCATAGAAACCTTCAGCCATCACAGACCCCCATCCTATCTACAAGACCACTTAAAGGCCAGCCGTGATGGCGAACCTATGGCACGCGTGCCACAGCCGGCACGCAGAGCCATCTCTGTGGGTATGGGAGAGAGTCCAGGTTTGCGGTTGTGAGAGCGCAGCAGCAAGCAGCGGTGAGGTACAGAAATCTATCTGCACGAGTGAGTGGATGGCCTGCGTTACAGGCCTGAGAGCACAGGAGTGAGAGAAGAGCTTCACCACCTCCTTGACGGCCGAAGAGGCGAGCAGCGGGTGAAGCATCCCTGGCGTCTTCCGGAGCCTGGACTCCTCAAACCTCCTCTTCAACAGTGAGACCTAGAGAACAGGCTGAATGGGGGCCCGGAAGACGAGGACAGGTGGGTGGCGCAGGCTGCGAGGGAGTCGCTGGATTGAACAGAGTAGAGAGCTCCAGCGGATCAAGGAATGGAGACTGGCATGGAAGGTACCGGGCACAATCATACACAGACTACCTGCAGACAAAAGCTGGGGCAGGGGGGCAAAGCAGGGACTGCAGATGGGGACAGAGTCTCTCTCTCATCTCCCCATTCATTCTCCTCTCAGACCCACTCCCTCTCTCTCTCAGCCCCCTCCTCTTTGTCCCCCCTCTCTCTGTGTCCCCCTCTATCTTACTCACACCTCTCTTTATGTCCCCCATCTCTCTCTCAGCCCCCTCTCTCTCAGGCCCCTTCTCTCTCTCTCACACACCCCTCTCTCTCTGCCCCCTCTCTCTGTCCCCTTCTCTCTCTCTCACTCCCCTCTCTCTCTCACAGCTCCCTCCCTCTCTCTCAGCCCCCTCTCTCTGTTCCCCCTCTTTCAGCATCTCTCTCACACCCCTCTCTCTCTGCCCCCCTCTCTCTCTGCATCTCTCACACCCCTCTCTCTCTGTCCCCCCACACCCCCTCTCTCTCTGTCCCCTCTCTCACCAACTCTCTCTCTCACACCCCCTCTCCCTCAACCACCCTCTCACACACACCCTTCTCTCTCTCACACACCCCCTCTCGCTCTCTCACAACCCCCTCTGTCTTTCAACCCCCCTTTCTCTCACACCCCACCCCCTCTTTCTCACACACACACACACACTCAACTCTCTCTCACACACCCCCCTCTCTCTCACACCCCTCTCTTTGTCGCTTACCCCCTCTCACTCTCAGCCCCCCTCTCTCGCCAATTGCAGTGTTGGCACTTTGAAGTAAAGGAGTTGGTTTGGTTTAAAGTGTTGCAGTTTGGGCACTCGGCTCAAAAAAGGTTCACCATCACTTATATAGACCCTCTGCCATTTATACTCGTGTTAAAAAAAATACTAACATACCTCAATGTTCATTTGAATAAAATCTACTCTTCCTTTTTGGTCTTTATGCTTCTTCTGCTTTGCTTTCTGATTCAATCTCTCACTAGTTTCCATTCCAGAAGCTTTACCTGAAACGTAACCTGTTTTAAAAGACAATTTTTTGATGAAAAGAGCAATAAAAACTATACTGCATTTTTTACAAACACAAGCAGAATGTAAGAAATTCACAGCTGTGTTTAATGTATTACCAACATGTACATATTTCATTTAGAAGTCTATGTGGGTATGAACATGTGATTTTTTTCAATGGCCTGTGGTAGTCTCTTAGCAGTGTTAAAAAAAAAAAAAAAAAGGAGGCACTTCACTATAGTCCTTTGTTTTCAGGTGACTTCTGTTGGTGAGATCATGTACTGTCAAGAACCTTTGGCTCTAATGCAAAACATACATGGTTTTAACCCACTTAACCCTTGGCACTGCTATTCTATGTAACTAAAAACTCTGACTACCATCCGGGAAACAGTGTCCTCACACATTGCTTTACTCTCACTGAAATAATGCAGGCACTATACAAACAATAAATAAGTGTTTCATGACACACATGCTGGAAATCACTTATCAATGGGTGTGTCAAATGCACACTCTATCATGCCAGAGAAATAGAATTATACTAGACTAATGATTTTACTCTTACAATTATTTTACTTGCTTAGAGACACATGAAAAAGTCTCTGCTACCACTAGGGAGATTGGCCCCAGTGTGCACCAGTATATAATTTAAGCACAGACATGTACACACACATATTTATTTTGACATGCCAGTGTCATGTTGCAGCACGAAAAGGCATTTAGAGCACAATTTTGCAGGTGAGGAACCATAAGCTCAGGAAATGTATGGGTTTCACCTAGGGTTCTCACCCATACAGGGTGCAGGGCTCCAGGATGTATGTCAGGTAGGGAGAAAACTGGCTTGGCAATTTTCTCTGGGCTTGGCAAGTCTTTTTTTTGGTTCTGGAGCCTGGAGGCTTTGTAGAGTTTTAAGTGGGATGAAGCCTCCAACCCTAGGGTTCATGTTTTGAGGGAAACTAGTGCCAACTGATTGTGTTTCCCATTTCCTATAGCAACAGGGGGACTCTTGTTACCAGAAGACAAAAGCTCCAGTGGAGGTGTAGCGCAGCAATACCAGGAAGATGTGAGAGTGCTTCAGCCTGCTGGGAATTTAGATGTGACGTTCCTATGAAGAAAGTTGACCTTTCTTCGCATGTTACCAATGGGGGCATTATGTTGTGGCTTGCCCTATGTTGGAGATAATGCTTTCTGGTGAGAGGCTCTTTCTTCAAGCCCAGTTTCTTGTGCAAAAGTTGAGAAAAGTGGAACGATATCGCTTGACCCATAGGCTTATTTTATTGGTATTGTTATCTTAAGGTATAACTATTGGTGTAAATGATCTGGTTTCTGGACAGGCGGCTTCTACACCACAGAGGATCTCTACAGTCTCTTTGGCTTGTAGTGTGATGTAATATGGAAGGTCCTGGACTGCTCCTAGAGCCCAGAAAACTTTGGGTGGGATAAAGCCTTCAACTGATTGAGCTGTTTTTTTTTTACTGGAATGAAGTGTAGCTTTTATTGGAATGAAGTGGAGCTACACCTGGGCAGCTGAGAGCAGCTAAACAGTGTGATGTGGTGTGTGTGTGTGCGGTAGGGATGGTCCCGGTGTTCAAGTCGAATGTAAGTTTGACTCAAACATTGGGTGTTCGTTTGCTCGCAAATGAACTGAACATATGGGGTTTTTTTTGACAATTTCGAGCACCACGGAGCGCCCCAGTGCATTGGCGGATGCTGATTGGCCAAAGCATGCACCTGACCTGCATGCTTTGGCCAATCACAGCGCAATCTGCTGTGAGAGCCATGAGTGGCCAAAGACAGGGTCCACGCCCCACACTATATATGGCTGCTTACACGACGGCCGTATGTGGTGTGACGTGGAGATTGAGAGAATTAGAGCTAGATTATGCAGGTTAGTTAGTGGCGTGCAGGCAGTTTAGTGTGTATATATATATATATATATATATATATATATATATATATATATATTTGTAGTCAGAGTCTTCACTGGAAATGTGATACCCTAACTACCAAGGCCTGAGGTGTGCCTTGGCCTAGCTGGTCAGTACGCCTAAAAAAGAGGGCATACCCTGAATGTATGAATATGAAATGTATGATGTGTAAGTATGTATGAAAGTTTGGGGAAAACGGGTGGGCGGGAACCCTGAGTGCGAGCCGACGCAGGATCAGGCAGAGGAGGAGGGATATGAACCCCCTCAGACTCCTCCCACAAATACATCTCACTTGTAGTCAGAGTCTTCACTGGAAATGCGATACCCTAACTACCAAAGTCTGAGGTGTGCCTTGGCCTAGCTGGTCAGTATGCCTGAAAAAGAGGGCAAAAAGGCACGAAAGTAGCTATGAAAGAAAGCTAGATGGTAGGTAACAAACCATCTAATAGGGTAGTGCACATCCGGATGGCTACAGTAAACGGATCTGGTATGTATCAGCTATAACAGGATGAACACCAATGTCCCATGAATTGATGATAAGAAGGGACCCCCTGTTGGAACCTGCAATTGCCCAGAACCCAAATAAATGTCCTGTAAGTGATTCGGATTGGGCCCGATTCCAGAGAAACCCAGACATGGGAACAAACTGCTTGTAGCGTGAGGATACGTGGGGGGAAAGGGAGCAAGGGCTGACCCGAGGACCCCTTGCAAAATAATGCAGAGAAGACCGAACGCTTCAAATGGACACCAGTTTAGTAGCTCCGTGACATTCCCATGAACCACCAGCCTTTCCATACTTGGTATGGGGAAGTTAGAGAGGGTAAGCCACAAAAATGGACGACCTGACAAGATTTGCATGGGTCTGAAGTGCTGGATATCTGATGAATTTGTTTGATAGTGTTGGCGAATAAGGCCAATGCGCTATGGCAGAAACGCTATGACAAAAACGCTATGGCAGAAACGCTGAGACTGAAATCGCTGCTGAGACTGAAAGCGCTGCTGAGACAGGATGCTACGACAAATCGCATGTTACACAAGAAATGACTGCGACAGTGGAGCTAAGCTGTCTACCAGCCCCCCCAAGCCTGAAACATCAGGCAAACAGACCTCACGACTTGCAGAGATGACAAGAGACAGATTAAAGATATATGCGTCTACAGTATACCAAGCAGTATATGGTGTGTAGCTCAGTATAGAAAAGGATATCGGATTGTACACGTGCATACAGTAACCTACGGCCTACATCCACCCGTCCCCGTCCCCCCGTGACCTAAGGAAAGCTCCGACCTGGACTGCAAAGATGAAAGCAAGGATATCCACAACAGGGCGCCAGAACCCTCATGCATGTGGACTCCCCTCTGAAAGCTCTGACACCCCTTCCCCCACACACCCGCACACACACACACACACTTACATCCGGCATTGAAAAACATTTGGGAAATGGCATGCGCATACTGCCGTACCCTTCCAGCCATGCAACCCCCCCCCCACCAGAGCAGAGAAAAGCAAGTGCTGTTGTGTGGACCTGGGATCTTAGAACTCTCCACCTGGTGCCTAAAGCTATTGCCATTTTAGTCTGAAACAACAAGGAATTCTGACACCTGAAAGAATTATGGTGTTCTCCTCCCCTTATTCCGATGCCCCAGGAAAGGATGAACTGCTGTGAGCTGGCAGACCATCCTGACCCTGATGTCACCCCCCTGCATGATAGAGAGGCATCCTGCATGGCCCCCCTGATGCCCTCCGTCCGCCAAGCCAGCACCATGGAAACCGGAGAGGTGAACCACCACCAGACTCCTGGTCGACCGTGCTGCTGCTCTGAGCTCTGGAAGCACAGTGAGAAATGGGCGGCGGTCCTCTCAACAATGCGGGATGAACCCTGGGAGAAGTGGGTAGGTGAATGGGTGGGTGACTGGGCGAACGGTCCCCCCCTCGATGCTGGATTGTAACCTGGGATGAATGGGTGGACGGGCGGTGCGGTCCCCCCGATAGTGCCCGGCGTGAGCACCGGGAAAGGAACCGCCACAACTGCTGCTGACCGCCGCTCAGCAGGGAAGCCGGAAGTGACGTGCGTCGCCCTGAATTCGAGCCGACGTAGAATCAGGCAGAGGAGGAGGGATATGAACCCCTCAGACTCCTCCCACAAATACAGGCTGGCTTCTGGACAGCCTTCTCACACACATATATATATATATATATATATATATACATATACACACACACACACACACAGTACCTTGCAAAAGTATTCACCCCCCCCCCCCCCTTGGCATTTTTCATGTTTTGTTGCCTCACAACCTGGAATTAACATGGATTGTTAAGGTCAACCTCCATCCTAGCCTCAAATCACAGAGTGGTACAGGTTTTGCTCAAGAATATCCCTGGGTGATGTGATGTGTTGGGTTTACGACAGACATAGCGTTTTCTTTGATTGCCAAAAAGTTAAATTTTAGTCTCATCAGACCAGAGCACCTTCCTTTTTGGGAGTCTCCTACGTGCCTTTTCACAAACTCAAAACGTGCCATTTTGTTTTTTGTTGAAAGTACTGGCTTTCTTCTGGCCACTCTGCCATAAAGCCCAACTCTATGGAGGGTACGGCTTATTGTCGTCCTATGTACATCTGTACTCCAGTCCCTGCTGTGGAACTCTGCAGTTCCTCCAGGGTTACCTTAGGTCTATGTGCTGCCTCTCTGATTAATGCCCTCCTTGCCCGGTCCGTGAGTTTTGGTGTGCGGCCGTCTCTTGGCAGGTTTGCTGTTGTGCCATGTTCTTTCCATTTGGTTATGATAGATTTGATGGTGCTCCTAGGGATCATCAAAGATTTGGATATTTTTTTTTATAACCTAACCCTGACTTGTACTTCTCAACAACATTGTCCCTTACTTGTTTGGAGAGTTCCTTGGTCTTCATGGCAGCGCTTGGTTAGTGAAGCCTCTGGCTTAGGTGTTGCAGCCTCTGGGGCCTTTCAAAAAGGTGTGTATATGTAATGACAGATCATTCGATACTTAGATTGCACACAGGTGGATATCATTTCACTAATTATGTGACTTCTGAAGGTAATTGGTTGCACCAGAGCCTTTTGTGGGCTTCATAAAAAAGGGGGTGAATACATACGCACATGCCAATTATAATTTTTTTATTTCTGAAAAATTGTTTTATGTATATATTTTTCTAATTTTACTTCACCAACTTAGACTATTGTGTTCTGATCCATCACATATAATTCAGATTAAAAAGACATTGAACTAAAGGCTGTAATGTAACAAAATAGGTAAAAAGGGGGTGAATACTTTTGCAAGGCACTGTATATGTGTATATATATATATATATATGTATCTATCTATCTATCTATCTATCTATCTATCTATCTATAAAAAGTAGTCCGGAAGGTGAGGTGCACGTCGGTCTCAGTTGATTGTGCTTAGCAATCAAGCCTTCCCACAGGCTCCGATATAGAAGAAATTCAAATGGTATTGCTGCACAAACGATTTATTTAGAAAATATTCATCAAAAGGACATCAACATGACATCCAATAAACAGGCATACATGATATAAACGTTTTCGGGCTGTTCTGGATCGCGCCCTTCTTCAGAAAGTCATGCCTACCAAATGAACATACATACAACAATATAAAGTTCATTATCAATTAAATAATCAATTAGAATAGATGATGAATTTTAGCTGAAACCCATCTAGCACTAACATATCAAGATAAATCATCGATGGATACAGTGTCATTATTAATGTGTATTAGCAATGGGTAGTAATGTAGCACCTCCTTATGCGAACGCATTCATGGATATGATACAACAAGCTTTCATATTCCATTGTACATTATTCAATGATCACTGTACAGCTTGGTACAGGTTAATTGATGACGCCTTTGCCATATGGACTGGGGACTTTCATTCATTGTCCCTGTTTAATTATTACTTAAATTCATTGGTTCCTGGTTTGAAATTTAACATGGTTAGCAATTCGGGGACGGTTCCATTTCTAGATACACTTCTATCTATTAAAGATGGACATATAGTCAGTGACATATATACAAAAGCTAAGCTACAGATCGCAATCAATTATTGTTATTTTCTATTCCCCGTAGTCAATTGAAGCGTGTAACTAGAATTGCCAACGAAACAGATACTTTTAACATTAGACTAAATGAGATGGAAGATAGACTACGACAACGTGGCTATCCACCTGATTTGGTTCACTGTTCACTGTGAACGTATAAACATTAATAATGACACTGTACCCAGTAGGAATTTAAGTCGCAGAATGCCATTTACTTCACAATTTCATCCGTTCTCACATAAGATTAACAATATTATTAAAAAACATTGGTCTTTATTACAGAATGCTTATCCTTTGGTTCCTGAATTTTTTGATCCCCCATTACCATCATACCGACGAGGTAGAACAATTAGGGATACGTTGGTGATGATCTGATCAATACTCAACATCTGCCCCTAGGGTAAAATTTTTGGGCCCTAAAAACACAGGCTCTTTTCCTTGTTTTTGTTGCATTCAATGTTCATGCATGATTAAAGGGAAAAGTTTTTCCCACCCCCTTAGGGGTTATGATATTACGATCAAAGATCACTACACTTGCCAGTCATCCTATATATATAATGAAATGCCTGTGTGGTCTCCTCTATGTAGGGGAGACCACACAAAAGGTAAAGGATCGTATAGCTCGTCATAAATATTCGATCAGAGATAAATTTGTTAAACTTCCTTTAGCCAGACATTTTGTTGAGCAAGGACACTCAGTGCAGCAGGTGTACAGTGTATTATACAGTGCAGCCGGTGTACACAGTATATAATACAGGGTGTACAGTATATAATACACTTCAGGCGGTGTGCACAGTATATAATATATTGCAGCCGGTGTACAGTATATTATACAGTGCAGCCGGTGTACAGTATATAATACAGTGCAGGCGGTGTACACAGTATATAATACAGTCTGTACAGTTTCTAATACACTTGAGGCGCTGTACACAGTATAAATTACAGTGCAGCAGGTGTACAGTATATAATACAGTGCAGGCAGTGTACACAGTATATAATACAGTGTGTACAGTATATAATACACCTCAGGCAGTGTACAGTATATAATACAGTGCAGCCGGTGTACAGTATATAAGACAGTGTAGTGCGGTGTGAAAAAAAATCCCCATCATGTCCGGAAGGCCACCAAGGAGAGGCAGACTCTCACAGGCCACTAAAAGTGGGCAAAAAGCCTCTGCTTCTACAGTGAAAAGTGGTGGTCGTGGAGCATCCTCTGCAGGCGTGGCACGCGTGTGCTTTTTTTCTGCTGCTGGCCGTGTTATTAAGCCACAACATGCAGAAGAGTTGGTGGAGTGTATAACTAAGCCATCGTCATCCTCCTCATCCTCTGTCACCAAGGCTCATACTAGTTTGCCTTCCAACACAGCTGCCAAAGCGACCTATTCCACCATCTCCTTATCCACAGTTACTCCTTCCGTAGCCCCGCCATCATGCACGAAGGAGTCACCAGAATTAATTGACCATAGTGTCGGTTATATGCTGCTGGAAGATGTGCAGCAATTTGAAGGCTCCGATGTTGGTTCCCAGATTGAGGAAGGTAGTAACGTGAGCCTAGAGAGAGGGGGTGCCACAGAAGGGCAGGAAACTAGCAGTCATGTTCCCCCAGCTGCAGCATACTGCCAAGTTTGCTTCAGTGATGAGGAGGGAGGGGATGATGAGGTCACTGACTGTACTTGGGTGCCTGAGAGAAGAGAGGAGGAAAGTGAGGAGGAGGCACAACACATGTGTAGGGCGCTGCTGACTCCCCGTTGGACAGAACGGTCAGCTGCAAGGTTCATATTACCCTGACTCATGGTCCAGCAGGCATGGTCAGGGACATTACCTTTCCTTCATGGCGCCCAGGTAACACTGCTGGCAGCTGGGAAGGAAGCAAGACAGGGTTCAGTGTTGGAGCTTGTTTCACCACCACGACTCCAAAAGCTGGTGGTGATTATGCCACATCTCTCTGCTCCCCCCTCCTCTTCTTCTTTCTCTATGGTCTCTTCTGTAGAATTGTCCTCTGAACCAGCACTGCTCCGTAAGCATTCAAGGGGGCAACAGCGGGAGTAAGAGGAGGACTTCCTTTCCTCTCAAGGCCCCCTTTATGCAGATAGCATTCCTGCAGGGCCGCCAAACACACAGGAAGAAGAGGAGGAGGATTGTGTCAGCATGTATGTAGAGGATAATATGCAGCAGTCTTCAAGGGATGGTTTTCAGTCCCCATAAACCCAAGGAATTGTACGTGGCTGGAAGGAGGTAGTTCCTGACAATGACATCCTTAGTGACCCAGAGAACTCAGAATCTAATGCCTCTGCAAACTTACGCTGCATGGGCTCCCTAATTCTGCAAAACCTGCGAAAGGACCCTAGGATTCGTGGTATCAAGGAGAGAGATCATTACTGGCTCGCAACCCTTCTTGATCCATGTTACAAGGGTAAAGTTGAAGAGCTCATCCTTCCTTCACAGAGGGAGCAGAGGATAAAACATCTTCAGGACGCCATGAAGAAAATTTTGGGTAATGCCTTTCCAGACCCTAGGAGGTTACCATTTCCTGGTGCTGTGCAACATGTTTCTGAGGCTTCATTCGGTCATAGGCAGAGGAGAAGGTGGCCGGCTGACTGATACCTTTAAACTATTTTTTAGTCCTCAGCTCCCAGGGCTGATAGGTTCAAGCAACCATCAGCAGCGTCTGCATTATATGGTGCAAGAATTTCTAGGGGCAAGAGCAGACTTGGAGACCTTTCCAACTTAGCATCCACCTGATTACTGGGTCTTGAGGATGGACCACTGGCTAGAAGTTGCTCAATATGCAATCGAGCCACTGGCCTGTCCTGCATCTAGAAAGCTTTCTGAACGCACATTCAGTGTTGCTGGAGGGTTGGTAACGGATCAAAGAGTGCTCCTGTCCACAGACTCAGTTGATAGGCTCACATTTTTAAAAATGATTCAGTCCTGGATCAGCAGCTATCAAGCCCCTGATGCTGATGTAACTGATTGAATTTGCTAGGGATCTGGGATCCCTTGAAGACTGCCTACGCTGCCTATACTATTCCTGAACCTTGATGATGATAGCTTCCAACAATATTTTTGGTTTAGGGCACCACCAACACCGCTTTTAAACAGGGGCATGTAATTACAATTTTTTAAATAATATTTAACAGCAGGGCCAGTTCCTGTACCCAACAAAAGTAACTATGAGGGGTTACAGTGTTCTGGCACCACCAATACCCAAGGCCCAATTTTTCGCTAGAGTATATAGTGCAGTCCGTATAGTATATATACTGCAGTTCAGAGTATATAGTGCAGTCAGTGTAGTTCATATAATACAATGCAAGGTATTAAGTGCAGTGCAGGGTATATAACACAGTGTATTGAAGTGGTTAAGGGGAACCCCATGACAGAATTAGGCGAAAACGGCATAGGGCCCTCCCAAAATCCATACCAGGCCATGGCCATTGGTTGTCGGGGTCTGCGGGTATGGGGATTATCGGAATCTGGAAGCCCCATTTAACCAGTTCACGGCCCTACCCCCATGTGAATGGGTATCTGGTACATTGTATCCCTACCCATTCACCAAAAAAGTGACAAAAACTAAAAACCACAATAGACGGTTTTTGACAATTCCTTTATTAAAAAAGAAAAAAAAGTGTTCCGTGATGTCCATCCAGCCTTGGATGTGGAAAGCCTTTACAACTGCATTCCACATACCAAGGGCATAGAGGTCATTCGTGACCAACTGAATGAATGTGGACCTTCGTCCAATTCATATAGTCAGGTGGTTCTTCAGTTGTTAGAGTTCACCCTAACCAGAAACGTATTCATGTTTGGCCCCTCCCACTACCTCCAGGTGCAGGGTGTGGCTATGGGGACCAAGTGCGCCCCCTCATATGCCAGCCTGTACCTGGGGGGGTGGGAGAGGGACCTTTTTGCAAACTACTCTTTATCTGAACTACTCAAATATATCATCGCCTGCCATAGGTATATTGATGATATTTTGATTTTTTTGGTCAGGCACTCGGGATGAACTCGCACAACTGATGGACCAACTGACCATCAACGACTATAATCTCTCTTTTACGATGGAATGTAGTCAGGCCAAGATTAACTTTCTAGATCTCCAAATCTATGCCGATAAGGATGGAATCTTACATTCATCTTTATACTGCAAGCCCTCTGCAGGCAATACGCTGCTACATGCCACTAGTGCTCATCCACAGCCATTATTGGACAGTATTCCCTATAGCCAATTTCTCCAACTCGGGAGGAACTGCACCCTGGATGATGATTTCTACCAGGCATCCCAGGATTTATACGACAGACTTCACCATAGAGGATACAGTCAATCCTTACTTAAAAGGGCATTTAATAGAGTAGTAAAACTTAACAGATCTTATTCATTCCAATAAAAATCCTAAATCTGACCAATCCGTCCGCATTATAACCCAGTTCTCTAAACAACATATGCAGACTAGAGCCATCTTTAAGAAATTTTGGCCCTTATTGACTGCTGACACCACAATTAGTAAATACGTTAAATCCTACCCTGAGATTACCTACCGAGGGGCTCCCTTTATGAGGGACCGTCTGGTCCACCGTCACCATATGCGCAGAAACCCAGTCAATTCCACCACCACTGGCACATTCCCCTGTGGATGCTGTGATATTTGCTCTTTCATCACTAACTCCAGGGATGTTGGTCTCCCTAATGGCCAGATCTACACCTTGAAATACAGAGTTACATGCAAAACCATTGGAGTGGTCTATGTAGCCATCTGCATTTGCGGATGCTTTTATGTTGGGAAGACGAAACGATTATTTCTTAAGCGTATTAAGGATCATATTATGCCACTCCACAAACGACTCACCACCACAGCTCTCAACAGGCATTTTGTCACTCAACATGACTATGACCCACATGTTGTGCGATTTTCAGCGCTCAAGCATGTACCTTTACATGATCGGGGCGGTAGCATTGATGTTACTTTACTCCAGTTGGAAACCAAGTGGATACACTGCTTGGATGCGGTCAAATATCCCGGCTTGAATGAGTACATTTGCTTCAAATCTTTTTTATAGCCTCATTGGGTATTTATGTTTTTTATCTCTGTTGATTTTGATAATCCGTCAAAGATAAGTCTCCAATAGATGTGTTTTGGATTTTTTGCATCTAGCTTACCCTTCTTTCCATCTAAGTCCCCCCCCCATTTTTCTGATCCTGATAATCGCTGCTCCCCCCGGCCCTTCTACCTTTCTGTGGTCTAACCCAGCTGTGAATCCTGGCCAACTATTTACCATGCAATATTATTTACTATGCTTTTCCTTTCCTTTAGTTTTCCTTTGAATTCTCTTTCAATTCTCTTTATGGGTATGCATTACTGACTGTTGCTGAAGATATATATCCGATTATGATTTGACTTGACGCATCATATTTGATATATCACTGATTTTGGTTGTTAGACCCTGTTTCTTCTTCCCTTATGTACCTAAGTACTGGGTCTTTAATATTTTATAATAAAACAATTTTTCCTTTATTAAACTATACATTTTTTACATTGTTGTGAGTTCAAATTGCTGGATGATTGTCTGTTTGGGTGAGTCGCCTTGTCTGTGGAGCATAACTTGGCCGCTCCTTGTCTGCTCTCTCTCCCCATCCATTCCTCCGATCTCGCCCTCGATATTCCATTCTTTTCCATCTTCCCCTCCTTCCCTGGTTCCCCTCGATGCATGCCTGGCTGCTTCCTGGTCTTGGGCGCATGCACCCGTTCACAGCCCTTGATTGTATGGACACCCCAGGGTTGGCTTTCTCTAACAGCCAGCCCCCCTCACGGCCTTTTTCCACCCCCTGTTCTCCGCTCTGTACATCGGCCTCTTTTTACACCCTCCCCTTGGTTGCTGGCATGTCCCTGCCCCATGGGTAGGCTCACATTGTGGCCACGCCCATGACTGTCTGCGTCGCTTGGTCTAGGTCTCATGACGCTAGACACCTGGCGCTTGGCCCTCTGGGCATTGTAGGCATCGCGCAGCAGACGTTGCGCAGGCACGCTGGCCGTCTCAGTGTCCGCTCCTGATTGGCGAATTTACGTCGCCAATCAGGTGGGGGGCTTTAAAGGCAGAGCACACCAGTCCTCTATTGCTGACTTACTGGGGCGCTGTATGTCTGCACTATCCTTCCGATGGTAATTTCTTTTCTTTATTCTGGCAACCTTTGCTAACTTGCTGCACTGCCTTTTGGTATGGACTTATTTGATACTATCTCTCATTGGGATATAATTTTGTTCCATAAACCAGGTTTTGGCACAATAGCAGTGTGGACAACCTCTCATTATTACCTACTACTTCCACCTGCACTAGCCCTGGACTGTTTCTAACTGATTCTGAAATCTGGGGTAAGCTTTGTACCTTTATATAGTAGTTCCTCTTTTTTGTATGTACTGGCATATGCTTTTTATTTATTACAACTCTATACCTTTTTGTTCCCTGATTAAATGAAACACCTCTTCCTTTTTTTAGTTAATCACACCAAACCATCAGTGCACCTACCCTTTCTGGATTAACTCCTACAGTATCGGCTTTCACAGCGCGTCTTACACACGATATCAAATCTTGTATTTGGTAGGTACCGAGAGATTTTTGCTTCCTCTCCTTTTTAAATTTTAGCTGAGCTTTTATGGCCGTGCGTAGTCTCATGTCTATCTTATCCATTTACTTTTTGTGTTTTTTCAGCTTTTATTAGGCTCTCCTTTTAGCCGCCTGCAGTCATATATTGCCAGTGATAGAATGGATGCACCCTTGACAGCGGAGCGTGCTCACCTTGCCCCGTTGGGCTTCTAGAGTATGTTTGGGTGATTATCGCATGGATCATTTCCACCATCTGGTGCTCTGTCTGGGGGATAGGTTGAGTGGGAGGGGACCGGACATGTCTTACCCTGAGGCATAATTATCCAGTGATGCTCACAGCATTGTCTTAATTTTTCTCCGTAATTATTGGTTATCTATGATTCTCTTTTTTCCTTTTCAGAGCAACAGCTGCATTGTCATGTTCTATTCCCCTGATGAAGCCAAAGTCTTGGCGAAACTAGTAGGGACTCATTAATTTGCTGTTGTAATGTACCACCTCACATTTTGATCAATGTATTACTGTACCATGCTCCCCCTATATGTATGTTTTTTATGAATTCTTTTTTAATTAAATTGTAATAAAGTTTTTTTTTTTTTACTTATATTGTACTAATTTATTTTTTGGCACCGCAATAATCCCTCCCTCCTCGCTCTTTATGATGCCCATCCATCTTCAATCAAATCGCCTGACGGACCCAAAAAATATATATAAAAAAAAATCTAAAAAGCTTCATCTCCATGGGTGGCCTCCTGGCGACTGCTGTCTCTTGGCTGTGACAGCTGTTATATAGGCAAGGGCGGGCCACCTGGTGACGTAACTGAGTGACCTGCCCCCTCCTGACATCATGTGACATCATGTGATATCATGTGACATCAGTTTCTGTTTAAGCTAATGATTGTGTTTCAGCCTACATATAAAATAAATATCTTTAGAACTGGCTTCGTATAATTGGTTAATCATACACACGACTCTAATCCCACAAATTCCCTGACTTTGTGCATGTGTGTACATGTGTAACAACCGTTGCTGGTTTGAAGCCAAAGGGCAGTCACACCAAATATTGACTTGATTTAGATTTTTCTTCTGTATGCTCACTTTGCATTTTGTAAGTTGATTTTAAACAATTAAAATATTTTTGAAAGCATTCTTATTTACAGCATTTCTTCACACCTGCCTAAAGCTTTTTGCATAAAGATAGCCTCTTATTGTTATTTTTTAGATACATAATCCTAATAGGCAAGCTTTCTTTGATTGATGGCAGTGGCAGCCAATCAGGAGGGAGAATCTCAGACTGCTGAGACACTCGTGGACATCGCTGGACAGAGAGGGGCCTCAGGTAAGTGTTAGGGCGGCTGCTGCACACAGAAGGCTTTTTATCTTAATGCATACTATGCATTAAGATAAAAAAAAACTTCTGACTTTACAATCCCTTTAACCGCTTGCCACCTGCTCACAGTAGTTGTACCGTGTGCACACAGCAGCTGCAAGACAGGTGAAGTCATGGTACATTGCGGCTGTTCTGGGTTTGGGGCGCACAGGCATGCATCCCCTCTGTCAACCCTGTGCTGTGTTTGGACAATGATTTTGGCTGAAGTTAGCTGATCGGCTGTGGCCAATCACACACAGAGTTCTGTGTGGTTGTGGTTCTTACTACAGTGATTTCCAACTGTCACAGGGATCCTACAGGTATGGTACATACATACTTACATTGGTCCAAGCTAGGACAACGTAACTATGTATAAATTGTCATGCCTAAACTTCAGCATTAAAATAAATTCTGACTTTTTAATGCAGAGGAGACACCTTATGTTCCTTTAGCATTAAAGCATTCTTACCTGCTCATTTGCAATGTACACTGAGCTGCACAATAATATAATATAAGCTGACTGGGCAAGTTAGAAAACCATTTTGATCAATACTGCTATTTGTTCTGATAAGCAACACTGCTGCCTACACAGCCCCACTGCCCAATTTTCTTTTTCACAGAAATAAACAAACAATAATCCAAGCTATGGATTCACACTCAACAGAACAAGCTGCTAGAATGCAGTCAAATCATGCCTTTACACCGTGTTACCTTAAGATAATGATAATGTAAGCCTAATTTATTGAGATCCAACACAACTAAGTCAAAATATATTTTTTTCTCTTTAAAGAGTAATTATAATAGACTTGGATCATATTTATTTGTTTACATTTATAAGGTTTATAAATACGGTAGTTATAAAAAATGTATATTTAGTTACATATTACATTACAGTAAATTTTATTTTATTTTACACAAATATTGGTTGAACCAGATGGACTTTTTTTTTTCAACTTGACTAACTATGTAACAAACATTTAACACAAGATAAAAAAAAATCCCAAAGCACTATGAGTTGGCTTGAGAGATACCACAGCAGCTAAAGATTGCTTGAGAGTCTGACTGACTGAAACCTCAGACTAAAACTGCTTTCATACTGAAAGCGTCAGCTGTTCGCGCTAAAGCGCCGGCCGTTTTAGCAGCGCTCTAGCGTTGTTTAAGCGGTGCTTTTTGGCCACTTTTAACCCCAAAAAATGGGTTAAAAACTCCCGTCTTTCGGCTCTTTCAAATCGCTTTTCAGGCGTTTTAAAAGCACTGCCCATTCATTCCAATGAGCAGGGCGTTTTGGGAGCGCTAAATACAGCGCTCCCAACCCACCCCAAAGATGCTGCTTGCAAGACTTTTGAGAACGTCCCGCAAGAGCATTACCCGAGTGTGAAAATTCACACTGGAATCAATCGGAGGCGGTTTTCAGGCGCTTAGCAGAGGCTATTTGAAAGCCAAAGCGCCTGGAAACTGCCCCAGTGTGAAAGGGGTCTAAGTCATCTAATGAGAAATGAGTTGGCACTGTGATGACTTTTATGCTCTGTACACAAGGTCGGACATTGATCAGACATTCCGACAACAAAATCCATGGATTTTTTCCGACGGATGTTGGCTCAAACTTGTCTTGCATACACACGGTCACACAAAGTTGTTGGAAAATCCGATCGTTCTAAATGCGGTAACGTAAAACACGTACGTCGGGACTATAAACGGGGCAGTAGCCAATAGCTTTCATCTCTTAATTTATTCTGAGCATGTGTGGCACTTTGTGCATCGGATTTGTGTACACACCATCGGAATTTCCGACAACGGATTTTGTTGTCGGAAAATTTTATAGCAAGCTCTCAAACTTTGTGTGTCGGAAATTCCTATGGAAAATGTGTGATGGAGCCTACACACGGTCCGAATTTCTGACAAGGTTCTATCACACATTTTCCATCGGAAAATGCTATCGTGTGTACAGGGCAAAAGAGTAAACTGAAGATGCTGCGAATAAAAATCACCAGACAGGTTGTTTGGTGTCATAAGAATATGTTTTTGTCTTACCGTTCAAATCCTTTTTTTGAAGTACGATACAGGATGGTATTCTGGGATCAATGGGTTATGCAGCTGCCTTCAGGAGATTGGACAGTGCAAACAAAGCTGTAAGAACAGCCCTGTATAGCCTTTCAGAGCATAGGGATGACCGAATCTGATAGGCCCCTGTCCTTTAGCACCTGAGCATCAACAGCCTAGCCATTAAACCCAGTGACTGAGAAGCAGGATAGTAGACAGTGACAGAGCATTAAGGAGGGCCACAGAGGGTTTGCTGAGTACCACGTTCTTCTAGGACAGTTTGATGCAAAGAGGATTACTGGAACTCTCAATTCTGCAGAGTAGGCAAGCAAGTAGCTACAGAGGAAGAAAAAGGTAGGTCAGGTTGAACTGTTTCCATTAAGTTACCAGAGCATCCACCATAAAGGTGTGAGGATTCTTGGTCATGGCAATCAACCTATCACCTTCAACAGAGAACGTGAAACACCTCCAAACACTAAAAACTGAGCAAGTTTGTCGAAAAATGTTCTACACTTAGGATGTGCATGGCAGTCAGGGTCAAAATGTGAAGTTCAGCCCAAGCTAGAATTAGGTTAACTTCTCTTTGAGCTGCATGACTTCTGATGCCTCCCTGATGGTTGATGTAATCCACTGCCATGACATTTTTCAAATGAATCCTGGTCAAGTGACCTTGCAGCCAGGAGGTCCAGCATAAAAGAGGCAACTGAATTGCCCTGATCTCTAGATATTGGGTGCCTAGTACAAAGTCCATTACCCAAAGGACAATTTTCTAGGCCTGCCCTAGGTATGGTCCTCTAGAGCAAAGCCAAGGAGTAACTGATCTGGATGCTGCTAAAATAAGCCTCAATGACTTTACAGAAGCTATAGTATCTTGCTAGTAGAAAACGTCTTGAGGAAAGAACAAAAAGCAAAAAGAAAGTGATATGCTTCTCTCAGCGCAAAGAGAAGGACAAAAAACTGAGGCTTGCTGGGAGCTGGAGGCTATCCTTACAGTTTTGTTTGCCAGTGTCCAATCTCCTGAAGGCAGCTACAGTACATAACCCAATGGTTTCAGAATACCATCCTGTATCCTGTAACATACAAATAAGAAATCATTTTTATTAAAAGTCACAATTAGTAAAAAAAAAACAGTGATTCAGGGGGTCCTGGTTTCATTTCCAGTTGACCTCAGACATGAGCTGACCTATAGCAGTTCCCTCTGAAAAGCTGTCCAAGGGAATCCACCAGACTTAACATCTGACCGGGATACCTATCAAAATAAAAAAATGAACCAGTGCTTCATATGCCCTTCTGTCACCTTTCAATGAGTAAATAGGCTTATTTCAGCAAAGCTAAGTCTAATGCCCCGTACACACGATCGGACATTGATTGGACATTCTGACAACAAAATCCTAGGATTTTTTCCGACGGATGTTGGCTCAAACTTGTTTTGCGTACACACCGTCGCACACAGTTGTCTGAATTTCCGATCGCCAAGAACGCGGTGACGTAAACCACGTACGACAAGACTAGAAAAGGCCAGTTCAGAACCAAGCGCGGCACCCTTTGGGCAACTTTTGCTAATCTTGTGTTAGTAAAAGTTTGGTGAGAGACGATTCGCGCTTTTTCAGACTCGTGGTTTTCAGATCGTTTTCTGCTGTTCAGTTTGTGCTTGTGGGTTTGTATCTGCTCTTCAGTGCATGCAAGCAAGCTCCACGTGACTTTGTCATTGTGTTCTTGTTAGTTCGTTACTGTTTTTCAGGTCGCTCTTCACAGACCTTGCTGTTCTTCAGTGCGTTCTGTTACTTTGTTCTGAGCAGCCGACCATTTTCTAGCCATGTTGCGTATACGTACTCCTCGTAGAGTTCGTGCTGTGCGGGGGCTTGGTGTTGGGGTCCTGACCTTGACACAAGTCCAGTCCATGAACAGGGTGGGGAGGAGTTCATGGACCAAGAATTGGTTGCTCCAGCGTGACCAGTTCTGTCATATGCCTTTGCTCCGTGAGATCCGTGAGAATAATCCTGATGATTTCAGGAACTTTCTCCGGATGACGGACCCCGTATTTCACCGTTTGTTGGCTTTGCTGACCCCCTATATCAACAGGCAGGATACCTGCATGAGGCAAGCCATCACTCCGGAGCAGAGGCTCGTCGCCACCCTGCGGTACTTGGCAACGGGAAGAAGCCTGCAGGACTTGAAGTTCTCGACAGGCATCTCCCCCCAGGCTCTGGGGATCATTATCCCAGAGACCTGTTCTGCCATCATCCAGGTCCTGCAGAAGGAGTATATTAAGGTAAGATTTTTATCCTTTAACATCACATTTTATTGTATTTAATGTTTGCTAATGTATTGTATTTCTTTCCTCATTCCCTAATTACCATGATTGGAATATGCTGTGAATGTCAACTTTGTTCTCATGCATGCTGGATTTTTATGTCATTTTTTTTTTGGTCCTTCATACTTATTTGCCTTCACTTACTTCCCCAGCATGGTCTCCTGCCCCTATATTCACCTCATGTAGTCACTTAACAATGTATTTTACCAGCTCCATAGTAGTGCTTTACCCCAAACACCCCCTAAAATGTTTTTAAATGTGATTTGTGCTTTAAATTCAGGCAGAGTGCCAGAGGCTTTTTTGGGGGGGTCCCCAAATCATTTGGAACCCTCCCTCCCCCCAACTGCTAAGTCAGCTGATACCAATTCTCTATCTATCCTCAATCATCTATCTGCTGACTTTGCCAAACCCATACACACTATACCCATCTCTTTTGTGGTCAGTGGTATGGATGAATTCCCCAAAGCATGTAGTGCAAGGGCCTGCCTGTATACTTTCAAATGGTACTGTTTCAAGTTTTTGTATCCTATTATTATCTTGATAGGTAATAGCAGCTCAAATGTGTACAGTGTGTATTTATATCTTTGTATTATGACAATTCTTACCTGTCCAGTGGGCTGCCAATAGTGTAACTAAGGAGGGGCTGTTCCAAGTAATACACATTATTTAGGCATTCATCTCTCAATGAAGTGGAGAGGGTTACCTGTCCAAGAGCTCCCCCCCCCCTATAATGTTAGAAATGGCCCATGAGAGGGGGGAGGGGGAATATGATAGGTGTACCTTATACTTTGGTCTTTAAAAATTCCCATAAATCAATGTTATCTTGATGTTGGCAAAGAAAGTTTGTGTCTAATCTGCTTTCCATGTTTATGTGCAAAAAGCCAAATTTTTTTTTTGTTTTCCTCAACAGTTTCCTTCCACGCCACAGGAATGGCAGACTGTGGCCTCCCACTTTTGCCCAGCGGTGGGACTTTACTAACTGCGGAGGGGCAATTGATGGGAAACACGTCCACATCATCCCACCACCCAACTCGGGGTCATACTATTATAATTATAAGGGGTTCAATAGTATTGTGATGTTGGTGGTGGTGTCGGCTACTTATGAATTCCTGTATGTGGATGTGGGGAAGAATGGCCGGATGTCCGATGGTGGAGTCATCGCCCAGGCGGAGTTCTACAGGCGTCTCCAGAATGGCAGCTTGGACTTGCCACTTCCAGAAGACAATGTGGAAGGACTCCCATTCGTCTTCATTGCGGATGAAGCTTTTGCTCTGGGGGACCATCTTATGCGGCCATTCCCGATGAGGACCCTCACCCCGGACCAGAGGGTTTTTAATTACTGGCTGGCCAGAGCCAGAAGAGTGGTGGAAAACACATTTGGAATCATGGCCAGCTGGTTCCGCCTATTTCTTACACCCATACATATGGCGGAGTACAAACTGAATCACATTATCATGGCGTGCTGTGTTCTACACAACTTTTTACGGCAACATTCTGCCAACTATGCTGGCTCAGTTGGGCCTGAAGCCGGAATTCAAAATGAACCAACCCTGACGGCGCTTGAAAGTAGCCGTCCTGGCTTGTCCTCCCTGAGTGCCCGTGATGTCCAGCTAAGATACCTTGAATACTTTGCGGGTGGGGGGGGCTATCAATATGCCAATGTGTGAAACCTTTATCAAATAAAAAAAAACATTAAGCAAATCTTTGGTGACATTTACTGCTTGTGTTTTAGCTGACCCTGACAGAAATGTGTGGAGTCTTGAAAATGGCGTGATTGTGTAACCTTACAAAACACTGTTGGGTGTTATTTACTAAAGGCAAAGACACTTTGCACTACAAGTGCACTTGAAACTGCACTTGTAGTGCAAAGTGGATTTGCCCTTAGGAAATAACCCCCATTGTCACAGAAAGCAGCAATTAGAGCACCACAAAAGTGTTGGAGCGTTGAGACAATTATCCACACATTCTTGATTAACAATCTTTTTAATACCTGCACAATCACATGTGCATTTTGACAAGGTTTTTAAAACAAACCAACATGTTTGTTGTATAACAATTTTTGGGGTGGCATTAGAAAAAGTAGAAATGTCCATTTAAGATAAAACAGGCATGTTTCAAACCAACAAGAAAGACACAAATCTTGAACTTACAAAGTTCACATTTGGTAGAACTTGAAGGCAATATCAGACATGAGTATTTAGGAACTGTGATTGATATTGCGTTCAGATGGGATGAAGTCACCCCAGGAAAAGCCAAATTTTAAAGATGCACACCAATTTAAGAATGTCAACCTGTGCTAGCTGCCATCACGGGGGATCAAGGGACGTGTTTTGGGGGAGCAACCCCTTCCTCTCAGCTACTTTATTATTGAGGAAGGGGTTGCACCCCCAAAACGTGTCCATTGATCTCCCGTGATGGCAGATAGCACATGTTGACACACTGTGTGCCTCTTCAAAATTTGGCCTTTCTACAATTCGACAAAAAATTTAAAAATTGTAGCACACCATAAAAGAAAGGGATTTGGAGGGGTTTTAAACTCTCCCCAAAACATCAATGATGTTCTTATTTTTTTGAATAACATCATTGATGTTTTTCTTGATATTTTCCAATGCAACATTACATCTTATGATCTCCCCAATCAGGATCTGTGCACTTTCCGAGGTGAAATGTCCTGGATCCACAACATCACGATCACCTAAAAAGATAGAAACCAAAAAAAAACATGTATTATAAATATGCCGGCATCCATCTCTTACCTGAGCCTGTGGTCGCAGACACTCACCTGTTGTGGTGACTACTTCCACCACATCTTCCTCCTCCTGCTCTTCTTGTCTTTGGGGGATTTCCCCTTCTTCTAGAGGTGGGGGGTCTCTGGTCTCCTCAGATGAGGGGTGTCCTCCGAGTCTTTTCTCCCCTATGTAAAAAAAAAAATGGTATACTTAGCGCACAGATATTTGATGGCAGAACTATAAATATGAAACATTGCTTGGAGTGGGGTACAATTGTCTGTTTTGGGAGAGTTCCAAGATGTAGAATTTTTATTGTCCTTTGTCAAGCTTCAATACTTTATCTGTTTTGTCCAAGCTTCACAGATGGAGACACCCCTATAGTATACACTGGAGCACCTGTGTGGGCCCCCTAATAAAAAGGGTGTTCTTGTGTCCCACACTAGTGCTCCAGTGTCCAGATGTGAAAACTGCTGCTGAGTGTCCTCTCCTTACACAGAATCGAGTTTGCATTTCATTCTAGTAACAAACCCATCTACACAACCAAATTATTTTCATACAAGTAGGCCCTAAAAAATGTGGTCAAATGCATATGGCCAAAACAATGGTGTTTTATAGGCCGAAAGAAAAATGTTTGATACGAACGAATAATGTGTCCATGAACATGAAAGTTGCCATTTTAAACTGTACAACAGTTAAGAAAAGCACATGGAGCAGCACGAACGTAATAAACACAAAAAGAATAGGAACACAGCACAACTACTTACTTTTTTGCAGCACTCTCCGGATCTTTCGGTACTGCTCATGCTCTCTTAATTTCAGGTCCGACCACCGCTTCCTGAGCTGATCTTTCGATCGACGTACCCCGAAATTCCGGTGCAGACTTTTGACCACTTTCGCCATTATCTTGGCCTTTCGGACATTGGGGTTGGGGTAAGGTCCATACTTTCCATCATAGTCGGCCCTCTTCAGGATGTTGACCATCTCCAACATCTCCCCAAAGGACATATTGGAGGCCTTAAATCTTATCCTTCGGGATCTAGACGTTTCCGGCTCCGGGCTTTCCTCCCCCTCCTCCTCGTTGCTATAATTAGCACGCACCTGCTGTGTCTCCGCCATGTGCTCTTCCCCCACTGCGCCGAACGAAAAGGGGCGGGGAATAGACTAGAAAGAACGTCAGGGGCGGGCGGAGTTTCACACATGCGCAGTGTGTATAAAGCGTAACATGCGTGCGTAGTACGTACAATCTGTGAGCGGAGGAAGGAGTATCGGAGGCGCCGATCGTGATAACGAAGGTAAGATCTAAACTTCGGCCTATACTGCTTCTAGATTGAGGCCTATATTGTTACAAGATTAGGAGAGTTTTGCCTGACATTAGGGTTTGTCTCATGTTGTGTCTTGCAGATAAAATGGATGGCTTCAATGACCACAACTTCCTCCCCCTGTTCATAGACAAGTACAGGGAGCTGCCCTGTCTGTGGCAGGTGAAACATCCACATTATAATAATAAACAAAAAAGGCAGGCAGCGCTGGAGAAACTGCTGGAGTTGGTGAAGCCGGTGGTCCCCACGGCAACCATCCCCTATTTAAAAACCAAAATTGGTGGCCTGAGGAGCACTTATCTTAGGGAGCGCAAGAAGGTCACGGATTCCCAGAGATCAGGAGCTGCAGCAGATGACGTTTATGTCCCCAGGCTGTGGTACTATGAGAGACTGCGATTTCTGTCAGACCAGACTGGAGTCAGGGAATCCCTCTCAACCCTTCCTTCCACCCCAGCTGAGACTTCCGATGTCCAACCTGGGACTTCCAGCCAGAAAGAAGTGGAGGAGCCCAGATGGAGTCAGGTATAGCATTGTTCTACAGATTTCAGGTCAAGAAATAAATGATCTTTACTAGATGTTATTATTGATCACTAATTGCTGATTTATTAAAGTGTTTTACATATCAATAGACAGTAGTGGGCAAAAATATTTGGGACAAGAATGAAAAATGCTGGGCTCAGAATGATCATCAGTTATATTTCTTAACATTCAATTTGCAACAGTCATGATGTGACAATTGTGTGTGATTGATGAATCAAAAACTCAAACTATGTCCCTTTTTCATACACAGGAAGACCTCAGCCAGGACGAGGCTCTGGAATGTGGCACACAGGAGGAGGCTGTGGAATGTGGCAGCCAGGAGGAGGCGGGGGTTAGTGGCAGCCAGGAGGAGGTGGGGCTAAGTTGCAGCCAGGAGAAGCCTGGGACAAGTCGGAGCATGACGGAATCGCAGGTTCCTCCCCTCCGCCTTCCATACAAAAGACCAAGGAAGGGGACTCACATGCAGGATTCAGCGCTCAGGCTCATTCAGGAGTCTTCTGCGTCCCTCAGAGCCTTACCCACTCCTGAAGAGGCCTTTGCCTGCATGGCTGCCACCAAGCTGAAGGGCATGCAGGAGGGCCAACGCCTCATGTGTGAGAAGCTTATTTATAAAGTCCTAACTAAGGGGGCGAGTGGAGAAATCACACCCAAGACCAACGTGATTGAGTTGGACCATCCTCCTCCTCCTCCTGCTGCCACAACTCCACCACCACAGCCACAGCGTGGAAGGAAGCATGGAAGGAAGCGTGGAAGGAAAACCAGAGAGTGATGACCCGGGTTCAGTCTGGTCTGACAAAAGATGCAGCCTCTTGTATGACCACAGCCTGGGGACACAGATGTCATCTGCTGCTTTCAGGATCTCTGGGACTTCTGGACCAGACTGCACTCCCTTAGATATGGACTCCTCAGGCCACCAATTTTGCAGTAAAATAATTGATGTCTGCCCTGGGGACCAAAGGCTTCGCCAATTTCAGCTGTTTCTCCAGTGTTGCCTCCCTCTTTGTTTGGTTGTGAGCCCTTAATAAAGGAATTTTTGGTTCAATTATACTCGCCTATGTGTGTTTTCCTTAAAAAAAAACCAGTTTGTTTGTGAAGAGGCAGGTACATTTCAAAATACAATGTGAAATTAACAAGAGACACCAACACCAAACAATCTCATTGAGATTAAATAATACAAAATAATAATGGTGTTGTGGTAACTTGACACACAAAACAACCCAAAAATATTCTTGATTAAAAAGCAAACAAAATTACAAAAAAAAAACAGCCTTGAAAAAAATTTTTTTACAATTAAAAACAAACAAATAAAAATGGGTCAGATGTGACAAATCAAAATATATTGAGGGAATCCCAATAAATAATAAAGAAAGAAGTTTGTGAGAAGTCTGTGTGAATATAAGCAGCAAAACTACTTCATTCTTCTCACATTATAAAGAAGAAGAGAGTGCGCTGTATTAAACCATTTTTTACATTGCAGCGTGACGAAAGTGCTGTATCCATTGCGAAAGCTAATTTTACCAGACCGAACTGTTCCGTCTCGAAATTTCTTCTGAGCATGCGTGGCACTTTGTGCATCGGAACTGGCCACACATGGTTGGAATTGACGCGATCGGATTTTGTTGTCGGAAAATTTTATAGCCTGCTCTCAAATTTTGTGTGTCGGAAAATCCGATGGAAAATGTCCGATGGAGCCCATACACAGTCGGAATGTCCGACAACACGCTCCGATCGGACATTTTCCATCGGAAAATCCGACCGTGTGTACGGGGCATAGCACTGCATGACATGTGCAAAAGTGATAAGCTTTTCAACTGCTGGCTTGATATAAGACTACAAAATATTATTATGCAATGTCGAAAAACATTATTTATTTTTTAACTCTGTTTATAAAAAAACAATATGTACAAAACATTATACTTTATCTTTTTTTATTTCTGCCTGACATTAGAGATTGACGATTGTTTCAAAACACATGGAGTTTTGCATGTTAGGTAAGACTGTACCCTTGACAAAACAAATATGTGCATGTTACCTTGTAAATCCTTTGGTTCATCATCATCACACTCTTCAACTAGAAGCTGAGTGGAGAATACTGGAGAAAATGTTTCAAAAACAGAGGTTTCTCCTATATAAAAAAAAAAAAATGTGATCCAGTGTTAAGCATGTAATAAGATTATGACAGTAAATTACAGATACAGTTGTTTGCCACAGGTAGTCTATGGCACAGAATACTGCTAGTACCAGCAAAGTATAGTATAGCCACCAGTGGCGGCTGGTAAAGTTTTAGGATGTGGGGGGGCGCCAGACCCTGCCCTTCCTTTTTGACCCCTCCCACTTCTTCTAAGCCGCATCCCTTATAGAATACACCCACTCTGTCCTCTGTATTCCACTTGCTTCCACCCATAATGTCAGGAGTATACAGCTCCGCATCACAAGACAGAGTATATAGCCCCAGCATCACAGGACAGAGTATATAGCTCATCATTACAGGACAGACTAAATAGCTCAGCATCACAGATCAGGGTATATAACACAGCATCACAGGACAGAGTATATAGCTCAGCCTCACAGATCATGGTATATAGCGCAGCCTCAAAAATCATGGTCTATAGCGCAGCCTCGCAGATCATGGTATATAGCACAGCCTCACAGATCTGCGCAAACAAATGGAAAAATACACTGTTAGTAAGTTGCAGAGCATTTTGCTGGTCACAGAGCATAGCTGGTTCATCGCAAAGTCTGCAGTACAGTCATCATTTGCAGAGCACACAGTGTGTAGCACCTTTAGCCCTTGCCAAGCACACAGTGTGCAGCTGTGCCCATAATTCAAGCAATCTAAAGCCAAAGAATCCTATTTCAACTATCATGCTTGCTTGGAGCCATAGCATCTGTGAATTTCTGAGAATGGCTATCTCCACAAGGCCAGTTTTTTAAGTGACACTCCAGCAAGAACATAGAAAAGCAAACCTCTTTGGAAACACACAGAGAATCAGAACATTTAAACTCTGCCAAATGAATAAGAACACAAAATGGCAGCTTTTCACAACAATTAGGAATTAGCCCTGTGCTTTGAGACACCTTTCATAACTGTTGCACTCGCTTAAAATCAAAATAATTTCCAGCAGCAATTTTAGGAAAGATGATTTCTCCTCAAATTGTGCAAATGTAATTTATAAAAGTTTACACCAGGGACCATTTACATGACAAAAGCTTCTTGCGTTGTATCTCTCAGTGCTTGGTGTTGAATCTGTTGATAATACCATTTATTATTGCATTAGTGCATTAAATTACATAGAATCTAGCAAGGAAATACTGGTCTTTTCAATTGTGTGAGAGTCAAGGTGGATATGTTGCAGACAGTGCAGAATGCAGACACATTGCTTACCAATTCTGAAATAGCTCCGCTCAGGCCGTGCATTCCACGGAGCTGCTGTCTATCACTGGCACAGAGAAACCGGAAGTGACGTCGTAACTTGGAGGGAAAGCACCACCCATGACCTAGGGCGGTACCAATCTAGAACAAAGCACCCCTGGCCGTAGTGATACTACGGGCGGAAGTATTCCGGCACAATGTATTGCACCACAAGGCAGGTCAAAACCCTGAGAATGAAGCATCTCGTCTGCAATCTCGTCATTGCATAGATGTCGTGCTTCCCATAGTACACTGTGTCCGGCGCCCGAACACAGTGCAGTTAAAAGACCTTATTTTTAAAAAATTATTTTTATTTTTTGTGACTGCCTGGGGGGGCGGAGCCCGTGCGCCCCCTATGGACGGGCCGCCACTGATCGCCACAGTTTGCAATTTTCAAATAAATACACTGAAGCTGCTCTGTGTCAAAAGAATATGCTGAAGTTGCTCTGTTTTTTCTAAGTATTTTAAAAGAAAAATCCACAGCATACTGGAAAACTGACCTAAAATTTATATTAAGAATTAACATTTACAGTAAGTGAGAATTTCATAAATGGAATAACTAAATTTAATAAGGGATGAAAATATTATTTATAGTAAAAAATAAACGTGTTTATCCCAAGGGCTGTATAAAGGACAAGGGGGCATCAATGGTATATGGCAGAAAAAAGAAAATTCTAGGTCTGGTCACAAAATACGTTTTTTTAGATATATTTATCAGGTACTCTTTAAAACAACATTTCCAAAACCATATAAAGTTTTTTAGATGGAAAAAGACCCCAATCTATATATTTACAACATCATATGTCAATAATACCTTCATTACACATAAATCATAAGTACCACTACCATTTCATCTTGTTCATATCACTCAATATCAAATGCAATCCTAAATTCACAGTAAACAAACGTTTCCAGTTTACTCACTATTGTATTAGAGGATTTCTACCATATTTCTACTCCTATCTCCAGGAGAACACCAGCAGGGCTACCAAAGATAGCCCCAAGCCTGCTGGTACTTCTCCTGAATCACACAGGCAGAAAATGACCCCCTTTGTTTCCTTTCTGCTCTCTGTGAAAAGGTTCCGTGTCCTTAAAGCGATTGTAAAGTTTTGTGGGTTTTTTTTGGTAAAAATGACAAACATTGGGGGACTTGCGGTCCCGGATATCTATAAATATCATCAAGCTGCTCACCTTACACGAGTGCTTGACTGGTGCAGACATGGAGACCACAAAATATGGACCCACCTTAAACAACAATTCAGCACCATCCCCCTCCATAGTGCCCCCTGGTGCTTTCGGGCTCTGCCCTTTGATACTTAAAGTGGTTGTAAGGGTTTGGGGGTTTTTTTTAGTTTTTTTTTAAATAACAAACATATCATACTTACCTCCACTGTGCAGCTCATTTTTGCACAGAGTGGCCCCGAATCTGCTGTTCTGGGTTCCCCCGGCGGCTCTCGCAGATCCTCCCGACATCAGATAACCCCCTCGGGGGAAGCGGTTCCCCGAGGGGTTTACCTTGCGGGCGCACTCCCGAGTCCAGCATTCAGCATCCATAGCCGCCAAATGTATGACTTGGCCTGCCCCCCGGGTTATTGGATTTGATTGACAGCGATTTGATTTGATTGAGTGAGCGAATGGCTGCACTGCTATCAATCTATCCAATCAAGAGCCAAGAACCACAGGCAGAGGAAGAGCGTTTCCCCGGCAGGTCAAGTTCCAGGGCTCAGGTAAATAAAACAGGGGGGCTGGGGGGGCCGGTCCCTGCTAGATGTTTTTTCACCTAATGCATTGGATGCATTAGGGTGAAAAAACACGAAGGTTTACAACCCCTTTAAAGCACACCCTACCATAGGCCCAACCCTTAGGGTCTGCAATACCTTGTGCAAAAACCCGGCCATTACCACCACTAAGTCACCACTTTCCCTCAGGCCTACGGGGAGGCCTGTTTCAGAGTCTGCTGGACTCGGGTTGTTTCCAAGTGTCACATTTCCTCAATTCGGACAGCTGGCCATCAATCCCGACTCTGATGCAACTTTATGGCCTATTTGCTTTAGACTTTTGGAGGGCACTCCAACTCCACCATTTCCTCCAGACATTATTTTCCCAACAGAATACAGAAAATCACCAACCCCATTTGAATTTCATTGCATGGCAGAAGGCACACTACCTTGCACCCTCTCCACAATTTACTCTATACTGATATTCCCTCCTGAAGAATTCCGACATCCAAGTCTTATTAAATGGGAAACGGATCTGGGGCGGAGGAGACAGGGTTTTGTTACAATGGACGGATGAACAGACTGCATGACACAGTGGGAGACACCCGCTGTTTTAGTAAACAAAAGTACGACTGCAGATGGGCACAATAAGGCTGCAAATGCGCACAGTGAGGCTGCAAGGTGCGTGACAGATTCTCTTTATGGAGAGATCTGCAGCTGCAGGCATCATTTAGATATCATCTTTTTCAGCCAGCGATTCTCTGCACCGTAAGAACAATCATAGCGGCAGTTCAGCTGCTTGATCGTTCTTATAGGCAGAGGGAGGGGACCTCCCCCCCTCCCGCCGCCCTTTGGGTGCTTTTAGCGGCTTGCCCATGCGATTGGCCGCCATCAGAAGTTGAGCATAGAGATTTCTGATGGCCAGAAAGTGGTAAAGGGTTCCTCCGTGTTGAAAACATTGAGAAAGGCTGTCCTATATGGTAAAAAAAATAATAATTCTGCAGAACTGCATATAGCATGCAATATTTTGTTCATGAATCCTTTACATGACTCCTTAGAAGAAGTGGACACAATATTTCATTGTGAAGGTGTGCTTTTTGTGTTGAATGAGGGCCAAAGACAATACAATTTCTGTGTTTCTAACAAATGCAGATGGACTATTCAGAACACATCACAAATCTAGAAAAGAGCAGGATTCACTAAAACCAGCAGTTACAGGGAAAGTTAAATAATCACTAACTTTCTTGTAGTGGGAACTGGTAAATAAAGCAGATGATACAAGATAGATTTGTCTTCAAGGGACATTTGAACAGAAAACTGAATGGAAAAATAAACTAACCACCAGCTGAAAAATGTAAGCCTTCACATAGCAACTGGCACCAGATTTCGAAAGACGTGTCCATTTAACACCTACTAGGCAATATGAACAGAAACCAAAGCTATTTAAAAGTATAACCAATTTAATTATTTGTACAAGCTTTCATCTAGAAAAAAACATGATACTATGGATTTGTAAATTGTGCCTGCAAACATCTCCACAAATATTGTTTTTGCAGTTCTCAGCATTTAAAATTAGTGTGCTAGAGTGAACCCAAACTCACAACATATATCCTCTTGTAAAAATTAGGGGTGGTAATAAGAATGAGTATATATTTACCTATCTGCCCTAAGAAGCAGATCCCAAAGTGGATTTTGGATCGCGTTACCTAATGCCACAGGAGCCATCAAATGGATTGTGGACATCAGAGTTTTTAGTCAAAATCTTTGCAGGCATAAACTAACAATTTAGAACTTTGGCAGGCCCCATTATGATGTCAATGTCCTGTGACCCTGACCAAAGCATAAAAGAATGGACTTTTAAATGTGGACAAGGCAAGTTTTTGTTCACTCTAAATACATACCGGTACTTACCGTTTCAGGTATTACTAGATAATTAGGCTCTGCAATATGCACATTTACTTAAAAAGGTAAGAAAAGGAAACAGAAGAATGAACAAAAATACATTAATGTACTGTAGCTAGTTCACGGCTTAGTCGGCAAACTTGTGAGTGTCTTTGATTAAGTTGTATTTCTGTTAAAATTTAGCTTGAAAGTTTGGCTATGCTTTCTGGTAGAGTTGTCTGGATAACAAAAGTGGTTGTATATAACTTACACATACGTAGAAATTGAAAAAAAAAAAACCTCACTGACCTCTGTAGCTGCCTACACTCTGGAGCAATTCATTCTTCAACATGCACTTGAAGTTACAGCACATCTTTCACTACTCCGTCTAAGGCCAGGTTCACACTATTGTGAATTGGAGGTGGGATCCCCACCTCCAATTCACAATAGCAGGAGATTGTGACCGGCTCTCTATGGAGCCAGTTCACAGATCTCTGATGCAGCTCTGGTGCAAATTTGCACAGGAGCCCTGTGCATCTTTTGGTCCATTTCAGGTCCGAAAATGCGGCCTTAAATCGGACCGGAAACGATGAACCAGGGCACACAGGACCCCTGCTGTGAGCCACATCTGCATTAGGTGTGAACCAAGCCTAAAGCGGCAATTTGGCAACCTTTGCCAAGAAAGAGCAAATACTCTTTTGGGAACCCAACAACAAACAGACTTTAGTGCCTCAATTGTGAAATTTAAGGATGAATTGCTCCCCAGTGTATACAGCTACAGTGTACAGTTATAAAGTTCATTTAAGGGGTTGTTAATAATATGCAAATATTTAAATGCCCATAGCCTAGTCAAAGCCTCACTTTAAGAACCTGTGTTGTGACTGCCCTTTGTTCGCATCAGCCGAGATTTGAATTCCCAAACAAGTCTACGGGAATGCAAACCTGCTTGAGGTCAGTCAATTGCAGATCAAATGCCATGGTCAGTGAATTCTGAATAATATTTTGAATTCAGAAGCATCTCACTGATTTCAAACTGATCTCAAACTGAATGCCATTGATACCAGCCCAAAACTCATCAACACAGGCCCTAAAAAAAGTGATCTAATTTGGGTGAAGCTTCAACATGGCAGAAAAAAAAGACCTGTCCTAAAAGATTCTAAAAGCTTTATTTTTCCTCATCTCCTCTGCAATCCAATACAAGTTAGGCATAAACAAAGGAATCTTCCCAACAACTAGGCAAAGATTAGCAAATTACTCCTGGAGAGCAGCAAATATTACAAAGCCACAAGGTATGCAGTCACTTGCAACTCAAGGCCCTTTCACGGTTTCAAACCTTACACAGAATTCTGCCTCACATTCCAACCACCTGGAAACAAACAGCACTTTGACCTCCTCTAAAAATCATTAGCTACAAAAGTGAATCTTTGCTCCTTTATGACCAGAATAAGCTTTTGAAGTAGGAAAAGAAAGCACTAAAAACAGAGGTACCCATCTGAAACACTCCTAGACTAACCATCTCTGTCTTTTCACTTTATGTCTATGCGTTAATGACCTACAAAAAAACACAAAGTATAATGTTCACATCTATGAAATTCAGTATGCTACAGAGCGATTTGATTTCTCCACCTTGGTTGCTGGCATATCTCCAGACCCCCACGTTTTTCCACTTGGGTTACATTGTGTACACGTTACTGATAGATCCAGAGGTGTAAACCCCTTTGTGCTATGAGGTACACACTTTCAAGTACATTTTCTTATTAATAAAAAGTAGAAAGCAAAGCCTTGGATCATGGTCCATTTGTTTTATTGCAGCAGAGATTCATTTTCTCACTGATTTTTGCAACTACACTTCTGAGGAGAAAACATTCTTCCATATTTCCTACTCCCTGACATACCAAGGTGGGTGGAGTAACCAGAAAGGTAAAGGTAAATAGGACGCTTTTGTATGAATGGAACCTCTGGATATCCTGGTTCTCTGTGCTCACATCCAAATGGACAGAGGGCACCTGAGCAGCACTCAAAGAGGTAGAATCAAACTCTAGAGAAATATAAATAGAAAGAGAGGTGCTTCTTATTGCAGTAACACCAGTATTTATTAAAAAATGCAGGTAAAAACACTCACAGAAAGGCAGTGTAAAACAAGCTCATCATCCCACACAGACATGACGGTATGTCTCCTGTCACGGTGCTCCTGGATCCTCACTAGCCGACCAGCAGCAAAAAGGGAAAGGCAGATTCCAGAATAAAAAAGGCCGACTGAATTCCAAGACCAACTTAGAGCACATGCACTAGAAGTGACCTCAGAAGGGGCGGTTACATGTTTCAGAGCATGTGCAGAAGCTCCTTTGTCAAACCTCTTTCACATGCATTGGAATGCACTCGGTGATACCTTTATTTAATATGCTTCTTAAGCACTTCCATTCCTCAGTGTTCAATGTTTCTAGGATTTGGTCCCATTTGATATCTTGTAGTATTGAGCGCAGTTTGGAAAAGTTGGCTCCTTTGATGTTTAATGTTCTTGTACTACCCTCATGCTTCCTTCTCATATGATTTATGTCAAATGTAAGTATCTTGCTGATCGCTAGTTCCCAAGTTATCTCATATTTTCACATCTGTGACCAGATCTGTATCATTTGTAATAGGTCTAGCAATTCATCATTTCTAGTCGGGTCATCTACCAATTGGGACATGAAGTTGTCCTGTAAGTCATTTTAGAAACAGTTATATAAAGAGTTCTAAATGTCTTTAAAGCTGAAGATCTTGCAGCCTCCCAAGAATGTCCAGCAGAGTTCAATTTAAAAAAACTGCTCAACAGATAGATCCTTTGAATTTAAAAATTTGATATGGTAATCTAAACTCAAAGAGTAGGGAATAAAAGTAACCAGAGAGAGGCTCAAACATTAGTCAAACAAACCCTAAATGACAAGATCATCAAAAAAACATAAGCATTATTTCTGAAGAGAGAATATTACGCAACACCTTATTTTTACCACTTACTGAAGATCCACAAACAACTGGATAAACCCCCCGAACGCCCCATCGTAGCATCTATGGAGAGCGTAACCAGCTTCTTCTCTTCATATACAGATCATTTCCTCCAGCCCCTGGCCCAGAATCTACCTGCATACATTAGAGAAGGAATCCACCTTCTAGATACTCTGAAGAATTAGACATGGGATCCCACTTATTTCTCGGTTTCCCTAGACGTAATTTCATTATATACATTGATCCCTCATGAGGACTCAGAGCAGCCCAACATTTTCTCACCATACACCCACTCATTAATTTAAGGGAAGCACAATTTATACTTGATGCTACGCATTTTTGTCTGACCCACAACTATTTTCTTTTTGAGGGTGATTGTTACTTACAAAACACAGGGCACAGCCATGTGGACAAACTTTGCACCCAGCTATGCCAACTTGACCATAGGTCTGTGGGAACGCTAATTCATCTGGAACAACAACCCTTACTCCCAAAACTTTGTTTTTTTCGGACGCTACATAGATGACATTCTGCTCATCTGGGATGGACCACCAACATTAGTTGACCAGTTCATTTTATACTGCAACTCTAACAACTTGGGCCTCTCCTTCAATTTGGTCAGCGATCCCAACAATCTAGCATTTCTGGGCCTAGAACTATATCATGCAGAGGGTAATATACACGCTAAAAACTATGTCCAGCCTACCGGAGGTAACTCCTTTTTACACTAAAGTTGCCACCCAAAGTGGATCACAAATATTCCAAAGAGTCAATTCTGCAGGTTACGGCACAACTGCACACGGGATGAAGACTATACCACACAAGGCCAACTGCTCACACAAAAATTTAGTTACAAGGGATGCCCACCAACACTAGTCCAAGAGGCCTACACAGCCTTTATAGACAACCACCTAAAAATGCTTCCTCTCAAAAATCAGAACTGTTGAGATTTACCACTCAATATCATGTGCACCATCGCAGAATCGAAAACATCTTTTGCAAACATTGGGGAATCCTACTGGAAGAACCTCACCTAAAACCCACCATACCAGTATACCACAAATTTCATATAGACGAGCTTGAAACATAAAAAGCAAAGTAGCCCCTAGCAAACTGAAATCGATGAGTATCAATACCCGTCCCCCTCTCACCTTCTTCAACCTAAAGGGCATGTTTCAATGCCGTAAGTGTCAGTGTATTACATGTAAACACATCCAATATGAACAAAAAACAAGTCACCACGAAAGAAAAAACCTACACATTGGAAGAATTCTATAACTACTCATCTGAGTTTGTTATATATTGTCTATCATGTCCATTCAGCCTACTGTATGTAGGCCGCACTACTAGAACACTCAGAAAAGCCAGACAGAGAAGGAAATATATCTCTCTATATCTAAAATGAGATATAATATCATTAGACACACACAACTAACACATAAACAAACTGTTAACGATAAAAATCATGTGCTAAACAACTGCGAGCATAGGAAAGAACACCAAGCCGGTACCTTAAATTGAAATGCAAAAACATGCAAATCACGGTAGGATGAGAAAGTTCAATCAGCAGTTAGAAAGCTGAAATTAAAGCAAATGCAACCAGCGTCGGCAACGAGAATATGCATTTAGGCAGAGAAAACTTTGTAGGTTTGTTAGAGAATCAGACTTACTATATTGGATATAGCTAAATATCTCAGCAGGGGCATGTAGATAGTGTTACTAATTATGGGAACAGCCATTAGAGGGAGGAAAGCCAACACCGGATGCACCAATTAGATCCAGGATTTAGTATCAGCAATGCTGAAGGCTCAATATAATCCCATCGCTGCATCTATAAGCATATAACAACATATTTAAGCTAAATATAGAAACGGTGATAACATGTAGGGATTTTACTGCAGCAATGCTAATAGCATATAGGGAATTTAGTGCAGCAAGAGCTAAGTGATAGCATATAGCTAAGTACTTACATTCAGGATACAAATACTCCAGCATGCCCCTGGGAGACAGCATTACACTGCACACAGGACTAGCAGCAGCTGACAGATATTTATATCCTTGATCAGTCACAGCTGATCGTGAGACATAGTATCATGTGATTCCAGGATAGCAGGTTGTATTATGGGAATTGTAGGCCGACGGCAACAGAGCTTTCTGCACATGTGCAGGAAGATATGTCGAAGAAGAGACATATATAAATACACACAAGTTATTGTATACATATATATCTTTTAGTTCATAATTACATCCATAGACATAGGAGATATCAACAGCTCTTATCTTTATGAAAGCTAGGACATCCAGTAATTATTCCTATACTAATGTCCCTCTGAGTATACACAGTAGTTTATAACATAGAGCTCCTATAACCCATTGTTCAATATTGTTTCCTAAAAACATAATTTCCATTTATCTTCTTTTGGCTAGTTTTATGTAATATTAAAATTGTTATACCCTATTGGTTCTTAATCCTGATTTTAATTCTTGTTATCTATTATTTCTTAACAGGGCCCTTAAGTTCTAAGTTTTTTTAATGCGATTCTTCTTACTGTAAGTACTATTATATATTTTGTATGTTGCCACATGTATATTTTAGTATTAGTATATTTTCACAGTCACTTTTAAGCATTGTGGGCAGCGCTGCCAGCTTGCGTAGTATTATGGTCTGGCGGCGCTGCCGTACCCATAAAAGCCACAGTAGACAAGGCCGCCCCATGGCCTGAGGCAGGAGCACGCATGCGCCGCCACGCCTCCCACTGCCTTCGTCCAGTGATGTCACAGCTGTGAGACTCGTGCCTGTCTGGAACTCTGGAAACCACCAGCGCAGCTGCAACTGGTACCGACACCTCTCCGCCACGACCCGGAATCGATACAAGGAGGTACCCTGTCACATCTATCTTGTTTTATCCTGCTTGTTGTGAGTTCATTACTTTTTAAATTAAATAATCCTTACCAACTTACTATACTCAGATTGGTGCTACAGTCTTTCTTTCCTTAGTTACAGTTACCATAAGGTGAATCCACTTAAAATGAGAGAAAGGGAATAATTCTCATTCCCACTAGAGTTCACAAATAGGTAGCAGAACCTGTCGGTCCACAGGACCAAATTTGTGCTTAGCTTAATGTCAGATTCCCTTAGCTTTTCCTGGGCGTGACAGGCACAAAGTCAATGTGCTCTAAGCATTTGAACAGACATAATTAGACACACAGGCTTACATACCTGCAAAAGACCTTCACTTCTCAGCTGTACCACAATGCTTCAGACTTTTTCCAGGACACAAGAGGGTATCCCCAAAATGCCACATTCTTATTTAATAGAGTTGATCCACAATCATATGGATTCACAAATTTGAGCCATCACCCATATGGGAAGGACAGTCACAGCAGGTAACTCAAACTAAGATCTTAATAGGAAATCCAACTGATAGTAAAAACCCAAATGTAAGAACATCATCAACCTGGTTAGTGGTAATTTTGTCATGGTGGATGACTGAAGCATGTAAAGACCACTTATCAGTTATTTCCCTTTCAATAGGAAACACCTTGACACTGTCAGGAGCAAGTCATGATTCCGTAGGTTGTTTCCAGTCCTCAGAGAAAGGTCTTACATAGGGAATGTGTTGGGAAGGTCTTTGTAGCAACAGCTTTAAAAGATCAATGCCTGAAACAGTAGGTTTACCCTCCAATTGCAGAGCATAATGCACTGCTTCAATCAAAAGATTAAGAACTCCTTGTAAAGCACAGTCATATGGAACCTGCTTTTCAGGGGAAGGCAGAGATTCTGAATCTGAATGGAGAGCCATTAGGATCAGAATCTGATACTTTTATGGATGACAGAGAGCATGCTGAGATCCCCTGAGAGCAGATAGCCCATAAAAAATAAAAATGGATCCATCCAGACCATAACGGTCTTATGGATGCATGGGAGGTCTTATGCCCTGTACACACGGTCGGACATTGATTGGACATTACGACAACAACTTATATGGTAGTGTTCTGCGCTTAGGACGGGCTTGTGACTGAACTGCAGCCCCCCAGATAAAGAAAGCCCCAAAGGTGCGATCTTGTAGTTATAAATTCTGAATTAGGGGATTGGCGCTGTTCACTAGTATGAGATAAAGAGATCCACTATAAACAAACTGCTACTCCAAGGAAAACATTTTACCCCAATTATAAATGAATAAAAAATATAGCATAGTGTAAATGCTGTTAGAAAAATAAAAATAAGTGCTAGGAATGGTCACAAAAATGTGCAGACTACCCAAAGTAAAAAAGAATATAATACATAAAAGGTGTGTAAAAATTGGAACTCCAAACAATAAGTGATCGGTCAAGTGTGTGTAGAAAGTGGTTGTCAGAGTCCACTGAGAATAAATGATGTTTGTGCAGTAAAAAGTGCAATAAAAAATATAAAAAGTGCAATAAAAAATATAAGTGAGTTATACCTAAAAGTGGGGGCAAACACACTGTTGCCCACTATAAATAAGTGTGTATAATGGTGTAGCCAAATATTAAAAAATTATATTGTTGACAAAGTCCAGGTGACCACAAAATTGTTATCAAAAAGCAACACAAAAACAACAAGTGCCGTGAATATTAATTCTGTCGTTAGGTAAAACAGTTCTAGTGCAACAGGCTAGTGCATCTTCAGAGGTTACAGGTAAGTCCGTCCCAATAGTGGACTGTCCAGGGTGGAGTCCCCTCTAGTGCCCCCACTCACCACAGTGCCCAACCCCTGCAGGGGTAATGAGCATGTAGATCCAAATCTGATGATCCAATCGGTCGGTGTCCCCCTCACCACCTTTTATCACTTGTGTCACCAGATCGTTCTCAGAGGACATCCATCCGGAACAGTTATCATGTGCAGGGAGAAGAGAAGAGCCTCATAGTGTAATTCCGAAAGTAGATTTATTAAACTTAAGCTCACAACAGGAATAAATAAAATCCGAAGATTAAAACAAATAAAAACAAATGGCACTCTGCCGGCTGACTCCACGTGAGAAGCCGCAGACAGAGCAGTGTGAGCGGCGTGCGTTCCACAGCCGTCTGCCGATGCCGGAAGTGCAGGACAACAACAAAAGGATAAAAAGACGTATGCGTACCAAGAGACCACGCCTTACGCGTTTCGTCATCAAGACGTCATCTGAGGCGCCTCAGATGACGTCTTGATGACGAAACGCGTAAGGCGTGGTCTCTTGGTACGCATACGTCTTTTTATCCTTTTGTTGTTGTCCTGCACTTCCGGCATCGGCAGACGGCTGTGGAACGCACGCCGCTCACACTGCTCTGTCTGCGGCTTCTCACGTGGAGTCAGCCGGCAGAGTGCCATTTGTTTTTATTTGTTTTAATCTTCGGATTTTATTTATTCCTGTTGTGAGCTTAAGTTTAATAAATCTACTTTCGGAATTACACTATGAGGCTCTTCTCTTCTCCCTGCACATGATAACTGTTCCGGATGGATGTCCTCTGAGAACGATCTGGTGACACAAGTGATAAAAGGTGGTGAGGGGGACACCGACCGATTGGATCATCAGATTTGGATCTACATGCTCATTACCCCTGCAGGGGTTGGGCACTCTGGTGAGTGGGGGCACTAGAGGGGACTCCACCCTGGACAGTCCACTATTGGGACGGACTTACCTGTAACCTCTGAAGATGCACTAGCCTGTTGCACTAGAACTGTTTTACCTAACGACAGAATTAATATTCACGGCACTTGTTGTTTTTGTGTTGCTTTTTGATAACAATTTTGTGGTCACCTGGACTTTGTCAACAATATAATTTTTTAATATTTGGCTACACCATTATACACACTTATTTATAGTGGGCAACAGTGTGTTTGCCCCCACTTTTAGGTATAACTCACTTATATTTTTTATTGCACTTTTTATATTTTTTATTGCACTTTTTACTGCACAAACATCATTTATTCTCAGTGGACTCTGACAACCACTTTCTACACACACTTGACCGATCACTTATTGTTTGGAGTTCCAATTTTTACACACCTTTTATGTATTATATTCTTTTTTACTTTGGGTAGTCTGCACATTTTTGTGACCATTCCTAGCACTTATTTTTATTTTTCTAACAGCATTTACACTATGCTATATTTTTTATTCATTTATAATTGGGGTAAAATGTTTTCCTTGGAGTAGCAGTTTGTTTATAGTGGATCTCTTTATCTCATACTAGTGAACAGCGCCAATCCCCTAATTCAGAATTTATTACGACAACAAAATCCATGGATTTTTTCCGACGGATGTTGGCTCAAACTTGTCTTGCATACACACGGTCACACAAAGTTGTCAGAAAATCCGATCGTTCTGAACACGGTGACGTAAAACACGTACGTTGGGACTATAAAAGGGGCAGTAGCCAATAGATTTCGTCTCTTAATTTATTCTGAGCATGCGTGGCACTTTGTGCGTCGGATTTGTGTACACACGATCGGAATTTCCGACAACGGATTTTTTGTTGTCGGAAAATTTTATAGCAAGCTCTCAAACTTTGCGTGTCGGAAATTCCTATGGAAAATGTGTGATGGAGCCTACACACGGTCGGAATTTCCGACAACAAGGTCCTATCACACAATTTCCATCGGAAAATCCTATCATGTGTACAGGGAATTAGTCTCACATCATGGAGCTATATAAGATTCCAGTGAGAAAGACCCTATATTAAAAGTCCCAGGGTCTATGTTGTAGGCATTGTCCAAAAACCCAGGCAGCTGGTGCTGATCAGCGACAAAGATGACCAGAAGTAATACTGTAAGCAGGCAATATGGAACCCAAGACCCATTGGTCCATGAAGTCCTTCAAAAGTAGATGCAGAATTGTGGAAGATGCTTCATCTAGGCTGAATAGTGGGAGAAAGAACACAGAGCAAACAGGTTCAGCACATGGATAGCCTAGTAAAGAACGTCAGCACTTCCTTCTTTCAGCTATAACCATTACCGCTGTAAAATGATGGTGACAGGGATTTTTCTTAAAATGGTACCTGCTGGTACCAAAGTTCTCAGTGCTTTAGCTTGGCCAGCCTTACTCAGTATTTGAGTTTTTAAAGACTGGGTCACACCAAAGAATACAGTACACAAAGGTCTAGGAAAAGCCAAATTGCAGAGAACAGTGCCCAAAGGTCACATTTCAGGCTAGCTCCTCTTACAGTCTAGCAGAATTCAGATGCAACCTGCAAACACTGATGTAAATCTGGCTGAATTATCTTATTCCCAAAGGAATCTTCAGAGACTGCAGCTAAGAAATACAGAGCACAGAGGTCTGGAAGCTGCCATATTATAGAGCTCAGTGCCAGAAGGTCATATTTCAGGCTAACCCCGCAATCTTAAGTTCAGCGGGACCCAGGTATGGCCTCCAAAGCTGTTGCTGAGAATTCAATGATCCGAGTAGCTACTGTCTACAGACTAGAGACTGGCTAAAGCAGCATTTCTTAACCACTTGCCGACCGGCTCACGCCGATATACGTTGGCAAAGTGGCACGGGTGCGCATAATCACATACCCGTACGTCGCTCGCGGCGATCTGATTTGTAGCAGAACCGATCAGTCTTCAGGTCCAGGCCAATGATTTCTGGCTTGGACCTGCTGATTGGTTCTGGCAAATGAAAATGCTTCCCCTGTCTGTAAGTGTAAATACAGACAGGGGAAGTGATGTCATCTCCCCTCGTGGAACTCTTTTCCGCTCCAGAAAGAGGAGAAAGAACATCTTACCATGAGTTGCACAACACTACACTAACACCAGTACACTTGTCACCCCCCGATCGGCCCCCCAGTTAACCCCTTCACTCCCTGTCACCAATTTCAGTTTTCAGATTTTTCACTGATCACTCCATTGGTGTCACTTGTTGTTAGGGCAATTAGTAGTAGGCCCAGTTAGGTCTAGGTTACCCCCCAAACCCCCCTAATATAGGTTTAACCCCTTGTCTCAGTGTCATTAATAGATCTTTTTTCTGATCACCGTATTAGTGTCACGGGTGACGCTAGTTAGTTGATTCATTTCACCGTCAGGTTTTTATAGCGTCAGGTACCCCCATATATTACCTAATAAAGGTTTTAACCCCCTGATTGCCCCCTAGTTAACCCTTTCAGTCCCTGTCACTAGTGATCACCGTATTAGTGTCACGGGTGACGCTGGTTAGTTTTAATTCGTTTTGTATAGCATCAGGGCACTCGCCATATATTACCTAATAAAGGTTTAACCCCGGATCACCCGGCAGGTGACATCAGTTTTAGCGTCAGTCAGGGTCTGCGTCGCCCCAGGCAGTGTCAGATTACTGCCAGTAGCGCTAACACCCACGCACACACCATACACCTCCCCTAGTAGTATAGTGTCTGAATGGATCAATATCTGATCAAATCTATACTAGCGTCCTCAGTAGTTTAGGGTTCCCAAAAATGCAGCGTTAGTGAGATCAGCCCAAATACCTGCTAGCACCTGCGTTTAGCCCCTCCACCCAGCCCACCCAAGTGCAGTATCAATCGATTACTGTCACTTACAAATTACAAAACACATAACTGCAGCGTTCGCAGAGACAGGCCTGATTCCTGCGAATGCTAACAGCTTTTTGGTAGTGTTTGAAGCAGTCGCTGATAGTCAGGTGCTCTTTTTTCCTGCGAGTTTCACTAGTTGTACCAGTAAATTTAGAGGCCAAAATGTCCATTCGAAGGTACACTAGTAAAGAGGCCTACACGTTTCTGAGCATGACAGATGAGAGTGAAGAGGAAGTCATCCATCTGTCAGATTCAGGCTCAGAATACGATCCTATAGACAGCAGCAGCCCCCTGACAGATAGCTCTGATGATGGATTAGTGGTCCCTGCTAAGGTCAGGCGTACCCGACCCCATTCTTCTGCTGCTGTTGGGGTGCAAGAACCGCAGGGCTCTCGTATGGAGCAGAGAGCCAGTACTAGTGCCTCTCATTCTTCTGGTGAACTGGCAAGCACCAGCGGCCTAGTACACTCAGGTCGTAGTCAAACCAGCACTGCAGTATCACGTGGTAACGTGGCAAGTCCCATAAGTGCAGTTCAAGCTGGTGAGGTGGCTAGCATAACTAGTGTCCCGCAGCCACCAAGAAGATAAACACAGGCCCGTCAAGCCCTTAGTGCCCATAGTGTCGTTCCTGCTGCATTTGCCAATCCTAATTGGGAGCCCACCACTTCTGCAGCACCCATACTTCCCCCATTCACTGGCCAACCCGGAATTCAGGTGGAAACAGTTCATTTTACGTCACTGGATTTTTATTCGCTGTTTTTCACGGAAGATCTCTATAGATCTATTGTGGACCAAAGCAATTTGTATACTGGTCAATTAATCATCGCTAATCCCCAGTTGGCCATTGTCAGAGATTGGGGACCTATCATGGTCTCTGAATTTAAGAACTTTCTGGGCCTATCCCTTCTCATGGGCATAACTAAAAAAAGTGAGTTGCGGTCATATTGGCTTGTAGATTCCTGTGTTAAGATGGGGAGAGAGTCTGCTTGAAAAGTAAAAATTTTATTGCAGTGAAGTGGAGGGATTCACAGAATGTTTTTGTTCTGTCCTCCCTTCACGCAGACACGATGGTCCAAATTCAAATTCAAACCCCTCTGTGTCCACGAATACAACCTTAATATGGGAGGGGTGGCCCTCAACAACCAGTTGATGGCACCATAATTAATTGCCCGTAAGGCCAGACGCTGGTATAAAAAAGTGTCTGTATAGTTATTCCAATTGGCTCTGCTGAACGCTTATGTGCTATACAAAGCGTCAGGACAAACTGGATTCTTCCTTAAATTCCAGGAAGAGATCATCACAGCCCTTCTGTTTCCAGACAGTGCTGTGCCCCAACTTAGCTGGACTTTTAGTGGTTATACCAGAATGATGCCTACAGGTTTAGGTATCATCTTGGTATCATTCTTTTCAGCCAGCGGTCGGCTTTCATGTAAAAACAATCCTAATTAGCCGCTAGACTGCTTTTACAAGCAGCGGGAGGGAACGTCCCCCCCTCCCCCCGTCTTCCTTGGTTTTCTCTGGCTCTCCTGTCCAACCTGGGAACCTGATAATGTGGCCGGTGGCTCCGCCAGCTGACTATAGAGCTGATCGAAAATCTACGAGCATTTCATGACTTCTGTTTCGTCGGATATAAACAGCACCATTGGGAAATTGGGAAAGCATCTTATTACACAGATCTTGGTTTGGTCAGATGCTTTGAGGGCAGAGGAGAGATCTAATAGAGTCTAATAGACCCATTTTTTTTTAAGAAAAGAGTACCTGTCACTACCTATTGCTATCATAGATGATATTTACATTCTCTGTGATAACAATAAAAACAATAAAAGAAAAAATAAAGGAACAGTGTAAAAGTAAAATAAAAAATAAAAATAAATAATTAATTTAAAAAAAGAAAAAAGTACCCCTGTCTCCCTGTGTTTGCGCACAAATGCGAACGCAAACATCGGTCTCATGTCATATGTAAACAGCAATTGCACCATGCATGTGAGGTATCACCACGAACGTCAGATCGAGGGCAGTAATTTTAGCAGTAGACCTCCTCTGTAAAAAGTGGTAACCTGTAAAGACTTTTAAATGCTTTTAAAAATGTATGCAGTGTGTCGCCGCTGCATGGTTGTATGCAATTTTAAAGTCATGTTTGGTATCTATGTACTCAGCATAAGATCATCTTTTATATTTCATCAAAAATTTGGGCAATATAGTGTGTTTTATTGCATTAAAATTCAAATAAGTGTTTTTTTTTCCAAAAAAATTGCGCTTGAAAAATCGCAATGCAAATACTGTGTGAAAAACTTTTTTGCAACACCCACCATTTTAATCTGTAGGGCCTTTGCTTTAAAAAATATATATGTTTGGGGGTTCAGAGCATTTTTCTAGCAAAAAAAAAAAAAAACATTTTTTCATGTAAACAAAAAGTGTCAGAAAGGGCTGTGTCTTCAAGTGGTTGGAAGAGTGAGTGATGTGTGGCATAAGCTTCTAATGTTGTGCATAAAATACCAGGACAGGTCAACCCCCCACCCCCCCAAATGTCCCCTTTTTGGAAAGTAGACACCCCAAGCTATTTGCTGATAGGCATGTTGAGTCCATGGAATATTTTAATTAATTTAATTATTTTTTATTTTTTATTTTTTGCAAAAAGTTGTCACTAAATGATATATTGCCGTGGGCATATTTTGCCACAAGTTTCTGGAAAATTAATTTTTTTTTTTTCTTACAGAAAGTTGTCACTAAATGATATATTGTTTAAACATGGCATGGTTATATGTGGAATTATTCCCCAAAATACATTCTGATGCTTCTCCTGAGTATGGGGATACCACATGTGTGAGACTTTTTGGGAGCCTAGCCGTGTACAGGAGCCCGAAAACCAATCACTGCCTTCAGGCTTTCTGAGGGCGCAAAATGGTGATTTCACTTCCTCATTACCTATTACAGTTTCGGACGCCATGAAATGTAAAGATAGCACAGACCCCACAAATGACCCAATTTTATAAAGTAGACACTTCAAGTTATTTTCTGAGAGGCATGTTGTGTCCATGGAATATTTTATATTTTGCCACAAGTTTCGGGAAAATTAATTTTTTTTTTCTTACAGAAAGTTGTCAGTAAATGATATATTGTTCAAACATGGCATGGTTATATGTGGAATTACACCCCAAAATACATTCTGCTGCTTCTCTTGGGTATGGGGATACCACATGTGTGAGACTTTTTGGGAGCCTAGCTGCATACAGGACCCCAAAAATCAAGCACCACCTTCAGGCTTTCTAAAGGCATAAAATTGTGATTTTACTCCTCACTACCTATGACAGTTACGGAGGCCCTGAAATGTCCAGATAGCACAAACCCCTAATGCCGCGTACACACGATCGGATTTCTCGTCGGAAAACGATATGATGGCTTTTTCCGACGGGATTCCGCTCAAGTTTGCCTTACATACACACAGTCACACAAAAGTTTGCTGAACTTACGACCGTCAAGAACGCGGTGACGTACAACACTACGACGAGCCAAGAAAATGAAGTTTAATGCTTCCGAGCATGCGTCGAATTGTTTCCGAGCATGCGTAGGAATTTTGCGCGTCGGAACTGCCACAGACGATCGCATTTTCGGATAGGAACTTTTTCTGAAAGAAAAATTGAGAACATGCTCTCAATCTTTTGCTGGCTGGAATTCGGCCAGAAAAAGTCTGATGGAGCATACACACGGTCGCATTGTCCGACGAAAAACTCTCATCAGTCTTTTGCGGGCCAAAATTCCGATCGTGTGTCACAGCATTAGATGCCTGAAGGTGGTGATTGGATTTTAGTGCCCTGTACGCGGTTAGACTGCCAATTTGGCACTGCGCTGCTTTAACTTGGCATTGACTCGACTTGCCGTGTTTGGAGGAAGAAAAATGCTGACTATGACCCCAAGCACACCATCCCTACAGTCAAGCACAGAGGTGGAAACATTATGCTTTGGGGCTGTTTCTCTGCTAAGTGTATAGGCCAACCTTGCCATATTGAGGAGCCAATGGACAGGGCCATGTATTGTAAAATCTTGGATGAGAACCTTCTTCCCAGAACACTGAAGATTGGTCGTGGATAGGTCTTCCAGCATGACAATAACCCAAAACATACTGCCGAGGCAACAAAGGAGTGGCTCAAGCCAGTCTCTGGACCTTAATTCTATAGAAAATTTATGGAGGTAGCTGAAACTTTGAGTTGCCAAGCGAAAGCCAAGAAAGCTTAAGGATTCACACCAATGCGTTTTTTCATGCTTTTTGCAGAAACGCAGGACATTATTTCCATGGTTTCCTATGGAACACGTTTACCTCAATGCCTCTTTTTGTGCCTCTGCGTTTTTGGATAGGGTCAGGGACTTTTTTAAATGCAAAATGGTGCTTTCTTGTTCATACATCACGGGACACAGAGAATTGATAATTACTTTGTGGGTTAGATAGTCACCATCAGGTGATTGGACACTGGCAAGCCTAATTACAAGGTGAGTTCCTCCCCTATATAAACCCTCCCATATGGAGAGTATCTCAGTTTTTGGTGGTTGGTCACGCTAGAAGATGTGCTAAGAAGAAAGCTCTGCTTGATGGTCTCTGCGGGGGCCTAGGAGCTATACAACCGGATCCATACCTCAGGCCAATACATACGTCTAAGATGGATAGTCCAATAGTACCCGGGCCTCGTGTGTGAAGAAACGAGGTTTTGCCTGTAATCTTTCTCTTTGAGGACTGGGCTCTGGGATCCAGTGCTTTGGTGCACAAATTAAGTTGTGCGAAAAGTTTTTCTGGCAGAGTCTTTTACGGGTCCAGGGAAGAGGATCCTGTGAGTAGGAATCCAGAACCCTAAAGGTTGGCACAACGCTACCCACCGTGATGGGTGAAGGTTGGATCTGTCTGTTATCAGCAGTCCTGCGGCAGGGATAAGGTAAGAGAAGACAATCCTAAAGTATACACATTATGGATTATCTTCTTTTGAGTAGTTGCATGTCTTACCTGGTTTCCGTCACTAGAGGGAGTAAGAACATACCTGGTGTATACTTACATGCCATCCAGGATACACGCTCAGTGAAGCTGGTCTAAGAAGCCACTCACCTCCTCCGCTGCAGGCTCTGCCACATAATATAGAAGGGGGGGATCCCACGCTGTCCGGGAGTCCCACGCAGTTCTCAGGGAATACCCTTTCTCCCCCCTCACCCCCAGCCGCCGCCATGTCAGTCCTACACGCACACACTTTTACGGTGATTTTCGGCGGGGAAGGAGGGGTGGGGGCGTGGTTGCGGCGCTGTGCACGTGCAGCAGGCACAGCGTACCAGTGCGCAGACGCGAATCGGCTATGTTTAAGGCCCAGTACGCCAAAGCTCCTGTAAGCAGTGGGACACAGAGCTGTGGGCAGTAAGCATCTCAGTGGATTCGGATCTAGGCATACCTAAGACACTTACTTGACATCAGGTTGTGCAGACTGAGCTAATGTTTATATTGTAAGACCAAGGCACAGCAGTGATTGCATCTGTACTAGTACCTCTGCGTTGCAGTTTAGGACTAGGTCTCCTCGTAAGAGGCCTTCAGGGGAGGTAAAAGAGGCACTAAAAGATCACCGCCTACTTCTAGGGGTTCTGGGCATGCCTGCAGGATTTCATCCCCCTGAAAGACTGGAGGCAGCCTCACAGGCTGAGTCTGTGCCCCTGTCCCAATGTTACAGTCCCTGTATATGTCACTGAAGACAATATGAAGGCTGCACTGGATGGTTTGGAAGGAAGGATTACTACTTTTATCACAGCTTCCTGTAGTGTGTTTTGTATATATGTGTGTGTGTATGTATTTTATATATGGTGTGACATGTAGGAATTCTAGGACAAGTCCATTCTAAGAAGGATTACTACTTTTATCACAGCTTCCTGTAGTGTGTTTTGTGTATATATATATATATATATATATATATATATATATATATATGTATGTGTTTTATAAATGGTGTTACATGTAGGAATTCTAGGACAAGTCCATTCTAGGCCGGCCACATTGGTATCTGTTAATCTAGTTACACATATCAAACGGGACTTGATGTTAATATGCAAGAATACAGATTAGGAATGTAGGCATTCCAGGACTCAAAAGAGTGTTAAGGTGGTATCTGTTAATCTAATTACACATATCAAAGGGGACTTGTTGATGTTAATATGCAAGAATGCAAATTAGGGCAGTTTATGACTGAAGCTGTTCACGGCTAGGGGTCATTGTCTGTCTGAAAGACTCTGAAAGGCAGAAGCATATCAAAGGCCTAAATGGAAATGACCAATCAAATTGCTCAGCCATTCAGTGTCTAGTGAATATAACATGGCGTTCAGTCTATAGTCTTGTCCCTCTCCATGATTATGAAGGAGCAGGTCTAGGAAAAATGGGACTCTGAGTTATATTTACTCTGTTGGATTTTTGTCATCTGTGGACTTTGGACTTTGTTCTGTGTTGGAAGTCAATAAAGTGAATCTCTCTGTAAGAATTGGGTCGCTGCGGAAAGAGTACTTAAATCAAGATTATAATAACTACTAATAAATTATCTACCCACTATACTATATATCGCTACATTGGTTAAAGAGTTGCAGAACAAGGGGTAGATCCCCTCCCACTGCTTTAGGTTCCCTATCGGATGAGCATTCTGATGATGAAATATCCCGATCTGGAGATGGGGATCGTGAGCAGTCGGACGATTCAGGGGAAGAGGAGAAGCTCTCTTCTGCCTCCCAGGCCCTCAAAGTACAGGTGCAATACTTTACTGAGTTGGTGCGTACCACATATAGATTGCCCTCTGAGGCTGCCAAATCCTCTGTTTCCTCTGGAAATCCCCACAGGCTGCATATACCTTCCCAATTCATCCCTTATTGTAGAAGTTGTTGTATGATGACTGGGGTCACCCAGATAAACTATTTACTCCTCCTAAGAGGTTTTCTATGCTTTATCCAGTGGAGTAAAAATTCACCAAAAAATGGGAGGTGCCAGTAATAGATGCGGCTATTTCTTATGTGAATAAAAGCCTGACTTGTCCTGTGGACAATGCTCAGGGGTTCAAGGATCCAACTGATAGGAAGCTGGAAACTTTATTTAAAGCCTCCTTTTCTATGGCTGGCGCCGTGGTCCAGCCTGCGGTTGCAGCAATCGGCATGTGCCAGTTCCTCAAGGAACAAATGAAGCAGGTACTTAACCTCCTCACGCTCAGTTTCACTCAAGGCCTTTGCAGAGCAGCATCCTCTCTGCCTGGAGCAAAAGGGTACAAGCCTTGGATCACCCAATGTGCCTGTCTCCTTGGGTATGCCAGAGCCTCAATTGGTGGCTGCTGACCAAGAATCTGCTAAAAGGAAAATCTTTTTTTCCAGTTACTTGGAAAGTGGCAACCACAGATGCCAGCCTAATAGGCTGGGGAGAGGTTCTGGAAGAAGCTTCCACCCAAGGAAGATGGTCCAGAGCCGAAAGGCTCTGCCCATCAACATTCTGGAGATTCGGGCAATTCGGCTAGCCCTCAAGGTCTGGACTTGCAGGTTGCAGGGTTGTCCTGTCCAGATACAGTCCGACAATGCTACGGCTGTGGCATATGTCAATCACCAAGGGGGCACCAAGAGTGTGGATGCCCAAAAAGGTGAATCACTTTTTTTTCATGAGCAGAGAGACATGTTCCTTGCCTGTCTGCGGTCTTCATCCCAGGGGTAGAAAATTGGCAGGCGGCTTTCCTAAGTCAAACAAAAATATGTGGGGTTCTTGCGAGCCACAAGTGGACCAATGCCTCTAAGGCGTAAATCAACTATTTTTAAGCAGCAAACACTTCACCACGTTTCATTCCGTGTATTAAACATATATAACCAATTGTGCCTGCGCTAAAAAATATATAAACTGAGTGAAAAAAAAAAAATCGTGCAGAAATATTAAATTAAAACCATAATTAATATGCTAATGAAGACATACATATATGAATATATTGTGCAATCCTTATATATGAAAAACCTCAAAGTGCATACACATAAAAGTGCAATCCTTATATAAAATGCTCAAAGTGCATCATGCATGGATATAAACCTAAAATCTAAGTGCAAATCCTGTGGCAATCAAGTGTCCAATCAAAATACGATCGCCAAATTCAAACTAAAGCAAAAAGGTGCAAGTAAACAGTGTCCATGAATTAAGTGTCCATCATGCTTCTCCTGAAAGGTGTCCAAATCACAGCAAGCTAGATGTGCTCTCCCGTGATCCCCCACTTGTGCTTGCGCTCACCTCTATTCGTGTGACAGGGTAGTTAAACAGTGTCAAACACGCAATGGGGCCACTCCAGGGCTCACTCGGGATGCAGTGATGTATATTCAATCCTCTCAGGTAAAACCAAACATCATTCTTAAAAGAGAAAAAGAGAACTTCATGGTGTAATATAGTAGGGATTTATTTAAAATAAAAGAAGTTCATCCAGTAGGGTACTCACAATATGCGGGTGCTACAGTGCACCAAACTATCCAGGTGTAATTCGTTAGCAACGGCTCGTATGGCGTGCCGTGTGGTGTATAATAACCTCCTTCCCTGCTGACAGCCCCGTCCTACCCCTCCCCGACACGTATTTGGCACAGGGATCACGTGCCTTCCTCTGGGGGATATCCTAAGTCGCCAGCAGCTGTGCCCAGAAGAATGGTCTCTACACCCCAACATATTTCAGGCCATATGTCGAAAATGGGGTACCCCGGATGTGGACCTGTTGGCCTCCAGGTTCAACAAGAAACTGGACAACTTTGTGTCAAGAACAAAGGATCCGCTAGAACAAGGGTCAGATGCCTTAACGATTCCATGGGATCAATACTCTCTGATCTATGCGTTCCCTCCAATTACGATTCTACTACGATTCCTTCAGAGGGTCAAAAGGGAAGGAAAGCCGGTAATTGTGGTGGCTCTGGCTTGGCCCAGGCGACCTTGGTATGCGGAGATCATAAAGATGGCAGAGGGAAGACCTTGGGTTCTTCCGCTCTGCCCAGATCTACTCTCACAGGGTCCAATATTCCATCCTGCCTTACAAAGTCTAAATTTGACGGTTTGGTGGTTGAGACCCACATTTTAAAGGGTCGTGGTCTCTCGGGGCCAGTCCTGTCCACTCTGGTTAATGCTAGGAAGCCGGCTTCCAGGCTCATATACTAGAGAATCTGGAAGGCATATGTTTCCTGGTGTGAATCCAGAGGGTGGCATCCTAGAAAGTATGTCATTAGCAGAATTCTTGCCTTTTTCCAATTAGGCGTAGAAATGAAACTGGCCTTGAGTACTATCAAGGGCCAGATCTCGGCCTTGTCAGTATTCTTTCAAAGACTGCTTGCCTCTCATTCCCTCATACGGGCCTTTGTTCAGGGAGCACTACGCTTGAATCCGCCGGTTAAGCCTCCTGTGTGCCCATGGGATCTGAATTCAGTTTTGTCTGTTTTACAGGAACAACCTTTTGAACCATTGCATCAAGCTTCTTTAAATCTTTTAACAAAGAAGTTGGTGTTTCTGGTAGCCATATTCTCGGCTAGAAGGGTACCAGAATTAGCAGCTCTTTCTTGTAAAGAGCCATATTTGATTATTCACAAAGACAGGGTGGTGTTGTGCCCTCACCCGACTTTTCTGCCTAAAGTGGTTTCAGGATTCCATCTGAATCAAGATGCGGTCCTAACGTCCTTTTTTCAAGATCCACAGTCCGTGGAAGAAGAGTTGTTACACTCTTTAGATGTTGTGAGAGCAGTCAGTATCTATCTGCAGGCAACTGCTCAGATACGAAAGACTGATTGTCTCTTTATTCTGCCAGAGGGCCCCAAAAAGGGCCAGGCAGCATCGAAATCCACTATCTCTAGTTGGATTCGACAGGTTATTATTCAGGCTTATGGTGTAAAGAAGAAAGTTCCTCCTTTTCAGGTTAAAGCGTACTCTACTAGAACAGTTAGTGCTTCATGGGCAGTGCATCACCAGGCCTTCATGGCTCAGATCTGCAAGGCAGCAACTTGGTCTTCAGTCCATACATTCACTAGATTCTATCAGGTGGATGTAAGAGGGCATGAGGATGCCGCCTTCGGGCACAGTGTGCTACAGGCAGCAGTATAGTTCCTCTAGTCCGTTGGCAGTCTATGTTTTTTTCTGATCTGTGTCTCCCTCCCCTCAATTTGGGCATTGCTATAGGACATCCCACTAAGTAATTATCAAGTCTCTGTGTCCCAAGATGTATGAACAAGAAAATAGGATTTTTTTTTTTGTTTACAAACGTTTTTATTGTAGGAAAATATAACATCTGGGTATACAGGCACGGTGGTGACAAAAATCGTGGTGGCCAGAAAGCCCAAAACAGTTAAATGATATATTACACACAATGCAAATAATGATTCTCATAACCGTACAAAATATGCCCATAAAACAGAAGTAATAAAGCAAAAAAGAAATGAAAAGACAATCAAATAAAGAAAAAAAAAAAAGGAAAAAAGGGAGCTTACAGTTGTGATAAATGTGCACTTCTAGTAAATTGAGTTTACTATCTGGCTACAAAAATGTTGTTTCCATTAATATAAGGATCAGATATGTTATGGAAAACTGGAGGTATCCTACAGATTGATTCTAACAAATAGGATTATGATTTGTTTTATAGGGAGTCTGCGAGTACCGAAGGATCCTCCAGTCTGTTACTAAGCAGATGGGCTGTCCATATGTTCCACTTTCGGTCAAATATGTGCATGGAGTCCAGGAGAGTATGATGTATTCTCTCCATAGACCTGATGGACTCCATACGAGAAATTACCTGTGACCAAGAAACATGGGGGTGCTTCCAGTTCAATGCTATTGCCCACTGAATCGCACTAAAAAGTGTGTGGATTAATTTTTGTATGGGGAGGGGAACAGCTGGAAGCTCTGCAAACAGCAAACTCATTTGACACGTCAATGTAAACGATACTCCGGAGAGAAGCTTTATGAGAGATGTGGTCTTGTGCCAAACGGCGTCTAAGGCTTTACAACTCCAGAACGTGTGTAGCAACGTACCCCTGTCCTGGCATCCTCTAAAACATGTGCCAGAGACCAGGGGATACATTCTATGAAGGCGCTCTGGAGTGTAGTACCACCTAATGTGAAGTTTAAGTACCGTTTCCTTAATTGACACAGAACGTGTGCATTTGTGCATGTTGTCTATCATGTCCTGCCAGTCCCCATCAGGGCCCTCTTGGGCCATCTCTGCCTCCCATGCTGCCAGTGCTATGGATTTTTGGGGGGAGTTATAATCATTGAGGTATCGATAAAGTACGGAGATGGTCCCCTTATCCCTTGCCGCTTCTCCACATAGAAGTTCAAATGGAGTTTTCGACACCTCCACCCCGCCCACCATAAGTGTCGAGTAGAAGTGTCGAATTTGCAAGTATTGGTGAAACTCGGATCTGCCCATATCGTATGTCTGCTGCAGGTGAGTGTAGGAACAAAAGGAGGCGTTCTGCAGCAGAGACGCGAGGCTCACTAAGCTCCTTGCAATCCACTTAAGGAATGGCAGATTAGAGGAGAAGGCTGGGGGAATGAGGGTTCTCCCAAAAAAAGAGGATAAAAGGGGCACGTCTGATTGTAACTTAAATTTTTTACAGTAGAGAGACCATAAATAAAGTGATTGACCTACAATATTATTTAATGGGGTGACATCTTTAGGGGAAATTGAGCGGGACCAGAGAAGACCGGGGAGGTAGTATGGAGTCACCGAGACCTGCTCAAATTGTAGCCATGGTATAGAGGTAGGAATGGTATGCCACTGTGCCAATTGGATAAGACGTGATGCCAGGAAGTACTTCCACAGATCTGGGCATCCCAAGCCTCCCCTCCTCTGGGCTCTATACATCTGTATGCGTCCCAATCGTGGCCTTTTGTTTTGCCATATGAATCTAAGCAGATCTGTTTGTATCCTCTGTAGAACTGAGCGAGAAACATATAGGGGTAGGGATCTAAAGAGGAATAGGAGTTTGGGGAGGATGTTCATCTTTACTGCCTGAATTCTCCCTAAAAATGATATACGATATGAGGACCATTGATTTAAGAGGTATTTGACATTTGAAAAAGCTGGAGGATAATTCAAGGAATATAGCTGTTTCAAAGAGGGGGCTAGTTTAATGCCCAGATATTGTAGGGAGGTGTGGTTCCATGAGAATTTAAATTTATCTGTAAGAGTGGTCAATAAAAGTTGTGGGAGGTGAATTGGTAGAGCCGAACACTTGGAGGGGTTGACGCCCAGGCCCGATAATTTATAGAAAGAGTCAAGGGAGGACATAAGGTTGGGGAGGGAGAGTAGAGGGTCTGAAATAAATAAAAGTACGTCGTCTGCGTAGAGGCCAAGTTTAAATTCCCGATCTCCTTTAATGTAGCCCCTAATGTTTGGGTCTTTAGAGATGGATCTAGACAGGGGTTCCATGGCCAGCGCAAATAAAAGCGGGGATAATGGACACCTGGACACCCCTGTCTAGTGCCACACCTCAGGGAAAAATAACCTGAGTTACATCCTGGAAGCTTAATTCGGGTTTTCGGGTTATGGTAAAGGGCTTTGAAGCCATTTATAAATGCCCCGCTAAATCCAAATTTGGATAGTACTGTGTCCAGATACGTCCAAAGGACACTATCAAATGCTTTGTTTATGTCTAAACTCAAAAGCAGTACTGAGTTCGAGTTCATATGGGCGTCCTGTAGTATATTGGTGGCTAAACGGATATTATCTGTGATCTGCCTCAATGGGATAAATCCGGTTTGATCGGGTGATATCAGAGTCGTAATAACTTTGGCCAGTCTGTCAGCCAAGATCCTCCCAAATATTTTAAGGTCATTATTTATAACCGAAATGGGGCGGAAATTTTGGGGGAGGGTATGATCTTTGCCGGGTTTGGGATTGAGGGACATGTTAGCTAGCAGCATTTCTTCCGGGAAACACTTTCCTTTGAGTAAATGATTATACATATTAGTCAGTGTGGGAAGTAGGGATTCAGCAAATTTTTTATAGTAAACGGGAGAGAAACCATCAGGGCCTGGGGCTTTGGAGGGTTTAAGAGAGGAAATGATCGAGGCTACTTCTTCTGATGTGCAGGGGGCATTAAGGATACTCAATTGCTCCTCCGAGAGCCGAGGAAGCGAGAGGGCATCCAACCAGGACTGCATGGGGGGAGGATGCGAAGGGTCTGGGCCAGCAAAGAGTTTTTGATAGAAAGAGGAGAAGATCTGTAGAACATGTTTTGGGTGAGAGGTGAGGTTACCGTGACGATCTTTTAATTTGTAAAGATGGGTCGGTTGGGTGGACTGTTTAAGCTTTCGCGCAAACATCGTGGAAGCGGAGTTACTATAAAGGAGGAAACGAGCTTTAGACCATCTAAGAGATTTCTCAATATGACCTGAAAGTATGTCATCTAGGGCTTTCCTTTTTTCAGTGATCTGGAGGAGCAACTCCTGCGTAGGAGTCTGAGTGTGTCTATGGTATAGTTGTTCTAATTCTATGGTGAGTTTATGAGTATCCTGCTGTTTTTGGCGTTTTTGGGTCGTGGAAATTTCAATCAAGTGACCCCTCATCACAGCCTTATGGGCTGCCCACAGAGAGATGGGAGAAATGTTCTCCACATTATTGAGCCTAAAATATTCTTTGAGGCGTTCGAGCAACTGTGCAATAATCACAGGATCAGTGAGTAGTGCGTCATTAAGGCGCCAGGACCTGGCTGTATGTGGGAGGCCTATACAGGAGATATGGGTGGATACAATGTGATGGTCCGACCAGGGGCAAACATGTATGTTTGCTGTAGTAGAGTTCACTGTCAGGGAGGGGGTGCAGAAAATATAATCCAGGCGGGAGTAACTATCATGAGGGTGGGAATAGAAGGTATATTCCCTAGAGCCGATATTGTGGGCTCTCCAGACATCTATGAGTTGAGAGGACTTCAGGGAATGTTGAAGGGATTTGGGGAAGGCCTTAGATGTTGGGCATGTTCGGCTTCTATCAAGTCCTGAATGGGCTACTAAATTAAAATCCAGTCCAATTAACATATGGGGGGAGTGGAACCTATCTAGGGTCTGGAAAAAATCTTTGAAGAATGTAGCCTGTGAGGCGTTTGGGGCATACACTGAGGCCAAAGTTAGTAATTTATTCTGGATGGAACCCTGAACTATCACAAATCGACTGTTAGGATCTTTATAAATCTGTTGAGCCTGAAACATCACCGAGTTCTTGATAAAGATGGCCGCCCCTCTAGACCTGGACCCATACGTGGTGAAATAGCTTTGATTGAAAGTTTTATCAAAGTATGATGGATGATTATCTCTGGAGAAATGAGTCTCCTGGAGTAGGATAACATCTGCGCCAAGAAATTTATACATTTTAAACGCTTTTCTCCGTTTTTGAGGGGTATTAAACCCTTTTACATTATGGGAAATTATTTTAACTCCCATAATATGTTAATGGCGAATCTGCTAGGATCAATAAGGGGTCCAGGCCGAGAGGGAGCAGCCAAACAACAACCCAACCCTTCCAAAGGCGTGACACAGCCATGGCGCACAGTCCCGTAGGACTATGTGCATCAATAATCTGAGTTAGTAACACATACATCATTATGATAGAGCCATCTGATACGTATAACACAAAAAAAAGCCAACACAAAAAGTCAGAAACAAAGAGTAACAAAAAAACTAGGAACCTGAAAACCAGGCCAAAAAAATGGCCAAACATAGCTCAGGGGGGTCATGGGGAAAGACATCCCATGGACCCAAAAAGAAGTGTTCATTCGGACCAATAGGTCCAACACTCTGATTGTCAGTGTTCGTGTTGTCCGTACAGACATAGATTCGTCTGAGGATTTTACCTGTGGGGAGTCAACCCGCTCTGACGTCACTAACCAGACGGAGAGCCAGTCAGTCCTCATTGTTGAAGAGTGTAGGGACAATCAGGCGGACGCAACCGGGAATCCGTAATGAGCCGGGAGAGTCCAATTTTCTCTAGGCATGTTGGGAGATGTTCATATCTCGTTACCTTGAAGGAGAAAAACAAAGGGAAAAAAAAGGGTAGAGGGGAGAAAAAAAAAAGGGGGGGGGGGGGGAGTGTGCCTTGCTGTCAGTCACGGCGTTGATCTCGGCGGTCTCTTCTAGGTGGAGGGGTTGCCCAGATAGCTGAGTGACGTGGGGAAAATAGAATTTTTTAAACACAGCTTACCTGTAAAATCCTTTTCTTGGATCACGGGACACAGAGCTCCCACACCTCTTCGGGATTATACGTTGGGACACTTATTGCTTTGCTACAAAACTGAGGTACTCTCCATATGGGAGGGGTTATATAGGGGAGGAACTCGCCTTGTAATTAGGGTTGCCAGTGTCCAATCACCTGATGGTGACTATCTAACCTACTAAGTAATTATCAAGTCTCTGTGTCCTGTGATGTATTTCCAAGAAAAGGATTTTACAGGTAAGATGTATTTAAAAAATCCTATTTTTTTGGTTCAATAGACTTCAATGGAGAAGCTGCAGAAAAGCATGTAGTGTGTTTTTACTGCAATTTTGATGCAATTTTCATTTTTTTAATCTGCCCAACAACAAATTTTCCCCAAAAAAAGCATAAAAAATGTAAATCGTGGCAAAAACGCTGCAAAAATTGTGGTAAAAAAACCCAGCAGAAAGCACAGCAAAACCACTCAAAAGCAAACTGCATAGGTGTAAATGGAGCTTAAGAGAAGACCTCTATAAGGAACAGTGGACCAAAATCCCTCCTGAGACGTGTGCAAACCTGGTAACCAACTACAAGAAATGAATTACCTCTGTGCTTACCAACAAGGGTTTCTCCACTAAGTACCAAGTCATGTTTTGCTTGGGCTCAAATACTTATTTTACTCACTGAACTGTAATTTATAACATTTGTATTATGTGTTTTTTCTGGATTTTGGCTTGATATTATGACTCTATTATTTAAAAAGACACCTATGATAACAATAATAGACCCTTTATTGCTTTGTAAGTGGGCAAACTTACAAAATATGCAGGGGAAACAATAATTACTGTATTTATCGGCGTATAACACGCACTTTTTTCCCCTTAAAATCAGGGAAAAATCGTGGGTGCGTGTTATACGCCGATCCCCTGCGATCCCCCGCTGACAGATCTAAAAAAATCGCTGACCGCGATTTGAAAATGGCGCCGCCGGCGCCGAAATACACAGAGCCGGTCCTCGGCTCTTCTCGGCCACTTTCGGCTTCACTCGACGCCGCCCGAACCTAGCCGAGTGTACTCGGCTAGGTTCGCATAGCTCCGCTCACAGTCACGCCCATCCCGGGCGGGAATACGAGTGGAGCCGAAAGTGAACGAGAGCCGCCGAGAAGAGCCGAAGACCGGCTCTGTGTATTTCAGCGCCGGCGGTGCCATTTTCAAATCGTGGTCGGCGATTTGGAAGCCCAGGATGGCAGGGGATCACTGGGGAAGGCTGCACTGGGGAAGGCTGCACTGACAAGGCTGCACTAACAAGGCTGCACTAACAAGGCTGCACTGGGGAAGGCTGCACTGACAATGCTGCACTGGGGAAGGCTGCACTGACAATGCTGCACTGGGGAAGGCTGCACTGACAAGGCTGCACTGGGGAAGGCTGCACTGACAAGGCTGCACTGGGGAAGGCTGCACTGACAAGGCTGCACTGAGAAGGCTGCAATGATGGGCATTTAAATGTAAGTTTTTTCCCTTCAACTTCCCTCCTAAAAGTTTTTTTTTCCTTAAAATTCCCTCCTAAATTGGGGTGCGTGTTATACGCCGGTGCGTGTTATACGCAGATAAATACGGTATTTTCCCCACTGTATATGTGTGTGTCTTAATTACAAGCAATTTATAGCTTGTACTTTGTGAAAGTATGTAGTAAGTATGTAAAAAATGCAGTATCCAAGAGAGAAGTATTAAAATGTTTAAGCAACTCAAAACAACAAAGAATCTTTACAGTCAGTCCACTTTAATAGTTCTCAATCTTAATAATTCTTAATAGTTCTAATCTCAAGAAATGTTAGTGTAATTGTAAAAATGTAAGCAATACTAAATAAAAACACAAACCAAACTATGCAAATATTTCCACAACAGAATTTTAAATGCATATATACTGTATATATGTGGAAATGCTTCCATCTGGTGGACAGATTTGTTTTATAAGTACAAAAAAACTGGACTCAGAAAAGAAAGAAAGAAAGAAATAGGTTTAACTAAATGGCAGTGCTGTGTTTTTTTTTATGCTTTTTTTAGCACCATTATACATCAAATGTACGGTTACAAAATCATATAGCGCAATCATGATTCAGAATCACAAACTGAAAAAAAAAAAATCTGAAATACAAGTACATGAACACAAATATATAGCTGCAGTGTTAGAGCACCAAGTAACAGTGCTGTGTTTTAACCACTTGCCGACCGCCTATCGCATATTTACGGCAGCAGGTAGGCTCTATTGCACGAAATCACGTACCTGTACGTGAGTTCGTGCAATAGCCACTGGGTAGGTGGCGTGCGTGCGCCGCCGGAGGCATGATCACACACTGATTGGACACAGGGGATGCCAATCAGCAGGTCCTGCTGGCCCATTGTCCCCTGGCCACCCACGATCGTACCCCAGAGAGGCAGAATGGTGATCTGCCTATGTAAACAAGTCAGATCGCCGTTCTGACAGGGAAGAAGATGGAGATCTTGTGTTCCTGCTAAGCAGGAACACCAATCTCTGTCGTCATCCAGTCAGAGCATCCCCCACACAGTTAGAAAGCACTCCCTAGGAGCACACTTAACCCTTTGATCGACCTTGATGTTAACCCCTTCCCTGCCAGTGTCATTAGTACAGTAACCATGCATGTTCTTAGCACTGATCACTGTATTAGTGTCACTGGTCACCAAAAAAAGTGTCAAAAGTGTCATTTAGGTGTCCGTTTTGTTCGCTGCAATGTCACAGTCCTGCTAAAAATCGCTGATCACCACCAATACTAGTAAAAAATATATATATATATATCCCATCATTTGTAGACGCTATAACTTTTGCACAAACCAATCCATATACGCTTATTGGGATTTTTTTTTACCAAAAATATGTAGCCGAATACATATTGGCCTAAACTGATGAAGAAATTCGATTTTTTAAATTTTTTTATTGGATATGTTTTATAGCAGAAAGTAAAAAAATAGGATTTTTATAACAGCTTACCTGTAAAATCCTTTTCTTGGAGTACATCACGGGACACAGAGCACCATAGTAATCACTATGTGGGTATATAGGCACCTTCAGGTGATTGACACTGGTATACCCAATACAGGAAGTTCACTCCCTATATAACCCCTCCTCCTACCAGGAGTACCTCAGTTTTAGTAGCAAAGCAATATACTTAAACCCCAGAAAGAGGGACGGGACCTCTGTGTCCCGTGATGTACTCCAAGAAAAGGATTTTACAAGTAAGCTGTTATAAAAATCTTATTTTCTTTATCATACATCAAGGGACACAGAGCACCATAGTAATCACTATGTGGGATGTTCCATAGCAATGCTATTTGAGGGGAGGGAGAGACAACCCGTAGGGCACCCCCAGACTTGAAGACCTATACTGCCTGCAGCACACTGCGCCCAAAGGCGATATACTCATGCCTGCTCACATCCACCTGATAAAACTTGGTGAATGTATGTACTGAAGACCAATTTGTGGCCTTACAGATCTGAACCATGGAGGCCTGGTGACGCACTGCCCAAGAAGCACTAACTGCCCTGGTAGAGTGCGCTTTGACTTGGAAAGGTGGAATCTTACCCCTTTAATCATAAGTCTGAATTATAACTTGCCGAATCCACTTAGCGACAGTGGATTTCGATGCTGCTTGTCCTTTCTTAGGACCCTCTGGCAGTACAAATAAGACATCAGTCTTCCAGATCTGAGCAGTCATCTTTAAATAGACTTTGACCGCTCTCATTACATCAAGACAATGAAGTGACTTCTCTTCCCTGGAACATGGTTTTGGAAAAAAAACAATGGCAGGACAATATCTTGGTTCACGTGAAAACCTGAGACCACTTTTGGTAGAAAACCTGGACGAGAGCGCAACACCACTCTGTCCTCGTGAATAATCAAGTATGGCTCTTTACAAGAAAGAGCAGCCAATTCCGAAACCCTCCTTGCTGAGGATATAGCAACCAAGCGGTATGCCTGGTGAATAGAATCTTTCATGGCGTCTATGGCAAAACATAATGCTTTTGGTAGCTCGGCCGAATCCCGGGCTTGTTGTGCAGGAACCTCCTTAAGGGCCTGTCTAAACTGGTCTTTTAGGGACTGACAGATGCCTATTGCAGCGACTGCAGGCTAAGTAACGGCACCTGCCAAGGAAAAAGAGGATTTAACAGAAATTCCAACCTTTTATCTGTTGGATCCTTAAGCATTTGTGCATTGTCTACTGAACAAGTTAGACTTTTATTCACAATGGAAATCGCAGCATCAACTGCTGGTACATTCCATTTTTTGGTGAATTTCTCCTCCATGGGATAGAGTGCTGTGAATCTCTTTGGAGGGAGAAAATGCTTATCCAGGTGAACCCATTCAGCATAAATAAGCTATTCTAGTAATGCATGGACAGGAAACGCATGCAAAGGCTGTGGCAGTTTTAAGGAACCTAAAGAAGAAACAGCACTTTCAGCTGACTCCGTTAGGGGTAGCTTGAAAGTGGAACGAACCATCTCCATAAGAGATTGTACCAGCAAATTCTCAGATTGCGAGGCTGAAAAAGGTTCATCCACCGTTGTCCCCTCTGCGGAGGAGTAATCGGTTTGCCTTTCCTCCTGATTGTCTGAGGGTAACGCCTCATCCTGTACCCACTGTTCCCTTGGTAAAGGGTCTGAGGTGGGGGAGGGGGGTCTAACATGCTTCCTATCCTTTTTGGATGGAGGATGCGATTAAAGCCGATAATCTTCCGTCTAGGCCCTGCAGGGCGGAGGAAAATGCATCTTCAGTCACGTATACAGGGGCTGAGATGTGAGAAGCAGCTGCACCACCAATTGGTTCCAATGACTCCCCCTGGCTTGCCATATCTGGTATTTCAGGAGAGGATGACAGTGTGGAGGCATGACTGGAGTTCCCAGCGGCTAGGGGTGGGATTTTTGGTACTTTTGTGGTATCTTTTTTGGAAGCCATAGAGCTGAGCACAAAAAGCAGAGGCACTAAGTAAATGCACAACTCGCTGAGCAATAGTATAGCAAAAAACAATGCCGCTAATAAAGTTCAGCTTTGGTGCTGAGTATAAATGTTATTGCTTGTACTGGAAATGCCTGTATGCATTTGCCTTACGTGCCCCCAGCTCTCCTGTGTCCTGTGTGCCAGACTCCAGCTGGTTAGCTGAGAAGCGTCTGTCTCTGTTGTCCCCAGCACCTGTGCTGCGTGCTCCTCGTGGACTTACGTCCCGCACACGGTGCCGCGCCTTAAGCCACACCCCCTTTCGTCATTAAACACATCCCCCCTCTGGTTTAAAGTAGCCATAGTCCGCGTGCACGCGGACGGCATTCGTTAACACGCTCCTTGATCAGCCAGTGCAGACCCAGCAAGAGGGGAGGGAAGGGAGGGCTAGGGAGACAGAAAGTTTTAAACAAGAACTTATGGGCTTCTGTGGGGGATAAAAAACCAACATAGGAAAGCCGCCGCCGCACCCCCCGAGGGAGGGGGGTACATTACTGTTGTTCCTCCCTTCCCCCAAGAACATGCTGTTGAAAAAACGTTCTGGATGAAGACTCCCCCATGACTTGCTGAGTCCACACACATGCTGTTTAGCTGGGACACTGAGCTGACTGAGAAACAACATACTCTAGGTATGTGCATTTACTCCCTCTAAAAGTCTCCCTTTGTGGAGACTTTAAGGCAGGGGTCTCAAACTGGTGGCCCTCCAGCTGTTGTGAAACTGCAAGTCCCATGAGGCTTTGCAAGGCTGACAGTTACAAGCTTGACTCCCACAGGCAGAGGCATGATGGGACTTGTAGTTTTGCAACAGCTGGAGGGACCCCTGCTTTAAGGCATGACAACATTTTACTCATGGAAGAACAAACCATAGGTGGACTTTTTACAGTTCCTAGGCTTCTTCCCTTACCTTTTCCTCGCTGCAGGATACTGCTGTAACAAACAGATCCAAACTTCACCCATCACGACGGGCTGCGTTAGCAAACCTTCAAGGAACGGGTCCCTTTTTATTGGGGTTCCATTCCCTTGGACCTGTATTAGCACCCTGCCAGGAAAAGCTTTAGGTAATGTAAGCATGACCAAAAAGCCCTGGGTCCCGGGGTCCAGCCCTGCAAAGAGAAGCGTTACAGGCAAAACCTCATGCTTCGTATACCAGGCCCAGGTACCATCCACTTTGGCCTCAGTGGCACTTTGGATGTATCCGGTCTATGGAGGCTGTGTAAATGCAGCAAGGATCCCTCCAGTGGAGCTCTGCAGAGCACATCTTCACTCATGACCAACATCTTAGACACTGGCAAAAAAACTGAGGTACTCCTGGTAGGAGGAGGGGTTATATAGGGAGTGAACTTCCTGTATTGGGTATACCTTTGCCCATCACCTGAAGGTGCCTATATACCCACATAGTGATTACTATGGAGCTCTGTGTCCTGTGATGAACGATAAAGAATTATAGTTTTTTTTTTGTTTGTTTTTTAATGGTCGCTCTTATTTTGTTTATAGCAAAAAAGAAAAAAAAATCTGCAGAGGTGATCAAATACCACCAAAAGAAAGCTCTATCTGTGGGGAAAAAAAGGATATCAATTTTATTTGGGTACAGCGTTGCATGACCACGCAATTATCAGTTAAAGTAATGCAGTACCGTATCGCAAAAAATGGCCTGATCATTAAGGGGGTAAAACCTTCCGGGGCTGAAGTGGTTAAACATTCATATATGATGTTCACCAGATGGGCTGCAGTCAGGATAAAATAACATTGCACAATGAGAAGGGATATGTGAAGTGATTTTGACTTGATTTCTTCCTCACTAAACATTTAGGCTAGGTTCACACTAGTGCGAATTGGATGCAGGGTTTTTCCACATCCAATTCGCATTACAAGAAACTGTGCCCAGCTCTCTATGGAGCCAGTTCACACATCTCCAAGGCAGCTGCGGAGCGGCTTGCACAGAGGTCCTGTGTGTCTTTGGCTTCCTTTCAGGGCCGAATTCAAGAAAAAATTTGACCCTGGTTCGTCCCGCAATCGGAGAACAGGGACGCACCAGACCCCTGCTGCGAACCACATCCGGAATCAGTACGAACCCGGCCTTAGTCAAAATTAGCCTTTTATTTCACCATGTGGATAAGACAGAGATAGAATATATTAAAGCGATAGTTACAGTATAACCAAAAGCAAAACTTATTTTTTGGTTTTGGATATGGTGAGGGATTAGAACACCTGTCAGATTTTATCACTGTCTCTGCCCCCGTTATGGAGATTCACTCTATTTGTCCCGTTTACAATTATCATTGAAAGTGAAAGTAAAAGAAAATCCCAAATTTTGGGTTGTCCCCAGAAAAGTAATGGTGGGGAAATCTTCCAATGGGGACATTAGTTCTGATGACCTGGGGGTTCCCAAGGAAGTGAAAGGAAATCTTCACAATGGGACACTGATGGTGAAAAAAAATCTGACAGGAGTTAGAACACTCCCTTGCACTATCCAAAATGAAAAAAAAAAAAGGTTTTGCCTATAGTTCTACTTTAACTTGTACCTATAGGTAAGCTTATAATAAGTCTGGCCCGTAAGTACTGTAAATATTTACTAAGGTGTGCTATTTAGTTGATATTTACATCAGCTCCATTCAATGATGTAATTGTGTATGCGCAGTATGCTCTGCACTAATGGAGGCCACAATTCATTGAGGACACAGGGAACATCTAGTGCACTCATGTAATACCATCCACCAGGAAATCTTTTGCTTTATCAGCAAGTCCACGTACAAACGATTCTGTCTGCTAGGCCTTAGTGTGTCTGGATTTCCCATTCCTAAGGGGGCACCTATGAATCTCCTCTAAAATACTGGCTCCCATCCAGTCCATAATATAATATATTATACACCCATTGGGGACGAATGAAACAGGAATTCCTTGAGGCTTTGTTTTAGATTATTTCAACATGGAATATTCACACACTACTGAAGTGATTCGAATTGATATCTTCCATACCCCCGATGAAGGAGGTGAAATAAACTCTGAAACGCGCCAGGTAAAGGATATTTTTTCACACTATCAATTATGCTACAGTTTGGTGTATTTTTAGTGGCTTTTGGTCATGTACATTCTGTTACTGTTTTTAATCAATATGATATTAATAAAATTACTTTTTTATTTATACTATTGTGAGATGAGTCAAGCGCATATAAAGTCCAACACAAATGTGGATATCTGCTTTCTGTATAAGGTATTTACTGGCAGAAAAAAAAAATGTTACTATACAAAGTTAAAACAAGGGCAAAAGATTTAATAGATGGAAAGTTCAAAAAATGACTGAAGGTCCGCTTTAACATTTGTCGTTCTGGGTGAATGTAAACAACGTCCTCCTGGAACGGGCCTCACTGCAGTGTGATCTGTCACCAGCTGTGTCCTGCTACCAGTACTATGCGATTGCTGTGACCAATCACAGCAGATCACATGACAATTGTAAACAATGGATGGCTTCCTTTTCAACACAATTGTGTTGCTAGCTGTGATTGGTCACAGTGATCACATGGTACAGACAGGGCCGATCACAGCCTGTACCAGATGTACCATGTGAATAGCTGTGGCCAATTACAGCTAATCACAACAAAACACCCAGTGGTGATAAAAATTTAATATGGGTACAGTGATGCATGACCGCACAATTTTCACTCAAAGTAGGACAGTGCTGAAAGCTGAAAATTGACCTGGGCAGGAAGGGGGTGAAATTGCCCAGTACTGCAGTGGTTTCCCTGACTTTTTGTTTTTCCCTGATGCATTATAGAGTACACCCCTAAGTGAAAATGTCCAAATTGGGCCCAATTAGCCATTTTCCCTCCCCGGTGTAATGTGGCTCATTAGTGTTACAGGATCTCAGGTGTGACTGGGGAGCAGGTGTATTAAATTTGGTGTTATCACTCTCACTTTCTCATACTGGTCACTGGAAGTTCAACATGGCACCTCATGGCAAAGAACTCTCTGAGGATCTGAAAAAAAAAGAAAAAAAAGAATTGTTGCTCTACATAAAGATGGCCTAGGCTATAAGAAGATTGACAAGACCCTGAAACTGAGCTGCAGTACGGTGCCCAAGACCATTCAGCAGTATAACAGGACAGGTTCCACTCAGAACAGGCCTCGCCATGGTCGACCCAATGAGTGCACATGCTCAGCGTCATATCCAGAGGTTGTCTTTGGGAAATAGACGTGAGTGCTGCCAGCATTACTGCAGAGGTTGAAGGGGTGGAGAGGTCAGCCTGTCAGTGCAGAGACCATACGCAGCACACTGCATCAAATTGGTCTGCATGGTTGTCGTCCCAGAAAGAAGTCTCTTCTAAAGATGATGCACAAGAAAGCCCGCAAACAGTTTGCTTAAGACAAGCAGACCAAGGACTTGGATTACTGGAACCATGTCCTGTGGTCTGATGAGACCAAGATGAACTTATTTGGTTCTGATGGTGTCCAGCGTGTGTGGGGGCAACCAGGTGAGCAGTACAAAGACAAGTGTGTACTGCCAACAGTCAAGCATGGTGGTGGGAGTGTCATGGTCTGGGGCTGTATTCCAACATGATAACAACCACAAACATATCTCTAAGATGACCACTGCCTTGCTAAAGAAGTTGAGGGTAAAGGTGATGGACTGGCCAAGCATGTCTCCAGACCTAAACCCTATTAAGCATCTGTGGGGCATCCTCAAACAGAAGGTGGAGAAGCGTAAGGTCTCTAACATGGAGGAGTGGATGAGGACTCCAGTGGCAACCTGTGAAGCTCTGGTGAACTCTATGCCCAATAAGTTTAAGGCAGTGCTGGAAAATAATGGTGACCAAACAAAATATTGACACTTTGGGCCCAATTTGGACATTTTCACTTAGGGGTGTACTCACTTTTGTTGCCAGCAGTTAAGATTAATGGTTGTGTGATGAGTTATTTTGAGGGGACAGCAAAATTACACTGTTATACAAGCTGTACACTCACTATTTTACATTGCAGCAAAGTGTCATTTCTTCAGTGTTGTCACATGAAAAGATAAAATAAAATACTTACAAAAATGTGAGGGGTGTACTCACTTTTGTGAGATACTGTACTTGAAATTACTTGATGCAAATCTACATATTGTCATGAACTTATATAAAATCATCCTGCTGTTACAAAAACAAGTCCAAATCTGTTGTGTTTTATCTTTTAATAGCTAACGTGTATTTAAAGTGGTTCTAAAGGCTCAAGGTTTTTCACCTTCATGCAGTCTATTGTCTTGTTGAGTACCTGTCTATTGTATTTTTGAGTATTAGTATCAGGAAGCTAGTTGTTAGGTAATTTGGACAGGGTATAATCCCCAATCCTCATTAAATAAGTAGGTACGATGCCCGGCGGGTGTGGAGATGCGACTCGGTGTACATCTTGGGGCATGTATGCAATCCTTGATCATCTGATTGAGGGCGAATACTGCTGTGTAAAATGTTAGCACATTGTTTCCCTGGAAGCCCAGGTTCTGAATCTAGGGAAGCAACTGTCAGCACTGAGAAGACCCTCCATACTAAATCAGTCGGGAACGTACCAGGCAGGGGCCAGCACAGAGGCAGGTGGAGACAAAGAGGTGCAGGCACTAGAAACGAGTAGATGGGAGACAGTCAGGAAGGATAGAGGGGGAAGTGCCAGGGAGGCCGATCCTGGTCTGGAGCATCCCAATAAGTACGCTCTATTGAGTGACATTGGTGAAGCCGGTCAGGGACCAGCATTGCTAGAGCTGAGGGACTCTCCTAGGTGCCAGGGGAAGAACTCCTCCAGTGAGAGTGGGGGGTAAGCGAAGGGAAAGGAAAGACAGATTCTGGTGGTAGGGGACTTAATTCTTAGAAGGACAGAGAGGGCAATCTGTCACAAAGACCTGAAGCGCCGAACTGTATGCTGTCTACCGGGCATTCGGGTTCAGAACGTCACGGATCTGGTGAACAGATTACTGGGAGGGGCTGGGGAAGACCTGGCTGTCATGGTGCATGTTGGCACCAATGACAAAGTCAGAGGCAGATGCAGTGTCCTAAAGAATGATTTTAGGGACTTAGGAGCTAAATTGAGGAAAAGGACCTCCAAGGTAGTATTCTCAGGAATACTACTGGTACCTCAAGCCACACCAAAAAGGCAGAGGGAGATTAGGGAAGTAAACAAGTGACTGAGGAACTGGTGTAGTAAGGAGGGGTTTGGGTTCCTGCAAAACTGGGCCGACTTCTAAGTCGGTCACCATTTCTATAGAAGGGACGGACTGCACCTAAATGAGGAGGGTGCAGATCTGCTGGGAGTGAAGATGGACGAAAAGTTAGAGGGGTTTTTAAACTAGGAGGGTCCAGAGATAGAGATAGTCAGCAATGAACATATTCCAGAGGGTAGTATTGGGGGCATTAGTGGTAGGTTGACTAAAGCACATAAACCCGAGGTAAGTATAGTAACAAGTCCTATTTGCAATCTCGGAACACCCAATAAGAGGACAGTATGCGACCGAACTAAACTACGTGGCATGCTCACCAATTCCAGGAGGCGGATAAGATGGGTGAACAAAAGATACTGTTAAACGAGGAGAATTTAGATTTTGTGGGAATTTCAGAGACCTGGTTCAACAGCTCTCATAATTGGCTGGCAACCATTCAAGGTTATTTCCTTTATCGCAGAGATAGAGAGGGTAAAAAATGGGGAGGGGTATGCCTATATATCAAGAATAATGTACAGGTAAATGTGAGAGATGACATCAATAAGGGAGATAGGGAGGAGGTGGAATCCTTATGGGTAGAGCTCCAAAGGGAGGAGCTAAGGGCAAAATAATACTGGGAGAATGCTATAGGCCCCTAACCTGAGGAAGGAGGGGGAGACGGACCTCCCATCACAATTTGGATTAGCAGCAAGGATGGGAAGTGTTATCATAATGGGAGATTTTAACCCCTTCCCGCTGAGCGTACGCAGATGTGCGTACTCGGCTTTCCGGGTTATACCGGGATGATGCCCACAGCTGCAAGCATCATCCCAGTACCATTTTGTAGAGCGGGCGATTGCCTATCCATGTATAACAACCGATGAGGCTAAAAGCCGCTCGGCTGTTATACCGCAGGAGTGGGAGGGGACGTCCCCCCCTCCTGCCGCCTCCTGCCGCTCTGACTAATCGGCTGCCTCCGGCGGCTGGGGGCGGGCTGGAACGAAGCCGTGGGCTACCCAAGGTGATTGTCTCGGACGGGGTAGTCAGTTTGTGTCCCGGTTCTGGCTAGCCTTTTGTGCGCAGCTGGGAATTCGGCTTGCTTTCTCCTCTGCGTATCACCCGCAGTCTAATGGGGCCACAGAACGAGCCAATCAGTCCTTGGAGCAATTCCTACTTTGCTATATTTCTGACCATCACAACTGGTCAGACCCATTACCATGGGCAGAGTTTGCTCACAACAGTGCCTTGAATTCTGCTTCTCGATTGTCTCAGTTTATGGCGAATTATGGTTTCCAACCTTCCATGTTGCCTGACTCGTTTATTCCGCAGAGTATTCCTGCGCTAGAGGAGCATCTCGGTGGTCTTAGTTCCACTTGGGCACAAGTCCAGGAGGCTTTGCGTCATGCTAATGATAGGTACAGACTTCATGCTGACCGCAGACGCCTGCCTGCGCCTTCCTACCAGGTTGGGGACACAGTTCGCACCTTGGTTTATTGGGCCTTTCCGTATCCTTCGCAGGATTAACCCAGTGGCATACGAGTTGGACCTTCCTCCTAGTATGCGCATCTCAAATGTGTTTCATGTCTCCTTATTGAAACTTTTGGTCTGCAACCGCTTTACCACCTTGGTGCCACATCCTCACCCTATACAGGTTGAGAACCAAGAGAAGTATGAAGTACAATCCATTGTTGACTCCCGTAGGTTCCGTGGGCGCATTCAGTACCTGGTGCATTGGAGGGGGTACGGTCCGGAGGAACGCGCTTGGGTCTCATCCTCGGACGTACATGCCCCTGTCCTCCTCTGTGATTTCCAAAGACGTTTTCCCCTCAAGCCCGGTGGTCCTCCGAGGGGGAGGGGTCGTTGAGGAGGGGGTACTGTCAGGGCTGGGCTCTCAGCTGTCGGCTAATTGCCAGCTCCCATTTCTCTCCACAGTTACCCAGCTGTTGTTGATTCTGCTTGTCAGTCCTGCCTACCTAAAGCCGTCCAGCTCACTTGATCTCTGCCTTCGCCTTGGTCACATCACAAGAAACCATCTCCTGCGTTCCTGTTTAAAGACTGGCTTTGCTGACATCCCTTCTGGCTCCTTATCCTGCTTGCTGTTCCTCTACTTGGATCCCTGACTTCTGGCCTGGCTGATTACCCGATCTGGTTACTGAACTCCTGGCTTGGCTGACCACCCGATCCGGTTACTAGACTCTGGCTATGCTTGACTACGCTTACTATTTACTTTTTTATTTTCATTAATAAACAAGTGTGATTTTACTGTACTTTTGTCTCGGTCTGGTTCATAGTTGAGACTTTCAAAGGCCTTAATGGACTCCAGAGACCAACTCTGGGGGTTACTGTTCTTTCTGGTCATATCGGTCAGGGGCTTGACCAGAGACGAGAAGTTACGAATAAACTTCCGATAATAGTTGGCAAAACCCAGGAAACACTGCAGAGGACGTAACCCCACGTGTCGAGGCCACTGTAGGACTGCCGAAAGTTTCACTGGGTCCATCGAAAAACCAGCAGTGGAAATGACATAGCCCAGGAATTTAAACCTCCAGTTTACAATAGAGATTGTTCTCTCAATTTCTGAAGCACACGACAGACATCTGTGTGGTGGCTCTCCAGGGACTTGGAAAATATGAGGATATCATCGAGATAAACCACCACACATAACTGCAACAAATCTCGGAGGACATTGTTAATAAATTCCTGGAAAACTGCCGGGGCGTTACAAAGGCCAAAAGGCATTACGAGATACTCATAATGGCCTGTTCTGGTATTAAACGCAGTTTTCCACTCGTCGCCCTCCTTAATCCTCACGAGATTGTAAGCCCCTTTCAGATCAAGCCTAGTGAAAACCGTTGCTCCTTTGAGGTGGTCAAACAACTCTGTAATCAACAGAATCGGGAAGGCAGTCCTAATCGTGAAACGATTGAGACCCCTATAATCAATACAAGGTCTCAGTTCACCACTCTTCTGCACAAAGAAGAAACCAGCACTAGCAGGAGACGAGGATTTGTGGATGAAACCCCGAGAAAGTGCGTCTGCAACATACTGCTCCATGGCTTTATCCTCCAAGACCGACAAAAGGTAAACCCAGCCACGAAGGGGAGTAGCACCAGGTTAAAAGTCAACTGCGCAATCATACGGCTGGTGTGGAGGCAAACTACCAGCTTGACCTTTATCAAAGACATCACTAAAATCACAGTACTCCTCTGGCAGGGAGGAGGGTTAAGGGGTACACAGGACCTTGGCTACCTTCCAGAAGCATGTTTCACTGCATTGTGGTGACCAGGAGAGAACCTCAGCACGGAGCCAATAAAAAGAGGGGTTGTGCCTCTAAAAGAGCGAACAAAAGTCCTGGATGGCTTAACTCCAATGTAAAAATGCATATAAAAGCAAAGGAGAAGGCCTTCAAAAAATACAAGGTTGAGGGATCATCCTCAGCATTCAGACTTTATAAAGAATGCAACAGGAAATGTAAAGGTGCAATTAGGACAGCTAAGATAGAACATGAAAGACACATAGCGGAGGAGAGCAAAAAAAATCCCAAGAAATTCTTTAAGTATGTAAACAGTAAAAAAGGGAGGACAGACCATATTGGCCCCATAAAGAATGAGGAAGGACATCTGGTTACAAAGGATGGGGAGATGGCGAAGGTATTGAATTTATTCTTCTCCTCAGTCTTCATGAGTGAATCGGGGGGCTTCAGTAACCAAAACTGCAGTGTTTATCCTCATGACACAACACAGGAAGCACCTCCATTGTTAACAGAGGACGGAATTAAAATTAGACTTGAGAAACTTAACATTAATAAATCACCGGGACCAGATGGCTTGCATCCGAGGGTACTTAGGGAACTCAGTCAAGTGATTGCCAGACCGTTGTTCCTAATTTTTACAGATAGTCTACTGACTGGAATGGTACCAGCTGATTGGAGAAAAGCCAATGTAGCACCAATATTTAAAAAGGGCCCAAAATACATCCCTCGGAATTACAGACCAGTTAGCCTAACATCGATAGTATGTAAAAGTGGAAACTCCTGCGCTGTCGGGGGGGGGGGGGGCTATGCTAAAAGGACACTGCTGCAACACCTAAGTACTGATCCAAGGCAGGACAAATGGGACAAAAGTGGGGGAAGATGGTAGTTGCGCTGTGATGAAGGGGGGGGGGGGAGCTACAAAGATGACTAAAGTGGTAATGTGAACTAAAAAAGCAGAAACGGGCCAATGCATGAATAGATCCTACATGCTAAAAGAACATGGTGGGGATGCAGTGCAGTGCAACGTAGCTGATCAACATGACATGTTGCAGGCAGACAAAGCCTAATATATAAAGGTAATCGTGAAACAGTGACTGCTTGAATATAGCAAAACAAAAATGCATATACCAACACAAATAGGTTGAATAATGACACGATGCAAAAAAAAAAATATATATATATATATAATGCAAGAAAAATATATGTGGGCTAGTGCCCCATTAGCAAAAACGTGCCAGATCCTGGTGAACTACAAGTGACAAATCCCTAGGACAAACATGAATATTAGTTCTATCATCCAGTCCAAAAAGCAAAAACACGTGATGAGAAACACAAAACAAGTCCAATCGTGAAGGGAGGGGGGATCTTCAGTGAGGACACCTCCGTGCTTGCAAGCCGCTTACCTTACAGCTGTAAGGTGTACAGCCTGTGTTGCAAATGACCCGCAGGTGTAGACGTTCCGTGTATACAGGCAGTGACAATGATGAACATGCCAAGCGAAATATAAAAAATAAAAAGTATACAGCATGTAAAATAACTCTGAAACGACCACAGTGGAGGGGGGGCAAGACACACACAGGGGGAGGTTGCACTCACTTTCATGAAGTGAGTGTGGGCATCAATCCACGAGCGCCGAGCTCGTATGCCTCCAGGAGTGTCACCAATCTGGAATCTGTCCCCGTGCCTGGAAACTGGAATATGTCCCCGTGCCTCTCTCCTCAGTGTTCGTCAGGTAGAGTAGTGATGTACAGTGTGAGGGGGAAAGAGACGCACATAGCGTGATCCCATATAAAAGGTATATTTATTTAATAAAGCAAGTCCAATCAACTTACATTTAAAACAATGCTGCAGTGTGTAGTAACTACGAGCGCCGAGCTCGTCTCCTGTTGTTTGTCTATGGCAGCGTTCCGTGCTCCAATCCTAATGCATATCGTCACGTCACGTGACTTCTTCAGAGGATAACACGGGATAGAAAGCCAATGCTTATATATCGTCCCCTTGTAATGGGCGCACGGCGGCCATTTTCCCGAAGCCTGCTCTAATGTTAATGGGTGCCCGGCGGCCATTTTTTCAAAGCCCATCAATACAAAGGATAGCACACAGTGCTGTTGCCTGTTGTCAGGATGGCTCTAACAGGTGAGGTTGGAAAGAATGTACTTCGCCACAGACCAGATCAGCTAGAACATAATCTCAAACTAGATTTTAGAAACCGAAAAATAAAAACCACAATGCAACGCCCTACCAAGACGCACTATCACATATATGGAATTGTACTGAAAATGCATAACATTTGAGGTATGCGGAAATCAAAAACGTAAATAAAAATGGATAAAAATTAAATAAAAAATATATAAAATGAAAAAAAGTGTAAAAAAAGGAAAAAAAAAAAAAAGTATATAGATGATGAAAAAAATTAAATTACATATACAAATAAAAATGAAATAAAATGAAAATAATAAAATAAAAATTAAAAATAAAGATAAAAATAAAAATAAAGTAAAGTAAAAATAGAAAAAAAAAAAAGTGAGTGAAAATAAAAAGAAAAAATAATAAAATAAAATAAAAATAAAAAATAAAGTAAGAATAAAGAATGAAAATAGCACGACGGGGAAGACGGAAAAAACGGAAAAAACTACCCAATGTAAGAAAAAAGAAAAAAGAAAGAAGAGGAAGCTGGAGCTCGGGACGTGTCACAGACCTACTAAATGAATAATAAAAATGTACAAAAATACAAATATAAAAATATGTATAAATATATAACATTACAACCAATGTGATCTAGTAAACTAGTGCAACTAGAAACAGAGAGTGGTTGACTTGATGAAAGGAAAGGAACCACTAACCGAGGAAGAACACTAAGAAGAATATTGAAGCCTAAAAGTCGCTAAGGAAACAATTTACGTCAAACTCGATGTTGAGTCCCTTCGGCACAAGGGTGTCCATGGAAAAAATCCATTTGGACTCGAGTTGACTCAAAATCCTTACTTTGTGTCCCCCACGCCATGGTCTGGCGTAGGGTACGATACCCCAAAATTTCAAATGACTGGGGTCCCTTTTATGGTATTTGTCGAAATGCCTGGACACATTGTGTTTGTCAAAACCCTTTTGGATGTTTTGCACATGCTCCTTAATACAGATTCTCAATAGCCTTTTGGTGCGGCCCACATACTGGAGGCCACAGCTGCACTCCAATACATAGACCGCTCCCTCGGTGTTGCACCCGATGAACTCGTTGACATCATATTGGGTACCATTACTGTTTGATTTAAAAGAGAATACTTTTTCATTCGGACGTTTGGTGCGGGTACAGGCATAACAGCGTTTACAAGGGTAAAACCCTTTACCCGTAAAGAAAGAAAATTGTTTTTTGGGGGGATCAATCACGCTTTTCACTAGCCGATCTCTCAGGGTGGGTGCCCTTTTATAGATGAATTTTGGTCTATCTGGTAGTACCTCTCTTAGGCCAGTATCGGATTTTAGAATATGCCAATGGCGAGATATAACGCTTTCAATCTTTTTGTGTTGAAAGTTGTAATCAAACACCAGGGGTACCTGGTCTTGCTGGCACATGGGTGTTTTATCTTCAAGCAGTTCTTTTCTTTGCATTTGTCCGACTTCTACTATTTTATCTTTTATAAACTCTTGATCGTATCCTTTGCTGGTAAATCTCTCTCCAATCATTCTGGCTTGCATATAAAAGTCTTCTTCCAAAGTACAATTGCGTCTTAGTCGCATTAACTGGCCTTTAGGGATGTTAAATAGCCAGTTACTGTGATGGCAACTACTTAGAGGTAAATAACTGTTACGATCGACATTTTTAAAGAATGTTTTAGTGGTGTATTGATTGTTAATACGTGAGATCTCTAGATCGAGGAAAGAAATGGACTGTTCCTCAATCTGCCAGGTTAATACGATGTTTTTGATGTTATTGTTTAGTTTGAGAAAAAAAGAGGTTAGGAGATCACGATCTCCTACCCATATAATAAAAATGTCATCGATGTATCTTTTATACAGTCGTAGTTCTTCGGGGGGATCTGTAAACACCACTTCCTCTTCCCATTGGGACATGAATAGCCCTGCGACACTGGGGGCAAATTTAGCCCCCATAGCTACTCCTGTTTTCTGATGGTAAAATTGTTTACAGTACCAAAAATGGCTGTGTTTCAGACAGAAATCGAGGCACTTAACGAGAAAATTCCTCTGGAACCGGGGAAGTTCGGTATATTTTCTCAGACCCCACTTCGCTGCCTCACATGCCGCAAAGTGGGGTATGATCGTATACAGTGACGAAACGTCAGCTGTTGCCATCCATATAGTGCCGATGTCTACTCTTTGTTCAAGTGTCTGGAGCATTTGTTTCGTGTCGCGTAGATAAGCCTTTGTACTTTGTACTGCTGGTTGGAGGTATTTATCAATATATTCACCCAATCTCGCATAGAATCAATCACAGCGAGATTGGGTGAATATATTGATAAATACCTCCAACCAGCAGTACAAAGTACAAAGGCTTATCTACGCGACACAAAACAAATGCTCCAGACACTTGAACAAAGAGTAGACATCGGCACTGTATGGATGGCAACAGCTGACGTTTCGTCACTGTATACGATCATACCCCACTTTGCGGCATGTGAGGCCGCGAAGTGGGGTCTGAGAAAATATACCGAACTTCCCCGGTTCCAGAGGAAATTTCTCGTTAAGTGCCTCGATTTCTGTCTGAAACACAGCCATTTTTGGTACTGTAAACAATTTTACCATCAGAAAACAGGAGTAGCTATGGGGGCTAAATTTGCCCCCAGTGTCGCAGGGCTATTCATGTCCCAATGGGAAGAGGAAGTGGTGTTTACAGATCCCCCCGAAGAACTACGACTGTATAAAAGATACATCGATGACATTTTTATTATATGGGTAGGAGATCGTGATCTCCTAAGCTCTTTTTTTCCTCAAACTAAACAATAACATCAAAAACATCGTATTAACCTGGCAGATTGAGGAACAGTCCATTTCTTTCCTCGATCTAGAGATCTCACGTATTAACAATCAATACACCACTAAAACATTCTTTAAAAATGTCGATCGTAACAGTTATTTACCTCTAAGTAGTTGCCATCACAGTAACTGGCTATTTAACATCCCTAAAGGCCAGTTAATGCGACTAAGACGCAATTGTACTTTGGAAGAAGACTTTTATATGCAAGCCAGAATGATTGGAGAGAGATTTACCAGCAAAGGATACGATCAAGAGTTTATAAAAGATAAAATAGTAGAAGTCGGACAAATGCAAAGAAAAGAACTGCTTGAAGATAAAACACCCATGTGCCAGCAAGACCAGGTACTCCTGGTGTTTGATTACAACTTTCAACACAAAAAGATTGAAAGCATTATATCTCGCCATTGGCATATTCTAAAATCCGATACTGGCCTAAGAGAGGTACTACCAGATAGACCAAAGTTCATCTATAAAAGGGCACCCACCCTGAGAGATCGGCTAGTGAAAAGCGCGATTGATCCCCAAAAAAAACAATTTTCTTTCTTTACGGGTAAAGGGTTTTACCCTTGTAAACGCTGTTATGCCTGTACCCGCACCAAACGTCCGAATGAAAAACTATTCTCTTTTAAATCAAACAGTAATGGCACCCAATATGATGTCAACGAGTTCATCGGGTGCAACACCGAGGGAGCGGTCTATGTATTGGAGTGCAGCTGTGGCCTCCAGTATGTGGGCCACACCAAAAGGCTATTGAGAATCCGTATTAAGGAGCATGTGCAAAACATCCAAAAGGGTTTCGACAAACACAATGTGTCCAGGCATTTCGACAAATACCATAAAAGGGACCCCAGTCATTTGAAATTTTGGGGTATCGTACCCTACGCCAGACCATGGCGTGGGGGACACAAAGTAAGGATTTTGAGTCAACTCGAGTCCAAATGGATTTTTTCCATGGACACCCTTGTGCCGAAGGGACTCAACATCGAGTTTGACGTAAATTGTTTCCTTAGCGACTTTTAGGCTTCAATATTCTTCTTAGTGTTCTTCCTCGGTTAGTGGTTCCTTTCCTTTCATCAAGTCAACCACTCTCTGTTTCTAGTTGCACTAGTTTACTAGATCACATTGGTTGTAATGTTATATATTTATACATATTTTTATATTTGTATTTTTGTACATTTTTATTATTCATTTAGTAGGTCTGTGACACGTCCCGAGCTCCAGCTTCCTCTTCTTTCTTTTTTCTTTTTTCTTACATTGGGTAGTTTTTTCCGTTTTTTCCGTCTTCCCCGTCGTGCTATTTTCATTTTTTATTCTTACTTTATTTTTTATTTTTATTTTATTTTATTATTTTTTCTTTTTATTTTCACTTACTTTTTTTTTTTTCTATTTTTACTTTACTTTATTTTTATTTTTATCTTTATTTTTAATTTTTATTTTATTATTTTCATTTTATTTCATTTTTATTTGTATATGTAATTTAATTTTTTTCATCATCTATATACTTTTTTTTTTTTTCCTTTTTTTACACTTTTTTTCATTTTATATATTTTTTATTTAATATTTATCCATTTTTATTTACGTTTTTGTTTTCCGCATACCTCAAATGTTATGCATTTTCAGTACAATTCCATATATGTGATAGTGCGTCTTGGTAGGGCGTTGCATTGTGGTTTTTATTTTTCGGTTTCTAAAATCTAGTTTGAGATTATGTTCTAGCTGATCTGGTCTGTGGCGAAGTACATTCTTTCCAACCTCACCTGTTAGAGCCATCCTGACAACAGGCAACAGCACTGTGTGCTATCCTTTGTATTGATGGGCTTTGAAAAAATGGCCGCCGGGCACCCATTAACATTAGAGCGGGCTTCGGGAAAATGGCCGCCGTGCGCCCATTACAAGGGGACGATATATAAGCATTGGCTTTCTATCCCGTGTTATCCTCTGAAGAAGTCACGTGACGTGACGATATGCATTAGGATTGGAGCACGGAACGCTGCCATAGACAAACAACAGGAGACGAGCTCGGCGCTCGTAGTTACTACACACTGCAGCATTGTTTTAAATGTAAGTTGATTGGACTTGCTTTATTAAATAAATATACCTTTTATATGGGATCACGCTATGTGCATCTCTTTCCCCCTCACACTGTACATCACTACTCTACCTGACGAACACTAAGGAGAGAGGCATGGGGACATATTCCAGTTTCCAGGCACGGGGACAGATTCCAGATTGGTGACATTCCTGGAGGCATACGAGCTTGGCGCTCGTGGATTGATGCCCACACTCACTTCATGAAAGTGAGTGCAACCTCCCCCTGTGTGTGTCTTGCCCCCCCTCCACTGTGGTCGTTGCAGAGTTATTTTACATGCTGTATACTTTTTATTTTTTATATTTCGCTTGGCATGTTCATCATTGTCACTGCCTGTATACACGGAACGTCTACACCTGCGGGTCATTTGCAACACAGGCTGTACACCTTACAGCTGTAAGGTAAGCGGCTTGCAAACACGGAGGTGTCCTCACTGAAGATCCCCCCTCCCTTCACGATTGGACTTGTTTTGTGTTTCTCATCACGTGTTTTTGCTTTTTGGACTGGATGATAGAACTAATATTCATGTTTGTCCTAGGGATTTGTCACTTGTAGTTCACCAGGATCTGGCACGTTTTTGCTAATGGGGCACTAGCCCACATATATTTTTCTTGCATTATATATATTTTTTTTTTTGCATCGTGTCATTATTCAACCTATTTGTGTTGGTATATGCATTTTTGTTTTGCTATATTCAAGCAGTCACTGTTTCACGATTACCTTTATATATTAGGCTTTGTCTGCCCGCAACATGTCATGTTGATCAGCTACGTTGCACTGCACTGCATGCCCACCATGTTCTTTTAGCATGTAGGATCTATTCATGCATTGGCCCGTTTCTGCTTTTTTAGTTCACTTTGCCACTTTAGTCATCTTTGTAGCTTCCCTCCCCCCCCCCTTCACCACAGCGCAACTACCATCTTCCCCCACTTTTATCGATAGTATGTAAACTCTTGGAGGGGATGATAAGGGACTATATACAGGATTTTAGTAATACGAATGATATCATTAGCAGTAATCAGCATGGATTCATGAAGAATCGTTCTTGCCAAACCAATCTATTAACCTTCTATGAGGAGGTGAGTTGCCATCTAGATAAAGGAAGGCCTGTAGACGTGGTGTATCTGGATTTTGCAAAAGCATTTGACACAGTTCCCCATAAACGTTTACTGTACAAAATAATGTCCGTTGGCATGGACCATAGGGTGAGTACATGGATTGAAAACTGGCTACAAGGGTGAGTTCAGAGGGTGGTGATAAATGGGGAGTACTCAGAATGGTCAGGGGTGGGTAGTGGGGTTCCCCAGGGTTCTGTGCTGGGACCAATCCTATTTAATTTGTTCATAAACGATCTGGAGGATGGGATAAACAGTTCAATCTCTGTATTTGCAGACGTTACTAAGCTAAGCAGGGCAATAACTTCTCCGCAGGATGTGGAAACCTTGCAAAAAGACCTGAACAAATTAATGGGGTGGGCGACTACATGGCAAATGAGGTTCAATGTAGAAAAATGTAAAATAATGCATTTGGGTGGCAAAAATATGAATGCAATCTATACACTGGGGGGAGAACCTCTGGGGGAATCTAGGATGGAAAAGGACCTGGGGGTCCTAGTAGATGATAGGCTCAGCGATGGCAGGCAATGCCAAGCTGCTGCTAACAAAGCAAACAGAATATTGGCATGCATTAAAAGGGGGATCAATTCCAGAGATAAAACAATAATTCTCCCGCTCTACAAGACTCTGGTCCGGCCGCACCTAGAGTATGTGGTCCAGTTCTGGGCACCAGTCCTCAGGAAGGATGTACTGGAAATGGAGCGAGTACAAAGAAGGGCAACAAAGCTAATAAAGGGTCTGGAGAATATTAGTTATGAGGAAAGGTTGCGAGCACTGAACTTATTCTCTCTGGAGAAGAGACGCTTGAGAGGGGATATGATTTCAATTTACAAATACCGGACTGGTGACCCCACAATAGGGATAAAACTTTTTCGCAGAAGAGAGTTTACCAAGACTCGTGGCCACTCATTAAAATTAGAAGAAAAGAGGTTTAACCTTAAACTACGTAGAGGGTTCTTTACTGTAAGAGCGGCAAGGATGTGGAATTCCCTGAGACCACAGGCGGTGGTCTCAGCGGGAAGCATTGATAGCTTCAAGAAACTATTAGATAAGCACCTGAATGACCACAACATACAGGGATATACAATGCAATACTGACACATAATCACACACATAGGTTGGACTTGATGGACTTGTGTCTTTTTTCAACCTCACCTACTATGTAACTATGTAACTATGTAAATAGAGTAAGCATAGTCAAAGCATAGCCAGAGTTCAGTAACCAGATCGGGTAATCAGCCAGGCCAGAAGTCAGGGATCCAAGTAGAGGAACAGCAAGCAGGATAAGGAGCCAGAAGGGATGTCAGCAAAGCCAGTCTTTAAACAGGAACGCAGGAGATGGTCTCTTGTGATGTGACCAAGGCGAAGGCAGAGATCAAGTAAGCTGGATGGCTTTAAGTAGGCAGGACTGACAAGCAGAATCAACAACAGCTGGGTAACTGTGGAGAGAGATGGGAGCTGGCAATTAGCCGACAGCTGAGTGGCCAGGTCAGAAAAGGAAGGGTTGAGCCCAGCTCTGACAGGATCATCATCAGCATTCAGACTGCAATTAGCACGGCTAAGATAGAACACGAAAGACACATAGCAGAGCAGGGTAAAAAAAATCCCAAGAAATTCTTTAAGTATATAAACAACAAAAAAGGGAGGACAGACCATATTGGCCCCATAAAGAATGAGGAAAGACATCTGGTTACAAAAGGATTGGAAGATGGCGACGGTATTGAATGTATTCTTTTCCTCAGTCTTCACGAGGGAATCGGGGGGCTTCAGTAACCGAAACTGCAGTGTTTGTCCTCATGACACATCACAGGAAGCACCCTCATGGTTAACAGAGGACAGAATTAGAAATAGACTTGGGAAACTTAACAGTAATAAATCACCGGGACCAGATGGCATCCGAGGGTACTTAGGAAACTCAGTCAAGTAATTGCCAGACCATTGTTCCTAACTTTTACTGACAGTCTACTGACTGTGTAACACTCACTTACAAACTACCATCATACGATGCCTTACTGACCCACCGCCGTATGGTGAGCTGGGTCCACCACTCCCGGTAAGGGTACCTTTTCCCCATTCTACCCCTCTGATGGTGTCAGCACTCCCGGGTGTATACCCACCACCGAATTCACCTTCTTTGGAGACCATTGATTTATGATCTTAGTTGAAGATACCTCCTCAGTCCTTTTCCACAATTATCACTATTCTTTGGGACTTATTTATTGCCATCCATCGTTTATTCACATATATTGCTTTATTTATGTTCTCTGCTTGTTGTTTATTAGTCACTTATTTTCTTTGGGTGATACTCCATTGTATTGAATGATATATACATATATGTTTCATTATACCTATGGATTATATTTAATACTGATTCACAATGTATATAGTACCTGATGGTAGTTTGTAAGTGAGCGTTACACATTTGCATGATAGCACTGCCTCACGGCGTTTATATAACACTCACATATGTATGTTTTGGAGAGTAGCCACTTGCTTTATGTAACTCCATTTTTTACTCTTTTTACTTCTAGCGCCACACTTTTAGTTTTATATTTCCACTACAATTAGTCATATTGTTGTGTTGGCGGCTTTTATATTACAGGTTGGCGCAGTAATTTCTATATATTTTCACAGTCTACTGACTGGAATGGTACCAGCTGATTAGAGAAAAGCCAATGTAGCACCAATATTTAAAAAAGGGCCAAAATACATCCCTGGGAATTACAGACCAGTTAGCCGAACGTCAATAGTATGCAAGCTCTTGGAAGGGATGATAAGGGAGTATATACAAGATTTTAGTAATGAAAACGGTATCATTAGCAGTAATCAGCATGGATTCATGAAGAATCGTTCTTGCCAATCTATTAAACTTCTATGAGGGGGTGAGCTGCCACCTAGATAAGGGAAGGCCTTAGACGTGGTGTATCTGGATTTTGAAAAAGCATTTGACACAGTTCCCCATAAGCGTTTACTGTACAAAGTAAGGTCCGTTGGCATGGACCATAGGGTGAGTACATGGCTTGAAACTGGCTACAAGATCGCGTTCAGAGGGTGGCGATAAATGGGGAATACTCGGAATGGTCAGGAATGGAAAGTGGGGTCCCCCAGTATTTACGGACGACACCAAGCTAAGCAGGGCAATAACTTCTCCGCAGGATGTGGAAGCCTTGCAAGAAGATCTGAACAAATTAATGGGGTGGGCAACTACATGGCAAATGAGGTTGAATGTAGAAAATGTTAAAATAATGCATTTGGGTGGCAAAAATATCAATGCAATCTAGTCACTAGGGGGTAAACCTCTGCGGGAATCAAGGATGTAAAAGGACCTGGGGGTCCTAGTAGATGATAGGCTCAGCAATGGCATGCAATGCCAAGCTGCTGCTAACAAAGCAAACAGAATATTGGCATGCATTAAAAAGGGGATTGACTCCAGAGATAAAACGATCATTCTCCTGCTCTACAAGACTTTGGTCTGGCCTCACCTGGAGTATGCTGTCCAGTTCTGGGCACCAGTCCTCAGGAAGGATGTACTGGAAATGGAGCGAGTACAAAGAAGGGCAACAAAGCTAATAAAGGGTCTGGAGGATATTAGTTATGAAGGAAGGTTGTGAGCACTGAACTTATTCTCTCTGGAGAAGAGACGCTTGAGAGGGGATATGATTTCAATTTACAAATACCATACTGGTGAACGCACAATAGGTATAAAACTTTTTTGCGGAAGGGAGTTTAATAAGACACGTGACCACTCACTACACTTAGAAGAAAAGAGATTTAACCTTAAACTGCGTAGAGGGTTCTTTACTGTAAGAGCGGCAAGGATGTGGAATTCCCTTCCACAGGCGGGGGTTTCAGCGGGGGCATCGATAGTTTAATGCTAACATATAATCATACACATAGGTTGGACTTGATGGACTTGTGTCTTTTTTCAACCTCACTTACTATGTAACTATGTAACCTTCTGTGTGCAGCAGCCCCCCTAATACTTACCTGAGCCCCATCGCAATCCAGCGATGTGCAAGAGAGTCTCGGCTCTCCAGGGACTTTCCCTCCTCATTGGCTGAGACAGCAGCAAGAGACATTGGCTCCTGCTACTGTCAATCACAGCCAGTAAGCCAATGAGAATAGAGAGGGGGCGGGGCTCCATGTCTGAAAGGAAATGCAGAGTAGCGGCTGTTTGCTCTGCAGGCACTTGGCAGAAAGGTGGAGCCAGGAGCGCTGACAGGGGGCTCAAGAAGAGGAAGATTGGGGCTGCTCTGTGCAGGTAAGCATAACATGTTTGTTATTTTTTTTTAACTTGACTTTAATATCACTTTAACATATAGTCCTGTATTTCTTTTATAATGCTCTCTAAAATATGTATCAGAGAAGTAATACATGATATCATAGTTGCATATTAATTGGGGTACAGTGCATTGTATTAGGATTAAATATATGAATCCAATGTTAACCCTTGTTAGATTATGAATATATAAACATATCAAATGTACAGTATATTATCAAATAGATGCATAAAAATATTCTATATTATTCCCACAAGTCTAGCTTTATTTCTACATAGATTATGTGGTCACAACATAAAGGTTTCATTCCTATTATGCAGGTGGGAGGGTACTAATTTGTGTGTTAAATATGTATCTAATGCCCTGTACACACGAGCAGAAATTCCGCCAGCAAAAGTCCGATGAGAGCCTTTGGTCCGAAAATGCGACCATGTGTATGCTCTATCGGACTTTTGCTGGCGGAATTCCAGCCAGCAAAAGATTGAGAGCATGTTTTAAATTTTTCGGTCGGAAAAAGTTCCGATCTGAAATTCCGATCGTCTGTACCAATTCCGATGCGCAAAATTCCTACGCATGCTCGGAAAAAATTCAATGCATGCTCGGAAGCACTGAACTTTATTTTCTCGGCTCGTCATAGTGTTATACGTCACTGCATTCTTGACGGTCGAAAGTTCAGAAAACTTGTGTGACCGTGTGTATGCAAGCCAAGCTTGAGTGGAATTCCGTCTGAAAAATCTTGGAAATTCCGCTCGTATGTACGTGGCATAACTTTACAGTATGTGTTAGAATTGTATCCAGCCATATTTATGTTTTTAAAAAGGTGTCAATTTTCCATGCTTATATGGTATAAACACTCTTAATTCATCTAGAGCAGTGTTTCTCAACTCCAGTCCTCAAGGCGCCCCAACAGGTCATGTTTTCAGGCATTCCATTATTTTGCACAGGCGATATGATCAGTTTCACTGCCTTGGTAATTACCACAGCCGTTTCATCTGAGGGAAATCCTGAAAACATGACCTGCTGGGGCGCCTTGAGGACTGAAGTTGAGAAATAATGATCTAGAGGTCCAAGTTTATTGGTATACATTTGCTCTAAATTTGGATTTTCCTTCTCTATCCCAATCTTCCCTAAATCTAGAGTCCCTCTAGTGGCCGATAGATGTCATTGCATATATTTTTTATTTGCTATTCTCATCCCAAAGATCTGATTTTCCATATTATTTTCCAGGCTGTTCTTTCACTGAAGCCTCCGAGAAACAAGATACCTAATTTTCTTTAGCCATGCTGCAATGTAGTTATTATGGCATGTCTTAAAGTTTATGGAGAAACTGTGTTGTTGAAATTCTGTGGATATATTATGTCTAACTGTATTCTTAGTATTTGGACTGTACTTACAACATATTGTATTTGTAATGTGCATTCGATTACGTAGATAACATATTGAGATCCCCAGTCTAGATGCCTCTCAATGGGCAATTGTATATTATTGGATCTGGTGGTAATAAATGTTTGTTCATGTTGTATAAACTAACAGCATAAACATCTGTTACCATATGTACTGGAACTGCCAGCTTTAATGGGTCTTTCAAATGTCCAAATAATTTTTTCAGTTTAATTGCTGCAAAACATTTGGCTAGTGTTCTTGATTTTCCAAAAGTGATTTTAGGTCTGTTGTATTTGAATGTACCGAGCACATTTTCAGGTGATGCTTTAAACAATCTATTCCTAGGTAATGTGGAATATTGTTGTATAATGCAGTTACATCTAGAATAAGTCAGCTGCAGGAGGAATCCCATGTGAAGTCGTTACATTTTTATAACATCCGCAGAGTCAAGTATATGATGGAACACATTTTTTGTAGATGAATGTCTCATGTAAAAATAGGATTTTTATAACAGCTTACCTGTAAAATCCTTTTCCTGGAGTACATCACGGGACATCGATCCTTAAATAATTACTTAATCGGTTATAGGCCACCTTCAGGTAATGGACACTGGTATACCCAATCCAGGAAGTTCACTCCCTATATAACCACTCCTCCTTCCAGGAGCACATCAGTTTTTGTAGCAAAGCCTTATGCCGCGTACACACGGTCGGACTTTCCGGCGGATTTGGTCCGGCTGACCAGAGTGTGCCGGACAATCCGCCCGTGTGTAGGCGCCAGCGGACTTTTCCGGCGGACTTTTTCCCCAAAGTCCGCCGGACCAAGATTTGAAACCTGTTTTAAATTTATCCGCCGGACTCAGTTTCGGGCGGAAAGTCCGCTCGTCTGTGTGCTGGTCCGACGGAAAGCCCGCTCGTGTGTATGCTGGTTCGACGGACCAGATGCGACGCGAGGGCAGGGTATTGCATCTCGCGCTCGCTGCACTAGGAAAAACAGATTTTCCTATTGCGGTGAGCGCGGGGCATACCAGGCCCTTAGGTCTGGTATGGATTATAAAGGGGAACCCCCTACGCCGAAAAAACGGCGTGGGGTCCCCCCTAAAATCCATACTAGACACCAATCCGAGCACGCAGCCCGGCCGGTCAGGAAAGGGGGTGGGGACGAGCGAGCGCCCCCCCCCCTCCTAAACCGTACCAGGCCGCATGCCCTCAACATGGGGGGGTGCATTGGGGGAGGGGGGCGCCCTGCGGGGCCCCCCACCCCAAAGCACCTTGTCCCCATGTTGATGAGGACAAGGGCCTCTTCCCGACAACCCTGGCCGTTGGTTGTCGGGGTCTGCGGGCGGGGGGCTTATCGGAATCCGGGAGCCCCTTTGATAAGAGGGTCCCCAGATCCCGCCCCCCCACCCTATGTGAATGAGTAAGGGGTACATGGTACCCCTACCCATTCACCTAGGGAAAAAGCGTCAATAATAAAACACACTACACAGGTTTTTAAAATAATTTATTAAACAGCTCCGGGGGGGTCTTCCTCCGGCTTCGGGGGTTCCTCCGGTTCCTCTTCTCCCAGCGTCCAGTTGGTTCTTCTCCGCTCTCTTCTCCCGGTGTTCCAGTTCTTCGGCCGGCTCCTCTGCTGTCTTCAGGTAGCTCTCTTGCCAGCAGAGGTCCGGGCTTCTGGGCTTCTGGGCTTCTTGGCTTCTTCCCTCTTCTCTTCTCCAGATGTTGACACGACGCTCTCTCCGGCTGGACTGCTCTCTGAGGGCTCCGTTGTGACTTATATAGGCGGAGACCCCGCCCCCTAATGATGTCACAGTCCCTGGGCATGCTGGGACTGTGACGTTTTAGGGGGCGTGGTCACCGGGCGATGTTGACCACGCCCCCTAAAACCTCACAGTCCCAGCATGCCCAGGGACTGTGACATCATTAGGGGGCGGGGTCTCCGCCTATATAAGTCACAACGGAGCCCTCAGAGAGCAGTCCAGCCGGAGAGAGCGTCGTGTCAACATCTGGAGAAGAGAAGAGGGAAGAAGCCAAGAAGCCCAGAAGCCCGGACCTCTGCTGGCAAGAGAGCTACCTGAAGACAGCAGAGGAGCCGGCCGAAGAACTGGAACACCGGGAGAAGAGAGCGGAGAAGAACCAACCGGACGCCGGGAGAAGAGGAACCGGAGGAACCCCCGAAGCCGGAGGAAGACCCCCCCGGAGCTGTTTAATAAATTATTTTAAAAACCTGTGTAGTGTGTTTTATTATTGACGCTTTTTCCCTAGGTGAATGGGTAGGGGTACCATGTACCCCATACTCATTCACATAGGGTGGGGGGGCCGGGATCTGGGGGCCCTCTTATTAAAGGGGGCTCCCGGATTCCGATAAGCCCCCCGCCCGCAGACCCCGACAACCAACGGCCAGGGTTGTCGGGAAGAGGCCCTTGTCCTCATCAACATGGGGACAAGGTGCTTTGGGGTGGGGGGCCCCGCAGGGCGCCCCCCTCCCCCAAAGCACCCCCCCATGTTGAGGGCATGCGGCCTGGTATGGTTTAGGAGGGGGGGGGCGCTCGCTCGTCCCCACCCCCTTTCCTGACCGGCCGGGCTGCGTGCTCGGATTGGGGTCTGGTATGGATTTTAGGGGGGACCCCACGCCGTTTTTTCGGCGTAGGGGGTTCCCCTTTATAATCTATACCAGACCTAAGGGCCTGGTATGCCCCGCGACGGGGCTCGCAAGGTGTCAATCTTGCCGATAAAAGCGGCAAGATTGATTTCCTTTTCTAGTCCCGTCGCACATGAGTCACGTTCAAAATGAACAGACTTGTCCGTGTGTGGGCAAGTCCGTTCATTCTGAAAGTCCGCCGTAACTCCGGCGAAAGTCCGTCGGAAAGACGGGCGGACTTAGCCCGCCGGAAAAGTCCGGTCGTGTGTGGGCAAGTCCGTTCGTTTTAAAGTCCGGCGCACCTGGCGGACAAATTCCGTCAGAAAGTGTGCCGGACCAAGTCCGCCGGAAAGTCCGACCGTGTGTACGTAGCAATATACTTAAATCCCAAAAAAGAGGGGAGGGACCTCTATGTTCCATGATGTACTCCAAGAAAAGGATTTTACAGGTAAGCTGTTATAAAAATCCTATTTTCTTTATCGTACATCATGGGACATGGAGCCTTAAGTAATTACTTAATGGGACGTCCCCTAGCAATGCTACTTAATGGGAGGGAGACACAACCCGGAGGGTACCCCCAGACTTGAGGACCCATACTGCTGCCTGCAGCACACTGCACCTGAATGCGATATCCTCATACCTCCTTACAACCACCTGATAAAATTTTGTGAATGTATGTACTGAAGACCAAGTTGCGGCCTTACAGATCTGAGCCATGGAGGCCTGATGACGCACTGCCCAAGAAGCACTAACCACCCTGGTAGAGTGCGCCTTAACTTGAAAAGGGAGAATCTTAGCCCTTAAAACATAAGTTTGAATTATAACTTACCAAATCCACTTAGCGACAGTGGATTTTGACGCTGCCTGTCCTTTCTTAGGACCCTCTAGCAGAATAAATAAGACATCAGTCTTACGAATCTGAGCAGTTGCCTTTAAATAGATTTTCACTGCTCTCACCACATCAAGACAATGTAGTGACTTTTCTTCCCTGGAAGAAAAAAATGATGGCAGGACAATATCTTGGTTCAGGTGAAAACCTGAAATCACTTTTGGCAAAAAGTCTGGACGAGGGCGTAGCACCACTCTGTCCTCATGAAAAATCAAATATGGCTCTTTAGAAGAAAGAGCAGCCAATTCCGAAACCCTCCTTGCTGAGGATATAGCAATCAAAAATACCAACTTCCTTGTCAGAAGCACTAGGGGAATATGTTGTATCGGTTCAAATGGCTGTTTTTGTAACACAGACAAAACTAAGTTCAAGTCCCAAGGGTTCAAGGGAGGTTTGACGGGCAGATTAAGCCGCATCACCCCTTGCATAAAACCCCAGACTAAAGAATGTGTAGCAAGTGGTCTTTGAAATAAGACCGATCAAGCTGAGACTTGGCCTTTAATAGTACTCAAGGCCAATTTAATTTCTACCCCTAATTGTAGAAAGGCAAGAATTCTGCCTATGATATATCTCCGAGGGTGCCAACCCTTGGATTCACACCAGGAAACATAAGCCCTCCAGACCCTATAATATATAGTTCTGGAAGCTGGCTTCCTTGCATTAATCAGGGTAGAGATAACTGAACCGGAAAGCCCACGTTTCTTCAGAATGTGGGTTTCAATAGCCAAGCCGTTAAATTTAGAGACCGTAAGGTAGGATGGAATATCGGTCCCTGTGATAGCAGATCTGGCCGTAGTGCCATCTTTATGATTTCTGCATACCATGACCTTCTGGGCCATGCTGGTGCCACCAGAATTACTGGCTTTCTTTCCAGCTTGATCCTGCAAAGAAGTCAAGGCAGCAACTGAATAGGGGGTAATGCATAGATCAGTGAGAACTGATCACACGGGGTTACCAACGCATCCGTTCTACATGCAAGTGGATCCCTTGTTCTGGTCACAAAGTTGACTAACTTGATGTTGAACCTGTACGCTAGAAGATCTATGTCCGGAGTTCCCCATCTTTGGAAAACAGCCGGAAATATGTCGGGGTGAAGAGACTATTCCCTCGGGAATAACTGCTGGAGACTCAAGTAGTCTGCCTGCCAATTCTCTACTCCCGAAATGAAGACGGTCGATAGTCACGGAACATTCTTTTCTGCCCAAGTTAGAATATGGTTCACCTCTCTCTGTGATGAGAAACTCTTGGTGCCCCCTTGGTGTTTGATATAGGCCACAGCTGTAGCATTGTCGGATTGGATCCTGACAGGACAATCCTGTAACCTGAAAGTCCAGGCCTTTAGAGCCAGACGCACTGCCCGAATCTCTAGGATATTGATGGGCAAGGTTCTTTTGGCTCTTGACCACTGTCCCTGGACAGTTGTCTTTTCTAGTACTGCTCCCCAGCCTGAATGGCTGGCATCTGTCATTACCACTTTCCAGATAACTAGTCTGAAGGATTTTCCTTTCAGCAGATTCTGAGCAACCACCAACTGAGGCTTTGCGACACCCTTGGGGACAGCCGCATTGGCAAGTCTAAAGCTTGAATCGTTTTGTTGCAAGCGGACAGGATACTGTTTTGCAGCAGTCTTGAATGGAACTGGACATAGGGAACCGCTTTGAATGAAGCCACCATGGTTTCTAGCAACCTCATGCAAAGGCGAATGGAGGGATCGCTTTTTAGCCTGACCATCTGCACCAGCTCTCTTATGGAGTTGATCTTTGCCTGAGGCAAGAACACCTTTTCCTGGGATGTGTCTATGATCAGACCCAAGTACTCCAGCCTTAGTGGTATTAGGAAGATTTCCCTAGGTTGTGAATTCAACCCAAACTTTCCAGGTAACTGGTTGTAATGCGTACGCTTTGCTCCAAACTAGCCACCAACTGGTCTATTTGCAATAGATTGTCTAGGTGCGCTACGACTGTTATGCCCTGTGCCCTTAACCTGGCTAGAGGTGGGGCTAGCACTTTTGTGAACACCCGGGGTGCTGTGCCTAGCCCGAAGGGCAGGGCTACAAACTGGAAATGCTGCTGTTCTAACTCGAACTGCAGAAACTTTTGGTGAGCAGGAAATATAGGAACATGCAGATATGCATCCCTGATGTCGCTCAATGCCAGAAGTTGTCCTCCTAGAAGGGTAGAAACTACTGACCTGATCGTCTCCATGTGAAAGCAGTGGATCTTCAGGAACGGATTTAGATTTTTTAGATCTAGAATGGGTCTGACATCTCCATTTGGTACCATAAAAAGATTTGAATAAAACCCCAAACCTTGCTCTTTTGTGGGGATCTGTATGTTCACCCCTTGAGATATTAATCGGTCTAGTGCCTGAAACAGAGATTGTCTTTTCTCTGGATCTTTGGGAACGCTTGACCTCAAGAAACAAGACAGTAAAAAGTCCCAAAATTCCAGCTTGTACCCCAGCGTTACCGTGGAGATCACCCATCTGTCCTGAATTTCCTCTTGCCAGACTTCTGAAAACTGCAGAAGTCTTCCCCCCACCTTAGTGAGGGGGGTTGCCTCTTCATGATGAGGCTTTAGGATTCTGCTTTGCAGGTTTCCGACCCCAGGACTTCTTTTGAGCCTGGGTCTGACCCTGAGGTTTTCCTCTAGAGTCTGACGGTGGAGGCCGTCGCCACTACCTAGAGGCAGAAGCCCCTGGCGCAGGGGAAAGAGCCCATTTAAATGAAGGTCGTTTATACTTTCTTTTGACTGGCAAAAGAGTACTTTTCCCACTAGAAATTGTTTGGATATATTTGTCCAAATCTTCTCCAAATAGTCGCTCCCCATGAAAAGGGAACCCAGTTAGGAGGTTTTTACATGGTGCTTCGGCTGACCAATTTTTTAACCACAGGATTCTACGCATATGTACAAGCATAAGCGTAAGGCAAGACGCCTGGTGAATAGAATCTTTAATTGCATCTATGGCAAAGCATTATGCTTTTGGTAGTTCAGCCAGTTCTCTGGCTTGTTGTGCAGGAACCTCTTTAAGGGCCTGTCTAAATTGGTCCTTTAGGGATTTACAGACACCTATTGCAGCGACTGCAGGCTGAGTAACGACACCTGCCAAGGAAAAAGTAGATTTTAACAGGGATTCCAACTTCTTATCTGTTGGATCCTTAAGCATTTGTGTATTGTCTACAGGACAAGTTAGACTTTTATTCACACTGGAAATCGCAGCGTCAACTGCTGGTACTTTCCATATTTGGTGAATTTCTCCTCCATGGGATAGAGAACTGAAAATCTCTAAGGAGGGAGAAAATGCTTATCCGGGGGATCCCATTAAGCAAAATAAGCTGTTATAGTAATGCATGGACAGGAAACGCATGCAAAGGCTGAGAAGGTTTTAAGGAACCCAAGGAAGAAACCGAGCTTTCAGGAGATTTCGTTAGGGGCAGCATGAAAGTGAAACGAACCAGCTCTTTAAGAGTTTGTATGAGCAATTTCTCAGATTGTGAGGCTGAAAAGGGTTCATCTACCGTTGTTTCCTCCACAGAGGAATCATCGGATTGTTTTTCCTCTTGATCGCCTTAGGGTAACACCTCATCCTGTGCCCACTGTTCCCCTTGCAAAGGTTCTGAAGTGGGGGAGGGAGTCTAGCACATTTCCTATCCATTTGAATGGAGGATGCTATTAAAGCCATCTTCATTCCAGACACTGCAGGGTGGAGGAAAGGACATCTTCAGTCACGTATACAGGGGCTGAGATGTGAAAAGCAGTTGCACCATCAATTTGTTCCAATGGCTCACCCTGGCTTGCCATAATTGGTAATTCAGGTGAGGATGACAGCGTGGAAATGCGACTCGAGATCGTAGCGCCTGGGGGTGAAACCTTTAGTACCTTTTTGGTCTTTTTGGTGTCTTTTTTTAGCAGGCATAGTCCTAAGCACAAAAAACAGAGGCACTATATAATTACACTTAATCGCTGAATATAGTCATGACATTAAAGCCGCTATAAAGTTCAGCCTAGTGCTGGGAAAAAAGTGTCCTTCCTGTATCAGGAATGCCAGTTTGCAACCCTCACGTGTCCCACTGCTCCTGTGTCCTTGTGTGCAGACTGCTTGTTTTCTCCTCGCCAGCCAAGGAGAGACTGTCCCAGCTGTGGCTTTATTTGTTTTTGCCTGCCGTGTGTCCTCATGGACGTTCACGACACTGCGCTTAGGCCCCGCCCCCTCCAAATAAAATCCACCCATTTTTTTCATTTAAAATGTTCCCGCGCTCGTGTGCAGCGCTTTCGGATCTACAGACCCAACACGAGGGGGGGGGGGGGAGGCAGAGGCCTGTTAGCAGCAGGCAAACAAACAGCAGTAAAAAAAACAGTAACAACGAGAACCTCTGCACCCTCCGCGGCGGGGGGGTAATGTAAGGGGGGTACACCACTGATGTCCCCCTAACCCTCAGTCCCTTCAAGGGGGAGAAAGCATTTTGTCAGATTTCTTTTTACCTGAGAAAAAATCCCCCTCCACACGCTGCTGCGGCCACACAGACTGAGCTTTATGCCCTGTACACACGGTCGGACATTGATCGGACATCCCGACAACAAAATCCATGGATTTTTTCCGCCGCATGTCGGCTCAAACTTGTCTTGCATACAGACGGTCGCACAAAGTTGTCGGAAAACCCGATCGCTCTGAACGCGGTGACGTAAAACACGTACATTGGGACTATAAAGAGGACAGTAGCCAATAGCTTTCGTCTCTTAATTTATTCTGAGCATGCGTGGCACTTTGTGCGTCGGATTTGTGTACACACGATCGGAATTTCCGACGGATTTTGTTGTCGGAAAATTTTATAGCAAGCTCTCAAACTTTGTGTCGGAAATTCCTATAGAAAATGTGTGATGGAGCCTACACACAGTCGGAATTTCCGACAACAAGGTCCTATCACACATTTTCCATCGGAAAATCCTATCATGTGTACAGGGCATTACAGTGAAGACAACAGATTAAGGTATGTGCATAGACTCCCTCTAGTGGACAATTTAAGGCATGACAACATTTTTTTCCTAATAGAAGAATACATAGGTGGAATTTTCAGTTCCTAGGTTTCTTCCCTTACCTTATCCCCGCCGCAGGATTTGCTGAATTAACAGACAATCCAACCTTCACCCATCCTATTTAATTTGTTCATAAACGACCTGGAGGATGGGATAAACAGTTCAATCTCTGTATTTGCAGACGATACTAAGCTAAGCAGGGCAATAACTTCTCCGCAGGATGTGGAAATCTTGTAAAAAGACCTGAACAAATTAATGGGGTGGGCGACTACATGGCAAATGAGGTTCAATGTAGAAAAATGTAAAATAATGCATTTGGGTGGCAAAAATATGAATGCAATCTATACACTGGGGGGAGAACCTCTGGGGGAATCTAGGATGGAAAAGGACCTGGGGGTCCTAGTAGATGATAGGCTCAGCAATGGCATGCAATGCCAAGCTGCTGCTAATAAAGCAAACAGAATATTGGCATGCATTAAAAGGGGGATCAACTCCAGAGATAAAACGATAATTCTTCTGCTCTACAAGACTCTGGTCCGGCCGCACATGGAGTATGCTGTCCAGTTCTGGGCACCAGTCCTCAGGAGGGATGTACTGGAAATGGAGCGAGTACAAAGAAGGGCAACAAAGCTAATAAAGGGTCTGGAGGATCTTAGTTATGAGGAAAGGTTGCGAGCACTGAACTTATTCTCTCTGGAGAAGAGACGCTTGGGAGGGGATATGATTTCAATTTACAAATACTGTACTGGTGACCCCACAATAGGGATAAAACTTTTTCGCAGAAGAGAGTTTAATAAGACTCGTGGCCACTCATTACAATAATGCCCCGTACACACGGTCGGACTTTGTTCGGACATTCCGACAACAAAATCCTCAGATTTTTTCCGACGGATGTTGGCTCAAACTTGTTTTGCCTACACACGGTCGCACAAAGTTGTCGGAATTTCCGATCGACAACCATGCGGTCACGTACACCACGTACGACGAGACTAGAAAAGGCCGGTTCAGAACCAAGCGCGGCACCCTTTGGGCTCCTTTTGCTAATCTCGTGTTAGTAAAAGTTTGGTGAGAGACGATTCGCGCTTTTTCAGATCGTTTTCTGCCGTTCAGTTTGTGCTTGTGGGTTTGTATCTGCTCTTCAGTGCGTGCAAGCAAGTTCCGCGTGACTTTAGTCACTGTATTCTTGTTCGTTCGTTACTGGTTTTCAGGTCGCTCTTCACAGGCCTTGCTGTTCTTCAGTGCGTTCTGTTACTCCGTTCTGAGCAGCCGACCGTTTTCTAGCCATGTTTCGTATGCGTACTCCTCGTAGAGTTCGTGCTGTGCGGGGGCTTGGTGTTGGGGTCCTGACCTTGACACAAGTCCAGTCCATGAACAGTGTGGGGAGGAGTTCATGGACCAAGAATTGGTTGCTTCAGCGTGACCAGTTCTGTCATATGCCTTTGCTCCGTGAGATCCGTGAGAATAATCCTGATGATTTCAGGAACTTTCTCCGGATGACGGACCCCGTGTTTCACCGTTTGTTGGCTTCGCTGACCCCCTATATCAGCAGGCAGGATACCTGCATGAGGCAAGCCATCACTCCTGAGCAGAGGTTGGTCGCTACCTTGCGGTATTTGGCCACAGGGAGAAGTCTGCAGGACTTGAAGTTCTCGACAGGCATCTCCCCCCAGGCTCTGGGGATCATTATCCCAGAGACCTGTTCTGCCATCATCCAGGTCCTGCAGAAGGAGTATATGAAGGTAAGATTTTTATCCTTTTATATCATATTTTATTGTATTGAATGTTTGCTAATATCTTGTATTTCTTTCCTCATTCCCTAATTACCATGATTGGAATATGCTGTGAATGTCCCCTTTGTCCTCATGCATGCTGGATTTTTATGTAATTATTATTTTATGTCCTTCATACATATTTGCCCTTCAATAACCTCTCCAGCATGGTGTCTCCTGCCCTATATTCACCTCATGTAGTCACTTAACAATGTATTTTATCAGCTCCATAGTAGTGCTTTACCCCAAACACCCCCTAAAATGTTTGTTAATGTTATTTTAGCTTTAAATTCAGGCAGAGTGCCAGAGGCTTTTTTTGTGGTGTCCACAAATTTTTGGTAACCCTCCCTCCCCCAACTGCTAAGTCAGCTGATCCCAATTCTCTATCCTCAATCATCTATCTGCTGACTTTGCCAAACCCATACACACTATACCCATCTCTTTACTGGTCAGATTTATGGATGAATTCCCCAAAGCATGTAGTGCAAGGGCCTGCCTGTATACTTTCCAATTGAACTGTTTAAAGTTTTTGTATCCTATTATTATCTTGATAGGTAATAGCAGAATGTCCAAATGTCCTCAAATGTGTACAATGTGTATTTATATCTTTGTATTCAGACACTTCTTACCTGTCCAGTGGTCTGCTAATAGTGTAACTAAGGAGGGGCTGTTCCAAGTAATACCCTGTATTTAGGCATTCATCTCAAAATGAAATGAAGAGGGTTACCTGTCCAAGAGTCCCCCCCCCCTATAATGTTAGAAATGGCCCATGAGAGGGGGGGAGGGGGAATATGATAGGTGTACCTTATACTTTGGCCTTGTTAAATTCCCCTTATTAAATGCTATCTGGAGGTTGCCCCATAATGTTTGTGTATAATCTGCTTGCCATGTTTCTGTGAAAAAATAGTAATGTTTATTGTTTTTTCCTCAACAGTTTCCTTCCATGCCACAGGAATGGCAGACTGTGGCCTCCCACTTTGCCCAGCGGTGGGACTTTCCTAACTGCGGAGGGGCAATTGATGGGAAACACATCCACATCGTCCCACCACCCAACTCGGGGTCGTACTATTATAATTACAAGGGGTTTAATAGTATAGTGATGTTGGCGGTGGTGTCAGCTAATTACGACTTCTTGTATGTGGACGTGGGGAAGAATGGCCGGATGTCCGATGGTGGAGTGATCGCCCAGACGGAGTTCTACAGGCGTCTCCAGAATGGCAGCTTGGACTTGCCACCTCCAGAGGACAATGTTGAAGGTCTCCCATTTGTGTTCGTTGCTGATGAAGCATTTGCGCTGGGGGACCACCTGATGCGGCCATTCCCGATGAGGACCCTCACCCCGGAACAGAGGGTTTTTAATTACCGGCTGGCCAGAGCCCGAAGAGTGGTGGAGAACACATTTGGAATCCTGGCCAGCCGGTTCCGATTATTTCTGACACCCATCCATATGGCGGAGTATAAACTGAACCATATAATACTTGCCTGCTGTGTTCTCCATAATTTTTTAAGAAAACATTCAGCCAACTATGCTGGCTCAGTTGGGCCTGAGGCCGGAATCCCAAATCCATCAACACTGACGGCGCTTGAAAGTGGCCGTCCTGGCTTGCCCTCCCTGAATGCCCGTGATGTCCGGTTACGCTACCTGGAGTTCTTTGCGGGTAGGGGGGCTATCAATATGCCAGAGAATCTGTGACACCTTTGTAAAATAAAAAACAAACAAAAGAAATTCTTGGTGGACATTTACTGCTTGTGTTTGTTTTAGCTGACCCTGACAGAAATGTTTTGAGTGCAGAAAATGTCGTGATTGGGTAACCTTATAAAAAATAGTGTTGGCTGGTACTTTCTAAATGCCAAAACACATTTCACTACAAGTGCACTTGCAACTGCACTGAACCTGCACTTGTAGTGCAAAGTGTAATTGCCCTTAGGAAATAACCCCCATTTGTGCATAAAACAGCAATTACATCACCCCAAAAGTGTTGTAGTGTTCAGACAATAATCCACACATTCTTGAGTAAGGCACTTTTTTATAGCTGCACAATCACATGTGCATTTCCGCAAGGTTTTTAAAACAAACCAACATGTTTGTTGTATAACAATGTTTGCAGTAGCATTATCAAAAATCGAAATATCCATTTCAGATAAAACAGGCCTGTGTAAAACCAACAAGAAAGACAAAAAACTTGAACTTACAAAGTTCACATATGGTAAAACCTGAAGGCTATATCAGACATGAGTATTTAGGAACTGTGTTTGATATAGCGTTCAGATGGGGGGAAATCACCCCTGGAAAAGCCAAATTTGGAAGATGCACACCAAGTTCAGAATGTCAACATGTGCTATCTGCCATCAGGGGGGATCAAGGGACGTGTTTTGGGGGAGCAAGCCCTTCCTCAATGCGACTTTATAATTGAGGAAGGGGTTGCACCCCCAAAACGCGTCCATTGATCTCCCGTGATGGCAGATAGCACATGTTGGCACACTGTGTGCATCCTCCAAATTTAGCTTTTCTAAACATTGTAAAAATTTTAGTACCATAAAACAGGTGATTTTGTGGGGTTTAAATTCGCCCCAAAACATCAATGATGTTATTATTTTTTTTAATAACATCAGTGATTTGTTGCTGGATGTTTTGCAATTGGAGATTACACCCCATGATCTCCCCGATGAGTATCTGGGCACTTTCAGATGTAAAGCGTTCTGGATCACGATCACCTAAAAAGAGATAAAGAACAAAAAAAAAGGTCTCAAAAATCTGCCACCATCCATCTCTTTTACCTGAGTCTGTGGTCGCATACACTCACCTGTTGTGGTGCCAATCTCCACCACGTCTTCTTCTTCCTCCTGCTCACCTTCTTGGGTTGGTATTTCCCCTTTTTCCAGAGGGGGGGGGGTCTCTGGTCTCCTGGGATGAGGGGTGTCCGAGTCTTTTCTCCCCTATGTAAAACAAAAATGGTATAATTAGCACACAGATATTTGATGGCAGAACTAGAAATAGGAAACATTGCTTGGAAGTGGGATACAATTATCTATTTTAGCCGAGTTCCAAGATGTATATTTTTTATTGCCCTTTGTCAAGCTGCAATACTTTACCTGTTTAGTACAAGCTTCACAGATGTAGCCCCCCCTATAGTATACACTGGAGCACCTGTGTGGCCCCCCTAATAAAAAGGGTGTTCTGGGGTCCCACACTAGTGCTCCAGTGTCCAGATGTGAAAAGAGCTGCTCAGTGTCCTCTCCTTACACACAATCTAGTTGGCATTTCATTCTAGTAACAAACCCATCCACACAAACAAATATTTGGCATCCAAGTAGGCCCCCAAAAATGTGTGAAAATGCAATGGTGTTCTAGAGGCCGAAAGAAAAATGTTTGATACGAACGAATAATGGGCCCATGAACATTAAAGTTGACCTTTTGAAACGTTACAATTACTAAAAGCATATGGAGCAGAACGAACGGAATAAAGACAGAAAGAATAGGAACACAGCACAACTACTTACTTTTTTGCAGCACTCTCCGGATCTTTCGGTACTGCTCTGGCTCTCTCAACTTCAGGTCCGACCACCGCTTCCTGAGCTGATCTTTAGACCTTTGTACCCCGAAATTCCGCTCAAGACTCCTGACCACTTTTGCCATGATCTTGGCCTTTCTGATGTTGGGGTTGGGGTAAGGCCCATATTTTCCGTCATAGTCGGACTTCTTCATGATGTCGACCATCTCCAACATCTCCCCAAACAACATATTTGTGGCCTTAAAACGTCTCCTTCTGGATCGGGACGTGCCTGGATCCGGGCTTTCCTCCTCCTCGTTGTTCGAATTAGCACGCACCTGCTGTAACTCCGCCATGTGCTCTTCACCCACTGCGCCGAACGAAAAGGGGCGGGGAATAGACTAGAAAGAACGTCAGGGGCGGGCGGAGTTACACGCATGCGCAGTGTGTATAAAGCGTAACACGCGTGCGTATTACGTACGATCTGTGAGCGGAGGAAGGAGCATTGGACGCGCCGATCGTAAGAACGAAGGTAAGAGCCAAACTTGTGCCTATACTGCTTCTAGATTGAGGCCTATATTGTAACAAGATTAGGAGAGTTTTGTCTGACATTAGGCTTTGTCTTGTGTTGTGTCTTGCAGTGAACATGGATATCTTAATGAAAGATAATGACTTCATGTCAGTATTCATAGATATGCTAAGTGAGCTGCCCTGTCTGTGGGAGATTACCCACCCCCATTTCAAGAACCAAGCAAAGAGGAAGGCAGCACTGGAGCAATTGTGTGAAATTGTGAAGCAGGTGATCCCCACGGCAGACATCACTTATTTAAAGATTTTCATTGGTGGCCTGAGGAGCACATATCTAAGGGAGCGCAAGAAAGTCCTGGATTCACAGAGATCCGGAGCAGCAGATGACATCTATGTCCCCAGGATATTGTACTACGACAGGCTGCACTTTCTGGCAGGCCAGACTGAACCCAGGCCATCCCTCTCCAGTCTTCCTTCCACGCTTCCTTCCCCCCCAGCTGAGGCTTCTGACGCCCAACCTGGGCCTTCCAGGCCACATGTGGAGGAGCCCAGATTGAGCCAGGTATAGCATTCCTCTAAATATTTCTGCTTGTCCAATCAATGATGATAACTAGATGTTAGTTGGGAGTACTAATTTAGGATTGTGATTGATGATGCAAAACATTACAACCATGTCCCTTTTTCATACACAGGGAAGTCTCAGCCAGGAGGTGGCCGGGCCGAGCCGGCTGGCTGATATCAAGGTCCCTCCCCTACACCTGAAAACAGAAAGTGGCAGTAGGACGAGTGCCCTAGAGGAGGCGGCTATAGCATTCTTTTGGAGGGCTACAGAGGTTCTGGGAGCACCCCACACCAGGCAGGAGAACATTGCTGCATTCATAGCATATAAAATGCAGAGGATGGAGGAGGGCCAAAAAGCCATGTGTGAGGCCCTCATATCAGAGGCTCTGGAGAAAGGTATGAGGGGCCAAATTACACCTCACACACAGCTTTGAGATGGTCCTCCTCCTCCTCCTGCAGGTCCTCCTCCTCCTCCTCCTCCTCCCTCTCCTCCAGGTCCTCCCAGTCCTCCTCCTCCAGGTCCTACTCCTCCTCCTGCCACATCTCCAACTGCACAGCCACAGCCCGGAAGGAAGCGTGGAAGGAAGACCAGACAGTGATTGCCCTGGGTTCAGTCTGGTTGGCCAAAAGATGCAGCCTCTTGTGGTACCACAGCCTGGGGACACAGATGTCATCTGCTGCTATCCGGATCTCTGGGACTTCTGGACCAGACTGCCCTCCCTTACATATGGACTCCTCAGGCCACCAATTTTGATGTTGAAGAATTGATGTCTGCCGTGGGGGTCCCAGGCTTCGCTAATTTCTCATGTTGATCCAGTGTTGCCTTCCTCTTTGTTTGGTTCTGATCCCTTAATAAAGGATTTTTATTTTGAATTATACTCTCCTATGTGTTTTACTTCAAAAATGACAGTTTGTTTGTGAGGATTCAGGTACATTTCAAATATACAATGTGAAATGAACAAGGGACACCAACACCAAACAATCTCCTGGAGATTAAATAATAAAAGATATCAATGGTGTTGGGGTAACCTGACACACAAAACACACACAAAAATATTCTGGAGTAAAAATAAAAATAACATTGAGCAAAGATCAGCCTTGCAAAAAATCCAAACATTAAAGAAAAAAAAAGGCTGAAAATCCAAAAAAAAAAAAAAATAAATAAAACTGTCAGATGTGACAACTAATAACAATATATTGAGGGAATCCCACAAAAAAAACACAAATAAAACTTTGTGAGAAGTGTGTGTGAATATGAGCAGCAAAACAACTTAATTGTTGTCACATTATAAAGAAGAAGAGAGTGCGCTGTATTAAACCATTTTTAACATTGCAGCGTGACGAAAGTGCTGTATCCATTGCGAACGCTAAGTTTACCAGAACGAGCTGTCCCGTGTCGGAATTTCTTCTGAGCATGCGTGGCACTTTGTGCGTCGGAACAGGCCACACACGGTCGGAATTGACGCGATCGGATTTTGTTGTCGGAAAATTTTATCTCCTGCTGTCCAACTTTGTGTGTCGGAAAATCCGATGGAAAATGTCCGATGGCGCCCACACACGGTCGGAATTTCCGGCAACACGCTCCGACCGGACATTGTCCATCGGAAAATCCGACCGTGTGTACGGGGCATTAGAAGAAAAGAGGTTTAACCTTAAACTACGTAGAGGGTTCTTTACTGTAAGAGCGGCAAGGATGTGGAATTCCCTTCCACAGGCGGTGGTCTCAGCGGGGAGCATTGATAGCTTCAAGAAACTATTAGATAATCACCTGAATGACCGCAACATACAGGGATATGTAATGTAATACTGACACATAATCACACACATAGGTTGGACTTGATGGACTTGTGTCTTTTTTCAACCTCACCTACTATGTAACTATGTAACTATGGCGGGATGCGTTTAGCAAACCTTCAAGGACCGGGTCTCTAGATATCGGGTGGGTATGTGAAATACTGCGCCAACTTATGAAAATGTGAGCAGCCAACACAACAATAAGACTAATTGTGGTACAAATGGGAATATAAAGTGTGGCGCTAAAAAAAAACAAAAAAAAAACAAAGCTAAAGTATGTGTGAAGAAAAGAGTTAACCACTTAACGACCGGCCACTGTATATATACGTCATTTTTTTAAAGATGGATATCTCGGTAACGGCAGCAGCTGCTGCCACAACCGAGGTATCCATCTTTAGGGCCGGCGTTTCTGTACACGATAACGGTGGTCTCTGCGGCGGGTTCGCCACGAGATCACCGTTATCGGCGGCTTCTGGGACTTATATTTCGTTGTCTGACCCTTGAGTCATTATCACATTTATTTAAGATCGACCTCTGGGTCACTCTTTTATAGGTTTAAATAACAGTTATTATATTGTGTTTACCTCGACAGCCCCTTGTATGCACATTGGTTTACATTTATATCAATACCTGTGTTGTCACATGTCCCTTTGGATGCGTCTTTCAGTCGCATGATACAAACAGCTAGAATATTTTTTCTTGCTTATTAATAATTTTTGTTGATTTATATATGCTTTATATACAGTGGCTTGCGAAAGTATTCGGCCCCCTTGAACTTTTCAACCTTTTGCCACATTTCAGGCTTCAAACATAAAGATATAAAATTTTTATTTTTTGTGAAGAATCACCAACAAGTGGGACACAATTGTGAAGTGGAACGAAATCTTTTGGATTTTTGAAACTTTTTTAACTAATAAAAAAATGAAAAGTGGGGCGTGCAAAATTATTCGGCCCCCTTGCGTTAATACTTTGTAGAGCCACCTTTTGCTGCGATTACAGCTGCAAGTCGCTTGGGGTATGTCTCTATCAGTTTTGCACATCGAGAGACTGAAATTCTTGCCCATTCTTCCTTGCAAAACAGCTCGAGCTCAGTGAGGTTGGATGGAGAGCGTTTGTGAACAGCAGTTTTCAGCTCTTTCCACAGATTCTCGATTGGATTCAGGTCTGGACTTTGACTTGGCCATTCTAACACCTGGATACGTTTATTTGTGAACCATTCCTTTGTAGATTTTGCTGTATGTTTGGGATCATTGTCTTGAAGAAGATAAATCTCCGTCCCAGTTTCAGGTCTTTTGCAGACTCCAACAGGTTTTCATCCAGAATGGTCCTGTATTTGGCTGCATCCATCTTCCCCTCAATTTTAACCATCTTCCCTGTCCCTGCTGAAGAAAAGCAGGCCCAAACCATGATGCTGCCACCACCATGTTTGACAGTGGGGATGGTGTGTTGAGTGTGATGAGCTGTGTTGCTTTTACGCCAAACATATCGCTTTGCTTTTAGGCCAAAAAGTTCGATTTTGGTTTCATCGGACCAGAGCACCTTCTTCCACATGTTTGGGGTGTCTCCCAGGTGGCTTGTGGCAAACTTTAGACGAGGCTTTTAATGGATATCTTTGAGAAATGGCTTTCTTCTTGCCACTCTTCCATAAAGGCCAGATTTGTGCAGTGTACGACTGATTGTTGTCCTATGGACAGACTCTCCCACCTCAGCTGTAGTTCTCTGCATTTCATCCAGAGTGATCATGGGCCTCTTGGCTGCATCTCTGATCAGTCTTCTCCTTGTCTGAGCTGAAAGTTTAAAGGGACAGCCAGGTCTTGGTAGATTTGCAGTGGTCTGATACTCCTTCCATTTCAAAATGGTCGCTTGCACAGTGCTCCTTGGGATGTTTAAAGCTTGGGAAATCTTTTTGTATCCAAATCCGGCTTTAAACTTCTCCACAACAGTATTACGGACCTGCCTGGTGTGTTCCTTGGTCTTCATGATGCTCTCTGCGCTTTCAACAGAACCCTGAGACTATCACAGAGCAGGTGCATTTATACAGAGACTTGATTACACACAGGTGGATTCTATTTATCACCATCAGTCATTTAGGACAACATTGGATCATTCAGAGATCCTCGCTGAACTTCTGGAGTGAGTTCGCTGCACTGAAAGTAAAGGGGCCGAATAATTTTGCACGCACCACTTTTCAGTTTTTTAATTGCTAAAAAAGTTTAAAATATCCAATAGATTTCGTTCCACTTCACAATTGTGTCCCACTTGTTGGTGATTCTTCACAAAAAATAAAAATTTTATATCTTTATGTTTGAAGCCTGAAATGTGGCAAAAGGTTGAAAAGTTCAAGGGGGCCGAATACTTTCACAAGCCACTGTATGTTCAATACGTTTTTGCCCATAGTTTCTCCTATGGAGATACCAGTGTAGTTTTTTACACTCTTAACTCTTTTCATTACAAATACTTTAGCTGCTTTGTTTTTTTTTTAGCCCCACACTTTATATTCCCTCTAGATATTGGGGTTCCAACTCCCTTGGACCTGTAAAAGCACCCCACCAGGAAAGCTTTAGGTAATGTAGCAAGACCTAAATCCTGGGTTCCCGGGGTCCAGCCCTACAAAGAGAGGCGTTACAGGTAAAACCTCGTGCTTCGGACACAAGGCCCCAGGTACCATCCACTTAGGCCTCAGTGGCACTTTGGATGGATCTGGTCTATGGAGGCTATTTAAATCCAGCATGGATCCCTCCTGGAGCTCCTCAGAGCATATCTTCACTCATGACCAACACCTTAGACACTGTCGAAAAAACTGATGTGCTCCTGGAAGGAGGAGGGGTTATATAGGGAGTGAACTTCCTGGATTGGGTATACCAGTGTCCATCACCTGAAGGTGGCCTATAATCCATTAAGTAATTACTTCAGGCTCTGTGTCCAATGATGTACGATAAAGAAAGGTCATTTGTTATTAAACTCCAGATGTTACAGTTAGCTACATAGTGACTAGTATTTTTGATAAGTGTTAATAGTTGGGGATATTAGGAGTTTTTTCATAATGAGACCAAGAGTGAATGCTTTACTAATGTGTATGGTAAATTCTTGTAGAAACTGTGAAGGATCATTTAAAGGGGTTGTAAAGTCAGTAGGTTTTTTTATCTTAATGCATTCTAAGCATATAGATAAAAAAAACCTTCTCACACAATGTGGGGTGTGGTCAGGAGATGAAAGAGGAGTGAGGACTTGTGGTATCAGAGCTCCTGATGTCCTCCAGCAAACTAGCCGGTAAAATAACCGCCCTTTCGGTATGAGTGCCACAAGAAGGGGGAAGGAAAAAGAGAAGCATACAGCAGCAGCGACACTTCAACCAGAGTTACAGAGCTACTTTCCAGGGACAAGATCCGCCAGCCTACGGAACCGTATGACAGGGGCTCAGTTTGCCTCCTATTCGGAAGCTGTAATGGCTGCTTTACCAGCGTTAACTCCCGTAGTGGCTACAGAAACTATCTGTGTTTCTATCATACAGCAGACTACACAGGAGCAGAGACAGCAATTTAGTGCACTGATACCTACCGTGGAGGGATAAATCAAGGCCCTTAAAGCTCTCCTCCAGGCATTACCTACCTGTGCTGATATGGAGACACTGATCCTTCTCGTGGAGGAGACGCATCGTAAAAACTTTCAAACTATCCAGGTAGAGGTACAATCATTGGCGGAAAGGGTCTCTACTGGAGAAACAGCATCAGCCCTGTTGGAGAGGAGAGTGGCTCAGCTGGAGCAGACAGAGGATCAGCAAGCTGTACAGGCTCTTGCACTACAGCTGCACCTGGAACAGCTTGAGGACCAGAGCCGTCGTAACAATCTATGGCTGAGAGGGGTCCCGGAAGATACAGGTGAGGAGACTTTACAATCTATAGTATTGAAAATATGCCAACAACTGACGCTCCCGGTGGCCCCCCAGGACCTCAAGTTTGAGAGGGTTCATAGAGCGCTGGGTCCCCGCTCCACAGATTTAAAAAGACCTAGAGACATCGTATGCTGTATGCTTCGCTATACACACAGAGAGATCATTCTACGCAAGGCGTGGGAGCTGAGAGAGATTATTTTCAATGGATCCCCTATAAAAATATTAGCAGATATAATCGAGGAATACTTTGCAAAGGAGAGCATTGCTACGTCCATTACTAGACAAGATTAGGCAACTAGGGGGCACATATCGGTGGGGGTACACCATTTCGTTAACCGTAAGGAATGGCCACTCATCTTTTTTCTTGTCTAGCCCAGCAGACTTACCTGGGCTGTTTTTCTTTCTGGAGACAGAGGCAATTCCCATTTCCAATTGGCTAAAAGCAATCCCAGGACAAATACGAAGAAGGCCTGCTGAACTAAGGAGGCTAGACCCAGAATCTCAAGGATTAAAAGAGCAAAGAAATCAACAAGAGACTCTGGTAGAAAGCTAAAAATGGAAGAGAAATATGGAAGGATTGTGAGGAAACCATAGAATTGGAGGGAGGGGGAGGGAGAGGGAAAGGAAAGGGAAATCTTTTTTTTATTTTGGCCAAAATTTTACCCGCTCCCCCCCCCCCTTTTTTTTTTTTTTTTTTTTTGCATGGAGTAGATTATTAGGAAGTATAGATCCATATGGATAAAAGCGGCTCCTATTTTCATTTTTTTGTTGTTTTTTTTTCCTTTCTTTTTTTTCTCTCTCTCTTTTGTCCCCCCCCCTCTTTTTTTTTTTAATCTATGGGGGAACAAGATACCAGATCTGGTTAGGATTGGTTTCACTACTTCCCTTTTTCTCCGCTGATTGTGAGACCCACAAGTACTCAAACAGAACGTAAGTGGGACTGGAAATGGGGGGAGGGGAGGAATTAGGATTGCTGTGAGTGTTTTAGTTGTAGTTTTTTTATTTATTTATTTTTCTCCCATTTTTCTGGGGTTTTCTTCTTCTTTTTTTGTGAGATTGGGTACAAGGGTTTTATTTTCCATAGTGTGAGAAGATTATTTAAATTTATTAAGACTATTATCACTTAATGGTTTAAGGTGGCAAGGAATTACAAAATTTTATTTATTTATTTATTTATTCTGTCTTTTATCACTATATGTCACTTATGATTATATGAGTAAAGTAAAATTGAAAGATTCAAGGTTTCCCCCTAAGACAGGGGGTAGGATATGGTGGTGAGAATATCACAGTTGTAGGTAACTACAAACCTCCCCCTAATTTTTTCTATTATAAAAGCTCTCTTTTTTTTACCCTCCCCCCAGGACAATCTCACATGTATGTGGAAGTAGATATATAGGGCAGATAGGCTGGGTCTTTAAGTAGAGATAAAGATATGAGAAAACCCCCATTGATAGACCAAAGAAGAAGAAATGGAGGAAGTGGAAGAAGTCTTTATTTAGAGGTGTTTTAAACCTCATATGTTAAGCTATATATTTTATTGAATCCAGTTCGTTCTTTCTTCCTCTCCCCCTATCTCCACAACTTCCATTTTTTTCTAATTTTTCCTTCCCTATGTAAATAAAATAAATGAATAAATGAAACAACAATGATGGGCGACAATGATGATGTTGATATTGAAATTTTGTGTCAAAATGGTAAAAGACATTCTTTTTTGTTTTCTTTTTTATTTATGCTGGAGGGCAAAAGTAGAGAGCCCCACAGCTTGGACATCTCAGACCACTCTCCCAGTTAGGCCTGCACCTATATGGTCTGGTAAGACCAGAAGAAGGAGCTTTCCTAAAGGTAATTACTGGAGAAGAGGAGTGATATCTCCCCCCCCCTCCCTTTTTTTTTCTCTTCTCTTTCTCCCTTCCCTCCCTCCCCCTTCCTTCCCCCTATTTTATTTTCCCCTTTCTCTCCCTTCTCCTATTCCTAAAAAGGGTGCTGGATAGTATAGTAGTGATGTCTCTGAATGCTAAGGGTCTTAACATACCCGAGAAACGAAGTATGCTAGTACACGATCTGAAACATTTCCGCATTGATATAGCTTTTATTCAAGAGACACATTTCAAGACAGACAGATTTCAATACCTCCAAAACAGATTTTACCCGTTGACATACCATGCTACTAATTTGATGGCTAAATCAAAAGGGGTCTCGATATTAATTTCTAGCAAAATACCTTGGCACCATCAAATATCATTGATAGATCCTACGGATTGTCAGAACATTTAGGGTTAAAAGAATTTATATTCATATATATATAGGCCTTTATATTGTATATTTTTCAAATGAACATCAGAGGAGCCATTTTGGCTTTAAAGTTGAATCAGAGTTCATAGCCCATGAATAGGCATTGTTGCAAAAGTTGCTATATGTCTTGAGACTGTGTAAAAATACCAGTATCCCAGGTTATATATCTTTTGTCTTTGACACTTATAGATAAGGGGAGTTGGTACAAACTTACAATCTGCAAAACTAAATAGTATTTTCAGAACAAACCACGTAACAAAAAGGGCTTATCCACAAATTATATATTTTAAATAATAATGTTTCTTTTATACATCTTTACAATGTATCTGTATTAGGTAACATTATATAAACCTGTTTTTTTATATATATATATATATATATATATATATATATATATATATATATATATATTATTAATAGAGTGCAAATATGGTATCTTATTTAGGAAACCATTCATAAATAACTGGTAGGCTTATCCTAAGAATCCTGTCTTCACTTTCATGGCATTTACAACCCAATTAATTGTGTGGGGTATATTTTCTCATACACATATATTTTAAGAAGCAACTGGACGACTGGGGATATTGACACTTGATTGTCAACCATTAGACAATTAGTGGTGTTTTGCTAAGCCAAGGTCAGAAGGTTATGTCAATCACATTAAAAGTAATTTCTGATCCAACACCGCCCCTAAGAGGCTGAAATTGGTAATTATTCAAAATGGCGTTGGTCTTGGTTGTCAAGGTAACATATAAACTCCATCGTCATATGACATCATCCATTACATAGTAATGAGACCTACACCCACTTTTGGGGTGAGATAAAAAGGAGAGATAGATAGCCGGAAAAGGGGGAGCTATGGGAAGATCTGGAGGAGCTCTGGGAAGATCTGGAGCAGCTCTGAGTTTGGCTGGACGGGTCTGTCTCTAAGGTGGAAAGAAGTCTCTTTTGGGACTTTGCTTCTCAAACTGACAGAATTCTTAAAGACCTGGTAAAGTATTAATCTTTCCAATGTATACCTTTTTAGGTAATTGAAGTTTGGTTGAGCATATTCTTGACTAATCCAATCCATTGTTAGTGCTGCTTTGGAGTGAAATGAATTCTAACTGCAGTATGAATTTGTTTTGCTTCTAAACCAAGGGAGATACATATATATTGTTATATCTCACAATACTGACTTCAAAGTTTTAGAATTGGATTGGTTATAGTATGTGTTAAACCATTGATTCATTCTAAATCTAAAATATAAGCTTTGATCAAATTATCAAGCTGTGCACAATATAACAATTTTTGTTTGTGCATTTAAGAGTATAATAAGAAGGTCTGTTGGTTTTGAGAAGAGATCACATCATAGTATTAAGGTAAACAATATTTGTTTACACAAGTCCGTGAAGTCACGGAAGACCATTCACAAGTTACCAGGTTTAAAATGTACAAGTATCATTTAAGTATTAAAATGTGGTATTTTGTTATAAGAAATTGAATAAGAGAACTGTGAATATTATCTGAACCATCATTGATCTTTGATATGTCCATTTATTTGTTTTATCACGAAATATACCTGATATTATTTTGCACTGTATTTTTAGTTAATAAATATATATTTTTAAGCAACATCATTTGTATCACTTGTCTTCAAAATAGCACGGATAAACGAACTTGAATTTCTTGTTGGTATTGGTAGAAAATTGTAAATCTCCCAAATCAAAGATTTGCATATTTTCATGATTACAATACTATTTTATTATTTCAGTATAAACATTCTGACATAATTGGAGGTCCCACCGAGATCCGTTAACGTTTGAAACAAGTGATGTATTTGTGCAAAATTATATATATTTTATTGTCTTTTTTTTTTTTGAAAAAAAAAATTATTAAAAATTATTTTTTTTTATAATATTGCCATTATTAGTTACAATATTAAAAAATGACAGACACTAAAGTTATTTCAAGTGTAGCCGGTCCTGCTGATGCGGAAAATGATATTGGTCTGCATCACAGAGAATTGGTAAAAAATCAAGTGATGTCTTCTATCAGAGAAGTATGGAAAATTAAGACCGAACTTGGTCCCTGTAAGTCAGCTATTGCTGCAAGGAGGACCATGGGTACTTTGAAATATAAGCCCAATCAAAGTACCAGAGAACTTTTAAAAGTTCTCAAGAAGGCCTTCAGCTTGGCTGAGAAAAACACAGATTTTGAGAGCCATGAATTTTTTCCAACTGTTTTATAAGGCTTTGTCAAATAAAATTAAAGTTGTTGTGGCCTGGGATTACTAGCCCAAAAATGGTTTGGGTTGGCTAATAGAAAGTGCCATCCTTTTTGCTGTTCTACAGAACAGTGTAAAGCCTCAAGATTAATTTAAAAAGCCCGCTCAGATAATAGCTGAGGCTCACTTTAAAAAAAAAAAAAAAAAAGAGCAGGGATAAATTGAAACTGCAAAAAGTAATTAGGCTGGAATTATTAAATTCCAGTTCTCCCAATAAGAGAAAAGTTACACCCAGTTTTAAAACTAAAAAAGTGAACAGCTAGCTGAGGTGTTAAAATATTTAAAGGTCTGTAATTGACCAATAAGAAAAAAAAACATGAGCAAAGCATGTTTAAATATTTTTTTCCTCTCTCTCTTTCTAAAAGGAGTTTCACCCCCTCCTTTGCAAAGGGGGGGGGGGAGTGGGGAAAGAGGAGACTGAATTGTTTTGCAGCCAAAACTGCTGTGCATAAACTGACAGTCTTTAGGAATGGTGTCTGTGTAAAAAAAAAAAAAAAAAAAAAAAAAATGGGGGCAATTTGTTCCTAATACGAACAAAGTGAAAGCAACTGTTAGGTCATTCCAAGTATATTTTTATTCCTTACAGGTATTTTATAAAAACAGGATACCATAAGAAGTTATTGGATAAATATCCAAGGAACTATTTTGTTTCAGAAGCATTTCTAATAAATTCAAGAATTATATTCTGAAAAATAACTCAGCTAAAAGTATTTTTAAAGCTGACTTTGTAAAATATTTTCAGCACTTCCCAGAAATCCTAAAAATAAAAAGCCCAGTTGAACTTCAACTTAAAGGGAATGAAGTAATTTACATTAAAGGGAATTAAGTAATTTACATTCCCGTATTTATAGTTAATATGCCTTACGATCGATTACGTGTTGATATCGATCTCCTTAAAAAGATTAAACCCTTTTGTGATTTTATTAAAATGTTATATTGTCTTAAATGACAAGGCCATAAATAGGAACCTTCCCAGTCCTCTCACAATCAGCGCAAATGCCCTGTGATAAGGAAAAACTGGAATATAAGTGAGATCCATCACAGGAATAATTAAATTCTAGATGGCACCTTTTGTACAGGTAATTCCAACTCCCTAGAAGGGTCAGACAGGAGGATCATACCAGATGTATGTCCCCTGGAAAATAGTTGAGAGGTTTGCTTGGAAGGTGATGTTCTCAAATGCTCACATCCATACAGTATATACTGACTCTAATGAGCTTAGTAATTATACTCAATTCCTACTGGGATGGTATGGTAAGGTGTTCTTTTCCCTAACAGGTTAGTGACCTGGGAAATGTTAATAAGGTTCATATTTATGCCAGGAATATAATCACGTTAGTAGAAAATTATTAAAATAGTTAGCCAATCCTAAAATAATTATTTAGGTATTCAACCCCTCAGGATAATTGTCCATGATCTGGATAATGACTCTAATAGTCATAATAAAATTGCTAAATGCATCATCTCCATGTCTATGGAGGGGAAAATAGCCAATCATTTACTCATGGTAATCAATTACCCAAAATATCATGTGTACATTGGCAACGATATATGACATCGCTTTGCTATACACATGAATCTGGTGAATTCCACACTGTGGTCCAGAAAAAAAGAAGGCGCTTAAATAATATTAGTTACTGCCATATGCAGTAAACATATTAGTACCACATGAGGTCATTATTCATACAGGTACTAATACATTTTTTTTATTATTTAAAATTTTAATTATTACACGGCCAGGTATAAATAGGCCAAAATTTCAAGAACCCTGCTGCATTAAAATGTTTTGCAGACAGAATGTATATAGAAAGGATTTAAATAGATCCTATACCCATGGTAAAAAGAGTTTTCCATGGAGTTCAAAAATATGTTTGCAAAAAGATTCCAGTGATGTGGTATAATAGACATACGCATTGCCAGGACTCAGTCTGATCCAAGTGTTAACGCACCTAATGTTTTCAATCAAACATTGCTGTCTTTCCCTAGCTTGCTATGTTTCGCTAGTGGAAATCATTAGGAATTTCAAGGAGAGGAGCGTTGTAAGATCAGTGCATAGTTCTTATGATAATCCTATACTTGATATTCTTAAACCAAATGGTCATTGCGTTTATATGCTGGTCTGAAACAGCTAAATAAACGAGGATATATGTACAGCTAGCTGTGCCATATATTGACCAATGCTTGATATAAGAAATACAAGGCGCTAAGTACTTCACTACACTAGATGATGCTCAATGATGGTGGAACATTCAGGTAAGTCCTGAAGACCCATACAAGCTGGCATTTAAAGGTGGTAAGAAATAGTACAACTGGAACAGAATGTTATTTGGTTATATAAATTTTGGTTTTGAATTTGATTTTGTTTTTGTTTGTTATTTTACATAAGGCCATTGCCTGATGTACCTGAAAGAGAAAGTCTAACATATGTGAATGATATTTTTGTTGAATAGCATAATGTTTGAAAAGCATACACCAGAGTTTAGATATGTTCTTAACCAGTTGAGAGAGGTGGGTGTTTAAAATTTCATTTCAGAAAGACCAATGGTGTCGCTCCAAGGTTCATCTCCTGAGACCTAAGGTTTGCAGCCTAAGTCTCCCACAAGAAGAAAATGGAGGCTGTGATGAATCAAAAGTATCTGCCAATATCAGTTGAATTGAGGATATGTTTGGGTATGGTATAAAGTATTAACTTGTATGCTTGTCATCCTAGGTTCCAACTAAGAATGCTGGAAGGTAATGTATAAGAAGAGTCTTAAAGGATCAAGAGAATGTAAATGTAATAATATGACATTGTGATAATTCTCTCCTGACTTACAGATCTTCAAATCTTATACTTCAGCATTAATGTTGATCCTGCCAGTCGTGGCAGAATACTATCATCATTAGATCATTGATGATTTTAGTTAATTAAAATATAATTAACCAATCGCTATATCATATATATAGCATAGTTAGAAAAAGTCAATATATTAATTAATAAGAATATGTATTCATACTGTCTATTTACTTAAATAGAAAAAGATTGACAGTCCAGACCAGATCGTTGAGTGGTAAAGGTGAAGTGAACTGCCAAACGACACAGCGATCGTATGGATGATGTTAATCCTTGGCGTCCAGTTCCGGAGGGAACCTGTCACCAAACTACCATCCAGACCAGATCGTTGATTGGTAAAGACGAAGTTGACTACCAAAAGACACAACGATAGTATGGATGATGTTAATCTGTGATGCCCAGTTCCGGATGGAACCTGTCACCAAACCGAATTCTTCATCAGGAGTCGTGAAGCAAGATGCTCCAGGATTCGTATTGTCGGAAAGAAAGATTTGTTGCAGAAGTCCCTTGTGTGCTTGAATCCCAGAATATCCATTGAAAGGAAAATGATATATCCCATTTTCAGCTTGTAGCAATACAAGATTCACCAAAGAGTTTCTTCAATTGCTGGGTTACCAGCTTTGTTTTTATTACATTTGAAATGGGGGGGTACACCACCACTGCAACGGTTCATTTTGTTTCCATAAAGACTTGAACCCATCAAGGAAAATCCACGTCATACAAGAACATTTCTTTATTATATGGATGAAGAGAGAAACGTCCTTCAAGTATAAAGAAAAATAATAATATACCCATATCTTTTAAACAACTATGATATTTCTTTAAACACGTTTTCTTAGGATGTCCAAGGCTGTTCGCCGGAATTCTAAGAAACGTGGGGGGGATTTGTCAGAACATTTGGGGTTAAAAGAATTTATATTCATATATATATATATATATATATATATATATATATATATATATATATATATATATATATATATATATATATATATATATATATATATATATATATATATATATATATATATATAGGCCTTTATATTGTATATTTTTCAAATGAACATGAGAGGAGCCATTTTGGCTTTAAAGTTGAATCAGAGTTCATAGCCCATGAATAGGCATTGTTGCAAAAGTTGCTTTATGTCTTGAGACTGTGTAAAAATACCAGTATCCCAGGTTATATATCTTTTGTCTTTGACACTTATAGATGAGGGGAGTTGGTACAAACTTACAGTCTGCAAAACTAAATAGTATTTTCAGAACAAACCACGTAACAAAAAGGGCTTATCCACAAATTATATATTTTAAATAATAATGTTTCTTTTACACATCTTTTCAATGTATCTGTATTAGGTAACATTATATAAACCTGTTTTTTTATATATATATATATATATATATATATATATATATATATATATATATATATATATATATAAAATTAATAGAGTGCAAATATGGTATCTTATTTAGGAAACCATTCATAAATAACTGGTAGGCTTATCCTAAGAATCCTGACTTCACTTTCATGGCATTTACAACCCCAGTTAATTGTGTGGGGTATATTTTCTCATACACATATATTTTAAGAAGCGACTGGACGACTGGGGATATTGACACTTGATTGTCAACCAACCATTAGACAATTAGTGGTGTTTTGCTAAGCCAAGGTCAGAAGGTTATGTCAATCACATTAAAAGTAATTTCTGATCCAACACCGCCCCTAAGAGGCTGAAATTGGTAATTATTCAAAATGGCGTTGGTCTTGGTTGTCAAGGTAACATATAAACTCCATCGTCATATGACATCATCCATTACATAGTAATGAGACCTAAACCCACTTTTGGGGTGAGATAAAAAGGAGAGATAGATAGCCGGAAAAGGGGGAGCTATGGGAAGATCTGGAGGAGCTCTGGGGGAGCTATGGGAAGATCTGGAGCAGCTCTGAGTTTGGCTGGACGGGTCTGTCTCTAAGGTGGAAAGAAGTCTCTTTTGGGACTTTGCTTCTCCAACTGACAGAATTCTTAAAGACCTGGTAAAGTATTAATCTTTCCAATGTATACCTTTTTAGATAATTGAAGTTTGGTTGAGCATATTCTTGACTAATCCAATCCATTGTTAGTGCTGCTTTGGAGTGAAATGAATTCTAACTGCAGTATGAATTTGTTTTGCTTCTAAACCAAGGGAGATACATATATATTGTTATATCTCACAATACTGACTTCAAAGTTTTAGAATTGGATTGGTTATAGTATGTGTTAAACCATTGATTCATTCTAAATCTAAAATATAAGCTTTGATCAAATTATCAAGCTGTGCACAATATAACAATTTTTGTTTGTGCATTTAAGAGTATAATAAGAAGGTCTGTTGGTTTTGAGAAGAGATCACATCATAGTATTAAGGTAAACAATATTTGTTTACACAAGTCCGTGAAGTCACGGAAGACCATTCACAAGTTACCAAGTTTAAAATGTACAAGTATCATTTAAGTATTGAAATGTGGTATTTTGTTATAAGAAATTGAATAAGAGAACTGTGAATATTATCTGAACCATCATTGATCTTTGATATGTCCATTTATTTGTTTTATCACGAAATATACCTGATATTATTTTGCACTGTATTTTTAGTTAATAAATATATATTTTTAAGCAACATCATTTGTATCACTTGTCTTCAAAATAGCACGGATAAACGAACTTGAATTTCTTGTTGGTATTGGTAGAAAATTGTAAATCTCCCAAATCAAAGATTTGCATATTTTCATGATTACAATACTATTTTATTATTTCAGTATAAACATTCTGACAGGATCTATATTTATATAAAGGGCCTCCTGGGGAACAAGCAGATGACACTGGCAACAATCTATACTCCCAATGAAAATCAAGCATCTTTTTTAGATGAAGCATTAGAGAAGCTTTTAGATTTTGCAGAGGGGCAGTTGATACTAGGAGGAGATTTTAATATACCTTTGATACCATCGACAGATACCTCCACGGGAATATCATCCATTCCTCCTAGCCAACTGAAACGTACTGCAAAATTATTTCATAAAGCTCAATTGATTGACGTATGGAGATTGCAACATTCTGGGGAACGAGATTACTCGTTTTATTCACCCCCACATAAAATCTATACCAGGATAGATTATTTTTTGATTCCCCATACCTGTTTACATGCAGTCCGGGCTACATCCATAGGAAATATTGCATGGTCAGACCATGCCCCTGTATTCCTGACTTATGATCTGACAGGAGCTCAGACATCTAGACATCGCTACTGGCGACTTAACGAAAGTCTTTTACAGATACCAGAAGTCTAATGCCCTGTACACATGATCGGACATTGATCGGACATTCCGACAACAAAATCCATGGATTTTTTCCGACGGATGTTGGCTCAAACTTGTCTTGCATACACACGGTCACACAAAGTTGTCGGAAAATCCGATTGTTCTGAACGTGGTGACGTAAAACACGTACGTCAGGACTATAAACGGGGCAGTAGCCAATAGCTTTCCTTTCTTAATTTATTCTGAGCATGCGTGGCACTTTGTGTGTTGGATTTGTGTACACACGATCAGATTTTCCGACAACGGATTTTGTTGTCGGAAAATTTTATAGCAAGCTCTCAAACTTTGTGTGTCGGAAATTCCTATGGAAAATGTGTGATGGAGCCTACACACGGTCGGAATTTCCGACAACAAGGTCCTATCACACATTTTCCATCGGAAAATCCTATCGTGTGTACAGGGCATTAGAGGACGTGACTAAAGAGTTGACATTGTACTTTCAGATGAATGACCTACCAAATTGTGACCCAGGAATTTTATGGGAAGCACATAAGTCAGTTCTTAGAGGTGTTTTTATTAAGCATGGGGCTCGTGTTAAATGAAAACAAACGAAACAGCTTACTGAATTACTTGGTAAATTAGCGATTGCGGAATCTAGTCATAAACATGCTCCTAATAAGACTCTAGAAACAGACTTGGCGGTACTGAGGAAGCAAATTACCGTCTTGCTTAAATACAAGGCGAAAGCAGCGTTACAGTTTTGCCGTAAGGTGAACTACGAATCAGGTGATAAATGTGGGAAAGTATTGGCAAGAAAAGTGAGAGAACATACATAAACTGTCAACATATATCCCCCAAGTTGTCAATGGGAACGGCCAAAAAGTAAATTTACCAACGCACATCTCCCTGGAATTTAAAGAATTTTATTCACACCTATATGATCTAGCATTACCTATACTGCCTCAATCTGCTATAGATGAATATATTCAATCATCTCAAATGCCGTCCTTAGCCCATGAGATATGTATGGAACTAGATGCCCCAATAACATTGTTGGAACATCAATAAGCATTAGGGTCCACGAAATCAGGGAAGGCCCCGGGTCCGGATGGGTTTACTGTACAATACTATAAAAGACTATTTGAAATATTATGCCCACGCTTGATTAATCTATTTAGTTCGATCGACTCTGGATCTTCATTCGCTAGGGATACTCTAGGAACCCACATTGCTGTGATATATAAAGAAGGCAAGGACCCTACCCTGTGCGGTAGCTATAGGCCTATCTCAGTTTTGAATGTAGACCTTAAGCTCTATACTAAAATCTTGGCTACCCGACTGTCAAACCATTTACAAAAATTAATCCACTTAGATCAGGTTGGATTTATCCCGACACATGAAGCGAGGGACAGCACTTCTAAAGTGCTGAACCTACTTCACGTGACCAAGTCCACGAAAACTCCATGTGTCTTTTTAAATACAGATGCTGAGAAAGCATTTGGCTGAGTAAGTTGGCCATTTATGCTCTCCGTACTCAGACATATTGGACTTGGGGAGGTGATGATGAACCGGATAGCCAAGATATATTTAAATCCGATCACACAGGTTAAGGTGAATGGGGTGCTCTCAGAGTCTTTTATAATTAGGAATGGTACCAGGCAGGAATGCCCACTGTCCCCTCTTTTATATGCCCTTACCTTGGAGCCTTTTCTTTCCATGATCAGGCTAAATCAGGATATACAAGGAGTGACAGTGGGTAATACACAACATAAGGTCTCAGCTTATGCCGACAACGTATTATTTTCTATAACGAATTCAGCAGTATCCTTACCAAATCTCCTTAACCACTTGCTGCCCGCCCACCGTCATATGACGGCGGGACGGTGCAGCTGTTGTCCTGGGCCGCCGTCATATGACGGTGCCGCCTTCCAGGATCCCTGGGGGGGGCTCGCGCGCCCGCCGCATCACTCGGATCCCGGTGCGCGTGCCCGGCACCCGCGATGTCCGCCGGGCACCCGCGATTGCTGGTAACCGAGCAGGACCGTGGATCTGTGTGTGTAAACACACAGATCCACGTCCTGTCAGATGGGAGGAGACCGATGGTGTGTTCCTTGTACAGAGGAACACCGATTGGTCTCCTCCCCTTGTGAATCCCCTCCCCCCCCAGTTAGAATCACTCCTTAGGAACACATTTAACCCTACAGCGCCCCCTCCTAGTTAACCCCCTTCATTGCAAGTCACATTTATACAGTAATCAATGCATTTTTATAGCACGGATCACTGTATAAATGTGAATGGTCCCAAAAATGTCAAAATTGTCCGATGTGATTTATATGGTGCCTTATCAAACTTGAAAATCAATTTTTCTAAATCAGAGGCGATGGGGGTTGCACTGCCAGCACAAACTTTTATACAAGTCTGAGGAGGCTTCCACTTTAAGTGGACTACACTTGCCCTGAATTATTTAGGCACAAAAATGCCAGCAGATTTAATCCGTACTTATGAGTTTAATTTTCCACCATTACTTACAGAGTCCAGACTGCTATTAGATAAGTGGCCTACCGATCCATTCTTGGATCGGTAGGTGTAATTTAATTAAGATGTGCATTCTGCCAAAATTTTTATACTTATTTCAGGCCCTACCGATACAGATACCGCTTTCTTATTTTAAGCAGGTGCAGGCATTGTTTACAAGGTTTGTCTGGGCGCATAAGAAACCATGATTTTCACGCACCTTATTAACCTTACCAAAACAATATGGTGGCTTGGCGTTGCCAGATGTCAGGAGATAATATAAAGCAGTTCAACTTGGTAGAGTAATTGATTGGCAATGCCATAGTGACATGAAGTTGTGGGTGCAAGTAGAACAGTGCCAATCCCCAATACCTTTGAGGAGGGCACTGTGGTGCTGGGATTTTGTGCCGCCAGATCTAAAATCTCATCTCTTGATAGGGAATACTTTGAAACAATGCCTACACGCTATTACATACGCAGAACAAATGACAAAGACATCTCCATTGACCCAGATAATTGGGAACCCCAAATTTATACCAGGCCTTTCAACCACGCAATTTTTGACTCTAAGGGAGACTGAGCAAACTATTGCATCACAGTTTGTGATGGGAGATAGATAGCCTAATATGGAGGAGCTGACTGACCCCGGGGGGCCCTACCAACTTGCGTTCTGGAATGCAGCTCAATTACATTATTTTCTTCAGACTATACCAGACCCACAGGCATATACTAGACAACTGACTAAATTTGAGGAGCATTGCTTGGGAACAGAACCATTGTTTCACGTCCTCTCAGAGATGTATAAGTTACTTAACTCCCCTAGGGAGCAACCAAAACTGGCCTGTGTGTTAAAATGGAGTACAGATTTGCATCACACATTTACTGATTTACAAATTCAAAATATGATTGAGCTTTCCTATAAATCTTCAATCTGTACCAAAATACAGGAAACCAATTATAAGATATTTACAAGATGGTATAGGACACCAAGTCGACTTCATGCTATCTTTCCAGATGCGTCAGAGCATTGCTGGCGATGTGGTACAGATAAAGGGACGATTCTGCATATATTTTGGACGTGCCCTAAGTTGACTTCTTACTGGGCAATGGTTCAAACGATTGCCCAGAAAATTACTAATTTTCAAATCCCGAATGATCCGGCGTTTTTTTTTATTACATATTACCACTATACCAACGAAAACATATAAAAAATTTGTCCTATGTCATTTACTAAATTCAGCTAAATCCTGCATACCTTTGATGTGGAAACAGCAGAATCCACCGACCACAGCATTATGGCTGAGGAAGGTGGAAGATATTAGAAAGATGGAGGACCTGATATTGACAGCAACTGATAGACAGGAGATATATAAAAAGACATGGACCTCTTGGAATTTGTTTATTAATTCAGAAGAGGGTAGCTCTCTCTTAGGGCTGTGAAACACGGATATAAGTCTGAGTTAAGAGATATGATGGATGTGCGATCAAAGAGACATCAGATGCAATACTAAGCGCCATTTTCGGAATCCTTTCCCTATTTAATTTATTTTTTCCCCTTCCCTCCTCTCTAAAACTTCCCTTCCCTCTTCCCTCTCCTCCCACCCCCTTTTTTTTTATGTTATGTTATATCTCCTCTTGTCCTCTATTTAGATTTTTTTTTATTTTAAAGTATAGGGAATGAAGCAGAGGTGCTTTGTCACATAAGGTGATAAGAAGCAGGAACTTAGATTACTCTAGCAGTGAGATAAGGGGATACTTAGATTTTTGAGTTTTTGTATGTATAAATGTAATATATGTTAAGTTTCTTTTGTAATATATGCTTATTATTTTAGACTATGATCTCCCATTCTGTAAACACTGTTATATTATGTACATGCAATTCATTCCTGAAAAAAAATTAATAAAATTATATTTGAAAAAAAAAAAAAAAACCTTCTGCGTGCCACAGCTCCCCTCATCCCCCCTAATACTTACCTGAGCCCCCTCTCCATCCAGCAATGTCTACTAGTGCCTCGGCCTCCTGACTAGACTATCGCTCCTGATTGGCTATGAAACAGCAGCGGCACCATTGGCTCCCACTGCTGTCAATCAAGGACAGTTAGCCAATCAGGAGATAGAGGGGGGCAGGGTCGGGTGTGGCTCCGTGCCTGAATGGACACATGGAGCTGTGACTCGGCTCGGGTGACCCATAGCAAGCTGCTTGCTGTGGGGGAACTCGACAGCAGGGAGGGGCCAGGAGCCCCGAAGGTGGACCCGAGAAGAGGAGGATCAGAGATACTCTTAGCAAATCCACTGCACAGAGCAGGTAAGTATAGACATATATGTTATTTTTATAGGAAAAAAAAACAAGACTTTACAATCACTTTAAAGCAGAGTTCCGTCCCCCTCAGCAAAAAAATTAAAAGTCAGCAGCTGCACATATTAGGACACTTACCTGTCCTGGAATCCAGCAATGTCAGCACCCCAGCCGATGGTTCCATCGGCTCTCGGGTGCTGCCGATGCCACTACCTCTAAGGGAAACTGGCAGTGAAGCCTTGCGGCTTCACAGCCCTTTACTTACTGCGAAGCACGCTGTGTTTTCTGAATGGTCCGGCGGCGGGGGGAAGAAGGAGGGGGCTGAGCTTATGAGTGATCTTGCCGCGGCGAGATCTATCGGAAGTGGGGACGGGTACCTGTCAAAAACAAATGTGGCACCTTTTGGGGGGGGGGGGGGGGGCAGATAAGCAGAGCTTTCCTTTCATTTGTTAAAGCAGAACTTCAAGAAAAAACAAAAAAAAAAAACAAAAAAAAAAACAAAAAAACTACTTTTTTTACTTGTGCTGTGTACAAAAAAATTACATCTGAAATGAGGTACTGTAGATATCCTGGCGAAAAAAAAGTACATATGGCACTTGGTCCCTTTCAAATCCATCCCTTAATTTCTCAGGTTTTCCCCCATCTGGCAACAATGCTAGAAAGGAGACAGATTTGTGAGTGACAGCTCTGTTCCCTGGCAGCAGTGGCCCCTCTGATCAACCTATGTCTTTTAGTGGCTGTATACAGTCACAGCCTCGTCAATGGATGACACCATCCATTCACAAAAGTGAAAGCTCACACAGTGCTGCAGCACTGTGTTATTCATGAGCCAGAGTGTGTGTGTGAAATCAGCTGTTGATAGACACAGAGTGCAGCTCTGAGCGATCAGTCACTATTATGAATGAACGATCAGCGCTGCCTGTTGATTCATATTAGTAAAGGATTCAGTTCAGATCTGCAGCTCTGTGTAATGTGCTTTCAGCTGCTTGTACACATAGTGGGAAGTGGCAGATACTTACTACTGCAACTTTGAGTGATCGTTTACCATTACAAATGAACAAGCAGCGCTGACTGTTCATTCATAATAATCACAGTTTGATCAGCTTAGAGAAAAGGACGGGGCTCTGTGCTGGCTGTACCTCTCCAATGGGAACACCCATAACCTGGGCTTCAAAAGGTAGTGAGCTACAACCAACATTAAAAGATGTGCTTGGGGGACAACGAGGCCACCAGTCAGAACAGGACCAAGTGTTATATGCACTTAACCCCCTAGGAAGTTTCAATTTTTTTTAAATACTTCTCCTTTAAATACCTATATTACCAAACAGCTAAAGGTTTCTAAAAAATTATTCTTAAATGGATGGGATTCAATAAAACATTTATTTTTTTGCACAGACGCTTTGTATTCATATTTTCTAAGCATAAGTTTGTAGATCCACAAAACATTTGTGAGTATCGGCTTTCAACGAAGGACAAAAAGAAAGGCCAGTAATAAAGCTTCAGTCAATGAAAGTTTGTAGCTTCCATGAACAATGCTACATGACAGGAGTTACAGTAAAGTTGTGTAATGCCCCGTACACACAATCGGACATTCCGACAACAAAATTCATGGATTTTTTCCGACGGATGTTGGCTCAAACTTGTCTTGCATACGCACGGTCACACAAATCTTGTCGGAAATTCTGAACGTCAAGAACGCGGTGACGTACAACACGTAGGACGAGCCGAGAAAAATTAAGTTCAATAGCCAGTGTGGCTCTTCTGCTTGATTCCAAGCATGAGTGAAACTCTGTGCGTCGGAATTGTGTACACACGATCGGAATTTACGACAACGGATTTTGTTGTCGGAAAATTTGAGATCCAGGTCTCAAATATTGTGTGACGGAAATTCCGATGGAAAATGTCCAATGGAGCCTACACACGGTCAGAATTTCCGACAACAAGCTCCCATCGAACATTTTCCGTCGAAAAATCCGACCGTGTGTACGGGGCATAAGTGTGCAATGCACTCTGCTCTTTTTTTGACAGAGGGTGATGCTATTGCATTTTATTTTTCTTTATTTAGAGCAGCAGTCTCAAAATGGTGGACCTCCAGCTGTTGCGGAACTACAAGTCCCATGAGGCATTGCAAGGCTGATAGTTACAAGCATTACTCCCACAGGCAGAGGCATGATGGGACTTGTAGTTCCGCAACAGCTGGAGGGCCGCTAGTTTGAGACCCCTGATTTAGAGGGTATGATGTTTACTTGAGTGTATTTGTGTATTTAGGGTCGTTTATTTTAGTTAGTAATCTTTGTATGTGTTTTTCCTTTCTTTGCATTTGATTACAGTAGGTGTATACTTTCACTTTATTTTTTATTTCACCTTTGCTGTTTTTTTTTATAAGATAAGTAAATAAAAATAGAGTTTTTGTACTTACCATAGAATCACCTGAGAAACTAGAGCTCTGGGCTGTGGAGGGGGAGGGAGCAGCTGGCTGAGTCCCCCAGCGGCTTGCTGAGAGGCTGATCCAGCTGCCAGTCCAGGCATCTGGGTGGATCCCAACTGTAAAGTCGGGATCTTTACTGAGTCTGGGCCAGCTGCTGACAGAGGGCTTTAGCTTGCTGTCGGCTGAAAATGGGACACAGGAGTGCAGAACAAATTGCACTCCTGTGACCTACAGGAGAAGTAGACTTAAAATAGCCTTGACCGTGCTTCTCCTTTAGGCCGGGTTCACACTGGTACGACACGACAGTCATTCGACTGTGGATCCGACTTTGCCCTGCTACTTGAAGTCCGACATCCGTCCGACTTCAATGAACGGGGATCCGACTTTGATGTCTGGTATGAATCTTTAGGGGAAACTCCATGCCAAATTTGAAAAAAAAAAAAAAACAGGTTCCCTCTCCAAAAGCATACCAGGCCCTTCAGTCTTGTATGGATTTTAAGGGGAACCCCCCAAAATCCAAGCACGCAGCCCAGCAGGTCAGGAAACGAGGTGGGTGACCATAAGCTCATATCAGAATTGTTCAGCAGACTGCTGAACAATTCTATAACCCTGATCAGCTAACCTGTCCCCAGACTCTCTACCTCCCGTCGCTCCCTTCCACCTAAAACTGCTCCCCCACTCTCCTTTCCTATCTCCTTCACCCCCCTTCTTCCCCTCAGCACTGATTACCCCACCACCCGAACCAACCCCCCACCCCCCCTGAAAACCCGCTCCCCACAGCTACCCTCATTAGCCAGCATCCCTCCTCTTCCACTCCCGCCGGCTTTAGGTGCTGCATGGGGCTGGGGCCCAGTCAGATAGCCCCCCGTATTGCCCGCGCACCCCTGATCCATCTCTGCTCCGGCGGCATCTCTCCTTCCCTCCCACCGCCTGCAGCTTCTCCCTGCACTGATCTCCGCGATCTGTCAGGGTGGGGAGCGCGGCGGGGGTGAAGTTGTGGCTTGGGGGGGGGGTGCTTGGTAAACATGTGTATAACAAGCTCCCTCCTGTAGTACAGTGGATATAGGCAGCGATCGCTCCTATATCCACTGACAGCTGATACATAGTAAACTGCAAGAGCTACTATGTATCAGACTGTCATTTGATGAATGAATGGAATCTCTATACAGATTCCTCATTCATTCAAGTAAAGTGCTACAGAGAAAAAAGACTATCTTCAGTCGCTTTCTCTGTCTCAAAAAAAGAGATATCGGGGTCTGTTTAGACCTCTAATATCGCACCAAAAAAAATGGTAAAAAAATAAAATAAAAAGTAAAAAAAATATAAAAAAAGACAAACATAGTAAGGCCTCCAGGTCCGCACGCACTCACCCTTCCACGGTGACGCCCCCTCCCCCCACACTCACACCTCCATGGTGATGATTCCTCCACCCCCGCACTCACCCCTCCGTGGCTTCCTAAGCTTCTCCTTCCGGCCAACCTGATGTGTCGTGATTGGCCAGAAGGAGAAGTCGGAAGATAATAGCGAATATTAATTCGCTATTGTCACAAGTGGGTGGGTTCAGGGTGCAATGCTCTGCACCCCGAGCCAAACCTTTTTCAAGCCAATTAGAGCCTCAGGTTCTAATCATGTGGCTTTAAAAAAAAACTGATACACACGCATGAGTCTGGCGCCCTGCAGGGGGGCTGCAACCCCAGCACCCCTAGTGGACTGGCCGCTCCTGGTAAAACCCCTTTCACATGGAGCAGACTCTGTCAAGCAGATCCTCCTACTCAGCAGACAGGTCCGTGTCTGCTTCGCTGATGCAGAGAGGACCCGGACACAGCCTACTGTTCTCTATACGGCAGTCGGATGGAAACAGATCGCCTGTCCTGTTTCATCAGATAGCATCCGATCCAATCTGCTAGATGGATGGGAATGGGATCCCCATCCCTCTGCTTTTAGCAGACTGGACTGGATCGGATGCAGGCGAGTGTAAGCGGACACATATCCATTTACATCAGCCTCTCCATAGAGAACAATGGGTGGTCCGATTTGGCCCGCCTGAAAAATAGACAGACAGATCCGATCAGTGTGCTTATGTCAAAGGGGCCTAAGGCCTTGTTCACACAGGGCATACCCAGCGTACCTTTAAAGGGATGCACAGGTGTTCTGTGCAGGCAGTCTCATTGATGTAATTTGGGATGTAGCAACTGCATGAACAGAGCCATTTCTCCCAATTTTACATCCATGTAGGTCCACATGCATGTACCTGAGCTCACACTGTCAGCGTTCGGGGTGGTGTACCCACACCCACACGCCACACAGATGTCAGATTGGAAACAGCAGCTATGCCGGTGCAGCTGTTGCACCCCAATTGACATAAATGGGACTGCCTGTACAGGGATGCACGGAACACCTGTGCATTCCTGTGCGGGTAAACATGGCTCCCCATGGGCATACACTATAGTATGCCACATGTGAACGATGCTTTAGTAACAAATTAGCAAGAATTTTGTAAGTTATGTTGTGTTTATGTGCACTATTAATGATTTTAGTGTATTTTTAGCGAAAATATTGTTTTGATGAAACATTTGCGCAAATATCGCGCTGCCTTAAAAATCAGTACTACCTTCTTTTTACTCTACTGTCCATGTGCTTTCAGAAAATGTATGGTTTTGTTTGGGGGGTCTTTCACAAATTCTGAATACTGTAAGGGAAAAATGAAAACCTTCAGATTTTTTGGGTACATTTTGCAAAAAGGTGCAATTTTAAATTTACAAATATTTGTTATTTATTAACTCCATACAGGTTAAGCTTTTATGTTTAGTAGGGATTTAGCAGGAATTTTGTAAAATGAGCTATGTTTTTATCTGCTAATAATAGTTTTAGTGTATCTATTGTGAATATATTGTTTTGATAAACATTTGTGCAAAAACCGCGAGGTCCAAAAAATCAGTAGCTAGTTCTTTTTATTCTAGAGGTCATATGCTTTCAGAAAATATATGGTTTTCGGGGTCTTTCACAAATTTGTAAAGCTGTAAGGGAAAATTTAAACCTTCACATTTTTAGAGAAATTTGGATATTGCACTTTTGCGTCTGTTCAATTTTCACCATTTCGCAAAAAGGTGCAATTTAAAAGTTACAAATATTTGTTATTTATTAACTCAATACAGGTTAAAGCGGAGTTCCACCCTGAATTTTTTTTTCCATAATCAGACTCCTTTAAACCTATAAAGAAACATTTGGAGGAAATTTTTTTTTATATACTTACCAGAAACGCCCTGTTGCTATGTAGTCCTCCTAATCTGCCACTTCCTGGTCTGTAGAGCTCCTTGTCACTTCCTCCCTCGCCTGTGCTCCTGGAAAATGAAGTGTCATCGTTTGCCAGGAGTCTGTGGGCAGTACAGTGACCCAAAATCGCGTTATTCCCAGACAGGAAATGCCGATATTTAAGGTGGATCACAGCGCCATTTTTAAAAAGGGAAGAAAGCCTTTGTTGCCAGAACATGTGGATGTCCTAGACAGAGCAGCTGAGCTGAAGGAGCTGCGATCTCAGTTTCTTGGAAGGTTAGAGATTCCTTGTTTTACTATGTTGACATGTGTTTATCTATGTTGCCATAACAACAGGACGGGACCTTCCTCCGTCGCCACCCGTTGTTATGGCAACTTTAGAAACAATCGGCACTACAGCTGCCGTGAATCGCGCATGCGCGAGATCGAGAGGTGCATGCTGGTTACCCAGCATGCACCTCTCCATCGCTTATCCCAGAAGAGTTATCAATTGGGCTTCACATGCCCACAATCATGATGGCAATGGCCACAACAGGAGGGACAAACTTGTGAAAAATAAATTTATATTTTAGCAACATCCACTAATAACCCTGTATAATCGTTTTTTTTATTTAATAATGCATTATGCTTGGATCAATTAAAATAAAAATGTGGCCAGAACTCCGCTTTAAGCTTTTACATTTAGTAGGAATTTTGTAAAATTTGCTGCGTATTAATTTGCTAATCATGATTTTAGTGGATTTTTATCAAAAATATTGTTTTGATAAACATTTGCACACATATCTTATATGAATGTGTCCATGTATAGTCAATGATGTTACTGGGCGTCACCACTCCTTGTGACATCATTGACCCGCCCCCTTGTTTTCTTAGTGGAGGGGAGAGCAGCATGTCAGTCAGCAGGAGCCAGGCTTCAGGAGAAGGTGTGTCAGCAGGTGGAATGTTTTTTTTGTTTTTTGTTTTTTATGGGGGCAGCGTTTATTGTGATTGAAAATGGATCTACACTGGGGGCATTTTTTTGAAATAAAGGACTTGTTAAAAACTGTGTGCTGCACCCTATTTAGGGAATTGAACCCATGATGTCTTGGGTTAAGGTAAAAGGCAAACTTGTCTTATAATAAAAAAAGATGAGGAAAGGAGGCTTACATCACAAAGCTACCAGTTCTAATATTCTGGCAATAATTAAATGCACATAAATGTGTTATCTTCCCTTAATTAGTGTCATATAAAAAGAAAGAAAATAATTAGTGTGCAGCTACATGAGGATTATAATCCGATCCGAATAAATGTTCAGATTTTTTATATATTGGGTTATGTTATATTCACTTTACCCTTGGATTCTGTCCGTGGTGCCTAGGCAAGGTTGAGGTCATCCTCCTTCCAGAGAGACTTGGAGATTGTAGAGTAAACCAGATCTTCCAGATATGATGCTCCCAGCACTGTGGTGCAGTGTTTTTTCACAAGAGTTGCCATTGTCTGAAATTTTATCAAAGGGCGATGATGTCACCCCACTGTTCCATGCAAGCAAGAGGAAAGGTGGATATAAAATTAACATTTTCCTCCTACAAGTGTCACGAGTCACTTGTAGCCTGCATTCTGACAAGTGGGTGGGTGGGTGGGGGGGGGTGCAAGCTCCTCTTTAAATTAGTGCATAAAAATAAACTGTTCCTTTAAATCTGCCAGAAATCCTAGCATATAAAACATACTTCTTTGCATTCAAATCTGCAAATGTGTATGTGCCTAGCCACTGTGATACACAAGCACTCACCAGATTTATATGACCTTTAGATTATAAAGATCAGTCTATTTTTTTATAGCTCCAATCCACTTCTCGGGACTATATTAGATCTCAATCTCCATCTTTAGTTACAAAATCCCCTATATAATGTAGCTCTGGCACATACAGGGGTCTGCTTTGTTACTGGAGAGTAAACCAGAGACATTTGCTGCACTGGCTACTGGTATTTAACACAGTGCAATTTGTTTAATATTGTCAGGAACTTTAAACCAGATGGGGGGGGGCACAAGGCTTGAAGGGAAAAGGTAAATGGAAAGCACAGAGGAGGGCAGGAGCATGTACATCCGAGGATGAGACCCAAGATCGTTCCTGCAGACTGCTTCTGAGCACTGAAAGAAAAGAGCTGCTTGTTAAGTAGCAGGAGCCCAGACACCCCTGACAGTACACCCTTCTCAAAGACCCCTCCCCCTTGGGGGGGGGGGCACCACGCTCGAGGGGAAAAAGTAAATGGAAAGCACAGGGGAGGGCAGGAGCATGTACGTCCGAGGATGAGACCCAAGATCGTTCCTCCAGACCGTAACCTCAGGATGCATGGTCAGACAAGCCAGGTTAGTAACAGACGGTCAGATGCAGGCATAGACAGCAGACAAGGGATCGTCAAGGTACAGACAGAGATTGGCAACATGAGTTCAAGCAGGTAAGTAGAAGGCAGAGGCAAAGTCCAGATACAGGCCAGGGTCAGGGTAGGAAATATACACGAAGTCAGAGGCAAGCTGGGTCTAATACAGGAGTAAGCAGGATCAGGTTCATTCGCTTGTGCCTGGCAAGATGGGCACTTGCAGGATTGCGCATGCGCATTTGCATCTGTCTTTAAGCATTCTGCCCTCTCAGGAGAAGGCTGTCCAAGTAACCAATTATAGGGAAGCACCTCTGGTGGATAAGGGCCAGAACCAGTGCACCTTTATGAGAATAGGCAGAATGAAAGCACCATAACCTGAAAGTGGCACATTCCTACTGTGATGCATAGGAAACTCTAATGACTGAAAAATATGAACAAAAATATAGGCAACCTTGATGTCTGTTGAGGCCATGGACAAACAAATTGAAGCTTTAATGAAAAAATGCTATCGCCAAATAATAATATTCCACCTCTGGGAATACACAAACACGTTCGGCTACATCAAGTCTAGATTTAAATAAATGCCCCAATTTGGTTTTGGAACTGTTAAAATAATATATAGGCACCTCCTCCAACAAGAACAGGAAACATACCCCCAAAGACACTTTAAAAGGAATCCCTTTTGCCCAACAAGTTAATTTTAAAAAAAGGTGAAGGACATAACCTCAACAAAACATAAACAAACAGACAAAGAACATAACACAATGGGTTGAGTCCTCCTTTTATCTCATATACTGTCCTGAAAGACGATTTGGGGAAAAACACAAAACCTCTCTGTGCGTGGGACAATGGAAAGTAATTCCTGAACTCACAACCCCTAAAGGTTGGGATGAAGATCATAAGTGATTGTGGGGATACAGGAAGGTATAAGGGAAGAAACTGGGGAGGCAGCAAGGAATAGAACTCTATCTTTTAACTTTGAGACACCATCTGCTAAATCCACATCTCTAAGATGCAAACTTCTCCAACCAGTCATTCCACAACCTTGACTAAATCAGGCGGAGAAACATCTTCATGATGCCAAAAGACTGCAGGTTTGATGCACTTGACCTGCTGCTGAAAACCTACAAACTTGATGCTTTTGACCTGCCAGGACTTTCAGGAACTGCGGAAGTCCTGAAAGAATGCAAGATGGATGGTTCATGGAAGGAAAGGAGGGCATACATGCTACCCTTCCAATTCTGGGGAAGATGCATATTCTTACCACAGATTGGATGACATCATTAAAGCAGCAGACAAGCACCAATCACTGGTCCCCCACAAAGGGTAAAAAAAAGTGAGGTCCTTTTTGGAGATTCCTCCAGACTGACAGGAAGACATCCAACGACTAGGATCCAGTGCTGTGTCACACGTGATTTAACCTCTTACCAACCACATAATACATGTATGCAGTGTAATGCCCAGTACACACAGTCGGATTTTCCGATGGAAAATGTGTGATAGGACTTTGTTGTAGGAAATTCCGACCGTGTGTAGGCTCCATCACACATTTACATCAGATTTTCCGACACACAAAGTTTGAGAGCAGGCTATAAAATTTTCCGACAACAAAATCCGTTGTCGGAATTTCCGATCGTGTGTTCACAAATCCGACGCACAAAGTGCCACGCATGTTCAGATTAAATAAAGAGATGAAAGCTATTGGCTACTGCCCCCTTTATAGTCCCCACGTACGTGTTTTATGTCACCGCGTTCAGAATGATCAGATTTTGTGACAACTTTGTGTGACCGTGTGTATGCAAGACAAGTTTGAGCCAACATCCGTCGGAAAAAATCCTAGGATTTTGTTGTCGGAATGTCCGATCAATGTCCGACCGTGTGTACGGGGCATAAAAGTGGGCCTTAATGCCCAGCCGCTTCACGAATCCACGCCAATCCAGGGTTGTGTACTGAGAGCACACATGCTGTACGCTCCCAGCACACTGACCAAGCTGTCTGACAGCTATCGCTCACTGCTTCTGTTCAGGAGGGACAACTAGATAGACTCTCAATCATGTAAGAGCCAATTACAGTGGCCACATCATCAGGAAGCCACTCTGCCTCCTGACATTAAAGCCCACTTACAGGACCACCATGAGGTGGCATGAAGAAGTTAAAAGCACAGCACCATGTGACAAGCACACATGACAAGATGCTGGTCAGTACCTTTATCTGATAAATCCCTGCACAGGGATTTAGAGCAATCCAATAAGGTCTGAGCTAGCAAGACTAACATTAAATGCAGGCTGTAGAGTTGAACCTGATAAAGAAAACATAAAATAGGTTGGACTTGATGGACTTGTGTCTTTTTTCAACCTCACCTACTATGTAACTATGTAATAAAACCGAAGGGATTCCAATCACTTTAGGTAGGATTCAAAAAGGAAGAGGCATTTTCCATAGGGAAGGCCATAGCCTGTTAGGCAGGAGGGTGTGGATAACATCTTAACAAATCCCTCTACCAAGGGCAAACCATTTGGTGATAAGGAGGGATTTGTCTGGGTTTTTCTAATCTTTGTAGATAAATGAATCAAATAAGCATTATGAGCAATATACTTGTCAGAACACATGTATCGGTAAGACATAATAGTAACTTCTAGCTTTTTGATATTGTGAGTTGCTTCAATATTTCCATAAGCTGACCTCATTGTGCTTGGGTTAGACCTCCAAGTCGTTGCTGTTACCAGAAAGGGTCTTTTCACCCAGGGCTGGCAGAGACATGAAATTGACAGCTAATCCTTCTGGGGAACAGAGAGCAGGATGCTTACTACCCCTATCTCCAGGTTTAGCATCTGAGTAATGTGAGCAAGCTGGAACAGACCCCTCTATACCCAAGGTAAAACCTTTCAGCGTGAGTATTAGGGGCAGATAAACTCAACTCAGAACCCACTCAACAACCCACTCAGAAAAAGACATGTTCCACTGGATCCTACAAGAGTCATCAAAAAACCCTGTGACCAGGCCCTCAAGCCTCAGAGCTGGGGTAGTCAGGCTGCAAATTGAACAAGGGTCCCTGCAGGTGGCAGACAAAACAACTTTCCCTCCAGGAACAGGCACATAGAGCAGAAGCAGCAGAAGCCTGAATTTCTAGAGTCTCCAAGTTAGAAACAGTAGTGAGGGTTAGGCTGGGTAACAGAGTCCATTACTTTTGAGGTGTCCTGCAGGACAAAAACTGCAAGACTGTTTGTCTGCCAGCAGTTGATGATTCAAGAAAACCTTACATTCAAGGTGGATGGGGGAATCCTCCCAGCTGTGTGGCTGTACTCTGACAGCAGAGAGACTTCCCCATCATTAGAATACATTGATTGGCGCTGCAGTCTATAACCTGTAGTGGGGATCGCAACAGGCCAGTTCAACAGAAGTCGATCGATAGATTGACTTCTGTTCAATCACAGTGCCAATATATGGATCAAATTTCTGAATTCATGAATTTTGATCCATGTATGGCTAGCTTAACTCATGATTCAGATGGAATTCTGTAAACCTCAGCGGACAATAAAGAAATATAGGTGTATTTGTTTATTCTGGATTCTAGAACATTTAAATTCTGAACACAGAACTCCAAGGACTTACACAAATGTATGTTTTTATATATAATTCATAGCTTACCTGGAGTGTTATCGAATTGTGGACTCAGTGCCAAAAATTTATCAGTATTCACAATTTCTTCATGACTGCGCAACAAAGAATTCCTGGAAACACTCTAAAGAAGAGACAAAAGGTAAAATCATAAGAGAATGTAACAATACAATAAATCAACACGAGTCAGATATAAAGTGCCTGGAAGAAAAGTGATAGTGTTTCTATTAATCAATTTGATGCCTTTTTTTTTAAAGAGACACTATTACCAACTTGAATTGCAGTTAAAAATCTAAAAAGCACATAAAATTAAAAATTTAAATGTTCACTTATCATAATGTATTATTATTTATTCGCAATGTGCCTCTGAACCGAACTAGACTCCCTCCAGAGGTGGTTCTGGCAAGCTCAGTAGATTGTTTTAAAAAAGGCCTGGATTCTTTCCTAAATGTACATAATATAACTGGGTACTAACATTTATAGGTAAAGTTGATCCAGGGAAAATCCGATTGCCTCTTGGGGGATCAGGAAGGAATTTTTTCCCCTGCTGTAGCAAATTGGAGCATGCTTTGCTGGGGTATTTTCCCCTTCCTCTGGATCAACTGTGGGTGAAGATTTGTATATATGGGATTGTGTATATAATATATATATATAATTTTTTTTTTTTTTTTGGGTTGAACTAGATAGACTTTTTTCAACCTGACTAACTATGTAACTTGCTAGCACATTTGACAACTTCAAGACAGTCAATTCTCTAGCACAGCCCCCTCACATCATGCTCATTATAGTCTTCTATTCTGGGAATATCCAATTACTGTCTGTGCTAGCAGCTACTGCGCTCCTTCCTTCACCTCCCTACTGTAGCCCCAGTCCTCGACATTCTCACCTGCAGGACTGCAGCAAAAACAAACACCGGAGCTCTGTGAAGGTGTTGCTGTCAATAACTTGCTTTCATCTGCTTGTTAAGGCTCAATTTGCACAGGTGTTTAGGTATCAGTGGCCATGGCTATTTGTGACTGTTCACACAGCCAGAGAGATTACCTGCAGTGATCGTAGCTGGACACACACAAAGTGCCAAAAAGAATTCCTGACAGGATAAGGTTGCCAGTTAAGACACTCGTCTAGCCGAAGTGATAGTACCAATAAAAAATACTTTGTATGTCAGAGCAGAAATAGGGATATCTTTGATAAGGTCAAATTGAGGCTTCTGAAGCACCAAAAGGACCAGATTCAAATTCCAATGATGTAGAGGAGATTTAAAGCACAAGGCAGACTCTTCACACAAAGGTCTTGACCAGAGAGTGGGCAGCCAACAGTCTCTTGAAAAGAATAACAAGATCACAGATGTGACACTTGATGGCACTAAGGGTAAAACTGCAGGAAAGAAAGGCCCAGTTCCACAGGGAAACTCCTGGGGTGAAAGCTTCTAGACTCACACCAAGCAAAGTATGCTTTCCACACCTGATGATAAACTCTAAGCAAACTGGTACTTAACCATAAGCGCTTCACTACTTGCAGTAGTAAAAGAGGAAAAGCAAATGAAAGGGGAAATCTATTGGCCCCTGGGAAGGCATTGTGTTACCAGACTCTTCACTTACTTCATGACCTGCTATGTCCACAGTTGGGTATGTGAGGATATATTGAGCAGTAGTGAATGAGTAGAGACTACATTCAGAGACCAACAATGCTACTGTACAGTGCACTCAGCAAGAAGTGCCCATTTCCTGTAGATGTGCACTCAAAAAGGGACCCTCAGAAAATCGTACAAAGGAAAAAATTACTAAGAGGCTACTCCCTGTGTAAACATGGAAATAGCAGTAAACTCTGGAAATAGCAGGGGGAAAAAAAACCACAACATGACCCAGATAGAGTAACTTAAAAAGAAGTTAGAGAAAAAAATGCTCCAGTAATTCTCACAGCCTTCTCACCACTTCAGTGATTGATAGGTGACGGCTTGTTACTTCAAATGTGAATATTGCAGTAATTAACCAAATCTTGAGATGACATACAGTAGGTAGAGCAGAGGGGTCTCACAGTGCATAACTGAATCCAAGGTCCTGTATGAACACTAATTCCGGTAATAACTGCTGCATGACTGCCTGAATCTTAGTGTCCAGTAAGTCACAAAGGAACAGAGTGACTGTTGCAGTGAATTTCTTAAGCTGGGGTCCCCTATTACACAAACAATGACAGCTACTTGGGTGAGTATCTAGGATTTGCAGGTCCAGTATGACATTGTACAAAAAAATAGCAACCACCCCAACCTATAACTGGCGTTTGCTGCAAGGTGCAAATGGAAGGGCAATGAACATCGCAAACAAACAAAGCACACTTACCAGTCAGCATGGTTCGAGGTATGACACTGCCAGCAGCTGCTGACTGAAAATTGTTTACCTTCAGAGTTTTGATCAAGCGGAGTTCCTGAGGACACCAAGGTAAACTAAACATATTCTGTACATGCAGTGGTATAGACCAGCGGTCTCCAAACTGTGGCCCTTTGCTTGCCTTTATCCGGCCCTTGGGGTACTAGTCCATCCACTGACACAAACAATGGGATATAATTCCTGTCACTGACACCAATAATGGGGTATTATTCCTCCCAGTAACACCATCAAAAAGGCACAATTTCTCCCACAGATACCAACGATGGGGCACAATTCATCCTATTGACATCAAGGATGGGGCACTATTCCCTCCATTTATAGCAATGATGGGCCACTATTCCTCCCACTGACACCCACAGTGGGGCACTATTCCTCCCACTGACACCCACAGTGGGTCACTATTCCTTCCACTGACACCAACAAAAGGGCACAATTCCTCCCACTGACATCAACAATGGGGCACTACTCTTTCCACTGACACCAATGATGGGGCACGGTTCCTCCACTGACACCAAAGATAGGGCATTGTTTACTCCCACTGAATGCCAGGACATTTTCTAATCCCACTGGCCCTAGTCCGGCCCTCCTAAAGTCTGAAGGACAGACTCCTGTTATAGACGATAAAATAGGATGTTTGTACTTGCTTTAAAAGAATTTTGTTAGCGTCCATTGTTAGAGTTTAAGGCTTTAACACGGGAAGCCTTAAACATTTAGGTCAAAAGCAGTCCAACTGAGGTGTGGCAACACAGCAAACAAACACAAGTGGGTCCAACAAAACAACGGCCTGCAGCTCAAAAAGCCACCTGAAGGACTTTACCTCTGAGGATGGAATCTGACCCAACCTCTACCTGATAGAATTAGAGATTAAGTAAAATGAAGGTTAGGTCTTTCAGACCTGGTAAACAGTTGCTGTACCCTCATGGCAATATTCTAAAATGACAATAAGTGAATTAGTCATTCAAGTACCTACTGATCCTAATCCATTTGGCTATCGGTCTTCCTAGGGGTTTTTTTAGGGGTTTTATGGATCTTGGGGCCTGAATATATGATGGGTACCCGACACGTGTTGGGGATCAAGAAATCAGCTTTCTTTTCATCCAGGATTTTCGTTTTTAAGCCTCTTCTGATCAGTTTCTCAAGGTCTTCTTTATATGTCTTTGTAAGGTTCTCTTTAAAGAGGAGTTCCAGTCTGTAAAAAAATAAAAATAAATGTCAGCAGCTACAAATACTGTAGCTGCTGACTTTTAATATAAGAACACTTACCTGTCCAGGGATCCCCCGATGTCGGCACCCCTAGCCGATTCGTCACTCGGTTTCAGGTGCCAGCATCTGTAGTAAGGGAAACAGGAAGTGAAGCCTACTGCGCTTATGTAAGTCACGTTGCGCTTTCTAAATGGTCCCGCCGTCTTCTGAGACCTGTGTGTCACAGAAGGCAGCTGGGGGGGAGGAGGAGGGGCCGGAAATGTCATAGATCGCAGTGTGGCGAGCTTACCAGGAAGTGGGAACCTGTCAAAAACAGGTACCCACTCCCCCGCAAAAAGTTACAAATGTGGCATTGGAGGGGGGGAGGGTGCAAACAAGCTGAGCTTACCCTTTTAGATGGAGCTGTGCTTTAATTACTGTATATGTGCTTTCATCATCAAGTAACCTCTCCATTTCCTTTTTGTAATCTGTCTTGGACATAACTACTATCCATCCTCCCTTGTCCCTCTACTGAACAACTATATCTCTCTTATTTTTTTTTTTTTCTAACTCCCGTATCCCCTTAGAGATTTACATGGATGACATGGATGAGCGAGTCTGGGATAAAGGAACTTGACTGGCCTTCACCTCAACCCAATAGAACACTTTTGGGATGAATTAAAGCAGAGATTGTGAGCCAGGCCTTCTCCTCCACATCAGTGCCTGACCTCACAAATGCGCTTCTGGAAGAATGGTCAAACATTCCCATAGACACACTACTAAACCTTGGGAACAGCCTTCCCAGAAGAGTTGAAGCTGGTATAGCTGCAAAGGGTGGGCCAATTCAATATTGACTACAGACTAAGATTAGGATGCAATTAAATGTGCATGTAAAGGCAGGCTTCCCAATACTTTTGGCAATATAGTGTACATCGGGGCTCTATGCTCTTTTATCTTTAATTCCTCCACAAATGTACAAATCTACAAATGTATTCTCCTTTATCTGTGGATTATGGATCCATAAAAACCTTGAAAAGCCCCCAGGAAGACCCACAGTCAATGGAATAGGATCAGTAGGTGCTTGAATGGGACAATAAATTGATAGGTACTTACAACCCTTAGTCCAAAAAACAAGGGCATACCTTAGAGATACTAAGCACCTTCTGAAATTATTGGAACAAACATAGGTGACAGAGCAGAGTATATTAGTGACTACAGATGTCAGTTCACTATATACCATCATAAAATCAGGTAGAAGCACAAAAGACAGTAACGTGGGCATTGGACAAAGATGATCAACAAGAAATATCTCATGATGGGTAAAAGCAAAGTGTTCTCTCAAGACCTTCACAACCTTGTTGCAAAACATGCTGATAGCATTGGTTACAGAAGGATTTCTAAACTTCTGAATGTTCCAGTGAGCACTGTTGGGGCCATCATCTGGAAGTGGAAAGAACATAATTTCGCCATAAACCAGTCATGATCAGGCGCTCCGCACAAGATTTCTGACAGAGGAGTGAAAATAATTATCAGAAGAGTTGTCCAAGAGCCAAGGACCACTTGTGGAGAGCTTCAGAAAGACCTAGAATTAGCAGATACAATTGTTTCAAAGGAAACAATAAGAATCCACTGGAAATCCTCAACGGCCCTCACAATCAGGGAATGGCTTTTGAGGGTGCAAGATATTATGGATGCTGAGGAGTGGAGATATCGATGCAATAACTCCTGTCCAAAATTCTATAAACGTTGGGCCTTGTGGATAGACTTTCAATCCTGTGACTTGTATAAACAGCTAACTATGTAATTTTGATGGATTGTTTAGCTATGCTTTGTTATTTACACTTATATTGGGGCTGGCTAACCGGGAAATGCTATCTATGCACGTTATATGTGGAATTTGATGTACAGGGTTTTTTTTTCTTATTCCTCTATTTTCCCCTGGACTCTGAGGCATTCTTTCCAGCCTGTAGCCACTTTATGGTGGAGTCTTGTTATGTTATTTCCCTTATTTTGTTTCCCCATCCCCCCCTGCACCTCCTGATACTCATTATTGGGTTCCCAATAATTACTCCCGCTCCCAGTTTGATGGTGTTGATCATCCAGAATATCTAGTGTGTAGAACCCTGTTGGTGTTTCCTTAAGGAAAACTTTGTAACGTCTTTGGGAGGTTTGTGTCTGTATTATATCTTTATTGCTTAAAAATTTAAAATAAGGATTAAAAAAAAAAAAAAAAAACAAGTAATGCACTTAACTGCCTTGGTCTGTATGCACGCTCACCACGCAAGACGCCATTGCTGAATAAAAAGCATGCTGAAGACAGAGGGCGCATGCGCGGCAGCTCGGTGGATGGCAGCCTGATCCCTGAGCTCCGCACTGCTCCGGCCGCTTAACACACACAGCGTCGCACACAGCCCTGATCCCCGGCCCCAAACAGCCAACAAGGGCAGGGGAAGTGATAAAGAACCTCTGGATGGCGGGTGGTTCGGCAAGGAGAGACCTGTCCTGAGTTCTGGACACCGGACCGGGACCCGCGGCCTCAGCCAAGATGGCGCTGAACGCTGCAATACACGGAGGCACACTGGAGACAGAGGACTCTATAGCTGATCAGGATGTCTGCTCAGCAGGGCCAGCAGGCCCTACAGTGAGTACTTACTCCCTGGAATGCTTGTCTCCCACCTCCACAGAATCTCTAATCAGCAGGACCCTAGAGGATATGTCTCTCTCCCCCATGGGAGATCCCACAGCCAGCCCTGGAGGTGGTGAGGCCTACCTACGAGGCATCCCCACCTCCCCTCAGGACTTTTCCTCCATGATATCTATATTTTCCACTATGTTATCCAGAGGTCTTTCACAGACTGCCACTCAAATAACCACTGCCATCCAGGCTGAGCTTCAGCATTTAAGGGACTAGAATTGAAATAATTGAAAACAAATCGGACCAAACAATTACCAGAGTGAACCAGAACACTGCCCGTATCCAAGACTTGCAGGAACAGCTCGAGACTGCCCTTTCTAAAATCGACGATCTCGAGAATCGTTAGAGGAGATATAAATTTCCACCTCAGAGGGGTACAGGAATCGTTCAAGGACACTGATCACATTGTTAAAACATTTATTAAGAAACTAATCCCCGACATCCCAGCTCACCGCCTAGAGATGGACCGCGCTCACAGAGCACTACAGCCTCCCCGCCAAGATGGCCTACCACGGGACATTATTGTCAAACCGGACTTCTACAAAGTTAAGGAGGAAGTGATGCAGCGGTCACGCACAGAAGGACCACTAATGTTCCAAGGCCACCCCATACAAGTCTTTGCTGATTTGTCCCCTTCACAATACAAAAAAGGAGAGCTCTGAAACCGCTCTTACAGGTGCTAACCCAGAAATCGATTGTCTACAGATGGTCCTTCCTTTTTCGACTATCCTTTTCCTTCAACAACAAACCATACGGTTTCTCTTCACACATGGAAGGGGAAAAGCTCCTCCTTTGACTGGGCCTCATCTCCCAAGATTCAGAGTCAACAACGACCGGCAAGGCCCCCAGCTCGTCATCTAAGAGGCCTCCACCCTCCAGCCCCATTGCCCCAGCGTGGCAGAAGCATATATCTAAAAAATCCAAGGAATCCAGGCCTCCCTAGCCACAGCAGAAGTCCCGGGTACCACGTAGACCCGCCCTGATCCTCGTCGGTCCTATTGGATCCTCAGCTAAACATTTGTTCAATTTTCCCTGATGGCAACGCCAGGCTTGGCACTTCTTACCCCAGCCCTTCGGTTGGGAAATGCGGAACGATTCCATACCTTTCTTTTCCCCCTTTTTTTTACTTTTGTCTCTCCTTGCTCCAAAAGTTTTAAGTCCGAGGACTTGTTATATATTTTTTTTTCTGGTTCTTAGAACTAAGACTTCAGTAGTTCGAAAATTTTTTGTTTTACTGTTGCACTACATTTGGTCACATTTTCTGACCATGGTTTGGTTAATACTAAGATGCCCCTATACATTACTAGCTAATTTTAGAGTCTAGGAACATAACTTACGGGAGTCGTTGCTCCCTCCAGACTTTGTATTTACTCTGCTTTACTGACTTCCATGGGTGGGGGGCGCTTCCCTCTGACCCGCCTCATTCTGGCCTCCTATCAAGGGGGCCTTGGCCGACTCAGTGGTCCGGGGAGACCGCTCCCACCGGGAACTCTACACATTTACAGGGGCTTGGCCTTCACACACTGTTACGTTTTGGTTGCTGGTGTCGGCCGGAGCGGCTGTCTTGCTGCTCCACCTGTCACTGATTGGAAAAGGCGGGTATTTCCCCTCTTTCCACTTAGAGACTACTGACTCCTCCGAATCTCAGAGGTGTCTCCTTCAATATTGTCTTGGGGAAGGGAAGGATGGTGTGGGGATTTGGATCTCTCACACCATCAGGGATGGGGAAAATTGTGTTCCTCTTGGTTTTACTTATTAACATGGTACTTCTCTCATACTTCCTCTTAGATTGCCTACATATACCCTCTACAGTCTCCACTTCTTCTCCTCTCCTTCGAAGGTCACCTAGATTTCTACGTCCATCCGAATCAGGGATCCCTCACAGCTCTGCACAAGGTAAACCCCACTCATCTCAGGCAGACGCCCTCCTTCTGATCTATGTCCATAACTAATGTACCACCACCGCAACTCCATATAGTATCACATAATGTGCAGGGCCTTAACTCCCCTGTTAAACGTAGAAAATTGTTCAGACTCTATCAATCTCAAAAGTTTGAGGTTCTCCTGCTTCAGAAGACCCATGTCCTACAATCCATCATTTATCCATCAACACTTCCCCCAATTCTATCTCTCCAACTCAGAGAATAAAACAAAAAGGTGTAGCCGTCTGTTTTTCCAAACACTTAAATTTCGCTATGTCACATATCACCAAAGACCCCATGGGTAGATATATCCTGGTCAAGGGCACCATAGATGGAACGCTATATTCATTTGTCTCTTACTACACCCCAAACAAGGGCCAAGACAAATTTTTTACCTCAATGATGCACTCCCTTGCACCCAGACTGGAAGGTATCATTATTTTAGGGGGAGACTCGAATATAGCGTTTGATCTAACTCTAGACAAGTCGGGTTCAGGCCATTCACGCTCCAGACGACCCCCCAAAAGAAGTATAAAAATTGCCAAGCTCCTATATAAACGCTGGATTATCGAGACGTCTCCCGCTCCTCAGTGTTCTGTCAGATCGCCGGACACCGGACTCCCCTCCCCCATCACACACCGAGGACAGCATGTCGGTGGCCGGACTAAGGAAACAATTCCACAAAGCCAGCCAGCTGTGAGGAGTGTTTTGCATCATTGTATCCTGAGTGAGCCCAGGAGTGGCCCCAATGCGTATTTTGACACCGTTTAATTACTGTGTCATACGATTAAAAGGTGAGCGCAAGCACATGTGGGGTGTCACGGGAGAGCACATTTTGCTTGTTGTGATTCAGACACCCATCAGAAGAAGCAAGATGAATACTTATTTTATGGACACTATTTATTCACGTTTGTTTTCTGTGATTTGTATTTGCTGATTATGTTGAACACTTAAATGTCACAGGAAAGTGTTTGGCATTTATATTTTAGCACGTTGCACTTTCCATAATTATTACCACGATTGCACCTTTTTATGCACTTGGTGATTTATTATTATATATAAATATTTGCACTTTATTTTACATGTACGGTTTCATACATATTTATTATATTTAAATATTTTCACACGGCATTTCTTTTATATGTGATATTTTTATATGTGACATTATATTAGCGCGGGCACAATTACTATTTACGCATATAACGCTGGACTGGTGGACATTTGGAGGGAACTGAACCCCCGCTCTAAAGACCACACACATTACTCCGCTCCCCACCAGACTTGTGCCAGGATAGATCATGTTTTCCTACAAACGAAATATATACCCCTTGCGATAAAGTCGACTATCAGAGATTCCCCTGTATCTGATCAGTCTATGGTCACGCTTTCTATCCGCCTCACAGACTATACCAAAAAAGAATTTAAGTGGCGACTCAATGAATCACTCCTAAGTAACCCGGTCCACTGTACTTTACTTGAGAGGGAACTCAAAGACTACTTTCACACGAAATGACACAGGAGCCCACAAAGCTGTAATAAGAGGCAAAATCATTCAGTTGTCATCACGTTTAAAAAAAGAACACCGGGCAGAAATAGATAATCTCACTAAAGAATACCAGGTAGCCTGTAAGCATAATAAACGAGAACACACCCAATCTTCTTTACAAAAACTAGAAACCGCCAGATTAAAACTCAACCTGGCCCTCACTACTGAAGCCGAGAGATACCTTCGCTGGTCAGGGGCGAGGTTTTACTCCCAAAAAGATCAAATAGGGACCGAACTAGCATCCAAACTTTCTCCCAAACCACGTCTGTTGGCATTCCCCAAAATCCGTTTGCAATCTGGCACATTTACACAGAATCCGCAACGTATTATGGAATGCTTCCAAGACTACTACGCTTCCCTTTACAAAGAAGATAAAAATAGCTCTTCCCCCAATCTCTCCGAGTTTCTTGACTCAATTCAATTACCCAAACTTACCACGGACCATACTGAACTTCTTGACCGTCCCATTACCTCCTTGAAGATCAAGGAGACCGTCAAGAACCTCAAACAGGGCTCTGCCCCCGGCCCTGATGGTTTCTCTGTGACCTACTATAAAAAATTTGCCAATATCCTTACACCTTACCTGGTCAGATTTTTTAACTCCCTACAATTAGGATCTCCCTTGGATAATCCCTCAAACTTAGCATACATCTGTCATTCCCAAACCAGAAAAAGACCCCTCAGCGATTGAAAATTATCGGCCGATCTCCCTGATTAACAATGATCTTAAACTTCTAACAAAAATTCTAGCGAACCGTTTATCCTCTTTCATAGCCCAATATATCCACAAAGATCAGGCAGGATTTATCCCAGGGAGACAGGGTCCTGACCAGGTGAGAAGGGCTATAGACATAGTGACCCTCCTAGGCTCTCAATGGGACGGAGGACCCTGTCAGGAAGGATTCCTACTTTCCATTGACCTTCACAAAGCATTTGATACGGTCACTTGGCCATATATTTTCAAAGTCCTAGAAAGATGGGGACTGGGCCCCAAATTCCTAAACACTCTACATTCCCTTTATTGCGATCCTAGTGCCCAAGTTAGAATGCAGGGGAGATATTCAGACATGTTTAAAATAGAGAAAGGAACCAGACAAGGATGCCAGTTGTCGCCCTTAATTTTCGCAATTGCCATTGAATCCCTAGCAATTGCCCTTCGCAGCCAGCCCGACATTAAAAGGAGTCGCAGGTGGCCCACACGAACACAAATGTGCTCTTTTCGCGGATGACTTTCTCCTCTTTGTAACGCCCCTCATCTCAACCCCTAACATTATGAAGCTACTTGAGCGGTTTGGGGAAGTCTCAAGTCTCCGTGTCAATGTTTCCAAATCAACCTCACCCTGAGATTTGACCTGCTTTTCTCCAACTACCCCCTCTGTTCTAAAAACTTGAAGCCGATATGTCCACTTGGTCTAAACATGATCTGTCCTGGCTAGGCAATATTAATTCCATTAAAATGACCCTCCTTCCCCGCCTCCAGTACCTCTTTAGATCCCTACCAATCCCAATTAAGAAAGCACAATTATTCTGTTTCCAATCCTCTATCCTGAAATTTATATGGGGCTCCAGAGGCAGACGATGCTCTAAAGAAACACTTTACAGACTCAAAACACAGGGAGGTCTAGCTCTACCCAATATTTGGTCGTATTACCAATCGGCTCAGTTGGCACAGATCTCCATTGCCTACTCTAGGGGCCCTAAACTCGACTGGTTACTGATGGAGAGACAAGCGACACCGTGTCATACGATAGACTACTTGCCCTGGGCTGTTCCACGCCTCAGACCAGCGATACTGGCCCCAACCCTCTCTCATTCGATGTCCCTCTGGGATAGACTACAAAAAAATCCGGCTATATCTTCCCCCATTCTCCCACTTTCCCACTTATTCCACAACCCAGAATTTCCACCTGGTCAAAACATATTAGCATTCAAATGGTGGCTAAACAAGGGCCTATACAGGATTGGACACTTCCTTAACTCTCTGTCGGGTACTGTGTCAGTAAACTGGATATGCCCAACTCCGAAAGATACAGACTTTACCAAATTACTCATTGCCTGAGATCAAAATGGTCGGAGGATTCAGGTCTCACTACACTAACAGCATATGAGTTGTGGTGCTCCAACGTAAAGGATCAGAAGGGGGGTATCTCCATTATCTATAATTCCCTAGCCGGCTCCTCTTCCAAACTGCTTTAAGCCCGACTTTGGGAACGGGACTTGGCAGATGAGTGGGAGTTGAATAAATGGTGCAGATGCTTTCACAGATCTTTTAGAGGAATTATGAACACCTCTTTAATGGAGGCTAGCATTAAAATCATCACACGTTGTTATCGAGTTCTGGGCACCCTAGCCAAAATGTTCCCAGACTCATCCCCTTGTGCTTCAGGGGATGTGGCCATCTGGGATCTATACTCCATATATGGTGGACATGTCCTCGGATCCGGAAATTCTGGAACAGCTTTTTCCACTTATTGCGAAAGATCACGGGAGTAGCCGTTCCACAGGTCCCGGAAATAGCTCTTCTCAACGTCCAGGCAGAAAATATTCCCAGACACACACAATCCCTGATCTTTTATATGCTCTTGGGAGCCAGAATCACCATTGCCAGAAACTGGAAGTGCCATACTGTACCGTTAGCTGAAATGAAACGTAAAATCTTCTGGATCATGGCCCAGGAGAAAATGGTCAGCAAGTTGCTGGACAAAACCCGCAAATTCGAGTCCATTTGGGAACCTTGGGCTAAATACATGGGTATACCATTGATTCCAGCGACGTAGAAAACTCTGATTCCTTTATCTTCCTCTAGGTGGCATACTTTGCTTTACTCTTCTTCTCTTCTCTCCTCTTCTCTCTACTTCTACCCGTCTCCTTCTCACCTTCTGATGCTTATACTCAACTTTCTTTCCCCCCCGTTTCCCATACTTCTCTTTCTTCCAGTGGAGAAAGAGCATATCTCACACCTGATTTCCAGCTGGAGGCGGTGGGCCGCTGCAGTCCAAGCACGCTCTTACTTTACATTAAGTTAGGTTACTGCTTAAGACAGCTTGATTCAAACACACAATAGAAAATAGTGGGTATGTGGCCCGGACCACGGTACTCAATATAGTACCTATGAAAGCAACATTTTGAGCAGGCCTGAGCAAGTATGCTTCCATCTTCAGACCGGTCATGTAATTTTATTAGATGGGGTTGCCCCGGTCAGCCATCTCTACAGTATGATCCCCTTGGGGTGGAGGGACTGACCGGTGAGAGCAATCATCTTACCAGCTTGTAATAGGCCGCAAACTGGATAGGAAGAATGGTATCTTCGGCACATTGTACTTAGACAACTTGACTGAGTAAAATAGTTGCCCGAGTCCTGTAATTACACCAAGCACAACCCTCTCTGGAGAAGGTAACCTTTCCTCTACTATATGTAATAATCTGCTATTGTTGAATACTGTGATAATGTACCTGGTGTAGCTCTGTGCGCCCATCCATCTAGCATCTTTGGCTTTTTTTTTTTGTACCATGTATCTATGTATCATTGCTTGTTATACTTTCAATAATTTAATAAAAATATTGAAAAGAAAAAAGCATGCTGAAGCTCATTTAAAGTTTGCTGCACAACATTTAGACAGTGAAATACTGTGAGAATAAAGTCTGGTCCAATGAGAGCAAAATTTAACTCTATGGAAGCCATAAAACACCATATTTGAAGTTCAAATGGCACTGCACATCCCCCTAAAAACACCCCAATACCAACCGTGAAGTTTGGAGGTGGGAACATCATGGTGTGGGGCTGTTTTTCAGCATACGGTACTGGCAAACTTCCTTTCATTGAAGGAAGGATTAACTGAAAAATGAACTAAGACATCATTCATAAAAATCTGCTGCCATCTACCAGGATGATGAAAATGAAATGAGGGTGGACGTTTCAGCAAGACAATGATCCCAAACACAAAGCCAAGGAAACTCTCAATTGGTTTCAAAGAAAAAAAATAAAGCTGCTAGAATGGCCCAGCCAATCACCTGATTTGAAAATCTTCGGAAAGAACTAAAGATCAGAGTTCATCCCCTTACCATACGTATCCGTATCTCCCCTATGATTAACATAGAAGAGAGTATCTCTCTTTACACATACTTTAGTGTATTTGGCTGATTCCCACGATTTCCTAAATTAGTTGCTGCAAAAGGTTAATGTATTTGGTGACTACTCTGTTTTCCAGGTGAACTGGGATAAGTCTAGCTTATTTCCTCTAGACCCCGCAGCTGTACCTATGATCCACCTGGACTCCAGATTGCAAGTTGTGTCATCCTCTAGATATTTGGGGGTTACGGTTCAATCACCTTTATCAATGTACATTACCAACAATGTTTGCCTGTTACTGACCCAGCTGAAGCTCCAAACCGGGCGGTGGATGGATCTGCCATTGGACTTAATGAGAAATGTCAATATTCTTAAAATGATATATCTCCCTAAGTTGCTGTATGTTTTGGCTAACAGTCCATGTGAAATACCTAAATCCATTTTTAAACCAATTGACATTATTTGCACTGCGTTTTTATGGCAGCCCCCCCCCCCCCCCCCCCAGACTGGCATCTAAAATTTTAAGACTCCCAACTGCCTAGCGGGATTAGCATTCCCTAACTTCAATTTGTACTATTTGGTTTCTCAGCTAGTACATATTCATGATTGGATACACCCCATCTCAGCTAACGCCTGTACTACCACAGAGGGGGCTATTGCTTCTTCCCTAAAGGCTCTTCACAACATTATTTACAGACGTTGGGTACCTACTCACCCAGGCACATCGATGCTACATACTTCACTATTTAAAACAATAGTGGCCCGAATTTCTATAGAGTCATGGTCAGCATCCCCCAACAACCCCCTGTGGCTTGATTCCACCCTTAATTAAATTCCCTACTGGACCCCCAAAGATGGGGGTTAAATACTTGTCACCTATACACCACACAAGGTCCTTCCATCAGTTGCGACTGGATTTCAACTTACCCCCCAACTACATATTTTTTTATTATGAACTGCGCCATGCTATACATGCACAGTTTGGTTTCTTACCTAAGCCCAAGTGCCACCTCTAGAGAAAATGTTAAGACGACCAGACCCTACTAAACTTATTTTTGTTTACTGCTCTGCCCTTTTAACAGATTCCAATGATAGATTTAATACTGAGCAGGTGAAATTAACTTCCCTGGATATATCATTTACGGAAGCGGATTGCACTGAATTTAGTGAAACTTATAAAAACGCAATCATTTCATCTAGAGACAGGGTTATACAGCAAAAAAGTCCATCATTCCCATTTTACTCCTGCTAGAATGGACAAGATGGGTTTGAGCCCATCAGCAGAATGCTTTAGAGGCTGTGGCCAAGTTGCTGATTCCCTCCACTGCTTCTGGTCCTGCCCTGTGGTTAAGGGATTCTGGGCAAACATAGGCTCCTTTATCTCCTCCACTTTGTGTTTACCGAATATTTTGCACTCCAAGAATTGCCTATTAGATATTTTTGGGGACCTGATGCTTTCTTCACATGCTAAAAAAGTGCTACGCATACTATACTTTTATGCTAAGAAATCAATCTTATTATCTTGGAAAGGGTCAATATCACCTGCATTAGCTCATTGGCTAAAACTTGTCAATGACTTCCTACATCTGTATAAACTTACCTTTGAACTCAGGAAAAAACCCAAAGCCTTTCACAAAATATGGGGTAGATGGATCTCTAGCCCCCTTACTCTAGCCGGGGGTCTCAAACAGGCGGCCCTCCAGCTATTGCAAAACTACAAGTCCCATCATTTATTTATTTCAGGTACTTATATAGCGCCATCAATTTACGCAGCGCTTTACATGCCTCTGCCTGTGAGAGTCATGCTTGAAACTGTCAGCTTTGCAATGCCTCATGGGACTTGTAGTTTCGCAAAATCTGGAGGGGCGCCAATTTGAGACTCCTGCTCTAGCCTCTATTTTACCACAGCCCTAATAAGGTCCTTGATTGTTATGAACTTCTTTCTAGAAGATGTTATTCCTATTAAAATTGTGTTTCCTCTGTGACTTTACTAGTTAATAATTCCTCGAGACATGTGAGACGGTATGTTTCAAAAGATTTTTATTTTTTTAAACTGATTTTTTTTTTGTACACTGGGTTTTGTACAATTGTATGGTGCTTTGTTGTTTTTTGTAAATTTCTTTTGCTTAAAATCCAATAAATATTTCTTTAAGAAAGAAAAAAAAAATCAGTTCATAGAAGAGGCCCACGGAACCTTCAAGATTTGAAGATTGTTTGTGTGGAAGAATGGCCAAAATCACACCTGAGCAAAGCATGCGACTAGTTTCTTCATACAGGAGGCGTCTTGAAGCTGTCATTACCAACAAAGAATTTTGTACGAAGTATTATATAAATTTCAGTTAGCGTGTTCAATACTTTTCCCTGTTTTATTCCATTTTATTATATATAACTTAATTTCTGAACTTATTTGTTCTGGTTTCTTGTATGTACAGATTCCATGGTTTGTTATGTGGTGAAAATGTCATGTCGATAGCACCTTTAGAAATATATTTACCTAGAAATATTATGACGTGTTCAATACTTTTTTAATCCGCTGTATCCCCAAAAAGAGCTGCCACTACCGCCCTTGGCTTGAGAATATACCCAGAGGACAATTACTCTGCTTAAGAAGAAATTGCACAGAAATGGAAACATATGAGAAACAGGCACAGAAAATAGGCAAAAGATTTGTGGATAAAGGATATGCAGAGGCTGATATTCAAGAACAGATTTGATTAGTAGCAGAAATTGACAGGAAATCATTAATTCAGGACAAAGCAAGAAGGGATCAAGAGAAAGACTTCCCGGGATCTATAATATTAGATTACAGCAGACAGAGTAAGAAAATAGAGAATATTATAGCCAAACATTGGCCTATCCTACTAAAAGATTAGTTATGGAATACAATTCTCCCAAAAAAGCTGCAATTCGTTTACAAAAGAGCTCCAAACCTAAGGGATAGAATTGTGAAGGATGTTATTCATCCACCAAGAAGTAACATCTCTACCTTTCTGGACCAAAAGGGATTCTATAGCTGTGGCCAATGCCAAGGATGTACAAAGACAATAGGTAACCTCAGATGGAGAAAGCATTTCCAGTCTACAGTTACCATGAAAGAATACAAAATGAAGGACATGATCACATGTAATACAGAGAGCGTTGTTTACTGTATTCAGTGTCCTTGCAAGTTACAATACATAGGAAGAACAAAACATTGACTGGCAAAGAGAATTATTTAACACATCAATAATATCTCCATCTGATTAAAGAATCACCAGTTATAAAGACATTTTAGGGAATTTTACAATAAGAGCCCCACTGGATTTTGTTTTTGAGGTATAGAGAAAAATCAAACAAACACTGGAGAGGGTCAGACAAAATTAAGACCCTCAGTCAATGCGAATCATGGTGGATTTATGAGATCAAAACTCTAATGCCGCGTACACACGGTCAGACTTTTCACCTGCAAAAGTCCGACGGACGCCGCCGGACCAAGTCCGGCGGACAATCCGACCGTGTGTGGTCTCCATCGGACTTCCGACGGACCGTTTCGGGCGGACATCCGACGTACTTTAGATTTGAAGCCTGCTTCAAATCTTTACGTCGTACCTCCGCCGGACTCAGTTCCTGACGGAAAGCCCGTTCGTCTGTATGCTAGTCCGAAGGACCAGATACGACGGAGGAGCAGGTTACTGCATCTCGCGCTCGCTGCAATAGGAAAAACTAATTTTCCCATTGCGGCGAGCGCGGGGGGCATCCCAGGCCCTTAGGTCTGGTATGGAACTTTAAGGAGAACCCCCTACGCCGAAAAACCGGCGTGGGGGTCCCCCCAAAATCCATACCAGACCCCGATCCGAGCACGCAGCCCGGCCGGTCAGGAAAGGGGGTGGGGACGAACGAGCGCCCCCCCCCCTCCTGAACCGTACCAGGCCGCATGCCCTCAACATGGGGGGGTGCTTTGGGGGAGGGGGCGCCTTGCGGTGCCCCCCCACCACAAAGCACCTTGTCCCCATGTTGATGAGGACAAGGGCCTCTTCCCGACAACCCTGGCCGTTGGTTGTCGGGGTCTGCGGGCGGGGGGGCTTATCGGAATCCGGGAGCCCCCTATAATAAGAGGGCCCCCAGATCCCGGCCCCCCCACCCTATGTGAATGAGTATGGGGTACATGGTACCCCTACCCATTCACCTAGGTAAAAAGTGTCAATAATAAAACACAACACAGGTTTTTAAAATAATTTATTAAACAGCTCCGGGGGGGGGTCTTCTTCCGTCTTCGGGGGTCCCTCTGGTTCATCTTCTCCCGGCGTCCGGTTGGTTCTTCTCCGCTCTCCGGCCTCTTCTCCCGGTGTCCCAGGTCTTCGGCCGGCCCCTCTGCTGTCTTCAGGTAGCTCTATTGCCAGCGGAGGTCCGGACTTCTTGGCTTCTTGGCTTCTTGTGTTCTCTTCTCTTCTCTTCCCCCAGATGTTGACACGACGCTCTCTCCGGCTGGACTGGTCTCTGAGGGCTGCGTTGTGACTTATATAGGCGGAGACCCCGCCCCCATATGATGTCACAGTCCCTGGGCATGCTGGGACTGTGACGTTTTAGGGGCCGTGTGTGGGAAAGTCCGTTCATTCTGAAAGTCCGGCGGAAGTCCGTCGGGAAGACCGGATTCCGGAAAGTCCGGCCGTGTGTAGGCAAGTCCGGCCGTTCAGAAAGTCCGGCGGAAGTCCGCCGGAAGTCTGGCGGCAAGTACGTCGGACCTAGCTTTCTAGAAAGTCCGACCGTGTGTATGCGGCATTACTCTGAAGGATCTCAATGCACTTTGATCTTAATTGTTCATTTTAGACAAATAATTTGGATACTTTAGATTCTACTGTGGGAAGCTGTCACATTTATCAGGCAATTATTTTTAGATTTCCATGTAGGTTACTGGTTTATACTTGTCCTATAAATTTATAGATGTTTCCACATTACATTTAGTTTCTTTTAGAAGTATGGGGTGGGTGAGGTCCTATGGGTTTTATTTGGGGGTATCTTATAGATTGATTTATATATTACTAAGGGTGGATTGTTTCTTTCCTTCCCCTTGTGAGTAATAGATAGTAATATCTGCTATTTATAGTTTGTCTTTTTCGTTAATTTGTCTTTTTCCTTAGAGGCAATATGCTACATAACCACTAAATGGCGTAATATATTTGGAAAAAGTTTTCCGCTGTTACGCCTTGTAACATTTGGATGTTGTTCCTCTTTAGAGTTTTTTTCTGGCTCTTTTCCCATACCTGCATTGGGAGCTGTATATTAGTATATGTAGTCCTTCACAATGCAGGGTAATATTGAGGACGTTTTAATTTTAGACGTAATCCTGTCAGAATGCTGCAATATAAAGGCACAGTTATCCTGATTACAGCCCATCTCCAGATTACTGTATCGTCCCTGTGGATTTTAATGTTGTATAAAAGTGGCTTAGATTCTAAAGAATACAATTTTATTCACCCTTGCTTCCTGGTCTGTGAAAAAATGTCTGCCATTGGGAGCTCTAGAGCACTAGCTGATCGGGCAGGAGAGCTATAGGAAAATGGCCGCGGCAGGCCCCAACAAAATGGTGCCTGCATTGTTTAGAATTTAGATTGACTATATAAGCATGTAAGGCGTCAAACACGTCACTTTCTGTGATGTGGCATCAGCTGTTCAGCAAATCTGCACGCACTGCACTGCACGTGTGCAGAGCGTCATTAATTACGTCTGTGCTGACGTCGATGCACTTAGGAATTTGCATGTCAAACATGTCATACAGCGCATGCAAATACACTAGCGCTTGCAAAATGTACAGTGCTTAATGGCTACTCTGCCAACCACTCTAACTGTGCATGCATGCTGATCCTCTTTGTGTGCAGTCAGCCAATCATTGAGGCTGACTGCACGCATGCGCAGTAAGTGTAGTTGGCAGAGTAGCCATAAATTTTGCAGTAGCTAGATTAGCTAGTGTATTTGCGTGGGCATGCGCTGTATCGTCGGTCGAGGAATTTGTCATGCAAATTCCTGAGTGCACCGATATCAACGTGGACGTAATTGATGATGTGCTGTGCATGCGTAGTGCACACAGATTTGCTGAACAGCTGATGCCACGTCACAGGAAGAGACGTGGGTTCAACATTCTGCCAGGTTTGACTTTTTGTCCAACTCCTTGAGGAAGTCACGTGACGAGTGATGAAGCGTGTTGGGGTGGGGCCTAGTGACATCATCACGCATGAGCAGGAAGCTTTTCCCTTATACTTCAGATCTGAGTTTAACAACATTCAAGTGACGTTTAAAGGGTCTGCACACTCCAAATGTGCCAAGTACATTGCCTAGGTGCAGTAGAGGAAGTGAACTGAAAAATGTGAGTTTACAATTTTAAGTTTTATTAAAAATTGTTTTTAAAGATTCAGTACTAAGTCAGTTTTCTCATTTTTTTTTTTTCATGAACATCTGTTATATAGATTATCATATGCTGTAATGAGTGTGCCTGGATCAGGATCCTAACAACTAATCATTGGATTTATACACCCCTTAAAAGGAAGGCTTATAGTGACCTGCAGAAACTCTATGTTTGAGGTGAGAGCATAATTTGGAAGGTGGAGGGACACTTGAGGTAATCTGTGCTAATGAACACTTGGTTCATAGAAGATTGTATTCACACTAAGGACTTTGTTCACTATTTTATATACCATTAAATGGAGCGTTACCACTAAGCTGTGTGACACCATTTGATGTTGTTTTATCTATTCACTAGGACATCTTTTTACCAAGCAATTTTTATTGTTTACATTATTTTCAAACGATTTATATTGTATATGAATATTGTATGTTTACCTACTTGCAGTTTTTGCCCTATTTGTTATGTACAATATTGGATAAAGGGGCACTTTACAGGTTTAACCACCTCACGCCCACCATATTGTAATATGATGGGTGCAAGGTGGCTCTCTTGTTCTGGGATGAAGTCATATGACGTCGCCCCACTCTCGACGTGCTTGCGCACCTGCATGGGTTGGTGGTGCGCTCTGTGCCTGTCCCTGGGACGTGGCGTATCACCGATGAGGAGGCTCTTTACCCATGTGATCAGCTGTGCCCAATCACAACTGATCACATGTAAACATGGAAATGCCAGTTATCGGCATTCCTCTCCTCACACTGACAGTGTGCGAGGAGAGGAGAACCGATCGGGGGCTCTTCCTCACAGGGAAGATCTGCAGAGATAATCAGGGCACTGATCACCAGTTCCCTGATTATCAGTGCAGCCCCAACAGTGCCCATCAGTGATGCAAGTCAGTGTCCAGCAGTGATGCTAATCAGTGCCCAGTGATGCCAATCAGTGCCCATCAGTGATGCTTTTCAGTGCTCATGAGTGCCGCACATCAGTGCTGCCTATCCATGCCGTCTATCAGTGCTGTACATTATTGCCTCCACATTAGTGCATTTTAGTGCCGTCTCATCAGTGCCCATCAGTGCAGCCTCATCACCACACATCAGTGAGATAAATTACTTATTTACAAAATTTTATAAAAGAAAATAAGAAACTTTTTTTTTCAAAATATTCATCTTTTTTTCAATTTTTTAGCAAAAAATAAAAAACCCAGTGGTGATTAAATACCAGCAAAAGAAAGTTCTATCTGTCTAAAAAAAATGATAAAAATTTTGTTTAGGTACAGCATTACATGACCGCGCAATTGTCATTCAAAGTGTGACAGCGCTGAAAGCTGAAAATTGGCTGGGCAGGAAGGGGAAAAAAGTGCCCTGTAAGCAAGTCGTTAAAGGATAATTGCAGGGGTAGTGCTTTTACTATTCACAGTCGGAGTTTATGTGGGAATACATAGGTGTATAGCAGCAAACCCCACAGGCATTTTCTCACTAGCTATCTGTATCATATAAATTATAATAATTACTGCACCACCAAATGAAATATGAAAGCTGCTAACACTACAATTAGACAAATTGTGTATGGATAAATGAAAGTAAAGTGCAACGCTGTAAGTGTGCAAATAAGCAAAAGCAAATAAAATGCCAGTGTAACACTGTGGGTATGTCAAATGTGCAGTGTTGTAGAATCTCATATTAGCCAATGTATTTCATATTATTCATATTGATTTGCATATATTTTATAGATAATTATTATTATCATCATCATTATTATTATTCATATTATTATATAGTAATGGTTTTATCAATATTATTATTCAAGAAGTAAAGCAACAGTTATTACTCTTTAATAATGTATACTGTGTTTTCCATAGATTTAGAAAGTCTTCATTTTTAAGTGTTGAACTTTAAATGACCTCTGCTTTATGACAAGTACTTGTACACAGGTGTTCTCGAAAATGTATTAAGATAGTCTACTGGGTGAAAGTTCATTAGAATAGATTCAAGACATATAGAATTGTCTCAAGTCTGAAATGCATATAAATCAGACAGATAAAGATAAGAAAGCAGGTGGTTTAGAAATAATTAAAGTTATGTACAGTACATTAAATTAAGTTTGACAGGGTCAAACAAAGGTCTGCTTGTGCCCTCATTAAAACTGTTAAAATACATGCATATAGTGAAACATATAAAACATCTGGTGGGGTTATTGAAAGTTCATTTTCCCAAAAGTCATAAATCTGTAATTCTTGAACTTGGTTAAATCTTATCAAGATGAGAAGAGTTTGATAACACAGCTGGATGCCAGACTGTCTCTACACAGGTGTTTGTAAGTGGAAAAAAACAGTTATAAATCACTTTAATGAACATATAGGAATTTTGGGAATAATTAAGTTTATCTGGTTGTAGAACAGGTGTCAGATTTATGGTTAGTTACATTGACGTAGATCTTAGCGACCAATCATATGTAAGAGAGATGGTTGAGATAAGACTTGTAAAAGGGTATATAAATGCAAGATCTACAATTTTTAGACAGACAAGTCAGATAGGAGCTCATAAGGCTGAACTCTGTGTATGCTGCCCTATTGCATGGGTCATAGAGGTCAGAACCAATGGGCAAGTATCTGTCCATAACTTGTCTCCTCGTACGAGTCAGAGAAGACTTCTTAACTTGTTCCAGAATGTGGTCTCAGGTGAATTTCCCTCAAGAACTTGGTCGAGCTGGAACCCAGAACTCTGTGAGGGGACCAGACCACCAGCTGATCGACTGGTCCCTATCAGGTGACGGGTTCCCAAGAATTGGCAGAAAAGACCCATTCTGGTTCAAGGTGAGAACAATTCACAAATGTTTCAATTTGGTTAGCGTATAAGAATACCTATATCTAATATGCTTGCATTGTAAGAAACTGTATAAATTAGACCTGTATCTTGTAATACTTTGTACATAAACCTGTATGTTATCAGCTGTTAATAAACCTGCATTGCTGAATTTCTGCCTGGTTCGATACTTTACTATTCTACTTCAACAGGGATGATAAATTACACCTGTATTAACATAAAACATTTTTTTATATATATATATATAATACAGTTTGAACAAGGCTTGAACTAGATGTTCTGCCCAGGGCAGCATCCAATCAACCTCTCTTGGCACAGTGAGATCCAAGATTGGACTTGTAGAAGTAACAGGCTGGCTGATCCTCTAATTTTGGGGTGCTGTGCAATGCATCAATAAACTTAAATGGTCTCTTAGTCATTTTGGAGTAAAAGCAGCGGACAGTCAGTCATTGGTCAAAGACTTCAAATCACACAGGGTCTTAATGGCTGATGGCTCAAAAGCCATCAAGGCCGCAGGTAAATCAAATACAGAGGGTGTGAGAGCATCCTTGTGGTCTTTGCGATCAGTGTCAGCTAATAACTAGGAAATTTGAGCCTTAAAATCTTGCATGGCTGTAGTAAAAAAACCTCAGTCAATAGGGGCAGAGGAAGCAGCCTCAAGCAAGGGAGCTAAAGAGGTCCTTTGATGACAGAAAAGACTCTGAAAGAAGATTCCAGGTTGCAGACACCAGCACCATCAGAAAGCCTGCTGCAAGCATACTCACAGCCATCAATAGAGTGTGAGCTGGGGTCACCTATTGTAAAGACCACCCCCCCCCCTCCCCTTATGGGGACCATCCAAACTAACAAAAAAGTATGTATGAGAGTGGTGTCATCCTGGCTTAGCCTAACTGAATGCCTGAAGCTGGAAGAAGACCAGGTAAAGATGTTGGAGCTGCAGCTGAGCTTGCTAAACAACACATTTCTGGAAGAAGGGCATTGCCAGATCTCCACTTTAGGAGAGAAAACTGTTGGTCATGATTAAACTATGTGGGATGTGCTTAAAATAAAAATATATGGGTTGTGAGGAATTATTGCAATTGTGCTGTACAAGATCACATTAATGCATTGCAGTGCTATTAATTGTTAATGCCACTCAAACACACATCGAAAAACAACTTTAAAGAACACCATAATGGACAATGTGCACCAAAGTGCCTCAACATACAAAAACACATATGCTGCAGCACATTGCATTCTGATAAAAATGTGCCCTTAGTGGAGAGAATAAACAAAATGTTTATTTTCTCATATGATAGAGTCCATTATGTTTCAAAGGCTTTCAAATGCCTCCTTCATCAGGGCTTTGGGGCTTGAAAGAGGAGGAGGACTCTTGGTGTTTGAAAATAACTGAATATAATCAATATGTCATGGAAATTATCTGCTCCATCTAGACTTAAAGTGGAACTAAACCCTCCTTATCCTTTATAGTCAAGGAAGCTGTCATTTTTATCCTCTGTTTAATCTGCAGTTGCCCTGGTGCTGCATCTGTGATCAGGTATGACACCATCGATTTGATGGCTTGACAGTTTGGTTGAGAGCAAAAGCAGCTGAGAAAAATATCATTCACAGCGTGTCTTGAATGTAACTGTTTTTGGGAAACAATTAAATTGATGGGTTTAGTTCTGCTTTAACCACTTGACGACCGCCTCACGCCGATTTACGTCGGCAAGGTGGCACGGACAGGCAAAATCACGTACATGTACGTGATTTGCCTTCCGCGGGTGGGGGGTCCGATCGGACCCCCCCCCGGTGCCCGAGGCGGTCGTCTTTTCTCCCACGGCGATCGGAGATGAGGGGGAGGCCATCCGTTCGTGGCCCCCCCCTCGCGATCGCCGCCGGCCAATGAGAACATTCCTTTGCTGCTGTATGCTAAACAGCAGCAAAGGAAATGATGTCATCTCTCCTCGGCTCGGTAATTTCCGTTCCGGCCCGAGGAGAGAAGACAAGTGAGTGAGTGCACAACACACACACACACAGTAGAACATGCCAGGCACACAAAACACCCCGATCCCCCCCCCGATCGCCCCCCCGATCCCCCCCCGATCACCCCCCCCCCCTGTCACAAACTGACACCAGCAGTTTTTTTTTTTTTTTCTGATTACTGTATTGGTGTCAGTTTGTGACAGTTACAGTGTTGGGACAGTTACTGTTACCCCCCTTTAGGTCTAGGATACCCCCCTAACCCCCCCTAATAAAGTTTTAACCCCTTGATCACCCCCTGTCACCAGTGTCACTAAGCGATCATTTTTCTGATCACTGTATTAGTGTCGCTGGTGACGCTAGTTAGTGAGGTAAATATTTAGGTTCGCCATCAGCGTTTTATAGCGACAGGGACCCCCATATACTATCTAATAAATGTTTTAACCCCTTGATTGCCCCCTAGTTAACCCTTTCACCACTGATCACCGTATAACTGTTACGGGTGACGCTGGTTAGTTTGTTTATTTTTTATAGTGTCAGGGCACCCGCCGTTTATTACCGAATAAAGATTTAGCCCCCCGGTCGCCCGGCGGTGATATGCGTCGCCCCAGGCAGCGTCAGATTAGCGCCAGTACCACTAACACCCACGCACGCAGCATACGCCTCCCTTAGTGGTATAGTATCTGAACGGATCAATATCTGATCTGATCAGATCTATACTAGCGTCCCCAGCAGTTTAGGGTTCCCAAAAACGCAGTGTTAATGGGATCAGCCCAGATACCTGCTAGCACCTGCGTTTTGTCCCTCCGCCCGGCCCACCCAAGTGCAGTATCGATCGATCACTGTCACTTACAAAACACTAAACGCATAACTGCAGCGTTCGCAGAGTCAGGCCTGATCCCTGCGATCGCTAACAGTTTTTTTGGTAGCATTTTGGTGAGCTGGCAAGCACCAGCCCCAGGCAGCGTCAGATTAGCGCCAGTACCACTGACACCCACGCACGTACCATACACCTCCCTTAGTGGTATAGTATCTGAACGGATCAATATCTGGTCCGATCAGATCTATACTAGCGTCCCTAGCAGTTTAGGGTTCCCACAAACGCAGTGTTAGCGGGATCAGCCCAGATACCTGCTAGCACCTGCGTTGTGCCCCTCCGCCCGGCCCAGCCCAGCCCAGTCCACCCAAGTGCAGTATCGATCGATCACTGTCACTTACAAGGCACTAAACGCATAACTGCAGCGTTCGCAGAGTCAGGCCTGATCCCTGCGATCGCTAACAGTTTTTTTGGTAGCATTTTGGTCAACTAGCAAGCACCGGCCCCAGGCAGCGTCAGGTTAGCGCCAGTACCGCTAACACCCACGCACGCAGCATACGCCTCCTTTAGTGGTATAGTATCTGAACGGATCAATATCTGATCCGATCAGATCTATACTAGCGTCCCCAGCAGTTTAGGGTTCCCAAAAACGCAGTGTTAGCGGGATCAGCCCAGATACCTGCTAGCACCTGCGTTTTGCCCCTCCGCCCGGCCCAGCCCAGCCCACCCAAGTGCAGTATCGATCAATCACTGTCACTTACAAAACACTAAACGCATAACTGCAGCGTTTGCAGAGTCAGGCCTGATCCCTGCGATCGCTAACAGTTTTTTTGGAAGCTTTTTATTGAACTGGCAAGCACCAGCGGCCTAGTACACTCCGGTCGTAGTCAAACCAGCGCTGCAGTAACACTTGGTGACGTGGCGAGTCCCATAAGTGCAGTTCAAGCTGGTGAGGTGGCAAGCACAAGTAGTGTCCCGCTGCCACCAAAAAGACAAACACAGGCCCGTCATGCCCATAGTGCCCTTCCTGCTGCATTCGCCAATCCTAATTGGGAACACACCGCTTCTGCAGCGCCCGTACTTCCCCCATTCACATCCCCAACCAAATGCAGTCGGCTGCATGAGAGGCATTTTTATGTCCTCCCGAGTACCCCTACCCAACGAACCCCCCCAAAAAAGATGTCGTGTCTGCAGCAAGCGCGGATATAGGCGTGACACCCTCTATTATTGTCCCTCCTGTCCTGACAATCCTGGTCTTTGCATTGGTGAATGTTTTGAACGCTACCATGCACTAGTTATTAGCGTAGGGTACAGCATTGCACAGACTAGGCACACTTTCACAGGGTCTCCCAAGATGCCATCGCATTTTGAGAGACCCGAACCTGGAACCGGTTACAGTTATAAAAGTTAGTTACAAAAAAAGTGTAAAAAAAAATATATATATATATAAAATAAAAAAAAATAGTTGTCGTTTTATTGTTCTCTCTCTCTATTCTCTCTCTCTATTGTTCTGCTCTTTTTTTACTGTATTCTATTCTGCAATGTTTTATTGTTATTGTTATTGTTATTATGTTTTATCATGTTTGTTTTTCAGGTATGTAATTATTTATACTTTACTGTTTACTGTGCTTTATTGTTAACCATTGTTAACCATTTTTTTGTCTTCAGGTACGCCATTCACGACTTTGAATGGTTATACCAGAATGATGCCTGCAGGTTTAGGTATCATCTTGGTATCATTCTTTTCAGCCAGCGGTCGGCTTTCATGTAAAAGCAATCCTAGTGGCTAATTAGCCTCTAGACTGCTTTTACAAGCCGTGGGAGGGAATGCCCCCCCCCCCCACACCGTCTTCCGTGTTTTTCTCTGGCTCTCCTGTCTCAACAGGGAACCTGAGAATGCAGCCGGTGATTCAGCCAGCTGACCATAGAGCTGATCAGAGACCAGAGTGGCTCCAAACATCTCTATGGCCTAAGAAACCGGAAGCTACGATCATTTTATGACTTAGATTTCGCCGGATGTAATTAGCGCCATTGGGAAATTGGGGAAGCATTTTATCACACCGATCTTGGTGTCATCAGATGCTTTGAGGGCAGAGGAGAGATCTAGGGTCTAATAGACCCCAATTTTTTCAAAAAAGAGTACCTGTCACTACCTATTGCTATCATAGGGGATATTTGCATTCCCCGAGATAACAATAAAAATGATTAAAAAAAAAAAAAAAAAATGAAAGGAACAGTTTAAAAATAAGATAAAAAAGCAAAAAAATAATAAAGAAAAAAAAAAAAAAAAAAAAAAGCACCCCTGTCGCCCCCTGCTCTCCGGCTAAGGCGAACGCAAACGGCGGTCTGTCGTCAAACGTAAACAGCAATTGCACCATGCATGTGAGGTATCGCCGCGAAGGTCAGATCGAGGGCAGTAATTTTTGCAGTAGACCTCCTCTGTAAATCTAAAGTGGTAACCTGTAAAGGCTTTTAAAGGCTTTTAAAAATGCATTTATTTTGTTGCCACTGCACGTTTGTGCGCAATTTTAAAGCATGTCATGTTTGGTATCCATGTACTCGGCCTAAGATCATCTTTTTTATTTCATCAAACATTTGGGCAATATAGTGTGTTTTAGTGCATTAAAATTTAAAAAAGTGTGTTTTTTCCCCAAAAAATGCGTTTGAAAAATCGCTGCGCAAATACTGTGTGAAAAAAAAAAATGAAACACCCACCATTTTAATCTGTAGGGCATTTGCTTTAAAAAAATATATAATGTTTGGGGGTTCAAAGTAATTTTTTTGCAAAAAAAAATAACTTTTTCATGTAAACAATGAGTGTCAGAAAGGGCTTTGTCTTCAAGTGGTTAGAAGAGTTGGTGATGTGTGACATAAGCTTTTAAATGTTGTGCATAAAATGCCAGGACAGTTCAAAACCCCCCCAAATGACCCCATTTTGGAAAGTAGACACCCCAAGCTATTTGCTGAGAGGCATGTCGAGTCCATGGAATATTTTATATTGCGACACAAGTTGCGGGAAAGAGACAAATTTTTTTTTTTTTTTTTTTTTTTTTGCACAAAGTTGTCACTAAATGATATATTGCTCAAACATGCCATGGGAATATGTGAAATTACACCCCAAAATACATTCTGCTGCTTCTCCTGAGTACGGGGATACCACATGTGTGAGACTTTTTGGGAGCCTAGCCGCGTACGGGACCCCGAAAACCAAGCACCGCCTTCAGGCTTTCTAAGGGCGTGAATTTTTGATTTCACTCTTCACTGCCTATCACAGTTTCAGAGGCCATGGAAAGCCCAGGTGGCACAAAACCCCCCCAAATGACCCAATTTTGGAAAGTAGACACCCAAAGCTATTTGCTGAGAGGTATAGTGAGTATTTTGCAGACCTCACTTTTTGTCACAAAGTTTTGAAAATTGAAAAAAGAAAAAAAAAAAAAGTTTTTTCTTGTCTTTCTTCATTTTCAAAAACAAATGAGAGCTGCAAAATACTCACCATGCCTCTCAGCAAATAGCTTGGGGTGTCTACTTTCCAAAATGGGGTCATTTGGGGGGGGGGGTTTGTGCCACCTGGGCATTCCATGGCCTCCGAAACTGTGATAGGCAGTGAAGAGTGAAATCAAAAATTTTCACCCTTGGAAATCCTGAAGGCGGTGCTTGGTTTTCGGGGCCCCGTACGCGGCTAGGCTCCCAAAAAGTCCCACACATGTGGTATCCCCATACTCAGGAGAAGCAGCTAAATGTATTTTGGGGTGCAATTCCACATATGCCCATGCCCTGTGTGAGCAATATATCATTTAGTGACAACTTTGTGCAAAAAAAAAAAAAAAAAAAGTGTCACTTTCCCGCAACTTGTGTCAAAATATAAAATATTCCATGGACTCAATATGCCTCTCAGCAAATAGCTTGGGGTGTCTACTTTCCAAAATGGGGTCATTTGGGGGGGGTTTTGTGCCACCTGGGCATTCCATGGCCTCTGAAACTGTGATAGGCAGTGAAGAGTGAAATCAAAAATTTACACCCTTAGAAATCCTGAAGGCGGTGCTTGGTTTTCGGGGCCCCGTACGCGGCTAAGCTCCCAAAAAGTCCCACACATGTGGTATCCCCATACTCAGGAGAAGCAGCTGAATGTATTTTGGGGTGCAATTCCACATAGGCCCATGGCCTGTGTAAGCAATATATCATTTAGTGACAACTTTTTGTAAATATTTTTTTTTTTTTTTGTCATTATTCAATCACTTGGGACAAAAAAAATAAATATTCAATGGGTTCAACATGCCTCTCAGCAATTTCCTTGGGGTGTCTACTTTCCAAAATGGGGTCATTTGGGGGGGGTTTGTACTGCCCTGCCATTTTAGCACCTCAAGAAATGACATAGGCAGTCATAAATTAAAGGCTGTGTAAATTACAGAAAATGTACCCTAGTTTGTAGACGCTATAACTTTTGCGCAAACCAATAAATATATGCTTATTGACATTTTTTTTACCAAAGACATGTGGCCGAATACATTTTGGCCTAAATGTATGACTAAAATTTAGTTTATTGGATTTTTTTTATAACAAAAAGTAGAAAATATCATTTTTTTTCAAAATTTTCGGTCTTTTTCCGTTTATAGCGCAAAAAATAAAAACTGCAGAGGTGATCAAATACCATCAAAAGAAAGCTCTATTTGTGGGAAGAAAAGGACGCAAATTTCGTTTAGGTACAGCATTGCATGACCGCGCAATTAGCAGTTAAAGCGACGCAGTGCCAAATTGGAAAAAGACCTCTGGTCCTTAGGCAGCATAATGGTCCGGGGCTCAAGTGGTTAATTACATCAATCCGGCTAGTAGTTATCATGCTTTGATTATAATGCACAGGGGGAGGTAGCAAGCACTACTAAACCCAAGCATTATGTTTGATTTGAGCTAGTATATAGTTCATTTCCTGGCTGCTTTAATGGAAGATCTTACGAATTAGCACATTAACTTGTAGGGCCAGTTCACACTGGAGTGCACACGTTCCCGCACAGTCCGGTTTTGGCAGTCCATTCATTGGAATAGGCTGAAAAAACACACTGAAACTTAGAAAAAGTATTGCAAGCGCTAGTTTCTCAGATCGCACTGCAACAAACGGCATGGTACTTCAGGACCATGCGATTTGATGGGTGTAAACGTGCTGCGTTTACAAGAAGGATTTGGGGTGCCATTAACAACTCATTGGCATCTGCTTGCATCTCACATGGGAGACGTGTTTCCTGCTGTGTGGGATACGCGCATGGAAGGCGACTTTCCAGCACCACATTTTGGTGTGAATGAGTCCTTATAATATATAGCAACTGTACACTGACAGCCCAACCTTGCAGATTACTACATCAGAAGATAGACTCTCACAGAGTAATCAGTAAAGCTCTGCTGTCATGTAGGTAGCTGGTCTGCTGTATCAGCAGCACACAATGAACCTAAAACAGAGTGGGACTGGCTCTCACACTGACAGAGGAGCCCCAATTAATACACTGGGAGAACCACTCTCCCTTTGTAGACAGCAGGACTGTGTTGTTATAGTGCAAAGTGCATAAAAAGGCGGAGGTCATACAGAGCCAGGAGAGGCCCCAATGTCTGCCTTGTGCCACCACAACATCTCTTCTACCCTTATATCAGCCCAGCCCTGCTCCCATGCCAGCACATGTACAACTTGTTATGCGCAACTTTGTATGTTTTTTTTCCCCCTTTTATTGGTTGAACTAGATGGACTTGTGTCTTTTTTCAACTAGACCAACTATGTAACTATATAACGTCAACTTAATGAAGCCAAGACCTTGTGCAAGTTGCTGGATGGTCTTCCTAAATGTCCTGCATTTCTATATCACTGCTTTATCTTGTAACTGGGTTTCATAGTTTCATAGTAAGGTTGACTCTCTTCAGTTCCAGCACATCCCTTCTGAGGACTAGTGACAAGAACTGAACAGAACACTCCAAAAGTGGCCTAACCAGAGTTTCATAAAGTGGTAGGATTATAGTTTTATCCCTGGAGTATATCACTTTTTTTTTGCATGCTAATATTCTGCCGGCTTTGGTAGCTGCAGCTTGACATTGCATGCTATTGCTCAATCTGTTATCTACTAGGACCCCCAGATCTTTCTCCATCCTTGATTCCCCCAGCAGTTCTCCCCCTAGTGAGTAATTTGCATTTATGTTTTTTGACCCCAAGTGCATTACCTTCCATTTTTCCACATTAAACATCATTTGCCATGTATTTGCCCATTCCATTATTTTGTTCAGGTCTTTCTGTAAAATTTCTATATCCTTGTGAAGTTATTGCCCTGCTTAATTTTGCGTCGTCCCCGAAATAACTGAGATTAAGCTATTTATCCCATCCTCTATATCATTTATGAATAAATTGAATAGAATTGGTCCCAGGACAGAACCCTGGGGCACCCCACTTACCATTCCACACATTATTTATCACCACCCTTTGGACACACCCCTGTAACCAGTTTCTAGTTTCTGGCTTCAAATTCTCCCTTGCGATCGTAAGACCATAACTGGCTTCTGATCTCTTTGCTTCCAGATTCTGACCTTGTATCTCTGTTTAAACATTTGTTATATCTGGCTACTTGTTCCTTTGGGTTATATTCTGGCCTACATTGAACATCATCTCTGCTTGATTCTTTGGTATAAAGAGTAGCTTTTTCATTTACTCAGCTCCCTACTTATTTTCGTTAAAATTACCCAAGGGAACTGTAGCCTTGGAACAACCTGTTGCCAAGTTCTAAACATACTCTCAGAGGGTAAAGGGGATGACCAGGTCAGGTCTACTACCGGTAGCACTGGGTATCACATACCTGCTAGAGATCAAGCTGGACAGGGATCTTCTCTTACACCTCGTGTCCAATACCACTAGTAGTGGTGACAGGTGGTGTGAGGACACAGAGTGGCACAAGGGCCAATGTAGCAGGAAGTGCCAGCTGTTGGTTGTATAATAATAATCACCAGACAGGGACCACAGACTGGAACATGATGACACTTGATCGGCAACCAGGCAGCAAGGTGCAGGAACATCAGAGGGAGGCAAAGTCAGGATACAAGTCAGGATTAGTTCACAGCTGGGCACAGGAACACAAGGCAGAAGCGGAGTCAGTGTACGAGCTGAGATCACAACAGATAGGCAGGAACCCATAGATAGGTCAGGGGCAAGCTGGATCAAGCAAGGGAAGGCAAATATAGCAGATCAGGGCAGAAATAAATCAGAAACTAGCTGATGTGGCAATCTGTTCATGTCACAATTCAGCTTATTCAGGCCGTTTGGTGCCAATGCCAAGTGTTCACCCGTACATGCGCATGTGCAACTTAGTGTACACGTTAATACTTTGCATGTGCATTCTAATACATGGCTTGCAGTGAACCTTTGCTCTTGTTCTGATACGTACTGGCTTTTCTTACACTCAGTCCTATTCTGTACCTTCTGTCTACTAGTATTAGATGCCAAACACAGTGTCTTCAACCCAACGTCATCTCTGTAATTGTTCTCCTGCTTTCAATTGTGTAGAACATTCAGCTCCTTTTATGTACAGACATGCAGAGTTACTCATTCTTTGAAAGGAAATTTTAACTTTTGTCAATTTGATAAATTATGTAATGGCTACACAAGTGAGTTTATACATAATGAAATAAAAAACATTTATAATAATATTCAGCCAGCCACGAATGTCAAACTACCAAAAAAAAAAAAATCTGTGCATAATTTTCTTGAAACGATCGCAACAAATTTCTAAGGGATCTGTACACAATCTGTGCACAGGACGCTTCCAAAAAATAAAATTAACTTCTCCTTGTGTGATATGCACACTATTTATCCTAGCCAACTGCACAAAACTTGAGATACTGTATCATTTAGGGTTTTCCCAGCCCCTGTTTTCCCCCTGTCCTTTTGTTTACTGCAACAAGCCTTTCATGTTTGATGATAATTTTCCCATGTATTTAAAGAAATGCTGGGACCGCTAGGTAGCGATTATAGCAGGAAGAGCCTCCCCCAAGCAGCAGTATTGCAGTAGCCTGTCTCAGTTTCTTGATAAAAAAAGGCAGTTACAAATCTGCAATGAAGTGTGCTAAATTTGATGCAACATATATAGAAGGCCTGGATATATTTTTAAATAAGTGCAGCACTAATAGAATGACAACCGATCAAATGGTTAGGATGACACCTTCACCATATGATCCTGCTAATTAATAAAAATGTGTGTCAATAAATGAGTACACATACATTGCAAAACCTGTAGGCAAATCCTTAAAGCTAAAAACGTATACAATATTTAAAAAACATATGAGCATAAAAAAATTGTCCATTTAAACAGATAACACACTCTTCACACAAAAGTTATCCTTATGCAATGTACACATGACCGGACTTTTCGACCGAACTGGTCCGAAGGAACGAATCCGTTGGACAATTCGATTGTGTGTGGGCTTCATCGGACCTTTTCTGTCGAAAAATCTGTCGGACTTTAGAAATAGAACATGTTCCAAATCTTTCCGACGGACTATAGCCCGATCGAAAAATCCATTTGTCTGTATGCTAGTCCGACGGACAAAAAAGGACGCAAGGGCAGCTATTGGCTACTGGCTATGAACTTCCTTATTCTAGTCCGGTCGTACGTCATCACGTTCGAAATGATCGGACTTTGGTGTGATCGCGTGTAGGCAAGTCTGTTTCGTTGGAACTCCACCGAAAAGTCCTTCGGAGTTCAGTCCGACGAAAAGTCTGGTCCTGTGTACACGGCATTAGTGCTCCGTGAGATATAACAAACAAGTGAAGAGAAAACTGATGCTGGACCAGATCTGCAGCCAGAAAAGATCATGCTCCACATCCAAGGTGAGTATTCAAGCTGCTTACCAGATATATATGACCACTGAATTACAGGTGGTCAAGCACGGCAAGAGGAAATAGATCTCCCTCAAACCATATGTGGCCCACCCTGCTCCAGCAATACTCGAAGACAAAAGCAAGAGAGGCACTTCGCTTCCATAGTGTAGTACGAAAAGACCATTTAATAAGTAAGGATAAAAGTTGCACTTGCAAGAATCCGTTGTAAAACCAGCTCAAAAAAGCAATCCAAGCATATGTAAAAATTTTCAGCGTTCCTACGTGCTTTGCTCCAAGCACGAACGTACAACAACCAATCAGGGATGGATCACGGGACGACGTCACCATTGTAGGGCCTAAGGATTTACTTACAGGTTTTGTGATGTATGTGTACTCATTTATTCATACATATTTTTATTCATTAGCAGGATCATATGGTGAAGGTGTCATCCTAACCATTTGATCGGTTGTCATTCTATTAATTTCTATTTAAGTTATTTATTTAAAGTGTGTATCCTGGCTTTTCATGCTGGCTGCTATTTTTACTCAAGCACAGGGTTTTTTCAGTGGTTTTTTTTTGTTATATTTTTAAATAAAACTGGAGTTTGCATTGAAAATTTCAAATGAGGGGGGCAGGAGGCGGAGCCTAGCAGAGCAGACATGCATTGTTAGAGCTCCACACCGCTGAGGAGAGAAGAGAAGGACAAAGCGGAGCCTGCAGGCTCAAAAGGTATCCATTTGAACCTTTTTGCCCCAGGGAACAAACTGTGAAAGTTTGGGCAGGAAATATGGTACTGGGAGGAAACCGTGGCAGAAATAAAAATCACCTCACAAAGAGCTCACAGGCACTCACTGCAGCTGAAGTAGCTCCAGTCACCTCACAAGATACAGCATCAGGGCGCTCTCACAGACAGAAAATGTCACAGCAAGACTCTCCATTTGAGTCAGATACAGAACAAATCCTCTCACAAACTTCTCCACAAGCCTCCTCAGTATCCCCAGTAATATTATTACAATTTGAAAAGATGCTTCATAAGGCTTTAAAACAAACCTCAGACCAAATAACAAAAAGCCTAACCAAAGAAATAAGAGAGCTGGGAAACCGCACCGCAGCCTTAGAAATACAAATGGATGAAATTGAAATTACAACCCAAGAAAATATAACAGAATTGGAACAATTAAAAAAAGAGAATTTAATACTTCAAACTAAGCTCGAAGATTACGAAAATAGAGCCAGACGTTCAAACTTGCGCATAAGGGGAATACCTGAAACTGTGACAGACCTGCAATCTACTATTACTGCTCTATTACAAGAACTAAAGCCAGATATCCCTATTGAACGTTTAGAACTGGACAGAGTACACAGAGCCCTCACAGCCAAAAAGAAAGATGGACCCCCACATGATATAATCACAAAATTTCATTATTACAGAACGAAAGAACAAATACTAATTGCTGCAAGAGAAAAAAAGGAACTTAATTTTCAAGGACACAATTATCACATTTTTGCTGACCTATCCCAACTTACTATTACTAAAAGACGATCCATGAAACCCCAACTAATGGAACTGCAACGCCACAACATTATGTATCAATGGGGCTTCCCCTTTTCAGTCAGATTTAACTACCAAGGTACAATTTACAGAAGCAGATCAGCAGATGAACTACAACAAACCCTTTTAAAATTAAATCTGACAGAACCCACAAGCAGCAACACTCCCACACGCAGAAGAATGGCATCATCTTCACCTTCAGGCAGCACCCAGAAAATTTCAGAACAAAATGGGAATCATCATTCTCACAAAAGAGGCCGTTATGCCACATCATCCATGGACCAAGAAGATTCAATGGACTGACATCCTAATTCCTGATATCTCTTCATTTATTATACTAAGAGATGGTTCTCTATAAAAAACCTATATTTATAACTGAATGTAACTGCATTCTGATCGTCACAGACTGTGTGGTATCATGTTACATTCCAGTTATATTTCTTATTACTTCTGATACATATAGCCTTAGAATATATAAGTGAAATAAGGAAATTCTTGTTCAGTTATATATTATCAGGTAATAACAATAGATTTATTACTTTTTAGGACAAATATATTCAATAATCCAGAAGTAATGGAAGCTTTTTCTTTCTTTTCTTAAAACAAATATATTATTACCTAACTAGTTCCTAGAATTATGTTTTTGTTTATTCTAATCTGAAGCAATACAACCTCTATTTTATGAGTTAACATATCTAAACAGTTACATATGAATAAAATATGTAATTGTTTACTCTAAAAGGGTTAAAATCCCAAAATAATTCAAACTATCTTCATCAATACCAAAGTTATTAACAGTACCTTTCTAACTGAATTATTTAGCCTAGGGCAAGACTTACCATATACATCCACCCTGGAATAAATAATTTAAACAAAAACTATATTCTGCACTCCAATTAATGAAACATCATTTTGATGTCTTTTGACATAGCACTTCTCTCCTGTAAGCGGAAGATCCGTGTACCCCCATTAGCCCTCCTCATTCTCCCAACCATATTATGTGGGAGTGTGACGAAGGCACTTATTCCCCTGAGAGAGATATTTATTCTCTTTCACGGGTAAATTGTGATTACTTGCAAAAAATAATTTATACAATGTATCATCTAATCTCATATGTTTTTTGTTTACTCTTTACTCCAGAATTCACTGGTTTCTTTTCTATCTATTCATCTCTTCAGTCCACACAGGTTGATCTGCGCAGTCAGCTCTGCATAACAAAAAGTAAGTCAAAACTATTTGATCTATTGCCATGGCACCACTGAATATACTTTCCCTGAATGTTCAGGGAATAAATGTCCCTCAAAAAAGGACCAAAGCCTTCCGTACTTTCCATAACAAGAAGGCTCACATAGTATGCCTCCAAGAAACACACTTCACCAAAGATTCTACTCCAAAATATATTTCTCCTTTTTATCAACAAATTTACACGGCTTCTGCCTGTACCAAGCAAAGGGGAACTCTAATTGCATTTCACCGATCCACACCATTCACCTTATCATCAGAAATTAAAGACCCAGAAGGTAGATACCTGATACTCATGGGTTATATAATGGATACAGCAATCACGGTGATTTCCTACTACGCTCCTAACAAACAACCTACACCATTCCTCTCACACATATTACAAGTGATTAATACACACAAAATAGGAACAGTGATAATGTGTGGGGATTCGAACCAGGTCCTCCTCCCATTTCTAGATAAATCACCTTTTACACCATCCAAAATAACCTCTAGATTACCTTTTTCTCAACTTCTTTCCAAATACAATCTGGTAGATTCATGGAGAGAAAGTAACCCAATGAAAAAGAAATTCACTTATTTCTCGCACCCTCATCAAACCTTCACCAGAATAGATCATATTTTTCTAACAATAGGAATGATACCAGAAATTATTGCATCAGATATAATTCCGATTCCGTGGTCTGACCATAACGCAGTATACACTACTATAGCCTCAGCCATACCAAAAGCGCATGACCCAACGTGGTACTTACCGGACATAATGCTCAAACACCCACTACATCAGATGGCCATTGAACAAGCTTTAAAGGAATACATATCAATTAATAATACAACAGACATCTCCCCAATAACACTGTGGGAAGCTCATAAGCCTGTCTTGCGTGGTACAATACAAAGACAAATGGCACTATTTAAACGGGAACGCAAAAATCTAGCAAAAAAACTAGAACTCAATTTTAATGCAGCCTATATATCATTTCAAGATAATCCATCTCAGAGTACAAAATCTCATCTGGAAAAATCTAGATTGGAATACGATCTATTTCTCACTGAATCAATTGATAAATCCCTCAAATGCTCCAAACACAATTTCTACATGAATACAAACAAACCAGGTACATATTTGGCTCGGGCATTAAATTCAACTAACAAATCTTTCAAACCAATACGTTTGAAATTATCAAAAAATGTTTACACTTGTAATCCAGTTAAAATAGTCCATAAATTTCACTCACATCTCGCAACTTTATACAAGACAAACAATGAATTTAATCCTACAGAGGCTGAATCCTTCTTCTCAAAAATAACCTTACCTGAGTTATCTCAGAATCAAAAAAGCAGTTTGGATGAGCCTATAACTATAGATGAAGTTGCTAACGCCATAAAAGACCTAAAACTTAATAAAAGACCAGGCCCAGACGGCTACTCGGCTTTATACTATAAAACATTCTCAGAAATACTCTCTCCCATTCTCACTGAAACTTTTAACAAACTTCTAGATGGACATTCTTTTCGGCAAGAAACACTAATGGCAATTGTTTGTATGATCCCAAAACCCCTTTCTGATGATACTTCCTGTGTGAATTATCGGCCTATCTCTCTGTTAAACCTCGATATTAAATTATTAGCAAAAATAATAGCAAAACGCCTCAATAGTATTATAGGAAAATTAATACATAGAGATCAAGTAGGCTTCATGCCAAATAGACAGGCAGGCGATAATATACGCAGGGCAGTGTTATTGGCACATATTGCTAAAAAACGGAAAATCCCTTTATGTTTTCTATCTCTCGATATTAAGAGGGCATTTGACACAGTATCCTGGCAATATATGCAATATTCATTACAAAAATGGGGTTTTGGACCCCACTTTTTAACATGGATCAAAGCATTATATAATAAACCCAAAGCCTATATAAAATATGCTGGATACAAATCTGAAGCCTTTAATATCGAAAGAGGTACCCGACAGGGTTGCCCATTATCTCCCTTATTATTTGCCCTTATACTCGAACCCATGGCCCAATACATCAGAACAAACCAAACTATAACTGGCATTGAAGTAGGAGGTATTACACACAAATTATGTATATTTGCAGACGATATATTACTTTTTCTATCATCACCACAGGTCTCTGGTCCTAACTTAATACCAGCTCTTGATGGATTTGCAGCCCTATCCGGCCTTATGATTAATCCTAAGAAATGCCTAGTGCTTAATATTTCACTCACAAACATGGAATTGATCCCGGCTAGGGCTGCACTCCCATTCACATGGGCAGAAAAATCAATCCCATATCTTGGAATTCATTTAACAGCATCTCATTCTGACTTATTCTCAACCAATTATCCTCCTGTATTAAGACAGATCACAAATCTAATAAAACAATGGTCGCAACTTCCTTTATCCTGGATAGGGAAGATTAATGCAATCAAAATAACTATTCTACCCAAATTGCTTTATCTATTCAGAGTCCTCCCTATTCCAATTCCTTCCTATTTTTTGAGAATAGTACAAAAAAGAGCAACTTCGTTTATATGGGGCTCTTCTAAACCACGTATACCTATACACACACTACATCTTCCCAAAAATAAAGGAAGCCTGGGATACCCTAATTTTACTAACTACTACAGAGCAGCACATTTGGCCAGTCTGTCCAAATACCATGCAAAACAGGAAATCCCATTATGGGTATTTATAGAGGCTTCAGAAAATGACCCTCTATTAATATCAAATTTATTATGGCTTGATCCTAAAGACCGCTTTAAAATTCATAATCCCATAACTAAACACTTCTTATCTCTCTGGGATAAACTAAAAACCAAATATCAGTTACAATCTCCACACAATCCTCTCCTTTCTTTTATCAGAAATCCGGCCTTTTATCCGGCATGGATCTACCCAAATTCTTTTAAAGCTTGGACAACATCAGGCATTCAGACACTAAATGACTTCATAGCATCTAAATCATTCCTTTCATTCCCATCGCTTAGAGAAAAATATGATCTACCAAACTCTGAGATATTTAGATATCTCCAAATCAAAAATTTCTATACACCATTCCTAAAGGGGGATACACCATTATCCCAATTATCCATTTTTGAATCAATCTGTACAAAAGATCCATTTGCTAAAGGTACAATTTCATCACTTTTTAATCAATTATATGGAGTAGCAAATCTTAATAGACCATCTTACGTTCAGAGGTGGGAGGAGGACCTGGGACGAACTTTAGAAGACACGGACTGGTCTAATATATGGCTCACATCTAAGTCATCTTCACCCAACATCTTGGCACTGGAGACAAATTATAAAGTCCTAACTCGCTGGTACCTTGTACCCGCTAGAGTGGCAAAATATTCACCTAATACCTCAGCTCTTAGTTTTCGAGGATGCCCAGAAATAGGCACATATTTACACATATGGTGGACGTGCCCAGTAATCCAAACCTTCTGGAAGGAAGTCTTCGTGATTGCATCTAAAATATTTAAAAAAATAATACAACCAGATCCATATTTAACTTTACTTAATCTAAAACCGGAATGGTTAACACTCTCTCAATTCAAACTTATGATCCAACTAATAACGGCTGCAAAACAAACAGTGGCCAAGGCATGGAAATCTCCTACATTGGTACTAGCAGAAACAATTCACAGAATGAATAATACAATGTCCCATGCTAAGATGGTAGCCATCGATCAAAATCAAATTCCAAAATTTGAAAAACTTTGGCATCCTTGGATAAAACAACAGTTCCTGTCAAACTTCAATGACTCTGTCCTGTTGCCATGGTAACAGATTAAATGACTTACAGAGACACCCATTCTAAGGCTTCAAAGAGAACTAAAAAGAATAATAAACTGACGAGCGGGACAACCTTGTGGACCATACCTCTACCTTTCAACCCTTTTTCTTCTTTCTCTTTCCTTTTCTCCACCTTACGATTAAAGCTCATTATCAGAATTTATTTGACCTATATACACTCTACTTGTAAACAATATGTATAGTAGGTATAAATCATTTAAATATCTACAAAAGTAACTAAGGAAATGATATATATCTTTAATTTAGGTTTACGTGAACCCAATGTTTAATATTTGAAATTTCATGATATTTACCTATATAAACCCTACTGTAAAACAATGAGCTTACTTTATAGATCCTTGTAAACTTACTTTATGTATCTTTATAACATTGTATACTCAATAAACTTCTTATGACAAGGAAAATTTCAAATGACAATTTTTGTACCTGTAGTTCTTCCCACAAATGCTTTCTAAGTGCATTGCTCTGGGCTACAACCTCTTTCTCCTTTGCAATCTTTTTAAGCAAGATTTCATCTAGAGCCTTCATTCTCTTTATGGCTTTTTCCAGTCTGAGGTCAATGTTAGGTTCTGCAGCAACAGGAATCTCAGAAGAATCTGTTTAAACAAAAAATTAGAGGCAAACGTAAGTCAGCCATTCATGTAAATACATCAAGAACCATTCACACATGCCAGTCAACCAGTCACACAAACCGCAGCACAAACTGCCGTAAACCCATCTCTGGGCAAAAACTAAATTACCCATTTAGCATGCAATTTCTTTTTTTTACTACCTTGTAAAGCTAAATTTCACTCACCTAATTCTACCATCTGGGTCCCTCACTGTCACTATTTGTGGGTGCGAGGCACAGGTAATCCAGCACTGCAGATTTACCTGCACCAGCTGGTCCCTGACGTTCCCTTGTGCTAACAAACACATTGCCATTGGCAGTGTCCTTCTCTTTATTGACATCTTAACTGTAAACCTGTTACATATCTGAACAATTAGTTATGAATATAATGAAAAAATTGCTGAGCAGAAATTATTTTAAGCAAAAACCTCAGTTCAAATGAACTACTGTATTTATTAGCATATAACACACACTTTTTTACCCTGAAAATCGGGTGCAAATAGTGTGTGCGTGTTATATGCCGATACTGCAATTTGGGCTGCCTAGGAGGGAACCAGGAGGGGGGCGGGATGAGCGTCGTCAGATTACATACAGTGAGAATCTCACTGTATGTTTACTTAGCGGTCTCTGTAATAGGAAGTCCCGTCTCCTGGGCCGGCATTGGACCAGTGTTCTGTCTATCATAGAACTTTGTATTCAAGAGGCCGCCGAGTAAACAGGAGATTCTCACTGTATGTAATCTGACGGCACTCGTCCCACCCCCCTCCCTGTCCCCTCCAAGACAACAGTCATCTGAGGTGAGGCTGCAGATGGGCACTGATCAGGCTGCATTCATGGCAATGGTGAGTCTGCATATGGGCATTGATCAAGCTGCAATGATGGGCAATTGTGAGGCTGTAGATGGGCATTGATCAGGCTGCATTGATGGGCAATTGTGAGGCTGCAGATGGCATTGATCAGGCTGCAGATGGGCAATGGTGAGGCTACAGATGGGCAATGGTGAGGGTGCATTGATGGGCACTGACCCTTATATTGCTTCAAAGTTCTTTACTTAAAATGTAAGTTTTTTTCCTGAAACTTCCCTCCTAAAATGAAGGTGCGCATCCAGAGATATAGGTAGAAGGAAACTACTGATTACTATATATAAATATATCTATATATTATTGTTTTATTTTATTAGTTTTCTACTTTGAATTGTCCAAGTTTGTGCCAGGTTTAAAGCGACCTTGTCGCTAGGATGAAAACAATGAAGCAGAGCCACTCTGTAAAAAAAGATGCTAAATAAATTTCACTCACATCTCGCAACTTTATACAAGACAAACAATGAATTTAATCCTACAGAAGCTGAATCCTTCTTCTCAAAAATAACCTTACCTGAGTTATCTCAGAATCAAAAAAGCAGTTTGGATGAGCCTATAACTATAGATGAAGTTGCTAACGCCATAAAAGACCTAAAACTTAACAAAAGACCAGGCCCAGACGGCTACTCGGCTTTATACTATAAAACATTCTCAGAAATACTCTCTCCCATTCTCACTGAAACTTTTAACAAACTTCTAGATGGACATTCTTTTCGGCAAGAAACACTAATGGCAATTGTTTGTATGATCCCAAAACCCCTTTCTGATGATACTTCCTGTGTGAATTATCGGCCTATCTCTCTGTTAAACCTCGATATTAAATTATTAGCAAAAATAATAGCAAAACGCCTCAATAGCATTATAGGAAAATTAATACATAGAGATCAAGTAGGCTTCATGCCAAATAGACAGGCAGGCGATAATATACGCAGGGCAATGTTATTGGCACATATTGCTAAAAAACGGAAAATCCCTTTATGTTTTCTATCTCTCGATATTAAGAGGGCATTTGACACAGTATCCTGGCAATATATGAAATATTCATTACAAAAGTGGGGTTTTGGACCCCACTTTTTAACATGGATCAAAGCATTATATAATAAACCCAAAGCCTATATAAAATATGCTGGATACAAATCTGAAGCCTTTAATATCGAAAGAGGTACCCGACAGGGTTGCCCATTATCTCCCTTATTATTTGCCCTTATACTCGAACCCATGGCCCAATACATCAGAACAAACCAAACTATAACTGGCATTGAAGTAGGAGGTATTACACACAAATTATGTATATTTGCAGACGATATATTACTTTTTCTATCATCACCACAGGTCTCTGGTCCTAACTTAATACCAGCTCTTGATGGATTTGCAGCCCTATCCGGCCTTATGATTAATCCTAAGAAATGCCTAGTGCTTAATATTTCACTCACAAACATGGAATTGATCCCGGCTAGGGCTGCACTCCCATTCGCATGGGCAGAAAAATCAATCCCATATCTTGGAATTCATTTAACAGCATCTCATTCTGACTTATTCTCAACCAATTATCCTCCTGTATTAAGACAGATCACAAATCTAATAAAACAATGGTCGCAACTTCCTTTATCCTGGATAGGGAAGATTAATGCAATCAAAATGACTATTCTACCCAAATTGCTTTATCTATTCAGAGTCCTCCCTATTCCAATTCCTTCCTATTTTTTGAGAATAGTACAAAAAAGAGCAACTTCGTTTATATGGGGATCTTCTAAACCACGTATACCTATACACACACTACATCTTCCCAAAAATAAAGGAAGCCTGGGATACCCTAATTTTACTAACTACTACAGAGCAGCACATTTGGCCAGTCTGTCCAAATACCATGCAAAACAGGAAATCCCATTATGGGTATTTATAGAGGCTTCAGAAAATGACCCTCTATTAATATCAAATTTATTATGGCTTGATCCTAAAGACCGCTTTAAAATTCATAATCCCATAACTAAACACTTCTTATCTCTCTGGGATAAACTAAAAACCAAATATCAGTTACAATCTCCACACAATCCTCTCCTTTCTTTTATCAGAAATCCGGCCTTTTATCCGGCATGGATCTATCCAAATTCTTTTAAGGCTTGGACAACATCAGGCATTCAGACACTAAATGACTTCATAGCATCTAAATCATTCCTTTCATTCCCATCGCTTAGAGAAAAATATGATCTACCAAACTCTGAGATATTTAGATATCTCCAAATCAAAAATTTCTATACACCATTCCTAAAGGGGGATACACCATTATCCCAATTATCCATTTTTGAATCAATCTGTACAAAAGATCCATTTGCTAAAGGTACAATTTCATCACTTTTTAATCAATTATATGGAGTAGCAAATCTTAATAGACCCTCTTACGTTCAGAGGTGGGAGGAGGACCTGGGACGAACTTTAGAAGACACGGACTGGTCTAATATATGGCTCACATCTAAGTCATCTTCACCCAACATCTTGGCACTGGAGACAAATTATAAAGTCCTAACTCGCTGGTACCTTGTACCCGCTAGAGTGGCAAAATATTCACCTAATACCTCAGCTCTTTGTTTTCGAGGATGCCCAGAAATAGGCACATATTTACACATATGGTGGACGTGCCCAGTAATCCAAACCTTCTGGAAGGAAGTCTTCGTGATTGCATCTAAAATATTAAAAAAAATAATACAACCAGATCCATATTTGACTTTACTTAATCTAAAACCGGAATGGTTAACACTCTCTCAATTCAAACTTATGATCCAACTAATAACGGCTGCAAAACAAACAGTGGCCAAGGCATGGAAATCTCCTACATTGGTACTAGCAGAAACAATTCACAGAATGAATAATACAATGTCCCATGCTAAGATGGTAGCCATCGATCAAAATCAAATTCCAAAATTTGAAAAACTTTGGCATCCTTGGATAAAACAACAGTTCCTGTCAAATTTCAATGACTCTGTCCTGTTGCCATGGTAACAGATTAAATGACTTACAGAGACACCCATTCTAAGGCTTCAAAGAGAACTAAAAAGAATAATAAACTGACGAGCGGGACAACCTTGTGGACCATACCTCTACCTTTCAACCCTTTTTCTTCTTTCTCTTTCCTTTTCTCCACCTTATGATTAAAGCTCATTATCAGAATTTATTTGACCTATATACACTCTACTTGTAAACAATATGTATAGTAGGTATAAATCATTTAAATACCTACAAAAGTAACTAAGGAAATGATATATATCTTTAATTTAGGTTTACGTGAACCCAATGTTTAATATTTGAAATTTCATGATATTTACCTATATAAACCCTACTGTAAAACAATGAGCTTACTTTATAGATCCTTGTAAACTTACTTTATGTATCTTTATAACATTGTATACTCAATAAACTTCTTTTGACAAGGAAAAAAAAAAAAAAAGATGCTAAATACTTGTCTGGCAAGTCAAATCATTCAAGTTTCATGAGCCCTAAACATATTGGCAATAACTGCCCCAAAGAGAACACATTTTTGCAAAGCCTGAGCTTCAACAGCCAGCTATTAAAGCAGGGTGACAGGACATAGGGTCGGGCCTTGAGACAGGAGATCAGAGCGAGCTGGAGGCGGCCATGGAACATCTGCAACCAGAGGCATTGAGTGGAGGTACCAGAATTTTTTTAGCCAATGTGAAAGTTTCAGAATGGTGGATATTCTTTCTAGCTGAATCTCCTGCAGGAGCCATTTTAGCAGTGGAAAAACATACATCTGGAAGTACTGCATTCATGGTGCAAACAGGGCATTCACTGGACTCCCAGGCAACAAACCAGTAAATCATGCAATTGTAACAGGACAACATCTTATCCATGCACTCCAGCATTCAGGCATTCAGAGACCTGATTAAAAATAACTCCTAATTTGTACATGGCAAAATGGGAGGAAGAGGTTGTTTTGTATAATTTGGATTCAAGAATTTTACTTTACAGGCATTTCATTGATGATATATTGATAATATGGAAGGGGTCTAAGGCAGATTTGGAAGGTTTTTTGCAGAATATGAATGACAACGAGTGTAATATAATGTTGTCATGGGACATTAGTAGTGAAGTCATACATACACTTTCTTGATCTAGAGATTAAAAGCACACCCCAAGGTCTAGAAACGAAAACATATCCTGTCCCTTCCTAGAGCTCCATGGCGCCTACAGCGCTGGGATTGGACAGAACATGGTTGATTTTTTGAGGATAACATGCTCTATACTTATAACCTACTGAAGTGGGACGCTTTTAAATGCTATATACATGGAGTCTTCATATATCCGCCGTTAATAATATGAAGACAGAATCTAAAAAGCACGAAAAACTTCTCACACAACATGTCCAGGAAAGGGAGAGGGTGTATATTTCACAACTCTCAGACAAGGCGTGGTTAGCTTGGCTCACCGCACAGGATGCCCTGACACAACTGATTAACTCCAAAGCTGAAAAAAAATTGTTTTTTTTCCAAGTTAACCTTTTATGAATAGGGGGAACAGACTGGTCGTCTGCTTGCAAAAATAGTTAATGTACACCCAGCGGCTCCGGTGACTGCTGCCCTAAAGCTTCCGACAGGGAGCTATGACAAGTCCCCAGAAACAGTTATGGCAGAACTAGTGAAATTCTACTCGGATCTCTATGCCTTTAAGGTCTCCTATACCCCAGAGGCCTTAGCAAGTTATTTACAGTCTATCAAAATACCTGAGCTGGTCGGTAAGTAAGCTTGGTCTTTTTCCCTAGGATTTATCCTTGGCCTTGTTTTTACCTTATGTCGCTCCCCAATGCTGTTTACTGCGATGGCCAGTTATAGATGGGGGGCAGTGGTGCTTGTTTTTTGTATCAATATACCCACCCTATCAGACACACAGAGCAAGTCTGGATGTTCCTCTTACATTAGAGGAGATCCAGGAGGCGACAAGCTCTTTTTCCAACTCCAAAGCACCTGGGGATGATGGGTTGGCAATGGAGGTATTCCAACAATACGCTAAAAACCCTTTACCTAAGCTGTTGAAAGTATTCAACGAGGCCCATTTGCATGGACGGTTACTGCCTTCCATGAACAGGGCTAGTATTATTTTGCTTTTAAAGCCTGATAAGCCAGCTACGGAGCCTAATTCCTATAGACCTATTTCCTTGTTACAAGCCGACATAAAACTTAAAGTCTAAAGTGCTGGCTCGGAGGCTTAACAGAGTAATTGCTGATATTGTTCATGCAGACCAAGCTGGCTTCATGCCTAATAAATCCTGTCAACCTCAGACGACTTTATATAAATATGCAAACACCAGCTGATAACAGAGGGGCAAGAGCGTTTTTGTCGATGGACGCGAACAAAGCGTTTGATAGCGCAAAGTGCTGCTATTTGTGCTGGAAAGATTTGGCTTCAGAGAAAAATTAATTGCATGAGTCCGTTCATTGTATCATAATTCCCAGGCTGCTATCCGGGAGGGTGACAGGACCTCACAGGTATTTTCACTAGGTAGGGGTACTATGCAGGGGTGCCCTCTCTCGCCCCTCCTATTTGCCCTTGCAATAGAACCCCTGGCGGCTAAAATTAGGACCATAGTGATCCCGCACTACAGCAATAAGGTTTTATAAAGTCCAAAAAGTGATGAATAAATGAAAAAATTAATTAATATATTAATCTAGAGACACTCGGAATAGATAGTAATACTGATAAAATGATAATAATAATAATAATAATGATAAAGAAGTCCATGTAGTGTAAGAAAATCCTCTTCTAATCAGGCATCTTTCTAATTAACGTTTTTTCCGCTCTTTGGGAGTGTGAGATCATATGAAGATATAGATTTAGAACATCCACATAGATACAACATATGCTGGAACGGAGGACCCCCCGGTGGTAACTGTCGGAATAGAAGAAAGAATCCTTTAATAGAGATACATGCTGATGATCCAAGGAATTTAGGTGAGAGTTTTGTGAGCTCGTTTTCTGGATTGTATATATCTCTTACTCCTAAGGATTTGTAGATAACCCAGCCTATTTGTGAGAGCATTTTGGAAAAACCGTTAATTAGAAAGATAATAATTATCATTATTATCATTTTATTAGTATTACTATCTATTCCGAGTGTCCCTAGATTAATATATTAAATAATTTTTTCATTTATTCATCACTTTTTGGACTTTATAAAACCTTATTGCTGTAGCGCGGGATCACTACTGATTTTATTTACTTTGTTTGTGTGATATGAACACTACTAGATCCTGCTGCAGACAGATTTCATTGCACCTTAATTGCACATCATTGCACTTTGATTGTTCACCACAATTTTGCGGTGGTTTTGTTTGAATATATTTGCATATAATATTGTATGGTATTTCCTTTTTATTTCCTTTTTATTTTATCAGTTATTTTTAAACACATCACAGTAGCGCGAAGGCTTTTTATTCAATTAAAATTAGGACCAGCTCTCTGGTTGAGGGTTTTAAATATGGTGCACACCATGAAAAGATCATGTTGTATGCAGATGACATGCTGCTTTTGATGGGAAACACATGCCCCTCTTTGCAGGCGGGTAATGGACATAATCACTGAATTTGGCACTTATTCAGGCTTGACTATTAACTGGACCAAGTCAGCCCTGTTGCTGTTGGATGGAGCTCTTGACTCCCAGTTATCTTCTTTCTGCCCAGTGCCTATAGTGGGGCAGTTCAGATATTTGGGGATCATAATCTTGGCTGAGATTGTGGACTATTGCCGTTTGAACATATTTCCCCTGCTGTCACGGTTTAGGGACAAGGTGAAATTGTGGTCTAAACTGCTGCTGTCAGTGGCGGGTAGAGCTAATTTAGCAAAAGTGATCTTAATGCCCCAAGCTGCTCTATTGTCTCCACAATACAACTGTGGTTATACCCCTTAAAATATTTTGAGTGGTAAATTCCATATTTCGCTCGCTACTATGGAAATCGGGCCCTGCTAGCGTCAGGCTGAAGCAACTCCAGAGGTCCAATGATAATGAGGGCCTAGCTTTCCCGAACCCCTGGCTGTACTACCCGGCAGCTCAGCTCCAGCAGCTGATGAACGTATTGGCCAAGAGGAAAATACACATTGATTCCACATTAGCTGTGGCATTACACTGTGTAGAGGCTCAGACTCTCCCAGAAGCCCTTGAGGCCTAGCTCTTCTTAAAGTCAAACAAAAAGGTAACCCACGTATAGGTTACTACATAAGATTTGGTTCAAAGCAAAACAACTACTAAGAGTGTCAGGATTTACTAGTCACAGCCCCATCTGGAATAACAATACTTACCCGAAACTGGCAAAGCTGCAGTGTGTAGCCCGGTGGTGACCATATGGTGTTACTCACCTCCGTCACATTTTAAGTAATGGCAGCTTGCTCCCATTCGCCCAGATGCAAGCCAGATATGGTTTGTCAAACAAAATGTACTTCCCCTACCTTCAATTGCAGCACACCATTAAAGCGCAAGCATCCTTAGAGAAGGCGGTGCTATCTTCCACTCCTCTTTTCAATATGATGCAGCAATCCACATCCACTAAAGGGTTTATCTGCAGGTGCTATGTGATGCTGCTGCCAGAGTACCCCGAGAATTTTCCCAACACGGCATGGAAAAATGGGTGGAGAATGTGGGTGATATAGACGGGGATCAGTGGTCGGAGGCCCTGAAATCGGTCCACGGCTGTTCTTTAACCACTTCAATACAGGACATTTTCACCCCCTTCCTGCCCAGGCCAATTTTCAGTTTTCAGCGCTATAACACTTTGAATGACAATTGCGCGGTCATGCAACACTGTACCCAAATTTTTATTATTTTTTTCCCCACAAATAGAGCTTTCTTTTGGTGGTATTTGATCACCTCTGCGGTTTTTATTTTTTGCGCTATAAACAAAAAAAGAGCGACAAGTTTGAGAAAAAAAACAATATTTTTTACTTTTTACTTTACTATTTTAATAAATTTCCAAATTTAAAAAAAAAAAAAAAAAAACTAATTTTTTTCCTCAGCTTAGGCCGATATGTATTCTTCTACATATTTTTGGTAAAAAAAAAAAAAAAAATCGCAATAAGCGTATATTGATTGGTTTGCGCAAAAGTTATAGCATCTACAAAATAGGGGATAGTTTTATGGCATTTTTATTATTATTTTTTTTTACTAGTAATGGAAGCGATCTGTGATTTTTATCGTGACTGTAACATTGCGGAGGACATTTCAGACACTTTTGACACCATTCACATTTATACAGTGATCAGTGCTATAAAAATGCACTGATTACTGTATAAATGTCACTGGCAGGTAAGAGGTTAACACTAGGGGGCGATCAAGGGGTTAAATGTGTTACCTAGGGAGTGATTCTAACTGTAGGGGGAGGGGACTTACAAGGGGAGGAGACCAATCGGTGTTTCTCTGTACTGGGAACACATCATTGGTCTCCTCTCACCTGACAGGACATGGATCTGTATGTTTACACACACAGATCCACAGTCCTGCTCTGTTATCAGGTGCCCGATGGACATCGCGGCCGCCTGGCACGCACATCGGCACGTGTGCCCCCTAGACGGCTGGGAACCCGAGGTCCTCATATGACCCCGCCCAGGATGGGAGATCCCTCCTGCAGACGTCATATGACTATGGCTGGGATCTGAAATGGTTAAATGTAACCCAAACATGTCCCAACTATATATATTATTGCGGGTTCATTATACCCCACTTAAATTGTTTGCTCTTGGACTCCGCCCAGACCCATTGTGTGTGAGACGTAAGGGAGCTAATGGGGACTTGATACATATCCTTTGTCGGTGCCGAAAGTTGCACCGTTTTTGGACTGGAATAGTAAACACCATCAACAATACTTTTCAAGTAATCGTCTCTCTTGACCCTAAACCGTCCTTATTGGGTATACTGGATGAAGCTATAACAGACAAATATGTCAGAGAGGCGGTGTCCGGAGCACTGTTCCAAGCTCGAAAGCTGATCTTGCAACATTGGACCTCTCAAACCTCTCCAACTTTAGAGATGTGGTTAGCTAACATGGGATTAACTTTGAGATATGAGTGCTTAATATATCAGCATAGAAGCAGCCCGACCCGGTTCAATAAGATCTGGAGATGCTGGCTAGCTACTCCTGGCTTGGCTCCATTAGACCTAATTCATGATAGGCTCTTGACTCAACATGGGAACTCAACCACTCAGTGTGTCCTCACCCTTGGAGTGAGTTTAATTTAAAGTACTGGGGAAGAGATATGATGAGAATGTCTTCCTAAACCATATCTAGGGATGCATACACTGTAAGATATAACGACTAAGGACATCTCATGTTCGATCTGTTTTATAAATCTGCTTTGGGTATGTACAAGAATATTATTCTACTTTGCATTCTGTGAAGGTATTGTATAAATGTAATACTTCAGAATGTGCATTGTTTATTGTACTGTTAAAAGTTGTTAATAAACTTTATTCTGATTTAAAAAAAAAAAAACTCCTGATGAAGGTGAATAAATCACCTGGACCAAACGGACCCACATGTCCTAAAGAGCTGAGCTCTGTTGTTTCCAAGCCATTGTTTCAAATTTTTAGCGACTCTTTAGTGACTGATGTCGTACCACTGGACTGGCACAAGGCCAATGTGGTGCCTTTATTTAAAAAAGGGATCAAAGTCTTTACCAAATTACTACATACCAGTTAGTTTAACTTCTGTAGTTGGGAAGATACTCGAGAGTTAAATAAAATACCACAATATTTTAAGCAATAGACAGTATGGATTCATCAAAGACCTAAATTGTCAAACAAATCTAATTTCTTTTTCTGAGGAGGTAAGCAAAAACTTACACAGGAAAGGAATGACAGAATATATAGTAATTATAAAGTGTTATTAAGGGTTGGCCAGGAGGCGTGTCTTTAAAGTATGAAAAAGTAAAATATGTCTGAAAGTAGAATTCCAGCTTAACCCTATCTACTTTTAAAACTGTTCCTCCCTACTCCTAACACCTATGCCAGGCATCGCTAAATAGCGGACCGCAGACTGGATCCGGACCAGGCCACTGTCCCATCCAGACCCGCAGTTGTGCCATTTAGGAGCCGCTTACTTACCCCTGGCCTCCGCCACTGTCAGTCATTCTCAAGGCAGAGCGGAGAGCGGGAGGCAGCATAGCAATGAACAGAGAGTGGGAGGCACAGCTGTACTGGATGAAGGACAGGAGCGGGATCTGCATGAGGTAAAGTGGGAGTAAACCCCCCCATGTATGATTTTTACCCATAGGTACAGTAAATATCTCCTAAACGTGCACCATTTAGGAGATGTCACCGGCGCATGCGCTCAGAAGGAATGGTATACCTGTGCCTTTCCTTCAGAGCCATGCCGTCAATAGCGACTCCAGCGTGCATGCGCAGGAGTGATGTAATTGCCGGCTCAGCCATTCATATCGCCAAAGTCCGCAAACCCGGAAAGAAGAACAGATGTAGATGGTGACAGCGTGCCATCGTGACAGCGTGAAAAGTTAACCCCCGCAGCTCCCGCCTTCCATTCAATGCTGCTGTGCCTCCAGCTCTTCACTATGTGTAAGGTAGGAGAGCACGGGCAAAGGGACATGGCTGTGAATGTGGGGGGGGGGGGAGGGGGTGATGTAAAGGGGGCAGTAGTGTGTGTGTGTGTGTGTGTGTGTGTGTGTGTGTGTGTGTGTGTGGCAGAGCACAATATTGTGATGGGGCCCAGTGGAGCTGCAGGAGAGGGAGAATTCTGCCAATGACTAGCAGGGGAGAGTGCTCTGACAATGGTTAGTAAAGCCTGAACGTAACGTATAGGCTTCAATGGCCCATCTGTTATTGGCTCTCCATCCTCTCCGCTGCAGTTGCACTAGCTGACACAGGGGAGGCAGATCACGTGACAGGACTGGAGCGTTCTGAAAATAGTTAAGTATATAAATCTTTCATACCCAGGTTAGTAAGCATAGGTGTTGAGAGGGGAAAGGGGAAAGGTCTAAGTCAAGAGCAGTTGGGCTTAAGCTGGAATTTAATTTTTAACTCTGTGATTGATTTTTACTTATTTGCCTAAATTATTTATCTTTCCTTTTTATCATTTTAAAATAACCAAGTGCAATATGATCTATCACAAGAATGCAAAAGGTCCAAGGGGATCAGTGTATGGGTAAGTGGGATCTGAGATGATCACAGATATCACTACCCCTGTCCTCTGCTAAATAATGTTCTTTAAATTTGGAGAAAAAATGTTTTCAAGACCACACATTACCTACCTGACTGCTCTGCCGCTGTTGATTTCAGATTGTCATTAATTCTCTCTTCCTCACTGTTTAATGTGATCACTGTAGGGCTCTGTGACCTCTGACCTTTAAGACTGTTTTCCAGACTTTGGGCTTTAAGAGTTTCTGGTTCATCATATAAAGTACAATTCTGCAGCTTCAAAACACAGAGGTTTAAACAGGTTTTGCATGACATATTGTAATATTTCATATGTACAGTTTATGATTCACCAATATTTATTTTCACATTAAACTAATAAACATATTAATGCATACCATTATCATACCCATGCATGACTACTGTTACTCTATATGGTATGTCAGCCAAGGGTCTGGTACCACCCAAATCAAAACTTCTGCTGTCCAATTCACAAATCGCTGCTAAAAGGTAATAACAGAAAACCTTTGCTGGTGAAAACTGTCTGAGACACCACATTGTACCATTCTGTACATGCTCCCAAGGGTGTCCCTGGTAATCCAGATGTCAGTCCCAATACCTAACCAAGAGATGTGAGATTCACACTTTTATGATCAGCGACTGAAACTATTACATGCTTTACACAATTTAAATCAGACAATATGTCTGAGCCTTCTGACACAGTAAAGCTGAACTCCAGGTACGGTTTTATTGCGTAGTTACATTGGTCCAGTTTGGCATTCTGTAAATGGCAGCTGTGCCAAGCGAGAGACCCCCTGTGTTCACTATGCAGAAAATTAGCTGCTCAGTACAGGACCAAGAGGACCGTGGCGATCACTGTAGTAACAATGACTACTGCAGTAACTCTCCAGTTTTACAGGCATCGAACATGTATACAGTGGAACCTTGGATTACGAGCATAATTCATTCCAGAAGAATGCTTTTAATCCAAAGCACTCCTACATCAAAGCAAGTTTCCCCATAGAAATCAATGGAAACTCAGATAATTCGTTCCACAGTGACTTCTATGGTATGCAGTACCGCATGTGGCCAGAGGTGGGGGGCACCGGAGACACTCGGAAACACTTGAAGCCGCTCGGATGCACGCCGAAACACTCGGGAAGGCTCGGAAATGGAGTGAATGCACCGGAGCGGCTCCACATGTCACCGGAGCCCCCGCACCTTTGGCCAAATGCGGTACTGCACACTGCAGAGGCTTGAATGCTGCTCGTTTTGTGAGACAACACTCGTCAGGATTTTTAAAAAAATAATAGCTCGTACTATGAAACGCTTGTTAATCGCATTACTCGCAATCCGAGGTATTATTGTCCTTACATTGACTCAAGCTGGGCCAATGTAACTATGCAGTAAAGCTGTACCTGGAGTACAGTAGCATTCCTAAAAAAAAAAAAAAGTTGATTTGGAGGAGGTGTCATGGCAGAATCTCATGGTGTTTCTGCCCCCCCCCCCCCCCCCATTCAGACTGGGGACTCGCTAAGCTATCCCTCATTACCATACAATGGTTCTAAATTGTTAACCCTTTGTTAGGACAGACAATGTTCAAATCTGCGAACCCTCCTAAACATTAAAATGCAACAAGCATTACAAAAAAAACAAAAAAAGGTAACCAGCAATTTTTGTTTATTTATTTTTTTAGTTATGCTATGTCAATGACAACTTGTAACAAAATATAAAGTAGGTGTTATACCAGTTTGGCTGCAAAATGGGAAAAACACTTTAAGATCTTAAAACAGTTTGGTAAAGTCTCTTGTCTTAAGCGGAGCTCAAGCCTGGGTGAGAAAAAAGTTAAAAGTCAGCAGCTACAAATACTGTAGCTGCTGACTTTTAATATAAGGACACTTAGGCCCCTTTCACACTGCTGCGACTTAAAAGTTGCGCGATTTTACTGCGATTTTGCGGCCGCGATTTCAGGGAATGCCTGTGTAAACTTGAGGTCTGTGGACCTCAACTCACATCAAAGTCGGACCAAAGTAGTACAGGGACTACTTTGAAGTCGCACAGATATTGGAAATCATGGGGTACGACTTGTCATGCGACTTTGCAGTCCCAAGTCGTAGGACAAGTCGCACAAGTGTGAAAGGGGCCTTAGCTGTCCAGGGAGCCCGCGATGTTGGCAGCCGAAGCCGACCTGTCCACCGGCTCCAGGTGCAGGTACTGGCATCCTACTAAGGGAAACAGAAAGTGAAGCCTTGTAGCTTCACAGCCTGTTTCCTACTACGCATGCACGAGTCACGCGGCACTTCCTGAATGGTTCCATCATCTTCTGGGACACACACACAGGTCCCAGAAGGCAACGGGGGGGGTGGGCAAAAAAGATAAAAAACACGAAGAGTGACGTTCCTCACTGCGGAGCCGTAGGACAGAAGTCCTAAAGACAATATAAGAAAAAGGTATTAAAAAAATATATATATATCCAAAAAAGATGCATGTGAACCCAAATCTATTTTTTTTTTAACATTCTTTATTTATATTTTTCAAAAGACAGGCACGGATGCAGGTGGGTAAATACAGCAGTCCAAAATTGGACAAATCCAGAATAATGACATAGATATCCATTAATAATTTAAACCAACGAAGGAATCCACACATTGTTTAAAAGCAACATAACAACCTGAGACATACTAGCCAGCCTACAGCTTGTCTGAACCATTTTTATAACAGGAACAGAAGGGGAGAAACACGGCCTTCTCCAAACAGGAGCCGCTGTAAGATAAATTTATTTTTTAATATTTGACATTGTGCCTCACTGTATACATTTTTTGTGAATACGTTGCAAAGTTTCTGTTTTAGGGCAATCCTGCCAGTAGCAGCACTTCTTCTTTCTGCAGGCTGACCATGCTAATCTACTGCCTTGCAATTAGCAGAAGCATCGTTAGCCTTCCATGTGTGCTCCTTCAGCTGGACCGTTGGGCTGTTTGTTACGTCTTTCAGAAAGGCAGTCAAACTAGAAAACTAGAACTCGCATGGCCGGCAGACAATGCTGCTGCTAATTGTCAGGCAGTGGCACAAAGCTGTCAAAGAAAGCAGTGAAGGGGATATATTGGGTTGAAGGCTATGTTCATAGGTTTGCTTCAAGCAAGCACAATTTTCAATATGCTATAACCCTGAACTAGTTATTTGTGTACTTGTATGTTCTTAACAAAAAAAAACAAAAAAAAACTGTAATCTATTAAAAAATATGGTTTAGTGACTTGTTAAGTATTAAAATCAATGAGCATAGCATACATACATAGCATAACAAGTAGGCAGCTAGAACTTTTTAGGGGGTAAGCAATGGCAACTCTAAATTTTCCTTTCAGGACAGGTTTACTTTGAATTTTCTATGCTAACAGGAACTAGTGATGGTTGTCCAAGAAGATGGGTAAAGATAATCCGTCTGAATCTGATTGGTAGGTATTGTCAACAGAGTTTTTATTTTACATATTATAATAAGGCTCCATGCACACTGGATGTTAAAATAACTTTATAAAAACGGCAGTAGCTTTGCAGTGAGTCTTGCAACAGTTTTTAACGTTTTTGCAATAGCGTTTATTAGCGTTTTTCAGCATTTTTCTGCATCAGCGTTTTTTTTTTTTTTCAATGGATCAAAAATGTTAAAAACCGCTGGTGAGCCACGTTCTTGAGCGTTTATGGACGTTTATCAGCATTTATGAGCGTTTGGCTGTTTTTGTGGTCAGAAAAACGACTCCTGAACGTGATTTTATGGCGTTCAGAAAACAGCCCAGAAACTCCACTGCTGATAAACATCCAAAAACGTCCATGTGTGCATGGACACATAGGATAACATAGAGGGGAGATTATGGGCTGTTAAAAAACGCCCAAACCCCCAAAAACTGCTTCAGTGTGCATAGAACCTTAGATGGTCCAGCTGTAGGCCATTGCATCACTAAACATCTACTAATGTAAGATCTTCTCTTGACACCAACAAAATTTTGGACATATTGCAATAAATACAGGAATCTAGTCCAAGGATTTCCTTTTCCTCAATGTAAACTCTTTCAAAAAGCATTTTTGTCAGACATTGCACTGCAAAAGATAGATAAATGACTTTACCTCTGAAAGGCACAGTTCTGGTGATAACACTTCCAAAGAGCCTACAGTGGAAAATATTTTTGGGTTCTCTGCCTGAAGTGAACTTGAAATACGGCTTTCAGGACGGGACCGAGACACTGAAGATGGTCTGGAAATGTCATCCAGGTTTCCTTTCACAATATCCATCTCCAGAAAACTCTTCATATAAAATCTAAATACAAGCACAATGTATTTATCACATATTACTATAGATAGGTTTCAAACTTTAAATCCCTGTAATTACAGGTGAAATGGTTGTATTTAATCTGAACTCCAGGCATATATATAAAAGACACAAACTAATGCAGCTTTGTACCCATTAAAACAGAAGTTTGGTATTAAAATAAACATTCATACTTATCTAGATGGACGCAGCATCGATCCAATGCTGCATTTGTATCCCACCATCTCTACACCGAGAACTGAGCAGCCACTGGTCGCTCAGCTCTCGGTTCTCAGTGAGCAAAGAACCAGGGACTGTCAGTCACCAGATCTTTGCTCTGCCCCTCCAGCTCTCACTGGAGGGTCGTGCTGTGCAGGGGGCGGGAGTATATGGTCTCGGGCTCTCAGCGGCTCACTGAGAGGCTGCGCCAGCTGCCAGTCCTGGCCTCTGGGTGGATCCCAACATTAAAGTCGGGATTCCTCCAGAGTCTGGAACAGCTGAGTGTCATCAGCCAACTGAATACGGGTCACTCCTGTGATCCCCAGAAGAAGTAGTACCATTAGAACTTAGGCTCTACTTCTCCTTTATTAGACCATACATTATACATTTATTCTTTAAATGCAAGCAGTGAAAGTGCCTGGATTTGACCTGGTATAAACCTCTAGTAATGGCCAACCAAGACAGCATAGAGCTGTGGGTATAAAAGCTCCCCCTTTGTCACCCAGTCTAGAATATAGGGGAACCTTTCACCACCATTGTGGTAGCACACTCTATGTCTGGAGGCATTTAGGTTAAGCATGGGACAGAAGGGGTAAAAAAAGAAAAACCTCCTCACCACTACCCCACCTGCAGCACAAATGGGCACCATGAGGCAGTTTGTTAATTCAAAGGACTGAGGTTCAGACAAGCATCAAAACTCAATCTAGGGCTGCCTGCGATACAGGAAAGCAGCTAAAAGAGATTGGGAAAGGGCAACAGAGCTTCAGAAAGCTTTCCCAGGGCATGATCTGCAGGCCTAAAAAGAGTTGATGGCAGTCCACATTCCTGGATTCCATGGATCAGACACTGGGAAAGTAGAAGCAGGTAGGACACAGCAGACAGTTTTTGCTGCTCACACTCTAACCTGTCCAATTGAAAAGTGATTTGAAACACGTAGACCCCTTTCAAACTGGAGGCGTGTTTTCAGGTGCTAAAGGGCTAAAAATAGCGCCTGTAAAGCGCCTAAAAAATGCCTCCCCTGCAGTCCCAGCGTGAAAGCCCGAGTGCTTCTATACTGAGGCGCTGCACTTGGCAGGACGTTAGAAAAAGTCCTGCAAGCAGCGTCTTTGGGGTGGTGAAGGAGCGGTGAATAACCCTTTCTTTGGCCCCTACCGGGGGTTAAAATCGCCCTGCTAGCGGCCGAATAGCGCCGCAAAAACGACGGTAAAGCATCGCTAAAACTAGCTTTACCACTAACGCTGCCCGCGGCTCAGTGTGAAAGGGGTCTTAGTATTTTTAATTAATAAATATAATAAGAATTGTAGGGGCATTCTTTATGTCTGGAGGAAAAGAGATTTTGCCTCCACATGTGGTCAGGCTTTCTCACAGTAAGAGCTGTGAAAATTTTTAAATAGTTTCCCTCAAGAATTATATGTGTATAGTCAGAGCTCAAAAAACAGATTTGTTCATAAAATTCACACAGTCCTGAGGAAGCGGGGGATCCCACGAAACGTGTAGACCATTTGTGAAGCTATCCGTGGACTTTTGGTGACAAAGTTCTGAATTACGAAAAGGATTTTTCTGTTCCTTATGTGTTCTTGACAGACTTTCATGGAAATTATATTTTTTAAAGAAATCATGTTGTTTGTTTTTAATGTGAAACAGAATACAATTTTGTAATTTTTTACATATGTTTACAAGTGGTTCTCATTGGAATAGACAAAATCCCCAATTTTGCTTAAAAGGATTGTCTGTATAGATATCTCAAGAACCAGTTATGTCCAGCTCATTAGATTGATTTTTTTTGTTTTTTTTTTAAGAGCTGGATGCATTCCTAAATGCAAAAAAATACAACTGGATTTTAATTTATGCAATTAAAAAAAAAATGTTCCCCATTGGGACATATCGGACCATGCTGCATAGGGGTTCTTCACCTTCCTCTGGATCAACTGTGAGTAAAAGATTGTGTATATGGAGTTTTTTTTTATTTATTTTTTTATTGGTTGAACTAGATGGCCTTGTGTCTTGTTTCAACCTATGTATTTGAAGATGGTGAAACACCTAAGCATTATAGCAGCATTAACAGCAAAAACCACAGGGCACCTCTCAAATCACTCGTGTTTAAAATGGAGGACCATAAAAAAAGGTCTTGCTGCATCAACTTGCGCCTAAGAGGTCTTCTTGAAGCTAAAAGAAACCCTGACCTAGCTGACACTGTGCAAGGGATCTTAACCACTTCAACCCCGGAAGAATTTACCCCCTTCCTGACCAGAGCACTTTTTGCGACTCGGCACTGCGTCGCTTTAACTGACAATTGCTCGTCGTGTGTGTACCCAAACAAAATTGACGTCCTTTTTCCCACAAATAGAGCTTTCTTTTGGTGGTATTTGATCGCCTCTGCGGTGTTTCTTTTTTGCGCTATAAACAAAAAAAGAGCGTCAATTTTGAAAAAAAAAGCATTATTTTTTACTTTTTGCTATAATAAATATCCCCCATAAATATACAATTTTTTTTCCCCTCAGTTTAGGCCGATATGTATTCTTCTACATATTTTTGGTTAAAAAAAAAAAAAAAAAAATCACAATAAGCGTATATTGATTGGTTTGCGCAAAAGATATAGCGTCTACAAAATAGAGGATAGATCTATAGCATTTTTTTTATTATTTTCTTTTTTACTAGGAATGGCGATGATCTGTGATTTTTATCGTGACTGCGACATTATGGAGGACACATCGGACAACTTTGACACATTGTTGGAACCACTGGCATTAATACAGCGATCAGTGCGATTAAAAATGCATTGATTACTGTAAAAATGTCACTGGCAGTGAAGGGGTTAACACTAGGGGGCGGTGAAGGGGTTAACTGTGTTCCCTGGGAGGTGATTCTAACTGAAGAGGGAGGGATTAACTACAGGAAGTGACAGATCGTGGTTCCTAGCTAATAGGAACACATGATCTGTCACTCCTGTCAGAACAGAACAGGGAAATGTATGTTTACATACACTCGTCCCTGTTCTGTGTCTCCAGCTCACGATCGCTTGTGGCCAGCGCTCATCGCAACCTTCGGCCACGAGCATTGGCACCCCCGCTGTGCAGCGCAAGCCTGCTATCCGGGCCCTGCGAGCCAACGTATAGTTACGTGGTTTCGCGCAGGGGAGCCAACCTGCCGCAGTAAAACTGCAGCGGCTGGTCCAGAAGCAGTTAAACACCATCAAGACCCACCACCACCGGTCTAAAATTTGTTTATCTAAGTTTTTTGTGGATTGTTCCACACTATAGCCCCAGAGCCCTAATGCCCGGTACACACGATCAGAAAATGGTAGGGAAAATACAGCTTTCGTAGCGATCTTATGATAATCGGATCGTTAGTACAGCGCTTTCAATAGCCGATCAGGACAGTTCATCCGATATTATTTGATCGGACATGCACGAAAAATGTTTTCGTACGATGCCAGATCGTATGATTTTCATTTAACCAGTACAGCTGTCGTTCGAAAATGCAATACAAATGCATTACAACACTTCCGAATTTTTATTCCGTCGTACGAGAATTTTCGTCACCTTAGTAAAATCTTCAGATTCGATCTGAGATTAGCATGCAAACAAAAAAACAAATGATCATTTGTCTGAGAATCTCATCGTGTGTACCGGGCGTAAAGAGGTTGTAAACCCTCGTGTTTTTTCACCTTAATACATCTATGCATTAAAGAGGTTGTAAACCCTTGTTTTTTTTTTCTTTAAATAAGAAACATGTCATACTTACCTCCACTGTACAGTTCATTTTGCACAGCGTTGCCCAAGTCCTCCTCTTCTGGGGTCCCTCAGCGGCGCTGGTGGCTCCTCCCCGCATCGAGTGTCCACGTTGGAGAAGGCTCTCCTAAGGTGGACAGCCCCGAGTCCTGCATTTGTGTCCAATCACACAGAATGAAGGACTCGGCCTCGCCCCCCCGGCGCCGCATCATTGGATTTGATTGACAGCAGTGGAAGCCAATGGCTGTGCTGCTATCAATCTATCCAATCAGGACACGAGACACCAGCTAGAGCTGGTATGCTCGTTCCTGGCCGGAGGATGACAGCGTTCAGGTAAGTAAAATGGGGGGCTGTAGGGCTGCAGCACTACAGAAGGTTTTTCACCTTAATGCATAGAATGCATTAAGGAGAAAAACCATGAGGGTTTACAACCCCTTTAAGGTGAAAAAACTTCTGTCCCTGACCAGCCCCCCCTGTTTTACTCACCTGAGCCTGTTCGTTCCCTCGGCGGACATGTGCTCTACCTCTCTGCCCGGGGTTCTCGGCTCTTGACTGGATAGCAGCGCAGCCATTGCCTCTCGCTGCTGTAAATCAAATCCAATGACACAGGCGCCGGGGGCGGGGCCGAGTCCAGCATTCTGTATCTATTGACGCAAATTCTGGACTTGGGAGCGCGCCCACAAGGTAACCCCCAGGGAGAGCGCTTCTCCTAGGGGGTTTACCGATGCGAGGCGGAGCCGCGAGCGCCGTTGAGGGACCACAGAAGACGAGGTTCAGGGCCACACTGTGCAAAACAAACTTCACAGTGGAGGCAAGTATGACATGTTTGTTATTTTATTTTTTTTTTTAAACGATTTACAACGATTTACACAGGCACCCTGTGTTGACCCCCGGCTCTGGTCGGAGGGTTACCGTTGTTCGACAGTCTATGTCCTAAATACACAGACATCTCAAGTCTCCCGCGAGGTGCGGGAGTCTCCCGCATTTCTGCGGCGGTTCCCAAACACCCGCAAGCGCCTCCCAATAATGATCGGTGCAGCGGGGAACAGCTGTGATCACCGATCTCCTTTGTATAGATTTTTAGCTGACAGCCGCTTCTCCTCCTCCTGTCAGCTGTCAGCTAAAAAGCTATACAGGGAGATTGGTGATCACAGCTGTCACTCCTGCTGCACCGATCATTCCCAGCTACTCTGTGTGCTCCTCCCCAGCTCTCCCCGTGTCCTTCTTCACCTCCCTTCTCCTCTGGCCCCCTCCATGTCCTTCCTCACCCCCCTTCTCCTCTGGCCCCCTCCATGTCCTTCCTCACCCCCCTTCTCCTCTGGCCCCCTCTATGTCCTTCTCCACCCCCCGTTCTCCTGTGGCCCCCTCTATGTCCTTCTCCACCCCCCGTTCTCCTGTGGCCCCCTCCATGTCCTTCCTCACCCCCCTTCTCCTCTGGGCCCCTCCATGTCCTTCCTCACCCCCCTTCTCCTCTGGCCCCCTCCATGTCCTTCCTCACCCCCCTTCTCCTCTGGCCCCCTCCATGTCCTTCCTCACCTCCCCTTCTCCTCTGGCCCCCTCCATGTCCTTCCTCACCCCCCTTCTCCTCTGGCCCCCTCCATGTCCTTCCTCACCCCCCTTCTCCTCTGGCCCCCTCCATGTCCTTCCTCACCCCCCTTCTCCTCTGGCCTCCTCCATGTCCTTCCTCACCCCCCTTCTCCTCTGGCCTCCTCCATGTCCTTCCTCACCCCCCTTCTCCTCTGGCCCCCTCCATGTCCTTCCTCACCCCCCTTCTCCTCTGGCCCCCTCCATGTCCTTCCTCACCCCCCTTCTCCTCTGGCCCCCTCCATGTCCTTCCTCACCCCCCTTCTCCTCTGGCCCCCACCATGTCCTTCTCCACCCCCTTCTCCTCTGGCCCCCTCCGTGTCCTTCCTCACCCCCCTTCTCCTCTGGCCCCCTCCATGTCCTTCTCCACCCCCCGTTCTCCTCTGGCCCCCTCCATGTCCTTCCTCACCCCCCTTCTCCTCTGGCCCCCTCCATGTCCTTCCTCACCCCCCTTCTCCTCTGGCCCCCTCCATGTCCTTCTCCACCCCCCCTTCTACTCTGCCCCCCCCCCTGTTCTCCTCCGGCCCCCGTGTTCTCTTCCACCCCCCCTCGTCCCCCCGCAGCCGGCTCCACTCCTCTCCTCTCCCACCGGCTGCGGGGGGAACTAGTAATTGTGCACAGTGAGCGACATCGCTCCTGTGTCCTGTGATTACTGAGCAGAGTAAACTGTGTTTGCTCAGTTTATGAATGGAGATGAGCCTCTGTCTCCTGCTTATTCATCTTTAGTGCTGAGAAAGTGACTGGGGAATGTGTCCTCAGTCCCTTTGTCTGTCTCAAATGGGAGATGTCAGGGGTCTGTTTAGACCTCTGACATCTCACCAAAGCCCCCCAAAAAATATAAAAAAAAAAAAAAAATATATAAAAAATGAAAAAGTGTAAAAAAATAAAATAAACTACTGACACCACTCTCCCCTGCCCTACCAACACTGTCCACTGCCCCAACCCCCTCCTCCCCAAAAAGCATTATTAAAAAAATTAAAAAACAAATTAAATTGTAAAAAAATGAATTATTATAAATAAAAAAAACCGACTGACACCGTCCACATACCCCCCACCCCCTTCCTCAAAAGCACTGCGAAAAAAATATTTAAAAAAGTGATTTAAAAAATATTTTGCCGCGGGGGTGGGGGGGCCTTTACAGGCGCGAAGCGCCAACTCCCCGAAATGAGTTTCTGCAGGTTGGGATGTCAGAATACATGTCATACGTGTACATTTTTTACACTGTTTTATATTAAGTTTACTGATTGTATCCCCTGTGCGAGAGTTTTACAACTTTATTTCTTTTTTCTCTTTGAATAAAAATATGGTACAAGAAAAGACCCACCACTGCTGAATTTCCCCCAGATAGAGAGCCCAGAACACTGCGTCAGTGCAGCCTATTATCTAGAAAGGAAGCCTGGGGCCATCTAAATGGGGAAATCCCCTTCAATCCAACAGACCCTTTTCTAGTGATGAGCTTCCATTGGACACGGCGCGCCGCACCCTCCCCGCAGGACCTACAATCACGTGACGCTTACCTGTGATCCCGACCGTACCGCGCCCTCCGGCTATTTCCCGAAACACACCGATAAACACGTACAGTCCATGGTCACCATCTACACTCACTTCACTAATTCGCCCTATTCCCGTACATGTCGTCCGACTTCAACCCGAGCCTTTCCGAGATGCAGCTACGTTGTTCTGTTTGCGGCGTTCATCGTTGCTAGGTTACAGTCCATTCATTATTGGGCTGCGGTGTGTCTGCCTACGGTGTCTCTCATGGGTCAAGATCCTTAGACACAAGGCGCTCTCTCTATATGTGTAAAAGGGGCAGCGACCCCAGTGTTTGCCTTGGTTAGACTTTCTGATGTGTAATCTATAAGTTTATTATATATGTTCTATGTTATTATTTATAAACAAATATAAATTTGACAAAAAAAAAATAAAATGACAATAATTATATTTGTTTATAAATATCATTTATAATGACACATTTGTTTATGTTTAGTATATATATATATATATATATATATATATATATATTTGTTTATGTTTAGTATATATATATATATATATATATATTTGTTTATGTTTAGTGTGTGTGTGTGTGTATATATATATATATATATATATATATATATATATATATATATATATATATATATATATATATATATATATATATATATATATATATATATATATATATATATACACATACCTCCCAACATTTTGAGATGGGAATGAGGGACACCTACTAGCAAATGTATGAAGGTATAGGACACGCCCCCCTGCCACACACCCTTAAAGGAGAATTCACCGGGGAAAAAAAAGGTTCATTAAATCCACAAGGGTTTTTTTTTTTTTACCACTATTCCTTTATATTGGCTTTTGAAATTCACAAATGCAGCAATTTAGAAATTTCATGAAAGGTTTAGCACTGGGAAACACTTTTTGAAAGATAAAAAGTGCATTTTATATACAACTATAGAGATCGTACCAAAATGAGGGACAAATGAGGGGGAAAGGGGGACATTGCTCCAAATCAGGGACAGTCCCTCGAAATCCGGGACAGTTGGGAGCTATGTGTGTATAACAGGCATGTCCAAAGTCCGGACCGCGTGTCAGTTTAATGCGGCCCCACTGGTAATTTGTACCACCTGCCCCACCCTGTTAGAGTGTAAGCTCTTCTGAGCAGGGAACTCTTAATCCTCTTGTATTGTATCTGTATTCAAACTTAAAGTAATCTAGTATTACTTATCCGGCGCTTAGGCAAAGTTACTATGGTTAAAATGAAAAACTGGAACAAGCTGCTGCTATAACAAATACTTATAAACATAAAGCAGAGGTCCACCCTAAAAAAAAATACATAAAACGCTCCTTTAAATACATTATAAATCATTTGAAAAAAAAAATTTTTTTTTACTTACCAGAAATGCCTGTTGCTAGGCAGATCGTCCTAATCTGCCACTTCCTATTCCGCGGTGATCTTCAGTCTTCTCCTCCTCGTGTTGATTTCTGGGAAATTTGGGCGCGGTGTCTTCTGGGACCTGTGTGTGTCACAGAAGACAGCCGCCCATTCAGAAATCGCTGGGGGACTCGTGCATGCGCAGTAGGAAACGGGCAGTGAAGCCGCAAGGCTCCACTGCCTGTTTCCCTTAGTGAGGTTGGCGGCACCGGCACACAATATGAGGGACGGATCGGCCACGGGTAAGTGTCCTTATTAAAAGTCAGCAGCTACAGTGTTTGTAGCTGCTGAATTAAAAAAAATGTTTTTTTACGGCTGGAACACGGCTATAAGTCCTAAAAGTTCATATCTGATGATCCGTAAGGTTAAAGCAGCACTATATGGTGTTTAAGCATAAAAGAGAAAACACCCGATTATTGATAAAACACCCTGTTAAAGGGTAAGTCCAAGTTAAAATGAACTCCTAAAGCATCTTCGTTGGGGGGCTTGTCAGATGAATCCTAGGCACCTTCACCTCACCACGTGATTCCACTCCCCTGGAGTTCAACACTCACCAGATAGATATGAAAGGTTTTGCGTTTAAATGCCCATTGGCATACAGAGAAGCCACTTCAAGACACCTGAACGGTTAATTTATCTCTCTCTGGTAGTCTGGTCATTCAAAACATGGGTTCTGCTTGCTGGCTCATAACATAAGGAAAAAAACACTCCTCATAGCGTGAACCTGTTTAAAATGTATTCCCACTAAAAGAAGCCCCCTCTTACAATGCACTTACGAGAACATAAGTAAAAAAAATACAGCATAATATATCCATATAAGCTGTACAGCATAGCACGATACTCGCTCACCGATTGTAGGATTCTCGTCTGCGATGTTAACCGGGTAGAGAGCGTAACAGCTGACAGATGCACTAAAGCCGTGTAGTTTATACATCCATCTATATATTACCATTATCTAATCTAGATACACGTCCATTGATTGCACGTCCCCCCTAGCCGCCGGGGAACCTTCGCGATGCTTTTGCTCTGATTGGACCCGGGCTGCGGGTAAGAAAAACCGCTCTTTTTCCCCTGTTTAAGTATTTTTCTTTTCTTGCTATTTTAATAAATTGTGTATATTCTGTAAATATCATGCCATTGATTGCTTGTTAATCAAATCCTGAAGAAGTGGTTTTCAGGTCACAAAACTAGTTGAGACATGTTATCCGTGAACAACTATCCCAATGTGATCCTCCCTCTCAGGGGATCACTATGCTGGTGATATACGTGGATTGTTATCATGCATTTTAGAATGTATCCGACAATGTGTTCTTTTATTCTGCATTAATTTTGTATTAATACAATTCTTTATTTACTTATATTATTTCAAATTTATGCTAATCCAGATAGTACCGAGATTTTCAGTTTTTCTCAGTCGCTTTCCCATTTCTCATATATTGTACACTTACTTTCCATTAAACTCAGTTTAAGCTTCTAGAGGCTATATATTTCTTCATGTTTTCATTGAGGTGGAAGACTGATGCCAGCTTAGGAAAAAAGGAGAGTCTTGGGAGCAATACTACTTGATCCTTCTGAAGGATGAGAAATGGCTCTTCACATACCTACAACATGTAGTTTACATAGTTAATAAGATTGGAAAAAGACACAACTCCATCCAGTTCAACTTATGTGTGTGTGTGTGTGATTTCTATTTTCTAGCAATTCCCATAGCCCTGCATATTCTGCTTCCCAAGGAATACATCTAGAACATTTTAAAGAGTTGTCGACACTCTGTCGTCTAGTACCAATTCCTGGTGGAGGGAGTTTTACATTTATATTCCTTTTCTCATTCTAAGGTTTAACCTCCTCTCTTCCATCACGTGTCCACTATGTGGCAAATGAAGTTTAATTCTGAACTAAAAATATGCATGCATTATACATACAAGGGGGAGTACAACTGGGGGAATCAAAGGTGGAAAAAAATCTGGGTGTTCTGGTAGAGATCATTTTACGCCCGTACAAATCATTAGTAAGACCTCATCTGAAATATGAAGTTCAGTTTTGGGCCCCAGTTCACAAAAAGGTCATTGGGGAGTTGGAGAAAGTGCAGTGAAGGGCAACCAAATTGATAAGAGGCATGGAGGTGCTCAGCTATGAGGAAAGATTAGAGGAACTAAATTTTTTCTCTCTTGAGAAGAGATTAAAGGGGGATATGATCAACATGTACAAATACAAAAGTGGCCCATATAGTGAACTTTGTGAAGAGTTGTTCACTTTAAAGTCACCACAGAGGACAAGGGGGCCACTCTTTATGTCTGGAGGAAAAGATATTTAACCTCCAAATACAGAAAGGTTTCTTCACAGTAAGAGCTGTGAAAATGTGGAATATTTCTCCACAAGAGCTGGTTCTGTCCAGCTCAGCTGATTGTTTTAAAAAGGCCTGAATTCTTTCCTAAATGCACATAAAAAATAACTGGATACTAATATTTATAGGTAAAGTTGAACCAGGAAAAATCCTACTGCCTCTTGGGGAATCAGGAAGGAATTGTTTCCCCTGCTGAAGCAAATTGGATCATGCTTTATTGTTTTTGTTTGTCTTTCTCTGGATTAACTGTGGGTATAGGATTGTGTATATGGAGGTATTGAACCCATGTATGTTTTGGTATTTTTCTTTTTTCTGTGGGTTGAACTAGATGGACTTGTGTCTTTTTTTTAAACCAGATTAACTATGTAACTACGGAACGTATCCTCTTCAGGGACCTTAAAGTAAACAGTTTATTCTCATTAGAAAAAAGGATGTTATAGATATTGTAAATGCCGCCTTATCCAAACATCACTCCGCGCCTAGTACTCAATCACCAACGGTACATAAGAAGCATAAATCAAAAGCAGCTACTTAAATAATAATAAATTGTGATTAAAAGCAATAGAGAAGTATTAAATAAATAAAGTCTTTCAATATTGCAGCAGCGCTTCGTCCCCAGATCACCGGGACACACTTTCATATACAGTTCTATGAGTGAATATTATGGTGAAGATCCTAAAGTGATTACTGCTGTATTCTGCGAGAGGAGGTTTTTCTTCCACTAAGCGTTTACACCACGTGCGGAGAACCCCTAATGTGATTGCACTCACCAGAAATCCAGCAAACATCAGCTTTGATTGTAAATAGAAGGTCTGCACCAAACGACCACCAGATGTCAGTATTACCCTTGGTAGCTCCAATAGAATATGTGGGAGAAATGGAATGTCCACATAGTGTGATATTGCTAAAACACCTTATTAAAAACATCCAAATATCCCCCCATAAGTAATAAGCGTACCAAAGAACATTGATAAAAGATCAAATAAGAAAGTGCACTGTGCCTGTTGCGTCTTCTGACCGGAAAGCTGTTAGGAGCGTTCGCTGTATACAGCTACAATTCTATGCTTCCTGATTCCTCCCTGGTCTATGGAGCGCAGACGTCACTTCCTGGTAGATCACGTCCTGACGCGTTTCGTCACTTCCGGACTTCGTCTGAGGGCGTGATCTACCAAGTGAGAGGCCGGTATTTATATAAGTGGCGGGCTCAGCAACCAATCCGAGGAGTCGTAGTGAGGACGGAGCCCTGGACCCACTCCTATGTGCAAAATACTGTCAGCAGTGAGTGGGAAGGCACCCCTACATATCCGCTCCTATAGGATGACTTGGTTGGTGCGGAACAAACACCTTACCGGACTATATTGGAAGATGACATATAAATGACATGCAAACTAAGAACAAAATGCTCAACAAATAATCTGCATGTGTAGTGCATGCTGCGGACAATATTCAACAGCACAACTGTGGGACAAAATCACCGCCTATTAGCAGCAGCTAAACAACAAACATATGGCATATCTGCATAAGTCACAATTCATTCTATGAATGTATTATACCCACTTCTCAATGCGGTGCATACATACTGAATATTAACCCCCACCTTCAGATATATAAACTGCACAGTGAAGCATAGGGAACTATATGCAGGATAATAATGTATGATATGTAATCGCAATAAATAGTATTCAAATATTTAAAATATTAAAACACATAAAATGTCAAAGTGTAATTAAATGACCAAAAATTAAATGACCAAAAAATAAATATCAATGACTGATACCCGAATATATAATAAATAGATTATCAACTGGGATAAAATTCCGAAAATAAATAAAAATACTGAAAATGCATCATGCAATTAAAGAAATACAATGAAATACAATATGACTAAGTGTCGCTGATAAAACAATTAATATCTAACTCTATATTGAGGCCCTTGGGGGCAATCACATCCACGGAATAAATCCACTGGGTTTCATGTTTAGACAATTCCCGGATGCGATTTATGCCCCTCCAATGAGGTTGGAGATGCTCCACTCCCTAAAATTCTAATCCTGTGGGGTCCATATTGTGTTTCAACTTGAAATGCAGTGAAACGTTGTGATCCTTGTAACCTATTTTGATATTGTGTATATGTTCAGCGATTCTCACACGTAATAATCTCTTCGTGCGGCCTATATAGATCTATCCGCAAGGGCATTTCATTGCATATACCACAAAGGTGCTATTACATGTGACGAACTGTTTGATTTCAAAATTTCGATTATTGGCAGGGAAACTGAAATTATCAATGCCCCTAAGCGGTCTAGAAACCTCCCTACATGCCTTGCACTTCCTGCACGCAAAAAAGCCATTCCGATCCCAGAATGTCTGAGGGCGCTTAGGCAGATCAATTACTTTTTTTACTATCCTGTCGCCAAAACTCGTAGTCTTTCTATAGATAAACTGAGATACAGCAGGTAGTACAGTGGTAAGTTTCTTGTCCATCAAAAGAATGTGCCAATGTTTTTAAAAATCTCCTCAACTTCCTTGTGTTGAGCGTGAAATTGAGAAATAAAGCCCCATTCTCTATTGTTATTTTTTTCGGCTAATAATACTTTAGACCCTACTGGGTTTGCTTCTTGTAAGCATGTGGCTCTAGGTATTAATGCTACTTCTTCAACCACCCTCTTCAATATTTCTGGATCACATCCTCTGGCTTCAAATCTGTCCGTGAGGATCTTAGATTGAGCAAGAAACTGAGTGTCTTCAGAACAATTTCTTTTTACGCTCATGATCTGACCTTTCGGAATATTTTTGAGCCATAATGGGTGGTGTCCGCTTGAGATGGGTAGATAGCTATTTCTGTCAGTTTTTCTTTAAGTAAACTTTCGTTTCTAATCTATCATCCAACCGGTATATGTTGACATCCAGGAAATTTATTTCATCTCTATGCCAATCCGAAGTGAGTTTATATTATTGCTGTTGTTATTCAATGACCGTATAAAAACCTCTAACGAATCGGATGTGCCATCCCAAATAAATAAGAGATCATCAATGAAGTGTTTGTAAAAGACCAGTTCTGGACGTTGTTCTTTAAAGATGGTCTTGTCCTCCCACTCCGCCATAAACAAATTTGCGATACTGGAAGCGAATTTCGCGCCCATCGCAACTCCTCTTTGTTTTGAGTAGAATGTGTCGTTATACCAAAAGTAGTTATGGCTAAGGCAAAAGTCTAGAGCATTTCTAAGAAAAATCTTTTGGTTGTGGGGGAGGTCATCTCTTTGACTTAAGGCCCAATTAAGTGCCAACAGGGCATCATCATGTTGTATAATGGAATAAAGAGAGGACACATCCGCCGTGACCAAAAGTATCTGCTGTCTGCCTATTAGGTTCACACTTTGTAAACAGTTTTAAAAGTTTTTGGTATCCTTTAGATATGAACGAGTATTCATGACACTTTTTTGCAGAAAACGGTCCAAATATTGGCCCATTCTCGAAGAGACGGAGTCAATGCTATTGACGATGGGTCTTGCTGGAGGATTGGAGGGGTCTTTGTGGACTTTCGGTAAAGTATACATAGTAGGGATACGGCTACTGGAGGGTAGCAGAAACCTTCTTTCTTTATCCGTTAGAACACCACTCTTTGATCCCATCTGCACCAGAATTTCTAACTGATCCCTATATGATTGAGTGGGAGCATTATCTAAACGTTTATACGTTATTTCATCTGAGAGCATGTCCACGATCTGGCCATGATAAAACTCCTTTGGAGAGTAATCACCACTCCTCCTCCCTTATCGGCTGGCCTAATAATAATGTCCTTCCATTCTTCTAGCATAGTGATCCCCTCACTGATATGTCTCATATTTATCCCTTTGTTGGGCTTGAGAAGTTCCAAATCTCGTAGAATCAATCCCTTGAATACCTCCACTTGATGATTGGGGTTGTTAAGGGGACTGAAGAGAGATTTGTTTTTGAGACCACTATTGACCACCCCGCCGGGCTTTTGTACCACAGCTGTGGTAAACGGGCTGCATCCTAAAGAATATTTTTTGATGTTCAACTTCCTAATGTACTTGTGGATGTCAATGAAAACATCAAATTTATTAATTCGTTTCTTCAAACCACGTTTTAAACCTAGATTTAAAATGTTCATTTCCTTATGCGTTAGTTGCTTCTGAGAAAGATTAAAGATGCCCTCTATTCCGATTCTCTTCTTCTTTTTTTGTGCCCTAGATCCTGCCCTACAGCCTCGATATTTCCCTTCTTTGAGTCTGGGTGCTGCGGATGATCTTTCATTCGTTGTGGATGTTGATCTTTCCAATAAGGGACCTTGTGATGATCCTGGGGCTGCAGGCCCCTGTGTTGGACCCAAGGTTGGGGGTGCGATGGTTGTTTCCCTCTGTGTGGAGGTTGGTTCCGACCGCTTGATGGTGCCCCCCTCCCCCTCCCTAAAAAACTACGGGGCTGGGGATAATTGTTGAAATTTCTTTGATTTCCTTGATGTTCCTGTAGTGGTTGAAATCTATTGTACACAGGTATGTCATATGTATCAGGTGGATGATATCCATTTTGATTTTGATTATTCTTCCTTCCAATCCCCCTTGATTTCCTTCCTCCTCTTTGTATAGGGGTGGAACACCTAGCTGGAGAATTCACATATGAGGCATTTTCATAGACATTATCGTATGCATAGTGATTAGTGGATGATAACGCAGGTATAGGGTGTCTTGGCTGCTGTGAAGAAGCAGGTAGCACAGGGATGGATGGCTCCACTGCCTCCTTCCTATAACGTGCTTGTTGCCAAGAATATATAGAGATGGTTTTAAAATCTTCTAAGTCCCTATGGTATTTCTTTATCTTTTTTTTTTTGTGTGTCTCTATCAACTTTTTCTAATTTCTTTTGTATCCTGGCATTAAAATCAATAACTTGTTGGGTATCCTTTATGGGGTCTAATTGTTGTTGTAAGTCATTGATTTTCAATTCTAAGTTGGCCATTTTGCGTTTTTTCCTTTGGAGGCCTAATTCCTGTAACTTGAAACCCACACCATAAAAAAAAGTCAAGCCACTCATGAGAGGAACCTTGATCCTCCAAACCATCCTGTGGGGCAATGTTCCACCTAAGGCTCCTAATGATGACCTTTTCTTTGATGTATTGCTCAAGACTACATATATCCCACCAAGTGCGTACTTGTTTTTATAATATGTGGCCTAGTGCTGTCATTGCTCCATTAAAATTGACCTGTGTGGTAGTGGGTTCATAATTAGTGAACAAAGCGTCCACATCAATATGTCTGCTGCTTAAATACCGAAAGACATCCATGGCAGCAGAGAAATAAAACCAAAACCAATAGAAAAAAGGATGTTATAGATATTGTAAATGCCGCCTTATCCAAACATCACTCTGCGCCTAGTACTCAATCACCAACGGTACATAAGAAGCATAAATCAAAAGCAGCTTCTTAAATAATAATAAATTGTGATTAAAAGCAATAGAGAAGTATTAAATAAAGTCTAATATTGCAGCAGCACTTCGTCCCCAGATCACCGGGACACACTTTCATATACAGTTCTATGAGTGAATATTATGGTGAAGATCCTAAAGTGATTACTGCTGTATTCTGTGAGAGGAGGTTTTTCTTCCACCAAGCGTTTACACCACGTGTGGAGAACCCCTAATGAGTTTGCACTCACCAGAAATCCAGCGAACATCAGCTTTGATTGTAAATAGAAGGTCTGCACCAATTTCTAAACGACCACCAGATGTCAGTATTACCCTTGTTAGCTCCAATAAAATATGTGGGAGAAATGGAATGTCCACATACTGTGATATTGCTCAAACACCTTATAAAAAACATCCAAATATCCCCCCATAAGTAATAAGCGTACCAAAGAACATTGATAAAAGAGCAAATAAGAAAGTGCACTGTGCCTGTTCCTCCCTGGTCTATGGAGCGCAGATGTCACTTCCTGGTAGATCACGTCCTGACTTCGTCTGAGGGTGTGATCTACCAAGTGAGAGGCCGGTATTTATATTAGTGGCGGGCACAGCAACCAATCCAAGGAGTCGTAGTGAGGACAGAGCCCTGGACCCACTCCTATGTGCAAAATACTGTCAGCAGTGAGTGGGAAGGCACCCCTACATATCCGCTCCTATAGGATGACTTGGTTGGTGCGGAATGAACACCTTACCGGACTATATTGGAAGATGACATATAAATGACATGCAAACTAAGAACAAAATTAATACCTAGAGCCACATGCTTACAAGACACAAACCCAGTAGGGTCTGAAGTATTATTAGCCGAAAAAATAACAATAGAGAATGGGGCTTAGTTTCTCAATTTCACGCTCAATACAAGGAAGTTGAGGAGATTTTTAAAAAACATTGGCACATTCTTTTGATGGACAAGAAACTCACCACTGTACTACCTGCTGTACCTCAGTTTATCTATAGAAAGACTACGAGTTTTGGCGACAGGATAGTAAAAAAAGTAATTGATCCGCCTAAGCGCCCTCAGACATTCTGGGATCGGAATGGCTTTTTTGCGTGCAGGAAGTGCAAGGCATGTAGGGAGGTTTCTAGACCGCTTAGGGGCATTGATAATTTCAGTTCCCCTGCCAATAATCGAAATTTTGATATCAAACAGTTCATCACATGTAATAGCACCTTTGTGGTATATGCAATGAAATGCCCTTACGGATTGATCTATATAGGCCGCACGAAGAGATTATTATGTGTGAAAATCGCTGAACATATACACAATATCAAAATAGGTTACAAGGATCACAACGTTTCACTGCATTTCAAGTTGAAACACAATATGGACCCCACAGGATTAGAATTTTAGGGAGTGGAGCATCTCCAACCTCATTGGAGGGGCATAAATCGCACCCGGGAATTGTCTAAACATGAAACCCAGTGGATTTATTCCGTGGATGTGATTGCCCCCAAGGGCCTCAATATAGAGTTAGATATTAATTGTTTTATCAGCGACACTTAGTCATATTGTATTTCATGGTATCTCTTTAATTGCATGATGCATTTTCAGTTCTTTTATTTATTTTTGGAATTTTATCCCAGTTGATAATCTATTTATTATATATTCGGGTATCAGTCATTGATATTTATTTTTTGGTAATTTAATTTTTGGTCATTTAATTACACTTTGACATTTTATGTGTTTTAATATTTTAAATATTTGAATACTATTTATTGCGATTACATATCATACGTTATTATCCTGCATATAGTTCCCTATGCTTAACTGTGCAGTTTATATATCTGAAGGTGGGGGTTAATATTCAGTATGTATGCACCGCATTGAGAAGTGGGTATAATACATTCATAGAATGAATTGTGAATTATGCAGATATGCCATATGTTTGTTGATTAGCCGCTGCTAATAGGCGGTGATTTTGTCCCACAGTTGTGCTGTTGAATATTGTCCACAGCATGCACTACACATGCAGATTATTTGTTGAGCATTTTGTTCTTAGTTTGCATGTCATTTATATGTCATCTTCCAATATAGTCCGGTAAGGTGTTTGTTCCGCACCAACCAAGTCATCCTATAGGAGCGGATATGTAGGGGTGCCTTCCCACTCACTGCTGACAGTATTTTGCACATAGGAGTGGGTCCAGGGCTCCGTCCTCACTACGACTCCTTGGATTGGTTGCTGCGCCCGCCACTAATATAAATACCGGTCTCTCACTTGGTAGATCGCGCCCTCAGACGAAGTCCGGAAGTGAAGAAACGCGTCAGGAACATGATCTACCAGGAAGTGACATGTGAGCTCCATAGACCAAGGAGGAATCAGGAAGCATAGAATTGTAGCTGTATACAGCGAACGCTCCTAACAGCTTTCCGGTCGGAAGACGCAACAGGCACAGTGCACTTTCTTATTTGCTCTTTTATCAATGTTCTTTGGTACGCTTATTACTTATGGGGGGATATTTGGATGTTTTTAATAAGGTGGTTTAGCAATATCACTGTCAGGTCTCTCACTTACCAGACCGGAGAGTCCACTTGGGCAGAGGGTAGGCTCCCTTACGTATCCGACTCGTGGCCCCTGGTAGAGCAGACAGGAAGCACACAAGTGCGGAGTGGTATGAGAGCCTGTGCAGGAGTCCGTATTCCGGAAGCTAGCAGTCTTCAAACAGCAGATGATAGTCAGAGGCACAGGCAACGGATGCTGAGAAGGAGCTAAAGACAGGTCAAAGCACAGGCTGGGTTCGGCAACAGGCGGGCAGCGGATGTACAGGAGGAGAAGGCAGAAGCGAGGTCAAACAAGCCGGGGTCAGATGCAGGCGGAGGTCAGAAGAGTCCAAAAGGCAAGTCGGGTCGTCAACAGATCAGGAACACAGGAACAGGAAACAGGAAACAGGAACTAGGCACGGAGCTGTTGATCAGGCAGCAGTGATCAGAGGGAGAGGAAAGCTTAAATAGGCTGATTGGCGCCAAACGTTGCGCCCGTGTGCACGCCGTTACGCACAGGCGCCCGCGAACCCGCACGCGCCCGAGCGCGCCCCCGGACAGCGGTGCGCACACCAGCACCACCAGACAAACGCATAGTAGCGCCCACAGGCGAACACACGCTAACGTGAACGCGCGTATGCACCCGGGCACCACCGCATCCGCCACGGCCAGCCGGAACGCCAACACCAGTGCCCATAGAGGCAGGCGCCCGTGCACCCACAGGAACGTGCGCACCAACGCGCCCCAGCACGCGACGACGCCCAATCAGGTAACCTCTCTGACAGTGCCCCCTCCTCAAGGGCAGACACCGGATGCCCAATTGGGCTAACTTGGAAGCATGTGAGTCCTTGAAGGCCTGCAAGAGTTCTCCGGCATGCAAATTGTCTTCTGGTTCCCATGAGTTGTCCTCAGGGCCATATCCCTTCCACTTTATGAGGTATTGGGTTTGATTACGTCTCCTTCTGCAGTCTAATATTGCTTGGGTTTGGGTGGACCGACACTACGGCCAACAAAAGAATTGGGGATAACCGGCTTCAAGAGAGATACGTGGAAGACCGGGTGCACCTTCAGAGAATTCGGCAGATCAAGCTCGTAGGCGACATTGTTAATCTTCCTCCTTACCAGGAAGGGACCCAGGAACTTAGGGCCTAGTTTTTTAGATGGACATGCCAGCTTCAGATTGGCGGTTGATAACCATACTGGGTTGCCAGGTTTCAACACAAGTTCTCCACGCCTCTTTTTATCAAACATCTTCTTATATCCTTCTTGGGCCTTGGCCATGGTATCTTGTAATAGTTTGTTGTTCACTGAGAAGAAATTCAGGGTCTCAGATACTGCAGGAGCAGAACACTCAGGTATTGATCCAGGCAAAAAGGTCGGATGAAAGCCATAGTTAGCATAGAATGGAGTCTGGTTGGTGGCTCAATGCAAGGAATTATTGTAAGAAAACTCCGCAATAGGGAGTAGGGGAGCCCAATCATCCTGGGAGAAGGCGGAAAAGCAGCGGAGATACTGCTCCAGAGTCTGATTCGTCCTCTCAGTTTGCCCATTAGACTGGGGATGTTAGGCCGAGGAGAACGCCAACTCAATTTCCAAGGAGCCACAGAGGGCCTTCCAGAATCTGGAGGTGAACTGGACACCACGGTCAGAAACTATACTCTTCGGAACTCCATGTAGCCTGACAATTTCCTTAATAAAAATATCAGCTGTCTCCGTGGCAGATGGAGTACCCTTCATTGGGAGGAAATGAGCCATTTTAGACAATCTGTCTACCACAACAAAGATGGAGGAAAAGCCTTCTGATGGGGGGAGTTCGACGGCAAAGTCCATTGAGATCATACTCCATGGTCTCTCTGGGACTGGGAGAGGTTTCAATAGTCCCCAAGCTCTGGCCCGGCTGGTTTTGCTTCTAGCGCAAGTATTACAGGAATCAACAAACCTTCTACAATCCCTAATGAGATGAGGCCACCAGAAGGTACGTAGTACCAGATTGCTCGTTTTTCGTGAGCCGAAATGTCCAGCTAATTTGTGATCATGACACAGTTCTAATACCTGTACCCTTAGTTCTTCGGGGACCACAATCTTGTTTTCATGCCAAAACAGGCCATCCTTGGTACAGACCCCAGCGGGTGGTGTCGCCCCCATAGAAGCCCGTCTGATTTGAGGGATTAGATCTTCTTGTAGAAGCAAGATATTCCCAGGGGGGTAAGGTTTCTTCCGAATCATGGAACATACGTGAGAGTGCGTCAGATTTAATATTTTTGGATCCGGGTCTGAAGGTAACGTGGAACTGAAATCGAGAAAAAAAAAGTGCCCATCTGGCCTCCCAGGGTTTTAGCCTCTTAGCCGTTCTCAGGTATTCTAGGTTTTTATGGTCCGTGTAGACCAGGATGGGATAAGCAGCACCCTCCAGAAGATAACGCCATTCCTCTAAAGCCGCCTTAATAGCCAGGAGTTCACGATCTCCCACATCGTAATTTCTCTCAGAAGATGAAAGTTTTCGTGAGAAAAACCCCACAGGGTACAGAAGAGCTTTGGTGCCTTGTCGTTGTGAGAGTACAGCTCCTACCGCAATTTCTGAAACGTCAACTTCTAACACGAATGGTAGAGCTGGGTTGGGGTGCTTTAAAATGGTGGCTCAGGTAAATAGAGCCTTGAGTTCCTCAGAGGCCGACTGTGCCTTAGGAGTCCAGCTAAACCGACTTCCTTGTCTGGTGAGTTCAGTAATGGGAGCGATTATCAAGGTGAATCCTTTTATGAATTTTCTATAGAAGTTGGCAAAGTCAATAAAGCGTTGTACCCCTTTCTTATCAATAGGTGCAGGCCAGTCCAGGATAGCAGATACTTTTTGGGGATCCATCTTGATGCCCTCAGGGGAGCTGATCAGGCCCAGAAATTAAATGCATTGAAGCTCGAATTCATATTTTTCAAGTTTTGCATAGAGCCCATGTTGCCTAAGTCGGGTGAGCACATCCCGCACATGCCTGCGGTGGTCAGCCAGAGAGGCGGAGAAAATCAGGATATCATCCAGATAGACTATGACATAGAGGTCTAGGAAGTCACGGAATATGTCATTGACAAAGTGTTAGAAGGTGGCTGGCGCGTTACACAGGCCAAAGGGCATGACAAGGTACTCGAAGTGCCCAAATCGAGTACGGAAAGCCATTTTCCACTCATCCCCTTCTCTTATGCGGATTAAGTTGTACGCCCCGCGGAGATCCAGCTTGGTGAAAACTTTTGCGCTTCCCAGTCTTTGGAATAACTCGGGTACTAAAGGTAACGGGTATCTGTTCTTTACAGTGATTTTGTTTAATTCCCGGTAGTCGATACAGGGGCGTAGGGTGTGATCCTTCTTCTCCACGAAGAAGATGCCTGCACCAGCTGGAGAGGTGGAAGGGCGGATAAACCCTTTCTTTAGGTTCTCGTCAATATAATTTTTTAAGGTGCCCAGCTCCTGCTCAGTTAGTGGGAAAATCCTCCCAAAGGGAACTTCGGTTCCAGGTAAGAGTTCTATTGGGCAGTCATAAGGCCTGTGAACTGGAAGGGTCTCTGCCCCCTTCTTACTGAAGACATCCTGGAAATCCCGGTAGGCCTCGGGAAGGGATTGGCAAAGCTTGGTATCAGAATCCAAACAAAGACACTGAGTCGGTGTCACGGGTGTCCCATGTAAGCAATGTTGCCTGCAGTAGTCAGATAGGAATTGGATTTTTCCTGTGGACCAGTCAATGCTGGGGTTATGTGCCTGTAGCCAGGGCATTCCGAGGATGATTGGGAAGAGAGGAGAAGAGATGACATCCAAGCGTAAAAGTTCCTGGTGTTCCGGCCCTATGGTGGCCAGTAGTGGGACAGTCTCGCAGGTGACTAGACCGGAACTAAGGGAAGAGCCATCAGCTCGGAATACTGCAAGACCCTGGGTCTTAGGTTGAAGAGGAATGCCATGGTTATTAACAAAGGTCTGATCGATGAAGCCACTGCATGCTCCAGAGTCAATAATAACCGACACCGGGATGCTCTTTCCGGGAAGCTGTAATACAACAGAGATTGTCAAATGGTTACCAGATTTGGGCAAAACAGATGCACAAGAGGAAGAGGACGTCAGATACTTACGTATCTTATTGGGGCAGGTCCTCACAAAATGCCCTTGTTCCCCGCAGTACAGGCATAAGTTGTGAGTACGTCTGCGCATCTTCTCTTCCGGGGTAAGGGATGGCCGGAGCAGATCAAGTTGCATGGGTCCGGGTGCTTCCATGGCTGGAGTAGAGGAGAGAGGCAATTGGTTGGGGGAACTGGGAACCCTAGGGAGCATCCAAATAGGACGAGGATGACTAGAGGACCTCTCAGAGCATCTTTCTCTCAGATGACGGTCAATTTGAATAGACAGGTTTATGAGTTCATCCAGAGTCTGTGGTATCCCAACACGTGCCAGCTCATCCTTAAGGGGATCAGATAACCCCATCCAAAATTGATGACGCAAGGCAGCGTTGTTCCACTCTGTATCAGAGCTCCAACGTCGGAACTCAACTGCGTAGTCTTTGGCCGCTCTGCGGCCTTGCTGCAGGGAATGCAAGGCTGCCTCAGCAGTAGTAGTAAGTTGAGGATCCTCGTATAACTGCGACATTGCCAGGAAAAAAGCATCCAGGGTATCCAAGGATCTAGACTTCTGCTCCAGTAGATGATGAGCCCAAGTTTGGGGCTCGCCGGACACCAGTGCAATGACAAATCCCACCTTAGTGGCATCCAGAGAGAACGTGCGAGGCTGTAACGCAAAATAGAGCTCGCAGGCGTTACGGAAGGCCCGGTATTTGCGACGATCTCCAGTAAATTTTTCGGGTGTGGGTACCCTGGGTTCCGGAGGAAGCATTACTACGGAGGGTGCTGGGGATAGTCCGGCAGATGATGCCCCTTGAGGGGGAGGAGCTGCTGAGAGGGCTTGGACCTGACCCTCTAATCTGGTGTAGCCTTCTTGTAGGCTCTTGACTGCTTGGGTAAGGCCCGCGAGGTGCCTACAAAGTTCATCCATGGGGGAGGCCCCCTGCCCGGACTCAGTCATGGCTGCCTCATACTGTCAGGTCTCTCACTTACCAGACTGGAGAGTCCACTTGGGCAGAGGGTAGGCTCCCTTACGTATCCGAAAAAAGTAAAACAAAAAATTTTTGTGAAAAATTATTTGGCATATAAAATCTGAAATTATGATCACATACCAAGTCTCACAATTGCTTACAAAATATTCAGAAGTGTCCGTGCATCCAAAAATAACAAGAGTAACAAGAGTGTGATGTCTATATCAAAAAATAGTTCTGTGTATATAAAAAAAAAAAAAAAAACTTTGTGCAGAAATCTGATGTGTCTCCAAATGGTTCCAGATGTATCTGTTTGAGAATGGTGTGAACCGTCCTGTATGGAGCCCCCACTAGTGTCCCCACCCCCTGCAGGGGTAATAGGCATATAGACGTGAATCCGATGGTCCAAGCGATCGATTTCCCCTTCACCGACTTCTCTCCACTTGTGTCACCAATTGTGTCACCAATGTGATCTTAATGGCATCCACCGGGGTAAAACTCCATATACAGGGAGAAGAGAAGAGCCTCATAGCATAAATCCAAAGATTACTTTATTCAGCTTTACAAGCTTACATTAAAAGAGTTAAAACAAAAAACTGGTAGCTCTCTGCCGGCTGGCTCCACGCCAGAAGCCGCAGACAGTGAAGTGGTAGACCGCTGTGATGGAAAAACAGACAAAGCAGTCATAGCCATTTTTTAATGATGGGCGGGTGGGCTCGTCACCACTATGCTTTCCCATTGGATTCTGCGGCGCCTCCATGCAGTATTTATAGACGCATGGTGTACCAAGATGGGCGCAACTCAGATGACGTCTTGATGACGAAACGCGTAAGACGTGGCCACTTGGTACGCATACGTCGCTCTATCTTCTGTTGATGCTGTTCACTTCCGGTTTTTGGTAGACGGGCCGTGGAACGCACGCCGCTACCACTTCACTGTCTGCGGCTTCTGGCGTGGAGCCAGCTGGCAGAGAGCTGCCAGTTTTTTGTTTTAACTCTTTTAATGTAAGCTTGTAAAGCTGAATAAAGTAATCTTTGGATTTATGCTATGAGGCTCTTCTCTTCTCCCTGTATATGGAGTTTTACCCCGGTGGATGCCATTAAGATCACATTGGTGACACAAGTGGAGAGAAGTCGGTGAAGGGGAAATCGATCGCTTGGACCATCGGATTCACGTCTATATGCCTATTACCCCTGCAGGGGTTGGGCGTTCCGGTGAGTGGGGACACTAGTGGGGGCTCCATACAGGACGGTTCACACCATTCTCAAACAGATACATCTGGAACCATTTGGAGACACATCAGATTTCTGCACAAAGTTTATTTATTTATTTTTTTTATATACACAGAACTATTTTTTGATATAGACATCACACTCTTGTTACTCCTGTTATTTTTGGATGCACGGACACTTCTGAATATTTTGTAAGCACGGACTATTATTGCTGTTTTTTAGATTTTCTAATATTTTCATTTTTATTTTTTACCATTGTGCAACTTGGTATGTGATCATAATTTCAGATTTTATATGCCAAATAATTTTTCACAAGAATTTTTTTTTTTTTTTTTTTCACAATTCAGATTTCTTAACACATAATTGGTATAACACCATTTGGATTGTTTATCACCTATTGTTTTTCAGGGCACTTTTTTCTTTTTCTTTTTTTTTTTTTTATATATTTTAATATATTTATATTTTTTGGATTTCTTCATCATTTATGTTTTGTATATATTTATATTTTTATTATTAGTGGTTTGTATGTTTATTGGTAGCCTCAGTCATATTCGTGGGTATATATATACCATTTTATGCGATTATACGTATTGAAGTATATATTTTTTTCACCATTTTTTCACGAATTTATTCTACTCAGATTTGTAGCACAGCCTTTCCCCTGTGGTGGGAGCTTTTGCTATTATTTGAATAATGAACAGCGCCAATCCCCCATTTTTTAGTTTATTGCGTTTGGACTTCACTTAGGTGTTTTCCCTTTCTGGGGGGGCTGCAGTTCGTATTGGTGTCTGTCCTGAGCGCGGAATACTAATATATATCCCTTACGTATCCGACTCGCGGCCCCTCGTAGAGCAGACAGGAAGCACACGAGTGCGGAGTGGTATGAGAGCCTGTGCAGGAGTCCGTATTCCGGAAGCTAGCAGTCTTCAAACAGCAGATGATAGTCAGAGGCACAGGCAACGGATGCTGAGCAGGAGCTAAAGACAGGTCAAAGCACAGGCTGGGTTCGGCAACAGGCGGGCAGCGGAGGTACAGGAGGAGCAGGCAGAAGCGAGGTCAAACAAGCCGGGGTCAGATGCAGGCGGAGGTCAGAAGAGTCCAAAAGGCAAGCCGGGTCGTCAACAGATCAGGAACACGGGAACTAGGAACAGGAAACAGGAACTAGGCACGGAGCTGTTGATCAGGCAGCACTGATCAGAGGGAGAGGAAAGCCTAAATAGGCTGATTGGCGCCAAACGCCGCGCCCATGCGCGTGCCGTTATGCACAGGCACCCGCGCACCCGCACGCGTCCGAATGCGCCCCCGGACAGCGGCGCGCACACCAGCACCACCAGACAAACGCATAGTAGCGCCCACAGGCGAACACACGCTAACGTGAACGCGCGTATGCACCCGGGCACCACCGCGTCCGCCACGGCCAGCCGGAACGCGCGCACCAACGCGCCCCAGCGCGCGATGACGCCCAATCAGGTAACCTCTCTGACAATCACACTATGTGGACATTCCATTTCTCCCACATATTCTATTGGAGCTACCAAGAGTAATACTGACATCTGGTGGTCGTTTAGAAATTGGTGCAGACCTTCTATTTACAATCAAAGCTGATGTTCGCTGGATTTCTGGTGAGTGCAATCTCATTAGGGGTTCTCCGCACGTGGTGTAAACGCTTGGTGGAAGAAAAACCTCCTCTCACAGAATACAGCAGTAATCACTTTAGGATCTTCACCATAATATTCACTCATAGAACTGTATATGAAAGTGTGTCCCGGTGACCTGGGGACGAAGCGCTGCTGCAATATTGAAAGACTTTATTTATTTAATACTTCTCTATTGCTTTTAATCAGAGTTTATTTTCATTACTGAGTCACCTTTGATATATTTGTAAAATACAGTGCCTTGAAAAAGTATTCATACCCCTTGAAATTTTCCACATTTTGTCATGTTACCACTAAAAACATAAATGTAATTTTGATGTGATAGACCAACAAAAAGTGGCACATAATTGTGAAGTGAAAGGAAAATGATAAATGGATTTCAAATTTTTTTACAAATAAATATCTCAAAAGTGTGGCGTGCATTTGTATTCAGCCCCCTTCACTCTGATACCCCTAACTAAAATCTAGTGGAACCAATTGCCTTCAGAAGTCACCTAATTAGTAAATAGATTAGTAAATAGAGTGTGTAATTTTATCTCAGTATAAATACAGCTGTTCTGTGAAGCCTGCAGAGGTTTGTTAGAGAACCTTAGTGAACAAACAATACCATGAAGGCCAAGAAACACACCAAGGTCAGGGATAAAGTTGTGGAGGATTTTAAAGCAGGGTTAGGTTATAAAAAAAAAAAATATCCCAAGCTTTGAAAATCTCATGAAGCACTGTTCAATCCATCATCTGAAAATGGAAAGAGTATGGCACAACTGCAAACCTACCAAGACATTGCTGTTCACCTAAACTGACAGGCCGGGCAAGCAGAGCATTAATCAGAGAAGCAGCCAAGAGGCCCATGGTAACTCTGGAGGAGCTGCAGAGATCCACAGCTCAGGTGGGAGAATCGCTGTCTGCGAAGGATGGCCAAAAGAACAGTGGCCGGGTCTGTTGGCCCCATTTCTGACAGGAGAACCTCAAAAGGCCTACTTTGATTTAAACCGGATAAGGCCCAGGACTATGAAACTCTGAAGACAGAGATACTGGCACGCTTGAGTGTCACCATGGCAGTCCGGGCCCATCGCGTTCATCAGTGGACCTACTTCAGCGACAAGCCACCCAATTCTTAAATGTTCGACCTGGTCCACCTTACCGGGAAGTGGTTGCAGTCAGAGACCTTGACAGGCTCTCAGATCGTGGAGCGTGTGGTAATGGACCAGTACCTGCGTGTGCTCCCTGCTGCTCTGAGTAAGTGGGTCGGACAGGGGGACCCCAAAACTGCAACCCAATTGGTGGACCTAGTGGAGAGGTGCACTGCTACTGAGGACTTGATGAACCCGTCTACGCTCCACTTAAGTGTGTCTAAAGGTGCAAGATCGTCCAGCGGTTCTGGTAAGACTGTTCCAGGGTTCAAGAGCATGGGGAAGTTAGATAAGACTGTTGTTACAGTTAATGAGACTGTGGGGCCTAGACCTGGAGACTGGCCAAAGAAGCCAGGAAGGTTTTGGGACCGTTAAGAGGACCGGGGATAGAGCACATACAGTGTTTTCATTGCCATGCCTTTGGGCATATTTCTGCAAAATTTCTTATAAATGATGAACCTATGCAACGCGATTAGCCTTATATGAAAAGACGCATATCTCTTTTTGCACAGGTCGCATGTACTGCATCATGTCAGAGTCGCATTGAAAACAGATGTGTGTTATTTCAGTGAATGGAAAGCCACTCACAGCCCTGCTAGACTCTGGTAGTGTGGTGACCCTAGTCAGAAATGATTGTGTAAACCCCACAAAACTACACCCCAGTACTATCGGTGTCATTTGCATCCATGGGGACACTCTGGACTACCAGACAGCGGTGGTTGAAGTTGATACGCCTTGGGACAGTGTGACACATTCAGTGGGGGTGGTGCCTTCACTGCTTCATGAAGCTTTAGTGGGGAGAGATTGTCCCCATTTTTGGAGTTTATGGACACAGGAACTCTCGCCAAACCCTTTTTGCCAAAGGGAAGGGGATGCTGTTGAGGGGATAGAGAAAGCTGGAGATCCTCTTCCTCTCCCTGTCATGGCTGGGGAGCCGGAGGACCTGAAAGCTAGCTCCCAGCATGAGGGTAACGAACAGGAGAACATCTCTGACCCTGACAATGAGAGTAACCAGGAAGCCCCCTTGTCCCTCTACCAATAATCGAGGTCCCTTTTGAGAGGATTGGCATAGACCTGGTGGGGCCGGTAATGAAGTCTGCCCGGGGTCACCAGCATATTTTGGTAATCCTGGACTATGCGACGAGCAATCCTGAGGCCATACCCTTGCGTAACACCTCTGCTAAGGCTTTTGCCAAGGAGTTAGTCCAGGTGTTTAGTCGAGTGGGGATCCCAAAAGAGGTCTTAATCGATCAGGGCACCCCATTTATGTCCAGGGTTACCAAGGGACTGTGTAAGTTATCCAAAATCTCCCATCTCCGTACCTCTGTCTATCACCCCCAAACGGATGGTCTTGTGGAAAGGTTTATTAAAACTTTGAAAAGTATGCTGAAAAAGGTGGTCGACAAAGATGGGAGAAATTGGGATTTTCTGCTAGCATATCTCATGTTTGCCATACGAGAGGTTCCGTATGCATCCACAGGCTATTCCCCTTTTGAGCTCTTGTTTGGTAGACATCCCAGGGGCCTGCTAGATACCGCCAAAGAAATGTGGCAAGGAGAGGCCACCCCATATAGAAACATCATAGAATATGGCTCCTTGATACAGGATCGAATCACAGCTGTCCTGCCCCTGGTACGAGAACATATGGAGCGAGCCCAGGAGGCCCAGAGGAGGGTCTATGAGCTTTCTGCCCCGGGGACAGAGTGTTGGTACTGGTTCCCACGGTGGAAAGTAAGTTCCTAGCTAAGTGGTAGGGTTCCTTTGAGGTTGTTGAAAGGGTAGGGGAGGTAAACCTCAAAGTCTGCCAGCCAGGGAAAAGGAAACCACAACGGGTCGACGAACTCGTGGACAGGTTGGGACAGGCTCACTACACAACAACCCTAGACCTAACGAAAGGCTATTGGCAAATACCCCTAACTGAATTGTCCAAGGAGAAGACTGCCTTTTTCACTCCTAAAGGGCTCGTTTCAGTACAAGCGGATGCCTTTTGGTCTGCATGGGGCCCCTGCATTGTTCCAGCAAATTATGGACAAAACTTTGAGACCACATTGCCCGTATGCAGCCGCATATTTGGACGATGTGGTCATCCACCGACCAGATTGGGAATCGCACCTGCCCTGAGTATAAGCAGTGGTAGATTCCCTTAGGAAAGCAGGTCTCACGGCCAACCCAAAAAAGTGCCATAGGCCTGGAGGAGGCCAAATACCTTGGGTACGTTATTGGCCGGGGACTGGTTAAGCCTCAGACCACTAAGATTGAAGCAATTAAAAAATGGCCCCAACCGGTAAACAAGAAACAAGTTCAGGCCTTCCTGGGCATTACGGGGTGTTACAGATGGTTTATACCCCACTTTGCCACCATTGCCGCCCCTCTGACTGACCTGACGAAGGGTAGAGGGTCGGTCATGGTCAAATGGAATCCTGAAGCCGAGGAGGCGTTTCAGAAATGAAAGCAGGCCCTTTGTGTATTACCAGTGCTGGTGACCCTTGACTTCACAAAGGGGTTTGTGGTACAGACAGACGCCTCTGAGGTGGGCCTAGGGGCTGTACTATCCCAGAACAGAGATGTGAGAAGCGACCGGTTATATATCTGAGCCAAAAACTGAACAAGCATGAAAAAAAACTATGCCATTGTCGAGGAGTGTCTCGCTATTAAATGGGCCTTAGACTCCCTGAAGTATTACTTGCTGGGGAGGTCATTTAAGCTGGTCACCGACCAGCTCCCCTAAAGTGGATATGTAACAACAGGGAGAAAAATGGCCACGTGACAAGATGGTTCCTGGCTTTACAGCCCTTTAAGTTTACAGTAGAGCATAGGCCGGACAAGCGCCAAAACAATTGGGACAATTGCTCAGCCACAGGGGCTTAAGCAGAGGGGAAGGATATGTGACAGTATGCGAGGTAAGACAATGGATAATCGGTATATTTCACCTCGCATGCGTTCTGTGGTAAGAGACTGAACTGGAATCCGGCCCAGGTTTTTCCAGCCGCTGTGGCAGGCTTGGTTCCAGTCCAGATGTTGTGGCCCACTTGAGTCCGCTCAGGTGGACTTTAAACGAGCAGGAATAGAGCACAGGAGAGCTCTGGCCTGAGACTCAGAAGGGAATCAGAGAGAGAGCTCTCTTTGGACTTAAAAAGAAGGTTTGCTTTACCACATGTTTTGTGGGTGTCGAGGACCAGCCCCACAACGTATAGAGAGGAAGTCTGCTGTATAGTTTAGCGCCAGACAGCAGGGATTTGCTTTACTATTGGTTTGTTTTGATTATTGTGCAAACCTCTGCTAAATAAACCTGGCAACCCCCCACCAGAAAAGGTGATCCCCCCATGAGCTAATCTCCCACAATATAATATAAATATATATATATATATATATATATAAAAATAAACCTACCTAACAGCATTGTCCCCAAGACTGAAAGCTGGGGCACCCCGCTCACAACTTTACACTATTCAGAGAAAGAGTTGTTAATCATTACTCTCTGGATCAGTTCATATAACTAGCTTACTATCCATGTACATACAAATTCTTCAACTCCAATAATACTTCCACCATCAAATTTCTCACTTACTGTACTTTCTCATAGAACAATTAAAGTTTAGTCTGACAAGAACAAACTTTCAAAAGCCATGCTGGTTGTCACTTACAATACCTTTATCACAGACAAATTTCTCAATCGAGTCCCTTACCATTCAAAGAGCTTACGTATGATTGCTGCTAGGCTGACTGGTCTGTAGTTTCCTGGTATACATCTCGCTCCTTTTTTTGTAAGCAAGCAAGCAATATCAGGATAATTAAATTGCCCACAATAACAACACCATTAAGAGAGCTAAGTCAGACATGTCTGAAAGACATGACAGCCACCAAGGTTACTACACGGGAGACATAATCCAAGGGAAGTTCCCTGATGGGCTCAAAGTGTGGTTTCTGCCAGGCAGAGAAAACCAAGTTGAGATGCTAAGGAAGCAAAGGATGCTGTAAGAGTGGTTTGATGTAAGAATCACCTTAAATAAAAGCCTGAGGGCTTTGTAAAATAATGGAAAAGGCCAAAACCTGTCCCTAAAGAGTACTTAAGGCCAAGTTCTGGTCAAGTCCCAAATGTAAGAAGCTGTGTCACAATGTAATGACTGGGGCTAAGGTGCATGTGTTCACATATTGAAAAGAAAAAATTCAAGGTACGATAGACATAGATAGTAATTTTCTGGAAGTGCAAATGACAGAGTGAAACATCCTGCTGTCCCTCAAGACCTGGGCTTCAACAGCCATGCTGTTAAAGCCAGTGACTGGGAGGCAGGATGGAACAGAGGACCCTGAGACAGCAGGTATAACCTGTTTGGAAGAGGCCAGGGATTATCTCCTAGTAGTCCAAGTATGTCCGTTTACCAGGTTCTTCTAGGCCAATTAGGACAATATAAATCACTGGTTTATTCTCTTGTTGCATTTTGCAGTTAAGGCAGAATTTGCATGAGAGGAAAGGAATACAACCCCTGGCAAAAATTATGGAATCACCAGTCCCTGAGGATGTTCCTTCAGTTGTTTATTGTTGTAGAAAAAAAGCAGATCACAGACATGGCCAAAAACTAAAGGCATTTCAAATGGCAACTTTCTGGCTTTAAGAAACACTAAAAGAAATCAAGAAAAATAATTGTGGTGGCCAGTAACAGTTAGATTTATAGAACAAGCACAGGGAATAAATTATGGAATCACTCAATTCTGAGGAAAAAATTATGGAATCACCCTGTAAATTTTCATTACAAACACTAACACCTGCATCAGATTAATTTTGCTTGTTAGTATGTAGGTAAAAAGGAGTGATCACACCTTGGAGAGCTGTTGCAACAAGTGGACTGACATGAAGCATGGCTCCAACACCAGAGATGTCAATTGAAAAAAAGGAGAGGATTATCAAACTCCTTAAAGAGGGTAAATCATCATGCAGTGTTGCACAAGATGTTGGTTGTTCACAGTCGGCTGTGTCTAAAACATGGACCAAATACTAACAACATGGGAAGGTGGTTAAAGGCAAGCATACTGGTAGACCAAGGAAGACGAAGCGTCAAGACGGAAAACTTAAAGCAATATACCTTGAAAACAGAAAATGTACAACAAAGCAAATGAGGAACAAATGGGAGAAAACTGGAGTCAACATCTGTGACCGAACTGTAAGAAACCGCCTAAAGGAAATGGGATTTACATACAGAAAAGCTAAAAGAAAGCCATCTCTAACACCTAAACACAAAAAAACAAGGTTACAATGGGCTAAGGAAAGGCAATCGTGGACTGTGGATGATTGGATGAAAGTCATATTCAGTGATGAATCTCGAATCTGCATTGGGCAAGGTGAAGATGCTGGAACTTTTGTTTGGTGCCGTTCCAATGAGATTTATGCAGACGACTGTCTGAAGAAAACATGCAAATTTCCACAGTCAATTATGATATGGGGCTGCATGTCAGGTAAAGGCACTGGGGAGATGGCTGTCATTAAATCTTCAATAAATGCACAGGTTTACATTGAAATTTTGGACACTTTTCTTATCCCATCTATTGAAAGGATGTTTGGGGATGATGAAATCATCTATCAAGATGATAATGCATCTTGCCATAGAGCAAAAACTGTGAAAAAATTCCTTGAAGAAAGACACATAAGGTCAATGTCATGGCCTGCAGTCCGGATCTCAATCCAATTGAAAATCTGTGGTAGAAGTTAAAGAAAATGGTCCATGACAAGGCTCCAACCTGCAAAGATGATTTGGCAACAGCAATCAGAGAAGGCTGGAGCCAGATTGATGAAGAGTACTTTTTATCACTCATTAAGTCAATGCCTCAGAGACTACAAGCAATTATAAAAGCCAGAGGTGGTGCAACAAAGTACTAGTGATGTGTTGGAGTGTTATTTTGTTTGTTTGTTTTTCATGATTCCATAATTTTTTCCTCAGAGTTGAGTGATTCCATAATTTATTCCCTGTGCTTGTTCTATAAATCTAACTGTTACTGGCCACCACAATTATTTTTCTTGATTTCTTTTAGTGTTTCTTAAAGCCAGAAAGTTGCCATTTGAAATGCCTTTAGTTTTTGGCCATGTCTGTGATCTGCTTTTTTTCTACAATAAACAACTGAAGGAACATCCTCAGGGACTGGTGTTTCCATAATTTTTGCCAGGGGTTGTAAATTAGCCTGAACGGAGTCCAGGAAATTATTAGAGCATCCAGTACCAGTGCTAGAGGATTCTTGGTCCTGGCCACAAATAGAAGTAATTTGTTGTTAAGGCTGGGTTCACACTGTGTGGGGACACGGCTCACAGTAGGGGTCCGGTGCATACCTTTTCTCTGTTTCAGGGACGAATCCAGCCCTAATTTTTGCCAACACAGATCTAAAATGGAGCCAAAGACACACAGGACCCTTGTGCAATGCACTCCAGGGCCGCCCCAGAGATGTGTGAACTGGCTCCACTGAGAGCCGGTCACAGTCTCCTGTCATGAGAATAGGATGCAGTGAAACCCGCATCAGTGTAAACCCAGCCTAAACCTAGAGGGCACAATATCTACATCTGGCGTCCCCCATCTCTGATATATCAGGTTGAAGATGTCTGCTCCGTCCTCATAGTGCAGGCAGTGATGACTGGGTTAATTTGTCTTCCAATTGTCCGCTCCTGAGATGTAAACCATGGAGATCGCTGGACAACATTTGTTCAATCATGAGATAATCAGGCATGTTTCCTTCAAGGCTCCATGACTCCTGATACCCCCTGGTAATTGATGTAGGCCAAAGCTGTGGCGTTGTATGATTGCACCTTAATGAGGTTTAGGTGAACTGAACTCAAGATGTTGATGGGGAGCTTGGCTTCCTTGGATGGCCATGTTCTCTGAACTGTGAGAGATTGGAACATACCCTTCTCAGCCTGAGAGGCTGGCATCTTTTGTTCTCACCTTCCAATGGTATGAAGCAACTTTCCAATTGTCATGGAGAGAGAGAGAGAGAGAGAGAGAGAGGAGAGAGAGAGAGGAGAGAGAGAGAGGAGAGAGAGAGAGGAGAGAGAGAGAGGAGAGAGAGAGAGGAGAGAGAGAGAGGAGAGAGAGAGAGGAGAGAGAGAGAGAGAGAGAGAGAGAGAGAGAGAGAGAGAGAGAGAGAGAGAGAATGAATTTGTTCCATGCCACCAAAATGATACGTTGGAGAGGCCTTGATTGGAATTGAGCACATGGAATATCCTTGAAGGGATCATCAAGAGGCCCAGAGCTCTCATGGAGAAACTCGTAGAGGACTCTTGGACCTTTTAAGCCTGAGCATGACATGTGAGAGACCATTTTGTTTTCTGGAAGAAAGACTTTTGCTTGGGCTGTGTCTAGAAAGAGGTCTAGTTTTACCATGCAAAGGGAATGATGGAGAGTGGATTTTTGAAAGTAGATTGCCCAAGTGAAAGCTGAAGTGATCTCAATAGCCCTGTAGATGTTTGCAGATAGTTAGAAGGGAGAGGAGTCCTTCTAGATACCCTGTGACCTGAAAGCCCTGAGCTCTTAAGAGGGTAAGAAGGGGGTACAAGCACCTTTGTGAATACCCTGGAAACAGAGGATAGAATAAATGGCACTATAACAAACTGGAAGTAGAAAATGCTGATGAGGCGGGTAAATGGGAATATGCCCATATCTATGGATGCTTACCTGGCCTCTCAGATTCCATATGAAACCTGAAAGTACTTGCTTAAGGATTTTAGGTCAAGGATAGGACCACCTCCACCATTGGGTTTTGGTACCGTGAACAGGTTTGAATAGAATCCTTAGAACCTGTCATCCAAAAAGGTACCTGGGACAAGAGATGGTTCATAGTTGCTATAGAGTTACAGTAGCGGTTACAAAAACAGGGTGACTCTGCCTTACCTATGCATGTCACTGGTACCCTACTTAGGTTCCAGGCTTTACCCATCAGGACCCAGTAGCTGAAGCAACATTACAGGCTGGTCCCATGATGGGGGGGGTCCAGATATGGCTCCCAGGGTTTTACAAAGGTTGCATCAATCTGGATGCACTTCTTCTATTGTTGTAGTAGAAGACAGTGAGAAGCTGATAAAAAAAATTAACTTGTTAAGGTAAGAGTGATTTCTCTGTAAGGGAGAAGTGGTATATCACCTTAGGAAAAAAAAAAAAAAAAAGAGGACTCAAGTAGTGAGGTAGGGTTATAGGGGGACACCCAAGGGGCATGTCCTCAAAAGCTTTGCCATTGTCCAATCGTCTGAAGGTACCAGCCTACTCAGGGTCTATGAATAGTAAGCCTGTATTCTGTACTATATAATTAAGATGAAAAGTTCACTACCAAAAGGCATGCAAGCCAGCGTTCTCTATATGCTCATTGTTAGCTTTCTATTTTTTTAAGCAGAATAATCACTGGATGCAGAGTGGGTGCAGACGCACTTATAATATCCTCATCAAATATTGATCAGCTAACAGCTTGGGAGGAAAAATTAATGTGTTAGCATTAGAACAGTCACCATAGAAAACAGGTAAGGAGGGAGCTGGGACGATTTTGACAGCCTTGGGGCAGCTAAAGTGGTTGTAAACCTCAGAGATGAAATATGAATAAAAGCATGTACCTCTATAGTGTGTACTTGTCTCAACTGAGAGCACCAAGTGTAATTTTTGTCAGCTGCTTCGTTCCTCTGCTATCTGCATGAAATCACTTCTGACAAGTTTTCCTGACACCAAGAGAAAAATTATGACGGGGAGGGAGTTCCAGCAGACTGACAGCCTCAGCTCTGTTCCTGTGTGCTGTGTGAAGGGGGGGTGGGTGCGTTCCTTCCCTCAAATCAGCTCTAGGAGCTCTCCTCACAGAGCTCTGCAGAATAACTTCAGCGTTCTGCCCCGGTTTCTGAACTTTCAAGTAAGTTTTCAAATTCAGCACTTTGAGCAGATGTAGAGATTCCAGATAAGTGCATTGTGAGCCTAGTACAGAAGGATGCAGATGGAGTCTTGATTGAGGAAAAAAACCTTGCAAAAAAAAGTCTAGGAAAAAATAAAGGGTGCAAACTTTCCACAGAGAAAAAAAACATCCATCCTTCTAAGACACTAGCAAAAAAACTGAAGCATGCTGGGAGTGGGAGTTATACCTGGCTGGCCAATGGCTTTTTGTTTGTCCAAATCCTCCTGGAGGGAGCAGATATATGTAACCCCAATTTTATCAGATAACCTATACAGTCTATGTCCCTTAATAATTGATAATCATTTTTTCATAACATTATCATAATAGAAACGTGTTTGTCCTAAATATCAATTAAAGTAATGACAAAACGAATGCTGAACAAACAGGCCCAAAGCAGAAATGTAAAAATTGCTATGGTTCATAGGGGGTGGACAGGTGTTTGGGCAGAAGAGTTAAAACCTGGTTGGGCTAAACATGGACCAAAAGGGAAAAAAAGGGTGGGGTGGGCATATTCAAAAAACCATCACGCTGCTTCTATGTTTCTCCTAACCAAATGAGTATGGATGAAAACTCTAATCCTCATATCAACAAATCTTAGGAAGTATAGCTCAAGCTTTGAACATTGTCGGAATAACGGAATCCAAGATCTCGCTCTATCCTGAACCTGGGTTTTCATAACCATGCAGTTAAAGCTTGCGACCTGAAGAAGGGTGAAGACGACTGGTCCATGAGGGATGTCACCATTCTGGCAGAGGCATGGTCCATTCATGAGCAGATGGGTCAGTTCTCTGTAGAAAGCCTTCCAGGGGCAATCCAGAATAGAATTAGCCAATGTAACAGCTTCAAATGAGTGAAGGCATAAAATTAGAGTATAGATCCCATAGTGCATCCACCATCTTTGTCATAGAATCCAAAGACCTGCCAATAAACTTGTCCAGTTTTTTTGTTGAAAAAGGATACCATCAGATTTACATCTGGCACTCTACAATGAAGACAGAAATTCCTAAAGGGTAACTCCACTTTCGTAGGGGAAAACAAAATGGCAAATAAAAAAAAATAATCTAGCATATACAAATTGCGACACAAGTCATATTAAAATTGAATGTTATTAAAAATTACCTTTCCTTTTCAATCTGCAACACTAATTTTCTGTAAATGCAATACAAATATGGCTACACAGAGGTGTTCTATACACAGAATGTGTACAGAACACCCCACCAAAACATTTCCTGCTTGTGTGATTGGCTTACTGATTTTCTTAGAAGTCTGCACTAAGATACAAGTCAGATTTCAAGTAGAATATCATGTCTAAAGTGATGCAGACCCTGCCACTTTCCTTAGAGCCCTGCAGGTACAGCAGCTGGTTAATAATAATGAAACCAGTCCCATTGGATTTACTTACCACATGGACACAGGGATTTCTTCATAATAACAAAAAGGTAGGAATCTGCAGAAAGGAAGGGACAATGATCTTGGATCTAGCTTTTGTTAATTTAGGGTTCACGCAGTTAGTATTTTTTTTTTTCCCCAGACTGTAAAAGCACCTCAATGTTAGCTTATGTGCCTACGCACACAGGCATTTACAGGCTGAAAAACCCCATCACAAGCACATTCAGGAGAGGAGCTTTTGAGCAGAAAAAACCCCCAGAAACTTGTGATGCATATTAGCGTTAATGCAGTCCAATGGCCAGAATTAATATTCTTGCCAATGGAATCCATTAACACTCAAGCACTTGACATGCCTACATGTGTGTACAATACACGGCTCATGTTTTCAAGCAGCTTTTTTCCATTGTCTGATGAAACTCAGCACTGGGAAGGGACCTGGAGTCTTGAAGCAAACATGTGGTGTGAAAGGAACTGAATTCTAGTTTGTATTAGAAATGCACTGTCCTGGCACCCACATTTTTGCTATGCAGGCCCTCCAAACCTCTGAGAAAGCTGGCAGACATCCCCACACCTTTGAGACCATAGATGGACGAAACATTTATGCGGATGAGGGTTTGGTACTCTTGCTCTACCAAGACCTAATGAATACTGTGGAGAAAGCAGCGTAAAAACCTCATACACACGATCAGATCGTTGGCCAACAGAGCGTCAGGCTTTTGTCTGAAGGGCGTGTGCCAGGAACTTGTCTTGCATACTAACTGCACACAATTGTTGGCCAACAAACACAAATGTAGCGACGTACTACATGGAATTTCAGCTCTTGAGCGCCACCCTTTGGGTACCTTCTGCTAATGTCGTGTTTGGTGAGCATTGATGCCTGTTTGTACTTTGGACTTTTGTGTGACGGACCTGTGTACACACAATACGAAAATCTGACAACAGACTGTTGTCCGCCGAAAATTTACTAGCCTGTCATCCAACATTTATAAGCAGAAAGTTGGAAGGAGCGTACTAACAGTCGGATTTTAGGCAGTCTGTCATCACACAATTCCCTGCCGAAAATCCAATCGTGTGTACGAGGCTTTAGAAGGTAATAAGGCTGTGACGTTCCTTTGGGAACAAAAGATGGTTTAGAAGCAGGAAAGAAGGGAGTATTCTTACTTTGCTGACTCCAGCCTGGGAAAAATAAAGTGCTTTTACTCCCAGTAACATTTTTTTTTTCTCATCCAATAAAGCACTAAAGATTAGGTCAATCATTAAAGGCAAGTCTGCTCTGCTGACAAATTAGCCATAAAAAAGGTCCTACGCATCTGGACAGATACCAAGCTGAGATTCAAGATCAGAAGTCCACATCACACAAAGCTTAGTGTTCAAACCATTTGAAATCACACAAGCACCAAGGTGGGGATCAGCATGTGGCCTAAATACCTTGTTACAAATTTTATTAATATCAGCAATAGCTTGGAAAATAGAAGCAAGCTACAAAAAGGGACCCACTAGTAAGTATACAGTAGAGCAGGAAAGTGATGCCAGCTTCTTCTCCACATGGTCTTTAAGCATCCTCCGCCAAAGTGGTAGTAGCCTTAAAGGCATTATACAGGTGGAACCACTGCAAGAGGGATAGGCCACTTGCTAATGTCCTCTGCAAAGAGGTAAAAGAGAAAGACTTTGGAGGGAGGAAAATTCACTTTACAAAGAATATCAAATTAAATGCTAAATCAACCCCTTTGAGGCTGGGGAAAAAACAGGAATAAATGTTCAGTCTATCACAGGAGCGAATTCTAGCCAACGCTGGATAGTTCAGAAAAGAAAACTGGATATGTTTCTAAATGCACAGGATATAACTGGCTACGAATATTTATAAGAAATAACAATGTACATAACATGTCCACAGAGCTCAAAAAATAGAACAGCTGATCCAGAAGAAAAGGGAAAAACACCTTTTTAAAGCATGATGCCATTTGCTCTAACGGGGGAGAAAAAAAAAATAGGTCAAGTATTGGATTGCTTTAGGAGACTAGAAAATAATTTTGTCCTGTTGCAGCAAATTGAATTACTCTTTATAAAAGGTTTGTTTGCCTTCCTCCAAATGAAATATGAGTTTGTGTATGCAGGTTTCTAAATTTGTCTTTTGGTTGAACTTTATGGACATCTTTTATTGAACCTATGCAACTTAAATATTACCTGCTACGGACTGAAAAAACAAAACATTTTTCTTCTAAACCCTCCTCCCCACAAAAAAGTAAACCTTTTTTTGCTATCTGAATTGCCCATTATACTTTCCAAGTTCACAACTAACAAACTTCTTCACATTTGCTCGTCATCCAGAACCAATTTATTCACAGAACTCTACCATAAACCAAACCATTCAGTTAAAAACACTGACTTTAATTTTGACTGCATGAGTCAATAAAGCCCTGGCTGCATGAGTCAAAGCTTTGAAATCAATTACCTGCTCAAACATATCTTTAAGCCCTGTGTGCATGGCCCCATAAAGGGCAAAGTGATTGTAAAGGCATGTTATAACATGTTATACTTACCTTGGCTGACTGACTGCCATGGGAGCCAATGTTGCCGCTGCTCTGTCTCAGCCCATCAGGAGGAGTGTCCTGGACATAGCTGGAGAGAGAAGGGGCCCAGGTAGGTAATTAGGGGGTGGTGCTACACACAGGTTTTTTTTATCTTAATGCATAGAATGCATTGAGATAAAAAAACCTTCTGCCTTTACAACTCCTTTAAATGCTGCTTCTATAGGAGGAGCATTTACAGGCTAAAAAAAAAAAAAAAAATAATAATAATTGGCGTGTTCAGAAGGGTGTTTGAACAGGGAAAACGGATCTGAAAGCACTTAAACAATAAATGTGTTCAGCACTTGAGTGTCTATTCAAGTGCTCTATATGCCTGAACGCATGTGCCGTTCAAGCATTTTAACAGGCCTAAACACGTGCCAAAAGCAGCTTTAGGGCACGTTTCTAAGCAGCTTTTCTCCTGCGATGGGAAAAGGCATCCAGGGAAGTCAAACAAACGCTCAGGGTGCATGGGGCCTAATTCAGTTCTCTATTTGCTGAAAGGGTTTCAAAAATGTATATCCAAAAAAAGGGTAACAAAATAAGACAAACATTTCCAAGTAGTAAATATGAAATTTTATTGGCTGTTATTGAGAGCAATATATGTAAAACTATAACAAAAAGGGTCATTTTTTTTTTTTTTTTTTGAGAAGATGCCAGTGTGTGTGTGTGTGTGTGTGTGTGTGTGTGTGTGTGTGTGCGGGGGGGGGGGGGTCACAGCCTATGAACAAATGGACACCAATCATTCCAGGGAATGACATTACCTACACAACAAGGTATGTACACAAGTGTAAGTCAAAGTCAGCATAAATTAAATTAAATGAAAGGGGAACTACAGAGTTATGTTTTAAGATATACATGTGAAGGAGATTGTTCTAGTGTTACCAAAATATTGTCCACATGTATTAAAATTTGTTAAAAATTACTTTTTCTTTGTACTTCCATTATGTAAATTACCTACTGTACATGAGTTCAGTCGATTTAAACCACTTATTTCACTGCTGATTGAAGAAAAAATAGACTTTCTGCATTAACTGTTACTAACCCTAGACCATGTGATTTAGGCTGCCTAGGCTGGCAAGTGAAGAAGTTTCCTACTCATGACAAGAACAAGCTATTACCTCACAAAAAAAAAAAAAAAAAAAAAAAATTATATAGATCAGTAGTCACCTAGAAAACTTCCACGTAATTCAGCTGGATTAACTTGTGTCATCACAACGTTAGAGAATAGCTAAACTAGAGAACAAAAGTATAATGAAACAGGAGCTTATCATTCCTTAGATGTGGTGGCTGCATTACTTTATTTTTTTCAGGCCAAGAACTACAGCTGTGGCCAAAAGTTTTGAGAATGACACAAATATTAATTCACAGTCTGCTGCCTCAGTTTTTATGATGGCAATTTGCATATACTCCAGAATGAAGAGTGATCAGATGAATTGCAATTAATTGCAAAGTCCATATTTGCTATGAAAATGAACCTAATCCCATAAGAAACCCTGGACTGAGCCATAGATCCAGGATCAGACGCGGATACTCCAAGAAGAGTGTCCATTCCAGCTACAATGTCTGAAGATTTAGGGTCCAACTAAACCTTTGCAGCATCTGCACAGTCCAGCTGACACCGTCCAATATGACTGGTTTATCAGCAGATCTAGGTATCCCATTATGGGAATGTCCTGCGAGTGTAACAAGGCTAGCACCAGCACTAGAACCTTGGACACTCGGTACAAAAGACAGACCAACAGCAAAACACAAAGCGCCCATGAGCTGGAAAGATGGGGACATGTAAGTAAGCATCCCCGATGTCTAGAAGCCAAATAGTCTCATGGATGGGCCAAACTGTTGGGATTCAAAGCCAATGTTTTGCACTCAATTGAAGACATGGAGTGCCTAAGGATCCATAATAGGGCAGATGCTTTGGAAACAATGAACAAGTTTAAGTACATACCTTTCTGCTTGAGGAACAGCAAAAATGATACCTTGACCAGGGCAGCATGAAGATCTGTCAGCCTGTGTTGATAGATATGACAACAGAAAGCAGGGACAGAGGCAGAGATTGAATCTCCATCTTGTAGACCCTGGACACCATACCTTTTACCCATGCATCAGAGATGCTGGTGGTCCAGGTGTTCAAAGGGTAATAGATGTCCCTTGAGTTTGGAAAGAGGGGGTAACCCTCTCACTGTGAGCACAACTGGTCCACAGGGTTAGAGGCTATGGAAGTCCTGGATTTATGATTAAACTGGTCCTAAGTTTTGGCCTCAATTTAGAGTCCTGGGAGAAACAAATACATCTTTCAGGAGGTGGAATATTTCCAGTTGTGGGGTTAGGATTCTTTTGTAGTAAAAAGGTACTTTGTTAAAAGTTGAGGGAAGTCCCAAAAAGCCATTGTCCATCAAAGAGCATACAGAGCTATTGCTTTTTAGGTTGTTTTGCAGACTAGTATTTTGGCTGGAGAGTCCCAAGAACAGCGATTGGCAACTTATGAGCTACGGGGGCCTCAAATGCCGCACCCAATATCACCAAAAGGCAGCACAAAATGTTCAATATATGTAATGCTTGAGAAAACCATCAAACTGCAGACCCAATTGAAGAAATAAAGGTCAGAGAATGTAGACACGCTACATTTTTGGCTGGGTATATGCTGCAGAAGACCATATTAAAATGGGAACATGTTACATGAGGCTAGGAGTGCTCAATGCCATTACCTAATCAATGTTCACACTAAAAAAAAAAATTCTGGATGTCCAAGGGCAGCACATCATACCAAAGTGTCGCAGGTTGGGCACCAGGGCCATAGAATATTGATAGACAGGAGGCTCGTTCTGGAAAGGTGGAACAGATCTACTAACCCATCAACACAATAGTGCAGTAAAAAGAAAATGCCAAAATCCCATATCAGTACAAATGGCTTTGAATCCCTCAGATACAGCATGTCATTGGAACACAACCCTAGGGTTTGGAAAATTGCCATGACAGTAATAGCGGATTGCAGGGCATACTGGGGGGGGACACTTGGTAAGAGCTCCAAATGTTTTACAAGTTTGTTTTTAAACACAGGAATATTCTCAACATAAAAGTTAGATTTGTTTAGCCAAGAAATGGCTGGGTCCACAATAGGAAAGGTTCAGTACATTTTTGCTCAATGGGATGTTGCTGAGTAAAGCATTTTGGAGAAACAAATACATTTGTCTGGAGTATTTCAATACCCCTTACATAACAGGTTTCAGTAACAAATGTACTGAAAACATTTTGACAGTCTTGAAATTTGTAAGGGATCCCAAATTGGTAACATGGGTGGCTTCAGACACAAGTTGCTCTAGTTTTAAACATGGAACTGAAATATCACCTTTAAGCCTTGGAGGAATTGTGTCAGCAGACGGAGGCTCCTTGGGCACATATTCAACCAAAAAGAATAGTGGGAGAGACACCACATCTGCAGCTGACTGTGCCACAGCTGCCAAAATATGAGGGGCATAAAAGTATGTTTACGGCTCCTGCATCCTGAGACGGCTATCACGGCAGAGAATTTAGTCACAAAATTCTGTAGTGTTGTAGAAAACGCCTCCTTGGAGAAAAAAGAAAGAAGAAAGAAAGAAGTGACCAATATAGCCACCCTTCTTTTCAATAATAGCCACAAGCCTTCCATGCATGGAGTCTGTCAGTTTTTTGATCTGTTGACGACCAACTTTTTGTGCAGCAGGAACCACAGCCTCCCAGACACTGTTCAGAGAGGTGTACTGTATTCCTTTACCATATATCTTCCATTTAAGAAGGGCCAGCAAGTTCTCAATAGGGTTTAGGCCAGGTGAGGAAAGAGGCCATGTCATTCTTTCATCTTTAAAGGACTTTACTGGCTAGCAACGCAGTGGAGTACTTCAATGTATGCAATGAAGCATTGTCCCGCATAAAGATCACAGGCTTCTTGAAAGATGCAGACTTTTTCCTGTACCACTGCTTGAAGAATGGATCTATAAACTGGCAGTAGATTATTAAGCTGAAAAGGTCTAACTAGCTCATCTTTAATAATACCAGCCCACACAAGTACCCCAACCTCCACCTTGCTGGTATCGGAGTCAAAGTGGAGCTCTGTGCCTGTTACTGGTCCAGCCACAGATCCATCCATATGGTCCGTGAAGAGTCGCCCTTCACATCTCATCAGTCCATAAAACCTTTGGAAATCCTTCAGCCATTTCTTGACCCAGTCTTGACGTTTTAGCTTATGTATCTTGTTTAGTGGTGGTCGGGTTTCAGCCATCCTTACCTTGGCCATGTCTCTGAGCACTATACACCTTGTACTTCTAGGCACTGCAGGTAGGTTGCAGTTCTGGAATATGACAGCACTGGAGGATAATGGGTTCCTGGTAGCTTCACGTTTGATTCTTCTCAAATCTTTGGCAGTTAAGTTGTATCTTTTTCTCAAAACGTTTCTTGCGACCCTGTTGACTATTTGCAACAAAAGAGTGCTGCATCCCTCAAAGACTTTTTACAATTTTTGACTTTTCAGAATAAGTCTCTTTTTTTGGCCTATTTTGCCTGAGGAAAATAAACTGCCTAATTATGCACGGCTTGATATAGGTTGTTGATCTCCTTAGGCCACACCCTCCCTCATTACACATCACCTGACATGCTTAAATCCAATAAGCTTTCAAGTTTATGTTGGACATTATGCATAAAAATGATGATTTGGTCAAAATACTCTCTTGGATAATAATGGTTCACATAGTGTAGATTCAAATGGGACAAAAATCCTAGCTATGGGAGTCAGGTCTTCAGGTAGGAATGCTGTCAAACAATCCAAGTCTGTAACAGGAGCCTGCTTGACAATGTCCTTGGTGCTTAGGATCCAACATACCTTGGTACAATTAAGACAAAGCCAATACACAGTAGAAGCACCCATGCTACTCACAACATGGGTCACTATAAGGCAGCATTAAGAACTAACCAAGTCTTGGTGTAAGGTATTAAAAAAAAAAAATTGTATGCATGCCCTAAATTACAAGTTCTTTTATTAGCACCTTAAAAAGTCCCAATCCATTTCCTTATGGTTAAAAAAGAAAGAAAAAAAAAAAACTAACCAAGGTAGACCTGTGACCCGAGGAGAGCAGTTGTAGGAAACGGTTTCACATTGAAAAGGCAGTGTGAGAGCACCGATAGCGTGATATGCTCTAGCAGGGATGCATCCAGACTTACCACAGTTGTAGGCCTGGAAAGCATACTGCAGCTAACAAGCCAAGTACTGGACAGTGCCACAGGCAGAAACCAGCAAACATGTCACATTCTAGGCAATTTTCATCCCTTGTTTGGGCACACGCTTATTTCTTGGCCCAATCTTGAGAGTCTGCAGTGATAAGGATTAAACCAGTCCTGGACCTGCAAAAAACAATCTTAAGCACATTAAGGGGTTGATTTACTAAAACAAAGTGCAAAATCTGGTGCAGCTGTGTATGGTAGCCAAACAACTTCTAACTTCAGGTTGTTCAATTAGGTTTTGACATAAAATCCTGGAAGCTTTGTGGTTTCTATGCAGAGTTGCACCAGAATTTGATACTCCAGTTTTGGTAACTCAACCCCATTGTGGCTGGGGAGCCCAACAAACACAGTCCAACACTCAAAGATCACACTACAAGCTAGCGATGCAATCCTCAGTCCAGGGGAGTATGGGTACGGCCTCCAACATGGTGCAGAGGATCAGTCAGCTGGTAAAAAAAAAAAAAAAAAAAAAGGTCTTGATAAAATTAGAAATGTCAAAGAAAACAAAAAAAAAAAAACAAAAACAAACAAAAAACACATCCATCCTCACTGAACACTAGCAAAAACGGCAACATATATTAGGAGTGGAGGTGCTATACTTTTGGTTGCCAGTGTCCAAATTCCAAGTAAAGGCAGCAGTATAACCCAAGGTTAAATCCACATAACCTTCAAGGTATGAAATAGTTCACACACATATAGCAAAAGTGTTTTAGGCTTTCTACCCATTTGTGTTCTAGCTTTAAGGGGCAACTGCACTTTCTTGGGGAAAATTAGCACAAAAAAAAAAAAAAAAATCTGTCAGAAAAAGTCAGATTTTAGGCATCCTCTGCTACAAAAATGTCATTCTTGGTCAGTTCCCCCCCAAAAGGGTTAATCAGGTCTAAAAAGGGACTCACACCCTGCAAGTGCATCAGCTGATTGATAGAAAGGAGGAATTTTGTGGGACTTTAAATGAGGGTACGCCATGTTAAGAGAAAATGACAACATAAAAATGAAAGTACAGTACATGATTTATTTATTATAATGTAGAATACATCAGATATTTTGTATCAAATAGATGGGTAGTCACCAGACTCACACTAAACATGCTGCTCATAGCATGCAGTACAAAGTAGACACGGCAAATATACATGGTATAATAATCCATTCGATTGAAAGACAAATGTAATGAAGACAAGTAACTGTTGGCATCTAGTGGCACTCTACGCGTTTCCTGGCATTACAGCCATTCATCAGGAGTGTTATGAAGTAATATACTAGGAAAGAAAGAACAGGGATTAATGATAATACCCTTAAAATAAGGGGGGACTGGGGAATTATGTACCAACAAGGTGGAGATAGATTGGGATACTTACTAACAGCCTCAAGGCCAAGTCATTTGTCTTTCAATTGATTTATTATACCATGTATATTGGCCATGTCTAATTTTTATTTGTATTGCATACCCATTTGATACAAAATATCTGATATGTATTCTAGATTGTAATAAATCATGTACTATACTTTCATTTTTATGCTGTCATTTTCTCTTAATATGGCGTACCCTCATTTAAAGTCCCACAAAACTCCTCCTTTCTATCTACCAGATTAGGGATGGAGGCCGCCATGTGTTTCATATAGTGTGTGTCAGGTCACGTCCATTCACTGCATCAGCCGATTGATAATGAAAGCCAATCCTATTCAGGATAACTATGAACCTGGTCTGGCAAAGAGCCATTTCTTCACAACAACAAAAAAGGTAGGAATCTGCAACAAAGTTTGTTAAAATTCTTGCAATGTTCATAGATCACCCAGGGATGATTTATTCCCCCCCCCCCCCCTAAACAAAAGAGGGGTTATTCTTCAAGTCCAACTGAAGTCTTGTACATTTTTTTCCTTTATAGTACCTGGAACACTGCTTTTCACATAGAAACTTTTTCCCCCTTTCAGGAAATGCAATTCCTGCTCTCTCACTCCAGTAGTCTATATTGGCAGAGATGAGAATTGGTTACAGCTCTCATCATGAGCATTCCCACCGATGAGGGTTACGAAAAGTCATTAAAAAGCAGGGAGTTTGTAGGGCTGGGTCAGTTAGGTAGCAGCATGGTCAAACTCTGGTGTCTTGGACAGCAGTTAAATTGAGACACATTACACAAATTATTTGACAGGAAAGTGAAGGCAAGACATTAAATATGGAAGCTATTAGCACGATATTTGACAGAGTATAGGTTTCTGTGACTTAAAGAGGAACTGCAGTCTGCTCAAATTTGTAATTAAAAACATCTTTACCATTCGGAAGCTTACCTCCAACCACTTTGCATATTTTATATATTCTATGATTCTGTACTTGCCAAATATGCTGCGGATATTCTCCCTCTACCGAGTTGGCTGCAGCCATTTTTCAGAATTCGACCCTTCCTGGCTAATGACACCACAAAGCAACTTATTCACTCCTTGATTATTTCCCACCTTGACTACTGCAACTCTCTCCTTAATGGCCTACCCTTAAGCAGGCTATCCCCCCTTCAGTCTATTATGAATTCTGCTGCTAGACTAATACACCTCACTAACCAATCCATGAATGCTGCTCCTCTCTGCCAATCCCTTCACTGGCTTCCCCTACCCCACCACGTAAAATTCAAAATGCTAACAATAACCTACAAGGCCATTCAAAACATCGCCCCCATCTACATCACCAACCTTATCTGCAGATATCGCCCAAATCGTCCCCTCGGCTCCTCCCAGGACCTCCTGCTCTCTAGCTCCCTTATTACCACCTCCCATGCTCGCCTTCAGGACTTCTCCAGAGCCTTTCCCATCCTCTGGAACTCCCTTGCCCCAGTATGTCCGGTCAGTTCCTACCCTGTCCACCTTTAGGAGATCCCTGAAAACTCATTTATTCAGGGAAGCCTATCCCACACCCACCTAACAACTATCCCCGAGCCACCCCCATGAAATCATTCTCTGCAGCTATTACCTTTTGTACCATCACCCCCCTCCCTTAGAATGTAAGCTCTACGAGCAGGGCCCTCCAGTACCTTTTGTATTGAACTGTACTGTAGTTGTGTAGTCCCCCCTATACATTGTAAAGCGCTGAGTAAGCTGTTGGCGCTATATAAGTCGTGAATAATAATAGTCATCATTTTAACTGTGGGCAGCTGAAGCTGCTGCTTGTTCACTTCCTGGATTTACACAGACACTACAGCTCTCATTGGTCCTCTTATGACTCACCCCCCTCCCTTTCTGGCAAACTCTCACGAGAGTGAGAGCTGTGCATGATGTCATAAGCCTAGGCTTTTTAACAGACAAGAAACAGGAAGTGGGCTGTATAAAAGGTATTTACTGGCAGAAAAAAAAAATCTTTTACTATTCAAAGTTAAAACAAGGGCAGAAGATTTAATAGATGGAAAGTTGGAAAGTTGAAAAAATGACTGAAGGTCTGCTTTAAGTGAAAGCTTTTAACAAGCAATCCTTACCCATTGCAAAAGGTTTTTGCAGTAAATAGCGTTTCCACTTGAGGAACTACATTTTGATTTCACACAAAACTCCAATGGAGATGCAAAAAATTGCACATGGGCTATGAGTTTATTAAGCAGCCTTCTCCTACCAGTTCCCAAAGCCCTCCAAGGCCAATAAAAATGTATCAAAATACAAAAATGGTTTTATGAGTCTACACAGGCTGTGTTCAATAGATATGTATTTTGCATACAGAAGGAAGTTACAACTGAAATTGTTTTGAATAAAATTTTGGGCAAAATATATATAAATGGTTAACGCCAGTATGCTTTTGATGTGTTCAGATTTTCTGTAGTTTAAGGTTTATGTTAATCTTCTGCTTTTGCTTCCATTTCATCTGCATCATCATCTCCATCCACTTCTGCATTTTCCTTTTCAAGCCGCTCCAACTGTCTAGCAAGCTCTGTTTCATCTGTGTCTGTGACAACCTTGGGCTGAAAATGAAAGCTTTGTTTCAGTATTACACACCACTATAAATGTACTAAATGTTTAGTTAATTAGCATTTTATTATACATTCATTAAAAGAGTACAAGGGAAACAATGCTAGCTCCCTGGGGCTGAAGCTTTGGCTTTAATGCTTTCTGGGCTGCTGATCCAGGACAAAACAGAAATAAAGCATTCTGAAAATAATTTACAACATATGTCTGTTTTTGGGTCTGTGAATCAAGTTACAGACAGGCATCTAGCATTTTCTTTAGGAGTGCAGCAATGGCAGCCTCCATACTTTCCTTGTGGGAGTGTTCACCGAAACTCACGAGTGCTATATAAAACACTTCATTTGAGAACCAGGGAAAAAAAAAAAATCAGTTTATTCTCATTCACTATTTTCAGCCAAAATCCACAATGCATTTTAAAGTTTCAAAGCTCTGTTTATGTCAAAGCACTTTTGTATGTTCTATGCGCAACACCTAGTGTAGAATTTCAAAAAGTCTGAAACTAGAGATAAGCGACTTGTTCAGCCAAATACGAATCAACATGAACTGAGATTACTTCAAGTCAATAGAGCGATGCGATTAAACCCTTATCTGAAATCTCTCTCAAATCACCAGCTGGCAAAAGAGCAAGAGTGTGATTACAACCTCTCAATGTGGAAAGTTTCAACAAGGTCTAAGGTTGGTAAGTACATTACACAAAGCCTGGTGGCCAACAAGTTCAATTTTGTCTCATTATACTAGCTAACCATCTTCCAGCTACCTTCAGAGTCTCCCAGGTGTCTTACAATTTGCAGGAGACATACACGTCTTTTGCCAATCGCACACAAAACTGCAACTGGTCAAATACTTAGGCAACAGCTGTTGTATACATAGTCTCTGCAATCTCTGTCATTGATGCCTGTAAACGCCATCAGAGTGGTCTCTTGAAAGCCTGTCTCCCTTGTCTCCTGCTTGCACGATCACATGAAAATGTCCAAGTGGGTGAATATTTTCTATTAAAAAACACTACATTTCTTTCTATATATTTTTAAACTGCTAGTATGGAAAAGTTTGGTATTAATCCAATGCTCCTATTTTTACAAAATGTATGCATCATTAAGTTTACAGCACATCATACCTCCATCTGGACATTAAATACACCCCTTTTCTCCTCGATTCTCTCTTTGATTACTGACATTGCTTGATTGAGCACAGAAAGACCTTCAGTCCTTTCCAAAGTTGTTGTAGTCATCACATACCGAGGAGGAGCAATCAAATTTATCTAAACAGGGCAAAAAAAAAAAAAAAAAAAAAAAAATTAAAACAAAAGTATAATTATATATGTATACACATACATACACACTATCACAGCATCGGAAGAGTCTGATTACCTTATTAGAATACACTACAGCTTAAAATTTAAAGTTAAAAAGGATTTCTGCCTGGCAGCACCAGAGTAAGTGGTTCAAACGGCAAGCCATGGCGCTACCTGCCTCAAGTTTGTATATTCTCCCCGTGCTTGTGTGGGTTTCCTCCCACACTCCAAAAGCAATCAGTGTGTGTTAAAAAAAAAAAAAAAAATTAAAATATATATATATATATATATATATATATATATATATATATATATATATATATATATATATATATATATATATATATATATATATATATATATATATATATATATATATATATATATATATATATATAAAAAATAAATAAATCCTGATCACCTCCGCAGAGTGTTACTATACTGTATTGCTCTGGTCACTAAGAAAAAAAAAATTCTCTCTATTTACATACTGTCACCAGTCAGTTTTCCCGATCAATGCTATACCAGTTCTATTACTATGCTGTACTGCATGTGGGATGGTATGTAAAAGAAATGAAAAAAATAAAAATAGGATTTTTTTCGTCATACTTACCTGTAAAGTCCTTTTCTTTTTCATACATCATGGGACACAGAGTTAGGCCAATATTCATTACCTGCTGGGTTATACTTCATCTCCAGGTGAATGGACACTGGTAGACCAAAGGTCTTTAGACAGGAAGTGATCCCTTATATAACCCCTTCCATACAGGAAGTACTACAGTTTTGTAGTAAGCACTGAATCTTCAAAAAGAGGGGAGGGACCCGTGTCCCATGATGTACTCAAAGAAAAAAAGTTTTACGGGTAAGTATGATGAAAAAAATCCTATTTTCTTTTTCATACATCATGGGACACAGAGTTAGGCTAATATTCATTACCTGCTGGGATGTCCCAGACCAGGCAGCAGCCTTACAAATCTGAGCCATAGATACCTGATGGAGAAAAGCCCAGGAGGTTCCTACACCCCTGGTAGAATGAGCTCTCACCCTAAAGGGAGGAACTTTACGTTTTAGACCATAGGCCTGAATCACCAATTGATGGCCCCAACTGGCAATGGAAGCTTTGGAAGCTGCCTGCCCCTTCTTGGGTCCATTTGGTAAAACAAAAAAAAGAGTCTGATCCTCGGATCTCCGCAGATCTAGACAAATACATCTTGACTGCCCAGACAACGTCCAAAGAATGCAGTCGTCTCTCTTCCACCGAACTAGGCTGAGAGGAAAAAAGGAAGGCAAAATAATGTCCTGATTTAAATGAGAGGCCGACACTACTTTTGGCAAAAAGGATGGAACAGATCATAACACAATCCTGTCATGGTGAAGGATTAAGTATGGTTCGCAGCACGAAAGGGCCGCCAACTCTGACACCCTTCTAGCCGAGGTGATGGCCATCAGGAAGGCTAGCTTGCGTTACAGCAAGTCTAATGGAATTGCCAGCACCAACTTCAAGTCCTAAGGAGACATAGGTGACCCAATGGGGGAAGCAAGCGAGTTGCCCCCTGCATAAAGGTTCGGACCAGTGAATGGGAGGCTAAAGGCCTTTATAAGAATACGGATAGGGCCGAAACTTGACCTCTGATTGTACACGAAGCCAATTTGATTTCCACAGCTGACTAGAAAAGAGAGAATTCTCCCAATCACATATTTCCAAGGATGCCATTTTCTGGCTTCACACCAAGCAATACAAGTCTTCCAGACCTTATGATAAATCTTCCTAGTGACAGCTTTTCTAGCATTCACAAAAGTGGACACCACTGGTCCCAAGATGTCACAGTCCTCTAACACCCTGGCTTCAATAGCCATGCCCTCAAATTTGGAGACTGTAAATTGGGGTGGAATATAGGACCTTGAGACAGTAGATCGGGGCGACGTGGAAGCGTCCATCGCCCGTTTATTGTCAGTCTCACAATCTCCAGAAACCAGGGCCTTCTGGGCCAAGCTGGTGCCACCAGAATGACTGGAACACCCCCTCTCCAAATCCTACACAATAAATGTGGAAGGAGAGGGATCGGAGGGAAAGCATAAACCAGGGAGTAATGACATCTGCTCCAATTGCCAGAAGATTTCTTGTTCGAGACACAAACTACTGTAGCTTGTTGTTGAACCTGCATGCCAGTAGGTCGACCTCTGATCATCCTCAACATTGGCAAATTTCCTGGAACATCCCTGGGTGTTGGGACCATTCCCCCGGGCAGATCTGCTGGCGGCTGAGATACTCTGCCTTCCAGTTCTATACTCTTGTGATCTGGACTGCCGATAGAATCGGCCCATGTCCCTCTTCCCAGGCTAGTATGTGGTTCACCTCCTTCAGAGCTGAACTCCTGGTATTGCCTTGGTGGTTTATATAGGCCTCTGCAGTGGCATTGTCGGACTGAATCCCGATAGGGCAGTCCTGAAACTCCACCGTCCAGGACCATAGGGCCAGTCGTACTGTCTGTAATTCCAGGACGTTGATGGGCAGGATTTGTTCTGTTTTTGACCATTTTCCCAGAGCTGTGAGCCCTTCTACGGTCGCTCCCCAGCCTGAAAGACTGGCATCTGTAGTCACCTGGCAGATACCATATGCTGCAACAGTTGGCTGAATAGTTGAACTGGCCAAAAAAAAAGGAAGCCTTTAAAAGTGACTCCAATTTCTTGTCAACAGGGTCTTTCAAGCCCTGTGCTTTATCTACCGGACAAGTCAAGTTCTTGTTTAAGGAAGAGACTGCTGCATCTATGGCTGGCATGCTACACTTCTTAAACTTTTCATCCATGGGATATAAAAGGGAAAAACCTCTTGGGAGGGACACAATTCCTGTCAGCATGTTCCCAATCAGCATACACCGCCTGTTCCAACAGAGGGTGTAAGGGGAAAGCCTGTGTGGCCTGAAGAGGCCTCAGGGATCCCAAAGAGGACCAGGGAGGTTCAGTAACCTCTGCAAGAGGCAACTTAGAGGCAGAGCGAACCATTCTGTGTCCAACAGCTGCCTTCTGGAAGCCCCGCATGCTTGGCATATACAGCTTAAATAAGCTGGCTGTGCGCCAAAACGTTCTGTGCGTGCACATGTGCGCGGTCCCAGGGAACAAGCGTGCTGTATTTGCATACAACGTGAAACGTTGTGCACCCAGATAAAGGCTACCGCACATGTGCAGTGAAGCCACGGGCACCATGGCTGCCAAAACAAACTGCTGAGCCCAGCAGCACTTTTGCGAATGGCCGAACACACGTGCGTCATAACGAACCAAGGCAAAATGGCGCAGCGTTGTGCGCCATCATACAGGTAAAAAACAGCCAGACACGTCAAAAAAAAAAAAAAGTGTACACTCTGCAAACACCCACAGCTAGCCCAAAAAAAAACCCATATGGTCTCCACACACAGGTGTCCAAGCCCCTAGATAGCTTGACTGATTGTTACAATCACTGGAACACCCCACAATATTAAATAAAAGGGGTTTTACTTACCTGTCCAGGCACAGGGCAGCTTAGAAACTAAAAGCTCAATCTTCACCCATCACGGCGGATTTCTGTCACTTGAGGACCTTCAAGGACTGGGTACCCTTTTCATGTTTAGGGTCCACTCCCTTGGACCTGTACAGCACCTTGCAGGAATGCCTTAGCACTGTGGTGTCCAGGATTCCACTTGGCAGGGTCCAGTGCTTGGAGGCTGCATTACAGGCAAAACCTTGCAGGATCTTGAGTCTTCTTTGCAAGGCTTGAGTACCATTTATTTAAGCATATAAAGCCTGTGTCAAATGGATCTGATCGATCAATCCCTTGATTCATTTAAGAACAGTTTGTGGTACTTGAGACCTGGAGCTCCGAGAGCTCAAACAACCGTGCCATCCACCTGGAAGACACTGGTAAAAAAAAAAAAGTGAAGTACTTCCTGTATGGGAGAGGTTATATAGGGGATCACTTCCTGTCTAAAGACCTTTGGTCTACCGGTGTCCATTCACCTGGAGATGAAGTATAACCCAGCAGGTAATGAATATTAGCCCAACTCTATGTCCCATGATGTATGAAAAAGAAAAACATTTTTTTTTTTTTTGGAAAACGAAATTAAAAAAACAAAAACACACACACAACTCGCCGTGCTCCTTACTAAACACATCGGACTGCCTACTTTCCAGAAATGGGTCATTTGGGGGATATCTGTGCTGTTCTTGCATTTTCAAGCCTCAAGAAATGACAGTACATCAGAACTGATCAATTTTCAGATCTACAGTATCTCACGAGTACATCTCTCACATTTTTTTTAAATTTTATATCTTTTCATTGACAACACTGAAGAAATTACACTTTGCTACAATGTAAAGTAGTGAGTGCTCAGCTTGTATAACAGTGTCAATTTGCTGTCCCCTCAAAATAACTCGGCCATTAATGTCTAAACCGCTGGCAACAAAAAGTGAGCACACCCCTAAGTGAAAATGTCCAAATTGGGCACAATTTGCCAGCACTGCCTTAACCCTCTTGGGCATGGAGTTCACCAGAGCTTCACAGGTTGCCACTGGAGTCCTCTTTCACTTCTTCATGACGACATCACTGAGCTGGTGGATGTTAAGAGACCTTGCGCTCCTCCACCTTTCGTTTGAGGATGCCCCACAAGATGCTCAATAGGGTTTAGGTCTGGAGACATGCTTGGCCAGTCTATCACCTTTACCCTCAGCTTTTTTAGCAAGGCACTGGTCGTCTTGGAGGTGTGTTTGGGGTCATTATGTTGGAATACTGCCTTGCGGCCCAGTCTCTGAAGGGAGAGCATCATGCTCTGCTTCAGTATGTCACAGTACATGTTGGCATTCATGGTCCCCTCAATGACCTGTAGCTCCCCAGTGGCTGCAGCACTCATGCAGCCCCAGACTATGACACTCCCACCACCTTGCTTGAGTGTAGGCAAGACACTTGTCTTTGTACTCCTCACCTGGTTGCCGCTACACACGCTTGACACCATCTGAACCAAATACGTTTATCTTGGTCACATCAGACTACAGGACATGGTTCCAATAATCCATGTCCTTAGTCTGCTTGTCTTCAGCAAACTGTTTGTGGGCTTTTTGCATCATCTTCAGAACAGGCTTCCTTCTGGGATGACAGCCATGCAGACCAATTTGATGCAGTGTGTGACGTATGGTCTGAGCACTGACAGGCTGACCCCCCCACCCCTTCAACCTCTGCAGCACTCATATGTCTATCTCCCAAAGACAACCTCTGGATATGACGCTGAGCACATGCACTCAACTTCTTTGGTTGACCATGGCGAGGCCTGTTCTGAATGGAACCTGTCCTGTTAAACTGCTGTATGGTCTTGGCCACCGTGCTGCAGCTCAGTTTCAGGGTCTTGGCAATCTTCTTATAGCCTAGGCCATCTTTATGTAGAGTAACAATTCTTTTGTTCAGATCCTCAGAGTTATTTGCCATGAGGTGCCATGTTGAACTACAAGTGTAAGAGTGTGAGAGCGGTAACACCAATTTTAACACACCTGCTCCCCATTCAGACCTTGTAACACTGAGTCACATGACAACGGGGGGAAAAATGGCTAATTGGGCCCAATGTGGACATTTTCACTTAGGGGTGTACTCACTTTTGTTGCCAGCGGTTTAGACATTATTGGCTGTGTGTGAAGTTTTTTTGAGGGGACAGCAAATTTACACTGTTATACAAGCTGTACACTCACTACTTTACATTGTAGCAAGTGTAGTTTCTAAAGTGTTGTCACATGAAAAGATATAATAAAAATACAAAAAATGTGAGCTCACTGTATCTCACTTTTGTGAGATACTGTATATAAACCAGTTTGTGGACTCTTAACTTTCCTAAAGAATGATTTGGGTTATTTTCACCAAAGAAATGTAGCAGTATACAGTTTGGCCCAAATTTATGATGGAAGATTCCATTCTACAAATAAAGAAAAAGACGTTTTTTTTTTAAATTTTCGGTCTTATATAGCAAAAAATAAAACAGCAGTGATTAAATACCATTCGAAGGAAAGTTTTAATTTGTGTGAAAAAAAAAAAAAAGATAAAAATTTCATATGGGTACAGTGCTGCAGGACCGCACAATTATTCTTCAAAATGTGACAGCGCTGCAAGCTAAAAATTGGCCTGGGCAGGAAGGTGGTAAAAGTGTCCAGTATTAAACTGGTTAAATTGGCCCTAGTATGTGTATGCATGAATGTGAGTTAGGGAGATTGTAAGATTCTTGAGGGCAGGGACTAACATGAAGGTAAAATATATATGTAAAGCTTGGCATAAATTGTCGGTGCTATAAAAATGGCAATAATAAAATAATGATAAAGAGAATATTGGTTCAGCACTATATGTAAACCAATCTATGAAGACAATGTGCTTCAGGTTTTGAGATTATGGGTAATTGCCAAGATGCTCGATTTCACCATTTAACCTGTTCAAAAAAACATGACAGCTGCAATTTTTTGACTGACTGTTGTGGGGGCGGGGGGGGGCAAAAAAAACAAAAATACAAAAAACAAAAACACAAGCATTATTCCTTTTGTAAAAATAGAAGATGAGCATCAGCTTGTTTCCAACAGTACCGGAAGAGGAGAAATTCTATGTAAAATAGCCAATTGTGTAAACAAAATGCAAAGTCGGTGTTTAAAACCACAAAGCATTCTACGAAAAAAAAACAACAGAACAAAGCCTTTTTTTTTTTTGATACAAGCTAAATAGTAAACATACAATTACATGACAACAGAAATATGTGACGAATTGCAATGAAACACCATACCTTTATTGGCATATTTTCTGTTGAACAGCTAAGTCCCGCTCTTAATGCATCTTTCACTGCATCAATGCCTTCATATCCATAACAAGCCACTTCAATATCTGAAACACAAAAAAAAAAAAATTAAGGCTCTGGCCCAGGTAAACCAAGATGGGCAGTTGTTGAGGAATGTGAATTGTCGCACTAGTTTTGTCAAACTATAATTTTGCAGTGCGTATAGTTTATCTGGCACATTGTAGACAAACCTATTTTGCACCATCATCCTCCTAAGTGTACTACTGCAGTCTATTGTTCCAAACATTGACAAACTTTTCAAATTTCTGTACCATTATTTATTTTGAGTTGATTGTGATTATTTTTGTGTGTGAAGTCTCACTATGATATTTTTTGTGAGCCCTTGTGCCAAGTCGTGTCTATATTCCTATCGCACACATTCCTGTATCACAGGTTCTTCTGTAGTGGGTGCAGTAGCGATTACCATCTGGGACACTGAATATACCACAGATCAATACACATTCGCCAGCACACCATGGATCTTCATGGATTGCAGTCAAAAAAAATTTTATTACAGAGAGATCAAATCACAAAAGAATAAGCGCAATGGTTTGGAGCCACGCAGGACCCCTTCATCAGGCATGTGACGCCACGCGACGACATACCACATGCCTGATGTAGGGGTCCTGCGTGGCTCCAAACCATTGCACTTATTCTTTTGTGATGTGATCTCTAGGCAATAAAAATTTTGGACTGCAATTGAAAATTCATGGTGTGCTGGCGAATGTGTATTGATTGACACGAGCCAAGTGGCACTTGGGATTTTTTGAGCGACTGTTGTGAGAAGAGTTGCACTTGGATGTTTTTTTTTTTTTTTTTACCACTGACACCTTTAAAAAAAAAAGCTGGTTTCTATGCACCAACAATAGTTTATCTGTCCCTTTCTATCAATATACCGTAATCTTTTCTAGTTATATTAAATAAAAATGTTGCGCTAGAAAATGTGACCACCTATCACCTAGACAGTGATAGAAAATAAAAAATTAAGTCCATAAAAATCAGAGTAATCAAATATCGATCCGTGATAGGAATCAAAAGTGCAATGACAGTTTCCAATGGAGAAAATGCTTTGTCCAGACCTCCACCCAGTGATCAAACACAAGGCTTAACAGACAAAACTGACCATCCACTACAGATAGGTCAATTATGCATAGTAACGAAATCTTTTAATCCTCAATGATGGTAGACCATCATGGGCAATACCACTGCACACCCCGGTAACTGGTTTCTGCGCAATGTATATAATTAGAGATAAACAAAGAGACCTCACATAGCGCAACTCTGCATATATGTAGTTTATTGAATAAAAACGAATAGCACCTCACATAGCCTTCAAGTAAAAAGCACTTTTCACATTTAAATTCCGTGGGTACACACCGTGCGATTTTAAATGTGAAAAGCACTTTTTACTTGGAGGATATGTGAGTGCTATTCCTTTTTATTCAATAAACTATGTATATACAGAGTTACGCTATGCGAGGTCTCTCTGTTCATCTGTTATATACACCTCGGAGCAACTAGTTACCGGGGTGTGCAGTGGTATTGCCCATGATGGTCTACCAGAGGATTAAAGGATATCGTTACAATGCATAATTGACCTATCTGTAGTAGATGGTCAATTTTGGCGATATGTGGTGATCTTAGACAGGGACCGTTAGTGTGTTGATAAAAGTCAAGTTCACTTTTTACATAGCTGTTCACCTTTTAAACCCATGCAGTCAAAGGGGGTTATTTACTACTCTGTCCTCCCCCGCTGTCTTCTGGGAGACAGAAGACAGCAGGGACCAGTGAGAACGCACAGCGCGATTCACACATGCACAGTGGGGAACCAGGAAGTGAAGCCACACGGCTTCAGTTCCCGATTACCCTACAGAGGATGGCGGCGGCAGCAGCCGAGAGCCGACGAACAGATCAGCTTCGGCTGCCGACATCGCGGGCTCCCTGGACAGGTAAGTGTCCATATATTAAAAGTCAGCAGCTGCAGTATTTGTAGCTGCTGGCTTTTAATATTTTTTGTTTCGGTGGACCTCCGCTTTAAGGAATACAGGGTTACGAAAAGCTGGCCACAGACTGATCTACATTCAGCAGGGACCAGACAAATTTTAATCCATCTATGGCTGTTCCGGTTTGGGAGGTATAGACCTTTTATTTTCCATAGCAAAAAAGGAATTATTGCCCTTCAAACCTTATATTAACTCATAATATACAGTGAGGGGAAAAAACTATTTGACCCCCTGCCGATTTTGTACGTCTGCCCACTGACAAAGAAATGATCAGTCTAATTTTAATGGTAGGTTTATTTTAACAGTGAGACAGAACAAAAATCCAGAAAAAAACGCATTTCAAAAAAGTTATAGATTTGCATTTTAATGAGTGAAATAAGTATTTGAGCCCTTCACAAAACATGACTTAGCACTTGGTGGCAAAACCTTTGTTGTCAATCACAGAGGTCAGACATTTCTTGTAGTTGGCCACCAGGTTTGCACACATCAGGAGGGATTTTGTTCCACTCCTCTTTGCAGATGCTCACGTTTGGTAACTCGAACCTTCAGCTCCCTTCACATATTTTCAATGGGATTAAGGTCTGGAGACGGGCTAGGCCACTAAAGGACCTTAATATGCTTCTTCTTGAGTCACTCCTTTGTTGCCTTGGCCGTGTGTTTTGGGTCATTGTCATGCAGAAATACCCATCCACGACCCATTTTCAATGCCCTGGCTGAGGGAAGGAGGTTCTCACGCAAGATTTGATGGTACATGGTCCCGTCCATCATCCCTTTGATGTGGTGAAGTTGTTCTGTCCCCTTAGCAGAAAAACAGCCCCAAGGCATAATGTTTCCACCTCCATGTTTGACGGTGAGGATGGTGTTCTTGGGGTCATAGGCAGCATTCTTCCTCCTCCAAAAACGGCGAGTTGTGTTGATGCCAAAGAGCTCGATTTTGGTCTCATCTGACCACAAGACTTTCACCCAGTTCTCCTCTGAATCATTCAGGTGCTCATTAGCAAACTTCAGACGGGCCTGTACATGTGCTTTCTTGAGCAAGTGGACCTTGTGGGCGCTGCAGGATTTCAGTCCTTCACAGTGTAGTGTGTTACCAATTGTTTTCTTAGTGACTATGGTCCCAGCTGCCTTGAGATCATTGACAAGATTCTCCCGTGTAGTTCTGGGCTAATTCCCCACCGTTCCCATGATCATTGAAACTCCACAAGGCGAGATCTTTTATGGAGGGCCAGATCGAGGGATAGTGTCAGTTTTTGTGTGTTCTTTTCAATTTGCGAATAATCGCACCAACTGTTGTCACCCTCTCATCAAGCCGTTTGGCAATGTTTTGTAGCCCATTTCATCCATGTGTAGGTCTACAATCTTGTCCCCGACAAACTTGCACAGCTCTTAGATCTTGGCCATGGTGGAGAGATTGGAATCTGAATGATTGCTTCTGTGGACAGGTGTCTTTTATACAGGCGACAAGCTGAGATTAGGAGCACTCCCTTTAAAAGAAATTAATCTCGGCTCGACACCTGTATAAAAAGACACCTGGGAGCCAGAAATCTTGCTGACAGATAGGGGATCAAATACTTATTTCACTCATTAAAATACAATTTCTCACTAATGATAGTGACCAGTGACATGGTCCTCGGGCAAAAATGTCATTCTAAGGACAGGAACACTTGCAAGAGGGTGAGGTTTACACTCCCTTCTGTGTCCTGAAAAAGCTATCCAACGTCTGGCAAGTTCTCACCAGTGAAAGTATTCACTAGTGTTACATGCGAAAAGGTTTTTTTAGGTGGAGACACTAGGTTTGAAGTACATTCAAATCCTACTAGCATGGGGGCGTGTCCGAATGGCGAGGTGAATGGACGCACTGCAGAGGAGCTCTGTCTAGCCCTCTGCAATCCACTGCCATCCGGCATCCACAAACATCAAAAACTGCCCCAAAGCCTATCTAATAACCACTGGGCACTAGGAGAGCCTTTTACTGAGGACATTGGAGCAGATTAGCCGGCGGACTACTTTGTTTTCAGGCCGCGGCCGGCCTTCTACAATCTACAGCCATCCGGCATCCACAAACATCAAAAACTGCCCCAAAGCCTATCTAATAACCACTGGGCACTAGGTGAGCCTTTTACTGAGGACATTGGAGCAGATTAGCCGGCGGACTACTTTGTTTTCAGGCCGCGGCCGGCCTTCTACAATCTACAGCCATCCGGCCTCCACAGACATCAAAAGCTGCCCCAAAGCCTATCTAATAACCACTGGGCACTAGGAGAGCCTTTTACTGAGGACATTGGAGCAGATTAGCCGGCGGACTACTTTGTTTTCAGGCCGCGGCCGGCCTTCTACAATCTACAGCCATCCGGCCTCCACAGACATCAAAAGCTGCCCCAAAGCCTACCTGGTAGCCACTGGGCACTGGAGGAGTCCTTCCCTGAGAATATTTAAGTAGATTGGCTGACGGATTGCTTGTTTTCGGGCCGCGGCCGGCCTCACTCCACAGACGCCGGCCGCCATCTTGCGGCCTACGAGACACACAGAATCCCCGGTCTCGGGTGCCGCGGAGGGCGATCGGGGGCCCTGGGGCCGGGAGGGCTGTATCCGGAGCGGAGGGGACACCAGACAAGGCAGAGAAAGCAGGCACTGGATGCTTGCGGCAGGCCCGAGGCCTGTGAGGCCCCCAGCATCACCGCATCTTGGCGCCACGACCGGAGGTAAGGGGGTCATATAATTCACCCTCACTTAAAGTGGCCCCCCCTGGGCATATCTGACAAGTTTATAGCCAGCTCAGACCCATCGCTGACCCCGGTAACACTAGAGACTTCCAGTGACGGCCGCCATCTTACCATCTTGCGGCCTAGCTTACAAGACGGGCCCGCACTATCAGAAACTGTGCCCTGGCTGGACGGTGCTCTCCCCCTTGAACCCATACGGTGTCCCAGCCTTGCGCCCATGTTAATAGGGTGACACCGCTGCTCCCGCAGGCCTGGTCACCCTCCCCAGTCCCCCTCATCTCCGTGGAAGATAGGTTTTGATGGAGAGAGACTAACTATGGATGGCTGAAGACCCGCACCCCTGAGTCCCGTGCTATCCCGACAGCTACAGGCTATTTACATAGCATAGCACACCCACATAATACATGGCGGCAGCTAGCTCACACTCCACGGAGCTTACCGACCCCCAACAAGGCACCATACAGAGGTATCTACTTAGAACTACGCCGATTGATCCCCGAACTCCCAAAGACAAGATGGCACCCGGCCGCAACCCGGGGAAGACCAAGCCTCCCGCCTCAGCAGCAGCTCACACGGCAGAGGACAATAATGAGAGACTTCAGAATTCTACGGGAGAGCCCTCAGCCTCCTCCACAAGGTCAGTCTCATCGTCCGACACAGGCACCGGGGAATCCCAGTCTGCTACGCATCCCCTATCAGGAGAACCCATTAGATCGGAAGCTGCTGCCCTCCTCTCTGCCTTCAGAATGGATTTCGAATCCTGGGCAAGCAAAATGGAAGATTCCCTCCACGTGGAGCTGAACGCCCTGAGGCAACAAGTCACAGCTAACGAGGAAGCAGTATCGGTCTTAACCACGGCTCAGGATGACCACGAGGCACGTATAACAGCCCTTGAATCCTCATCCGCGACACATCTTAGGCGCATACGTCACCAGCAACTCCGCATAGAAGACAGCGAAAATCGCAGTCGCAGAAATAACATTAGACTGCAAGGCATACCGGAGGCAACATCTGGAGCAGAATTGAAACCCACTGTCATAACTATCCTCAATAAAGCACTGGGAAGAGAGGCAACATCACCAATTGAACTGGATCGTGTTCACAGAGTAGGAGGACCAGGGGGGGCCCGAGATGGTCGCCCCCGCGATGTTCTATGTCGGGTCCACTATTACACTTTAAAAGAAGAGATCATGCGAAAGGCATGGAACTTGGGTCCTGTTGACTTCTTTGGTGCCCCTATTCACCTATACCCTGACTTATCTCGCAATACGCTGTATATGCGTAGAGTGGTGCGCCCTCTACTTGACCTTATACGGCAAGCTGGAGCTACCTATACATGGGGTCACCCCTTCAGCATCAAGGTGACACGGGGCGGCAACAGGTTTACGCTCTCTGATCCAGACCAACTGCCCGACTTTTTCTTCTTTATCGAACAAGATCCAGTGGAAGTTTTGAACTGGTTAGACCCTCCAGAGGATAGATCAGGCCAGGTGGGACTTGGTCCACTTCCACAGCGCCGCAGACGTCCTAGGTCCAGATCAGTTTCCTCTGGCCCAGGGATAAGAAGACCTACTTCCCCAGAAGATTAACTCAACAGTTAATTAGAGACTGATGGCTTGTTTTGTCTCCACTGGTTCTTTCCCTGCTCTTTGCCAATTTACAATTTGGCTGGGGTTCGGGTGAGAACATAGATTGGAGTCAATCTTATGCCTCTCATTATGAAGAGCGTCAGGTAATGCGAATGTCTACCAATGCTATGTTTTTGTGTTTTTCTTTTTTCCTTTTTATCTGACGTTTTTCTAAAGATGTTTTGCATTGTCTCAGATTGATTCCTCTCACCTTCCCATGATGATATATGCAGTGGGGGAGGTGTAGCGGGAGTGGGGGGATACCTTCCTCGGAGGGGGGTTTGGTACCCGGTTTTACTCGGTCTCTGCTACAGAAAATATAGGGTTTAAAGGACGTTACACATGGAGCAGAGGATTGCCCCATGGAGGGATCCCCCACTCTCCCTGCCCTCCATATACCCACCCAATTGTCTTGGCGCAATAACTTTCTTTATATACATGAGACAATGCAATAGTTTTATATATACCTCAGGGTTACTTATTTAAATCCAATGCACACACTTGGTTGATTGTTATCATTTGTTGTGGTTAAGCTGCCTTATGCCCCACACTCGTTTTAAATATCAAGTGTGCCACACATACTACTTGCATGCCTGATATGCTGTCGGGAACACGGCTCAGACCCATTCATCTCGACTTTTCCCCCACAATAGGACAGGCACGGTTTGTGCCTAAAACGTGAATTTTCACGCAGTGTTCTGCGTTCGCGGACACATTAGTTTTCCAGACACATCTTTTTAGGTGTCTTTTCATTTATATCGTATTTCTTCCATTATCCTCACGCTCCTTTCATTTTTCTTCCTCCCCTCCCTCTCTTCCCCTCCTTTGTCTGTTTATCTTTTTCTTCATCTCTTCTTTCTTTTTCTTTCCTGCTCCCTATACCTTTCCTCCATATCTTAATACTTTCTCCCTTTTACAGCTTTTGGCACTCCAGCATGGCTCACACGGTGACTTTGCGCCCACACCTGAAACTTTGTTCGTATAATGTAAACGGACTTAACATAGCGTCGAAACGTGGGCAAATTCTATATCAGATGCACAAAAGACAGGTCAGCATACTCTTGCTGCAGGAGACCCACTTCCATTCTGACTCCACTCCTTCCTGCTCCAATAGATATTTCAATAGATGGATACACAGTACCAACCCGACACAAAAATCTAAAGGAGTATCTATTGCGTTTCATAAAACACTCCCTATTGAGCTGCTTGATCAGGTGACGGACCCCCAAGGCAGGTATGTCTTTGTAAAAATTTTATTATGGGGGACTAAATTTACAATTGCCAACGTATACTTGCCTAACACACACCAAGTCCCATCAGCCTTGCAATACCTAAAGATTTTGGCGGGTTTCACGGAGGGCAAGCTCATACTCGGAGGGGACTTCAATACTCCCCTGGATCCACTTTTGGATTCATCGACATCCCGTTCGTCTATATCCTTTCCAAAAATACGGGCCCTAAAACGTACCATCTACAATATGCATCTCATAGACGTATGGCGAATACTGTACCCGGACTCACGAAACTACACACACTTCTCAACATCCACCAATCATACAGTCGTATAGATTATTTTTTAGTCGAGCACGGCTGCTTAGATTGGTCCCCCAATTGTGAAATAGACCCTATGGTTTGGTCCGACCACTCACCCATATTCCTGACGCTTACAATCCCCTCTACACCAATAAAAGAATGGACATGGAGGTTAAATGACTCTCTCTTGACTGAACCAGGGTTTGAAACACAGATAGCAGAGACGATATCAAACTTTTTCACAGATCACACATCTGATGACACCTCACCACCCATGAAATGGGAAGCATTGAAGGCGGTATTACGGGGTAGGTTTATTCAGATGGGTGCTCGCATGAAAAAAGAACGTTCAACTGCGATAGTTACGGCAGTACATAAGCTAAGGACACTAGAAACTACTCATAAACGCTCCCCGACGGTTGAACTGCTTACGGAGGTTTCTTCTGCTCGCACCCAGCTTAGAGAGAGTTATATGAGGCATCAGCCCGCACGTTTGCGAACAAACTAGCTTTTCATCAATATAAATTTAGAGATAAATGTGGTAGATCCCTGGCTCGCACCCTCCACACCAAACAACCTAACTCCTTTATACCTCATATACGGGACAGCTCTGGGAAAACTGTCTCATCACCTTCCGAGATGGGACAGGTGTTCCGGGACTTTTATCAATCCCTATATAATATACCTGCAGCGAGCTCCACTGATCCTCCCCTCACTACAGCGGAAACACAAGCCTTATACATCGAGCAAACTGCATTACCCACTCTAGATGGCGAGACGATAGAGGACCTTGAGGCCCCGATTTCGGAAGACGAGGTTGCCCGCGCCATTACTTCTACCCCATCTGGTAAAAGCCCGGGTCCTGATGGCTTTACTCCGAAATTCTATAAACAATTTGCTACCCTTCTTACTCCCTTCTTGACAAAAGTATTTAACTCCATCTCTGAACGATCAGTGTTCCCACCACAAACCTTAGAGGCACATATTACCCTCATCCCCAAACCAGACAAAGACCTGAATGTTTGCGCTAATTACCGACCTATTTCGCTAATAGGAGTAGATCTAAAGGTGTACGCAAAAATTTTAGCTAATAGGTTGCAACCATTGTTACCCCGTTTAATACACCTAGATCAGGTTGGCTTTGTGAGTGGAAGGGAGGCGCGTGACAACACCCTAAAAACACTCCTCATTGCTGATTATGCTCGGGCCCACAATATCCCATTGTGCCTTCTCACAGTCGATGCGGAAAAAGCCTTCGACCGTGTCGACTGGCAATTTCTCCGCTTATCATTACAACAACTAGGTCTAGGCCAAAACATGATCTCCAGAATAATGTCCCTCTACACATCTCCTTCCGCTAGGATTAGACTAAACGGCTCCCTATCCCCTAAGTTTACTATACACAACGGAACGCGGCAGGGGTGCCCCTTGTCCCCCATTCTTTATGTAATTGTCATGGAACACCTAGCCATTGCCCTTAGAAACAATCCGGCCATACATGGCGTTAGAGTAGGCCCACTACACACTAAAATTGCCCTATTTGCTGATGATCTACTCATATTTGTAACCCAACCACAAATTTCTCTACCCTCCATTATGCAGGAGTTTCAGAGGTATGGAGAGGTTAGTAATTTTAAAGTTAATCTAAATAAGTCAGAAATCCTCAACATTTCACTCCCAACAGCGGTTCTACAACAGCTTACGACTTCCTTCCCTTTTAAGACAAGCTCCACATCTATCCGCTATCTAGGAATCCATATTCCAACAGTCTCATCCCAACTATTCTCCAGCAACTTCACCCCTTTACTTACCAGAACTCAAGCGGATCTGACCACATATGCCTCTAAACAGCTCTCCTGGCTGGGTAGGGTGAATGTCTTGAAGATGGATGTTCTCCCTCGATTCTTATACCTTTTCCAGACCATTCCTATCTATATCCCCACCTCGTTCTTCAAAAGGCTCCGTCAGATCTTCTCTAAATTTATATGGCAGGGACGTCGCCCCAGGATAAAACATGACACAATGATTCTCCCGAAAGTCAGGGGGGGTGCGGGGGTCCCAGATGCCTCTATATACCATAAGGCAGCGGTACTCGTGCGTATAGTGGATTGGTTCCACCACTCTTCCTCCAAACTTTGGGTTCAACTAGAGAAATATCTTAATGAGGCTGATCTTTGCGCCCTGCCATGGACCCCTATGGCTGGGCGTGGGGACGGCTTATTCTCCACTGCTCTTACTCGCCAAACTCTCCAGATTTGGGACCGCATGATCTCAGCGAGTAAATTGTCTAAAATCCAGGGCCCAATGACCCCTCTCTTCGGGACTCCGGCTTTCCCCCCAGCAGCGAACAAGTTAAGATTTGGACCCTGGAGTAGGGATAGCCATAGACGTTTAGCACAGGTCTTACGCGCTGACCCATCCTTGAGAACGGACATACCCTCTCGGACGGAATTAGGGACCTCAACAATGTGGTTACAAAGGGGTCAAATAACGTCATACATACGCACTTTCTCATCCATCTCAGAGATACTGGCCGACCCATCAGACTTTGACGAACTGCTTTTACAACCAGACCCACCAATACATGTAGTATCACTGTTGTATTCCCTACTACTGAACGAATATGCCCCTGACCTTCCAACATATACACAGAAATGGGAAGCGGAGCTGCAACACTCCATCTCCCCCACTGATTGGCAAAAAAGCTTTATCCTAACGCATAGGATTTCCCTGGCAACCAAGAACCAAGAAAAAGGGTTTAAATTATTAACGAGGTGGTACAGATGCCCAGTAGATATTAAAAAGTTTAACCCCTCTTTGACAGACGTGTGTTGGAGATGCCTGTCCTCTAGCGGGACAATGCTTCACATCTGGTGGGCTTGCCCTCCAATCTGGAAACTATGGCAAAAGGTCTTTGATCTTTACAGCAGGCTGATGGCGACATCAATCAAACCCACACCAGAGATAGCCCTATTATCTATACTCCCAGGCCCCCTCAAGTCGATTAAAAAAGATGTACTGCGCCACTTTCTGGCAGCAGTTAGGACAGTGATCCCCCGACATTGGAAAACGACAGATGTGCCTTCCTTGGGAGAATGGGTGGTTGAAGTGGACCAGATAAGAGATCTGGAGCGCCTGTTGGCGGAGGAAGTGGGAAAGGAGGAGCAGTTTACCGCCACCTGGACCTCATGGTCCATGTTTCGCTATTCTGATGAGTTTTCCCTTTGGGTCAGAGATACCCCACCCTTACCCGCCGATTAGCCATGCTGGAGTGCCTGGTGCCTCAGGTACCATCCCACACTTCTACTCACGTTCTTATTTCTGACTTTTTCTGTCTCCTCTTTGTTAAGTACTGAACCGACCACTCACATATATAGTTAAAGATCATATCTTTGGACTAGCTAAATGACTTGATTATCTATAATAGGTGAATAAAAGACTTCTACAGCAGTCTAATTCGTTGAGAGGGAACCCTCAGATAACACCAACCCGCGAAACTACAAGGTTCATTATATGTTGGCCCCCACCCGTATATTATTCCTCTCTTAGAATAAAGATTTCAATATACAATATGATATACCAGTAGTTCACCGAAAGCTGTATGTTAAAATGATCACTCCTGTTTATACATGGGTAAAGTACACCTCACTATTCTATGTATACTATATGTGTTGCCAAACTGTAAAGAATGGTATTTTTCTGTTATATTCTTTGTGTTCTTACTTTTGAAAATAAACTAAGATTGAAAACAAATCCTACTAGCATACAGAAAATCTCTTTAGCTCTTGTGAAACTGGCAACGGAAGAAATAAAAACGCATTAAGCTGAAAGAAACATTCTCTCAGATGTGCAAATTTAGCCGTTATAAGCTTATTACTGTAGTTACCTGCTCTGATTTTCACAGCTTGCGGCGTAAGACGTCGGTTAATATTATCAATGAGGACTCTTCTTTCCTCCTCTATTAAATCTAGTCCATCCAGAACCGATGTATCTCTAAAGAGAGAAAACATGGCATTTTAGAATCAAAGTTGCTTTCAGAAAGTTCTCTCATTTTCAAAGTTTTAAACAATGTAACAATTGTAATAAAAAAAACAAAGTCAGGGTTATTAGGATTCCAAAAAATTGTGCTTACGAGACTGCAAGTTTGAAGGCATCGTAGGCTCCATATCCTGGTCTTTTGTATTTTTCATCAAATACCCAGGCGGTTCTTTGATATAAACTTTCTAGCTGCTCATCCTTTGTGTATTCCAAAACTTCAGCTACATGACGCAGAATACTGTATACCTGTAGTAAAATTCAAACAAACAGTAAATGTATGAGCTGCATAATGCATGCATCTAAAACCCTTGAAATGTCCTGCCCCTTGGTACCATAAAAGGAGGAATTTTGATTCTATTGGAGTACAGTACAGAACACAGGCTGGATATTCATAGAATCTGGGTTAAAGGCTGGTGACTTCAGACGACAGGACATCCTCTTTTAGTGTGATCTGGCCGGCTCTCCTCCAGATTCCTCCCTGTGATCTCTGGGCACTGATGATCAGTGCCCTGATCAGTGTAAATGTCCCGTTACAGGAAAGCCCGATTATTCCTCACACAGTGACAGCGCTGAGGAAAGGAAATGCCGATAACCAGCATTTGTGATCAGCTGTGACTGGAAACAGTTGATCACATGGTAAAGAGCCAACATCATTGTTGACACCATCATTGACTGACAGACACCATCTACTTTTAAGGTAGGCCAAGTTTGTATTTCTACAGTGACATTTTGTTTTCACTCTGCATAGGTATCCCACCCACAGCCCCATTCTTTCCCCCACTCCCCTCCACATTCTGCTGTAATTCAGTGCTACTTTATCAATCAACACCACAATTGTGGGACCCTCCAATGTATGGAAATCTCAAACTTCAATATTACCAGAGTACCACATTTCTGTGATATGCAATGTCACAAATAAACAAACTGAAAATTAGACAAAAAAAAAAAAAACACTTTGCTGGAATGGTGGAAATCCCTCCTATAGATATTTGCCAAACAGATGATTTCGCTTCAACTGCAATAATTCACATTTTAATAGAAACTAAATCATAAAAAAAAAAAAAAAAAAAATCAGTGCAACAGCTGCGTGTCCTCTTCCTGGATTTATACAGACACATAGATCTCCAGCTCTGATTGGCCCTATTATGACTCGTCCCCCCTCCCTTCCTGGCAAACTGACGAGAGTGAGAGCGCTGTGCATGTCCTCATAAGCCTAGGCTTTTTTTACCAGTCAAGAAACAGGAAGTGGGCTGTATAAGGTATTTACTGGCAGAAAAAAAAAAAAAAAAAGTTTTACTATCCAAAGTTAAAACAAGGGCAGAAGATTTAATAGATGGAAAGTTAAAAAAAAAAAAATTACTGAATGTCCACTTTAATCTGTATTTCAAATAAATGTAGGAGGGGTTTCCACCATCAAAGGAGTCTCATTTAGGTCTTATTTTTTGTTAGATGTGTATTGTATGCAACGTTGCATATCACAGAGACCAGTATTGTGGTAATATTGAAGTTTGAGATTTCCATAAATTAGAGGGTTCCACCATTATTGATAAGTTATTGAATTAGTAAGATAGTGCTGCACTTTTCTTTTTTTTTTTTTTAAACATGCCAATGTTTACTTGTGCCACATGCCGATGTAAAGCAGCATGCCCCGGCTCTCGCTTTCTGTGCTGTGGTTAGGGATGTGCTCTCATCAAAGCTGCAGGAGGAGGAATATTTATAATACCGATTTGCAGCAGAATACAGTATGTAAAATATATCCAGCCATGGCCAAAAGTTTTGAGAATTACACAAATTTAAAATTTTCACAGACTGCTGCCTCAGATTTTATGATGGCAATTTGCATATACTTCAGAAGGTTATGAAGAGTGTTCAGATGAATTGCAATTAACTGAAAAGTCCCTCTTTGCCATGAAAATTAACTTTAATTAAAAAAAAAAAAAAAAAAAAAAAAAAAAATTCCACTGCATTTCAGCCCTGCCAGAAAAGGACCAGCTGACATGTCAATGATTCTCTCGTTAACACAGGTGTCAGTGTTGACGAGGACAAGGCTGGAAATTACAAGGCTGGTAATGCTGAAAGAGTTAGAATAACAGACTGGCAGTGTTAAAAGGAGGGTGGTGCTTAAATCATTGTTCTTCCTCTTAACCATGGCTGCCTGCAAGTAAACACATGCAGTAATCATTGATTTGCACAAAAAATGATGATTCACAGGCAAGGATATTGCTGCTACTAAGATTGCACCTAAATCAACCATTTATCCAATCAAGAACTTCAAGATTTAATTGTTGTGAAGAAGGCTTCAGGGGACCGAAGAAAATCCAGCACCAGGACCGCGTCCCCTACAGTTGATTTAGCTGCTGGATTGGAGAACCTGATCAGAGCTTGATCAGGAATGGCAGCAGGCTGGGGAGCGTGCATCGGCGCACACAGTGAGAGGAAGACTTTTGGAGGATGGGCTGGCGTCAAGAAGGACAGCAAAGAAGCCACTTCTCCCCATGAAGAACATCAGGGACAGACGGATATTCTGAAAAAGGTACAGGGATTGGACTGCTGAGGACTGGGGTAAAGTCTTTTTCTCTGATGAATACCCTTTCCGATTGCACCCGGAGGAAAAAAAAAAACAGAGTTAGGTACCTGGTAACTCTTTTTATAAGAAGTCTTCCAGGGCAGCATCCGAGAGATAGGCTCCTCCTCCCTAAAACAGGAAACACATTAGTCCACCATTATAAATTTCACACTCTTACCTGTGTGCCTCAGTTATGTTAAAGCACCGAAGGAATTCCCTGTAAGCTGCAAGCTCCCCCTCTGTACCTGGTTTTTGTTGTTTCAAGGGTGGGAACTAGTGCTGCCCTGGAAGACTTCTTAGAAAAAGAGTTACCAGGTACCTAACTCTGTTTTCTCGAATCGTCTTCCAGGGCAGCATCCGAGAGGATATGTCAAGCAATACTTACTAGGGTGGGGTTAGAGACTGGAGCACTTTACGACCAAATGCTTGGTCTTGGTCAGACAGCTGGTCTATGCGGTAGTGCTTAGCGAAAGTACTGAAGCTCGACCATGTCGCTGCCCTGCAGATCTGCTCCGGAGTTGCCCCTGCTTTCTCTGCGGCCGAGGTTGCCCAGGCTCTAGTTGAGTGCGCTCTGATTTCACTAGGTGGAGTGAGATTCTGTGCCTTATAGGTAATCTGTATGGCCATCCTTATCCATCTGCTGATGGTGCTTTTTGAAGCTTGTTTCCCTCTGTTGATTCCTGCATAGAGGATGAAGAGGGAGGTCGTTCTACGCCATTCTTTTGTTCTTTCGAGATACGCTATGAGCGTGTTCCTTACATCAAGTTTGCTGTAAATGTTTCTTTTCCTACTATCCATGGTTGTTGGAAGTGAGGGTATGACGATGTTTTGGGTTCTGTGAAATGTAGAAGAGACCTTGGGTAGAAAGGCCGGATCTGGAGAGAGAATTATCTTGTCCAGATGTATTAGACAGTATGGTTCTATTGAGGATAGAGCTTGGATCTCACTCACTCTTCTGGCGGATACTAAGGCCAGAAGGAGCGCAGTTTTTAACGTGAGGTTTTTGTCTGAGCTGTCCTTGATAGGTTCAAACGGAGGGGAAAGAAAGCCCTTAAGTACTGTGCCCATGTCCCAGGTGGGAGTTTTGTACAATTTGGCTGGTTTGGATCTTTTAAGAGCTATGAGGAATCGTCTTATCAGCGGGTCTTCCGCTAGTCTAGTATCCATGACCGAGGAAAGTGCTGCAACTTGTACTTTCAGGGTACTTGGTGATATGTTTTTGTCTGCACCATCTTGTAGGAAGTCCAAAACTATTGGAATTATCCCACCGTTGGAGATTGGTCTGTCTTCGTACCAAGAAACAAATTTTTTCCTTATTTTCTCATAGATGGCTCTCGTTACCGGCTTTCTGCTGTTTAAGATGGTGTTGATTACTCTGTCTGACAGGCCTTTGTTCTGGAGTTTTACCCTCTCAGTAACCAAGCCGAGAGCTTCAAGATTTTGTGGTTCGGATGGTTGACTGGGCCTTGTGACAGTAGATCCGGGCGGTCCGTCAGTGTCAGCTGAGGTTGTATGCTGAGATTTTTTAAATGACTGAACCATGCTCTCTGGGGCCAGTGTGGTGCTATTAGTATCACTGTTGTTTTCTCTGCCTTGATTTTTTGGATTACTTTTGGGATTATGGCAGTTGGAGGGAATGCATAGCACAGATGCCATTTCCAGTTTTGGTTGAAAGCATCCACCCCGCTGTTGCCATCTGTAGGGTCCAGGGAGAAAAATATCGGAGATTTTGCGTTCGCCCTGGAAGCAAATAGGTCTACTTCGGGTATTCCCCACTTCTGGGTGATTTGAGTGAAGGTTGTTTGGTTTAGCGACCATTCCGTGTGTTTTATCGTTTTCCGGCTCAGGAAATCTGCCACTGTATTGTCTGTTCCTTTTAGATGAATACAGGATATCGATCTTATGTTCACTTCTGTCCACAGTAGGATAGATTGTGTCAGTCTCATCAGTTTTTGGGATTTTGTGCCCCCTTGTCTGTTTAGGTATGCGACTGTCGTTGCGTTGTCTGATTGTATCTTTACATCCTTCCCCTGTAATGCTGGCTTGAAGGTTTTTAGCGCTTCCCCCACAGCTTTCAGCTCTCTCAAGTTTGAGGAGGCTCGTGCCCATTTGGGTGTCCATTTCCCTTGCGAGAACCGCCCTTCCATGTGGGCTCCCCATCCTAGGGCGCTTGCATCGGTGGTGATGCTGACTGGATTGACTTGAGCCCATCTGCGCCCCTCGATGACCCGAAGTGGGTTGAGCCACCAGTAGAGTGTTTGTTTGACTGTGGCGGGGACGGGAATGGATTTTTCTAGGGATGCTTGCCTGCCATCCCATTGGGACAGAATGTAGTTCTGTAAGGGTCGCATGTGAATTTGTGCCCAGGTGATGGCTGGAATGGAAGACGTCATCAGTCCTAGTACGGACATTCCGTGCCTGATCGTTGTGGAATGGTTCCTTAGCAGGGACGTAATTGCTTGTGTCATTTTTACGTCTTTTTCCTTTGTTAGGAAAATTTTTGACAGTCTGGAGTCCAGCACGTATCCCAGGTACACTACTCTCTGGCTTGGGATCATTTGCGATTTCTCTGCGTTTATTAACCATCCCAGGTTTTGCAGATAGATCATACTCTTGCGCAGGTTGTTTTCTAGGATTGCTGCTGAGTCCGCAAAGAACAGGAGGTCGTCTAAGTATGGTATTATTCCAATACCCTCCTGTCTTAGACCTTTTAGCGCTTCCGCCATTATTTTTGAGAATATTCTTGGAGCTGAGGAGATTCCGAAGGGGAGAGCTGTGTACTGTAGGTGCAGCGTAGCTGCTGGCCCCTGGATTGCGAACCTTAGAAACCTTTGGTGATCCTTCCTTATGGGGACATGTAGGTAGGCATCCTGTAAGTCTAGTGTTGCCATGAATGTCTCCTGCGGTAGGATGTTCCTGATTGAATAGATAGATTCCATTCTGAATCTCTTGTATCTTATTCCTCGGTTGAGTGGTTTGAGGTTTAGTATCAGCCTTAGTTTGCCTGATGGTTTTCTTTTTGCGAAGATGTGTGAGTAGAAGCCCTTCTGTTCCTCCTCTTGGGGAACGTGACAAATCACCTTCTGATCTAATAGTTTCTGTAGGGATTCTAGAAACATCTTTGCTTGATTGCTGTCCTTGGGTAGCATGGTCGCTAAGTATTTGGTTGGGGGGCGGTTGGAGAATTCTATTGCGTTCTGTTATCTCCTCCCATTGGTGGGAGAAAGCCGCCAATCTGCCCCCCACCTGAAGGCAGTCATTGTTTTTTGTTCTTTTGGGTATTAGGCTTGAGGATGAATTCACCTTTGCCTTTCTTGTTTTGTTGACCCCAGTGCTTTTTTGCCCCTGGCTTATTGAATTTCTTGAAATGCCGAAAGGGCGCCTTCCCTTGTCTCTTCTTGGTTTGAGGGAACCCCTTATTTTTTGCTGCAGTCCTATCCAGGACTGTTTCTAGTTCGGGACCAAACAGTAGGTCTCCAGTGAATGGTATGCCACATAAACGGTTCTTGGAAGGTGCATCCCCCCCCCCAGGATTTTAACCACAGGGCTCTGCGGGCCGAGTTTAGTAGTGCCGTGGTCCTAGAGGATATTCTGACAGTTTCTGCTGAAGCATCTGCCAAGAAAGCTGCCGCTCTAGTTAGTGTGGGGATGGTTTTAATTAGTTCCTCCCTGGGTGTGTCGTTCTCCAATAGATCTTGCAGCTGGGTTAGCCAGATTAGCAAGGTTCGGGCTGTGCAGGTGGAAGCAATAGCCGGATTTAGGTTTGCCGCCCCTGCTTCCCATGCCCTTTTCAGGAGAGCTTCTATTTTCTTGTCCATGGGGTCGCTGAGGGTACCTGCGTCATCAAAAGCCAAGTCCGATTTGTTCGTGATTTTTGCCAGAGAGGCATCCACCTTGGGGCATTTAGCCCAGGTTTTGGTGTCTGCTTCCGCAAACGGGTATCTGCGTTTGATTGTGGCGGGGATGAAAAGCTTTTTCTCTGGGTCTTCCCATTCCTTTTTGACTATGTCTTTAAGTGTTTGGTGTACCGGGAACGTTCTTGGCTTCTTGGGCTGGAGCCCTTTGTACATTCTGTCATGCATAGTGAGTTCTGCGGTTTTCTGTTCTTTAATGCCTAGAGTGTCAGTGATGGCTTTGAGAAGACTGTCTGTGTCCTCAGAAGGAAACAGGTTGCAGTCTGTCGTGTCATCTTCCTCCTCTGAGTCTGAACAGATACCGTCTTCTGATTCAGATTGTTCAGATTCATCTGAATCCACCTCTTGTTCTGCCTGTACCTTGTTCTCCCTTGGAATGTGTGTTCCGCTGGTAGATGGGATACTGGCCTGAGCGACACTTGCTGGCGTTTCTAATTTCTCTATAGCTGAGCGTAGTGGTGCCATGGTGCTCTGAATTTCTTTCTTAAAAGAATTGAGCAGGTCTTTCAAAAATCCCTGTGATTCTTTTGCCACCATTTTGTCTAAGCATTTCTGACACAGGGGCTTTTTCCAATCTGGGGAAAGCCTGTGGCTGCATGAGGCACATGTTTTGCCTTTAGCCTTCCTTTCCTCAGGGGTCTTTGCCTGCAAGCGAGCATAGAGAACAAAAAAACCCCGTGAGTTCAGGTGGTCAAAGGAACTGCCTGTAGATAGGCAGTAAAGAGGTTAAGACAGAGATAATTCAAGAATATTCTGGCTTACCTTGGAGCTGTCCTGATTTGCAGGATCTGCAGGGCAGGGTGGGGAAGCGTCAGACATGATCAGCCACCAGGATCCTCTGCTTAGAGGCCTTTTTATCTGCTTCCTGCATAAGCTCCGGCCCCGCCCCCGGCTGACCCCGTGCAGGTTGGTGGACACACCTGCACATGCCGCTGTATTGTAGAGTAACTGTGCTGGTAGTGAAGGGTAGCATTGAACAAATTTGCTATTTGTATTCTGTTTTCTTTCTCTTTTTTTTTTTTTTTTTTTAAACTTCCCGCCCCTAGGTGTCCCTGCTCTATCTCCGTAGTAGATAGACTACGGGAAAATGGCCGCCAACCCGGAAGCGGAACTTCCTCGGCGCCATCTTGGTACACCCCCGACTTCCTGTAGCGGCCTGTGGCGGTGAGGACGCTGCTGCGCCGCCCGGAGAGCGGTGGATTCGTTTGGCGGGACAGCCGCAGCCACCAGGGACCTAATTTAGAAGGTGCAAAACCCTCCCTGCTAGACCCTCTGCTGCTGAGGTTTTCGGCAGCGGCGGCGGGGGGGGGGCGCCCATCTATGCATGTATCCATCCCCCCTGGCGGGCTCCAGATTCTGCGGAAAGCCAGAGGGGGGTGCTTGCGGAAGCATACACAGGCCTAACAGCGGCATGGGGTGGGGATGACAGAGTCCTCCTGCAGCCTGGGGGGATGATTGCAGACCCCTCAGTAGGGGCGAAATCTCAGGCTTTGAGCAATGTTGCCCAGTGCTGCGCCTGCTCGCCCTCCCAAAGCCCCTTGGGCTGTATGGGATGCTGGCAGGGGGTCTCCTGCAACAAGCACAGAGACAGGTGAAAATAAAATAACAAACGTTCTTGCAGCTCCTGTGGGTCCGGAGGAAACACAAACAACTGAGGCACACAGGTAAGAGTGTGAAATTTATAATGGTGGACTAATGTGTTTCCTGTTTTAGGGAGGAGGAGCCTATCTCTCGGATGCTGCCCTGGAAGACGATTCGAGAAAAAAAGAAAAAAAAAAGAGAAAAAAAAAAAAAAAAGGCGAGTGCGACCATCAGTCCTGTGCCATGCCAACGGTAAAGCATCCTGAGACCATTCATGGATGAAGTTGATTCTCAGATAAGGGAGTGGGCTCACTCACAATTTTGTCTAAGAACACAGTCATGAATAACGAATGGTACAACAAACAAAGCAACTTCTCCCAACCATCCAAGAACAGTTTGGTGACAAACAATGCCTTTTCCAGCATTAAGGAGCACCTTGCCATAAGGCAAAAGTGATAAGTGGCTTGGGGAACAAAAACATTGAAATGTTGGGTTCATGGCCAGGAAACTCCTCAGACCTTAATCCCATTGAGAACATGTGGTCTATTCTCAAGAGGCAGGTGAACAAAAGAAACCCCACAAAATTCTGACAAACGCCAAGCATTGATTATGCAAGAATGGGCTGCCATCAGTCAGGATGTGGCCCAGAACTTGATTGACAGCATGCCAGGGCAAATTGCAGAGCTCTTGAAAAAGAAGGGTCAACACTGCAAATATTGACTCTTTGCATAAACTTAATGTAATTGTCAATAAAAGCCTTTGACACTTATGAAATGCTTGTAATTATACTTCAGTATACCACAGTACCATCTTACAAAAAGATCTAAAAAACACTAAATGCAGCAGACTGTGAAAAATATTTTTGTCACTCAAAACTTTTGGCCAGGGCTGTAATTTTGGGCATGTGTTTACAGTATGGTAATGATTAAAGAAAATAAGGGCAACATGTCTAGCTCCGGTTGTGGTTGGATGGGGAGAGATGGCATGTGAAGGTAGCAGCCACATTTAGTAACAGAAAACCTAGGGGAGGGAGAATTCAATATTTAATGTAGACATAAAATGAACTAAACATTTTGCTCTTGCATGCTTTACTTTTCTAAAAAATTGTCACCAATTTGTTCAGGCTTTGAGCTGCAAGATTCTGCACATATACATGAGAACTATTCTGGAGAACTGAGCCATGACCTGGTCTAGGGCAGGGGTCTTAATTTGGTGACCCTCCAACTGTTGCGAACTACAAGTCCCATGAGGCAATGCAAGGCTGACAGTTACAAGCATGACTCCCACAGGCAGAGTTATGCCGGGACTTGTAGTTTCGCAACAGCTGGAGGGCCGCCAGTTTAAGACCCCTGGTCTAGGGCATCAACACAAAAGAGTAAGGCAGAAGGCGGTGTCTGCAAGTGCTCAGTCAAGGCTCGATCCTGGAAGACCAGATCCTGCTGGTTGTTCGTTGTCCCTGTTCCAAATAAGTTGCAGTCTGCCACACAGAATTTGGAGCAGAAGCCGGTTGCAGAGCTGGGTCTGCGAGGTTAAAGAGCCTTTAAAAAGGGTCTCAAATTTTCTGTTAGCAGAATCTTTAAATAAAGGAACGTCTTCTATAGGCACAGCAAGGGGTTTGAGACAAATGGCAGGGTTTACTACCAGAGCAGACCACTTTTTAGTGAACTTTATTTCCACTGAATAGAGTTCGGCAATGACTCTTGGGGTGATGGTGAAAATCTTTTACCCAGTGGTCATAAGTCACCCAGTCTATATGCCCATTCATGGGCAATGTCTTTTTTAACTTAGCAGTGGTACCAAGTTGGGCATCACAAGGCAGAGGAGAATCGAGTGTGATAATGTAAAGGCTTTTGTGCCTAGCACAAGTAAACATATCGACTCTGGCATGCAGGGGGAATAAAAATCTTCTGAAGGCTTCCTCTAACACTGTCTCTGGGTCCTCTTAATTCCCCTCAGTGTACACATCCGTTAAAAAGAGGAGTTTCATTCTACAACTCTAGCAAAGATGATGGGGGTGGAGAAAGAGCTTGGATGTTTTGTGCCCAGAAAAGTGATGGCTATATTAATGCCATAGTTGTCCAAGAAGGTCTGACATAGTTGCAGAAAGCCTGATGATGGAATGCCCAAAAAACATCCACCGATCTGGTGAAGTGAGCACTTAAGATTACTGGAGATGTTATATTCTTTGGAATGGAAGCTCATGAAATTAGTTATTCTATCCACCTGGAAAATAGTGCATTTTGAAGTAGAATATCTGCCTTGGTCAGGTACAGTCCTGCTCCAAATGCAAGGGAAGAGTCATCATTCTGAGCGATTGGAGGAGTATTTCTCAGGCCCTTGTACCTGGTTTACACCATTGCGATCGGTGATGGTATTCCCCTGTGGGACATTCATGAAGCGGCTCTGGATGGTAGAATTTTACTGGCAAGTGTGAAAAGTTTAACAATGCACAAATGAATTAAATTTCACAACTCCTGATTTCCTGATAGTTTTAGATGTAGAACCAATAATATTTAGGAAACCTGTAATAAGACTGGTTACAGGAGCACACCCAGCTTACTTGTCCATTTCACCGATTCATAATCAGAACCCACTCTTCGCCTGTCACGGTGGGCAGACCCCTCAAGGGGTCTTCAGGGTTTCAGTTCATTTGGATGGACTATGGCCTGAGACTTGCACAGCACCCTGCGGCTAAATACACGTCGCATTCAGTACTGCCAAGGTTATTGCCCAAGCAGGATTCAGGTCACCCAAAGCAACATTTCAGGCCGCCTCCACAGCGTGCAGTCAAGCGCTCAATATACCGATCAGAATGTATTTCTTCTATTGTTCAACTAGAAGACAGTAAGGCGTTGGCTAAAGAGTGAATTGAAAAAAAAAAATCAGTGGTAAAATATTACATTAGCGAAGCAAACTATTTCTCCGTAAAGGAGAAGATGGCCATCATCTTAGGAAACTATCAAAAATCTGGGAGGTCTCACAGAGTGGGGTGGGGTTATAGGGAGTATGTCAAGAAGGCATGTCCGGCTATTGAGCCCAAAAAAGAGTAATACTGATAGAAAGAAAAGAGAAAAGAAAGAAAAAAAGAGACAAGAGAAAGAAGAAGAAAAAGAGAAAGAAGAAGAAGAGACAAGAGACAAGAGAGATTACATTCACATTGTATAAAAATAAAATTGCCTGTATGTTTCCTTAAGGGTGCGACCTCTGTGTACCTCCTACAAAATGGCGTTCCGCACACTTCCGGTTGCGGCACGACGTCACCAGCTCTTCCTCCCTGACTTGCATCAAAATCTAACTGCATACATACATATATTTCAGCTTCTATGTATTTACAGGATCACTCATTTAGTGGTTGTAGATTAGGAGTATAGACTTACAGTTTTAGACTTGGTGAATTTATCTTCACATTTTAATGCCTCTTCTGGGGACACTCTTCTTTTGGACAAATCTATATATCCTGCAATTTCAAGCACATTATAAAACAAAACACATTTGTATCACTAAACTCAGGAAGAATATTAGAGTTTTACAAGCATAACAGCTTTCATTCCTAATATTGCCAACAATTAAATATTGCAAGTAAAATGTTATACTTTACAAACTCCATGGTAAAGGTTAGGAGTTGTATCATCTCTTACCAGTCAGAACAGTAAACCATAACATGTATGCAGTTTTTATTAAAAGTATACTAAAAGCCAAAGCCCTGTCTGGAGGTTATTTGTTGGCGTCTGTCACTTCTGAGACAGGCATTTCCCTTCATTTCCTGCTCTGCTTTACGTAGTGGGACCTTTCTACTTCCTGTTTCAGAACCAGCCAAAGTCATGATCCAAATGAATAGTCCCATTTAAAAAGACAAAATAATAAAACAATATTTTGCTGCAAGAGTAGTTATTTTCTATTGGCAGGGGTCCCCACTCAGATGGGCAACAAAATTCAAGGCACTTTCTCTGAGCCTGGGTCATCCTGGACAATTCCCAGCCTGTGATTGGACAGTAAAAAAAGCTCAAGCTTCTCACACAGATCAAAGAATTTTTTCTCAGCTCTAGCAGCAAAAATGTGGGGATCTGACATCACATACACTGTAGAGCAGGGGTAGGCAAACTTGGCCCACCAGCTGTTTTGAAACTAGTCCCATGAGACACTGCAAGACCCTGATAATCAAAGGCATGGCTCCTAGAGGCATGATGGTATTTGTAGTTTCACCACAGCTGGAGAGCCATGGTTGCCTACCTCTGCTGTAGAGCATAGAGTACAGTGTTCCTTGATATCGGACAGCTGATTGGAGGAAAGGGACGAACCCCCCTCTACCCAGGCTTACAGGCTCATAGAAAAATACACAGAGCTAAGGCTATGAATCACATGCTATGTGCTGGAGGTAGGTGGGCATCCCCCAGTAGGCTGTTGTATTGGGAAAAACAGTCAGAAGTGACTCATGCAGAGAGGAGAGATCAGTGTGGAGTCAGACTTGGTGCTTTGGATTTAGGCTAGCACACACTTTTGTGGGATGTGCTTTGTTCATTTTTCATTTCTGGAGGTTTACAACCATTTTAAATGCAAAATGAAAGGGCAAATAAGAGGCTAAACCGCCCTAGCAAAGACCCAGACAGCAATAAAATTCTTTAAAAATGCTCTACATTTCTCTGCTCTATGCCAAAACACATCCGAGGGAGAGGAAGGCTGCCAGAGAGTGCAGAGGAAGTGTCAGATGCGGAAGATTCTAGCAATTTTAACTTTGGACTAGAGTCAACAGATGCTAATGGTATTATCAATTTTCACAAAGCAGTACTTAAAGTGGAGTTCCAGCCACCCATAGAAGAAAATAAAAGTCAGCAACTACAAAAATGGTAGCTGCTGACTTTTAAGAAACAGCCACTCACCTGTCCCATGATCCAGCAGTGTGCTCACCCTAGTCGCTCCCACCCGCTGTCCTCGTTGCCGGCATCTTCACTATGTGCACCTGGCTGTGACAGCTTGCGGCTTCACAGCCAGTTGCCCACTGCACATGCGCGAGCAGCGCTGCGCATCATGAATGGTGGATGCAGCAGGACAGTCGGAAGTGGGTACCTGTCAAAAATAGGGTACCCACTCCTTTGAAGTGCCAATTCTTCAACAGGAACGGGGGAGGAGTCCTTAAAGCGAAACTTCACCTTTTGGGTGGAGCTCCGCTTTAAAATAAATGCTCATTGTCACGATACTGTTTATGGAACCCTGCAGAGTGAGTTAAAAGACACACACCTCCAGCTCTGCAGCTCTCATTCCTCTTATGACTCATTTCCTCTCCCTTCCTGGCAAACTCTCACGAGAGTTAAAGAGAGCTGTGCATGATGTCATAAGCCTAGGCTTTTTAACCAGACAAGAAACAGGAATTATTTACTGGCAGAAAAAAAATAACTATCGAAAGTTAAAACAAGGGCAGAAGATTTAATAGATGAAAAGTTGAAAAAAATTACTGAAGGTCCGCTTTAATCTAGCATTTCCAGGATTCATGTAAAAAGTGCAGAACAGTTCCCTGTAAAAATAATAATAAAAAGCAGCCGGCAATGTTTATCAACATTGCTCAACCTGAATGAAATAAAAAGAAACATTGTATCTTTTTGTACATTTACTGAATTGGTGCGCTGGCAGGAGAAGAAAAGAACTCCTGCAAGCCGCATCTTTGGAGCGGTGTATTCACCGCTCCTAAACCGCTCCTGCCCATTGAAATCAATGGGGCAGCGCGGCTAAACCGCGCTATGCGAGCGGTTTTAACCCTTTTTCGGCCGCCAGCGGGGGTTAAAACCGCACCACTAGCGGCCGAATACAGCCGCAAAAACGACGGTAAAACAGCGCTAAAAATAGCGCTGTTTTACCGCTGACGCCCTCACCGCCCCAGTGTGAAAGGGGCCTTAGAGAATAAAAGGGCAGTCGTTACAATATTTTATGTCACACAGTATTTGTACAGTGGTCTTTCAAGCGCAATGTTTTGGGAAAAATACACTTCGATTAATTTAAAAAGAAAACCTATACAGTAAAGTTAGCCCAATTTTTTTTTTGCATAATGTGAAAGAAGTTACGCAGAGAATCCTGAAATTTATTCTAAGCAAAAAAAAAAGTGATTCTCATTTCATCCAGAATTATGCAGCTCTACTACAGTGCTGCAATAATTTGTGCCTTTCAAATCTGTCAGGAGCTCAAGGTTAGGTTTATATAGGACGATCTTTACAAAACATAGTCAGGTCCATAAATATTGGGACATCGACACAGTTCGAATCTTTTTGGCTCTATACACCACCAAAATGGGTTTGAAATAAAACGAACAAGAAGTGCTTTAACTGCAGACTTTCAGCTTTAATTTGAGGGTATTTACATCCAAATCAGGTGAACGGTGTAGGAATTACAACAGTTTGTATATGTGGCTCCCACTTTTTAAGGGACCAAAAGTAATGGGACAATTGGCTGCTCAGCTGTTCCATGGCCAGGTGTGTGTTATTCCCTCATTATCCCATTTACAAGGAGCAAATAAAAAGGTCCTGAGTTCATTTTAAGTGTGCTATTTGCATTTGGAATCTGTTGCTGTCAACTCTCAATATGAGATCCAAAGAGCTGTCCCTATCAGTGAAGCAAGCCATCATTAGGCTGAAAAAACAAAACAAACCCATCAGAGAGATAGAAAAAACATTAGGTGTGGCCATTAGGTGTGGCCAAATCAACTGTTTGGAACATCCTTAAAAAGAAAAAAACGCACCGGTGAGCACCAAAATACCCAGAAGACCACGGAAAACAACTGTGGTGGATGACCGAAGAATTCTTTTCCTGGTGAAGAAAACACCCTTCACAACAGTTGGCCAGATCAAGAACACTCTCCAGGAGGTAGGTGTATGTGTGTCAAAGTCAACAAACAAGAGAAGACTTCACCAGAGTGAATACAGAGGGTTCACCACAAGATGTAAACCATTGGTGAGCCTCAAAAACAGGAAGGCCAGATTAGAATTTGCCAAACAACATCTAAAAAAGCCTTCACAGTTTTGGAACAACATCCTATGGACAGATGAGACCAAGATCAACTTGTACCAGAGTGATGGGAAGAGAAGAGTATGGAGAAGGAAAGGAACTGCTCATGATCCAAAGCATACCACCTCATCAGTGAAGCATGGTGGTGGTAGTATCAAGGCGTGGACATGTATGGCTGCCAATGGAACTGGTTCTCTTGTATTTATTGATGATGTGACTGCTGACAAAAGCAGCAGGATGAATTCTGAAGTGTTTTGGGCAATATTATCTGCTCATATTCAGAAAAATGCTTCAGAACTCATTGGACGGCTCTTCACAGTGCAGATGGACAATGACCCAAAGTATACTGCGAAAACAACCAAAGAGTTTTTTAAAGGGAAAGAAGTGGAATGGTATGCAATGGCCAAGTCAATCACCTGACCTGAATCCGATTGAGCATGCATTTCACTTGCTGAAGACAAAACTGAAGGTAAAATGCCCCAAGAACAAGCAGGAAATGAAGATAGTTGCAGTAGAGGCCTGGCAGAGCATCACCAGGGATGAAACCCAGCGTCTGGTGATGTCTATGCGTTCCAGACTTTAGGCTGTAATTGACTGCAAAGGATATGCAACCAAGTATTAAAAAGTGAAAGTTTGATGGATGATTGTTAATCTGTCCCATTACTTTTGGCCCCTTAAAAAGTGGGAGCCACATATACAAACTGTTGTAATTCCTACACCGTTCACCTGATTTGGATTTAAATACCCTCAAATTAAAGCTGAAAGTCTGCAGTTATGTTTGTTTCATTTCAAATCCATTGTGGTGGTGTATAGAGCCAAAAAGATTAAAATTGTGTCGATGTCCCAATAGTTATGGGCCTGACTGTACATAAACATTTGCTATTGGGTGCACACCTAAGGATTTTCAGGGCATTTTCGGGTTTAAAAAAAAAAAATTGAAATATAATATATGCAGAAGCTGTTCCTTTTCAGGCACTAGTCACTTCACTTGAAGGGATTGGGAATGAGAGGGATGGGTTTACGGTTTTGACTTATTTATCCTTATTGTGTAAACCCCTTTCCATATACAATCTAGAGATTAACATTTCCTTGCACAATGCTCTGCGACTATTCTAAATAGACAGATCTCCATTAGAAACTATGGAAAAATGTGCTTAGGCAAAAGTGCCTTAATACTGAGTAATGGATTTAGATCACCAAGTTAAAAAATAAACATTTTAATTTAAAATCACTTCCAGGTCTAACAAGCACTTCCATTATAAAGTCACACAATCCAGGTCCAGATTGCCTTTTAGGGGCAGAAATCACCACTAGCTTGCCAAAAGACAAATGCAAAAATCAGTAGACATACCTTTGTCTTTATCCACTCTTATTACTACAACACACTCATTCCTGCCAATGCGGATTAGTTTGTTTATGGATCGGATACGCCTTCTTGAGAGTTCACTAAGGAGGATCATGCCCTCTATGTTGTTATATTCCAAGAGGCTGACATATGCCCCCATCTCTGCAATAGACCGAACATTAACCATGACCACATCATCCACTTCTGGGAACTTGTGCTGGTAAAATCGGCAACTTAAACCAGGCATCCTGCAAAATAAAACAAACATATTGTTATATACAGGTTTGTGTGTTTCGGAAAGGTATGTAATACAGAGCTGATGGTAGAGAATTTAGCACAAAAGATAGTTCGACCAATAGGCAAACCATTAAGATGTGTTAAAACTAGGTATTCAACTGTTATTGAGGGATTTCTAGAGTGCTGTGACTTGAGAGAGGGTGCAATAAAGATCTTTGAACGGTACATACACTTTAGATGGGATAGCAAGTGGAACTGCATATTTTGCTCTAAGAGAAATTAAAGCTTAATTTTGTAAACAAGCAATAGATGCTGGCACCTGGAATATTAGGAGGTTGTATCAAAAAGTTATGTAACATGCCAGTAGATGGCAGCACACCAAGTCACAGGGAGCACCGACCTTCATATGTCAGTGTGCCAAAAAGACATTGTGCTGTGTGCAGAGCTGTGCAACTGGTGCTATTCCGAATTTCCGACCACGTGCGTTATCAAGAGATCCCCAAATTTTTCACTTCATACTAAGTGATTGAACAGTACTGACTGGCATATTCAAGGCTTTGGATATCTTTTTATATCCTTTTCCATCTTTGTAAAGTTCCATTACCTTGTAATGCAGGTCTTTTGACTGTTCTTTTCTACCGCCTCATGGCTCAGTGTCTAGCCTGCTTAGTGTAACCATGTGAGCGCTAAAACTCATTGGACTATACAGACACTAATTTTTTTTTTTTTTTTAAATCACAGACACAAAATGTGGGAAATTAACCTTTGTCATTTTAATCTGTGTGTGCCACCTTCTGGGTCTGTACCAAGACCAGGATAAACTTTTTATCAGGGCTATTTGAGTGGTTTCTGTTATGATTTAAAAAGGATCCAAAAAACTACGCGATAATAAATGGCTTCATGCGATTGCTATTCTTAAATAAAAAGACAGTTTTTTGGCATGATCAGTCATATTTTCAATATTAATACCAACATTTCACAATTTCTGCCAGGGTAATTTTCTAGCAATAAATATTGATTTTAACTTGTAAGCAGCAAGTGTCAGAAAAAAAAGTGGTTAAACTTCCCTCATCTACAGACAGAAGTTCATCCCTTTGATCTAAGAAGGAAATGTTACTTGGTTTATAATTATCCCCAATGTTGTGATAAAACTTGGCAGGCTGCCTGGATTTTATTTTTTTTCAGCCATCAGAGAACTCTCTGCACTTGTCGGAAATGCTGTTTTAAGATGGGGAAGGTAAAAGAATTGCGATTTCAATACTTAACTATTAATCGTGAAGCTCTAGTCAGCAGTATCAAAGGCTAAAGAGAGGTTGAGTAGTATGTGTATGGAGTAGTGGCCATTGGTTTTAGCAGTTAGGTTATTAGCAAGTTTCAGTAGGGCAGTTTCAGTGGAGTGTAGCAAGCGAAAGCCAGACTGTAAGGGGTCAAGAAGGTTGTCAGTGAGGTAGGAGCCAAGAATTTGTAGACTAAGGAGTTGATTTGCTAAAGGCAAATCCACTCTGCACTGCAAGTGCACGTGGAAGTGCAGTCGCTGTAGATCTGAAATGAGAGGAGCTCTGCTGATTTTATCATCCAATCATGTACAAGCAAAAATGTTTTTTTTTAATTTCCTTGCATGCTCCCCTCAGATCTACAGTGACTGCACTTCCAAGTGCACTTACAGTGCACAGTGGATTTGCCTCTAATATATAAACCCCTAAGCGTTCTAAAAGTTGATACACAAACGGGCGCAAGGAGATGAGTCTTAAGTTGTTCAGGTTGGTGGGGTCCAGTGAGGGTTTTTTAAGTATGGGGGTGATCAGAGCATGTTTTAGAGGGGAGGGGGGAAGGAGCCAGTAGAGAGGGAGAGATTGAAGATGTGAGTGAGGGAGCATAAGTAAGAAGAGGGTGACCATAGTAGATGTAAGGGAACAGGATCCAGGGGACAGATGGTAAGGCTTCTTTAGAGACCTCGTCAGTAGTAGCAAGGTCAAAAGAGGAGTGTTGAGAGTGGATTTGTACAGGGCAAGTTAAGTGGGTTAGATGTCTGTGCAGTCTTTTTTTTTTTTGTTTTGTTTTTTTGCAATTCCTTTATTTTTCACAGAAAGCACATTTTACAGTCAAAGTAACAGAGAAGTACAATAAAATCTGGTAGCATAACGGTCACACAATGAGATCCACATATAAACTGGCCCGGCAATACACAGTATAGATGGCGCAAAGAAATAGCACTGTGTTGAAAACATTTGTCGGTGCATTGAGCCGGAAAGGCATACAACCAACTACATGGAAAGACCCAAAACATATGTTCATAGATGCAAAACTAGACTCTTATGGTATATCGGGAGGCAAGGCATCCCAATGGCCAGCTGAGCTCAGAAATGGGACATTGAGGTAGTGATAATGCAGGGGATATACACTGTATCTGAAAAATACGGCCCATAACTGAACTAGGTATGTGAGGGAGATGGGCAGTCAGAAGGGAAGAGGTTAGGGAGTCAGGTATCTCTAGTGCGAGAGAAGAAACGAGATCAAGAGCAGAGCAAGAAAGGGAGTAGACAGGTAGTGCCTCTCACCCAGGGAGTAAAACTAATCCAGGAGGTCAGCTAGACTGCGAAACCTTCCGGAGGTAGGCATCGGTGTACATAAAGTGGTGCCAGGGTCTCCAGGTCTCACAAAAGGTCTCCTCTTGGTTGTGCAAGGTGGCAGTGAGATCCTCCATATCTCCCAGTTCATTCACTTAAGAAAACCACAGGGATGTTGATGGCGGTTTCTCCAATCTCCAACAGAGAGGGATGCATGCCTTGGCCGCATTCAATAACTGGATTGTGAGGGAGGCCTTGTATTTCTTGACCAGATGCTCTGAAAGATGAAGCAAACAAGCCATGGGGTTCCCCTCCAGGGTAACATTTGTCAGATTTGTTTGATTGTGCAGGTCACCTCGCGCCAAAAAGGCCTGAGTTTGGGACAGTCCCAGATGTGTAGAATCGTTCCCTCTGCATTGCCACACCGCCAACACAGACTTGAGACTTGTGAAAAGAAACGGTGCAGAGTAGTGGGTACCCTATACCATCGGGTCAGGATCTTGTAACAAGAGATTATATATATATATATATATATATATATATATATATTATATACACATACATATACACACACACACATACACACACACATAGTAGGCGAGGTTGGGAAAAAAAAAAAAAAAAAGGAGAGGAGACATCCATCAAGTCCAACCTATGTGTGTGATTATATGTCAGTATTACATTGTATATCCCTATATGTTGCGGTCGTTCAGGTGCTTATCTAATAGTTTTTTGAAACCATCGATGCCCCTCGCTGAGACCACCGCCTGTGGAAGGGAATTCCACATCCTCGGCGCTCTTATGCTAGGTTAGGACAGGATTTTCCCACAACAAACCCGTGGATTTCTTTCCGACGTATGTTGGCTGAAACTTGTCTTGCATACACACAGTCGCACAAATGTTGTCGGAAATTCCGAACATCAAGAACGCGGTGACGTACAACGAGCCGAGAAAGATGAAGTTTAATAGCCAGTGCGGCTCTTCTGCTTGATTCCGAGCATGCGTGGAATTTTTTGCGTCGGAATTGTGTACACACGATGGGAATTTCCGACAACAGTTTTTGTTGTCGGAAAATTTGAGAACCAGCTCTCGAATTTTTGTTGTCGAAGCTTCCAACAACAAATGTCCGATGGAGCCTACACACGGTCGAAATTTCCGACAACAAGCTCACATCGAACATTTGTTGTCGGAAATTCCGATTGTCTGTACGCGGCATTACAGTAAAGAACCCTCTACGTAATATAAGGTTTAACCTCTTTTCTTCTAATTTTAGTGAGTGGCCACGAGTCTTGTTAAACTCCCTTCCGCGAAAAAGTTTTATCCCTTTGTGGGGTCACCAGTATGGTATTTGTAAATTGAAATCATATCCCCTCTCAAGCGCCTCTTCTCCAGAGAGAATAAGTTCAGTGCTCGCAACCTTTCTTCATTTGCCCTTCTTTGTACTCGCTCCATTTCCAGTACATCCTTCCTGGGGACTGGTGCCCAGAACTGGACAGCATACTTCAGGTGCGGCCGGAACAGAGTCTTGTAGAGTGGGAGAAATATCGCTTTATCCCTGGAGTTAATCCTTTTTTAATGCATGATTCGAATCACGAACAGAGTTTTTTTTTTTTTTAAGAAAATCTCCCAGCCCTACATGCCAATATTCTGTTTGCTTTGTTAACAGCAGCTTGGCACTGCATGCCATTGCTGAGCCTATCATCTACTAGGACCCCCAGGTCCTTTTCCATCCTAGATTCCCCAGAGGTTCTCCCCCTAGTGTATAGATTGCATTCATATTTTTGCCACCCAAATGCATTATTTTACATTTTTCTACATTGAGATTGAACTGTTTACCCCAGCCTCCAGGTCGTTTATGAACAAATTAGATGGGACTGGTCCCAGCACAGAACCCTATGGGACCCCACCACCCACCCCTGACCATTCAGAGTATTCCCCATTTATCACCACCCTCTGAACTCGCCTTGTAGCCAGTTTTCAATCCATGTACTCCCCCTATGGTCCATGCCAACGGACCTTTTCTACAGTAAACATTTATGGGGAACTGTGTTAGATGCTTTTGCAAAAAACAGATACACCACGTCTACGGCCCTTCCTTTATCTAGATGGCAACTCACCTCCTCATGGAAGATTAATAGATTGGTTTGGCAAGAACGATTCTACATGAATCCATGCTGATTACTGCTAACGATACCATTTTCATTACTAAAATCTTGTATATAGTCCCTTATCCCCTCCGAGAGCTTGCATACTATCGATGTTAGGCTAAATGATCTGTAATTCCCAGGGATGTATTTTGGGCCCTTTTTGAATATTGGTGCTACATTGGCTTTTCTCCAATCCGCTGGTACCATTCCAGTCAGTAAAAATTAGGAACAATGGTCTGGCAATTACTTGACTGAGTTCCCCAAGTACCCTCGGGCGCAAACCATGCGGTCCTGGTGATTAATGATAAATTTCCCCAAGTCCAATTCGAATTCTGTCCTCTGTTAGCCATGAGGGTGCTTCCTGTGATGTGTTACAAGGATAAAAACTGCAGTTTTGGTTACTGAAGCCCCCAGATTCCCTCGTGAAGATTGAGAATAATAAATTCAATACCTTCACCATCTCCCCATCCTTTGTAACCAGATGTCCTTCCTCATGCTTTATGGGGCCCAATATGGTCTGTCCTCCCTTTTTTTACTATACATAACAAAACAGTGTTGCGCTTCCTAAATAACTACCAATAAATCCTTAAAGAGAATAGATGATTAACTTGCAATAAAGCAAGATATTGAGTGCTCAAATATTTGTGTTCCCTGACTGGGAATAGTGAACAATACACAATAATGAAATATACATGTTCCCTATATGGGAATAATGAACATTAGACAATAAAGATAAAGTCCACACACAAAAAAAAAAAAAAAAAAAAAAATTGAATAAATATAAGAGTACAAATGCACAAAAATAATCCTCAGTCTTCTGCACAAAAATGCACAACACACCACTAGTGCATAAACGTTGAAAATGCAAGTGCTCTCCTCCACCTCAATATCCTAGCCGCTCACCTCACGTTCTGACCCGTTTTATCAGAAAAAGCAGGATCCCTCTCAGGGATATAAACAAATCAGCTGGTCATGGAGCTCCTATTCCATACGTGCTGCCTCCGGCTGATTAGATGGATACCAGCCAGTACAGATTCCCTCAATGGGGTCCGGTGCACATAGGAACAGAAAAGGCAAAATCTAGTGCTCTCTGTATATCAAAACTGTTTATTTCCTCATAATAACATAAAATGTTACTCACAAACGCAGCACTTGAGCAGTGCGGGCTCAGAATGCATAAAAACATCAAGATGCTCGCGGGATGACGTTGCCACTGCGACTTCTTCCCCCTATACGCGTTAAGTCAAATGGGCTACTACACCACCGTGACTTCTCCAGTAAGGGTTCCCTTTTTTTACTGTTTACATACGTAAAGAATTTCTTGGGATTTTTTTTGCTCTCCTCCTTTCGTATTCTATCTTAGCCACCCTAATTGCACCTTTACATTTCTTGATGCATTCTTTCTAAAGTTTGAATGCTAATGATCCCTCAACCTTGTATTTTTTGAAGGCCTTCTCTTTTGCTTTTATATACATTTTTACATTGGCCTTAAGCCATCCGGGACTTTTGTTTGCCTTTTTAAATTTACTACCCAATGGGATGCACTGGCTAATGCCCTTATTTAAAATGCTCTTAAAGCAAACCCATCTCTCCTCCATGTTCTTTGTTCCTAAGATTTTATCCCAATTTATATCTTCTAGCAAAGTTTGTAGTTTAGGGAAGTTGGCTCTTTTGAAATTCAGTGTCTTTGTATTTCCCTTATGTTATCTGTGAGTTTTATACTGAAGCCAATTGAGCTGTGATCGCAAGACATTTAGGAACTGGCGAGCCTTAGACGAATGCATGGTTCCCTCCGCCCAGTCTGTCTGGATAATTAAAACCCCCCATTATAACTCTTCCCATCTTGCTGCTAATCCAAATTGTGATAGGAGGTCTACCTCCCCCTCCTCCCTATGCCTACAGCATACTCCCAGTATTATTTTCCCCTTAGCTTCATCCCTTTGGAGCTCTACCCATAAGGATTCCAACTCCTCCCTAGCTCCCTTGGTTATGTCATCTCCCATATTCACTTGTACATTATTCTTGATATATAGGCATGCTCCTCCCCCTTTTTTACCCTCTCTATCCCTGCGATAAAGGGTATACCCTTGAATGGTTGCAAACCAATCATGAAAGCTGTTGAACCAGGTCTCTGAAATTCCCACAAAATCTAAATCCTCCTCGTTCAACAGTATCTCTAGTTCACCCATCTTATCCGCCTGGTGAACATGCCACGTAGTTTAGAGCGGTCGCATACGGTCCTCTTATTGGGTGTTCCGAGATTGCAACTAGGACTTGTTACTATACTTACCTTGGGTTTATGTGCTTTAGTCAACCTACCACTAATGCCCCCAATACTACCCTCTGGACTATGTTCCGCGCTGACCATTTCTACCTCTGGATCCCCCCCCCCCCCGTCGCCTAGTTTAAAAACCCCCTCTAATGTTTTGGCCATCTTTACTCCCAGCAGATCTGCACTCATTTAGGTGGAGTCCATCCCTTCTATAGAACTCAACCCCCCTCCTTACTACACCAGCTCCTCAGCCACTTGTTTACTTCCCTAATCTCCCTAGGTCTCTTGAACTTTGGTAGCTATGTAGGACTTGAGCAAAATAAAAGGATCTTCTCCTTCTGAGAGTCAGTGAACTGGGTGCCTAGATCCGATTCCCACTTAGAGAGGAACGGGGGAACAAACCCATTCACCGGTCGAGTCAAAGAGGCATAGATTAGATTATCGAGAGACCATGACAAACCGGCTCTCCATGGTGACAAATGTGTTCCAGTTCCGCGAGCTGACATGATATGCCCAGGATCCGCGAACACCTGCAAAGGAAATTGCGCAAATGAAGACCACTCCAGAAGTCTAAGGGGGGATCTGTAGTGGACATCCCGGCATCAGAGGAAAGTTGTAGCTGGCCGCCCTCAGCCAATCGCTGGAGGTGAGGTTTCTGAAGGCCAGGCGCGAATTCTGGAATGCCCAGAACCAGCACCATAAGAGAGGGTAGTGGTGACACTGTGGAATTGCGAAGGGTGTCTCTAGCCACCAAAAGTGTGCTGCCCAAGGTAGGGTGATTAATGAGGTTTTTCGGTAGGGGCAAGGTGATCCATGGCCAGGTCTTAGCCATGTCGTTAGTCTTCCATTTCCATGGACACCCAGTGTTTCACCCGACACAGCAGTGCCAATCCACCAGATTGGTGAGATGAGCCGCTCTGTAGCGGGCTCTCACATCTGGGAGGCCCACCTCTCCCCTATGTTTTGCGAGATAAGGAAGTCGAAGCCTATTGCGTGGCCTGCGATGGGACCAAACAAAATTGCAGAACATGGAGGCCACTGACTTGAAGAAAACTAGGGGAAGGTGGATATGAAGTGCCTGCAGCAGGTACAAAACCCTCAGAAGCATGGTCATCTTGAGGGCGTTGCAGCAACCAAACCACATTAATGTGAGTGAATGCCAATGGAGGAGATCCGCTCTAAAACGGGTGAGTAATGGGGCAAAGTTCGCTGAATACAGGTTAGAAAGATGAGAAGTAATGTCAACTCCCAAGTAATGAATAGAGTCAGTCGCCCAGTGAAGGGGGAACGCTGAATGCAGAAATTTGACCGTGTCCTTGCCCACTGAAATGTTAAGGATGGAAGATTTGGATAGATTGATTTGAAAAAGTGAGAGTGCCATACTCCTGCAGAGACTGGAGAAATTTAGGGAGAGGAGGTAAGTGGTTCCATCAATCTTGTTTTTGAACTGATTGCCAATATCGTGAGCGAGTTACTAGGTGGAGAAAGTAGAGACGACGAGGACTGGATGACAGAGTATTAATGAGGGTGACAAAGTAGGCTTGTTTAGCAGCGTGGAGGGAGGAACTGTATTTTAAGAAGGCAGATTTATATAGGGTGAACACATGCTGGGATTTGGTTTTATGCCACACTCACTCCAGTGCACAGCTATGTCTCTTAGGCTACTTTCACACTGGGGCGGGGCATTAGTGGTAAAGTGCCGCTATAACAATGGTAAAGCACCGCTAATATTAGCAGCGCTTTTTACCAACCGAATAAACTGTTAAAAGTGCGCGCAAAGCGCTGCTGCCAAAGAGCTTTGCAGGCAATTCAGCAGCGGTGCCCATTGATTTTAATGGCATGGGTCGTGTATACACCGCTCCTGCAACGCCCGAAAGATGCTGCTTGCAGAACTTTTTCTAACGTACTGCAAGCGCACTGCCCCAGTGTGAAAGCACTCACACTGGGGCTGCAGGGGAGGCGTTTTTCAGGCCCTATATTTAGCACAAAAGCGGCTGAAAAACACCCCAGTGTGAAAGGGGTACTAAGGTTTCTGGTGTCGGTGGTCTGCCAAAGTTGTAATGGTCGGGGCCTGATATTTTGTTTAATGGAGAGGAGCAAGAGAGCCCAGTGAGGATAAATGTGAACTGTTGCAGATAGAGGTGGCCAGGTCGGGGCAAGAAAGGGGCGAGATTTTGTCATGGGAGGTGGTCAGTTGCAGAGTAGAAGAGAAGGAATAAAGTGGCAAAGGTTTCTGCGGGTAATTGTTTTCTGCTTGGTGGGACAGGTGGTTGGAGACAATCACATTCTGAAAGTGATGAGGTTGTGGTCAGAGAGAGGAAAGGGAGTGTTGGTTAGGTTGTAGGGCAGTGGTTCTCAACTCCTGTCCTCAAGACCCACTAACAGGCCAGACTCTAAGTATTACCCTGGGGAGATGCAGACTAGAATACTTCAATCACTGAGCAGCAAATTATAGCGCCTGTAATGTATTTCAGTTATCTTGCAAACCTGGCCTGTTAGTGGGTCCTGAGAACAGGAGTTGATAACCACTGTTGTAGGGGGTGCAAAGATAGGAAAAAACAAGGTTGAGGTTGAAATAAAAATAAAAGCACTTTCTTGTAAATAGAGCTTGTCTCAAAACCACCTTGTATATTAATCAATGAAAAGTCCATATCAAACAATTCCCTATAAAAACAAATTTGTATCTTTAACAAGAAAGCAATTAGGGGCCGTGTACACAAGGAAACAGATAAAACGCTGGAACCCTTGGCAGAAAAAGGCAGTACAAAAAACGCTCCTATAGAGCATATTGTACATGAGGTTAGGCATAGCTATAAGCTTTTTTTTTTTGCCCCAAAACACTGCACTTACACTGTACACTTAAAAGGGGTTGTAAACCCTCAAGGTTTTTCATCTTATCGCATTCTTTGCATTAAGGTGAAAAACCTCCTGTGATACAGCAGCCCCCCAGAGCCCCCCCTTTTACTTACCTGAACCCGGTCTTTCCAGCGACGGGGACGAGCACATCAGCTCCTACTGGTTTCTCGGATCCTGATTGGATAGATTGATAGCAGTGTAGCCATTGGCTCCCGCTGCCGTCAATCAAATCCAATGACGCGGGAGCCAGGGCCAAGTCCTGCAGTCTGTGTCAATGGATGCAGCAGTGCCCCGAGGGAGAGCAGCTCTCCAACAGGGCACTCGAGAAGAGGAGGAGCCAAAAGCGTCACTGAAGGACCCCAGAAGAGGAGGATCGGGGCCACTCTGTGGAAAACCAACTGCACAGAAGAGGCAAGTATGACATGTTTTAAAAAAAAAAAAAAAAAAAACCTTTACATATCCATTAAATATGCTTGATGCATCCAAACACCATGTTTAGGTGCGTCAAGTGTTCTTTTTTTTTTCTGCCCAAAAGCTCTTCTCAAAAAAATACTTGCGACTGAATTTTTTCTCAGCCTGTATATGCCCAAATGTGCATGAACACATAAAATAACAGAGTTGCTTCTAAGGGCTGAAAGAAAAACACATGTATAATCAGCATATTTTTATGCCTAATGTGCATGAGGCCTTACAGCGAAGTGAATAAGTGATTTTTCACATCAGAAAAAGCCTTGCAAAAACAAATCTAGGGCTATAACTAACGATTATTTTCATAATCTATTAGTTGGCCTATTATCGTTTTGATTAATCGGTTAATAACCTTAAAAAAAAAAAAGTGTGTGGTGTATAATTTAGTTAATATGCAAAGTAAAAAAAAGGTAATGCAGTGGTAAATATAAATAACCAACTATATTGTTAGGGAGCAAAGTATCTAATCCACTCTGAGAATAACTGACAGAAGAGATATACTGTATATACTATTAGAGGAGATATACTATTAGAAGAGATATAGTATATACTATTAGGAGAGATATACTGTACATACTATTAAAGAGTGAATCTGGTAAATATCAGACTCATATCAATTTTTTTTTTTTTTTTTAATTTAAAAAACAATCAAGGTCTTCTTCTTCAAAAAAAATGTCTTTTTAAGAACGTTCGTTTGATTTTCTGATGGTTAGTGGGGTCAAATCGACGTTCATTTTCAACCACAGTGACAGGAAAATTTGAAAATAGAAAACTTCGTGGTCAAAGGAATTTTCAGACAGTATATGTGGTTTTCGTTCAGATATTACATTCATTTTAAAAACAAGTGAAAATTTCAAACAACATTCTTTCATTCAGCGAATGTACAAAGATTTTTCGTCTGAATATTCTCGTCTGAAAATTGATCAGTTAGGCCAGCATAAGGCTCGGTACACATCTATGCAGTTTGCTTTTGATCTGTTTCTGCAGTGCGTTTTGATTTTTGCACACGTGATTTTGCTGCGAGTTGTGTTTTTGCATTTTTTTTGGCCAATTTGTTGTTGAGTAGATTAAAAAAACAAATTGATGCAAAAAACGCATTACATGCTTTTCTGCAGCTTCATCATTGAAATATATTGAACCAAAAAAGCACTGTTTTGCGTTAAAAAAAGTCCCCGACTCTTTCCAAATATGCAGCGACTGAAAAAAAGCACAGATGTGAACGTGTCCCATAGGAAACCATGTAAATGAACTGTAGTGCGTTTCTGCAAAAAGCACCAAAAACACATAGATGTGAACCAAGTCTAAGACGTTTAGTAACATAATGGGGTTAAAAAAAAAAAAAAAAAATTAACCCTTTATAAAACAAAAAAAAGCAGATAATCACTACTGTAAGGGGTCAGTCGTAGCTCTCCGCTTTGCACCCTCCTCACTTATTGGGGCGCTGGGCTGTGGAGGAGGCGGCCGGCCCAGTGGCTTGCTGAGAGGCTGAGCCCGTTGTCAGTCCAGGCACCTGGCGGATCCACTTTATTGTCGTGATGACGCGGAGTATGGACTGACATCCATGACGTCGGCAGAGGGTGGACTTCAGCCCGCTTTCTACTAAAGACGGGTCACAGATGAACCGCATTCCTACAAAACAAGCTTAAGCTGGACTTCTCCTTTAAAGTTTCATGGAAATGGCATTAAAAACACTGCTTTTACAGGAGTCCAGCATATTTTTGTTATGCCTCTAAAGGTCCATTAACACCAGCCAGTGCTCTACAACACCGTGACTGGTGTGAGGTCCAGGCCACTGGGGATCACTGCTCTGTACAGCACTGCGCCCCCCCCCCCCCCCTCTTTTTTTTTTTTCTTAAGAAGTTTACTGAAATGTTACACAGATATTTCATAGAGTTCAATTGGCTGATACATAGTGCCCTCACACTGCGCTGAAAAAGGCTGGTGCATGCACTACTCTTTTTCAGCACACTGTGCCTGCATACCACCACAACACAGTGGTGTGAATCAGACACACAGGAGACAAAGCATCTTACCTTGTCATTTGGTAGAATTGCGCTTGAATAACCGCCCAGCACAGCAGCATTTAGAGACATAAAAAACAGTTCCAATGGCCAAAATAATTGAATCTGGCTAATTGAATGCATTTACGCTCAACGCCATATGTTCATAAACGTGTATACTTGCGCAACATTAGAGGCATTTTTTAATCTAATTTTTGGCAGAAAAAAAATCCAGTATATTTGAAGCATACCTTCCCATACCCATGAAAAATGCGTGGAAAGAAGTTCCTGACCCTTAATTTTAAAATTGTGCCACATGGAACGACATGGTGACATGGCATCTTGTGGCTTAGTATGTACATAAATATGGGCCTTTTGCTGATGTGTAGGGGTGTCATCTTGGCAGCGTGTTTCTCTCACATTCCTGCATTGCAATAATCTGAATCCAGCCTTAGTCTAGGTCCACATTACTGCAGGTCTGGATCACACGTGATTTTTCAGCTGAATGCGCTATTCTTTAGTAGATGTGTGGGGAGGTGCTATAAATTCATAATGGCATTCCCACACATCGGCAAACGGGGGGCATTTTTGCATGCGCCAAACCACGTGACGCTGCCTAACAATGCGGTTCAATGTGGCACGATTTAAAGTTGATCTCCAACACTAGTTTGAGTGCAAACGATTTCCCTTACTAACAGCTGCTGGATGTGCTGTAAAAACTAAATGTAGCAGAGGCTTCATACAGTATATAGCACCGCGTTTCGGGTGTGAGAGGAGACCTTCCTGTCTCATACCCAGAACACAATAGGGTAGGTCTGAGTGGTGCTCAGCCATTTACAGAAAGCTTTGTATTTTATCAATGAATAAAAGCTTCCTCTTATTGGCCGAGTAGGAATGTTGGGCGGAGGATATAACAATCTCTGACTCAGCCTGCACGGCATGAACAATCTAAAGCTGGAGATCAGAGAGAGATAGAGAGAGAGAGATATCTCTCTCTCTCTCATCAATCTCTTTCTGTGCATTTCTTATTGGTAAGGCAGGCCATTGAAATGAATGGGCTCTTCTAACTGCAATGTGCACACGCACAGATGCGAACCAGGCCTTAGGCCTCATGCACACAGGCATATTAGAATACTGCTATGTACATTGGATCTTTCTGCCAGGGGCTCGCACAAAAATCCAGCTGAGAAAATACTTGTGTTGACATGTAATTATGTGCGTTTATGGATGTTTGCAGGCGAGTGGCATTTAGACGTGCATACATGTAAACCTTTGCTGTTGGCTGAAATATTCATTGTATGAACTTCTCATTTTCTATGCCCCTGTTTGCAGCACACAAATACACATATAAATGCCTAGGCACATAAGCTAATATGCAGCTGTGTTTAGCCAGAATCTGGAACAGCTGTGCATGACAACCGATCAGCTTCTAGCCTTTTTTTTTTTTAAAGCTTAAAAGGAGAAGTTCAGCTTGAGCTCATTTGGCTGGGCTTCTCCTACGGGTCACAGGAGTGCAATTTGTTTTGCACTCCTGTGACCCGTTTTCAGCAGAGAGTGGGCTGAAGCCCACTCTCTGCTGATGTCACAGGACAGGAATCAGTCCAGGCACCGCGTCATCACGAAAATAAAGTCTGGATCCGCCGGGTGCCTGGACTGTGACCTGAGACGGCCCATCCACAGCTCAATGCTCCAGTGAGTGCGGGGGGAGCAGAGAGGAGAACTACTGATAGGCAGCAGCTCTCTGCTCGGGGAGCTGTGAGAACCGAGCCATCGGCAATGTTTGATCGCTCGGTTCTCAGTGCAGAGGCACCGGGGGACAGATGTAGCATCGGACCTAGGCAAGTATAAATGTGGGAAAAAAAACAACACAACACACTTCTCTTTTAAATGACCAGAATTATTTTAACCAATGAAATTAGTTAATGCCCAGGCGCTTGACACACCTAAACACATTACACGTGTTTACAAGCATCAATTGTTTTTTTTTTTCTGCCAAAACACCGGTGCCAGGAGGAAAGATGGCTAGGAGAGATTGTGCATGGGGCCTAGAATTAATGGCACCCCCCATGCATCTGCTGAAGTGCAGTGCGTTTCCCTGCGGGTGGGAAGATGTGCACTCTTGCACACTTTCCCCAGCCACACAGATGAAATCTAGCCTAAAAAGGATGTGCACCTACAAAATAGGATGTGCAGGAACAGACACCATTTAGCTGGAGTTCCTGCATCGCACAAGTGTGAATAGAGTCACTTATACAGATCCATGTGAACCTGGCCTACAATGTGCAAACATGCCCAGTCCTCTCAGATTGTTGATATCCAGAGAACATGGGATGTGCAGTCCTCACATTCCCCAGTGTGATCACTGAATGGAACATCACATCCAGCATAAGGCAATGTAGGAGGTCCCACCACAGGCCGAATGCACACCTCTCCTAGGGTGGCTGAGCTCACACACGAGCCTATAGACTGAGGAAACAAACAAGACAAGGACCAGTCCGCTTGCCCTCATAAGAAAACCCATACTCACTTGTTTCCGCTCCCGTGGCTGCTAGGATAAAGTAACCGGGCCGCACGACACTTCCTTCGGCACACGCCGCACTATTTCATCAGCATGCGTTCCGGCAGGAAATCACCGCGCATGCGTCTTCACAAAGCGGAACCATAGAGAATACAGAGAGATAGCGCGCCCACCTCCCATACGACCTAGTTGGCCATCTTTGTCTCTGGCATATAGATTGCCCAATCAAGGTTAGCGGGTGGGGCCATTCAAATAACTGTAGCTAGAAACCGCAGGTGTATAGTACAGGCAAAGCCCCAATTATCCAGAGTAATGTATTCCTCTAGTCAGAAATGTAGTGAAAAAACCAAAGTGAGGAACTCGTCGAAATCTCCAATTACAACCAGTAACCGGAAGTGACGTGTTGGAGATCTCGACGAATTGGCTGGAAAAGAGTTCTCACGAATCGCTGCTTGCGAGGGATTGGGCGACATCATGTGACTGGTCACGAAGCCCCGCCCTTGCCGCTAATGTCACATGACCGCAGTGCTTCTTTCTCCCTGATCGCAGAAATTGGTGACAGTGGAAAGGAAGAACGGAGACTGTGAGGAAAGATGTCGGGCAAGGACAGGATCGAGGTGTTCCCTTCTCGGATGTATGTATGATCTTATCGGGGGGGGGGGGGAGAGAGGACGTGTGTGTTATGTGTATACAGGACCATCTGGTTTATCTTAGTGCAGCCTTCAGGAGCCAAGGCTCCTCACAAATTACTAGAGGCGGCCCCTCTCCTACTGACCTCCATTATAGGGGAGCATTTCACTGACCACTGTGTGCAATCTTAATGCATTTGGCTTTTTGTTATTGTTATTGAAGATCATTATTGTATAATACACAAATCATTGCACATGTCTTATTCTTTTATTTATTCTCTATTTCAACAGATTTGTACAATTATTATTACCTTATTTACATTGTAATGATATTATATATATATATATATACACACACACACACACACACACTTTGGGGAAAAAACAAACATTCACAGCGATGGCTGCAGCTGTTCTCCACCACTCGTGTTCTATCGAGAAATGCCTCCGATGATTCTGCGCATGCGCAGTAACGAACGTCACTCCAGCCAATATGGTGATCAGCTGGGGTGACATCAATACAGCGCATGTGCACATCGTCGGAGGCAGGGCTGGTGCAAGGATTTTTGACACCCTAGGCGAAACTTCATTTTGCCACACCCCCTTGACTCCACCCCCTTTGTCCTGCCCATGCATACCTCACATTTTTAATGAAGCGCCCATCAAATGCAGCCTCACCATCGCCCATCAATATAGCCCACTAGTGCCCATCAATAAATGTTTGCTTGCTTCCATTCATTCGGTAATCGGGACACAGACCCAGTCTCCAGCTGCCACTGCACCTCTGACACTATGTGCGAACCGAGCGGTGGCTGATGCTGAGACTTAGTTGATTGTTGAAGAGAGTAGGAACACCAGTGGCCAGGCGCCCCTAGGCAGCTTCCTAGTGGTAGCACCGGCCCTGATCGGAGGTGTTGTCTGACACTATGCAAACAGCGGAGGGAGAACGTACTTAAGCCTCGCTGGGGCTGGCAGGTTTTGGCTGTATTGAACGGCATGTTTTCTATCTGTTGTACATTCGGGTTTAACGTGATAAACGGCATGTTTTGGCTGTGTCTGAGGGTGGGTTAAAACACGCACACAAAACCCACCCTTCAAGATGCAAACATCCCGTCCCACAATAGCGAGGCAGAATATGACAATTACATTCTCCCTCAGCCTTTAGATCATGGTATACTGTCTCCGATGATCTGCGCATTCGTTATGTTGACGTCACTCCAGCTGATCAACATATCAGCTGGAGTGACCTTGGTTACCACACATGCGCATACCCATTGGAGGCATTTCTCGATAGAATACTGGGCTGTGGAGGAGGGGGAGGGAACGGCTGTCTCAGGCTCTTAGCTAAGCCAGTGGCTGGTCAGGAATCTGGGTTCACAGACACACAAATGCCAGGATTGGACACACAGACTAATGAACTGTGTGCATGAGGTTGATTACACTTACCAGGTAACTTTTATGTTTAATGAAAATGGCCTGTGTGCATGAGACCTCCATCAAACAAACTTGTGGTTATATAGGCTCCTGCAAAGGGGCACCATAAATATCATATTTTTTAGACATTCAGGCATTTAATTATTTATTTTTAAAGATCCGAATGCAGCCCATTGCATTTAATGGGCCTGTATACCCAAACACGCATCGGATTTTGATCAGTAAAAACATGGTAATACAAACACAAATCACATGTCCCCCTATATTATTTAGCATTGTTGGATTTAGAAGCATTTTTACCTGCATAAGCGTGCACACTATGCAGATCATACTCCTCATTTTTTGGCAAACAACCTACTGCCAAGAAGTTCTGACATTCATACATCAGTATCACGTGAATGACATACTCAGCCTCCACCTCGCCCCCTCTTTTTTTTTTTTTTTTTCTCCACAATCTGTTTAATGTATACAGAACATCGTTTATAGTGACAACACGCAGACTGCCAAAGTACAGTTCACTAACTGCTCCGCATTTTGTACCGTTCACATCGCTTTGTCCTGCAAACAACTAAAGAGAGGGGGCTTCTGTTTTTTTTACGTTCCCTTAGAATTCAAAGAGTGGAAATTAACTGGTATTAATGGCATGTTCAAAAAAAAAAAAAAAAAAGTCTGGGCATTGCACTTCAACTTCCTGGAATAGTTTAATGTTTCTTCCCTTTTTTTTGTGACAAAAGGCTGTGCAAATTGTCAGCTGCGGAAGATTCAGATGGTATTAGAAATACTAATGTTAAAAAAAAAAAAAAAAAATTGAACTCCTGTAATTCTTACAAAAGATGAACGTAAGCAATGTTTATTGGCTTTTGTAATCTTATTGAAATAACAATAAGTCTGTATTTCATATTTGAATTAATTATATTTCAATAGCCAGTGAAGCCAACCTATCACTTTTGAGTGGATTTGGCCATTTGAATTGCTCACAGGTTTGTTGTAGCTCCCATACGCTCTGATGGTGGGCTCTCCATACCAAAAATGTGTTTTGAATCCCTAATTATTAATATTTTTTTTTTACAAGATTTATATAGCGCCAACAGTTTGCACAGCACTTTACAACATGGGGGCAAACAGAACAGTTACAATACAGGAGGGATCAGAGGGCCTTGCTCGTTAGAGCTTACAATCTAGAAGGACTTAATGAAGATTAATCCCATCACTTCAAGTTCCTGTGACACTTAACAGGACAGCAAGTTAGGGGAAATCTCCCCAGGTTTTGAGTGGAAGCTGTACTTTCAGTTCTGTCATTCTTTAAAATATCAGATAGTGCAGCGCTAAAATCCAAATAAAACATTAAAAAAATCAGTCCATAGAAGAGATCAATACAACATCTTCAAGTGCGAGCGGACACCCGTAAGCAGAGAAGTGATTCAGGCAGCCCTCCACCAAAGGATAAGATGGCCTCTCACCTGAGGGAATGGACCCTTTAATTACAGAGGGTCAAATATCGCCTTTTAAAAGTGATCACGCAAGGTGCAGCATCTATAGGCATCCGTCAGGGTACAAGTTTCAACACTCCAATGGGACCATAAGGCTCCGGAAACAAACACTTAAGTGCAGCCATGAGAAGTCAAGAGGAAAAGAAGAGATGCAGCTTTCAGACAAACATTGGAAGGTGGAACGACCAGTAAGTTTACCTCCTGACCAGTCGGGCTACATTTTTTATTTTTTTTTTTTATTATTTTTTTTTTTTTTTTACCAAAAATATGTAGAAGAATATATATCGGCCTAAACTGAGGAAAAAATTAGTTTTTTTATATAAATCAATATAAAATAGGTTGGTGCGCTTATCAAACTATCCCCATCTGTTTGGGGTTGATCCTTGAGAAAGTCACGTGATGTGATGATACGCGTGGGGAGAAGGAGTCAGTGACGTCTTCGCATAGTGTTCGTTCGGCAAACACAGCGATAGCTGTATGAGCGGTGAAGCTGTCTGACCATTAGACACTATTTATTGCTTTTTTTTTTTTCCATCTACGTATATCTAGGGATGTGTGTTCCCTTATATGTTTTTTGATGCATTTATTCACTTTATTGATTGATTATTTATTTGCACTTATTCACTTTACTAATTATGATAATAGGGTATTTTTATGGTTTAGGATTTTATATATAAGCACCACTCCAACACATGGGGATAGTTTGACAAGCGCACCAACATATTTTATATTGATTTATAGCAACAGGTGTCACAGCACCTGTTATTTTATAGAGAATCCACATCAGTATTTTAGCTTTCTTTTTTCATAGTTTTTTTTTTTTTTATATATTTTTGGGGGATATTTATTATAGCAAAAAGTTAAAAATGTTGCTTTTTTTTTCAAAATTGTCGCTCTTTTTTTGTTTATAGCGCAAAAAATAAAAACTGCAGAGTGCAGAGGTGATTAAATACCACCAAAAGAAAGCGCTATTTGTGGGAAAAAAAAGAACATCAATTTTGTTTGGGTACAACGTTGCACAACTGCTCAATTGTCAGTTAAAGCGACGCAGTGCCGAATCACAAAAAAATGGCCCAGTCATTCAGCAGCCAAATCTTCTGGGGCTGAAGTGGTTAACCACTTGACGACCGCCTCACGCCGATTTACGTCGGCAAGGTGGCACGGACAGGCAAAATCACGTACATATACGTGATTTGCCTTCCGCAGGTGGGGGGTCCGATCGGAACCCCCCCCCCCCCCCGGTGCCCGAGGCGGTCGTCTTTTGTCCCCCGGCGATCGGAGGTGAGGGGGAGGCCATCCGTTCGTGGCCCCCCCCTCGCGATCGCCGCCGGCCAATGAGAACATTCCTTTGCTGCTGTATGCTAAACAGCAGCAAAGGAAATGATGTCATCTCTCCTCGGCTCGGTAATTTCCGTTCCGGCCCGAGGAGAGAAGACAGGTATGTGAGTGCACCAACACTACACAACACAGTAGAACATGCCAGGCACACTAAACACCCCGATCCCCCCCCCGTCACAAACTGACACCAGCAGTTTTTTTTTTTTTTTTTTTCTGATTACTGCATTGGTGTCAGTTTGTGACAGTTACAGTGTTGGGACAGTTAGTATTACCCCCCTGTAGGTCTAGGATACCCCCCTAACCCCCCCTAATAAAGTTTTAACCCCTTGATCACCCCCCGTCACCAGTGTCGCTAAGCGATCATTTTTCTGATCGCTGTATTAGTGTCGCTGGTGACGCTAGTTAGTGAGGTAAATATTTAGGTTCGCCGTCAGCGTTTTATAGCGTCAGGGACCCCCATATACTATCTAATAAATGTTTTAACCCCTTGATTGCCCCCTAGTTAACCCTTTCACCACTGATCACCGTAACTGTTACGGGTGACGCTGGTTAGTTTTTTTATTTTTTATAGTGTCAGGGCACCCGCCGTTTATTACCGAATAAAGGTTTAGCCCCCTGATCGCCCGGCGATGATATGCGTCGCCCCAGGCAGCGTCAGATTAGCGCCAGTACCGCTAACACCCACGCACGCAGCATACGCCTCCCTTAGTGGTATAGTATCTGATCGGATCAATATCTGATCCGATCAGATCTATACTAGCGTCCCCAGCAGTTTAGAGTTCCCAAAAACACAGTGTTAGCGGGATCAGCCCAGATACCTGCTAGCACCTGCGTTTTGCCCCTCCGCCCGGCCCAGCCCAAGTGCAGTATCAATCGATCGCTGTCACTTACAAAACACTAAACGCATAACTGCAGCTTTCGCAGAGTCAGGCCTGATCCCTGCGATCGCTAACAGTTTTTTTGGTAGCATTTTGGTGAACTGGCAAGCACCAGCCCCAGGCAGCGTCAGGTTAGTGCCAGTACCGCTAACACCCACGCACGCACCGTACACCTCCCTTAGTGGTATAGTATCTGAACGGATCAATATCTGATCCGATCAGATCTATACTGGCGTCCCCAGCAGTTTAGGGTTCCCAAAAACGCAGTGTTAGCGGGATCAGCCCAGATACCTGCTAGCACCTGCATTTTGCCCCTCCGCCCGGCCCAGCCCACCCAAGTGCAGTATCGATCGATCACTGTCACTTACAAAACACTTAACGCATAACTGCAGCGTTCGCAGAGTCAGGCCTGATCCCTGCGATCGCTAACAGTTTTTTTGGTAGCTTTTTATTGAACTGTCAAGCACCAGCAGCCTAGTACACCCCGGTCGTAGTCAAACCAGCACTGCAGTAACACTTGGTGACGTGGCGAGTCCCATAAGTGCAGTTCAAGCTGGCGAGGTGGCAAGCACAAGTAGTGTCCCGCTGCCACCAAGAAGACAAACACAGGCCCGTCGTGCCCATAGTGCCCTTCCTGCTGCATTCGCCAATCCTAATTGGGAACCCACCACTTCTGCAGCGCCCGTACTTCCCCCATTCACATCCCCAACCAAATGCAGTCGGCTGCATGAGAGGCATTTTCTTTATGTCCTCCCGAGTACCCCTACCCAACGAACCCCCAAAAAAGATGTCGTGTCTGCAGCAAGCGCGAATATAGGCGTGACACCCGCTATTATTGTCCCTCCTGTCCTGACAATCCTGGTCTTTGCATTGGTGAATGTTTTGAACGCTACCATTCATTAGTTGAGTATTAGCGTAGGGTACAGCATTGCACAGACTAGGCACACTTTCACAGGGTCTCCCAAGATGCCATCGCATTTTGAGAGACCCAAACCTGGAACCGGTTACCGTTATAAAAGTTAGTTACAAAAAAAGTGTAAAAAAAAAAATATATATATATAAAATAAAAAAAAATAGTTGTCGTTTTATTGTTCTCTCTCTCTCTCTATTCTCTCTCTCTTGTTCTGCTCTTTTTTACTGTATTCTATTCTGCAATGTTTTATTGTTATTATGTTTTATCATGTTTGCTTTTCAGGTATGCAATTTTTTATACTTTACCGTTTACTGTGCTTTATTGTTAACCATTTTTTTGTCTTCAGGTATGCCATTCACGACTTTGAATGGTTATACCAGAATGATGCCTGCAGGTTTAGGTATCATCTTGGTATCATTCTTTTCAGCCAGCGGTCGGCTTTCATGTAAAAGCAATCCTAGTGGCTAATTAGCCTCTAGACTGCTTTTACAAGCCGTGGGAGGGAATGCCCCCCCCCCCCCACCGTCTTCCGTGTTTTTCTCTGGCTCTCCTGTCTCAACAGGGAACCTGAGAATGCAGCCGGTGATTCAGCCAGCTGACCATAGAGCTGATCAGAGACCAGAGTGGCTCCAAACATCTCTATGGCCTAAGAAACCGGAAGCTACGAGCATTTTATGACTTAGATTTCGCCGGATGGAAATAGCGCCATTGGGAAATTGGGGAAGCATTTTATCACACCGATCTTGGTGTCATCAGATGCTTTGAGGGCAGAGGAGAGATCTAGGGTCTAATAGACCCCAATTTTTTCAAAAAAGAGTACCTGTCACTACCTATTGCTATCATAGGGGATATTTACATTCCCCGAGATAACAATAAAAATGATTAAAAAAAAAAAAAAAAATGAAAGGAACAGTTTAAAAATAAGATAAAAAAGCAAAAAAATAATAAAGAAAAAAAAAAATAAAAAAAAAAAGCACCCCTGTCGCCCCCTGCTCTCGCGCTAAGGCGAACGCAAACGGCGGTCTGTCGTCAAACGTAAACAGCAATTGCACCATGCATGTGAGGTATCACCGCGAAGGTCAGATCGAGGGCAGTAATTTTTTGCAGTAGACCTCTGTAAATCTAAAGTGGTAACCTGTAAAGGCTTTTAAAAATGCATTTATTTTGTTGCCACTGCACGTTTGTGCACAATTTTAAAGCATGTCATGTTTGGTATCCATGTACTCGACCTAAGATCATCTTTTTTATTTCATCAAACATTTGGGCAATATAGTGTGTTTTAGTGCATTAAAATTTAAAAAAGTGTGTTTTTTCCCCAAAAAATGCGTTTGAAAAATCGCTGCGCAAATACTGTGTGAAAAAAAAAAAAATGAAACACCCACCATTTTAATCTGTAGGGCATTTGCTTTAAAAAAATATATAATGTTTGGGGGTTCAAAGTCATTTTTTTGCAAAAAAAAAAAATAACTTTTTCATGTAAACAATGAGTGTCAGAAAGGGCTTTGTCTTCAAGTGGTTAGAAGAGTTGGTGATGTGTGACATAAGCTTCTAAATGTTGTGCATAAAATGCCAGGACAGTTCAAAACCCCCCCAAATGACCCCATTTTGGAAAGTAGACACCCCAAGCTATTTGCTGAGAGGCATGTCGAGTCCATGGAATATTTTATATTGTGACACAAGTTGCGGGAAAGAGACAAATTTTTTTTTTTTTTTTTTTTTGCACAAAGTTGTCACTAAATGATATATTGCTCAAACATGCCATGGGAATATGTGAAATTACACCCCAAAATACATTCTGCTGCTTCTCCTGAGTACGGAGATACCACATGTGTGAGACTTTTTGGGAGCCTAGCCGCGTACGGGACCCCGAAAACCAAGCACCGCCTTCAGGCATTCTAAGGGCGTGAATTTTTGATTTCACTCTTCACTGCCTATCACAGTTTCGGAGGCCATGGAAAGCCCAGGTGGCACAAAACCCCCCCAAATGACCCCATTTTGGAAAGTAGACACCCAAAGCTATTTGCTGAGAGGTATAGTGAGTATTTTGCAGACCTCACTTTTTGTCGCAAAGTTTTGAAAATTGAAAAAAGAAAAAAAAAAAAGTTTTTTCTTGTCTTTCTTCATTTTCAAAAACAAATGAGAGCGCAAACCAATAAATATATGCTTATTGACATTTTTTTTACCAAAGACATGTGGCCGAATACATTTTGGCCTAAATGTATGACTAAAATTTAGTTTATTGGATTTGTTTTTATAACAAAAAGTAGAAAATATCATTTTTTTTCAAAATTTTCGGTCTTTTTCCGTTTATAGCGCAAAAAATAAAAACTGCAGAGGTGATCAAATACCATCAAAAGAAAGCTCTATTTGTGGGAAGAAAAGGACGCAAATTTCGTTTGGGTACAGCATTGCATGACCGCGCAATTAGCAGTTAAAGCGACGCAGTGCCAAATTGGAAAAAGACCTCTGGTCCTTAGGCAGCATAATGGTCCGGGGCTCAAGTGGTTAAAGGAAGCTGAAATACAATAGACATACTGGCAGGACCACTAGGTAATAAAACTATGTTACGGGGCACTCAGAAAATCAAAAAATGCTGTGTTAATGCTACTCAGACTGTATCTTATGTAATTATTGCTTTTGGCCATAGTTGCACTTTAGGCATTTGTTATGCTGTTGGACAATTAGGTTTCCGTTCTCATCTCTGGCAAGAACATCTTGCCATTGGGAGTATCCTATTGATATAACAAACCAGTGAGTGATTCTGCACATCTGCATCTACTCAGAATTGAAATATCAGTTGACTTGACTGAATTCCAGGAAGAAAATGCACACAACGTAACCACTTGTGACCGCCCTATAGCAGTTGTACTGCTACAGGGTGGTGGCTGTGCGCAGGATCAGGTATATATATATATGTAATCTGGCACTTACAGGTAGCGGGTGCGAATGCCTGCCACCGGTGGCTTGCCCCTGCTGTGATTATGCACAGCAGCAGCCAATGTCCGCCGGAATCCGCTGATCGTTTGTTACACAGGCAGAACGGCAGCCTGCCTATGTAAATAAGGCAGATTGTCGTTCTGTCAATACAAAAGGCATGGATCCTGTGTTCCTGCAAAGTAGGAACATGGATCCATGCCTTCCCTTAGTAAAAGCACCTCCCACACAGTACACAAACACTGGCTAAGCACACAGTCAACCCTTTGATCGCCCCTGATGTTAACCCCTTCCCAGCTAGTGTCAGTACAGTGGCAGTGCATATTTTTAGCACTGGTTCCCAACAAAGTGTCAGTGTCCAATTTGACCACTGCAATATTGCAGTCCTGCTAGATGTCACTGTTCGCTGCCATTGCCATCAACTTCTTGCCAACCGCCCCACAAATATTCAAGTGCATGATTCTGCACTTTTGGGTCTGGGGGCAACCCACTCCCGCTGTGATTGGACACAGCAGGAGCCAATCAGCGGGATCCGCCGATCGTTCCCGAGAGAGGCGGAATGACGGTCTGCCTATGTAAACAAGGGAGATCGCTGTTCTGTTAGTAGGGAAGATAGATATCCTGTGTTTCTGCTAAGCAGAAACACGGATCTCTGTCTTCACACAGTTAAAGCACCCCCCACACAGTTAGTAAGCACTCCCTAGGGACACATTTAATCCTTTGATCGCTACTGATGTTAACCCCTTCCCTGCCAGTATCATTAGTACAGTGACCATGCATATTTTTTTATCACTGATTAGTGTCACTGGTCCCCAAAAGAGTGTCACTTGGTGTCCAATTTGTCCGCTGTAATGTTGCAGTCCTGCTATAAGTCGCTGATTGCCGCCATACGCTAACCGCGTAAACGCTATAACTTTTGTGCAAACCAAACAATATATGCTTACTGGGATTTTTTTTACCAAAAATATGTAGCAGAATTTAAATTAAAGAAATTTGATTTTTTTACATGTTTATTTTTTGGATGTGTTTTTATAGAAGAAAATAAAAAATAGGGTTGTCCCGATACCACTTTTTTAGGACCGAGTACAAGTACCGATACTTTTTTTCAAGTACTCGCCGATACCGATTACCGATGCAGTTTTTTTTTTGCTATTTTTTGGGGGGCGTTGTATGTGTGTGTGTTTTTTTTTTTTTTGTTTTTTTTTTACAATTTTTATTTTTTACAATAATATTTTTTTATTCTTTATTGTTGTTTTTTTTTTTTTTTTTTTTTTTTTTTTTAATCAGCCCTTTTGGGGGGCTTTGGTGAGATATCAGGGGTCTTAACAGACCTCTGATATCTCCCCCTTGAGACAGAGAAAGAGACAGAGGATAGAGATTCCCCAGTCCCTTTCTCTGCAGCGTCAGCTGCACTGAGAATGAATGGAGAGAAGACAGCGGCTTCTCTCCATTCATAAACTGAGACATCGTAATCACAGGAGATTACAATGTTTCAGTTATGTGAATGGACAGAGTCAGCTGACTCTCTCCATACACAAAGGAAGGAGGGGGAGGACGGAGGAACTGAGGGGGAGAACGGAGGGGACAGATAAGGAGAGAGGAACTGAGGAGCAACAGATAAGGAGAGAGGAATGGAGGGGGAGAACGGAGGGGGACAGATAAGGAGAGAGGAACGAAGGGGGAGTACAGAGGGGGACAGATAAGAAGAGAGGAATGCAGGGGACAGCGGAGGGGGACAGAGGAACGGAGGGGGCACGGAGGATGCATTGACAGTCAGCTGTGAGCGATCACCGCTGTATGTCACTAAAGCTGGTGAAAGCCGCTGGGGGAGAATCTTGTAACTCCCCCACGCGCCGATCACAGCTGTCCTCTAGGTATCGGGGGAAGCATCGGGAGCATTTGCCCAAGTACAAGTACTTGGGCAAATGCTCGGTATCGGTGCCGATACCGATACTAGTATCGGTATCGGGACAACCCTAGTAAAAAATGTTTGATTTATTTATTTATTTTTCCAACTTGTCATTTTTTTTTTTTGTTTATCGCACACACACAAAAAAAAAAAAAAAAACGCAGAGGTGATCAAATACCACCAAAAGAAATCTCTATCTGTGAGAAAAAAAGGACATAAAAATTATTTGGTACAGTGTCGCACGACCACGCGATTGTCAATTAAAGAAACACAGTGCCATATCGCAAATCTTATGGAGCTGAAGTGGTTAATGCAGTTTTGTAGTACTAATAAATCATTAAGTTTGTTTTTCAATTCAAATGCAATTTGAGTTTAAATACCTAAATTTGATATCCACTACTTTCAATCTCCAATACAATGCTGATAGAGGGAGGGGCAGCCATTGGAGCCACTCAGTTGTACTGCATATGTGCTGACACATGCTGATGGGTGGAGAGATGAGTGAGCAGAGGGGTGACCTTATCTTTCTACCAATGCTCTTTTCTGTTCAGCTGGCTGAAGGCAGAGTGAGAATACCACTGTATTCCTTAACCCAGATATAGATAGATAGAGATATATATATATATATATAGAGAGAGAGAGAGAGAGAGAGCTTGGGCAGCAAGCAGTTATACCAGGATCATAGCTGTAGCTGCAACCATGATCATAATATATTTTTATTTTTTGAGCCAGCGATCAGCTTTCCAGTAAAAGTGGTCTGGGCATCTTTACAGCCGCTCAGTTATCTTTAAGGCGCTTAAAATGGGCAACTCACTGCCATTGCCACCCTGATGTCTCAATCAAGAGTACCTGTCACTGTCTAAAGCTATCACAAAGGGTTTGTTCACACCTTGAAATAGCAATAAAGTTGAATGAAGAAAAAAAGTTAAAACAAATAAAAAATCTATAAATTTAAAAGCACCCCTGTCTAAGCTACCCGTGCTTTAAGCAAATGCAAACACTTACGGAGGTCCGGCATGCATGTGTAAACAGGGATTGCCCCACACTTGTGAGGTATCGACACAAACGTTGGAATGAGAGCAATAATAATAATAAGACCCCTTTCACACTGAGGCGTTTTTAAGGCGCTACAGCGCTAAATGTAGCGCCTGAAAAAAGCCTTAGCTGCAAACCCAGTGTGAAAGCCCGAGTGCTTTCACACTGGGGCGCTGCGCTGGCAGGGCGTCACAAAAAGTCCTGCCAGCAGCTCCTTTGCAGAGGTGTAGGAGCGGTGAATGTACCGCTCCTCCCCATTGAAAACAATGGAGCAGCGCTGCTATACCGCCGGCAAAGTGCCGCTGCAGTGGCATTTTACGGGCGGATTTAACGCCTTTTCGGCCGCTAGCGGGGGGTTAAAACCGCCCCAATAGCGGCCGAATAGCGCTGCTAAAACGACGGTAAAGCAATGCTAAAAATAGTGCCGCTTTACCGCTGATGCCCGAGGGGGGTCAGTGTGAAAGGGGTCTAATACTGAGAGCGCTCACATTTTATCTCTAAACTGATCCCCTGTAAAGGCTTTTATAGCATAGCCTATGGACAATTTCAGGTACTGTAGTTTGTCCCCATTTCACAGGCATATGTAATTTTAAATCTTGATGTGTTTGATATCTATTTACTGGAAGCAACATCATATTTTGTATTTTACCGTAAAAATTTTATTCTATTAGGGGAGATTTACTAAAACTGGAGCACACAGAATCTGGTGCAGAATAGGATGAACAGCAACCTAAATCCCTTGGCAAGTTAAACAGCAGCCTTATATGTGCAGTACCTAGCTTTTTGTTTGCGCACCAAATGATATGATATACTCATTGTGGCTCAATCCTATATATTGTACACTATATTTCACTTTTTTTTTTCTGGAGTTCAGCTATTTCAGTAAAATAAAAACACATTTGTTTATTTTCCCATATATTTTAACTTACATATTACATATATATTATATACAGGCAGTCCCCAAGTTACGAACACAGTAGGGACTGTAGGTTTGTTCGTAAGTCGAAGTTGTTCGTAAGTCGCAACACTGCATTTGTTAGTGTAACTTCCGGTTGGAACACTGCGTGTAACTGCCGCCTGTGCATGGATGTGGGATGTTCCGGGCGCTTGTTATGTTATCTGGGGCGTAGTACGGCAGTGTGGGATGTGTTCAGAAGTGCTTGCAAGGTATCCAGGACCCGAAGTGGCCGGCATTTGAGGCCGTTCGTAAGTAGGAGTCGTTCATAACTCGGGTGTTCGTAACTCGAGGACTGCCTGTATTCTGTATATATGTTCATCCCTGGAATTCTTTGTTTGGCAGGCGGTATGCCTTTTTACTCTGTAAATACAAGCAGTGTTTAGCCACAAACAAAGAGGAGGAATTTCCTGACTTAACTGGATCCAGTTCACTGCCAGTGTTGGCAAGCTAATTATGGTAGAAACCAGTAGGGTGGGTTTACTGTTACATTTATAAACAGTATATAAAAAAACTTGCATGACAATATGACTTAATTCTACCTCCCCTATACAAGGTTGTCAGATAGTAAAAATGTTATGTATACATTTTGTTTGCCCCTCACTGTAACAGTAAATTGGATTAGAAAATGACATGAGCTGCAGTAAACCGTGGAACTGGGTTGCATGTACCAGGGCTTTAATGTTTTAGTTTTCTCTTTTAAATAGTTTATTGAGAATAAATCATTACATATTAATCATACAATATTTAACATTGTTTAAAAATAACAAATACGTTTAGTAAAAAAAAAAAAAAAAAAAAAGCAGATAATATAATATTGCAGTAGCGTAGATACAATATAAAAGGAATGTGGGAATTTTAACAATCAATGTTTTAGTTTTATGTGATAGACCAACACAAAGTGGCTCGTGAAGTAGAAGGAAAATGATAAATGGTTTTCAAAAGTTTTTACAAATAAATATGTGAAATGTGTGGTGTGCATTTGTATTCAGCCCACCCTCAGTCAATACTTTGTAGAACCACCTTTCGCTGCAATTACAGCTGCAAGTCTTTTTGAGGATGTCTCTACCAGCTTTACACATCTACAAAGTTACATATTTGCCCATTATTCTTTGCAAAATAGCTCAAGCTCTGTCAGATTGGATGGAGAGTGCCTGTGAACAGCAATTTTCAATCTTGCCACAGATTCTCAATATGATTTAGGTCTGGACTTTGACTGGGCCGTTCTAAAACACAAATATTAGGGATACACTGAAATTTTGCCCGCCGAAACATATCAGTCGAAAATATTTTGCCGAAAAGGAAATCGCGCCGAAAATGGAGGCGGGGCCCCATCCCTGGTGCCGCCCATTACGGGGGTGTCCTGGCACGGCGCGCCGCTGTCCTCTCCTCTCTTCTCCTTCTCCTCCACCCCTCCCTCCCTCCTTGCCGCGATCTCCGTGTGTCAAGGAGCTTAACACTGGTGGGACATTGAATTAGTGTGACGTGATTACAGGAGGCGGGACATCGTTACTGCGACTGGGGCAATTCAAATGCAGCTCCGTGACACACGGAGATTGCCGCTCTGATTCGGGAGCTGGCAGGCTGCATGACGGGAGCTGGCAGGCTGCATGACGGGAGCTGGCAGGCTGCATGACGGGAGCTGGCAGGCTGCATGACGGGAGCTGGCAGGCTGCATGACGGGAGCTGGCAGGCTGCATGACGGGAGCTGGCAGGCTGCATGACGGGCGCTGGCAGGCTGCATGACGGGCGCTGGCAGGCTGCATGACGGGCGCTGGCAGGCTGCATGACGGGCGCTGGCAGGCTGCATGACGGGCACTGGCAAGCTGCATGATGGGCACACGTGAGGCTGCATCTTATGGGCACAGGCAGGCTGCATCTGACAGGCACTGGTGAGGCTGCATTGATCTCTTGTATCATGTCCGCCGTCTCTGACCGTCTCCTCTACCATGTCCGCAGTCTCTGACCGTCTCCTCTACCATGTCCGCAGTCTCTGACCGTCTCCTCTACCAGGTCCGAAGTCTCTGACCGTCTCCTCTACCAGGTCCGCAGTCTGTGACCGTCTCCTCTACCATGTCCGCAGTCTGTGACCGTCTCCTCTACCATGTCCGCAGTCTGTGACCGTCTCCTCTACCATGTCCGCAGTCTCTGACCGTCTCCTCTACCATGTCCGCAGTCTCTGACCGTCTCCTCTACCATGTCCGCAGTCTCTGACCGTCTCCTCTACCATGTCCGCAGTCTCTGACCGTCTCCTCTACCATGTCCGCAGTCTCTGACCGTCTCCTCTACCATGTCCGCAGTCTCTGACCGTCTCCTCTACCATGTCCGCAGTCTCTGACCGTCTCCTCTACCATGTCCGCAGTCTCTGACCGTCTCCTCTACCATGTCCGCAGTCTCTGACCGTCTCCTCTACCATGTCCGCAGTCTCTGACCGTCTCCTCTACCATGTCCGCAGTCTCTGACCGTCTCCTCTACCATGTCCGCAGTCTCTGACCGTCTCCTCTACCATGTCCGCAGTCTCTGACCGTCTCCTCTACCATGTCCGCAGTCTCTGACCGTCTCCTCTACCATGTCCGCAGTCTCTGACCGTCTCCTCTAATATGTCCGCAGTCTCTGACCGTCTCCTCTACCATGTCCGCAGTCTCTGACCGTCTCCTCTACCATATCTGCTAGAGGTGCACCGCATGGAAATTTTGCTAATACTATTAGCAATGTGTTACATTTTATATTTTTTTTTTTTTTTTTCTTTAAAACAATCATTTTCGGTATCGGTTTCGGCACCAAAAAACCCATTCGGTGCACCCCTAAATGCTTTGGTCTAAACCATTCCATTGTAGCTCTGGCTGTATGTTTAGGGTTGTTGTCCTCCTCGCAGATGAACCTCCGCCCCAGTCTCTAATCTTTGTAGACTCTAACAGGTTTTCTACTAAGATTGCTTGTATTTGGCTTTATCAACTCTGACTATCTTCCCTGTCCCTGCTGAAGAAAAGAATCCCCACTACATGATGCTGCCACCACCATGTTTCACGGTGGGGTTGGTGTGTTCAGGGTGATGTGCAGTGTTAGTGTCCCGCTACATATAGTCCTTTTGCTTTTAGGCCAAAAAGTAAAATTTTGTTCTCATCTGAACAGAGCACCTTCTTCCACATGTTTTATTTGTCCCTCACATGGCTTCTCGCAAATGGGACTTCTTATGGCTTTCTTTAAACAATGGCTTTCTTCTTGCCACTCTTCCATAAAGGCCAGATTTGTGGCGTGCAGGACTAATAGTTGTCCTTTGGACAGATTCTCACACCTGAGCTGTCCATCTCTGTAGCTCCTCCAGAGTTACCATGGGCCTCTTGTAGAGGTCGACCGATATGGGTTTTTCTCTGGCCGATGCCAAAGCCGATATTTAGAAATCTCGGTGGCCGATGGCCGATATGTGATGCCGATTTTTTTTGGGCCGATATATTAGGCCGATTTTTTTTTTTTTCCCTTCATCTCATAAAATCTAACAGTTAGACCCCTTTCACAATGGGGCGTTTTTCAGGCGCTTTTGGGCTAAAAATAGCACCTGTAAAACGGCTCCCCTGCAGTCTCAGTGTGATATCCCGAGTGCTTTCACACTGAGGCGATGCGCTGGCAAGATGTTAAAAAAAGTCCTGCAAGCAGCATCTTTGGAGCGGTGTATACCCCTCCTCCACCACTCCTGCCCATTGAAATGAATGCGCACCGCTGCCGAAGCGCCTGCAAAGCGCTTCGGCAGCAGCGCTTCAGGGGCGCATTTAACCCCTTCTTCGGCCACTAGCTGGGTTATAAGCTTCCCGCTAGCAGCCGAATAGCGCCGCTAAAATGACGGTAAAGCGCCGCTAAAATTAACAGCGTTTTACCGTCAACGCATGCCCGCTCCAGTGTGAAAGCAGCCTTAAGTAATACAGAAATTTTTTTTATATTTAAACATTTATTAAACAAAACAAACCTCCAATCAGTTCACTGATTGGAAAAATAACTATATCTTAAATATTAAATACACAAAAACAGGTAATCAAAACTTTTGGACGAAAAAAAATGGGCTAACTTTACTGCTTATTTTTTTTTTTTTTTTAATTTCATTAGTGTATTTTTTTTTAAAAAAATGCGTTTGAAAGACCGCTGTGCAAATACCGTGTGACATAAAATATTGCAACAACCGCTATTTTATTCCCTAGGGTCTCTGCTAAAAAAATATATATATATATATATATATAATGTTTGGGGGTTCTAAGTGATTTTATAGCAGAAAATACAGGATTTTTACTTGTAAGCAACAAGTGTCAGAAAAGATTTAGTCTTTAAATGGTTAAACTGAAAACTTCTCCATGGAGTTCAGTCTATTGATAAAAGAACCTGAAAGAGATACAATGTGTCTTCTTATCAGACTTGGCAGGCTGCCCAGAGGAGGAGAGAAGAAAACATCAGACAACTTGCAATTGACTTCTATTACAGAAGTCATTTGCAAGTCCCGCTGAATCGGCTTTTTTTTATCAGCACAATCGGCCGATGCCGATTAAGTAAAAAAAAGCCAAATATCGGCCGATATATCGGCCGGCCGATATATCGGTCGACCTCTAGCCTCTTGGCTGCTTCTCTAATTAATGCTCTCCTTGCTTGCCCTGTCAGTTTAGGTGGACGGCCATGTCTTGGTAGGTTTGCAGTTGTGCCAAACTCTTTCCATTTTTGGATGATGGATTGAACAGTGCTCGGTGAGATGTGCAAAGCTTGGGATATTATTTTTTTTTATAACCTAACCCTGCTTTAAACTTCTCCACAACTTTATCCCTGACCTGTCTGGTGTGTTCCTTGGACTTCATGATGCTGTTTGTTCAAGAGGGTTCTCTAACAAACCTCTGAGGGCTTCACAGGACAACTGTATTAGTGCTGAGATTAAATTACACACAGGAGGACTCTATTTACTAATTAGGTGACTTTTGAAGGCAATTGGTTCCACTAGATTTTAGTTAGGGGTAGCGGAGTAAAGGGGGCTGAATACAAATGCACCCCATACTTTTCTGAAATTTATTTGTAAAAAAAATTTGAAAACCATTTATCATTTTTCTTCCACTTCACATTTATGTGCCACTTTGTGTTGGTCTATCACATAAAATCCCAATAAAATACATTTACGTTTTTGGTTGTAACATGACAAAATGTGAACATTTCAAGGGGTAGGAATACTTTTTTCAACACGGAAGGTGCCAAATCCCAAGGCGAGACAACAGACTTCTCACAGGTCTGTAGTGTCCCTTCCTGCACACTGCACATCTATGAGATGTCGTTTGGTCCATTACTGAATATCAAGGGAGTTTGGTGAAAACGTTTTCTTCTTTACTTTACTGCCTCTGAGAGCCCATGATTTTTACCACAATTTGTGGGTTTGTTTGTTGTTTTGACTTGGGATATGGCACCTGCCCTGTGTTGCTCGCCCTCTTACTCCTCAGGTGTCTGGCTATGGTCATTGCCTAGACCAGCCTTCTTCAACCTGGGGTGCCGTAATACCCCAGGGTTCTGCCTGAGGTCACCAGGGGTGCCGTTGCAGCCTGGCAGAGAGCCTGTCACATGAGACCCTTTAGGAATTAATGACACCCCTGCGTGTCTGGTAAAGAGCAGTGTGTTTGTCTGTGTGTCAGCACGTGCGGTCTTGCGCGCATTCCGTGACCCGTAGTAATGTAAACCAAGCTTTAGACTGGGGTGCCTCAAGACTGAAAATACTTTTCAAGGGTGCCCTGGTTGGAAAAAGATTGAGAAACACTGGCCTAGACATTATAAGCAAGACCTGCTTTGACAACTCCTCTCTTCGAAAGACGCATGTCTGCCGAAACGCGTTGAGGAATTGTAACCCCTCCACGGCTTACATTTGTGCCCATGATATAACACTTTATGCATTATGATTAATTGGTATACATCCGGTGGGCTGATATTGTAGCCTCTTCCAGAGCAGCCAAATGCAATGTGCATGTATATGAGGTGGATGGGGATATGAACATATAGGGGGTTTTGTTCATTTTAACAATAGGCAGATGTTTTTAAACTTTTTTGTTTTTAGATTTTAGTATCATTCAACCTGGGATGTTGGGTTGAATTGGCATTACTGAAATGTTGCCTTTTAATTCATGCATATTTGTATGTTTTTGAAAGATAATGCCCCTATAAAGTCCCTTAGTACATTCTGGCAGCTTGGGCAGACTGTTGCCATTTGTTCATGAGTTATGGGATGTGATGCTTGATATCTGTAGCAGATTTTCACCTAATATTTACCGCAGGTGAATCTTCCTGGTGCATTTGATTTAAATGGACAGTGATTCACCACCAGTGAATGTTTTTTGTAAAGGTCACATTCAAGGCTTTATTGTGTCACGCTCAGTTGTGAATGGAGCCTATCGATTTACTGGCGTTTTTGCGGCTTTTTACAAGCTTTTTTTAAAAGCGTTTTAGAAGTGTATTACAAGCGTTTTACATATTCAGGCTTTTTTGTTTAGCCAATAGAAAGCACTAGGGGGAGCAGAGGGAGAGGAAATTAGGGGTGGAGAGAAAACGCTTGTAAAACACTCAAGTCCAGCATTTCTATTGACGTGAAAGAAGTGAGAAAAAGCTGCTATTACATAATTATAAATATACGGATCAAGCAGCAGTTCTCTTGTATGACATAATCACAGTTCACCAATAATGTATAAATATAAATTAACAGCTCCTGTGGACCCCTCATTACAAGGAGTCACTCCGCGCTTATGGCTTAGGCCTAGGCTGGGTTACCTCCACATCTCCAAATTGCAAGGCCCCTCTGTACTCATGGCGTCACTTAGTGGGATGGATGTGAAGTTCACCAAGAAAACAGAAAGTTCCACATAGTATAAAATCCTTTACACGTTTATTAAGATAATAAAAATGTTGCACTTACAACAGGAATAAAATAATAGCGCCTTGCGTTTGGTGCGCGGCCGGCATACAAACATCCTTCTGGGACACGAGGGTGATGGGTGACATCAGTGTTTCGTCACAAATGACATCGTCCAGGTGCCCCTAGACGACGTAATTTGTGACAAAACGCGTAGGGAAGAGCAACACACTGACGTCACCATTACCCTCGTGTCCCGGAAGAATGGCTCTGTTTGGTTGTGTGCTGGCTGGCGCACCAAACTCAAGGTGCCATTTTATTGCTGTTGTAAGTGCAACATTTTATTATCTTAATAAACGTAAAAAGGATTTTATTCTGTGTGGAGCTTTCTTTTTTCTTGGTGAACTTCACATCCTTCCCACTAAGTGACGCCATGAGTACAGAGGGGCCTTGCGATTTGGAGAAAGGCCCAGGCTGGGTTATAAGCCATAAGCGCAGAGTGACCCCTTGTAATGAGGGGTCCACAGGAGCTGGTAAGCAGTTTTTTCAGCTTTTGATGGAGGCATTGTTGCACAAGGTGGTGGATGGTGGAAACCAACAAAAGCATTCAAGATTTAAAAGCTCATGTACTTTTTTAAGATTCAGGCAATTTGCTTCAGGCAACAGAACGCTCATATGTGAACAGGGGCCATTGAAATGAATGGGATTTGGCTTGTTGAGCGTTTTAGAGCTACAAACTTCAAGCAGAAAATCGCTCAGGTGTGAACGAGGCCTTAGGCTTCATGTACACTTAATATACTTTGACCGCTGCCACAGGAAAATGCAGCAAAATTGCGTTTCTTCCATGTTAAGGATAATGAGGTTGAACCTCCCCTAACCGAGGCAGCTTCTAAATGGCTATGTGTACATGGACACACAGGCTTTTATGGAGCTGAGTTTAGGAGCTGCTAGTGTACATAGAGCCTGTTTGTATTTCATGATGATAAAGGGAACCACAAAAAAAGCCTTATTTAAACTATCTGAATAATTGTTTTTCCCAATAATATTGACCCTGTTATTCATCTGCAATGTTGGTCTCACTAACACAGCCTTGTTTATTAACTACCAGTAATACCCTTATTTGTATTTTATCTTAAGGGCCCAGACCATCATGAAAGCTCGTCTGAAAGGTGCCCAGACAGGACGCAATCTTCTTAAGAAAAAGTCAGATGCCTTAACCCTACGTTTCCGACAGATCCTAAAAAAAATTATTGAGGTACAGTTTGAAAATAAATGTAATTAATGTTTTTTTTTGCCACAGTGTGTGAACTAACCATCCCTATAAAAATGTAATACAACATTTTTGTAGTAGCATAGGTTCTAGGTTAAAGCATATATCAAGCCTAATATTTTATATTTTACTTTTTTGGATGTCGCATAGAAATGTCAGAATCCCTTTAATGTGATTGTAAACGATCACTTTTGTAACACAAACCCTTTCAGTTTGAAAATGAAATGAAAGTCAAAACATTTGTGCATAGATATATAAAAGGTATCTATAATGTTTTTTTTTTTTTTATAAGTGATAATCTCTGTTCTCGGCTGCATAAGAGCTGGGGGAGGAGAAGCAGCAGCACACTCAACTCTCCAGTGAAGGGCTGTGCAGGGGGGGTACAAGTCTGATCATTGAAAGAGAGTAGGCTGAGTTCCCAGCATAGCTAGAGAACTGACCATGGTGTGCTCTCCTGCTTAGTGTGGTCAGTTTCTAATAGGAAAGCAGAGTGAATGGCAGGAACACCAGGGATTTCACACAAAGGAAGCAATATAAATAGAACAGGATAATTTTCCATACAAGTACAATGGTACAGCAGGCACATATCAGGAATATGAAAAGCTGGGGGAACATAACTTTAAGGTTTTCACAGCTATCCCAGGCTCTGTTATAAATATTTCCTACCGCTTCCTGTCTTGCTGACAACATTTTACCAGACATATGCCTTCACTTCCTGTCCCATAGACACCGCAGAAAGTAAAAGACATTCTCTCCAAAGTGAGGTAAAGGCTTTCTTTGGCAGTTGTCATTAGAACAAACGTCTCAGTTAGAAGATTTTTTTTTCCTCTATTCATGTTCAGGTGGTTAATTTTAGGGCACTTTCACACAGCTGCTCCAGTCCTTTTAGCAGGAGCTGAAAGGTTTGGATGTCTGTGTTTTGGCCTAGTGCCAGTTCAGCCTGTGTCCACATTTGCACAGCAGATACGGGCAGACCCGTGATGGCTCTATGGGCAGTCGGATGTAAATAGAATTGTGTCGGTTTACATTAGGCTACCTCTGATTCGTCACATTTAGGATACAGTCCTCTTCTGTTGTTTTTTTGTTTTTTGGGTTTTTTTTTTTTTTTTTAAGGACTTTAATAAACTCGGCAGTAGATGGGTATAAATGGACAAAGGTCTGTTTAAATCAGCCTGCTCATAGACCCACATAGAGTCTTTGTTCAAGTCCACCTAAAAAATGGACAGGTTGACCTGATCGGAAAGCCTGCATGAAATGGTCCTTATTCTGCTTTTCAGTTTAGGTGACAGTGGTCACCAGGACAGACGGAGAGAGCAAGGATCCCTACCATCGCCACACCAGTGTATCCAATAATAAGCAAAATATTTTGTGTGTAACTTGTAATCACCGATATTTATGTTGTAGACCAAGATGCTAATGGGAGAGGTTATGAGAGAAGCTGCTTTCTCACTAGCTGAAGCCAAATTTACAGCAGGGGATTTCAGGTAAGCGATGCAATGAATAAAGATATAACAATATAAAGTTAAAGTGCTACTAAACCCAGGACTCTGCATTCACTAAAACTGGTTTCTCACAGTACATGGAAATGCAATTACTTTAGTAAATATAAACTGCTAAATACCTTTTCTCATCAGCAGTATATAGCAGTCTTATGACTTCTATCAGTGTCTGCTTAAAGCTTGTAGGAGGAGTTTTCATTCTACTCTGATTGACCCTTATGCTGATCACATGCACTCTCCAAAGGAAAAAAAAACTCTAGCAATACACACCAAACTGAGAATGTGCAGAGTGCCCCCAAGGCTCAGTTCTATCAGCAGATGGATTGGGGAATGTGAAAGAAGGGAAGGATGAGAGAACACAGGATCAAACAGACTTTTTACACAATGCAAAGGATTATTTCCTTAGGTTTCACAGTGAGTATAACACGCATGCTTTACTGCATATACAGACTGAGTTTACTGTTGTGGGTTTAGTAACACTTTAAACTGGCGTTGCACTAATATATTTTCAATCAAAAAATGTGTACATTACATTCAACAGCTTGATGAATGTCATTTGAAAATTGAATGCTGAAAGCAAACAACATTTTGAACAACTTTCGATCTAATAGACTTTACTGAACAAAACCACATACTCTGTTTAGAAATTCATCTTGTTTGAAAGAAAATTTCCATCCTGCTCCTTTTTTAATTTTCTTGCCAGTGAGGTCAAAAACAATCAAAAAAACTAAATTCTCCTAGTGTATAGCCAGCTTTAGGCTTTCTAGTATCATTGTGCCAAGCTGTATAAATGGTATTTAGGGAATGGCTTGAAATGGTAATCCCCAATATGTCACTTTTTGTTGTACAGAATTTATTTTATTGCAGGTATTAGATTAGATATTTAATTTGCAGCAGAAAAGGAGCTGTGGGAAAATCTTGTCTTGAAAGGTCAGACAAATGAATAATTAGTTTACAGTTTCTTGTATAAATTATCCTTACTGTTGGTGTTGGAGCAAGATTCAGTTATGATGTACAGCATTGTACATATTTATGTGATGGAAAATGTATCCTGTACATTGACCTGTCTAGTAAATTCAGTAGTAAACCACGGCATTTAAAAAAAAAAAAAAAAAAAAAAAACCCCTGCAAGGCAACGGCATAATGTGCTAGTATATTTTGCATACTAGCACATTATGAAATACTTACCTTAAAACTTAGCCCTCCAGTGGTGCGCTGTCACCGCTGACACGGCTTTCATCTTCACCCGGTCTTCCTTCTGGATTTTGCGGGCACTGGCAGCTTGAATGGCCGAGCCGCAATGACGTCATGCTTGGGAGCCATGGCACAGTGCTCTGAAGGAACGGGTATGATGACGTCTCCAGCTGCCAAAAGGGCAGTGCACGTTTAGGAGATATTCATTTTACCAACAGGTAAACTTTATTATGCGCCTTCCCATTTGTTGCAACTGTATGCAAATATCTTTAAAGGATACGTTCAAATAAAAAATAAATGCACATTTTTATTTATTTTTTTTGTAGGTAGAAAATTGTTTTTATTTATTTATTTTTGGAGCCTCTAAAGCATTGCACCAGCAATCAACAGATCGCTGATGCCATGCAGGTCTGCTGCAGACCTGTCCGTGTATCTGTGTGCTCGTACATCCCGTACAGGCTAGCAGATACACTGACAGGAAGAATCAATGAACTACCACGGCGCTCCACAGCGCCGTGGTAGTTCATTAAGAACTACAAGCCAACAGCCGCAAAGGATGTGATGTCGGGCTTGTAGTTCATTCACACACAGAACTCTGTGTATGAATGATGCGGCTGTGTGGGCCCTGATTTAAAAAACTGACAGCTAGTACGGGGAACTTCTCCATATATTTCTGTCATAGGGAGGGGGGATCAGGCAGTGGCTGCAGCATTGGGAACATGTTACATGTTCTACCCTAAAAATGGGTGTTACGTACACATGTTCCCAAAGGTGAACTTATCCTTTAAAGGTTATTATGGTGTGAATAACATGTGACGTTATAAACTTTTTTGATAATATGTTGTCAATATATAAAACACTACAAATTGTATTAAATCAGCCAGTAGTTGTTTTTTTTATTTTCCAGTGATGTATTCTTCAAAAAATGTTTGTATCAATAAAATAACGAATGAATGAATTTTAAAGAAATATGATAATGTACCTTAAAGTCGCATGGGTAATGTTTTTGTGATGCGTATTTCTATATTCGGGATATTGGTACATCAACATGCGTTTCAGATCATTATAATTATAATGCAAATTATTTCTCCCAAATAACAGTACAACTATTATTCAGAATGTGAACAAAGCACAAGTGAAGGTTAGAGCTAAGAGAGACAATGTTGCAGGTAAACCGTTTTCTTCATTTTTGTAAAATCTTTGGTAAAATTATTCCAGTGATAGTGTGCCTCAAATACTCTATTACTTTGCATATTTTATACTTTCAAATTATTTTGGTGATCCACATTAATTAATGGGTGAATCAGAAGATACTGTATCTCAGGATCAACACTTTCTTGCTTAGCTGAAGGAGTAAATTAGAATGTATTAAATGGAGTACAACATTTCAAAATTAAAGTTTGCAGGACTGTTAAAGAAGAACTACAGGCAAAATTTTTATTTTACCATGCAGTGGGGCTGGGTCTGCAAGGATCAGCTAAGTATAGCCTTTCAATGTACAGATACCAATGTAAAGATGGCGCTCACATGCAGAAATGAAATATAAAAAACGCCTTACAATAAACAAATATTTCTGTGCAGTGCTCACATACATGCCATATACACTCATGAATACCATAAACAAAGAGGCAACAAGGTAAAACAATATACAAAACAATATCCAACATCAATAATTGCTTCAGTGGTTAGATGCTCTTCATCTTCACCGCTAGTGCTCAAAGGGTGTTAAAAACATGACTAAAAGAATTGCACTCACTGGCACTAGTGTATACAGCTTGTGCAGATATCAAATGGCTTCTCAAGGGCTGGCGTGCGGTCAAAGCCTCGTTCTGACTATCCGGCCCGGAAATGACGTCACACAGGACCTGGAAGTGACGGAACCCTGCTCCGTTGCACTTATCGCCTCCCTTGGCATGGGAGAACTAATTTGCTGATGTTAATCCTTTTATATTTAAATCAATGTGCCAACGGTATGTTCCCACAAAGATTTGGAATCTTCAATTACAATCACTAAGGCTACGTTCATACTGAGTCCGTTTTTAGGCGCTTTAGCGCTAGAAATAGCCTCTGAAAAGCACCTCCCATTCATTGCAGTGTGTCTTTTTTCACACTGGGGTGGTGCGCTTGCGGGACGTCATGAAAAGTCCTGCAAGCAGTATCTTTGGGGTGGGTTGGGAGTGCTGTATTTAGCGCTCCCAAAACGCCCTGCCCATTGCAATGAATAAAGCACCTGAGAAGCGCTTTGAAAGTGCCGTAAAACTGGACTGTTTACTGTTTTTTTTTTTTGGGGGGGGGGGGGTAAAAAGCACCCCGCTAGCTGCTGAAAAGCGCTGCTAAAATTAGTGGCTGGGTGTCCAGTGTAAAGTAGCCTTAAATCCCTGCGAGAATTAAATCCATGTGTTCATTAAAAGGTTAATACCCCGCCCCTTTTAATAAGTTTGTCCTTGTATTGTGCAATTCTGTTCCCATCACCCCACTCCTTACTACTGAGATGCAACTAGAATCAACTTTCTGCCCCAAAAACAGTCAATCTGCAGGGCTTTGCATGAGTGCCCACCTTCCTTTTGAGCATTTCGGATCTTGTAATGTTGCCATCTAAAATTAAAATGGATTAGGGATTTTATGCTGCCGATCTTTACAGAATAGTTCATAATGTAAAAGTGAAACACACATCTATATAGTTTTTCAGATTACTTACGAATAAAACAATCTCTAAAGGCTTTAGATGGGCGTTAGGCAGACTTCACTGGCAGTATGTGTAAGTATTTTTGGGGACGTTGCAGCTGAACGAAGAAAAAGCTGTAAGTGCAGATACACTTATAATTATTGCAGAAAATTTGATTTTTTTTTTTTTTGTGAACATATTGAACAGTTTACTGATGCCCATATTTAAACCTTTTGTCAGCTTCATTGTTAGAGGGCCTATATAGAGTACTATGGCATTTAAGTGGAACTATGCTGTATCTGAGCACCACAAACCCAGAATGCTATTTAATTCTATTTTTAATATTCAAAGCAAACGCCCTCATCCATCCATGTCTCCATGGTTTATTTTCCTGAGAAATCACTGAAAAACACCCCCTAGCGTTTCTGGCCATGGTCATCTTGAGTAAGGACGGATGATTCATGTAGCATTTGCTTCCTGGAATCCATCTGCCCTTAGCTCAGGCATGAGGGTGTGGGTAGCTGAGGAAGCCCCTCCTCCCATCCTGAAGACTCCTGTATGACATAATTTGCATGGGTCTGGAAACCAGGAAGTAACTGAAGAACTGAATAAATAACTGAATAAATTGAATAAGTTTAAAACAGGTAAATATTGTATACCTTCCTATCTATTTACTAATGCTAGCAGCATAAGGAATAAAAATAGTTACTGTTGATTGAAAGAGAGAGAGAGGTTCCACTTTAAGATACAAAATCTAAAACCCTTTACTTCATTAAAGTTGACGTATTTCCGCTTATTGAAACTAGTCATGCACATTGTGAATGTGACAGTGATAAATTAAAATACTGTTTAATCTTGTAGGAGTAACACTACCAGTGTTTGAACATTATCAGGAAGGAGGGGACAGTGAGTATTCATTTTAATGCATGTACATGTGTTAATTACTCTTGTGTCTTCTAACTTGTCGCTCATCCTTTGCATCATTTCTTTTTTTGTTTGCCAGGTTATGAGTTGACAGGTCTAGCAAGAGGTGGTGAACAGCTTGCTAAACTAAAGAGAAACTATGCAAAAGCTGTAGAGCTGCTTGTAGAACTGGCCTCCTTGCAGGTATAATACATGAATGCACGTATGTGTGCTTTGAAACAATAAGAGCATTCATTGGGCTGGGATCACAGAGGTTTTGATTATAATCCTTTATTTTGCTTACCATTTGGCTTGTTTTTTTTTCCGAGTACCAAGAACTTCCTAAAAAAATGTATATAAAGCATATACAACATATAATGTATGTGTATGCAATTCTTTTGATTACAGGCTTATTAAGAGAATTTCATGTCATGAAATCCTTAAAGTGATACTAAACACACGGTTTAATTTACATTGTCTCTTCTATTACTGTATATGGATGATGGCACTGTAATTATTAAAAGCATCTTTCTAATCAATATACAGCTATCGCATGACCCAGATCTTTCTCAGCCCGTCTGCAGGGAAACAGCAGGAGGAGCTTCTAGTCCAGTGCTGCTGGTCACATGTTCAAAATTATATAAAAAAAAAAAACAGCCTTTGGAATACAGAGTAAAAATAAATAATTAATATCAAACTGTTTTAAATTTGTCATACAGATATACACTGTATTGTCAAAAGTATGGACACCTGCTTTTACACGCCCATGCACTTTAATGGCATCCCAGTCTTAGTCCGTAGGGTTCAATATTGAGTTGGCGTACCCTTTGCAGCTATAACATCTTCAACTCTTCTGGGAAGGCTGTCCACAAGGGTTAGAAGTGTGTCTATGGGAATATTTGACCATTCTTCCAGAAGTGCATTTGCTTTGTACACTGGTCCAAATCATTTGGTGGAGGGGAGATTATGTGGGGTTGTTTTTCAGGGGTTGGGTTTGGCCCCTTAGTTCCAGTGAAGTGAACTCTTTAGGCATCAGCATACCAAGACATGTTGGACAATTTCATGCTCCCAACTTTGTGGGAACAGTTTTGGGATGGCCCCTTCCTATTCCAACATGACTGTACACCAGTGCACAAAGCAAGGTCCATAAAGACACAGATGAGCGAGTTTGGGGTGGAGGAACTTGACTGGCCTGACCTCAACGCGATAGAATTCCTTTGGGATGAATTAGAGTGAAGACTGCGAGCCAGGCCTTGTTGTTCAACATCAGTGCCTGACCTCACAAATGCGCTTTTGGAAGAATGGTCAAACATTCCCATAGACACACTCCTAAACCTTGTGGAGAACCTTCCCAGGAAAGTTGAAGCTGTTACAGCTGCAAGGGTGGGCTAACTCAATATTGAACCCTACGACCAACCTAGGACTGGGTTGTCATTAAAGTTAATGTGTGTGTAAAGGCAGGTGTTCTGATACTTTTGACAATATAGTGTACATTTGAAGATAAATCTTTATTATTTTTTTGGAATAACACGGTGTGGGCGGACTTCTGCCAGTCATGCCCCTCCAGCTTGTGTCTTAGAATAAGAGGGAGATGAAGCCTCTATTAATCTACATATAATATTCAACCCCATTGTGTTTAGCTGGTTAGTGGGCATAGAGGAGGAGGAAGGAGGGAGTGGGCTGTTATTTACCACTGTGTATACGCCCACATGTGTGACTCTATAGTTGGGAGGAAATGCTCAACATAGAAACTCACTGAAAATTGAGCATGTACTAGTAACCCCAAATTTGGTGTGCTAACACAGTGGTAGCACTACAGAATATCCAAATTTGGGGTTCCTAGCACCAAGTGGCCCCGAGATATGGGGCCCCAAAGTCGGGTCGCAAAATGTCAAACACTTCTGCAGCAGAGAATGACATTTTGTGACCCGAATTTGGGGCCCCATATCTCAAGGCCACTTAGTGCTAGGAACCCCAAATTTGGATATGTTGTAGTGCTAGTTCTGATATGGGTCCCCAAAGTCGGGTCGTAAAATGTTCCTTTAAAAACACTTATAAACGCAAACACGGCTAAACGCGGTACCGGCGTTTAGCCGCGTTATGGCGTCTGAAACGTGGAAAACTTTTGCGTCTGAACCCATTTTTTTTTTTTTGCTTCTGGAAAAAAGAGGTTAAACGCAACTGCCTAAAAATACAAAAAAATGAGACTGTACATGGACACATAAGATAACATTGAATGGGTTCAGGGACAGTTGAAAAAAGTGTCCAACTGCCTCTGAACGCGAGTTTAACAGCGTCTCGTGTGCATGAGGCCTAACAAGTGCAGAGAATTCTCACAACTGAAAAAATAAATAAAATCCAGGCAGCCTGCCAAGTTTTAGCACAACATCATGGATAAGTATACACAAAGTAACATTTCTTCTTAGATCAAAGGAATGAACTTCTGCCTGCAGATGAGAGAAGTTTAACCACTTAAAGACTCAGCCCCCTTTCACCCCTTAAGTGAATTAGATGCGGCTTACACCGCATCTAATTCGCAGGACATTTTAAAATACATTCATATGAATGCATCTGGTTCACATATGTGCGTTGCATTCGCACTGCGCATTGCACAAAAAAAGTGTGCATTTTCTGGGCATTGCGGTGCGAATTACGAGCCCCTTATCTTCTATGGGAACGCATCTGCTTAGCAGATGCATTGCGTTCTGAACAAGGATTTTCTCCTTCTCACTACACCTCCCCCTCCCCCTCTCCCCCCCCCCCCTCCCCCTCTCCCTGCTCACTGATCCTGAGCTAAAACGCAGATGAGCCTTTAAACAGGAAATTTTTATCTTCCCAGTGAAACCTGAGCTTCGATTCGCACCGCACATGTGTGAACCCAGGCTAAACCTTTTTCTGGCACTTGCTGCTTACAAGTTAAAATCAATATCTATTGCTAGAAAATTACTCGGAACCCCTGAACATTATATATATTTTTTTAGCAGAGACCCTAGAGAAAAAAATGGTTGTTGCAATATTTTATGTCACACTGTATTTGCGCAGAGGTCTTTCAAACACAATTTAAAAAAAAAAAATACACTTTAATGAATTAAAAAAAAAACTAAACAGTAAAGTTAGCCCAATTTTTCTTGTATAATGTGAAAGATGATGTTACGTCGCAAGAATCGTGAGAGAATCATTATCTTAATTCTGAGCAAAAAAAATCGTGATTCTCATTTTAGCCAAATCGCGTGGCTCTATGATGTGGGTTTAAAGAAGTAAATTCATTATTTTGTTAATTTATGTTGAGTACCTACTGTCCATTGAAACTAACTCTGCAAAGACGAATAGAGGATGGCGCAGCGACCCAAGTCCCAGTCCACAAATGATTTGTTTCCAGCATTCATTGAGAGACAGGAAATAATTTCTTTACTGATGAAGTATAGCTTAGGGCTCAGTTTCCTCTAGTGGCTATGCATGTGTAGCACAAACTTAGTTTAGTGTCCTGAGGATATAGCATATCTATCTCCAGTTCTGGTGGATCAAGAACTTCTCCTGGTGCTTTGCATAACGGCCTAACAGTCCATGACATCAACTTGGTGACCTTACATGACTAACATTGGAATTTCTTCTATGTCAAGTGAATGCCCATTTGGGAAGAAAACTATTTTACCTCATCACTGTTTGTTGCACCGGCTCAATTGAAAATGATAAAAATGGCTGCTATTAGATACACAATTTGTATCTAAATCTTACAGTGAGGGCATACATTCCATGAAACCTTATATTCTGGATTGAAATAAGTTATTTTAGGTAGTTTGGACAGTCATCCCTTTCCTTAGTTTTACAGTACAGAACACAGGATCTTTAGTCCTTAACCATGGGTTAATACAGCTACCTTCATGTAATTGGATATTGACAAAAAGCCCCTCCCATTCCCAGCTAGCAACAGTTTTTTTGCTAGTGTCCTTAGGTGATGGACCTCAAATTTCTGCTGAGAGTAGTCTCTTTTATGTAGAGGTCTTTGCTTTCAAAGATTCTATCAACATTTCATTTACATTGCCACTGTGACTTCCTTCTGCAGATTGAGGATCAGCTGAGCCTTTGGGGAACTATACCCAGACACTGCCTAGAGATGATGTAGGGTTAGCCTGTAATGTCACTTCAGGCACTGGAACATGTATGGACACTCACCATTGCATGTGCTTTATTACACTGAGTTAGCTGCAGGGTGCTATACACATTAAGGGCTTTGATCTGCCAGTGGCAGAGCCCTTTTTCTTAAGATCCCTTTAGTGGTATGTTCACCCTAGAGGGCAAAGCCAAGATGGGGTCCTGTCTTTTAAATCCTGCTAAGAGTGCAAAGACATCTACTTCGGTAAGTACAGATCTTGTGCCATTAAACTCTGTCCTGGGATGCTGGCACTCCTTTGCCTAAGCTACACAGAAGCTGGAGCCACCAGCCAGCCATGTTAAAACTGACACCTTTTCTTTCTCGAACATCACGGGACACAGAGCCACAGTAATTACTGATGGGTTATATAGGTATCACTGGTGATTGGACACTGGCACACCCTATCAGGAAGTTCAACCCCCTATATAATCCCTCCCCCTTGCAGGGATACCTCAGTTTTTACGCCAGTGTCTTAGGTGATGGACGTGTAAGGATGTCCTGTGCTGAGCTCCAAAGGGAATATCCTGATATCCTATACTGGGGCAAGCCAGGCGAACCGGATCCATTCAAAGTATCTTTTCATGGCCGAATTGAATGGTACCCGGGCCTCGTGTCCGAAGAAACGAGGTTTTACCCGTAACGCTTCTCTTTTTAGAGAGCTGGACCCCGCAGATCAGAAAATGGCTTTAAACATCCTAATTTCTGGCGAGGTGCTTTACGGTCCCAGAACTGTTGGATCCCCCTACTGATGGGGGCCCCAGTCTCTGACGGTTTTTTCAAACGGAGCCCACCGTGAGAGGTGAAGATTGGGTCTGTGTAAACTGCACCCTGCGGCTGGATAAGGTAAGAGGAGATTCCACAGAATTTTTGAGTTCTAGTGGCTTTTCTCCTTTAAGGTAAATGCATGTTATGCCTATTGTGACCACCGGGGGCTGCCAAGAGCACAAACCTGCACATGCTGACTGTCTGTCTCAGTGTTCATCGTTGGTGTTTTTTCCTCACAGCGTCTCAAGCCGGCTGCAAAGAAGGTAAGATGGAGGAGGGATTTCTCATGTTTGAATGTTCCCCCCAGGCTAGAGGGACCACAGGGGTCTAGACAGTGGTTATACCACCCGGACTCTGCGGCCTAATGGCCACCATCTCTGAAGATAGCCGTTCAGGCAGATCTTGTACCAGCCTCTTATTCAACCCCCCCCACTCCCAGCCTTCCTCCAGAAGCATGACAGGAGAGTCGGCCAGCGTGGGAAGCGCTTGTTTTTTTCAAAACTCGAAGGGGGGGCGGTAGAGGGGGAGGGGCAGGACATCAGCACTGAGTGCTTAGACTCCCCACTCAGGCCAGCTGCAGGCTATTAGAGGCACTCTGTACAGGTGCACTCAGCCTTCTGAGAGACGCAGAGCTGACGGTCGCATGTAAGGTGGGACACAGGCATTCTCCTAGGCAGCATTTACTGAAGTAACACCAGACTGAGCATTGGGTAGCAAGGCTTTTAGCCAGACTACATCACTCAGCGGGCAGTGTTCATTTGTATACCTCACACCTTGTTGCTTTGCACTATGGGTAGAAGAGGTTCAAGCACCCCAGGAACCAGAGACACTAGGGGATCTCGTTCAGGTTCTGAGGGCCCTCTGTCGGCAGCATCCTCCCCCCCCTAAAGATGGGCCAGGGACGGCTAGCCAGGGAGAGCCATCGGGGTCAGGGGCTACACTTGCTTCTGGCACTTCAGCCCCTGTATATATTACACAAGAGGTTTTTTCCTCAACCATTAATGGTCTAGAGGAAAGATTAATGGCCGTGATTACGTCTTCACTCAGTGGAAGAAAACGCACTAGGCTTTCCTCTGTTCCCCAAGACCCTCAGACAGAGAAGCTCTGGGATAAAGGAGATGAATCCCTTTCAGAGGATCTGGATGGGACGGATGATTCCTCTTCAGAGGACTCAGGTGGAGAGGGACCCTCTGCGACTTCCCAAGAGGAGAAAGTCTTAGTGCAGATCCTCACTGGATTGGTCCGATCCACATTTAAGTTGCCCATACCGGAAACTGCTAAAGAATCCTCTTCTGCTTTGGGGTCACTGAAACCTTTCCAAGCAGCACATGCTTTTCCTGTTCATACTTTACTTGAAAAGCTCATTTATTCTGAGTGGGATCACCCAGACAAACGTTTTTTTTCCGCCGAGAAAGTTTTCAACACTTTATCCGATGGAAGAAAAGTTTATTAAAATGTGGGGAATACCGGTTATTGATGCCGCCATTTCCTCCGTAAATAATAGCCTGACTTGTCCTGTAGACAATGCTCAGATGCTCAGGGATCCTGTAGATAAAAGGATGGAATCCCTATTGAAGGATGTTTTCTCCTTAGCAGGATCAGTGGCCCAACCTGCAGTAGCAGCGATTGGAGTCTGTCAATACTTAAGAGACCATGTTAAGCAGGTCATCAAAGTATTACCTGAACAGCAGGCCCAGGGGTTTGCTAACCTTCCAGCGGCCTTATGCTTTGTGGTTGACGCCATTAGAGATTCTATCGTGCAAACCTCCCGTCTTTCACTGGGGTTGGTGCATATACGTAGAATCCTATGGTTGAAAAATTGGTCAGCCGAAGCACCATGTAAGAAGCTACTGGCTGGGTTTCCATTTCGTGGTGCAAGGTTGTTTGGAGAGGACTTGGATAACTATATCAAGAGAATCTCTTGTGGGAAAAGCACTCTCTTACCTGTCAAGAAGAAGAGTAAGCGTCCCTCTTTCAAACGGACTCTTTCCCCAGCGCCGGGGGCTTCAGCCTCCAGGCAGTCTCGACAGCCGCCTCCATCAGGGTCCAGAGACAAGAGTCAACCCCAGGGACAAAAGAGGTCCTGGAGAAAGAAGCCTACTAGGCAAAACACTAAGACCTCTGCATGAGGGGGCGCCCCCACTCACTCGAGTGGGGGAAGACTGCAACAGTTCTCAGAGCTCTGGCAGGAGGACTTCCAGGACAGATGGGTAATCTCCACGGTAACCTTGGGGTACAAGCTGGAGTTTCAGGAATTCCCCTCTCCTCGGTTCCTCAGATCAGGTGTTCCCAGAGACCCAGAGAAGTACCAGTCGCTCCTTCTAGCGTTAGGGCGACTTTTGTCGCAGGAGGTCATTATGATAGTTCCCGCAAAGGACCAGGGATTGGGCTTCTATTCCAACCCTTTTACGGTCCAAAAGCCAAATGGGGATGTCAGGCCCATTCTGGACTTAAGGGATCTGAACCGATTCCTAAGGATTCAATCCTTCCGCATGGAATCAATTTGAACAGTAGTTCCCACCCTGCAGGGAGGAGAATTTCTGGCATCAATAGACATCAGAGATGCATATCTGCATTTGCCCATTTTTCCTGCTCATCAGAAGTTTCTGCGCTTCGAGGTAGGAGGGCGCCATTTCCAGTTTGTGGCTCTGCCTTTCGGGATAGCCACTGCATCTCGAGTGTTCACAAGAATCTTGGCTTCTCCTCTGGCCAGATTAAGGGCTCAGGGTATAGCTGTCATAGCATACCTAGACGACCTGCTCTTGATAGACCGGTCGGTAGCCTCTTTGAATGGAAACTTGAGGACCACAGTCAGGTATCTAGAACACCTGGGTTGGATCCTCAACTTAGAAAAGTCTTTCCTAAAACCAGTAAGAAGACTGGAGTATTTAGGTCTGATTATAGATACAAGCCAGGAGAAAATATTTCTACCCCAGGCAAAGATCACTGCTTTGAGAGAGCTGATTCTGACAGTAAGGACCAAGAAGGGTCCCTCAGTCCGCCTTTGTATGAGGCTACTAGGGAAGATGGTGTCTTCATTCAAAGCAGTTCCCTATGCTCAGTTTCACTCAAGAATGCTGCAACACAGTATTCTGTTGACCTGGAACAAGAAGGTTCAGGCATTAGACTTTCCGATGCACCTGTCGCATGCGGTGCGTCAGAGCCTCAATTGGTGACTCATACCCGAGAACCTGCAGAAGGAGAAATCCTTTCTACCGGTTACCTGGACGGTGGTAACAACAGATGCCAGTCTGTCAGGTTGGGGAGCAGTTCTGGAACAGGCTGCGGTCCAAGGGATATGGTTCAAGACAGAGAGGACCTTACCCATCAACATTCTGGAGATGCGGGCGATACATTTAGCTCTAAAAGCCTGGACTATCAGGCTACAGGGTTGTCCGGTCAGGATCCAGTCCGACAATGCCACAGCAGTGGCTTATGTCAATCATCAGGGAGGCACCCAGAGCCGAGCTGCTCAAAAGGAGGTGAACCAGATCTTAGTCTGGGCAGAGATGCATGTGCCATGCATATCGGCAGTTTTCATCCCGGGAATAGAGAATTGGCAGGCGGACTATCTAAGCCGCCAGCAGTTACTTCCAGGGGAATGGTCTCTGCATCCCGACGTCTTTTGGGCCATATGCCAAAGATGGGGGGTTCCAGATGTAGATCTCTTTGCCTCCCGATTCTACACAAAGATAGACAGATTTGTGGCAAGGACAAAAGATCCTCTTGCATGCGGGACGGATGCGTTGGTGATTCCGTGGCATCGGTTCTCACTGATTTACGCATTCCCGCCTATTCTGCTATTACCACGACTCCTTCGCAGGATCAGGCAGGAAAGGAAGTCGGTACTTCTGGTGGCCCCCGCTTGGCCCAGAAGGACTTGGTATGCAGAAATAGTAAGGATGACGGTGGGTTCCCCGTGGACCCTACCGGTACGCCCAGACCTGTTATCTCAAGGTCCAGTGTTCCATCCTGCCTTACAAATGCTAAATTTGACGGTTTGGCTATTGAGACCCACGTTCTGAAGAGTCGTGGGCTCTCAGGTCCTGTCATATCTACCTTGATTAATGCAAGGAAGCCAGCTTCCAGGATAATTTATCATAGAGTCTGGAAAGCTTATATAACCTGGTGTGAATCCAGAGGTTGGCATCCCAGGAAATATGTCATAGGTAGAATTCTTGATTTTCTACAATTAGGATTAGAGATGAAGCTGGCCTTGAGTACCATCAAGGGCCAGGTCTCTGCTTTATCAGTATTATTTCAGCGGCCACTTGCTTCGCATTCTTTGGTCCGAAATTTTATGCAGGGGGTGATGCGTCTTAATCCTCCGGTTAAAGCGCCCCTAAACCCCTGGGACTTGAACTTGGTCCTGGCTGTGTTACAAAGACAGCCTTTTGAACCAATAAGTCAGATTCCTTTGGTCTTGTTGACAAGGAAGTTAATTTTTCTGGTGGCCATCTCTTCTGCTAGAAGAGTATCAGAATTAGCAGCTCTTTTCTGTAAGGAGCCTTATTTGATTATACACAAGGATAGAGTGGTACTACGCCCTCATCCTAGTTTTTTACCGAAGGTGGTTTCTGATTTTCATTTAAACCAAGACATTGTTCTGCCTTCCTTTTTTCCAGATCCCTGTTCTCCGGAAGAGAGATCTCTACATTCGTTGGATGTAGTAAGAGCAGTTAAGGCCTATCTAGGGACAACTGCTCAGATCCGCAAGACGGATGTTTTGTTTGTGCTGCCAGAGGGTCCCAATAGAGGACAGGCAGCGTCAAAAGCTACCATTTCTAAATGGATTCGACAGTTGATCATTCAAGCTTACGGTTTGAAACAGAAGATTCCTCCGTTTCAGATCAAGGCACATTCCACAAGGGCTATTGGTGCTTCTTGGGCAGTGCATCACTGGGCCTCTATGGCTCAAATCTGCAAGGCCGCAACCTGGTCTTCAGTTCATACATTCACCAGATTCTATCAGGTGGATGTGAGAAGGCATGAGGATATCGCCTTTGGGCGTAGTGTGCTGCAGGCAACGGTACAGGGTCCTCAGGTCTGATTGCACCCTACTTGGTCGTGGTTCCCCCCCCCCCTCAGGTAGCATTGCTCTGGGACATCCCTTCAGTAATTACTGTGGCTCTGTGTCCCGTGATGTTCGAGAAAGAAAATAGGATTTTTTAAAACGGCTTACCTGTAAAATCCTTTTCTTTCGAAGGACATCACGTGACACAGAGGTCCCGCCCCTCTTCTAATACACTATATTGCTTGGCTACAAAACTGAGGTATCCCTGCAAGGGGGAGGGATTATATAGGGGGTTGAACGTCCTGATAGGGTGTGCCAGTGTCCAATCACCAGTGATACCTATATAACCCATCAGTAATTACTGTGGCTCTGTGTCCCGTGATGTCCTTCGAAAGAAAAGGATTTTACAGGTAAGCTGTTTTTAAAAATCCTATTTTTTTTCCCCCTGGTCTGGTGCAAGTCTGCTGCTACTGTGTCTGTGCGACCCTTATGGAGTGCAGCTTTGTTTATTGACATTGCTACTAATGTTGAGTGGAATGAGCTCTTAAAAGCCGGCACCAAGGCAATGGCGGACCTGAAATTCATACCTAGGACTTGGAGCGGTGCAGTTATTTTCTGCTTCTCTACAATGAATTCAGTCTCAGTATTCGATGATGATGCAGGGCAATAGCTTCACAACAGAATGTCACAGCTTTAAAAGAAGACCTAGTTAGAGGATCACTTTTTGGAGCATGTTGCACCCATGCCCAACCCCCCCTCCCCCTCACATGCCCAGATTCCCAAACACGGGGATATGTAAAATGGTAGAGACATAAACACACATACACTCAGGTTTACCTGGATGGAACAATGTCTTTATTCAGTTTCTCCAACTATGTAATATATCCTTCTATAGTGTGCCTCAACCCAAAGCACATAGTGTGATTTCTGTCGGCCCCCCTCCAGCACACAGTAAGTGATTGACAGCCTCAGTTGTGCATATTTCCCTATGAGATTGTGTAGAGGGGGTGTGCCTTTCCCCCCACTTAGGTCTCATATTACACTTAGCTCCCTGCTGTTTATTGTGCAATATCATATCCCTGATCCCTGCCTTCTGGAGCTGAGAAATGCTGTGTAAATTCTGAACAGCTGTAGAGGGGAGAAGGCTACAGATAAACAGATACACAGATGAAACAAATCCTACATAAGTTGTATCTCCTGTGGCCAGTCACTTCACTGGGTATATGTAAGGGTTTACAACCACTTTAACAATATAAAAACATGTTGTCTTTCCATACGTACTGCAGCCCTCAAAAATTATGCTAGTGAAATTTAGTGTTGGGCAAGTGAGGAGCAGGGTCAGACCAGGCTGACAGGTTCCTGGGCACAGAGAGGCTGCATTCACGGGCACAGAGAGGCTGCATTCACGGGCACACAGTAAGTGATTGACAGCCTCAGTTGTGCATATTTCCCTATGAGATTGTGTAGAGGGGGTGTGCCTTTCCCCCCACTTAGGTCTCATATTACACTTAGCTCCCTGCTGTTTATTGTGCGATATCATATCCCTGATCCCTGCCTTCTGGAGCTGAGAAATGCTGTGTAAATTCTGAACAGCTGTAGAGGGGAGAAGGCTACAGATAAACAGATACAACTTATGTAGGATTTGTTTCATCTGTGTATCTCCTGTGGCCAGTCACTTCACTGGGTATATGTAAGGGTTTACAACCACTTTAACAATATAAAAACATGTTGTCTTTCCATACGTACTGCAGCCCTCAAAAATTATGCTCGCATTTTGCTAGTGAAATTTAGTGTGGGGCAAGTGAGGAGCAGGGTCAGACCAGGCTGACAGGTTCCTGGGCACAGAGAGGCTGCATTCACGGGCACAGAGAGGCTGCATTCACGGGCACAGAGAGGCTGCATTCACAGGCACAGAGAGGCTGCATTCACGGGCACAGAGAGGCTGCACTGATGGGCACAGTGTAAGTGCATTGATGGGCACAGTGAGGCTGCAATGATGGGCAGAGTGAGGCTAAATTCATGGGCACAGTAAAACTGCATTTGATGGGCACTGATATGCTTTATGTTAATATTGTTAAAGTTGTTAATATTTATTTTTGGAACATCATTCTGCATACAATATTTGACAGTGTAATTTCATGTGATAATTTACGAGGGCGTACTTAGGGGCAGGGGAGGGTTGGGTGGGGCAACTGGTGGCCAGTAACTCTTAAGGCCTGGCTTTGAGCCCTGCATACTGTATATTGAGTAAACTAATGAAGTTTTCATTGTTAGCCTAGTTATAAGTTTTGAATTGAATTCAGTATAACATGTAGAATATTACGTCTTATTATTCATAGAAAAAGCAGGGGCATAATCTTCTTCCTTTTTTTTTTTTTTTATTTTAAGCCAGAACTGTTTTGTTTAATAGGGTTGGAATTGTGATTTTATTTTTGATTGTTAGGCCCCTTTCACACTGGGGAGGGGTCGGCGGTAAAGCGCCGCTATTGTTAGCGGCGCTTTACTGTCGGTATTCGGCCGCTAGCGGAGCGGTTTTACCCCGCTCCGAAGATGCTGCTAGCAGGACTTTTTTTCCCGTCCTGCTAGTGCACCGCTCCAGTGTGAAAGCCCTCGGGACTTTCACACTGGAGACACAGCAGCGGCTGTTTTGGGTCGGTTTGAAGGCGCTATTTTTAGCACAATAGCGCCTGCAAACCACCCCAGTGTGAAAGGTGCCTTAAAGGGAAGTTTTGAATTTTATTCTGTGGCATGAATGTACAGCAAAGATTTACATTTAGTCAGTTTTAGAGCTTTTTCACATCAGAATGCGGTGCAGGAAAGGCACTGCCTTTGCGATCTGCTGTAGGTGCCAATACATTGGTAAAGACATTGCAAATGCAATGCATTAGTGGGCGAGAGATCGCAGTACCATGCAATTTTGGCACGTTTTTTAAAATTGGTGCATGCACTACTTTTTGTGTGTTTGGTACAGTTTGCTGCCCATTCAAATGAAAAAGCTGCAAAATCTCACTGCAGCAGAATGTACAGGAGCACAGCCTGTATTCCTGTGCAATTCTAGGGTGAATTTGGGCCAATAGCACCACAAGTGAAAATAATAACAATTAAAAGCTGCAATGACAAATTGAGGAAGCTGCAATGGCAAATTTGCATTGTATATACATATATTAAGTGTGTTCAGGAAAGACTATGCAACTGACATTTTATTTTTCTCTCTAATTCAGACCTCATTTGTGACTCTAGATGAAGCCATAAAAATTACCAACAGGCGTGTAAATGCCATAGAACATGGTAAGTTAACCAACTCCATACTGCAAACCCAACCTGAGCCTAATGCTCTATTCTAAACTACTAAAATATTCCCTTTCTAGGGGTCACATAGAATTTTTAAGCTTTTACAAATCTGACTGTCCAAAGCTGTTGAAAATGAGGATCTACCTAATCAATCAATCAATCAATCAATCAATCTGTATCCAATCGGGCAGGCCCTTGCACTGCATAATTGTTGGTTGATCTAAAGCAGGGATATGCAATTAGCGGACCTCCAGCTGTTGCAAAACTACAAGTCCCATCATGCCTCTGCCTCTGGGTGTCATGCTTGTGGTTGTCAAAGTCTTGCTATGCCTCATGGGACTTGTAGTTCTGCAACAGCTGGAGGTCTGCTAATTGCATGACCCTGATCTAAAGGAAATTGTACATCCGCTCCTGCCCGCATGTCAGTGCTGGTGCTGCTTGTGCATCCACTTCTATGGGCTGCCTGCATGTAGCTCCGACTTGGATGCACAAGCATCTGCCAGCAGCTCTGCATGAAGGATGACACTAATCTGCCATCTGAATGAGCCCTTTAAAGCATTCTTTCGCAAACTTTGTTCTATGATACTAGAGTTGGCAAGAACGCAGTACTGCAGGGGTATATATATGTGCAACTATTAACCCTCAGACCCCTTTCACACCGAGGGTGTTTTGCAGGCGCTATAGCGTTAAAAATAGCGCCTGCAATCCGCCCTCAAACAGCTGCAGCATTGTCTCCAGTGTGAAAGCCCGAGGGCTTTCACACCGGAGTGCTGCGCTGGCAGGACGTCAGGAAAAGTCCTGCCAGCAGCTTCTTTGGAGCGGTGAAGTAGCGGTGTGTTTACCGCTCCTCCACCGCTGCTCCCCATTGAAATCAATGGGGCAGCGCTGGGATACCACCGGCAAAACGCCGCTACTGCAGCGCATTGCGGATGGTTTTAACCCTTTCTCAGCCGCTAGCGGGGGGTAAAAGCGCCCCGCTAGCGGCCGAAATGCGCTGCTAATCCGACGGTAAAAATAGCGGCGTTTTACCGCCGACGCTATGGGCAGCCCGGTGTGAAAGGGCTCTAATAAAAGCACAGCATTATCTACGCTGTTACTAGAAAGAGAGGTCCCAGCTTTTGTATAGATTTAAGTCCTTCAAGAAAAGATCCTGTGGTCATTTCAGATCACCGCTCTATTTGCAGGATGGGCATGGTTTATTCTACTTTATTTAACTGTAACTTATGTTGAATGCTGTTAACATAATTGTATAGATATGGGTTGTGATCACCCCCCCCCCCTTTGTTTTTTGTCTTCAGTCATTATTCCTAGAATTGAGCGAACTCTGTCATACATTATTACTGAGCTGGATGAACGTGAACGAGAGGAGTTCTACCGGTAAACAAAGATTTTATTTATAAACCACATTCTAATCTGACTGTAGGCATATGCATGTTATTTTCATGAAAATCTGGGTGTCAGTGGGGAAAGTAAAAAGGATGTTGGTTATCCTTGATAAAGCACCATATGAAAAGTTTGTCAGACTGGGTTTAACCACTTCAGCCCCGGAAGATTTGGCTGCTTAATGACCAGGCCGTTTTTTGCGATACGGCACTGCGTCGCTTTAACTGACAATTGCGCGGTCGTGTGATGCTGTACCCAAACAACACTGACGTCCTTTTTTTTTTTCCCACAAATAGAGCTTTCTTTTGGTGTCATTTGATCACCTCTGCAGTTTTTATTTTTTGCGCTATAAACAAAAGAGCAACAATTTTGAAAAAAAACATATCTTTTACTTTTTGCTATAATAAATATCCCACATTTTTTTTTTCAAAAAAAACAAACAAATGTTTTCCTCAGTTTAGGCCGATATACATAGTTACATAGTAGGTGAGGTTGAAAAAAGACACAAGTCCATCAAGTCCAACCTATGTGTGATTAAAATGTATTCTTCTGCATATTTTTGGTAAAAAAAAAAAACGCAATAAGCGTATATTGATTGGTTTGTGCAAAAGTTATAGCGTCTACAAAACAGGGGATAGATTTATGGCATTTTTATTATTATATTTTATTTTTTTTTTTTTTACTAGTAATGGTGGCGATCTGCGATTTTTATCGGGACTGCGATATTGCGGTGGACAAATTGGACACTTTTGACACATTTTTGAAACCATTGACAATTATACAGAGATAAGTGCTACAAAGATGCACTGATTACTGTATAAATGTCACTGGCAGGGAAGGGGTTAACACTAGGGCCCGATCAAGGGGTTAACTGTGTTCCCTAGATGTGTTCTAACTGTAGGTGGGATGGGAATGACTAGGGGAAGAGAGAAATCGGTGTTCATACTTAGTATGAACACATGATCTGTCTCCTCTCCCCTGAGAGAACCGGGATCTGTGTGTTTACACACACAGATCCCAGTTCTTGCTCTGTCACGAGCGATCGCAGGTGCATCGGGTACTTTCACTGGTTCCGGGCACACGCTGCGTGCACGCGTCCTTAGTTTCCCAAAGGCGAAGCGCCATAAGGTAACGTTGATTTGCCCAGCCGAGCCAACCTGCCGCAGTAAAACTGCGGCGGCTGGTCCGGAAGTGCTTAAAATGTTCATGCAGTAGCAAGTGTTCTCCTGTGTGAGTTCATAGCTAATTCAGTGTTGTGAATTACAGCCCATTTAGGATTGTATAATATACCGTACATATCTTTTTTTATATTGAATTAAAATATTCTGTAAATTGGGTTAGTAAAAAAACTTTTCTGGAATTACCTTGAGAATAGTAATAAGGTACACCATAGAAAGCCATGGCAGTTATACTAATATGCTTGTGTAGATGTTCATGTAGACACCCCTTATTTACAGACCCCTCTACCCCTTCCCAAAAAAATGAATATAGTGTAAAAATATTAAAGAACTCGGCACTGGGCATAAACTAGTTTTACTGAAAAACTTTATTTGGTGTTCTGTGCATTCTTGTTCTTAAAAATAGCATATACTGTACATTCGTCATTTAAAATGGTAAGTTTACAGTTTTGGCTTTGACAAAAGAAAAAAAATAACTATGACCACTAACACTGATGTGAAAGTTTTTTTTTGTTTTTTTTTAACATGATATGAAAAAAAATTGTATAATAGGTGGTAATGATAATGAATCACTGGTATCCTCCTCTTCATTACTCATGCTTGTGGTATGTAATGAGCAACTGCCAAAATGTTCTCTAAACTGTCAGCTTCTTTCAACTGTCCCCCCACTTCACTATCACAGATGAAGTGATGAGCAGAAACCCTGTGTATGTTGCTCTGGTATAAACTCACAGGGTTATCTTCCCATGTGACAGCACTATTCTTCATTGCTCTCCAGAACTGGCTATAACTCTTAGCATCTGGTGGCTAACAGGGGAAGGGAAGGCAAGTATAAGCAGCTTTGGGTAAAGCTTTGCTTTAAAGGAGAACTTCACCCCCATTTTGTAATTTTGTTTTACCTTCCCCTCTTACCTGGTTTACTGGGTTATTCTCAAACCGCATACTCCTATGACCAGATAATTCAATGTTGTCCTGCTGTAATCCACTGAAGGTCTGTAAAACTGAAAGAGCACCTTGGGGTCCTGTCCTGTCCGCTCTGCTCCATTCTAGTTTTCCTCAACTGGTTTCTTTTAGATATGGGAGAGCAAGCCACACACTAAAGGTGCCTTCTAGACCCTGTGTTGCAGATGGCATTCTTTAAAGGAGGGGAACTCTTTGGGCCACATCTGCATGTTGAGCATGCTGGAATCCTGATGCAGAAACAACCAATCCTTTGTGATTTTGCAGACGCAAGAGGAAGACCTTTTTGGTGATCTTCCGTGCATTACTTTTACCCAAGTGAATGGTCTTTGCCCTCCTATTAAGACTCCTAAACACGGCCTCGCAGTCTCGTATGTATCAAGGGAATTGGGGGCATGTGTAGCGCCTGTGACTCTTTGAGGCTCCAGGAGAGGAAGGATTTCTCAGCAAGTTATCTCTTTACCAAGGGATATCTGCTACTTACAGACAGTGGCTGTCGAGCATGTTCTTCATCAGCTCCACCAGATCTGTTACACCCCCCCCCCCCTTGCCGCCACCAGTGGGGGGGGAGCACTGTGCTCTGACCTGTCCCTGGCTGACAGTGGGGACGATCAGCGCGGGCAGTTACAGGCACCGATCTCCCTGTATACCTTTCAATGAAGCAGCTGCCAGCTGCGGGAGGGAGAGGAGGAGAAGCTCCTCCGTCTTCTCTTCTCCCTCCCTCAGCTGTCGGCTGCTTCATTGAAAGGTATACAGGGAGATCGGTGCCTGCACCGACTGTTCCCCTGTGTCCTTCTTCTCCGGCCCCCCCTCTTCCCCCTTAGAAAGCTGTCAGGATGGAGAGTCCGAGGAACAGGCTGGTAAACATGTAATTTACCGGCACCTTCCTTTTCTGAATGAACAGAATGTTCACTGACTCTGTCCATCCATAACTGAAGCAACGTGAACTGTGTTTATGAAGTTTCAGTTTATGAATGAACAGGAGCCTCTGAGTGTACAGCTTGTATAACAGTGTAAATTTGCTGTCCCCTCAAAATAACAACACACAGCCATTAATGTCTAAACTGCTCGCAACAAAAATGAGTACACCCCTAAGTGAAAATGTCCAAATTGGGCCCAAAGTGTCAATATTTTGTGTGACCACCATTATTTCCCAGCACTGCCTTAACCCTCTTGGGCATGGAGTTCACCAGAGCTTCACAGGTTGCCACTGGAGTCCTCTTCCACTCCTCCATGACGACATCACGGAGCTGGTGGATGTAAGAGACCTTGTGCTCCTCCACCGTCCGTTTGAAGATGCCCCACAGACGCTCAATAGGGTTTAGGTCTGGAGACATGCTTGGCTAGTCCATCACCTTTACCCTCAGCTTCTTTAGCTGGGCAGTGGTCATCTTGGAGGTGTGTTTGGGGGTCATTATGTTGGAATACTGCCCTGCGGCCCAGTCTCAGAAGTGAGAGCGTCATGCTCTGCTTCAGTATGTCACAGTACATGTTGGCATTCATGGTTCCCTCAATGAACTGTAGCTCCCCAGTGTCGGCAGCACTCATGGAGCCCCAGACCATGACACTCCCACCACCATGCTTGACTGTAGGCAAGACACACTTGTCTTTGTACTCCTCACCTGGTTGCTGCCACACACGCTTGACACCAACTGAACCAAATAATTTAATCTTGGTCTCATCACACCACAGGACATGGTTCCAGTAATCCATGTCCTTAGTCTGCTTGTCTTCAGCAAACTGTTTGCAGGCTTTCTTGTGCATCATCTTTAGAAGAGGCTTCCTTCTGGCATGACAGCCATGCAGACCAATTTGATACAATGTGCGGCGTATGGTCTGAGCACTGACCGGCTGACCCCCCACCCCTTTAACCTCTGCAGCAATGCTGGCAGCACTCATACGTTTATTTCCCAAAGACAACCTCTGGATATGACGCTGAGCACGTGCACTCAACTTCATTGGTCGACCATGGCGAGGCCTGTTCTTAGTGGAACCTGTCCTGTTACACCGCTGTATGTTCTTGGCCACCATGCTGCAGCTTAGTGTCAGGGTCTTGGCAATCTTCTTATAGCCTAGGCCATCTTTATGTAGAGCAACAATTCTTTTTTTCAGATCCTCAGAGAGTTCTTTGCCATGAGGTGCCATGTTGAACTTCCAGTGACCAGTATAAGAGAGTGAGAGCAAAAACACCAAATTTAACACACCTGCTCTCCATTCACACCTGAGACCGTGTAACACTAACGAGTCACATGACACCGGGAAGGGAAAATGGCAAATTGGACCCAATTTGGACATTTTCACTTAGGGGTGTACTCACTTTTGTTGCCAGCGGTTTGGACATTAATGGCTGTGTGTTGAGTTATTTTGGGGGGACAGCCAATTTACACTGTTATACAAGCTGTACACTCACTACTTTACATTGTAGCAAAGTGTCATTTCTTCAGTGTTGTCACATGAAAAGATATAATAAAATATTTACAAAAATGTGAGGGGTGTACTCACTTTTGTGAGATACTGTACTTCCATCCCCTGCATTTCTTTGTATGGGAAGCTTCCATGTACTTTTCACTATTGGCTTGTGCCGACTTCATTTTTTATTATTATTATTATACAGGATTTATATAGTGCCAACAGTTTGTGCAATGCTTTACAACATAAGGGCACACAGTACAGTTACAATACAATTCAATACAGGAGCAATCGGAGGGTCCTGCTCATTAGAGCTTACAACCTCTAGGAGGGAGGTTCAAGTGATACAAAAAGTAATAACTGTGGGGGATGAGCTCATGGAGAAAATACAAGTAGTTAGGTGTGGGCAGGATAGCTTTCTCTGAAGAAAAGGGTTTTCAGGGATCGTCTAAAAGCAAACAGAGTAGGATATCAGACAGATTGGGGTAGGGAGTTCCATAGGATGGAAGAGGCTCGGGAGAGTTCCTGGAGGCGAGCATAGGAAGTGGTGACGAGGGAGCTAGAGAGTAGGAGGTCTTGGGAAGAACGAAGAGAATGTTTTGGTTGGTATTTTGAGACTAGGTTTGTGATGCAGCTGAGGCCTCAGTGGTGTGTGGCTTTGTAAGTTGTTAGTATTTTTAATTTAATTCATTGGGTGAGTGGAAGCCAGTGGGGGGGGGGGGGGGGGGGATTGACAGAGAGACGAGTAGCAGACACTGAGCAGTTGGTAAGGTGGATGAGCCTGGCAGCAGCATTCGTGATGGACTGAAGGGGGGATAGCCTATGTAAAGGTAAGTCAATGAGAGGAGCATTGCAGTAGTTGAGGTGAGAGATGAACTAGGAGCTTTGTGGTGTCATTGGTTAGAAAAGGACGTAGAGGTTGCGGAGGTTGAGGCAGCAAGATATGGACAAAGATTGGACGTAGGGCCTAAAGGATAGATCAGAGTCCAGAATTAGACCTAGAACCTTGGCATGCGGAGATGGGCTGATAGTTGTGCCATTGATCTTGACAAAGAGATCAGGGGAAGGGGCATGTGGGGAGGAAAAATTATGAGCTCAGTTTTGGATAGATTGAGTTTGAGAAAGTGGTGTGACATCTAGACTGATATGTCTGTTAGTAAATAAATGATATGTGAGGAGACTGAAGGAGTGAGCTGAGGGGTAGAGAGATACATTTTGGTGTTGTCAGGGTAGAGATGGTATTGAAAGCCATGGGAGGCTATCAGCTGACCCAGGGAGAAGGTGTAGGAGGCCATCGAGAATAGGAGAGGTCCAAGAACAGAACCTTGTGAGACCCCAACAGAGACCAAAGGCATGGAGGTTTTTTTTTTTTTTTTTTTTTTTGAGGAGCAGGGGGTGGTCAACTGTATCAAAAGCAGCAGAAAGGTCCAGAAGTAGGAGTACAGAACAGTGTCTATTGGTTTTGGCCATTAGTAGATCGTTTGTTAGTTTTAAGAGGGCAATTTCTGTGGTTTTGAGGGCAAAATCCAGACTGCAGGGGATAAAGATGGGTATTGTCGGCAAGGTAGTCGGTTGTAGACCAGGCGTTCAAGGAGTTTCGATAAAAAGGGGTCCAAGGAGATGGAGCGTAGATTATCAAGATTGGTGGGGTGCAGTGAGGGCTTTTTAAGTATAGGGGTGACTAGTGCATGTTTTAGAGAGTTGGGGAAGATGCCAGAAGAGAGGGAGAGCTTGAAGATGTGAATTAGAGAGTGTAGAATAAAGGCAGAGGGTGAACGTAGCATTTGAGAGGGAATAGGGTCCAGAGAGCAGGTGGTTAGCTGAACGTTAGAAAGAAGTTTAGCAACCTCATCTAAAGTGGATGGGTTAAATGAAGGAAGTAATGTTTGTACCTGTAGGCATGGAGTGTTAAGTGGAGAAGGTATCTGTACATCGGAAATCTCATGAATTGTATCCATCTTATGTTTGAAGTGATTTGCGATCTCCTAGGCAGTGAGTGCGTTAGAGCCCTTTCACACTGGCTGTCAGCCGCGTTAACGGTAAAGTGGCGCTAGTCTTAGTGGCGCTTTATCTGTGTTTTAGCTGCCCTTTTCAGCTGCTAGCAGGACGCTCTTAACCCCCGCTAGCGGCCAAAGAAAGGGTTAATAGCACTGCTGCTGAAGCGCTTTGGCAGCACTGCCCATTCATTTCAATGGGCAGGAGCAGTGGAGGAGCGGTGTGTACACCGCCCCTCCACCTCCCCAAAGATGCTGCTTGCAGGACTTTTTCTAACGTCCTGCAAGCGCACCAGCCCAGTGTGAAAACACTCGGGTTCTCACAATGGGGCTGCAGGGGAGGCCTTTTTCAGGTGCTTTAAAGGAGCTATTTTTAGCCCAAAAGCGCCTGTGTGAAAGGGGTCTTATTGAAGTAGTAGTGAGAACTAATTAGCACAATCAATATAAAGTGCAAAATTACTTTCATCCAATGCCTTTTAACCCAGGCCGATATTGCCACTAACACTGCGCAAGTGTTCACTGAAAACACCTCTAAATATTAAACCCAAAAATCAGTGGAGCGCAAATGGGAAAAATTAAAATAAACCAAATGAAAATAACTCAAACAGTATTAAAAGTGTCACTTAATTTACAGTGCAAATAAACGGGACTCTCTAATTGAACTTTTTCTATGTCATGTTATGCTGATGACTGAGGAACGTGGATGGATAAGCAGTTATACCCAGAGACGAGAGGAAGAGAAATATCTGCTGCCCCTTCCCTAGGGGGAATTCATCAGAGGCGTATAAGACTTTGTAATAGGGTCTGATATCTGAGCTGAGCAGGTATTCCATCTAAAGGTGATGGGTCACCAGAAGCATTAGAGGCACGGTGAAGATATAGGAACTGTCACTATTCCACTAAATAGTGGTTTCACGCTTATATAATACCGGATTGTCACTGTTTTATTGCATAAAGATTCTCACTGTGTATGGGACAATATAAGTTGAACTTTGATGTACGCCTTAGGACCACTAGTCCAGCCAAGGGTTCGATTAGTTAGTCCTGATGAAATCTTTCTGAGGCGTTCAAAGTGGGTCACTAGGGGCACTTTTTTTTTTTCAGCCTGCAAAAATGATTTGGTGTATGTGTGCAGTGTAGCTGTACAGTGAGCAAAGCTTAAAGGGACATCGTTAAATGGAACCTGAGCCTGCTTGCTTCATACACTGCACATCCTTGTATCCACAAAACATGGCTTTTTTTTTTAATGTGCAAAAAGCAAGAGTCTCTTAAACATACACATACCTCAAGACAAAGGATCCTTTTTAAATTATTATGAAACCCTTCCATTAAATATGCTTTTCATCTAACAAAATCTTGAGTAAACACTTTGGATGGAATTAATAATAAGTAAGACCAGTTCTGCTTCAACTAGTGCCTTTGCCCACAGCAACTTATCTTTTAGCTTTCATTTTTTCCACACTGTTTGGAAAGCGATAAATTAAATGCTTTAGCCAACTGCTCCAATTGAAAGAACGTTTGGCTCCTTCTTCCTTTTTTTTTTTTTTTTTTCTTTTTTTTTTTTAACGTCACCCTTTTAAATTCCTAATAATATTTTCACTAAATGATTTTCTCCCAAGTACAGTTTTCATTGACTATGCTGACATATGTATTAACAGCTGCATATATTTTAAAATATCAGCCATTGGGACAATGTTTTTATACATTGTCATTTAAATAAAAAAAGATGGAAGTATGTAGATTTCTGGGCCGAAAATAACACACCCTGGTGAAACTGCAAATAATGAAGATATCCAAAATCATAAATAGATGACTCAGTACAAGCTATTCATTTGATTGGGATTTTTTAGAACAAAAAGAACAACCTCTTCATCTACCCTTCTACCCAAAATTTGACCCAGAAATTTTGGCTTCTACTTTTATTTCTGTAAGACTGTATAGGTATGGCCAGTGTAAAGCTGAGCTAGGGAATATGTTTGCATAACATACTCATTCATTACGTTGGTGCATGTGCAGAATACTGCTGCTCATGCTGTCATTGGACAGCGGAGAGAATAGGTAAAAGGCACAGAGCCAATTGGAATGACTCTGTGCCTTGTGAACGCTGTGATGAGAGGTCACAGCCATCACAAATGTTTAAACACAGTAGTACTGTTTACATTAGAGAGCCCACCCCTTTAACTCAAAACACAGGAAGGATTTACTAAATTAAAACAGTTATAATTTTACCTACAGGTAAGTTGCCTTATAGGCTTACCTGTAGGTAAAAGTTTAAAAAAGGGTATATATCTCCTAAACCTGTACGGTTTAGGAGATATTTTCTTTGCATGCAGCCGCTGACGTCAGCAGCGTATGCGCTGTGAAGGCCCGGCTGAAGGCTGCCGGACCTTGCCTGGAAGAAACGCAGAGGGAACATGTCAGCTCATCAGCATGGACCGGGATCAGATGTTGAGGCCTTGTTCTAAGGTGAGTATTTCATAATGCACTAGTATGCTCTGCATACTAGCTCATTATGCCTTTGCCTTGCAGGTTTTTTTGTTTAAAAAAAAAATAAAATCTGTGCAGGTATACAACCGCTTTAATCTATTCATATAGGACGGTGCACAACAGGTTCACATATGCTTCAGTGTGGCGCGATTTGAACCTATTCATTTTGAATGGGCTGAATCGCACTGGACCACAACAAAAAAGTGCTTTTGTACCATGCGATCCAGTGCAGGCAAACGCACTGCGTTTGACTTGTATTCGGGGTGTCATTAAAGTAGAAGTCCACCCCAACACTCAAATTCTCCCCTGCAATCATTAATGTGAGCCAAGTTCAGCCTTATGTCTCATGTCTTTATTTTGCAGAATGCAGTGCCGTCACATGACTTTGAATCTACTTCCTTCTGATAATAAAATCAGCCAGTGGGTGTGGTTACTGAAAGCTAGTGACATCACTTCTTGGGAGGGACACTGTTCCTGTGTAGCCAGTGGATGTAGACTGGAAGGGAGGAGCCAATCGTAGGTTCCTGCCCAGTGTTCTCTCATTGTACAGTTGTGTTCATAAGTTTACATACCCTGGCAGAATTTATGATTTCTTGGCCATTTTTCAGAGAATATAAATGATAACACAAAAACTTTTCTTTCACTCATGGTTAGTGTTTGGCTGAAGCCATTTATTATCAATGACTTTGTTTACTCTTTTTAATCATAATGACAACAGAAACTACTCAAATGACCCTGATGAAAAGTTTACATACCCCAGTTCTTAATACCGTGTATTACCCCCTTTAACATCAATGACAGCTTGAAGTCTTTTGTGGTATTTGTGGATGGGGCTCTTTTATCTACTGGTGGTAAAGCTGCCCATTCCTCTTGGCAAAAAGCCTCTAGTTCCTGTAAATTATTGGGTTGTCTTGCATGAACTGCACATTCAAGATCTCCCCAGAGTGGTTCAATAATATTGAGGTCGGGAGACTGAGATGGCCACTCCAGAACCTTCACTTTATTCTGATGTAGCCAATGACAGGTCGACTTAGCCTTGTGTTTTGGATCATTGGCATGTTGGAATGTCCAAGTACGTCCCATGAGCAGCTTCCTGGCTGATGAATGCAAATGTTCCTCCAGTATTTTTTGATAATATACTGCATTCATCTTGCCATCAACTGTGACCAAATTTCCTGTGCCTTTTGTAGCTCACACATCACCAAAACATCAGTGATCCACCTCCATGTTTCACAGTGGGAATAGTGTACCTTTCATCATAGGCCTTGTTGACTCCTCTCCAAATATAGCATTTATGGTTGTGGCCAAAAAGCTCCATTTTGGTCTCATTACTCCAAATGACTGTGCCAGAAGGTTTGAGGCTTGGCTCTGTGCTGTTTGGCGTATTGTAAGTGGGATATTTTGTGGCATTTGCGTAGTAATGTCTTTCTTCTGGCGACTATGCAGCGCCTCTTTATTGTGCATCTTGAAACAGCCACACCACATGTTTTCAGAGTCCTGTATTTCACCTGAAGTTATTTGTGGGTTTTTCTTTGCATTCCGAACAATTTTCCTGGCGGTTGTGGCTGAAATTTTAGTTGGTCTACTTGACCGTGGCTTGGTTTCAACAGAACCCCTCATTTGCCACTTCTTGATCAGAGTTTGAACACTGCCAATTGGCATTTTTCAATTCTTTGGGTATCTTTTTTTATATCCCTTTCCTATTTTATACAGTTCAACTACCTTCTCCCGCAGATCCTTTGACAGTTCGTTTGCTTTCCCCATGACTCAGAATCCAGAAATGTCAGTGCAGCACTGGATGAAAGATGCAAGGGTCAGTCAGGAGTCCAGAACTAATTGACATATATAATATAATATTATATATATATATATATATATATATATATATATATATATATATATATATATATATATATATATATATATATATTATACATACACACACACACCAAGCAAACAGATCACAGGTGAGGATGGTTACCTTTAATAGCCGTTACATAGTAGGCGAGGTTGAAAAAAGACACAAGTCCATCAAGTCCAACCTATGTGTGATTATGTGTCAGTATTACATTGTATATCCCTGTACGTTGCGTTCATTTAGGTGCTTATCTAATAGTTTCTTGAAACTATTAATGCCGCTCTTACAGTAAAGAACCCTCTACGTAGTTTAAGGTTAAACCTCTTTTCTTCTAATTTTAATGAGTGGCCACGAGTCTTGTTAAACTCTCTTCTGCAAAAAAGTTTTATTTCTATTGTAGGGTCACCAGTACGGTATTTGTATATTGAAATCATATCCCCTCTCAAGCGTCTCTTCTCAAGAGAGAATAAGTTCAGTGCTCGCAACCTTTCCTCATAACTAAGATCCTCCAGACCCTTTTATTAGCTTTGTTGCCCTTCTTTGTACTCGCTCCATTTCCAGTACATCCTGAGGACTGGTGCCCAGAACTGGACAGCATACTCTAGGTGCAGCCGGACCAGAGTCTTGTAGAGTGGGAGAATTATCGTTTTATCTCTGGAGTTGATCCATTGAGCCATTCAAACCCCTTTGTGTCAACTTGTGTGCATGTTATCAGGCCAAAATCACCAGGGTATGTAAACTTTTGATCAGGGTCATTTGGGTAGTTTCTGTTGCCATTATGATTTAAAAAGAGTAAACACAGTTGATTGATAATAAATGGCTTCAGCCAAACACTAACCATGATTGAAAAAAAATGTTTGTGTTATCATTCATATTCTCTGAAAAATGGCCAATAAATCATAAATTCTGCCAGGGTATATAAACTTATGAGCACAACTGTACATCCTGATTTATGGCAAAATGAAGAAATAAAAAGCCCCATCCACGCAGGGGATCACTTCTGGACACGGGGGGGGGTGGAGACTGTCAGTGTAGCTGGAAGTGCTCTGGGGTATTGGCGCACAGTCTACAATGATCCTAGTACAGGCAACCACACTCTGTTTCCACTAGTGCGACTTGACACAAAGTCGCATGACAAGACACAGCCCATTGATTTCAATGGCACACGTTCCCATCTATGCGACTTTGAAAAGGTACTTGCAATCTTTTAATGCAACTTTGATCCAGAGAGTGTAAAGTTGGATCAAAGCTGCACTCCAAGTTGCATCAAAGTCACACTTTAAAGTCGCACTCTAGCCTTAGGCTATGTTTTCACTAGTGCAGCTCCAAAGCTGTGTGAGAGTGCGACTCTGAGTTGCAGCTTTGATCCAACTTTACTCTCTGGATCAAAGTCGCATCAAAAGTTGCATCAAAGTAGTGCATGCACCTTTTCAAAGTCGCATAGTTCGGAATGTTTGCCATTGAAATCAATTACAACTTTGTGTCCAAAGTCGCACTAGTGGAAACTGAGCCTTAAACTCATTACTCACATGTAGCTCCCTCTGCTGGGCGTGTGCCACACCATGCACATAGTGCCCATCACAGTGCCATGCAGAAACAACCACGTGGTTGTACACTGTAGAAAATCTGCAGCATGTTGCATTTTAATCCATCTTACAGTTTCTAAAAAACAGAACATACTTCCAAAGCCTGCCCTGCACCCCCCCCCCCCCCCCAATCTCTCTCTCTCTCTCCTTCAGGAGAAACTGCTATCTAAAACGAGGCTATAAAGACAGGAGGAGATCTGAGAAGGGATGGGGGTGAATAATGTGAAAGATAAAGATATTTTACATATAATTAAAATAATTTTTTTTTTTATAGTTGACTGGACTTCCACTTTAACTAACAGTGACACACCTGCTGTAGATCACAACTGCAATGCATTTTCGAATGCAGAACAGGAAACGCACACAGAAAGCAGGTTTCCTGCACCACGTTCTGGTGTGAACGGGCACTAAGGCTGGGTTCACACTTTAGAACACAGCAGCTCACGGCAGGAGTCTGATGCATCTCCATTTACAGTTTCGGGTACGATTTCAGCCGGTTCGGAGATGTGTGACCTGGCTCCATAGAGAGCTGGTCACAATCTCCTACTATGCAAATTGGATGCGGGGAATTCGCAGTAGTGTGAACCCAGCCCTAATCTTTCAGGCTGTAGCAGAGGAAGGCTATGATTCAATTTTGGGGAGGGGGGTTTAAAGGGTCACAGCCCAACAATAATAACAACAACTAATATAAGTACCAATGACAAATCAGTGATGGAGTGTTATGCAATTGTTGGTGCTAAATGCACCCTAAACACCTCAATATCAACAGGTTTCTTTTTCTAAATACTTATGGCAAAAAACATCACCTTGGGATGCCCACTTTCCAAAAAGTTATCAGTATTTTGGTGTTTGTAGTGTCCTAGTATTTTTATTTGAAATGTTTTATGAATGGAAAGAAAGGGAATAATTGTATTATTCATTTTAAACCTTTTCCCTTATATATTTTTTGACTATAAAAAAAAAAAAAATTTTGGATACATGGTCAAACTATCGCAGCTCTAAAAACTAGCCTGGAAAAGAAGGGCTTGATATTGAGGGGGTAAAAAAAAAAAAAGAAAAAGTAAACTTTTTAAAAGTGCGTATGCATATTAGCCTTAAGTGCACACTCGACTGAATAACGTTTTGGTGTGTCAATAAAAAAATTGCACCTCTCTGATAACATATGATTTTCTCTAGGTTAAAAAAGATTCAAGAGAAGAAAAAAATTATCAAAGATAAGGCAGAGAAGGAACGTGAAGCGTGGGCTAAAAGAGGAGGTGGTTCGGAACCAGTCAATCTTCTCGCTGAAGACCGTGACGAAGACCTGCTGTTTGACTAACTAGTCATTTGTGCATTATAGTACAAAACAGTTGTATTTTCTGTGCCCTGTGCAATGACCCCTGGCTGTATGCAGCACATTGGCAAATATATAATTCCCATAGTGTCCCATCATGCCATCTGCACCACCTTGTACAGAGCGGTGTCCTAACTTACAGAAAATAATAGCACCTACTCTGAAAATGCCTGTTTGAATGGTTTAAGTTATTTGTGTATTGTGACTGTTTAAAATTAAACAAGAGAAAAAAAAATACAGCAGTGTATTTCAATTGATGAAATGTGTAACTTCTTAATTGTATGCTACATAGTATTCATTAACCCTGGCTTAAATGCTGCCACCTTCAGGTGATTGAATATTAGCAAAAAAGAAAAGACTGTCTTGGAGGGAAAGGATTGCAGCTTTTTTTCTTTTTTGCCAGTGTCCTCAACACACAAAATATTGCCAAACGTGCCCATTTTTTAATTGAGGAAAGATTGTCCAACACAGTGATATGAATGTATCCACTTATTAAACAATCTGCGAAAAGGTTGCACTGTAACTTCTATAACCCCAATCCATAGGAGATAAGAATACAACACCCACTTCCCGTAAGCAAGTATTGGGCTTACTGAGATTTATAGCCCCAATCAGAGGCAAACAGCATGTGTAAATCATCCAGGGCTGGCTGAATCTCACTCTGTACACAGCTCACTCCCCCGCAGTCTGCTTCCAAAGGACATCGAGCACCGCCAATATAAAATGCAGTGCCATGCCACAACAAACAGGACAGGGAAAGAAGCTATTATAGTGTAAAATGTAAAAGCTTTTTATTAAAACTGCATCCATAAAAAATACAAAAGTAGCAGTACACTTACAGAAATGCTGCTGCCCATCTCGGCTGCAAGGTGTGATGTCCATAGGCACCTATTCTGCCCTACACGTGTTTCCTCTGATGGGCCATCCTCAGGGGATAGTTGACAGACCACTGCACAATATAAAGGCTCAATCTGAAAGGTTCCAACCCCCCACCTGCAGTGTATTCGATAACCTGCCCAGGATTGCTCTCATTCCTAATCTTTAAGGGGTCAATCCTGGGAGGGTTTTCTAACCAATACCATGTTCAATCTTTTTTCAACTGCAAAGTTCTTACAGCAGCCCTCTGAACTTTGGGGTTTTTATCCCTGTTGTTTTTTTGGGCCTGTTGGCACAGTTCTGTTGCCTACCTGTGCGTTAATTCCTTTGGGGTGTTCCATGGTGTATGCATAAGCTGCCTGTCAGTACTGTATGAATAAGGTAAGAAGAATTTTGACTTACCTGTAACTTCCATATCTCAGAGCACAGGACACATGCCACCCTCTCTCCTCCTTACTCTGCATTGCTTGCTACAAAACTGGACACTCAAGGAGTGGGGTAGGGCTTTTGGGTGAGGCTCCACAGGAGGGCGTGTCCTCAAATCACCCGCAGGTATGAAGCTATAACCCATGGTGTATGAATAAGTTATGTGTCCTGAACTGTTAAATTGTAATAAGTGCAGCGCAAAATATATCAAGGCTAAAATGTATGCAGAGTCCAATAATCATGGAACAGTATTAGAATTATTTAAAATGATAAACTGAAGTCCATAAAAACTGCAAACAAAATTCTTCTGGGAACAGACAGATGGCTCTTTCCACCCGATGGATAGGGAGAAGTAAATCAATGTATATGATTGTGCTTACCAGCTCCGGTGGACCCCTTAATTACAGGGGGTCAGAAACAGCATGAATGAACCCAAGGAGAAACAGCTGGGCTAGTGGTCATCAGCCAGGAGATATCCATCCAGAAAGCGGGGAATCCCGTCAGGCAAAAGGTGGATCCGTATGTGAACTGGCAGAGTGCTCAGCGGTGATTTCACATGGAGAAAGTGAAAGTAAAAAGGAATCTAAGAGTGATCCGTCATTGAATACTTTCAGACTTTATTAAAAGTTAATGCATGAGTATATAAAAAGTGGCAAAGACATCTAACTGTGCCAAGTGATGGATCACAAATCAGGCCGGCTATGGCAGGAGACAGGCTGTTCGCGTCCGACGCTGTGACCAATCACAGCTAATCACAACAAAAGACACGGAATGAACCAATTTCATTGGTATATGTAATCATAACAAAAAAAAAAAATCCTGATCACTTCCCCAGAGTAGTATAGTTTTACATACTAAAGGAAAAGGTGAAAAGAGAGCCTCATCTGCAGTAATTACTAGGGACCATGCAGCTAATAGATGAGGGAACTTTATTACAAAAAAAAATATCAAATGGTAATACAAAAAAAACACCGGATAAAAATCCCATCACCAACACCTCAGTAAAAGATTAAAATCGACAACGTTGTCTAATCAAGATAATGCTGTGTCATTGAAACACACACACACACACACACACACACACACGTCAACATAACACCCCTGGGGTAATAAAGCACCTGACACTATAATGAAGTGAAATCACTGTTGAAACACGATAGATAAAAAATATTCCCAGTGTATGGGATGGTTGAGCAAAAATGGGGGCTCTGCGAGTGCAGCGGGGGGGGGCAAGTATTTCCTATGACCACCGTGGATAGCAACTCCAGGCACTAATGTGCCGTATGTATCCCAAGTCCAGGGTTTTCCACAGGAGGGTGAAGCTGGGAAATAGTAATGCAGTAAGGTCATTTATAATTAACACTGTGACAGTGGTTTGGATATCAGTCCAGAATATAGCATGGGATATTGTTCTCAGTGTAACCAGTGTTCACTGCAGTACAAAAAGACACAGCATAAGAGTATAGTGCATGGACCAACAGGTCCGCTTACCCAACCTGGAAGCAGTGTGGACTTGCGTGGATACTGGCTGTAGCTTTTCTGCCTGCACATCCATTGGATTTGGATCAGGGATGTGGCTGTGTTGCCGGTCAGGCACTAGGTCAGCAGGGGGTGCAGTTTGATATGGTCCGGTCCCGCAGCGGTATCAGCGTCCCTTAGTTAAAATGGATGCCGTGGTACTCGCAGATTCCCGTGAGCATGTGCAGGCTAGCAAGCTGACATCGATGGTGACGTCAGTGCGTCATTTACGTGGTGTGACAACCAACTAGTTTTGCCCAATCAGCTTCAGCTTCTTCTGGGATGGGAGGGGCTAGTGGTGAACTTTTATTTATACTCTCCAAAAAGCATAGAAGGAAGTGCAGTTATTTTGCTTTTGCCACTAGAGGCCACCTTAACCATCAACACCACATACAATTCATCTGCAGCTGGCTTTCATCTATCAAGTTTAACCTCATATTAGGGAAGCCTAGAGTAAAAATGGAAAGGGGGCACATAGGTAGCAGGAGAGAAGCAGGGAAGCATTTTTCTTATATGACAAGACATTAAATTGAATCCTTATTAGGGAGGGAGGGGGGGGTAGTCGTGTAGCAGAGAGAGGAACAAAAAAAAAAAAAAAAGGTGGGAAATGAGGAAATTAAATAAAGATAAACTTAAATAAAAGTAAAAATCAAGTAGAAACAAAAGAAGACAAATAGGCAATATGCCTGCTAGAGGGAGAGTATTCATAATTATATGCATCTATTGGATCGAGTTTTCAGATTTTCAGCCAAGTATGGCGTCTTAGCGATTTAAGAAATGCCCCAGTTGCATTCTGTGTTTAAACCAGTGGGAGTGAGTGTATTGAGGTGATAGAGCCACATCTCCTTTTGTAGGAGAATAGTGTAGTCTCCCCTCTGTGGTGCCAGGTTGAGGGTATATATACCCTTCACCTTCATTCCCTCTGATTTACCACCATGGAAATCAAAGAAGTGTGCAGCCACTAGGGACAGGTCCTTTTTCTCCTTGTAAGCACCATTGGTGATCACTGATACGTACTCTAAGTTGGCACTTAGTTTTACCTATGTAATATCTGACTACCCTTGAGGTGGCACAGTTAATGAAATGTTTAATCTGGTACTCTACAGTGTGGCCAGCATGCGTCAACAAAGCAGTCCTATCAACATGTCTACACATTTGGCAGTGGCTGCATGCATACATTCCCGTAGCCTCCCTGGCGGATTTCCCGAGTGTGGCTCGGGGTTAAAATTCAGGACCATTAGCGGTAACCCCGAGCCACACTTGGGATTACATCGCAGGATCCTGGTGTGGCTTTACTTACCTTGTCCCCAGGATCCTGCGATGTCCCCCGCTGTGTCTGCGGGCTCCGTCCTCCTCCGAAGCCTCTCCGTGCCAAGCTCCGTTCCCTGCGAGCGGCGCGATGCACGGGGGCGGAGCCTAGCGGCAAATTCAAAAAAGTGTAAAATCATAACACATACAGTACTGTAATCTTACAGATTACAGTACTGTATGAAATTATTTCACATCCCTTTTGTCCCCAGTGCTTTGTCCTATGCCCTGCATGCAGTTTTATGTGATATATACTGTTCTTTCTGCCTGGAAACTGGAGATTGTCCATAGCAACCAAAAAGTGTCCCTTTACATCAAAAGTGGCTTTAGACCAGCTAGAAAACAGCGATAGTAAATTAGAACACTTGCAGAATTGAGCGATAGTGATTTGTGGGGAAGTTTATTTTATTATTAATTTTTTTTTTTTTTTTTTTAATTATTTATTTTTATTTATTATATTATAATTTATGTTTTTGTGTTTCAAACTTTATCATACCCGGGATGTCTACTAGACTCTTGTTTGGACAGATTTAAGTGTGTTATTGTTAAGAATTACAGACCTACAATATAAAACGCCAAATTTCCATGCAAAACAATTGTACCGCTTTCAGCACCTAAAATCCAAAATAATCATACCGCCAGGGAGGTTAAGGGGGGGGGGGGTAAATCTGTTAGCCAGTTGCTTCTCGCTTGTACTCTGAGTGAACCAAGGCATCCTGGAGATTGCGAGCTCTACGTGCCACCAGTTGTGGGCATGGGTCAACAATCCCTGCCAGCACTGGAGATTTAGTCAGAATGTTCCAATGTTTGGTGAGAACATTACTGTCCTGTTTCCATTGCGCTCCATAGGTGTGATTATCCTTAGGGGTACATCACTGCCTAAATTTGTAGTTGGCTTGGGCTGAACCTGAAGTAGGGTCCTCCTGTCTCGCAGCCAGGCTTTTTTATGTGCTTTCTTGAGGGCTCAAGTAACCCCGTTCCTTGAATCTCAGAAACATTCGGTCGCCTCCACCTTGAAATCCTGATCCCGTGAGCAGTTCCTGCGAATTCGCAGGAACTGTCCCACTGGGATCCCATTGATTAGATTAGAGGTGCTGGATGGTGGCTTGAAGCCTGCAGCAAAGTATTTGCTGCAGTAGGTTTGCTGTATGTACAGATATTGATTTTTTTTCTCCTATTATGGATATTTGTAGATCCCAGAAGGGATAGTGTCCCGATCCGCTGTGTATGTTAGTTTTATATTTCTATCATTTCTGTTCAGGGTAGGGATTAATTCATCAAGCTGTTCCTCATCCTCATTCCACAGCATCGGGACATCGTCGATGTACCTCAGCCAGGTGGCCGCATGGCTGAGGTACACCGGTGAGTCATACACTATCTCAGTCTCCCATAGGCCCAGGTGTAGGCATGTGTATGCCGGGGGCCCAAGGGGCCCCCATAAATGTGCCCCTGATCTTCTGGTAGTAGCCACTGAGAAATTGAAAAACATTGTTATTCAAAGCAAACTCCAGGAGCTCAATGATGGACTCGTTTTGAGCTCTGAATTAAGGATGTTTAAATTCTTGGAAGTGAGAGACTGCCCGAGACCCCACTCATGGGGAATCGACGTGTAAAGGGATTCCACGTCTATCCCCACCAGGAGGGCCCCAGGGGGAACCTCAAGGCTCTGTTGTCCCATAAGCACATCGCGGATGTCTTGGGCGTATGATGAAAGTGTGACAACCAGTGTTTTAATGAACTCATCCACATATCTGCCTACCCTTTCCAAAGGGCCCTTTATGGCCAATACAATTGGTCTCCCTGGTGGATCAATAAGAGATTTGTGAAGCTTTGGGATAATATAGAAAGTGGGATTATTGAATTCCGCCACCTTCAAATATCCTCCTTCCCTTTTATTCAACAGGTTTGTCTCAAGGGCAAGAAACAATTTCCGATTTAAAGTGTCAACCAAGGCTGGAAAGGGATTGCCCAACAGTTTGGTATATGTGGATGAGTCAGTCAACTGTCTAAATACCTCCTTTTCATCCATCTCATTAGACATCAAAATGACATTCCCCCCTTTATCGCTTTTCTTTATGGTTAAATACTTTGCCTGCTCTAATTCACTTAGAGCCTGTCTTTCCACAGGGCATAATTTACCCCCTGACAAAGTCAAGAAAGATTTGGATCCAGCGATATTTATGTAGGGGGGGCATCTTGGTGGATTTGATATACAAATTTTTTGATCTTCTGAAGTTGGAGGGCTCTTCCTCTTCCTCAGGGTCTAGTTGCTCATCAAGGAGTGCTATCAAATTATCCTATGCTACTTTTTCTTCCCTATCCTCAGAGGACAAAGACACAAATTCAACCCCGTCACTCCGCTCACTGTTAGGATTGTGGGCGGTGTGCCAGAGTCAGAAGAGAACCTTCCATAAAAATAAATTGATGTCTTTGAAAACAATAAATTTATCCATTGACTCAGCTGGAGAAAAAGACAGACCTCTGCTCAAGAGGTTAACATGCCTATCACTGAGTGGAAAACTAGACAAATTGATAACTTTCAAATCCTTGTCTAGACGTTGAGTGGCTAGTATGGGCTTGTCTGTGTTTTTATTGTTTCCTGCTTTGTCCTCATTTGTTTTTGATTCCTGGGCATTACACCCCTGGTATTTACGCCTCCTCTTTTCCTCATCCTCTTCCCCTTCCCCTCCACTGCTCCCCCTCCCCATAGTGACTTCTCGAATCGATCTGTTCTGTAGCCTTGGTCTCTGCTTCTAAAAAAGTTCACCTGTTCCTTTTGTATGCTTGTTTGATTACCAGGATCACACCTTATTGAGGTGAGTCAGCTATTTGAGGGACGCTGTGTTTACTCTCATACAGAACCATCCCAGCCCATACACCCCAGTGAGCTACTGGCAATCCCCTGGTTTTGTTTACTGTTTTACAAACTGTCACCAGTCATGTACTGCACTGGTGACCGTATGTAAAAAAAAAAAAGAAAATGATATTCCAAATAATTGTGACAAAAAAATTACAATGTCAAAAACTCGCCATGCCTCTTCCTAAATACCTTGGACTGTCTACTTGCCAAAAAGGGGTAATTTGGAGGTATTTATACTGTCCTAGCATTTTCATGCCTCAAGAAATCCTGAGAGGCCGTCAGTACATCAGGACTGATCAATTTTCAGATATATTGTACTGTATATACCATAGTTTGTGGACACTAACTTTCCTACAGGCTATATAATAAACACTGATTTTCATCAAAGAAATGTAGCAGAATACATTTTGACCTAAATTTATGAAGAAAGATTATTTATTTGCAAAATTGTATAACAGAAACCAAGAAAAACCTTAGACTTACCGGTAACGGTATTTCTACGAGCCTTTTAGGACAGCACCTTGGAGAGAGCGCAGCTCCACCCTTCACAGGAAATACTGCCACTTCAACGCCTCTTTAAATGCAGTTACTTCCACAATGCCATCAGTCGTTCCCGAGAATTCCTCTGACATGCTGGAAGATATAAGCAGAAAAACACCAACCACAAGAGATAATACATCAATACACATAATACTCAAGGGAGGGAAGTAGCTGCTGTCCTGAAAGGCTTGTAGAAATAGTTACCGGTAAATCTAAATAAGGTTTTCTCACCTCGCCTTTCAGGACAGCACCTTTGAAGATGATAACTGAGAACTTACTTCAGGGTTGGAACACAGCTTTTAGGACCTTCCTGCCAAAGGATTGATCCGAGGTCAACAGCAGATCTAATCTGTAGTGCCTTATAAACGTGGAGAAGCTGGACCAAGTGGCTGCTTTACAGATCTGTTCTGGTGCTGCACCAGCCCTTTCTGCCCAGGAAGCCACCACCGTCCATGTGGAATGGGGCATTATCCCCTCCTGAGGTTCTTTACCTACTGCCACAAACAAAAACAGCAGAAAGAGGGCGCCTGGGTCAGTGTGATAGTAAAAGCAAAAAACACTTTATTCAGATACACTTACATAAAAGTATCTTGCAAGCTGCACACAGGGAGGATATAGATCACCAATCAAGCAGTCAGCCGTCACAAGGGATGAGAAGACCGCTGTGGAGATAAGCTCAGACCCGCCCTATGACTCCAGCTCTCACACCTGCTCTCACAGAGCTAGCAAGAGACCAAATTAGGATGGGGGCAGGCCACAACACGTTTCCGAGGCACCGCCTGCCTTCAGGCAAACCCGCCCCCCTCTAGAGTGGAACATTTTTACGGTCTGGACGGAATAAAACAAAAAAACACCCAATCAGTACAGAGCCTGGGCGTGGCTAGTCGTTCGATTAACAGGGCATTACTGGCCAGCTTTTTTTAGCTGTAATTCAATCTCCAACATGTATAAGTGTCCCTACGGCATAACCTCTGGAACCTTTCAGCCCGGGAGTCACAAGGAGCGATAGATTACAACACCCAGACTAATAACCCTTCAGTGGATTTATTATGGACATGAAGGAAGTGCCTAGGGACGTTACGTTCATCTGATCCCTTTTTAATAAGTCTCCATTCTTGCCTGAATCTGGCCCTTGCTGTCCGAATAGTGCGGCCTACATATAGGAGGCCACAGGGGCAAGTCAAACAATACCAGAAAAGGCCTCACTAGACCCCACCAATCTCAACAACCTAAGACCCATCTTTTTACTCCCTCTTCCTCCAAACTCCTTGAACGTTTAGTCTACAACCGACTGAGCAACCACCTCATTGAGAATAACCTTCTTGATCCCGTTTAGTCCTCCTAAAACTCACAAACGACTTGCTAACAGCCAAAACCAACAGTCATTATTCCGTACTCTTACTCATGGACCCTTCCGCTGCCTTTGATACAGTTGACCACCCCCTCCTCAAAAAAAAAAACTCAATTTGCTTGGTCTCCATGGCTGCGCTCTCCATTGGTTTGAATCTTACCTATCTCATCGCACCTTCAGTGTCACTTACAACTCCACTTCCTCCTCTCCAACTCCTCTTACCGTTAGGGTCCCCCAAGGTTCTGTCCTTGGACCTCTACAATTCTCGATCTACACGTCCTCTCTGGGTTGTGTAGATCCTATGGCTTCCACTACCATTTATATGCTGATGACACCCAAATCTATCTCTCTGCCCCTCAGCTCACTCCATCAGTCTCCTCACGCATCACTGATTTACAGACATATCAGCCTGGATGTCTAACCACTTCCTCAAACTGAATCTATCTAAAACCGAGCTCTTAATATTTCCTCCTCCACATGCCCCTTCCCCTGACTTCTCTGTCAAGATCAATCCGTCCCCACATGCCAGGGTGCTGGGGGTAACCTTGGACTCTGAACTGTCCTTTCAGGCCCACATCCAATCTCTTTCCAAATCATGCCGCCTTAGCCTCCGCAACATTTCCAGAATACGCCCCTTTTTAATGACACCACCAAGCTTGTCATTCACTCCCTGGTTATCTCTTGCCTCGACTACCGCAACTCCCTCCTTATTGGATTACTTTTACATAGACTATCCCCCCTTCAGTCCATAATGAATGCCGCTGCAAGACTCATCCACCTTACCAACCATTCAGTGTCCTCCACCCCTCTCTGCCAATTCCTCCACTGGCTTCCACTCACCCAACGAATAAAATTAAGTTCTAAAATAAAACTAATTCTAAGTTCTAACAATAATTTACAAAGCCACCCATAACTCTGCCCCCAGCTACATCACTAACCTAGTCCCAAAATACCAACCAAGCCGCTCTCTTCGATCCTCCCAAGACCTCCTGCTCTCTAGCTCCCTTGTCACCTTCTCCCATGCTCACTTCCAGGATTTCTCCAGAGCTTCTCCCATCCTTTGGAACTCCTTACCCCAATCTGTCCGCCTGTCCCCTAATCTATCCATCTTTAGACGATCCCTGAAAACCCTTCTCTTTAAAGAAGCCTATCCTGCTATTAACTAATACACTCCATCAGCTCATCCCCCACAGCTATTGCCTTTTGTATCAATTGACCCTCCCTTTTTAGATTGTAGACTCTAATGAGCAGGGCCCTCTGATTTCTCTCCTAGCAAATTGTAATGCAACTGTAATGTCTGCTTTTATTTTGTTAAGCGCTGAGCAAACTGTTGGCGCTATAAAAATCCTGTATAATAATGTATAATAATATATAACAAATTCTGCTAAGCAACTGTAGAATTGCTTGATATGATAGCTTTTACCTGAATTATCTTTTATAACTTCTGGCGGTGCTGGACGAACCGGCACATTTTACATCTGATTTTTTTACACTGAAACATACCCATCAGATTGCAAAAGGTGGTTAATGTTCTGACTGAAGTAGTACAGTGAGGAATCCTACTTGGGCCATCATATTTTTCACACTTCTAGCTTTGCGATAGATGACCCTTGGTCTCTCAGGCAAAACTGGAGCTAACTTCGGGTCCTGTAAAAGAATACCCCAGTGGCGTCTAATGATGTGTTCCATCTTTTTGTGTTCATTGTGATACTGAATAATGAACTTGACCTCTGACTTAGTAACAGAAGTTGTCGGCTTGTCCTGATTGGTGATGGGGGCTTGGCACTCCCTTGTCCGTAAATGTATGAGGAGTTGCCCTTGTGCCTTGTAGTCACTGTCTAGTGTGCAGTTCTTTCTCAGTCTACAAAATTGGCCCTTTGGGATATTCTGCTTCCATTTTGGGGTGGTGGCAGCTCACGAGATGGAGAAATGAATTTCCCGCTAAAGGCTTGAAATGTGTCTTAGACACAATCTGGCCCTCCGCACGAGATAATTTGAGGGCCAAAAACACATATAGCTGCCAGTGAGCACTGACTCACACACTACCTTCCAGTTCTGTGTGATATATTGTTTACCTACTGCCAGGTAAGCTTCTTTGATAACCAGCTTTAGCCATCTTCCCAAGGTACTCTTGGATGCTTTCTCTCCTTTGTGTGCTCCCGCTGACAGAACGAACAAGGAAGTTGATCTTTTGAGGTCTTTTGTTACTTCCAGATTCCTCAAAAGACACCTGACAACTAAGGTGTGAAAGACCTCCTCTCCCGGGCTGGAGGGAATGGACAGAATGCAGGCAGTATATCCTCTTGCGTGCGCTGGAACACGGAAGACACTTTTGGAAGAAAACCAGGATCTGTCCTTGAAATTATTCTGTCTGGAAAGCACCTCAGAAAAGGTTCAGCAGTTGATAGGGCATAAATCTCGCTATACCTGCGGGCTAAAGTTACCGCTACCAGGAAGATCGTCTTTAACGTAAGAAACTTTAGAGAGGTATTTTCCAAGGGTTCAAAGGGCGCTTTTGTGAGACCCTGAAGAACTAAAGAATGTAATTACCAATGGCTCTCGAGATAAGGTTTTCTCTAGAAACACTGACAGTGCTGCCACCGGCGACTTGAGGCTGCTAGGCCTTTCTCCATTCCATCATGGAGAAACTCTAGAAATTATACTACTGAAATCAAAGTTTTTGCTCGAACACAGTTCTAACATTTCCAGACTTTGAAATAAATTGACCTGGTTACCTCCTTTCTGCTTGATGAAAGGGTGTTAAGTTTTTCTGACAGGCCTCTGCGTTTTAGTAGATCCTCTTCAGAAACCAGGCCGTCAGGTTGAGATATGTTAGGTCCGGATGATGGAGGGATCCCTGACTCAGTAGGTATTCTCTGACCGGTAATCTCCAGGGGGGGTTTCGCTGATAAGTTCAGAAGAGTTGAGAACCAAGGTCTTTTTGGCCAAAAGGGCACGATTAGAATCAGATCCGTGGATTCTAGTCTGAACTTTGCTAGAACCCGTGGGATCAGCTGAAACAAGGGGGAGGAGGGGGGGAACACATAAGACGGGGGAAGTCCCATTTGTTGGCCAAAGCGTCCAACCCCAATGCTTGATCCTCTTTGTGGAGCGAAAAGAAGGCAGGTGTCTGCGTTTTTCCAATCCGCAAATAAATCTTCTTGAGGTAGGCCCCACTTCTCGGTGATCTTTAAAAAGATCTCCTGATTCAATGGCCATTCAGACTCCCTTACCCTCTTTCTGCTTAGAAAGTCCACTAGAATATTTTGCGTGCCTTTCAAGTGAACCCCTGACTGTTATTCTGCCCAGGATAGGATCTGATGTGTTAGCTCCATAAGGGCTTTGCTCCTTGTGCCACCCTGCTTTGTCAGGTATAAAACTACTGACATGTTTTCTGACAGACCCTGTACATGTTGGTTTCTAAGGATCGCCAGAAGAAAAGACCCAGATGTATCGCTCTTAGTTCTCTCCAGTCGGAGGATCTTCTGGCCTCCACTTTGGACCCCTCGCCTTGCGCCGTTTGTTCTCCGAGGTGGGATCCCCACCCCCAAGCGCTTGTGTCCGTTGTCAGAAGCTTGGTCGCTGTAAAGGCCCAAGGGAGACCCCTTACAAGATTCCTTGTGATCCTTCCACCACAAGGACCTTCTTGCTCTTGTACCAATCTTGATCTTCTTTTCCAGTGACTCCTGATGCGATCACTTCCAGAGTATATTCCACTGAAGCTGACGGGCATGGCCCACTGTACCGCTGGAATTGCTGCAGTGAATAGCCCCAGCACTGACATAGCCCTTCATACAGACACTTCCAGGTTGGATTGTACTAGCTTTGTGGCCATCTGAATTTTCTCATTTATTTTCTCCCGGAAGGAAAATTCTCTGTTGCGTTGATTCTATATTGTAACCTAGGAATCCCATTTGCTGTGCTAGGATTAGATTTGATTTTTGTTGGTTTAGGAGCCAACCCAAATTGTTTAGGTGACTTATTTGCAGATTGTATGCAAACTGATCCTTGGACTCTGCAAATAGTAGAAGATCATCCAGAAAGGGCTCTATGGTGACCCGGTGACCCCCTCAGTCTCAGGGGAAGGCCAAAAGGCAGAGCTCTGAACTGTAGATGCCATGAAACTATTGGGGATAAGCAGACGCCTTACAAAAAAGATTGTGTCCATCTGAAATTTCTTGTATCTGATGGATCTGTTTAGGATTTTCAAATTTAGAACCAGACGGAATTTCCCTGAAGTTCTTGACTAAAAATATGTGTAAATAGAAACCCTCCCCTCCTGCTCCCTGGTGAGCTAAATGATAATTTCCTGTTGAATCAGTTCCCTCAGAAGAGACGTCGTGGCCAGGGCTTTTCCTTGATCCTTTGGGAGACTGGTTTTATAAAACATGTTTGGGGGAGTCTGTGAAAATTCTAGCTTGTAAGCTTGACTGATGATGTCTCATACAAACGGGCTTGCCATCGCTTCCTCTCACTGAGGTAGGAAAGCTTGAAGCCTTCCCCCCACTGGAAGGTGAGCTTCATTGCTTTTTTACCATCTGTTCTGGAGGCCTAAAGAGCATGCCTCCTCTACCTCTTCCCCTCTGGGGGTACCACGGTCTCTTTTGATTTTGTTCTTTTTCCTTTTGGGACTGTAAAAAAGGACAAAAATTCTTTTTTTGGCAGAACGCTCTTTTTTTTGGGCTGGAAAGCCCGCCTTCTTATCTGCTGTCCTGTCCAGTTCTGGGCCAAACAGTAAGTCTCCTGTAAAAGGAATTCCGCATAGTTTCACTTTTGACGCCAAGTCTCCTGACCAAGTCTTGAGCCATAAGGCCCGTCGGGGTGAATTGATAAGAGCTGATGATCTCGCTGACATCCTAATGGACTCTGCTGAGGCGTCTGCCATGTATCTTACCACTTTCAACAGCATAGGGAAAGACTATAGCAGGTCTTTTCTAGAGGTTTCTACATGTCCATGGCGTCCTTGAGCATCCCTATGTCTCTCGAACGCAAGGTCTGTGTGCCTTGACTGTCTCTGACAGTACCTTATGGACCGGGAATACCCTGTGTTTAGTCTCCTCGAGACCCTGGTACAGCTTATCGTGTATCGATAATTGCGCTTTCTCCTCTTGAATTTCAAGAGTGGTATAAATTGCAACAAGCAAAAGGATTGAGCTGGCAACTCTCAAGTCCATATAGCGATTTTAATGGTTAAAAAAAGTGACAAGCGAAACAGCTGACGGGTTTCAGCAACAGCCTTAGTTGTAGCATGTTGAATAAAAAAATGGCAATACATCTATACTCATATAAGCTCCACCCCAAAATCTATTTGCATGGTAAATTGAAGTAATTAACTAAGCAATTAAGAGGTTAATATCAAAGTGCCAAAATACAGGAAAAGGATTGAGACAAAAGATATACATCACATGACACAAAAGCTATAAAAGCACGGTGGAGTACTATACATGATCATCCTACACACACATGGGTAACAAAAACAAATCAATAATGATAAATCATAAAAGAAAAAAGAATCAGCATGCTGGCGCATGTAGTCCATATGGCATCATGTTAAACCACTGTGTATAAGACAGGAGAGACAAAGGACCTCATACAACATATTTCAACAATAGTAAAAAAATACTAGGTAGTTAGTGAAGACTAGAAATGTAGGAACCGAGACAGAGAAGCATAATGTCAGAGGAATGAAGGGAGTGGATTGCATTATTTAAGGAACAAGTCCATATCTCATCGGTAATTCATTCCAGCGGGGATCTGTCCCCAGGGAAAGGATCCATCTCACTTCCTTTTCTATGTGTATCCCCTCCACGTGCCGCCTGTTTAATTTTCTGCACTGCACAGAAGGAAAATTAGGTCATATTGCCATCATGCATTGTTTTAAAATCTTTTTTTATATTGCTTGAGGCAGTACCATGGTAATGCTTACTTATCCTAGTGCACAGAGACCTTGTAGTTCACATCTTGGTATAAATTGCATTGAGGAGATCATCCACTTCCTCTAAGGACAATTTGTAATGGGAGGCCCTCACCTCCTCTTCTTCCTCATCTTCCTCTGAATCCAGTGTATAAGGAGGGATGCTCTCTCTCTCTCTTCCTCTGACTCACTCTCAATCGCCCTTGAGGTAGATGGCAGAGGATTTGAGCGGGAGCTCTGTTGCCGACCTGACTCCTGACATGGGCCTTTCTTCAACAGAGAGGGAACTGACCCCAAGGTTTCCGCAAGCTCCTTCCTTACTGAGGAGAAGATTTCCTTGCATTGCTGTGCAGATTCCTCCTTCACTAGACCTGCAATACATGTCCTACAGAGTGGTTTAGGCCAGGAATCTCTCAGTTGATTCTTACAGAAGGGGCAGAAACTCGCACTTGCACTTTGGACTTGCAAAACACAACCAAACCCCCCTCTTTTACTAAGGGCAGGAGATGCCAAAAAAACACAGTGTGCAAGATTTAACCATGTGCCACCGCAGACCATTAGAGAAGAGAGAGAGCTGTACATAGGAATACACACAGCCTCCTGCAACACAGAGCTACCCCATCCTGTTTGTCTGCTAAGGGACATCACCCTAGCAGACAGCCATGGGCTTACCAGGGGAAGGACATTATACAGCAAAGCAAAAAACACCCAGTAAGAGAGCAGAGGCACATCTGTATCTCTGTTACCTGGGTCTGGCTGGTGCACTGGGCGCCTGTATCTGCCCCACCCGCTGTGAATTCTGTCTTCTCCATCGCAGAGTGTCGAGCAGCTGCTGCTGCCATTCCAGGTCTTTAAAAGGGGAACCTCCCGGCGTCCCCTCCTTGAGGGCCAGAAGGACACAACAACTGATGACCCGTCTCTTTCTCCTGCGTTCCAGTGGCCGGAACCACTTGCCACATGCCCGCGCTGGAAGTCCCGCCCACAGGAATGATGTCACCCGATTTCCGGGACTCGGATCCGGAATTCCAAAAGCTCTGGGCTCTCTCGGCCTGCATGCCCGCGGCCTCTGAGCACACAGGCGGGTTCCTCCTGGCTGGCCATCACTCTTATGAGTGGGAGAAGAAAGAAGGCACCGGAGCACACTCCTCCCGTGCACTGGGGTTCTGGCTGGTCACAGAAATTCCCTGGAGATACTGCTAACCCCTCTCCCTAAGAGAATCCCCTGGAGAGAGCCCAGCCCCCACATCAGTTCTCCAGCAGCGCTTCCACCATGGTGGAGGAAGCACTAAGTCTGATGACAGGGTGGAAGCAGCTTAACTTAAGGACCGGAAGATTTTCCCTCTTAATGACCAGGCCATTTTTTGCGATACGGCACTGTGTCGCTTTAACTTACAATTGTGTGGTGGTGATGCTACGCTGTACCCAAACAAAATTGACATCCTTTTTTTCCCATAAATAGAGCTTTCTTTTGGTGGTATTTGATCACCTCTGCGTTTTTTATTTTTTATGCTATAAACAAAAAAAGAGCGCCAATTTTGAATAAAAAGCAATATTTTTTTTACTTTTTGCTATAATAAATATCCCCCCAAAAAACATAAAAAACTAAATTTCTTTCTCAGTTTAGGCCGATATATATTCTTCTATATATTTTTGGTAACAAAATCATAATAAAAAAAAATTGCAATAAGCGTATATTGATTGGTTTGTGCAAAAGTTATAGCATCTACAAAATTGGGAATAGATTTATGGCATTTTCATAATTTTTTTTTATTACTACTAATGGCGGTGATCTGCGATTTTTAGCAGGACTGTGACATTGCGCCAACAGATCGGACACCTAAAACTGACATTTTTGACACTTTTTTGGGAACCAGTGACATTATTACAGTAATCGGTGCTAAAAATATGCACTGGTATTGTACTAATGACACTGGTAGGGAAGGGGGTTAACATCAGGGGCGATCAAGGGGTTAAATTTGTTTCCTGCAGGTGTGTTCTAACTGTATGGAGGATGGGCTGCCTGGGGAAACACACAGATCTGTCTTCCTGCATAGCAGACGGGATCTGTGTGATCTCCCCTGTCAGAACTGAGATTTGCCTTGTTTACACAGCCAGATCCCCATTCTGTCACTGCGGGGAACAATCGTGGGTGGCCGGCGGACATCGAGTCCGCCCCACCCGCTGATTGGCTCTCCCATTGGCCTGTGGGAGCACGCGCCCACAAACTACAATTCCCGAGCCGACATACAATGACGCCGATTCACGGGAATTTGCCGACCTGCCGCAGTACAATGACAGTGGCTGGTCGATAAGTAGGTAAAGGGGCATTGACACGGCAGTATTTCCTGTGAAGGGTGGAGCTGCACTCTCTCCAAGGTGCTGTCCTGAAAGGCGAGGTGAGAAAACACGTTTTTTTCTAAATTTTCTCTTTTTTTTTTTGCTAAATAAACAGACAGTTTTGAATAAATACCACCAAAAGAAAGCTCTTCTTGTGTGAAAAAAATGATAGTTTCCTATGCTGCATGACCACGCAATTGTCATTTAAAGTGTGATGGCACTGAAATCTGCAAATTGGCCTGGGAAGGCGGGGGGTAAAAGTGCCTGGTACTGAAGTGGTTAAAGTGATTGTAAAGTCTCGTTTTTTTTTTTTTTTTTCAACCATGTTATACTTGCACAGTTGGTTTTGCACAGAGCAGCCTGGATCTCTTCTCGGGTCCCTCTTTGCTGCTCCTGGCCCCTCCCTTCCTTAAGCACCCCCTCAGCCAGCAGCTTTCTATGGGGGTACCCGAGCCATGTCACAGCGCTGTGTGTCCATTCATAGACCCTCGACCAGGCCCCACCCATCTCCCTAATTGGCTGACTGACTTTGACTGACAGCTGCAGGAGCCAATGGTGCCAATGCTGTGTCTCAGCCAATCAGGAGGAGTGTCCTGGATGGCTTAGACATTCGTGGACATTGCTTGAGAGAGATGGCGCTCAGGTAAGTAATTAGGGGGTGCTGGGGTGGCTGCTACACACAAGTTTTTTTTATCTTAATGAAATGCATTAAGATAAAAAACCTTCTGCCTTTACAACTCCTTTACAGGTCCCCTTTATGGCCATTATCAAAATAAATAGTGTAGCGCTGCAAAAAAAAAAAAGTGTCATCGCATACAATAGCTAGTGCACATTTCAATTAATGTGCGCTAGTTGTATGCAGTGACACTTTTGCAGCGCTACACTATTTATTTTGATATACAAATTTGCAAATCTTTTTCTTTTTTTAGCAGACAAATGAGAATTCACACTGAGGGGGGCATAGATTAGCCTGAACTGAAACCAGGAGATTATGATGGCATCCGATGCCAGTGGTGGAGTATTCTTGGTCTTGGATACAGAGGTAGTTTGTTGTTAAACATGAAGGCCAGGATATCTACATCCGGGGATCCCCATCTCTGACGTATCAGGTTTAAGAAGTCAGGGCGAAGGGCCCATAACCCTTTATAAAAGCGGTAATGGCTGAGGTGGTCTGTTTTCCAGTTGTCCAGTCTCGGGATGTGGATCCTAGAGGAACCAAAATAACTACTCCCTGGGACAAAAGATGGTTCAGGGCAGTCTACAGATCTGACTGCCCTTATAAAGGCTTCAGTTAGTTTGAGTTAAAACGATGAGGGAGTTGAGTTTTCAACTGAACCCACAGGTGTAGGATGTCTGAACAAGAGAAAGGTAAAGTGTAACAGATGTCCCCATACTCTTAGGAGTGAGGGTGATCCTTCATTATGAAGAAGGTTTTGGGCTGGACTTGGAAGGTCTTGTGTTCCAAGTCTTTAAAACATGCAAACACATTTAGTGGGGCTTTTTAGGTAGATGTTTAAATTAAGACATCCAAAAACAAACATAGTAAGGCTGATTATTTGGAAGCTGATTACATTGCACTACATAAAAACAGAAAAATATGACAAAGAAGACCCCGCACTGTTGGACAGTTAAAATCCTGTAACAGGCAAAAATAGGACAACATTCCCCTCCCAAAACTCCAGCAACTGTTCTCCTCAGTTCCCAGACGTTTACAGAGTGTTGTTTAACCACTTGGCGATTACCAGCCCACAATGTACAGCGGGCTGTAGGCAAAGTGTCATACTGGTAAGTCGCTGCCACTTTTGGGTTTAGGGCATGCAAATGCGAGCCCCCGCCGATCACCTGCTGTGATTGAACACAGCTGGAGCCTGTCAGGAAGTCCCGGCCCATAATTCACAGCTGGGATCAGCTGATCAGCTGTGTGCAATCACATCCCAGAGCAAATATTCCAAGGATGAGGGCTGCTCTCCAGGACTGAAGCCTCGTACACACGATCGGATTTTCCAATGGGAATTGTGTGATGACAGGCTGTTGGCAGAAAATCCGACTGTACGCTCCCATCAGACAATTGTTGTCGGATTTTCCGCGGACAAATGTTGGATGGCAGGCAGAGTGTGTGTACACAAGTCCGTCGGACAAAAGTCCAAAGTAAAAACACGCATGCTCAGAAGCAAGGACGAGCTGAAAGCGTAATGGAGAATTAACATTCGTGACGCGGCAAATTATGAAATCTCGAAATGGAGCACACATTCTCTTCTTCTTTAATGGGATAATAATGAAGCTGCTTTGCAGGTGATACTGATGGAGTTATGGCAAACAAATTTTCAAAGGCTTTTTTTTCTAGTGATATCAAAAATAATATTATATACTTGTTATATTTTTTTTTTGGTGCAAGTTACCACAACACCATTATCCCGTAGTTTTTAAGATCAAAAATACAACTATGTTGGTGTCCCTTGGTAATTTTACATTGTATTTTTAAAAATGTAACTGCCTACTCCCAAACTGTCATTTGAAGTAAAACACATAGTCAAGTATTATTCTCCACAATTTTTTTATTGTGCATTAAAAAAAGAAAACAAATACAATTAGACATGCTATCTGCCAATAGAACTTAACCAAAAAGTGCATTCTATGCATCCAAAAATATACCAAATCAAATCATTATTCAACCAAAAATTAAAATAAAAAGCCTCATGCATGTGTCCTGCTTCTTAATATAGTGGGTCAACAATGTCAAGAGTTGGTGAAAGCAGGGGTCCGTCATCCGAAGATAATTTCCGAAAATCATCTGGATTATTCTCCTGAAGCTCCCGCAGCAAAGGCATATGACATAATTGGTCACGATTAATAAAGCAATCAATTTTTGGTCCAAGAAATCCTCCTCCTCCTGTTCCTGGACTGGACTTGGGTCAATGCAATAACTCCTAGGCCAATAATAAATAACACGTTATCTCCTCCGATTCCGCAACATGGCTGGTTAACAAATGGAAAAGCGTGAAATGAAAAGCGCGAATCAACACTCACCAAACTTATACTAACACAAAATTAGCAGAAGGAGCCCAAAGGGTGGCGCTAAAGAGCTGAAAAACCACATACCAGCATGAAAAACCAAACCAGTACGTCACTACGTTTCTGTTTGTTGGCCGACAATTCCTTGCCGTTTGTATGCAAGACAAGTTCCTGGCCAACGCCCTCCAGACAAAAGTCAGAGGTTTTGTCTGCGGAAAATCCGATCATGTGTACGAGGCTTTAGACTGGGAGGCAATATTGGTATCAATGGACACAAAACAGAAATGGGAATTCTTCAAACTGACTGTATGTAAACTCACTGCAAAGTATATTCCCATGGGCAATAAGTTTAAAAGGCCAAATATAAAACCTATGTGGCTCACGGCCAAAGTTAAAATGGCTATAAATAATAAAAAAAGAGCTATTAAAAAATATAAAAATGAAGGAACGGCCCTGACATCTCATCCTATAATAGGCAACACCCTTTGCATAGGATCGAAAATCATACACACAGCAACCCTCTCATCTAGTGACTCCACCCTCTTTTCAATTCTGGGGAACCCAGCGTTCCCCCCAGGACTGGAACAATCCAAATACAAGACATTGCTGCTGACAGGGAAGGACCGCGCGTCACATTTTACAGAAGACAACAAGTGGCCCTCTATACAAGCATTGACAGTAGGGATGAGCTTCGTGTTCGAGTCGAACCCATGTTCGACTCGAACATCGGCTGTTCGATCGTTCGCCGAATTGCGAACGTTATGGGCCGTTCGCGCTAAATTCGTGTGGCGCGTCACGGCCCATAATTCACTGCGGCATCGCAGTGCATTGCTGGCTGATGATTGGCCAAGCATGCACTATGACCCGCATGCTTGGCCAATCACAGCGCTGTCAGTAGAGAGAGCTGTAATTGGCCAAAGCCAGGGTGGCTTTGGCCAATTACGGCTCAGGGCATTTAGTACACACCCCACACTATATAAGGCCGCCTGCACGGCGGCCCTGTGTAGTGTGTGTTCCGGTGTGCTGAGAGATAGAGAGAGAGAGAGACAGTGTCATTTGATTTGAGTTAGATAGATTAGGCAGAACAGTCAGTCAGTTAGCTGCACTTACAGTGTATTGTGTATATATATGCATCCCAGGTGTTGCATATATATATATACACTGTATTCAGTTTAGCTAGATCCGTTCCTGTTATCTTCTATCTAGACTATTTACATTTAATGCAGTGCGTCCTGCTCACAGTGTTCAGCTAGATCCGTTCCTGTTATCTTCTAGACTATTTACATTTAGTGCAGTGCGTCCTGCTCACAGTGTTCAGCTAGATCCGTTCCTGCTATTTACATTTAGTGCAGTGCGTCCTGCTCACAGTGTTCAGCTAGATCCGTTCCTGTTAAATTCCTACTGACCGGCAGGCTTGTCTGGTTACAGTATATAAAGCTACCTGAAGAAAATTACAGGTGTTCTATTTGATCCTATTAGTACCACGGTCAGGCAGCTAGACTATTTACATTTAGTACAGTGCGTCCTGCTCACAGTGTTCAGCTAGATCCGTTCCTGTTATCTTCCTACTGACAGGCAGGCTTGTCTGGTTACAGTATATAAAGCTACCTGAAGAAAATTACAGGTGTTCTATTTGATCCTATTAGTACCACGGTCAGGCAGCTAGACTATTTACATTTAGTACAGTGCGTCCTGCTCACAGTGTACAGCTAGATCCGTTCCTGTTATCTTCCTACTGACAGGCAGGCTTGTCTGGTTACAGTATATAAAGCTACCTGAAGAAAATTACAGGTGTTCTATTTGATCCTATTAGTACCACGGTCAGGCAGCTAGACTATTTACATTTAGTACAGTGCGTCCTGCTCACAGTGTACAGCTAGATCCGTTCCTGTTATCTTCCTACTGACAGGCAGGCTTGTCTGGTTACAGTATATAAAGCTACCTGAAGAAAATTACAGGTGTTCTATTTGATCCTATTAGTACCACGGTCAGGCAGCTAGACTATTTACATTTAGTACAGTGCGTCCTGCTCACAGTGTTCAGCTAGATCCGTTCCTGTTATCTTCCTACTGACAGGCAGGCTTGTCTGGTTACAGTATATAAAGCTACTTGAAGAAAATTACAGGTGTTCTATCCCAGCTTAGTGCAGCTACAGGCCATTAGTATGTCTGGAAGGCCAAGAAGGAGAGGCAGACAGTCACAAGCCAATAAGAGAGGGCAAGCAGGCTCTGTGTCTAGTGCTGGTCGTGGAGACGGTGCATCCTCATCAGCACGTGGCCATGGGACACGCTTGGCCTTTTTTTCGGCAGCTGGCCATGTTGAGCCGCAACATGCGGAAGACTTGGTCGAGTGGATGACCAAGCCGTCCTCATCCTCCTCATCCTCTCTCACCCATGCCCAGGGTGCTTTGTCTGGCAAAGCAGCGGCCTCTTCCCTCAGCTCAATGTCATCAGTGACTCCTTCCCTAGCTCCACCATGTCCTCATGAGGATTCCCTCGAACTGTTTGACCACAGTGTTGGGTACATGCTCCAGGAGGATGCCCAGCGTTTGGAAGGCTCTGATGACGATACTGAGCTCGATGAAGGCAGTAACATGAGCGCGGACAGAGGGGGTGCCCAAGAAGGACAGCAATCTGGCAGTCATGCTCCCCCTGCTGCAGCATACTGCCAGGTTTGCTCCAGTGATGAGGAGGGAGGGGATGATGAGGTCACTGACTCAACGTGGGTGCCTGATAGGAGAGAGGAGGAGGAGGAGGAGGAGGAGGAGGAGGAGGAGGAGGAGGCGGCAGCACATCACCAACGAGGCAGGATGCCCTCCAGGGGCCAGCCTAAGGGCAACACATTGACTGCATCACACCCCAAAGCTCCACATGTGCAGGGCGCTGCAGTCTCTGCGCGTTATTCAAAAAGTTCTTTGGTGTGGGCCTTTTTTGAGACGAGTGCATCAGATCGCACCGCTGCTATTTGCAACATATGTCTCAAGCGTATCTCGCGTGGCCAAAATATCTCCCGCTTGGGTACCACATGCTTGACCAGACATATGTTGACCTGCCATGCAGTTCGTTGGCAAGCGTATCTAAAAGACCCACACCAAAGAACAAAGAGGATCTCTCCTTGCTCCTCATCAGCTGAGATTTCCAACCCCACTAGACCTTCAGTCCTCTCTGAGACCTGCAGTGAGAGGAATGAAGGTGTAGAATTAGGTGTGTCACAGCCAAGTACTTGTGGGCAATCTGCTTTTGGTACACCGACGTCAGATTGTACCAGGCAAATTTCCCTGCCCCAGCTGCTGCACCGCCGAAAGAAGTTTGCTCCCAGCCATCCACATGCCCAGCGGTTGAATGCTAGCTTGGCAAAATTGCTAGCACTTCAACTGCTGCCTTTTCAGTTGGTAGACTCTGCCCCCTTCCGTGAGTTTGTGGAATGTGCGGTTCCTCAGTGGCAGGTACCCAAACGCCACTTTTTCTCACGGAAGGCGATTCCGGCTCTCTACCGGCATGTGGAAGGCAATGTCCATGCCTCGCTGGACAGGGCGGTCAGCGGTAAGGTGCATATTACCGCTGACTCATGGTCCAGCAGGCATGGACAGGGACGTTACCTAAGTTTCACGGCGCATTGGGTGACTCTGCTGGCAGCTGGGAAGGATGCAGGACAAGGTGCAGTAGTGTTGGAGGTTGTTCTGCCACCACGCCTCCAAAATGCTGATTGTGACACACCTCTCTCCTCCACCCCCTCCTCTTCTTCTTCCTCCATGGCCTCTTCCTCGGAACCAGCGGTGCTCCGTAGGCGTTCAAGGGGCTACGCAAGTACGCAGGCCAAAAGATGCCATGCGGTGCTTGAGCTGGTGTGCTTGGGGGACAGGAGCCACACTGGGGCAGAGGTTCTGTCAGCTCTGCAGGGGCAGGTTCAGAGGTGGTTGACGCCACGCCAACTTAAGGCAGGAATGGTGGTTTGCGACAATGGCACCAACCTCCTCTCTGCCCTCCGACAGGGACAAATGACCCATGTGCCCTGTTTGGCTCACGTCCTTAACTTGGTGGTGCAGCGGTTCTTGGGCAGGTACCTGGGCTTACAGGATGTCCTGAGGCAGGCCAGGAAAGTCTGTGTGCATTTCCGCCGGTCATATAATGCCAGTGCTCGGCTGACGGACCTCCAAAAGGAGTTTAACCTGCCCAAGAACCGCCTAATCTGTGACATGCCCACCAGGTGGAACTCAACGTTGGCCATGCTGCAGCGGCTGCACACGCAGCAGAGGGCCATCAATGAGTACCTGTGCGACTATGGCACCAGGACAGGGTCAGGGGAGCTTGGTTTTTTTTCCCCACGCCAGTGGGCCATGATCAGGGATGCATGCACTGTCCTGTCACCATTCGAGGAGGCCACGAGGATGGTGAGCAGTGACAGTGCATGCATCAGTGACACTGTCCCCCTTGTCCACCTGTTGGAGCACACGCTGCGTGGAATAATGGACAGGGCACTTGAGGCAGAACAGAGGCAGGAAGAGGAGGACTTCCTTAGCTCTCAAGGCCCCCTTTATCCAGACAGTGTTCCTGCGTGCCCGCCGATCACACAGGAAGAGGACGAGGAGGAAGAGGAGGAGGAGGAAGATTGTGTCAGTATGGAGGTGGAGCCTGGCACTCAGCATCAGCAGCAGTCTTTAAGGGATCAGTCCCAAGAAACACATGGACTTGTACGTGGCTGGGAGGAGGTGGCTGCGGACCATGTCGTTCTTAGTGACCCAGAGGACTCCGGACCGAATGCCTCAGCAAACCTACGCTGCATGGCCTCCCTGATCCTGCAAAGCCTGCGTAAGGATCCTCGTATTCGTGGTATCAAGGAGAAGGACCAATACTGGCTGGCAACCCTCCTTGATCCACGTTACAAGGGTAAGGTTGCGGACCTTATCTTGCCATCGCAGAGGGAGCAGAGGATGAAACATCTTCGGGAGGCCTTGCAGAAAGGTCTGTGCAACGCGTTCCCAGAGACTGGGAGGTTACAAACTCCTGTTTCTGGACAACGTGTTGCTGAGGCTTCGGTCAGTCAAAGAAGGAGCGGTGGAGAAGGTGGCCGTCTGACCGATGCGTTCAGACAATTTTTTGGTCCGCAGCCCCAAGGTATGATCGGTTCCAGCAACCATCGCCAGCGTCTGTTTTACATGGTGCAGGAATACCTAGGGGCAAGATCAGACTTGGACACCTTTCCCACCGAAAATCCTCTGGGTTACTGGGTCTTGAGGATGGATCACTGGCCAGAGCTTGCACAGTATGCAATTGAGCTACTGGCCTGTCCTGCATCCAGCGTTCTTTCGGAACGCACATTCAGTGCTGCTGGAGGCGTGGTAACCGATCACAGGGTGCGTCTGTCCACCGACTCGGTCGATCGGCTGACCTTCATAAAAATGAATGAGTCTTGGATCACCACCAGCTACCAAGCACCTGATGCTGATGTAACCGAATAATTTTTTTTGAAATCTCAGATCCCTTCAAAGACTGCCTATGCTGATGCTGAGTGACTATCCCTGAGTAATTATCCTCTTCCTCCTCAATCATCACGCTGATAGCTTGTAAGAACATTTTTGGTTCTGGGCGCCACCACCAGTGCCTAAGGCACAATTTTTCAGCCCCTGTTTAACAGGGGCGTGTAATTACAATTTTTGATGTAATACTTTGCAGCAGGGCTCGTTCCTGCATTCCAACTAGAGTGTCTGTGAGGGGTTGCAGTGTTGTGGCACCAGCACCAGTGCCTAGGGCCCAATTTTTCTGCCCCTGTCTAACAGGGGCGTGTAATTACAATTTTTGATGCAATACTTTGCAGCAGGGCTCGTTCCTGCGTTCCAACTAGAGTGTCTGTGAGGGGTTGCAGTGTTGTGGCACCAGCACCAGTGCCTAAGGCCCAATTTTTCTGCCCCTGTCTAACAGGGGCGTGTAATTACAATTTTTGATGCAATACTTTGCAGCAGGGCTCGTTCCTGCGTTCCAACTAGAGTGTCTGTGAGGGGTTGCAGTGTTGTGGCACCAGCACCAGTGCCTAAGGCCCAATTTTTCTGCCCCTGTCTAACAGGGGCGTGTAATTACAATTTTTGAAGCAATAATTTGCAGCAGGGCTCGTTCCTGCGTTCCAACTAGAGTGTCTGTGAGGGGTTGCAGTGTTGTGGCACCAGCACCAGTGCCTAAGGCCTAATTTTTCAGCTCCTGTTCAACAGGGGCATGTAATTACAATTCTTGATCTAATATTTCACAGCAGGGCCCTGTGAGGGCTTACAGTGTTGTGGCCACAGCAACACCTAAGGCCCAAATTTCTGCTGAGTATATAGGGCAGGACCCTACTTTCAAACATCTAACTTACAAACGACTCCTACTTGCAAACGGAAGGAGACAACAGGAAGTGAGATGAAATCTACCCCTAGGAAGGGAAATTCTCTCCTGTAAGAGTTAATATGGGAAAACAATTTCTCCTTTCCACTGATGCTTTCCAATCCTTGTTCCACAAAAAAACCCAAATTTTCAAAAAACATTTTTCATTGGGACAAAAAAGTGAGGTGAAATCTTCTGAAGAGGAGGAAAGACAGCAAAACAAATGTCACAGGGGTGATAACCCTTCCCTATGTTTTCCAAAAAGCTTAGAAAAGATTTTTTGGCTGGAGCTAAACACGTTAAAAATGTTCAAAATTACAAACAGATTCTACTTAACAACAAACCTACAGTCCCTGTCTTGTTTGCACCGCCTGTATACTGCTGTTCAGAGTATATAGGGCCTGGTGGCCCCACACCTTTCCTTATTTTAATTTGGGTGCGGGGTTCCCCTTAATATCCATACAAGACCCAAAGGGCCTGGTAATGGACTGGGGGGTACCCATGCCGTTTGTCTCACTGATTTTCATCCATATTGCCATGACCCGACATGACATTAAACCCGCAAGCAGTTTTAAATGAGATTTTTTCCTTTAAAAATGACATTTGGTGCAGGGACTGTTCTAAACATGGGAAACACGCGTCACTTTACAGGCATACTATAGACACCCCCCAGGTACGATATTTAAAGGAATATTTCACTTTTTTTTTTTTACTTTAAGCATCATTAAAATCACTGCTCCCGAAAAAACGGCCGTTTTTAAAAGTTTTTTTTGCATTGATACATGTCCCCTGGGGTAGGACCCGGGTCCCCAAACCCTTTTTAGGACAATACCATGCAAATTAGCCTTTAAAATGAGCACTTTTGATTTCGAACGTTCGAGTCCCATAGACGTCAATGGGGTTCTAACGTTCGTGCGAACTTTCGGTCCGTTCGCGGGTTCTGGTGCGAACCGAACCGGGGGGTGTTCGGCTCATCCCTAATTGACAGATAGTACCCGTCAATTTCAACTCCCATTCTGGCAGGCACTAAGGTTACACCATTTCCTACACTTGCTTGCCAAACGGACCCAATTCAACCGTCCATTAACATCCTTTGAGGACTATTGTGGGGAAGAAGGGACGCTGATGCATGTTCTCTCGAAAACATACACTCTGCTTAACTCTCCAACAGACCAATCAAACTTGCCCTTTATTCAGAAACGGGAAACTGACCTACAGCACACCTTTATGGATGCCCAGAAACAATCCATCATTAGATTTTCTTTAAAATCATCTATGTGTACGAAAATACAAGAATGTAATTATAAGATCGTGACTAAGTGGTACCACACACCACAGCTAATAAACAAGTATTTCCCAAACACTATCGAAAGATGTTGGAGATGCCAGACAGATGTAGGAACATTGCTCCACGTCTTCACGTCAACATTTCTGGACGACAGTTAGAATAATAATAACGCAGAAATTTACAGACCATCCGATTCACAACGATCCAGCCCTCCTCCTGCTGCATGCTACCATGATCCTGGTACGGAGTTATAAAAAATCGATAGTGAGACATTTATTGAATGCCGCTAAATCATGCATCCCCCTCTTAGAAAAAAAGCACACCCCCATCTGCCGAGATGTGGTTGCCTAAAGTAGAGGAAACCAAAAAATTGGAAGACCTAGTCCTCACTGCACAAGTGAAACAAGAAAAGCATTCCAAGACGTGGAGGCTATGAAATACATTTATCTTATCGGATGAAGGATTACTCCTACTTAACTCCTAACATACATGATCTGAAACGGTGAATATCCGAAGTGACAGCACCCGCATCGCCTCCGAGTCTACTGGGACCCCCCCCCCCCACTCTTTTCTTTCCCCCCATCCTCTCATCCCTTATCCCTTTCCATCCGACAGATCCCCTCTTCGACCTTTTCTGCCTCCTTCTTACTCCCCTAATACATAGGGACAGAGCGACCCCACCAAATTATTGTGATTAAAGGGGATGATACTATTGCTCACCAGATAGGCTAAGATATGAAAACCAGGGGAAATGAAGTTATGGTGTAGGTTGCTGCAATGTGCTTGTTTTTGTTTTTTGTCACCCTGTCATTTCTGACAGGTATTGCATATACCTGACATTTAACCTGCTGTTTCTAGTTGTAATTACCTATTTACCATATTTATGATGTTATGATGGTCTCGCTCTGTATTTTCCCTGACTCCTTCTTAAAACAATAAAATTTATATTTGGAAAAAAAATGAAAGAACGTTATCATTTAAATGTTACAAAGAATATAACAGAATATGTACTTGAGGTGATTGTAGCCGTATTAGTGCAATTGTGACAGAGAAAATTGAGTACTGTCCGTGATACTTTTTTTATTATTATTCTCCTTTTACCATCCAAGCAGGAACATCTGCCAAGTTTGAGAACCGATTACCCAGCTCATCGATCGAACTCTGATCAACCCTTGGACATTAATTGCAAGTATTCTTCCTTCCCAATTCTACCTTATTTCTTTGTGGCTGTATATTGTCATCTCCTTGAAACATCTTTTTTCTGTAAATGTTTATTTGCATCAACTTTGATCTTTTCATAACAAACCCTTATGTTGAAAAGTGTTAACTTTGTCTCTAAAGCTCTTAATGCAAGCTATAAATGAACCTACCTCTTAAAAGAGCGCTGCTCTTGTAGAGTGAGACCTCTGAGCAGACCTGTCTGTGGTGGCAGGGTGTGTTGCAGATGCTTATTCTAAAATTATAATTGGTATTGCTAAAATTACGAGTCTCCCCTGGCTCGGTCGTTTAAAACGGGGGTGGTGGCAGTTAAAGGGTTAATTGCATAATTAGCCCAGTGACAATCGCTCTCAGGCTGCTTGCACCTAGATTGTGGTCCTGCAAGCTGGAAAATCTTTGTGCTCGGTGCAGCTGAGAGGGGCATTGTTACGTAAGTGACAGCGTGGTGTGAGGTTGGCTGGAGGGCAGGGATCTAACACCCGCGTTCGTCACATATTGATATATTACCACTGGATTGGCGCAGGGCCAATGTGGTGACCATATTTAAAAAGGGATCAAAGTCTTTACCAAGTAACTATAGACCTGTTAGTTTAACTTCTATAGTCAGGAAGATACTGGAGAGTTTAATAAAAGACCACATAGAGGAGTTCTTGCTGGAAAAAAATATTTTAAGCAACAGACAGCATGAATTCATGAAAGACAGAAGTTGTCAAACAAACGTGGTATACCTGGATTATGCAAAAGCGTTTGACACAGTTCCCCACACACGGCTAATATGTAAGGTAAAGTATACAGGCTTGGAAAGATCAGTTTGTAAATGGATAGAAAACTGGCTAAAAGACAGACTTCAGAGAGTAGTGGTTAATGATTCTTACACTGAATGGTCTACGGTTATCAGTGGTGTACCCCAAGGTTCAGTGTTAGGACCCTTACTTTTTAATATCTTTAATATTATAAATGATATAGGGTCTGGGATTAAAAGTAACATTTCTGTCTTTGCAGATGACACTAAGCTATGCAGTGGAATAATGTCCTTACAGGATGTCTCCAATTTACAAGCCAATCTCAATGCACTGTCAAATTGGGCAACTAATTGGCAAATGAGGTTTAATGTTGATAAATGTAAAGTTATGCACTTGGGGGCTAAGAATATGCATGCATCATACATACTAAGGGGAGTGCAACTGGGGGAATCAATGGTGGAGAAGGATCTGGGGATTTTGGTAGATCATAAGCTCAATAATAGCCAAGCTGCGGTTTCCAAAGCGAGCCAAGTCCTTTCTTGTATTAAGCACAGGACCATTTGGCTGGCCAAAGACCAGAGCGTTTTTTCGATTCGGCACTGTGTCGCTTTAACTGACAATTGCACGGTTGTGCTACGTGGCTCCCAAACAAAGTTGACATCCTTTTTTCCCCACAAATAGAGCTTTCTTTTGGTGGTATTTGATCACCTCTGCTCTTTTTTTTTGTGCTATAAACAAAAAAAGAGCGACAATTTTGAAAAAAACGCAATATTTTTACTTTTTGCTATAATAAATATCCCCAAAAAATATATAACAACAACTTTTTTTCCTCAGTTTAGGCCGATACGTATTCTTCTACATATTTTTGGTAAAAAAAAAAAAAAAAAAATTGCAATAAGCGTTTATTGATTGGTTTGCGCAAAAGTTATAGCGTCTACAAAATAAGGGATAGTTTTATGCCAATTTTATTCATCTTTTTTTTTACTAGTAATGGCGGCGATCTGCGATTTTTGGAAATTAAACGAGATGATGTGGGATCCTCAAAGAGGGGCTTAAACCAGAGTGCTTGTGTCTCATTACCTCCAGGAAGAGAAGAGCCCCAGGTGCTGGCTAAATGCTGATGCAAGTAGAAGAGAACAAGAAGACCTGGACAGCTGCACACCGGAATGGATAAATCCGTCTTTTTATTCAAAATACAGGGGTACACAACACGATTGCGGGGTGGTACAAAAATAGCTGACGCATTTTGCACTTACACCAAGTGCTTACTCATAGCTGCGATTTTTATCGTGACTGCGACATTATGGCGGACAAATCGGACACCTTTGGCGCTATTTTGGGACCATTCACATTTATACAGTGATCCGTTGCGATTAAAAATGCACTGATTACTGTGTAAATGTGACTGGCAGTGAAGGGGTTAACCACTAGGGGGTGCTGCAGGGGTTAAGTGTGTCTTAGGGAGTGATTCTAACTGTGGGGGGGGGGGGGCTACGTGTGCGGTGATCAGTGTCCTGTCACTAGGAAGAATGGGGAAATGCTTGTTTACATCAGCATTTCCCCATTCTTCCTCTCCATGAGACGATCGCAGGTAACCCCGCAATCACACTCACGGAGCTTGCGGCACGTGCGCCCACAATGCCGCATCTCAAAGGGCAACGTACAGGTACGTTAATATATAATATAATTTAAAAGAATACAGCGCTGTCTGAAAAGTATTTCCAGGAAAAACAAGGTTATGATCACCCGTCTATTCTAGAAGATATAAGTACTGGGGTCCTGCTGCAGTTTGAAATGTGAGATACCCACAATTAGCAAAATGTTAAAAGAAGAAAATTGCGCTATATGAGACCAAATCTAAGATGTAATTGCACAATTGGTGCTACATACCTGAAATAAAGAAATACAATTATCTAAATAAAATCACTGTACTTCACAATACTTTCTCTCTACAATAATTGGATGGTGGGTGGTGTGTCCTACCAGATACGGCACCTCATCCCGAGTCGAAGATCTCAAAAAATGGGGGAAAAGGGGATGATGGGATTATTGCAGTGCCACCAAAATTCAAAATTACTAGAATGATATTTTATATAAAATCATTTATTTTATTGATATCAAAAACATCTAAAATGTTTACATGAAAGAGTACTTTTTTTTTACTTTTTTTTGTACTCTTTCATGTAAACATTTTAGATGTTTTTGATATCAATAAAATAAATGATTTTATATAAAATATCATTCTAGTAATTTTGAATTTTGGTGGCACCGCAATAATCCCATCATCCCCTTTTCCCCCATTTCTCTCTACAATGTTGCAAATAGTCGCATCATAAAAAGAAATCGCATCCTGATGTATAAAAGTACATATGGGAGTTGTTGTTTTCTAAGAGAAGTGAGCTGGTATTGCTTTTGATTGATCCCTGATCACGATATAAAAAAGTCTCTCCTTCATATAAAAAGTGACATCAAACTTGAAAAACACCATAGAAAATAGTGATGTGAGATAGGAAAGTCCTTCCACCTGGAAAATCACAGCCCCTTACCAGCTGCCCAGATCTCTTATCAGGAGATCAATTCAGCTTTTTGGCTTATGACCCAGCCACAGTCTCTTATTAAACCGATTAGAAACCACTTTTCCTTCTCTCCAATCTTTCTCAAGTATCTCTCAGTCAGCCTGCCGCTGCCAGGTGCACCTGCTGTTATTACAGATCTTCACCAGGATCCTGTACGTGCCCTTCTGCCGACATATATCGACGTGAGCCGGTCGGCAAGGGGTTAAGAGATGTATGGACTCCAGAGAGAGATATATAATTTTGCCCCTGTACAAATCATTAGTAAGACCTCATCTGGAATATGCGGTTCAGTTTTGGGCACCAGTTCTCAAAAAGGATATCGGGGAACTGGAGAAAGTGCAGAGAAGGACAACCAAACTGATAAGAGGCATGAAGGAGCTAAAATATGAGGAAAGATTAGAGCAACTGAATCTATTCCCTCTTGAGAAGAGGAGATTAAGGGGGATATGATCAACATACAGGGATATACAATGTAATACTGACATATAATCACACACATAGGTTGGACTTGATGGACTTTTTTCGACCTCATCTATGTAACTATGTAACATGTACAAATACATAAGTGTTCCATATAGTGAACTTGGTGTTGAGTTATTTGCTTTAAGGTCATCACTGAGGACAAAGGGGCAGTCTTTACATCTAGAGGAAAAAAGATTTCATCTCAACATACGGAAAGGTTATTTCACAGTAAGAGCTGTAAAAATGTGGAATAGATTCCCTCTAGAGGTGTTTCTGGTAAGTTCAGTAGCTTGCTTTAAAAAAGGCCTAGATTCTTTACTAAATGTACAGAATATAACTGGGTACTAACATATATAGGTAAAGTTGATCCAAGGAAAATCTGATTGCCTCTCGGGGGATCAGGAGGGAATTTCCCCTGCTGTAGCAAATTGGAGAATGCTTTGCTGGGGTTTTTTGCCTTCCTCTGGATCAACTGTGGGTGAAGTATTGTGTATAAGGGATTGCATTATTATTAATATTTTGGTTAAACTAGATGGACTTGTGTTTTTTTTCAACCTGACTAACTAGGTAACTATTGAGCATCTGTGGGGCATCCTTAAACGGAAGGTGGAGGAGCGCAAGGTCTCTAACATCCACCAGCTCTGTGATGTTGTCATGGAGGAGTGGAAGAGGACTCCAATCCCAACCTGTGAAGCTCTGGTGAACTCCATGCCCAAATGGGTTAGGGCAGTGCTGCAAAATAATGGTGGCCACACAAAATATTGACACTCTGTCCCCAATTTGGACATTTTCATTTAGGGGTTTACTCTTTTGTTGCCAGTGGCTTAGACATTAATGGCTATGTGTTGAGTTATTTTGAGGGGACAGCAAATTTACACTGTTATACAAGCTGTACACTCACTACTTTACATTGTAGCGAAGTGTCATTTCTTCAATGCTGTCACATGTCACATGAAAAGATATAATAAAATATTTACAAATATGTGGGGGGTGCACTCACTTTTGTGAGATGCTGTATTTAACCCCTTGATCACACTAGATGTTAACCCGCGTCAGTATCAGATTGCTCGCCGCACTCGCAGTCCCATTATAAGTCGCTGATTGCCGCCACTATGTAATATAAAATGTTCTTTTTTTTAATCAAAAACATGCAGCAGAATAAATTTTGGCTAAAATTTATGAAGAAATACAGTATATATATAGCAAAAAAGAAAAAATCCAGTGGTGTTCAAATACTTACCAAAAGAAAGCTCTATTTATGTGAAAAAAAAAACATATACATTTTGCTTGGGTACAGCATTGCATGACCGCACAATTGCCAGTTAAAGTAGGTTTTTTTTTTAATCAAAAACATGCAGCAGAATAAATTTTGGCTAAAATTTATGAAGAAATTAGATTTTTCTAAATTTTCAGCCTTTTTTCGTTTATATAGCAAAAAAGAAAAAAATCCAGTGGTGTTCAAATACCACCAAAAGAAAACTCTATTTATGTCGAAAAAAAAAAGCTTTGCATGGCCGCACAATTACCAGCTAAAGTAGCGCAGTGCCGAATAGCAAGAAATGGCCTGGTCATGAAGGGGGTAAAATCTTCTTTAGCTCAAGTGGTTAAAGAAGAGGAGATCCTGGTATGGGGTAGAACAGAGGGGGATTAATAGACATGTGATCTCTAATATTTATAAAATGTTGACCTCACCATCTGACTCTAGGTCATTAGGTCCTTTCGAGAGCTGGGAGTGTGAATTAAATCAATCCTTACCAGAAATATTAAAATGTAAAGTGATAGATTATGTACATTCTACCTCATTGTTTACAAGGGTGAAAGAAATGAATTATAATTTGCTAAAAAAGTGGTATTATGTTCCATCAAAATTTCAGAAGATGAATTCAAATATATCAACTCAAAGGTTTTGATTCAGTCATATTGGATAGGTGTGTTGGGCATAATCCAGAAGCTAAGTAATGTTAAGGTCAGGCAAGATCCCTGGTGATGTTCGTTTCACACTACAGATGAACCGAGGAAAAAATATAAAGGAGCCATTACCCCATTTTTACTAAATACAGCAAAAGCATTATTACCGAAGTTCTGGAAATCAAAGAAAATACCAACAATGAAAGATTGGTTCAGGGAAGTGGATAGAATTAGGTTACTGGAAGAATTAGTATCTTTGCAAAATGACCTTAAAGTTAGATTTTATAGAATTTGGAAATGTTGGTTTGAGTTTAAACAATCCCCAATGTACATGAGCTATATGGGGAATGAGATTAGATCTCAAGTACTGAGGGGAAGTGGATTTGGGGATAACCTCTAAGTGGGGTAGCGAGCTGATGGAGATTAGAGGGAAGGATTATGTGATCTTGCCCTCCTTTTTTGCTCGCCCCGGAAACCCCTTCCCCTCCCTCCATTTTGCTCTGATCTGATCCCCCACCTTTTATTTTCTCTTTCACGGGAAAAGGTTGTAACCTGGGGGACAGCAGATTGCAGTCACCTCGGGATTCATCCCTAATAGGTGTTCAATTAATGAGTAATCCATAAGTTTTAGATGAGAAGGATTTTGATGGTAAAGGAGTAAGGGGGCAGTGGAGAGGATTTTGCTGTGGTTTTGCTATGACGGGGGTGTGGGGTTGGGTTTTTTTTTTCACTAGGATAAGAGCACTGTCAATGGGATTAATATGTAGTAAGGGAACATGGGTAAGGGTGTAAACTGGGAGACAGCCGTTATCTCAGGCTTCACCCCTTAATACATATTCAATTCACAAATTATTTAGATAACATTGGTTTTAAGGGTTTGATAAAGGGGTGGGGGGTTGTTGGGATTTGGGGTTGTTTTTTTTCCCTCCCCTTCCTGTATGGTTGGAGAGAATTTGGGAGCTATTGGTATATTAAGGGGTAGATGAAAGGATTCGGGATATGCAGTCTCAAGGAGTATTACATGTATTTGTTGAATGTGAAAGTAATGTTATGTAATGTATTTTCTATGGAAATCTAATAAAAAAAAAGAATTTAAAACTAAAGAAGTGGGCATCCTACACCATGGTAAACTTTGAGACATGTTGCTTTCAAAATGACTTTTTTTAAATAAAATTGTAAATTTTCCCAGTTTAACCCTTTTGCTGCCAGGCCCTGTGCTCCACTTTTAACCACTTCAGCCCCGTACCATTTGGCTGGCCAAAGACCATAGGACTTTTTACAATTTGGCACTGCGCTGCTTTAACTGGTAATTGTGTGGTCATGCAATGTTGTACCCAAACAAAATTTGTGTTCTTTTCTTCCCACAAATAGAGCTTTCTTTTGATGGTATTTGATTGCCTCTGCGATTTTTATTTTTTGCAATATAAATGGAAAAAGACCAAAAATTTTGAAAAAAAATTATATTTTCTAATTTTTGTTATAAGAAAAATCCAATAAACTCAATTTTAGTCATACATTTAGGCCAAAATGTATTCAGCCACATGTCTTTGGTAAAATAAATGTCAATAAGTGTATATTTATTGGTTTGCGCAAAAGTTATAGCGTCTACAAACTAGGGTACATTTTCTGGAATTTACGCAGCTTTTAGTTTATGACTGTCTATCTCATTTCTTGAGGTGCTAAAATGGCAGGGCAGTACAACCCCCCCCCCCCCCAAATTACCCCATTTTGGAAAGTAGACACCCTAAGGAAATTGCTAAGAGGCATGTTGAGCCCATTGAATATTTTATTTTTTTGTCCCAAGTTATTGAATAATGAGTATTTTGCAGCTCTCATTTGTTTTTGAAAATGAAGAAAGAAAAGAAAAATGTATTTTTTTTTTCTTTTTTCAAATTTCAAAACTTTGTGACAAAAAGTGAAATCTGCAAAATACTCACCATACCTCTTAGCAAATAGCTTGGGTGTCTACTTTCCAAAATGGGGTCATTGGAGAGGGGGAGGGGGGGGTTTGTGCCATCTGGGCATTCCATGGCCTCCGAAACTGTGATAGTCAGTGAGGAGTGAAATAAAAAATTTACACCCTTAGAAAGCCTGAAGGTGGTGCTTGGTTTTCGGGGTCCCGTACGCGGCTAGGCTCCCAAAAAGTCTCACACATGTGGTATCCCCATACTCAGGAGAAGCAACAGAATGTATTTTGGGGTGTAATTTCACATATTCCCATGGCATGTTTGAGCAATATATCATTTAGTAACAATTTTGTGCAAAAAAAAAAAAAAAAATTGTCTTTTTTCCGCAACTTGTGTCAAAATATAAAATAGTCCATGGACTCGACATATAAAAAAGAGAGTAAGGGGAATGGTGCTACCCTAGTGTGGCACTTTAATGTATAAAATAAAAAGATAAAAAAATTAAAAAAATATAACATATATACACATATATATATATATATATATATATATATATATATATATATATATATATATATATATACCCCCGTGTACTGTTAATTAAACCAAATATGTGAATCTGTACAGATTGTGCAGGTCTCTTGGGAGCAATTTTGTGAGTATGTAAATTATATTTAAAGGTGCGATAAAGCTTGATCAAAAGCTAAAAGGTGCATCCACCTTAATCATATCTCCCATTAACATGTGAACCAATTAAAATATCAAAACTCTGACATTACCATTGTGAGACAGTAAGTGAAGAAGTGATCTTTACATTTGCAGTCTATGAGCATTACCATACAAAATGAATAAATTCACATCTGAATCTCATAAACATAAACAGTGGCTATCACACCATAAGTGCAAGAGACACAGTGATATTATGATATATAAGTGTTCACTTTAGTAGTCCAAATCCCTATAACGGGCAAACTGGGCTTATAGTAAAAAAAATGCTTGTATAAATCAAAAAAGTGCTTGTCTAAAGCAAAAAATGTATGTGTATATAAAGTTATTTAAATCATATAAAGTGCAGTTTCATATTCCGGACCGGGACTTCCAAAACCTTCTATATTCAGTTATGTTCCACAGCAAGAAAATCCAGTGACATCTGTGCACATTAGATCTGGTGACTCAGGTGCTCCCCCAATGTGTCCCCACTCACCAAAAGTAGTCACCCCTACAGGGGTAATGCACATAGAGCGGGTAGCTGCAGATGGATTTGCTCCTCAGGTAGCCTTGTTAGTTCTCCGCACCTCCGTCTGACCGTGTCTTCTATCCAGAGCCTCCCAGCATGAGTTCTGAGTCCGGGCACCTCCAATTGTTTCACCTCACCACAGGTTCCTTTCCTCCCAGGGAAAACAAGGGACTTCCATAGTGTAGTATACTCGGTTTATTAAAAAATGTTTACATCTAAAAACAATAGCAATAGATTCCAGTAAGGCAAGGATGCAAACGGTGGAAAGACCAGGAAGCCGGTCCTGTGGCGTGCGTACCACCTGCGTTCCAAGCCGAGCCTTCCGGGTATGACGTAATAGCGTGGCTCCGCCTTACGCGTTTCGTCATCAGACGTTTTCAAAGACGTACCATCGTTCCACGCCTCATATAGACCTGCGGGCTCCGTACTACCTCCCCTTCACTGGCGCTCAACAAATCAGCATCTAGAGGCGGTAACAGATATACCAACCAGGGGATGAACTCTAAATACATAGACGGAGCCGCTTGTATATATAAGTTCACAGAAATAAGCATTGTAACGCCTGCCAGTTGGAAAATATTATTAACTATAAGCGTACAACACATAATACCAAGTGCTTATAATCCCCCCCCTAAATAAAGCCGCATGACTAATCTAAATAATATGATAAATCATAGTGATATACATCTGGGGAGTTAAATACAATCAGACTGTATAAGCTTATACCAGGGAAAATTAAAAAGTAAAAATACATAAAAAATACATAAAAAACATCATAAAAGTGATATAAATTAAATATCGCCAGTGAGGATTACTCTTCATACCAATATGTATACAGGTAGACATTGGCCATAACTCTACGCTAATCTAATAGGCTCCTATATAAGGGATTGCAATACCCTATATGAATTTAAAGGGCTAGCTACACTACTCTATATAAATTTAAAGGGCTAGCTACACGTTTCCTTCGCATACCTGATCGGATGCAAGGTGACCATTATGTTGTAATTTTATGATTATCAACCGGAGGAGACTAGGCTAGCCTTGTGGTTGGTATATGAGGATATATGAGAGTGTAATGTACAGGGAATATAATATAGGTGGATATCAAAAACGGGGGTTACTATGCATATATAGGTACATGCTGCTATGTATGAGAGCCCCGTCCCATTCATCCGTAGACTCTCCCCGTTCTAACTCATTGCAAATCCCCATGGTCATTTGTATGCGGGAATACACCTCCAGCCCGGGTGGGGATGAACTCCAGCATAATGGTAGTAAGCAAGGCTCAGTAGTACCAATTAAAGGCTAACAAACTGCAGCACCCTGCATGTGAAACTGTATCTGACCCCACCCTAAGGCCCTACTTTGCCTCCCAATAATGTGGGTGAACAAGCATGTCATACAGGTAGATATTAAACCTTAAGCTGGAGTGTCCCAGGGCTAGATGTGTGTCCCTATATATGCAGCATACATACCTGACCATACCTTAAAGTATACTTCTTCCTAGTATTCAGGGGTTTGCTATAAAGCAATTCAGGTCAATGTCTAAATTCAGTCCTTTTGGGGCAAGGGATCCCAGCTGGTATATCCATCTGGTTTCGTTCCTGGAAATTAGGGTTTCCCTATTGCCCCCCCTCCAGTGTTCTTGAACTGAATCAATGCCATAAAAAGTGAGGCCACTTGGGTCTCTTTGGTGGGCCTCATCAAAATGTCTAGACCGGCTGTGATTGGGAAATCCTTTTCTTATGTTTTTGATATGTTTCCTAATACGGACAAATAGGGGCGAGTGGTTCTACCCACATACTGGAGATGGCATGGGCATTCGATAATGTATGTGACGTGTGTGCTCCGACATGTGATTAGTTTGTTAATATGGTATGTTTTGTGATCAGTAAATGATTTGAATAAGGTCTTCTTTCTTGGTTGTCTTTTCGTGACTTTACAGGGTAAACACCTTTGACATCTGAAAAACCCTTTAAGATCAGGGCATATTTTGATTGGTCTAGGAGGGTCTATAGCATTACGTACTAGATGGTTCCTTAGACTGGGTGCCTTTCTGTACACAAATTTGGGTTTTGTGGGCAGGATTTTCGATAGGATGAGGTCTTCTTTAAGAATCGGCCAGTATTTCTTCACTATTATTTCAAAGTCTTTAAACTGACTGTTAAACCCAGTTATAAAGGCTATATCCGTATGTTTGTTCTTATTTATGTTTTTATTCTGAAGTAGGATGTTTCTGTCCATATCCATAATTTCCATTTTTAATTTCAGGAGTCTGTCAATTGCATAACCTTTTTCTTGAAATCTTGCGAATAGCATGGTTATTGAAATCTTCACGCTTGTTGCAATTACGGCGTATTCGCAATAATTGTCCCTTAGGGACATTGGCCTTCCACCGTGGATGATGGCAACTCGAGGTGGGAATGTACCCATTCCGATTGGTGGCTTTGAAGAATGTACGGGTATATAGTATGTCCCCTACTTTAGAGATCTCCAGATCCAGATAGTCTATCTTGTCATGACCCCACTTTCCAGTAAACGTGATACCGTAACTGTTTTGACTGTATTTAAGTCTTCAAGGAATTTATTAAAGCTGTCCGATGTGCCATCCCATAGTATGATTAGGTCATCTATGTATCTCCTATACATCTTGATCTGGGGTATATCTTTGCTGTAAATGTACTTCTCCTCCCACATATCCATGAATAGGTTAGCTACGCTGGGAGCGTAGCGGGCTCCCATTGCGACACCCGACTACTTCTTGTCGTACCAAAAATAGTTACATTCCATGGCTAATTTTAAGTCCTCTAGAATATAATTAATTTGTTGTTGTTTCATCCCTGTATTGGCATGTAGTGCTTTTTCGACTCCTGCAAGGCCATCCTTTTGCTCAATACTTGTGTACAGAGAGTTGACATCTATTGTCACAAGCAGCCAGTGTTCTACTCCTCTTATCTCTTGGAGCTCTTGAATAAGTTGCATGCTATCCCGTAGGTAAGGATTTGCCCTCCTTAACCAAGGGCTTGAGATATTAGTCCAGGAATTCTCCAAGCCTGGAGAAGATCGAATTTATCCCACTTATAATGGGTCTCCCTGGAGGTTTCTCCAGTCTTTTGTGAATTTCAGGTGTATAATACAACACTGGTGTTTTGGTAGAATTCGAAATCAGATACTCTGCTTCTTTGGAATTTAAAATCCCTTTACTAAGCTCTTTTTTAACATATTTCTTCAGTTTCTTCTCATATTTTTTCTTAGGATTTCCTGTTAGTTTCCTATAAGTATTTTCTACGTTTAGGAGGTTGTTCATCTCTTCTTGATAGTCTTTTTTATTTAGGATGACCAATCCTCCCCCTTTATCTGCAGGCCTTATTACCACCTCATGCTTTTTCCCTATTTCTTTAACGGTTTTCCAAATATTCCGTGTTTTCTTGTTATTATTCCCCATAGTTTTAATATCTTCCTCCACCATTTTCTTGAAGGCGTTGATGCATTGATTTCCTGGCATTTTGGGGTTGAAGATAGAGTTGTTTTTAAGATTTGTCTGGATGAACTCTGAATCTCCTCTCCTTTCATCCCCTATATTCATAGCAAAGTGTTTTTTGATGTTAAGTTTCCTTAGGAACTTTTGGAGGTCTATATAGACCTCAAATTTGTCTAGAGGTTTGTCTGGGGCATACTTAAGCCCCAGTTCAAGCACCCCTAGTTCCTCCTGTGAGAACTGTACATTACTGAGGTTGAAGATCCCTTGGCCTAATAATTTCGTGGTGTCTTTTTCTTCTTCTTGCCTCCTCTTCTTCCTCTTTTCTGCTTTCTCTTTCTGTATTCCTGTATGTGGGTCCCATGTTCCTTCCCTGGTGGTGGTCTCTTCTGTTTACAGGTTGTAAGTTGTCTTCGTACCTCTGGTGTGTGTTCAGAGCTTCTACTTCCCCCATACTCTGATAGTTTACTCCTGGGCCTCGTCCTCCATTCGTATTCTGCCCTCTCCACCCAGAGTTCCTGTAGGGAATACGGGGTCTCCATCTCCCAGGTGGTTTGTCCCGACGGGGGGCCCTGGGAAAATCCCTATTTTCCTCATATTCTCCTCTGTACGGGGGGCATTTACAGCAAAGATATACCCCAGATCAAGATGTATAGGAGATACATAGATGACCTAATCATACTATGGGATGGCACATCGGACAGCTTTAATAAATTCCTTGAAGACTTAAATACAAACAGTTACGGTATCACGTTTACTGGAAAGTGGAGTCATGACAAGATAGACTATCTGTAGATCTTTAAAGTAGGGGACATACTATCTACCCATACATTCTTCAAAGCCACCGATCGGAATGGGTACATTCCCACCTCGAGTTGCCATCATCCACGGTGGAAGGCCAATGTCCCTAAGGGACAATTATTGCGAATACGCCGTAATTGCAACACGTGTGAAGATTTCAATAACCAGGCCGATATCCTAATCGCAAGATTTCAAGAAAAAGGTTATGCAATTGACAGACTCCTGAAATTAAAAATGGAAATTATGGATATGGACAGAAACATCCTACTTCAGAATAAAAATATAAATAAGAACAAACATACGGATATAGCCTTTATAACTGGGTTTAACAGTTTAAAGACTTTGAAAGAATAGTGAAGAAATACTGGCCGAATCTTAAAGAAGACCTCATCCTATCAAAAATCCTGCCCACAAAACCCAAATTTGTGTACAGAAAGGCACCCAGTCTAAGGAACCATCTAGTACGTAATGCTATAGACCCTCCTAGACCAATCAAAATATGCCCTGATCTTAAAGGGTTTTTCAGATGTCAAAGGTGTTTACCCTGTAAAGTCACGAAAAGACAACCAAGAAAGAAGACCTTATTCAAATCATTTACTGATCACAAAACATACCATATTAACAAACTAATCACATGTCGGAGCACACACGTCACACACATTATCGAATGCCCATGCCATCTCCAGTATGTGGGTAGAACCACTCGCCCCCTATTTGTCCATATTAGGGAACATATCAAAAACATAAGAAAAGCATTTCCCAATCACAGCCTGTCTAGACATTTTGATGAGGCCCACCAAAGAGACCCAAGTGGCCTCACTTTTTATGCCATTGATTCAGTTCAAGAACACTGGAGGGGGGGGCAATAGGCAAACCCTAATTTCCAGGAACGAAACCAGCTGAATATACCAGCTGGGATCCCTTGCCCCCCAAAAGGACTGAATTTAGACATTGACCTAAATTGGTTTATAGCAAACCCCTGAATACTAGGAGGAAGTATACTTTAAGGTATGGTCAGGTATGTATGCTGCATATATAGGGACACACATCTAGCCCTGGGACACTCCAGCTTAAGGTTTAATATCTACCTGTATGACATGCTTGTTCACCCACATTATTGGGAGGCAAGGTAGGGCCTGAGGGTTGGGTCAGATACAGTTTCACATGCAGGGTGCTGCAGTTTGTTAGCCTTTAATTGGTACTACTGAGCCTTGCTTATTACCATTATGCTGGAGTTCATCCCCACCCGGGCTGGAGGTGTATTCCTGCATACAAATGACCATGGGGATTTGCAATGAGTTAGAATGGGGAGAGTCTATGGATGAATGGGACGGGGCCTAGTAGCTCTCATACATAGCAGCATGTACCTATAGATGGATAGTAACCCCCGTTTTTGATATTCACCTATATTATATTCCCTGTACATTACACTCTCATATATCCTCATATACCAACCACAAGGCTAGCCTAGTCTCCTCCGGTTGATAATCATAAAATTAAAACATAATGGTCACCTTGCATCCGATCAGGTATGCGAAGGAAACATGTAACTAGCCCTTTAAATTCATATAGGGTAGTGTAGCTAGCCCTTTAAATTCATATAGGGTATTGCAATCCCTTATATAGGAGCCTATTAGATTAGCGTAGAGTTATGGCCAATGTCTACCTGTATGCATATTGGTATGAAGAGTAATCCTCACTGGCGATATTTCATTTATGTCACTTTTATGATGTTTTTATGTATTTTTTATGTATTTTTACATTTTAATTTTCCCTGGTATAAGCTTATACAGTCTGATTGTATTTGACTCCCCAGATGTATATCACTATGATTCATCATATTATTTAGATTAGTCATGCGGCTTTATTTAGGGGGGGGATTATAAGCACTTGGTATTATGTGTTGTACACTTATAGTTAATAATATTTTCCAACTGGCAGGCGTTACAAAGCTTATGTCTGTGAACTTATATATACAAGCGGCTCTGTCTACGTATTTAGAGTTCATCCCCTGGTTGGTATATCTGTTACCGCCTCTAGATGCTGATTTGTTGAGCGCCAGTGAAGAGGAGGTAGTACGGAGCCCGCAGGTCTATATGAGACGTTGAGCGTGGAGCGATGGTACCGTCTTTGAAAACGTCTGATGACGAAACGCGTAAGGCGGAGCCATGCTCTTACGTCATACCCAGAAGGCTCGGCTTGGAACGCAGGTGGTACGCATGCCACAGGACCGGCTTCCTGGTCTTTCCGTTTGCGTCCTTGCCTTACTGGAATCTATTGCTATTGTTTTTAGATGTAAAAAATTTTTAATAAACCGAGTATACTACACTATGGAAGTCCCTTGTTTTCCCTGGGAGGAAAGGAACCTATGGTGAGGTGAAACAATTGGAGGTGCCCGGACTCAGAACTCATGCTGGGAGGCTCTGGATAGCAGACACGGTCGGACGGAGGTGCGGAGAACTAACAAGGCTATCTGAGGAGCAAATCCATCTGCAGCTACCTGCTCTATGTGCATTACCCCTGTAGGGGTGACTACTTTTGGTGAGTGGGGACACATTGGGGGAGCACTGAGTCACCAGATCTAATGTGCACAGATGTCACTGGATTTTCTTGCTGTGGAACATAACTGAATATAGAAGGTTTTGGAAGTCCCGGTCCGGAATATGAAACTGCACTTTATATGATTTAAAAAACTTTATATACACATACATTTTTTGCTTTAGACAAGCACTTTTTTGATTTATACAAGCACTTTTTTTACTATAAGCCCAGTTTGTCCGTTATAGGGATTTGGACTACTAAAGTGAACACTTATATATCATAATATCACTGTGTCTCTTGCACTTATGGTGTGATAGCCACTGTTTATGTTTATGAGATTCAGATGTGAATTTATTCATTTTGTATGGTAATACTCATAGACTGCAAATGTAAAGATAATTTCTTCACTTACTGTCCCACAATGGTAATGTCAGAGGTTTGATATTTTAATTGGTTCACATGTTAATGGGAGATATGATTAAGGTGGATGCACCTTTTAGCTTTTGATCAAGCTTTATCGCACCTTTAAATATAATTTACATACTTACAAAATAGCTCCCAAGAGACCTGCACAATCTGTACAGATTCACATATTTGGTTTAATTAACAGTACACTGGGGTATATATATATATATTTTATATTTTTTATATCTTTATATTTTATACATTAAAGTGCCACACTAGGGTAGCACCATTCCCCTTACTCTCTTTTTTATATACTTGTATAGTCCCCATTGGGGACTAATTAAGGGAGGCTGCAACCTCTATCCTCCTAAGCGCAGATCTCTAACATACCATGGACTCGACATGCCTCTGAGAAAATAGCTTGGGGTGTCTACTTTCCAAAAGGGGGCCATTTGGCGGTGTTTTAAACTGTCCTTGCATTTTATGCACAACATTTAGAAGCTTATGTCACACATCACCCACTCTTCTAACCACTCGAAGACAAAGCCCTTTCTGACACTTTTTGTTTAAATGAAAAAATATATTTTTTTTGCAAGAAAATTACTTTGAACCCCCAAACATTATGAATATTTTTTTTTAAGCAAAGGACGTACAGATTAAAATGGTGGGTGTTTAATTTTTTTTTCACACAGTATTTGCGCAGCGATTTTTCAAACGCATTTTTTTTGGAAAAAATACACTTTTTTAAATTTTAATGCACTAAAACACATTATATTGCCCAAATGTTTGATGTAATAAAAAAGATGATCTGAGCCCGAGTACATGGATGCCAAACACGACATGCTTTAAAATTGCGCATACACGTACAGCGGTGACAAACTACATACGTTTTTAAAACCCTTTAAACGCCTTTACAGGTTACCACTTTAGATATACAGAGGAGGTCTACTGCTAAAATTACTGCCCTCGATCAGACCTTCACGGTGATACCTCACATGCATGGTGCAATTGCTGTTTACATATGAAGCCAGACCGACGCTTGCGTTCGCCTTTGCGCGAGAGAGGGGGGGGGGTCAGGGGGGGGGTTTTGGTTTTTTTTAATTATTTATTTTGCTTTTTTATTTTATTTTTAAACTGTTCCTTTAATTTATATTTTTGTTATCATTTTTATTGTTATCTCAGAGAATGTAAATATCCCCTATGATAGCAATAGGTAGTGACAGGTACTCTTTTTTGAAAAAATTGGGGTCTATTAGACCCTAGATCTCTCCTCTGCCCTCAAAGCATCTGACCACACCAAGATCAGTGTGATAAAATGCTTTCCAAATTTCCCAATGGCGCTGTTTATATCCGGCGAAATCTAAGTCATGAAATGCTGGCAGCTTCCGGTTTCTTAGGCCATAGAGATGATTGGAGCCATTCTGGTCTCTGATCAGCTCTATGGTCAGCTGGCAGAACCACCGGCTGCATTCTCAGGTTCCCTTTTGGGACAGATGAGCCAGAGAAAATGATGGAAGATGGTGGGAGGGGGGGGACATTCCTTCCCATTGCTTATAAAAGCAGTCTAGAGGCTAATTAGCCACTAGGATTGCTTCTACATGAAAGCTGACCGCTGGCTGAAAAGAATGATACCAAGAAGATACCTAAACCCGCAGGCATCATTCTGGTATAACCACTCAAAGTCCAGCAACATACCAGTACGCTTGTCCTTGTTGGGCATATATTGTAATCTCTTTTTTCATGCAGCCTGTACCTCCACTTCTAATGATGGGCATACATGCACCTTTTTTTTTTTTTTTTTAACTGTAGTGGTAAAATTACCTCCTACAGCGCTGGAGTCACGGCTTTATGCATCGTGGGAGCAAACGCTGTTGCTGTCAAGATAAATAAATCCGCGCTGCAGCTGAATGGCGTACCTGCTAAGCAAATGATGGTTAACAATAAAACAAAGTAATATTACAGTATAACAGTAAGACTTACCAAACCTGCAAAGCAAATAAATAAAAAAAACATAGTAAAAAATAAAACATTTTTTAATGCAACCTGTGCCTAAAGTATACATATGCTGAAGCATGGGGGCATCCACCCGCAAAAGTTAGGAGCAAATCGCTCCTCCGCTCCTGCTGCCCCCATGCTTCGGCATATATGCTGAAGTATGTAACTGTGGTGGTGAAATCACCTCCGACAGCGCTGGAGTCAAGGCTTTATGTATCGTGGGAGCAAACGCTGTTGCTGTCAAGATAAATAAATCCGCGCTGCAGCTGAATGGCGTACCTGAAAACAAATAAACGGTTAACAAGAAAACACAGTAAACAGTAAAGTATAAAAAAATTACATACGTGAAAAGCAAACAGGATAAAACATGATAACAATAAAACATTGCAGAATAACCTACAGTAAAAAAGAGCAGAACAATAGAGAGAATAGAGAGAGAGAGAGAGAACAATAAAACGCAACTATTTTTGTTTTTTTTATTTTATTTTTTTTTGTTTTTTTTACACTTTTTTTTGTAACTAACTTTTGTAACTGTAACTGGGTCTCTCAAAATGCGATGGCATCTTGGAAGACCCTGTGAAAGTGTGCCTAGTCTGTGCATCGCTGTACCCTACGCTAAAACTCCACTAGTGTATGGTAGCGTTCAAAACATTCACCAATGCAAAGACCAGGATTGTCAGGACAGGAGGGACAATAATAGCGGGTGTCACGCCTATATCCGCACTTTCTGCAGACACGACATTTTCTTTGGGAGGCTTGTTGGGTAGGGGTATGCGGGAGGACATAAGGAAAATGCCTCTCATGCAGCCGGCTTACTGCATTTGGTTGGGGATGGTGAGGTGGAGCACCGTCCGGAAACAGAAAGGCTCTGACGATCTCTTCCTGGAATTTAAGAAAGGATCCAGTCCGTCCTGAAGCTCTGTATAGCACATGAGCGTCCAGCAAAGCCAATTGAAATAAATAAACAGACACTTTTTTATACCAGCGTCTGGCCTTACGGGCAACTAGGTACGGCGCCAACAACTGGTCATTGAGATCCACCCCTCCCATATTTTGGTTATATTCCTGGACACAGAGGGGTTTCTCCACAACACCAGTCACCGTAGTAATTTGGACCGTCGTCGTGTCTGCATGAAGAGAGGTAAGAACAAAAACATTCTTATTATCCCTCCACTTCATAGCGAGCAAGTTATTACACTTCAAGCAGGCTCTCTCTCCCAGCCTAAGACGGGAATCTACAAGCCCCCAGGTGAAAGCCCTATCAATTAGATCGCACGGTGCCACATGCTCCAATCTGATGCTCAAAAAGGTGACTAAAAAGTGGCACGCTCATGTAATAATTGTCTACATACAAATGGTACCCCTTTCTGAATAAGGGTGACACCAAGTCCCACACAATCTTGCCAGCGCTTCCTATGTAGTCAGGGCAGTTTGTCGGCTCTACGTGGCTATCTCTTCCCTCGTAAACCATAAAACTACATGTATAGCCTGTGGCCCTGTCACAGAGCTCATACATCTTGACCCCATATCTGGCACGCTTGCTGGGAAGGTACTGTTTGAATGACAAGCGGCCAGAAAACTTAATCAGGGACTCATCAACGCAGACAACTTGATGGGAAGTAAATAAGTCTGCAAAACATTGGTTGAAGTGGTTTACGAGGGGCCGAATTTTGTAGAGCCGATCGTATCCAGGGTCTCCACGAGGACGACAGAGTTCATTGTTGTTGAAGTACATGAACCGCAAAATCTGCTCGTATCGTGCCCTGGCCATGGAAGCAGAGAAAACGGGCATATGGTACATTGGGTCAGTGGACCAATATGACCGCAACATACTCATTTTAACTATGCCCATGTTGAGGGATAGGCCCAGAAAGGTCTTAAATTCGGAGACCGTAATTGGTCTCCAATCTCTGGCAAGGGAGGACTGGGGAATAGTGGCGATGTGTTGACCAGCATACAAATTGCTTTGGTCCACAATAGATCTATAGAGATCTTCGGTGAAAAACAGCGAATAGAAATCAAGTGACGTAAAATCAACTGTTTCCACCTGAATGCCAGGTTGGCCAGTGAATGGGGGAAGTACGGGTGCTGCAGAAGTGGTGGGCTTCCAATTCGGATTGGCGAATTCTGCAGGAAGGACACTATGGGCGCGACGGGCCTGTCTTTGTCTTCTAGGTGGCAGCAGGACACTACTTGTGCTTGCCACCTCACCAGCTTGAACTGCACTTATGGGACTCGCCACGTCACCACGTGTTACTGCAGTGCTGGGTGTACGACCAGGGTGTACTAGGCCGCTGGTGCTTGCCAGTTCACCAGAAGGAATAGCGGCGCTAGTACTTCTCTGCTCCATACAAGAGCCCTGTGGTTCTTGCACCTCAACAGCAGAAGAAGAAGATTGGGTTCTGGTATGCCTGACCTTGGCAGGGACCACAACTCCATCATCAGAGCTATCTGTCATGGAGCCGCTGCTGTCTACAGGTTCGTATTCTGAGCCTGAATCTGACAGATGAGTGACTTCCTCTTCACTATCTGTCATGCTCAGAAACGTGTAGGCCTCTTCACTAGTGTACCTTCGATTTGCCATTTTGGGCTCTAAATTTAGTGGTACACTAGTGAGACTCACAGGTAAAAAAAGCTCCTGACTGTCAGCGACTGTATCAAATCGCTACCAAAAAAACTGTTAGCATTCGCAGGGATCAGGCCTGACTCTGCGAACGCTGCACTTATGTGTTTAGTGTTTTGTAAGTGACAGTGATCAATCGATACTGCACTTGGGTGGGCTGGGCGGAGGGGCAAAACGCAGGTGCTAGCAGGTATCTGGGCTGATCCCGCTAACACTGCATTTTTGGGGACCCTAAACTGCTGGGGACGCTAGTACAGATCTGATCAGATCAGATATTGATCCATTCAGATACTATAACACTAAGGGAGGTGTACGCTGCGTGCATGGGTGTTAGAGGTACTGGCACTAACCTGACGCTGCTTGGGGCGACGCAGACCCTATCTGACCCTAAAACCTAACTTATATAACCCACCGGGCGATCAGGGGGTTAAACCTTTATTAGGTAATAAACGGCGGGTGCCCTGAAACTATAAATAACAAACTAACCAATATCACCCGTAACAGTTATACGGTGATTACTGGTGAAAGGGTTAACTAGAGGGCAATCAGAGGGTTAAAACCTTTATTAGATAGTATATGGGGGTCCCTGACGATATAAAAAGCTGACGGCAAACCTAAATACTTACCTCCCTAACTATCGTCACCTTTGACACTAATCAGCGATCAGAAAAACGATTGCTTAGTGACACTGGTGACGGGGGGTGATCACGGGGTTAAACCTTTATTAGGGGGGGTTAGGGAGGTACCCTAGACCTAAAGGGACCTACCATTAACTGCCCTACCACTTATAACTGTCACAAAATGACACCAATGCAGTAATCAGTAAAAAACAAAAACAAAATAAACTGCTATTGGTGTCACTGTGACAGGGGGTGCAGGGGGGTGATTGGGGGGTGACTGGGGGGGTGAAAAGTGTGCCTAGAGTGTTCTACTGGTAGTGTAGTGTTTGGTGCACTTACTTGATGTCTTCTCTCCTTGGAAGCCGGAATGAAAAGGCTTCACAAGGAGAGATGACATCACTTCCTCTGCCGTTGTTTACATTACAGAGGCAGAGGAAGGTTTTCATTCGTCAGGAGCGATGGGGAGGGGGTGGCCATGAATAGATGGCCTCCCCCTCAGCACAGATCACTCCTGTAACAAAGCCGACCGCCGCAGGCACGGGGGGGGTCCGATCGAACCCCCCGCCCGGGGGCAGGCAGGGACATACAGGTAAGCCTTTATGCCTGCCCGTGCCATTCTGCCGATGTACATCGTCGTGCGGCGGTCGGCAAGTGGTTAAACTCAGCTGCCCGGACCATTTTTGCAATTTTCCCATTGCTTTTTTAATTTTTCCCTTACAGCTTTCAGAGTTTGTAAAAGACCCCCCAAACCATATATTTTCTGAAAGCACATGACTAATAGTATCATATAAGGTGCTACTGATTTTTAGGGCACAGTGATATTTGCACAAATGTTTATCAAAACAATATTTTTGTTAAAATACACTAAAAATCATTATTAGCAGATAAAAACAGAGTCAATTTTACAAAATGCCTATTAAATATAAAAGCTAACCTGTATGGAGTTAATAACAAATATTCGTAAACTTTAAATTGCGCTTTTTTGCGAAATGGTATAAATCGAACATACGCAAAAATGTAAATACTGTATCCAAATTCCTCTAAAATTCTGGAGGTTTTCATTTTTCACTTACAGCTTTCAGAGTTTGTTAACCACTTGCCTACCAGGCATGAACACCCCCTTCCTGCCCAAGCCATTTTTAAGCTTTCAGCGCTGTCGCATTTTGAATGACAATTGCGCAGTCATGCAACGCTGTACCCAAATAAAATTTTTATCATTTTTTTCCCCACAAATAGAGCTTTCTTTTGGTGGTATTTGATCACCTCTGTGGTTTTTATTTCTTGCGCTATAAACAAAAGAAGAGGGACAAGTTTGAAAAAACACAATATTTTTTAAATTTTGCTATAATATATATTCAAATTTTTTTTTAAAACACCTCAGTTTAGGCCGATGTGTATTCTTCTACATATTTTTGGTCAAAAAAATCACAATAAGCATATACTGATTGGTTTGCGCAAAAGTTATAGTGTCTACAAAATAGGGGATAGATTTATAGCATTTTTATTTAATTTTTTTTTTTTTTACTAGTAATCAGTGGTGTCTCCAGCTTTCATATTTAGAGGGGGCACATGGGGGGACAGGGACAAAAGTAGGGGGGCAACTATAAAATGCATATATATATCTATCTATCTATATATCTATATATATATAGATATATAAATATATACTGGGGCCCTTTACTACGACCCCACAACGGCCCTTTCACATGTTCTGCAGTGAGCTCCCTTCCTACTGTATTGGGGTCCCCCAGGGTGGCAGAAAACAAGATATATATGCCACCAGCATACCAAGAAAATATAAGGATCCAAAGCAGTGGGAGAACTATCAGGTTTGCAAAGGTTGTCTTGCCTCCGGGCCCTGGTGTTCTGCCACTGTGGGGTTCTCCAGCCTCCTCTTGCTGTCCTGCCCCTGCTATTGACTGTTCTGGTCTGGCATCTCTTGGAATTTACAGGCTGGTTCTCCTGTCCTAAGGATGGGAGAAATCAGTTTGTTTTTTCAGTAACTGAGAGTCCTGGTGGAGTCCTTCCTGCAACTCGCTCTTCTCCCTGCCAATGAGGATGCAGGGGAAGGAGCAGATCGGGTGGCCGTGGTTGTGTGAGCGTTTGCATTATGCAGTGTCAGCAAGCAGAGGGAGGGGGGAGGAATCACCCGCAGGAGCTGACTGGGGATTCTCTCCCTCTTAGACATTGATTTTTTGTAAAAAAAAAAAAAAAAATGTTATTGGGGGGAGGGGGGGGGGGGGGGCACAGCATAATGTTGGGGACGCCATTGCTAGTAATGGCAGCGATCTGTGATTTTTATCGTGACTGCGATATTGCGGCGGACATATCGGACACCTTTGACACATTTTTGGGACCATTCACATTTATACAGCGATCCGTGCTATGAAAAAGCATTGATTACTCTGTAAATGTGACTGGCAGGGAAGGGGTTAACACTAGGGGGTGATCAAGGGGTTAAATGTGTGTCCTCGGAGTGATTCTAACTGTGGGGGGAGGGGACTGACTGGGGGAGGTGACCGATCGGTGTCCCTATGTACAAGGGACACACCATCGGTCTCCTCTCCTCTGACAGGACGTGGATCTGTGTGTTTACACACACAGATCCATGGTCCTGCTCAGTTACTCGGCAATCGCGGAAACCCGGTGGACATCGCGGCCACCGGGCACGCGCATCGGGTCCCCAGTGACGCGGCGGGCACGTGTGCCCCTATAGTGGCCCGGGAAGGAGATCGCGTCATGTGACGGCGGCCCAGAACGAGAGCTGTCTCGTCCCGCCGTCATATGACAGTGGACGGACGGCTAATGTTTAAAGACCCCCCCAACCATATATTTTCTGAAAGCACATGACCTGTAGAATAAAAAGAAAGTGCTACTGATTTTTAAGACCCTTTTATATTTGTGCAAGTGTTTACCAAAACAATATATACGTTAAAGATACTCTAAAATCATTATTTGATATAAACACAGCAAATTTTACAAAATTCTTGCTAAATATAAAAGCTTATCCTGTATTGAGTTAACAAATAACAAATATGTGTAAATTTAAATTGCGCCTTTTTGCAAAATGGTGAAAATGGAACGTACGCTAAAATGTAAATAATCAATGTTTTCTCAAAAAATCTGAAGGTTTTTATTTTTCCCTTACAGCTTTCAGAGTTTGTAAAATGCAAATATTTTCCGCTGAAGTGACAATGAGCTTATAGCAGGAGGAGGAATGAGGTCTGTATGGTGTACGGACCTGGCCGGTTTTCTATTTTCTATTGTGAATAAAATATGGGTTTATGAGATTTACAAATCATAGTATTCTGTTTTTATGTAGATTTTACACTGTGATCAGCCATACTATGTTTTGATATTTTTTTATGTGCATATATTAACCACTTGCCGACCGCCTCACGACGATATATGTCGGCAGAATGGCACGGGCAGGCAGAATCACGTACCTGTACATGATCTGCCTCCCGCGGGCGGGGGGTCCAATTGGACCCCCCCCCGGTGCCCGAGGCTGTCGGCTTTGGTCTGGGAGCGATGAGAGGTGAGGGGGTGACCATACGTTCATGGCCCCCCCCTCGTGATCGCTCCCAGCCAATGAGAATCTTCCTTTGCTGCTGTATGCTAAACAGCAGCAAAGGAAATGATGTCATCTCTCCTCGGCTCGGTATTTTCCGTTCCGGCGCCGAGGAGAGAAGACATCACTGTGAGTATAAAACACACACACACAATCAGTAGAACATGCCAGGCACACATTACACCCCCGATCACCCCCCCTTTACCCCCCCCCCCCCCCCCGTCACACTGACACCAAGCAGTTTTTTTTTTTTTTCTGATTACTGCATGGTGTCAGTTTGTGACAGTTAGTGTTGTAGGGCAGTTAGTGTTAGCCCCCTTTAGGTCTAGGATACCCCCCTAACCCCCCCTAATAAAGTTTTAACCCCTTGATCACCCCCCCGTCGTCAGTGTCACTAAGCGATCATTTTTCTGATCGCTGTATTAGTGTCACTGGTGACGCTAGTTAGGGAGGTAAATATTTAGGTTCGTCGTCAGCGTTTTATAGCGTCAGGGACCCCCATATACTACCTAATAAAGTACCGCTAACACCCACGCACGCAGCATACGCCTCCCTTAGTGGTATAGTATCTGAACAGGTCAATATCTGATCCGATCAGATCTATACTAGGGTTCCCAAAAATGCAGTGTTAGCGGGATCAGCCCAGATAACTGCTAGCACCTGCGTTTTGCTCCTCCGCCCGGCCCAGCCCAGCCCACTCAAGTGCAGTATCGATCGATCACTGTCACTTACAAAACACTAAACGCATAACTGCAGCGTTCGCAGGGTCAGGTCTGATCCCTGCGATCGCTAACAGTTTTTTTGGTAGCATTTTGGTGAACTGGCAAGCACCAGCCCCAGGCAGCGTCAGGTTAGCACCAGTGCCGCTAACACCCACGAACGCAGCATACGCCTCCCTTAGTGGTATAGTATCTGAACGGATCAATATCTGATCCGATCAGATCTATACTGGCGTCCCCAGCAGTTTAGGGTTCCCAAAAACGCAGTGTTAGCGGGATCAGCCCAGATACCTGCTAGCACCTGCGTTTTGCCCCTCCGCCCGGCCCAGCCCACCCAAGTGCAGTATCGATCGATCACTGTCACTTACAAAACACTAAAAGTATAACTGCAGCGTTCGCAGATTCAGGCCTGATCCCTGCGATCGCTAACAGTTTTTTGGTAGCATTTTAGTGAACTGGCAAGCACCAGCGGCCTAGTACACCCCGGTCGTAGTCAAACCAGCACTGCAGTAACACTTGGTGACGTGGCGAGTCCCATAAGTGCAGTTCAAGCTGGTGAGGCGGCAAGCACAAGTAGTGTCCCACTGCCACCAAGAAGACAAACACAGGCCCGTCGTGCCCATAATGCCCTTCCTGCTGCATTTGCCAATCCTAATTGGGAACCCACCGCTTCTGCAGCACCCGTACTTCCCCCATTCACATTCCCAACCAAATGCAGTTGGCTGCATGAGAGGCATTTTCTTTATGTCCTCTCGAGTACCCCTACCCAACGAACCCCCCCCAAAAAGATGTTGTGTCTGCAGCAAGCGCAGATATAGGCGTGACACCCGCTATTATTGTCCCTCCTGTCCTGACAATCCTGGTCTTTGCATTGGTGAATGTTTTGAACGCTACCATACACAAGTTGAGTATTAGCGCAGGGTACAGCATTGCACAGACTAGGCACACTTTCACAGGGTCTCCCAAGATGCCATCGCATTTTGAGAGACCCGAACCTGGAACCGGTTACAGTTATAAAAGTTAGTTACAAAAAAAAGAGTAAAAAGAAAAAAAATATTTATAAAATAAAAAATAATAGTTGTCGTTTCATTGTTCTCTCTCTCTCTATTGTTCTGCTCTTTTTTACTGTACTCTATTCTGCAATGTTTTATTGTTATTATGTTTTATCACGTTTGCTTTTCAGGTATGCAATTTTTTATACTTTACCGTTTACTGTGTTTTATTGCTAACCATTTTGTTGTCTTTAGGTACGCCATTCACGACTTTGAGTGGTTATACCAGAATGATGCCTGCAGGTTTAGGTATCATTTTGGCATCATTCTTTTTAGCCAGCGGTCGGCTTTCATGTAAAAGCAATCCTAGCGGCTAATTAGCCTCTAGACTGCTTTTACAAGCAGTGGGAGGGAATGCCCCCCTCATCGTCTTCCGTGTTTTTCTCTGGCTCTCCTGTCTCAACAGGGAACCTGAGAATGCTGCCGGTGATTCAGCCAGCTGACCATAGAGCTGATCAGAGACCAGAGTGGCTCCAAACATCTCTATGGCCTAAGAAACCAGAAGCTACGAGCATTTCATGACTTAGATTTCGCTGGATGTAAACAGCGCCATTGGGAAATTGGGAAAGCATTTTATCACACCGATCTTGATGTGGTCAGATGCTTTGAGGGCAGAGGAGAGATCTAGGGTCTAACAGACCCCAATTTTTTCAAAAAAAGAGTACCTGTCACTACCTATTGCTATCATAGGGGATATTTACATTCCCTGAGATAACAATAAAAATGATATAAAAAAAAAAAAAAAAAAAATGAAAGGAACAGTTTAAAAATAAGATAAAAAAGCAAAAAAAAAAAGCACCCCTGTCCCCCCCCTGCTCTCGCGCTAAGGCGAACGCAAGCGTCGGTCTGGCGTCAAATGTAAACAGCAATTGCGCCATGCATGTGAGGTATCACCGCGAAGGTCAGATCGAGGGCAGTAATTTTAGCAGTAGACCTCCTCTGTAAATCTAAAGTGGTAACCTGTAAAGGCTTTTAAAAATGTATTTATTTTGCTGCCACTGCACGTTTGTGCGCAATTTTAAAGCATGTCATGTTTGGTATCCATGTACTCGGCCTAAGATCATCTTTTTTATTTCATCAAACATTTGGGCAATATAGTGTGTTTTAGTGCATTAAAATTTAAAAAAGTGTGTTTTCTCCCCAAAAAATGCGTTTGAAAAATCGCTGCGCAAATACTGTGTGGAAAAAAAAAAATGAAACACCCACCATTTTAATCTGTAGGGCATTTGCTTTAAAAAAATATATATAATGTTTGGGGCTTCAAAGTAATTTTCTTGCAAAAAGAAATAATTTTTTCATGTAAACAAAAATTGTCAGAAAGGGCTTTGTCTTCAAGTGGTTAGAAGAGTGGGTGATGTGTGACATAAGCTTCTAAATGTTGTGCATAAAATGCCAGGACAGTTCAAAACCCCCCAAAATGACCCCATTTTGGAAAGTAGACACCCCAAGCTATTTGCTGAGAGGCATGTCGAGTCCATGGAATATTTTATATTGTGACACAAGTTGCGGGAAAAAGACACATTTTTTTTTTTCTTTGCACAAAGTTGTCACTAAATGATATATTGCTCAAACATGCCATGGGAATATGTGAAATTACACCCCCAAAATACATTCTGTTGCTTCTCCTGAGTACGGGGATACCACATGTGTGAGATTTTTTGGGAGCCTATCCGCGTACGGGACCCCGAAAACCAAGCACCGCCTTCAGGCTTTCTAAGGGCGTAAATTTTTGATTTCACTCTTCACTGCCTATCACAGATTCGGAGGCCATGTAATGCCCAGGTGGCACAAACCCCCCCCCCCCAAATGACCCTATTTTGGAAAGTAGACACCCCAAGCTATTTGCTGAGAGGTATAGTGAGTATTTTGCAGACCTCACTTTTTGTCACAAAGTTTTGAAAATTGAAAAAAGAAAAAAAAAAGTTTTTTCTTGTCTTTCTTCATTTTCAAAAACAAATGAGAGCTGCAAAATACTCACCATGCCTCTCAGCAAATAGCTTGGGGTGTCTACTTTCCAAAAAGGGGTCATTGGGGGGGGGGGGGTTGTGCTACCTGGGCATTCCATGGCCTCCGAAACTGTGATAGGCAGTGAAGAGTGAAATCAAAAATTTACACCCTTAGAAATCCTGAAGGCTTTCGGGGCCCCGTACACGGCTAGGCTCCCAAAAAGTCTCACACATGTGGTATCCCCGTACTCAGGAGAAGCAGCTAAGTGTATTTTGGGGTGCAATTCCACGTATGCCCATGGCCTGTCTGAGCAATATATCATTTAGTGACAACTTTGTGCAAAAAAAAAAAAAAAATTGTCACTTTCCCGCAAAATATAAAATATTCCATGGACTCAACATGCCTCTCAGCAAATATCTTGGGGTGTCTACTTTCCAAAATGGGGTCATTTGGGGGGGGGTTTGTGCCATCTGGGCATTTTATGGCCTTCAAAACTGTGATAGGTAGTGAGGAGTGAAATAAAAAATTTACGCCCTTAGAAATCCTGAAGGCGGTGATTGGTTTTCAGGGCCCCGTACGCGGCTAGGCTCACAAAAAGTCCCACACATGTGGTATCCCTGTACTCAGGAGAAGCAGCTGAATGTATTTTGTGGTGCAATTCCACATATGCCCATGGCCTGTGTGAGCAATATATCATTTAGTGACAACTTTTTGTAATTTTTTTTTTTTTTTGTCATTATTCAATCACTTGGGACAAAAAAAAATAATATTCAATGGGCTCACATGCCTCTCAGCAATTTCCTTGGGGTGTCTACTTTCCAAAATGGGGTCATTTGGGGGGGTTTTGTACTGCCCTGCCATTTTAGCACCTCAAGAAATTACATAGGCAGTCATAAACCAAAAGCTGTGTAAATTCCAGAAAATGTACCCTAGCTTGTAGACGCTATAACTTTTGCGCAAACCAATAAATATACGCTTATTGACATTTTTTTTACCAAAGACATGTGGCCGAATACATTTTGGCCTAAATGTATGACTAAAATTGAGTTTATTGGATTTTTTTTATAACAAAAAGTAGAAAATATCATTTTTTTTCAAAATTTTCGGTCTTTTTCCGTTTATAGCGCAAAAAATAAAAACGGCAGAGGTGATCAAATACCATCAAAAGAAAGCTCTATTTGTGGGAAGAATAGGACACAAATTTCGTTTGGGTACAGCATTGCATGACCGCGCAAAAAGCGACGCAGTGCCAAATTGTAAAAAGTGCTCTGGTCAGGAAGGGGGTAAATCCTTCCGGGGCTGAAGTGGTTAATAAGAGGATGCCTTAATTTAAAGGTATACTTACAAATAGGTACCGGCAAGTGTTTGCATGTTTTGAAGGTATCAATTGGAATGTTGGTATATCCTGATTTGAATTAAACAGTAGACAAGACAGGGATGCCCCTAGCCCCCCTTCTATTTTCCCAGGGCAATGAGCCATTAGCTGCAAAGTTAAGAGCGGATAGTTCCTTCTCTGGTTTATGTTTGGGTCAGCTGGAGGAAAACGTATTGTATGCTGACATGCTTCTGTACCTACAGGACTTGGAACCCTTCCTGTCAGCCACTTTTGCCCTAATTCAGGAGTCTAGGGACTATTCTGGGTTCCGTATAAATTAGTCCAAATTGTCCTTGTTCCCTATTGATGATGTTCTGGGAGTTCCTGGTGATTGTCTCATTCCGTTGTACACATCTTTTTGGTATTTAGGGGTCCAAATTCAATTTCCAGTATCTAAATTCTTGAACAATCATTTTTCACCGGCAGTAATGGCGTTTCGGGAGAAGGTGCAGAGATGGTAGGCATTACCGCTTACTCTCATGGGGCAAATGCATTAATTTAAAATGATATTGCTCCCTAAATTCATATATATATATATATATATATATATATATATATATATATATATATATATATATGATCTAACTCCCCTACGTACTGTACCTGCCAAAAAAGGTCTTTCAGGCCGTAGACTACATAGTACTTACTTTATTATGGGAATCCTGTACTCCCAGACAGTCGTTAGCTACTTTAAAGTTACCCTTGGCTTTGGGGGATGGGCGATGACGTAATTGAGGATTTATTATTTTGCCTCTCAATTGATCTTCATTGGAGTTTTTTTCCCCCAAACTACAAATGAGACAATTGTGGCGGAGGCGGCGGTCGCTACATCGTATGAAGCCTTGCTTAACATGCTCATGGTGAGAGTCAGGGGATGGCCAGCCATTACAGTGCATAGGAGATTTCAGGAGGGCAGGAGCAAAACTCAATCCTGTGCTTTTAATGCTCATAAAATGTATAGACATTAATTTTACTGCACAGGCGTGGGGATATGGCTTACAGCTCAAAGATAAACAGCACATATTTTGAGGATTATATCCTGCATACGTGGGACAAAGTCTGCTGGGAATGGAAAAGTCATTCTGTGCGACAAAGCCGCCATATTGGTAGAAAGAACTCTGACACCCTATTGCTGTGTATGTAAAAGGTTTAAAAGTGTAAACGTTAAAGTCTACAGGGTCAGAAAAATCAGTTTGTAAATGGATAGAAAACTGGCTAAAAGACTGCATTCAGAGAGTTGAATGCAGTCTTTAGCCATATTCATACTCAGAATTGTCTGAAGTTATTAGTGGTGTAACCCAAGGTTCAGTGTTGGGACCCTTACTTTTTAACACATTTATAAATGATTTTGGGGTTTGGCATTAAAAGTAACATTTCAGTCTTTGCAGATGACACCACGCTATGTAGTGGAATAACTTCCCTACAGGATGTCTCCAACATGCCAACCTCAATGCAGTTGAGCAACTGTGACAAAGGAGGTTTAATGTTGATAAATGTAAAGTTATGTACTTGAGGGCTAAAAACATGCATGCATCATACATTGTAAAAGAACAGGTAATGGGAGTTAATGGTGGAGAAGGATCTGGGTGTTCTGGTTAATCAAACCTTTTAAAAGTAGAGTTCCACCCAAAAATGGAACTTCCACTTTTTGGAATCCCCCCCCCCCCCCCCCCGTGGTCACATTTGGCACCTTTCAGGGGGGAGGAGGGAGCAGATACCTGTCTAATACAGGTATTTGCTCCCACTTCCTGGCATAGATCACTGCGACGCTTGGGGTGACCTACGCCACTTCTGGCTTCTACACTCTCCTCCACCGAGGTATTCTGTAAGACACAGAACACAGCAGGGACCAGAGAGGACGTGCAGCGTGACTTGCGCATGCGCAGTAGGGAACCAGGAAGTGAAGCCGCACGGCTTCACTTCCTTATTCCCTTACCGAGGATGTCGGCGGCAGCCGACGAGAGCCGAAGGCTGGATTGGCTTCGGCTGCCGACATTGTGGGCTCCCTGGACAGGTAAGTGTCCATATATTAAAAGTCAGCAGCTGCAGTATTTGTAGCTGCTGGCTTTTAATATTTTTTTTTCAGCGGACCTCCTCTTTAATAGCATGCAATTCCAAGCTGCGGTTTCTAAAGCAGGCAAAATCCTTTGTATGAAGGAGGTATAGACTCAAGTAATATGCCCCTGTACAAATTATTATTAAGACCTTATCTGGAAAATGCAGTTTAGTTTTGAGCAAAAGGATATCGGAGAACAGGAGAAAATGCAAAGAAGGGCAACCAAACTGCTAAGAAGCATGAAGGAGCTCAGCTATGAGGAAAGATTAGCGGAACTGGATTTATTCTCTCTTGGGAAGAGGAGATTAAGGGGGAGATATGTAAAAATACATACAGTAAGTGGTCCATATAGTGATCCTGGGGTTGAGGTGTTCATTTTAAGGTCAACACAGAGGAAAAGGAGGCACTCTTTACATCTGGAGGAAAATAAATTTTATGTCCAAACATGGAAAGGCTTCTTCACATTAAAAGCTGTGAAGATGTTTTTTTTTCTATTATACATTTTTCTAATTCTTTACTATTTTCATGTTAAACAGAGAAAAAAACAATCGATTTTAACCACTTCCCGCCAACAGTACCCATATATGCAGCCTCACTGGACTCGGCTTTTTTCCATAGGGCCATATAGATGCGTATCTGTCTTTAGGCTGGGAGCATGCAGCACAGTGCGCTCCCAGCACAGAGACTGGGGTCTAACCGGGAGCCCCAGGTCCTGTAAGAACACCTGATTGCTGTGATAGTCTTTAATTGGCTATCACAGTGACCCCCCCCCCCTTTCTCTCTGAATGGAGGAGAGAAATCCATTGTATTTCTCTTTTCACCTTGCAGGGAGAAAGAAATAAACAAAACAGAGTGGAGGGAGGGAGGATCTGCCCATCGCCTTGCCCACCTGTTCTGTCGAGAAATGCCCCCATCGAATAGTGCCCGGGCTGAAGGCACATGCGCCGTACGCAATATCACAACAGCTGATTTTACCATTAGCTGTTGAGACAGAAAAAGTAAGAAATGACTGCGTTTTGTTGTCATTAGAGGTCACCGCGCATGCAGGGTTTTGTTGTCATTAGAGGTCACCGCGCATGCGGGTTTTGTTGTCATTAGAGGTCACCGCACATGTGGGTTTTGTTGTCATTAGAGGTCACCGTGCATGCCTCGCGAAACAGCTGAAGGTTCGGCACGGCGGGTGTGTTAGTGACCATTCGGTTTATTGGACGGAGAGTTCCGGTGTCCTCCCTCTGTGAAGAGATTGATGGTGTTGTCCCCACTGAGTGGATTTCCACATATAAGCTGTTATAAAGCTTGCCTTTGGTAAGCGTGCATTTTTATAGGTGGCGGATTTTTCACTGGGTGCCTGCTGATGAACTTCACCATTCGTCTATTTATTTGACCTCAAGGATTTTTCTTTTTTCTTTTTTAGTCATCGTTATTTTCTATTCATTTTTTATTTTAAGTCACTAATGGTTTTCATTTATCACAATTTGGTTTGGACTATATATTACACTGTGTGTTTTTCATTTACAAATTGTGTTGTACTTTTAATGATTAGCTTTCACTAATTTTGGCAGTTTGTGGTTTATTCACATTTATATAAATCATTTGTTAGCACGTTTTTTTGGATTATTTTGATAGCTGTTGAGACGGCACAGGCGCACAATAACCGACAGAATTTTTTTTCTGTCAGATTGTGCTCCACCCTGCCGTGGCAAGTTCATGGCCATGATGGGTGGATTTCTACATGTTGCGGGCGCATGTATGGGCACTTGGGGGCAGAATTACATGGCCAGTGTTGCAAAGCTTTGTGATGGGCGGATTTCTACATTTCTTGTGTTTGTTTAGCAGATTTGTTTGGGCATCGTTAAAAATTCTGCCCCCATCTTTGCAGCACTGGTCATCATTGAAAACATCCGCGCCATTCATGTTCAATTCTGCCCCTCACCTATATGAACGTGCCTGGGCAGCGCGAGGCACAATCTGACTGAGAAATGTCTTCAGTCGGCTATTGTGCATAGGCGCCGTCTCGCCGACATGACAGCTGATTGTAAAATTAGCTGTTGTGCTATTATGTACGGCGCATGCACAGTTCGTCCCGGGCACTATTCGATAGCGGGCACTTCGACAGAACACTGGCCCCGGATTCAGGGCAGAAGATTGTGGCATTCTCAGGGTGCCCTGCCACTAGGCCTGTGCTGAAGCGAGGACCTGACAGGAGGAGAGGACTCTGGAGGCAGAAGATCAGGCCACCAGCTGACTGCCAGGAGAGGTAAGTGAGCCATCACACAGAGGCTGAGCAAAGTCCTTAGTTGCGTGACTGGGGTTGAAATTTGTGAAGAGGGGGTATTTGTGGAGTGTGTGTCTGTGGGGGGAGGGTTTTGGTATTTGTGGAGTGTAAGGTGGGATATTTGTGAAGTGGAGTGTGGGGTATTTGTGGAGTGTAGGGGGTAACGTTGGGGTTTAATATTGTGTCCGCTGACACCAGTGCTGGGACTTAATATTGCGTCTACTGACACCAGTGGTGGGGGGTTAATAGTGTGTCTGCTGACACCAGTGCTGGGGGTTAATATTGCGTCCGCTGACACCAGTGCTGGGGGTTAATATTGCGTCTGCTGACACCAGTGCTGGGGGTTAATAGTGTGTCCGCTGACACCAATGCTGGGGGGTTAATATTGCGTCCGCTGACACCAGTGCTGGGGTTTAATATTGCGTCCGGTGACACCAGTGATGGGGGTTAATAGTGTGTCTGCTGACACCAATGCTGGGGATTAATATTGCGTCCGCTGACACCAGTGCTGGGGTTTAATATTGCGTCCAGTGACACTAGTGATGGGGGTTAATATTGCGTCCGCTGACACCAGTGCTGGGGGTTAATATTGTGTCCCCTGACACCAGTGCTGGGGGAAAGGACAGTTTACATGCGGCCCCCATTGGATGTGAAAATTTGTCCTGCGGGCCTCAGGTAATTTGATTTTGAGACCCCTAGCTTAGACCATATGCCGCATACTGCATCAAATTGGTCTGCATGGCTGTCGTTCCAGAAGGAAGCCTCTTCTAAAGATGATGCACAAGAAAGCCTGCAAACAGTTTGCTGAAGACAAGAAGACTAATGCCGCATACACACGATCGTACTTTCTGGCATACTTGGTCTGGCACACTTTCTGACGGACTTTGTCCGCCAGGTGCGCCGGACTTTAAAACGGACGGACTTGCCCACACACGACCGGACTTTCCGGCAGGCTAAGTCCGCCCGTCTTTCTGACGGACTTTCGCCGGAGTTACGGCGAACTTTCAGAATGAACGAACTTGCCCACACATGGACAAGTCCGTTCATTTTGAACGTGACTCGGGTACGAAGCGACTAGAAAAGGAAGTCAATCTTGCCGCTTTTATCGGCGAGATTGACACCTTGCGAGCCCCGTCGCGGGGCATACCAGGCCCTTAGGTCTAGTATGGATTATAAAGGGAAGCCCCTACGCCGAAAAAACGGCGTGGGGTCCCCCCTAGAATCCATACCAGACCCCGATCCGAGCACGCAGCCCGGCCGGTCAGGAAAGAGGGTGGGGATGAGCGAGCGCCCCCCCTCCTGAACCGTACCAGGCCGCATGCCCTCAACATGGGGGGTGGGTGCTTTGGGGGAGGGAGGCCCCCCACCCCAAAGCACCTTGTCCCCATGTTGATGAGGACAAGGGCCTCTTCCCGACAACCCTGGCCGTTGGTTGTCGGGGTCTGCGGGCGGAGGGCTTATCGGAATCCGGGAGCCCCCTATAATAAGAGGGCCCCCACCCTATGTGAATGAGTATGGGGTACATGGTACCCCTACCCATTCACCTAGGGAAAAAGGGTCAATAATAAAACACACTACACAGGTTTTTAAAATAATTTATTAAACAGCTCCGGGGGGGTCTTCTTCCGGCTTCGGGGGTCCCTCCGGTTCCTCTTCTCCCGGCGTCCGATTGGTTCTTCTCCGCTCTCTCCGGCCTCTTCTCCCGGTGATCCAGTTCTTCGGCCGGCTCCTCCGCTGTCTTCAGGCCGCTCTTTTGCCAGCGGAGGTCCAGACTTCTGGGCTTCTGGGATTCTTGTCTTCTTCCCTCTTCTCTTCTCCAGATGTTGACACGAGGCTCTCTGGCTGGACTGCTCTCTGAGGGCTCCGTTGTGACTTATATAGGCGGAGACCCCGCCCCCTTATGATGTCAGTCCCTGGGCATGCTGGGACTGTGACGTTTTAGGGGGCGTGGTCACCGGGTGATGTTGATGTTGTGTAGTGTGTTTTATTATTGACACTTTTTCCCTAGGTGAATGGGTAGGGGTACCATGTACCCCATACTCATTCACATAGGGTGGGGGGCTGGGATCTGGGGGCCCTCTTATTATAGGGGGCTCCCGGATTCCGATAAGCCCCCCGCCCGCAGACCATCAACGGCCAGGGTTGTCGGGAAGAGGCCCTTGTCCTCATCAACATGGGGACAAGGTGCTTTGGGGGGGCCCCGCATGGCCCCCCTCCCCCAAAGCACCCACCCCCATGTTGAGGGCATGCGGCCTGGTACGGTTCAGGAGGGGGGGGGCGCTCGCTCGTCCCCACCCCCTTTCCTGACTGGCCGGGCTGCGTGCTTGGATCGGGGTCTGGTATGGATTTTAGGTGGGACCCCACGACGTTTTTTCGGCATAGGGGTTTCCCTTTATAATCCATACCAGACCTAAGAGCCTGGTATGCCCATCGCTCGCCGCAATAGGAAAATTTGTTTTTCCTATTGCAGCAAGCGCGAAATGCAATACCAGCATACAGACGAGCGGGCTTTCCGTCGGACCAGCACACAGACGAGCGGACTTTCCGCCAGAAACTCCGACGGAAAGATTTAAAACATGTTTCAAATCTAGGTCCGGCGGGCTTTTGGGAAAAAGTCCGCTGGAAAAGTCCGCCGGAGCCTACACACGGTCGGATTGTTCGGCGGACTCTGGTCCGCCGGACCAAGTATGCCGGAAAGTCCGCTCGTGTGTACGCGGCATTAGGACATGGATTACTGGAACCATGTCCTGTGGTCTGATGAGACCAAGATAAACTTATTTGGTTTAGATGTTGTCAAGTGTGTGTGGTGGCAACCAGGTGAGGAGTACAAAGACGAGTGTGTCTTGCCTACAGTCAAGCATGGTGGTGGGAGTGTCATGGTCTGGGGCTGCATGAATGCTGCCGGCACTGGGGAGCTACAGTTCATTGAGGGAACCATGAACGCCAACATGTACAGTGACATAGTGAAGCAGAGCATGATCCCCTCTCTTTGGAGACTGGGCCGCAGGGCATTATTCCAACATGATAACAACCCCAAACACACCTCCAAGACGACCACCTTGCTAAAGAAGCTGAGGATAAAGGTGATGGACTGGCCAAGCATGTCTCCAGACCTAAACCCTATTGAGCATCTGTAGGGCATCCTCAAACAAAAGGTGGAGGAGTTCAAGGTCTCTAACATCCACCAGCTCTGTGATGTCATCATGGAGGAGTGGAAGAGGACTCCAGTGGCTACCCATGAAGCTCTGATGAACTCCATGCCCAAGAGGGTTAAGGCAGTGCTGGAAAATAATGGTGGCAACATAAAAATTGACCCTTTGGGCCAAATTTGGACATTTTCAGGGGTGTACTCACTTTTGTTGCCAGCGGTTTAGACATTAATGGCTGTGTGTTGAGTTATTTTGAAGGAACAGCAAATTGACACTGTTATACAAGCTGTACACTCACTACTTTACATGGTAGCAAAGTGTAATTTCTTCAGTGTTGTCACATGAAAAGATATAATCAAATATTAACAAAAATGTGAGGGTGTACTCACTTTTGTGAGATATATCTATATATTTCCTGACACAGCATGACAGCATATACGTATGGGTAGGCTCCGCCCCCTGCCCTATCTCAGGAACGGTTATACTATAAAAGTAGGTCTCCTCCATGCCTGCAGCATTCTCTTTTTTCCTCACTGCTGCAGCTGGTTATGCTACTGCTGAAAGCAGGATTTTATTTTACCCTCACCTTGTCAGATGCTTCTGACCAAGCCGCACAGGTTCAAGCCTCTCCTGTGTCGAAGCTCCCCCCTGTACAGGCAGACATTGATGCCTATATGGGGGAGACCTCACCCCGCAAGGATCCTGGAAAAGGGTGCAGGTATCTGGTCTAGGAGAGCCATCGGAAGACATCGGCAAACAAACATGCAGTTGGCTGCCCATTCTCAAAATGGCAGAATCACTATTTTCGGGACTAGCAGCCTCGTCGAGTGGAGCAAGATGGCGGAAGCACAACTTCTGGTAAGCTGGACGGCAGAACGCAAGGTATGACTTCCAGGTGCAGTAAGATGATGGCAGAGGTACTTCCGGTTTCGGAACGGCGCGAGGAGCGTCTCAGGAAGCCGTAGAAAGGGGCTCACCCACCCCAGCACTTAAATAGCTCTAGAAAGTAGAGGACAGTGCGCAACCTGTGAGGACACAAGTGCACCAGCGTGAATTTGTCAGGCGCCACGGAAATCGATCCGAGGACACAGGTAGGAGACATGTAAATCAAAGTTTTTCAATACCAATGTTGTGACATATGACTGAGACAGTACTGTCTGAATTCCAGAGTCAAGACCAGCCACGTATTTTAAGGTGAGGGCAGGTAGGTATATGTGTCTGTATGACATCCTAAAAAAAAAAAAAAAAAGAGTGCACACACTGACAGGCTGTAATCTGTTTCAGCCCTCATCAGCCGCAACACTCCTCCAAGAGCAAGGAGCCGCATCAGCAACATGGCTCAAGCTCTGAGAGGTCGGCTACACACTCTAAGGCCCACAAGCAAAGCTGGCACTGGGTGGAATACACACATCAGGAAGAAGAATCTAGAGATGATCTCTGTGTAGGGTGTGGGCTAAGAGCCCTTACAGGAAGAATGCTACGTAAAGCTTGCCTACTAGAAGCAGCAACGGATAAAGAGGCCAAAAAGGCTGAAATGGTCTGAATGATCAAGCAGACGGTCAGGGAGTCTCTACAGGACCTAACGACCACAACTAGTCAGCCTAGGGAGAGTGGTGTGGGCCTGACTGCGGCCCAGAGACCAAGAGACCCATCCCCAGGGTCCAGTTCTGGAGAGGAATCCCAGCAGGAGGACAGCACCATAGGTTTCAGATATTCCTCAATACAGCCTCTAGTAAAGGCAGTTAGAGAGGCACTAGAGTGGGAGGAATAAGTAGCGCAACCCACTAAAACAAGACGATACTATCCCCAGTTGAAGAAAACAAGTCTAGTTTCCTCTTATAGAAGAGGTAAAAGACATCATTAAAGAGGAGTGGGAGACAGGAAGGTGCCACCAGTCAATAGATTTAATCGTATGTACCCATTCAAAACTGAGGATATGCACTCCCTGGAACCACCACCCCTTGTGGATGCGGCAGTTATGAGACTAGCGTGCCATGTAACACTTCCCATGGACGATGCAGTATCCTTTAAGGAGCCTCTAGATAGAAGGATGGATGCAGACATAAAAAGAGCCTACATATCAGCAGGCAACGCCTGTAGACCACTCTTGGCACTTACATCTCTGGCCAAAGCCATTACATCATGGGCATATAGCGTAGAAGCAGATCTGCAATCAGGTGCAGATATGACCACATCCCTCAAACTACTAACCAACATTAAACTTTCAGGTGATTTGTCGGTGAAGCAGCGATTGGCCCTAGCTGAGCAGCGTATGGAATCATGCAGTCATCGGTAATGGCCAGGAGAGCGCTGGGGCTCAAACAGTGGACAGCGGATATCTCGTCAAAAGTGAATTGGTGCCGCATTCCGTTTGAGGGAACTGCCCTGTTTGGCAATAAGATGGAGTCAGCGATTTCAAAAGTCACTGGAGGCAAGTCAGGTATACTCCCGCAAGATGTGAAACCAAAACAAAGATGCTTCCAGAGAAGACAGCAGTATCCAAATAAAGTAAGAGAATTAAGACCTTTTAGACCTCTCAGAGTATAAAAAAGGTGGAAGAACACCTCAAACTATAGTGGCATGAATGCCAAAGACAGGATTGACTGCGGAGCAGCAGAAACCTTTTTGATGGTTTCTCAGTCAAGAGGGGGCAGTAGGTACCAGGGTGCACAGACACACTCGTGTTTGGACGGAGCGAGTCAAAGAACCCTGGGTTACAGATGTGGTCCAGTCAGGGCACCGTTGGAAATTCCCCGCTTCTCTCCCACATGATTATCACGCAACCAACAGAAAGCTCAGGTAATATTTGAGTGTATCCAAACGCTACTACAGAAGGGCGCGATAGAACCAGTACCAATACAGAAACAAATGCAAGGTTTCTATTCACCACTTTTCTTGGTTCAGAAAAAGACAGGAGACTTAAGGACCATCCTGGATTTAAGAGACCTGAACAAATTAATCTCGGTCCAGAGTTTCAAGATGGAATCCTTGCATTCAGTAACACAAACCCTCACAAAGGGCAACTGGCTGTTGTCTCTTGACCTAAAGTATGTATACTTGCACGTCTCAGGGCATGCACAGTTTCACAAATATCTGCAGTTTGCAGTGTCAAATCAGCATTTCCAATTTGAATGCCTACCATTTGGCCTGTCAACCTCGCCCAGAACTTTCTCCAAAGTACTGCTACCAATAATAGCTATTCTACGCAGACAAGACCTACAAGCCTTTCACTACTTAGACGATATCCTGCAGATACTGTTGAACCATCGTCGAATACTGATAGACACTAGGGATGAGCCGAACACCCACCGGTTTGGTTCGCAACTGAACCTGTGAACGGACCGAAAGTTTGCGCAAACTTTAGAACCCCATTAAAGTCTATGGGACTCGAACGTTCTAACTCAAAAGTGCAAATTTTAAAGGCTAATATGCAAGTTATTGTCCTAAAAAGGGTTTGGGGACCCGGGTCCTGCTCCAGGGGACATGTATCAATGCAAAAAAAAGTTTTAAAAACGGCTGTTTTTTCAGGAGCAGTGATTATAATGATACTTAAAGTGAAAAAAAAAGTGAAATATTCCTTTAAATATCTACTTGGGGGGTGTCTATAGTATGCCTGTAAACTGGCACATGTTTCCTGTACTTAGAACAGTCCCTGCAAAAAAATTACATTTTTAAAGGAATAAAAGTAATTTAAAACTGCTTGCGGCTTTAATGTAGTCTCGGCTCCCGGCAATATGGATGAAAATCAGTGAGACAAACGGCATGGGTATCCCCCCTCCCCCCAGTCCATTACCAGGCCCTTTGGGTCTTGTATGGATATTAAGGGGAACCCCGCACCCAAATTAAAAAAAGGAAAGGCGTGGGGCCCCCAGGCCCTATATACTCTGAACAGCAGTATACAGGCAGTGCAAACAAGACAGGGACTGTAGGTTTGTTGTTAAGTAAAATCTGTTTGTAATTTTGAACTGGTACATTTTTAAAGTGTAGCTCCAGCCAAAAAAATCTATTTTTAAGCTTTTTGGAAAACATAGGGAAAGGTTAGTGGAAAAGTTTCCCCAGGGGGCTTTTGAGCAGCGATATATTTCTGAAACCATGTTTCGTAACCATATTATGTAATTCAGACATAGAATGCATTACATAGATACAATCAATATCACATAAAATTTCCAGTAGTCGACACAAGCAACAACAAAGGACCATCTCCCATGGCAATCAATTCATTAAAAACGTTCTAATTGAACAGTTACATTGTATCAATACTATCCATATGAATCCCCATGAATACCCCAATGCATTTCGACCCTTTTTCCTTTTCTGGTCTTCTTCAGGGGGGTTTTAAATTCTAAAGAGATACATCAAAAAATTCTATTAGGATTTTCTACAATATACAAAACATGATAAATCATTTCATGATATTTTGAAAGTACATCTCCATACATATGGAGAAGTACTTACCATTTGGGAATAGGAAAGTGGGCTTGTGTCGCATAGTTTGAATAAAAACCATTGCGTGCGGTGGTCCCACAATGTTTGCTCATTACCTCTGGGCGCGTCCATAGTCCACGGGGCTTGCAAGGAGCCACGCATTTGGACCCAAGTGGGGAAGGTGTAGGGCGAGGCACCTGTAATTTGATATTTGTAAAAATTAGTATGTCGTCAGCGGCTGTCGAGTGAGTGTTCCGTATTGTCCTATATAGCCAGACTGCTTAATATTCAAAACAATTAATAGGGTGGTCTTGACTAAAATTGTCCCTTTGCTCATATTTTAATAATTTTTGGATCTAAATTGTGATATGTGAATACATGATAGGTTGAACTAAGTGTATAGAGTACTTGATGAGAAAAATCACTTTAAACAAGCTCTATATTTTCATGCATCACCTTACAAAGGTGATGATACTGAGTGGTAAGGTAGTATGTGAAAAAAAACTAAGTGATGGGATCTATGTGATAAAGTGTAACATAAATAGAATGTTATTGATAAGTGCCAAAAGCATGTGGTCTGTGTAATGAAATATAGCATAAAGTGTTATTGATGTGTGCCAAAAACAAAAACGTGTAAAAAAATGTAACAAACATGTGAAAAAGGGAAAAGAACTAAGAAGGCTAGTGATGTGTGATAGTGAAAATAATCTATACAAGGTGAAGTCATGTGAAGTGCCTAATAAAGGAATATCTAAGGTTATAAACAAGTGGTGAAAATAATAATACTGTTATTATTACTTATTATTGGACTATGTGTATAAGATGTCAATGTGATAAATGTATTGAGAAACCTAAATCATAAAAAGTATATGAATATATTCCATACTATGTGAGCTGCGGCTGGAAGGACATATCATATTGATGTATCTCTTTAGAATTTAAAACCCCCTGAAGAAGACCAGAAAAGGAAAAAGGGTTGAAATGTATTGGGGTATTCATATGGATAGTATTGATACAATGTAACTGTTCAATTAGAACTTTTTTAATGAATTGATTGCCATGGGAGATGGTCCTTTGTTGTTGCTTGTGTCAACTACTGGAAATTTTATGTGATATTGATTGTATCTATGTAATGCATTCTATGTCTGAATTAAATAATATGGTTACTAAACATGGTTACTAAACATGATTTCAGAAATATTTCGCTGCTTAAAAGCCCCCTGGGGAAACTTTTACACTAATTTTGCAATGCTTTTTGGGGTGTTACATGTGCATGTGTTACTTCACTTTGTTGTTGTTCTTTTGGGTGGTTAAACACCCGTTCCCCTCCTAACACATGCGAGTTGCAATAAGAGTAGAGGTATATCCCAATTCTTTGAAAACACAGCAGATAATTTCCCTTCCAGTCACCTATTTAGGTTATACACGAAGGGATCTGCAATAGGCAGAATTAGCCTAAACTTAAGGGAACCGTTAATCAGTCAAAATAGACAGAGCAAGGTAGCCAAGTCTAGGAGGAATAAACTCCACGTGTGAAATAGACAATATTTCTCCCTCCTTTTTGTTTCATTTGGATTGGTGGGATCTAATATACCTTTAGCTCTTCAAATTAAACAAAATCGCATCAATATACTACACACACCAACTAATACAATTTTAATAATCCTGGTTGCCTTTCGGTACACACATTATTTATGATGTGTGTCCCGCATGGAGCGCCATGTCTCTCTTGTCACCTTTGGGCTGGTCCCTCTTTTCCACTCGGCTTCCCGGCACGGTGGGGAGACGCGGCTGCCCGGTGTCTCCCCGCACATGTGCTTCCACGGTGGGACCCATTCTTGTTTGGGCCACTGGAGGGATCACCGCTGGATGTTTAGGGGTTTCGTGCGTGCGAGGTTTGACCTGCGCATGCGTGAAACATCATGACGTCACGCATATTGCATCAGGGCTGATGGCTGTTGCCGGGGCATTGCCTTCCGGAACGCAGAGGGGGCCACGCTAATACCGCCAATCTGCGGTTGGGTCTCCAGTTGCAGGGGGAGGATGTGGGGTGGAGATGAGCACCTGTGATCAAGAGGCAGTTAACTCTATAAAATAAAGGTGCAGCTTCCTGAGGATCTTCAGATGATCCCTGGATTGCTGCTGTGGGGTGGAGATGAGCACCTGTGATCAAGAGGCAATTAACTCCAATAAATAAAGGTGCAGCTTCCTGAGGATCTTCAGATGATCCCTGGATGGCTGCCAACACATGCAGGAAGGTTCAGAACCAACAAGTGCTTGTACTGGATATGTCCTGCTAGCCGCAGCTCACATAGTATGGAATATATTCATATACTTTTTATGATTTAGGTTTCTCAATACATTTATCACATTGACATCTTATACACATAGTCCAATAATAAGTAATAATAACAGTATTATTATTTTCACCACTTGTTTATAACCTTAGATATTCCTTTATTAGGCACTTCACATTACTTCACCTTGTATAGATTATTTTCACTATCACACATCACTAGCTTTCTTAGTTCTTTTCCCTTTTTCACGTTTGTTACATTTTTTTTTACATGTTTTTGTCACACATCAATAACACTTTATTTATGCTATATTTCATTACACAGACCCCATGCTTTTGGCACTTATCAATAACATTCTATTTATTTTACACTTTATCACATAGATCCCATCACTTAGTTTTTTTCACATACTACCTCACCACCCACTATCATCACCTTTGTATAGATTATTAAGGTGAGGTGTAAGGTGATGCATGAAAATATAGAGCTTGTTTAAAGTGATTTTTCTCATCAAGTACTCTATACACTTAGTTCAACCTATCATATATTCACATATCACAATTTAGATCCAAAAATTATTAAAATATGAGCAAAGGGACAATATTAGTCGAGACCACCCTATTAATTGTTTTGAATATTAAGCAGTCTGGCTATATAGGACAATATGGAACACTCACCCGACAGCCGCTGACGACATACTAATTTTTACAAATATCAAATTACAGGTGCCTTGCCCTACACCTTCCCCACTTGGGTCCAAATGCGTGGCTCCTTGCAAGCCCCGTGGACTATGGACACGCCCAGAGGTGACAGAGGGAATGAGCAAACATTGTGGGACCACCGCACGCAACGGTTTTTATTAATTCAAACTAAGTGACACAAGCCCACTTTCCTATTCCCAAATGGTAAGTACTTCTCCATATGTATGGAGATGTACTTTCAAAATATCATGAAATGATCTATCATGTTTTGTATATTGTAGAAAATCCTAATGGAATTTTTTTATGTATCTCTTTAGAATTTAAAACCCCCCTGAAGAAGACCAGAAAAGGAAAAAGGGTCGAAATGCATTGGGGTATTCATATGGATAGTATTGATACAATGTAACTGTTCAATTAGAACTTTTTTAATGAATTAATTGCCATAGAAGATGGTCCTTTGTTGTTGCTTGTGTCGACTACTGGAAATTTTATGTGATATTGATTGTATCTATGTAATGCATTCTATGTCTGAATTAAATAATATGGTTACTAAACATGGTTACTAAACCTGGTTTCAGAAATATTTCACTGCTTAAAAGCCCCCTGGGGAAACTTTTCCACTAATTTTGCAATGCTTTTTGGGGTGTGCGGCTGTGTCAACTCTTGCATGTGTTACTTCACTTTGTTGTTAACATAGGGAAAGGTTATCACCCCTGTTTGTTTTGCTGTCTGTGCACCTCTTCAGAAGATTTCACCTCACTTTCTGTCCCAATGACAAATGTTTTTTGAAAATTTGGGGTTTTTAGTGAAACAAGGATTGGTGATAAAGCATCAGTGAAATGGAGACACGTTTTCCCCATATTAACTCTTACAGGAGAGAATTTCCCTTCCTAGGGGTAGATTTCATCTCAATTCCTGTTGTCTCCTCTCGTTTGCAAGTAGGAGTCGTTTGTAAGTTGGATGTTTGAAAGTAGGGGCCTGCCCTATATACTCTGCAGAACGGGCCATGCTGTGAAATATTAGATCAAGAATTGTAATTACATGCCATTGTTGAACAGTGGTAGAAATATTGGGCCTTTGGTGGTGGTGCTGGTGCCACAACACTAAGTCCTCACAGTTACTCTTGGTGGGCGCTGGAATGGGCCCTGCTGTGAAATATTATATCAAGAATTGTAATTGCATGTACCTGTTGAACAGGGGCAGAAAAATTGGGCCTTTGGTGGTGTTGCCACAACACTGTAAGCCCTCACAGTTACTCTTGGTGGGCGCAGGAATGGGCCCTGCTGTGAAATATTAGATCAAGAATTGTAAGTACATGTCCCTGTTGAACATTGGCAGAAAAATTGGGCCTTAGGCACTGGTGCCACAACACTGCAACCCCTCACAGATGCTATACTTGGAGCGCAGGAATGAGCCCTGCTGCAAAGTATTGCATCAAAAATTGTAATTATACACCCCTATTAAACAGGGGCTGAAAATTTGGGCCTTGGGCACTGGTGCTGGTGCCAAAACACTGCAACCCCTCACAGATACTATAGTTGGAGCGCAGGAATGAGCCCTGCTGCAAAGTATTACATCAAAAATTGTAATTACACACGCCTATTAAAAAGGGGCTGAAAAATTGGGCCTTGGCCACTGGTGGAGGTGTACAGAACCAAAAATGTTCTTACAAGCTATCAGCATGAAAACTGAGGAGGAAAAGGATTGTCACTCGGCATAACAGGATAGTCACTCAGCATCAGCATAGGCAGTCTTGAAGGGATCTCACATTAAAAAAAGAAATCAAATCAGTTACATCAGCATCAGGTGCTTGGTAGCTGGTCATCCAAGATCATTTTTATGAAGGTCAGCCGATCGACAGATTCGGTGGACAGGCGCACCCTGTGATCGGTTACAAAGCCTCCAGCAGCACAGAATGTGCATTCCAAAAGAACACTGGATGCAGGACAGGCCAGTAGCTTATCTGCATACTGTGCAAGCTCTGGCCAGTGATCCATCCTCAAGACCCAGTAACCCAGAGGATTTTCGGTGGGAAAGGTGTCCAAGTCTGATCTTGCCCCTAGGTAATCCTGCACCATGTTAATCAGACGCTGGCAATGGTTGCTGGAACCGATCAGACCTTGGGGCTGCGGACTAAAAAATTGTCTGAACGCATCGGTCAGACGGCCACCTTCTCCACCGCTCCTTCTGTTTCATCCTCTGCTCCCTCTGCGACGGCAAGATAAGGTCCGCAACCTTACCCTTGTAATGTGGATCAAGGAGGGTTCCCAGCCATTAATCATCCCTCCCCTTGATACCACGAATACGAGGATCCTTCCGCAGGCTTTGCAGGATCAGGGAGGCCATGCAGCGTAGGTTTGCTGAGGCATTCGGTCCAGAGTCCTCTGGGTCACAAAGGACATCATGATCCACAGCCACCTCCTCCCAGCCACGTACAAGTCCATGGGTTTCTTCGGACTGTAAATGATCCCTTGAAGACTGCTGCTGATGCTGAGTGCCAGGCTCCACCTCCATGGTGACACAATCCTCCTCCACTTCCTGTGTGATCGGCGGGCACACAGGAACACTGTCTGGATATAGGGGGCCTTAAGAGGTAAGGAAGTCCTCCTCTTCCTCCCTCTGTTCTGCTTCAAGTGCCCTGTCCATTATTCCACACAGCGTGTGCTCCAACAGGTGGACAAGAGGGACAGTGCCATTGATGCATGCACTGTCACTGCTCACCATCCTCATGGCCTCCTCAAATGGTGACAGGACAGTGCATGCATCCCTGATCATAGCCCACTGGCGTGGGGAAAAAAAAAACCAAGGTCCCCTGACCCTGTCCTGGTGCCATTGTCGCATAGGTACTCATTGATGGCCCTCTGCTGGGTGTGCAGCCGCTGCAGCATGGCCAACGTTGAGTTCCAACTGGTGGGCATGTCACAGATTAGGCGGTTCTTGGGCAGGTTAAATTCCTTTTGGAGGTCAGCCAGCCAAGCACTGGCATTATATGACCTGTGGAAATGCACAGACTTTCCTGGCCTGCCTCAGGACATCCTGTAAGCCCGGGTACCTGCCCAAGAACCGCTGCACTACCAAGGACATGAGCCAAACAGGGCACGTGGGTCAGTTGTCCCTGTCGGAGGGCAGAGAGGAGGTTGGTGCCATTGTCGCAAACCACCATACCTGGCTTAAGCTGGCGTGGCGTCAACCACCTCTGAACCTGCCCCTGCAGAGCTGTCAGAATCTCTGCCCCAGTGTGGCTCCTGTCCCCCAAGCACACCATGGCACCTTTTTGCCTGCGTGCTTGCGTAGCCCCTTGAACGCCTACGGAGCACAGGAAGAAGCCTGGTACAATCGGACGTCGGTGTACCAATAGCAGATTGCCTGCAAGTACTTGGCTGTGACACACCTAATTCTACAGCTTCATTCCTCTCAGTGCAGGTTTCAGAGAGGACTGAAGGTATAGTGGGGTTGGAGATCCCAGCTGATGAGGAGGTTTGTTCTTTAGTGTGGGTCTTTTAGGTACGCTTGCCAACGAACTGCATGGCAGGTCGACATATGTCTGGTCAAGCATGTGGTGCCCAAGCGGGTGATGTTTTGGCCATGCAAGATAGGCTTGAGACATATGTTGCAAATAGCAGTGGTGGGATCTGATGCACTCGTCTCAAAAAAGGCCCACACCAAAGAACTTTTGGAAAAAAGCGCAGAGACAGCAGCGCCCTGCACATGCGGAGCTCTGCGGTGTGATGCAGTCGGTGTGCTGCCCTTAATCTGGCCCCTGGAGGGCATCCTGCCTCTTTGAAGATGTGCCTCCTCCTCCTCTCTCCTATCAGGCACCCACGTGGAGTCAGTGACCTCATCATCCCCTCCCTCCTCATCACTGGAGCAAACCTGGCAGTATGCTGCAGCTGGGGGAACATGACTGCCAGACTGCTGTGCTTCTTGGGCACCCCCTCTCTCTGGGCTCATGTTACTGCCTTCCTCTAGCTGGGTACCATCATCGGAGCCTTCAAAACGCTGGGCATCCTCCTGGAGCATGTATCCAACACTGTGGTCAAACAGTTCGGGGGACTCCTCAGGAGGACATGGTGGGGCTAGGGAAGGAGTGACTGATGCCATTGAGCCGAGGGAAGAGGCCATGTTGGCAGCTGCTTTGTCAGACAAGGTACCCTGAGCCTGGGTAAGAGAGGATGAGGAGGACGAGGACAGCTTGGTCATCCACTCTACCAAGTCTTCCGCATGTTGCAGCTCAACACGGCCAGCTGCCGAAAAAAAGGACAAGCTTGTCCCACTGCCACGTGCTGATGAGGATGCACCGTCTCCACGACCAGCACTGTTGCCTCTAGACACAGAGCCTGCTTGCCCTCTTTTATTGGCTTGTGACTGTCTGCCTCTCCTTGTTGGCCTTCCAGATATACTAATGGCCTGCAGTGAGATGTAGCTGCACAAAGCATGGCTGCATATATATACTGATACTGCAGCTAGCAGAATCAACTGCCTGCCTGTAGTATTATTAGTATGAGAACAGCAGCAATTGTCTTCAGGTAGCTTTAGGTGCACACTGGGCAGAGGACACAGTACACTAACTGTAAATACTGCAGCTGCCTGCCTGTGGTATTAATAGGATCAGAACAGCAGCAATTGTCTTCAGGTAGCATCAGGTGCACACTGTGCAGAGGACGCACTACACTAACTGTAAATACTGCAGCTGCCTGCGGTGCTAATAGGATCAGAAGAACACCAGCAATTTTCTTCAGGTAGCTGTAAATACTGTAAAAACACTTGCCTGCCTGTCAGTAGGAAGAGAATAACAGGAATGGATCTAGTGAAACTGAATACAGTGTGTGTATATATATATATATATATATATATATATATATATACACACACACACACACACACACACACACACAACGCCTAGGATGCATATATATGCACAATACACTGTAAGTGCAGCTAACTGACTCGCCTGTCTACTCTAACTTAAATCAAATGACACTGTCTCTCTATCTCTCCGCCGCCGAAACACACTACACAAGGCCGCCATATAGTATGGGGTGTGTACTAAACCCCCTGAGCCATAATTGGCCAAAGCCACCCTGGCTTTGGCCAATTACAGCTCTCTATACAGACGGCGCTGTGATTGGCCAAGCATGTGGGTCATAGTGCATGCTTGGCCAATCATCAGCCAGCAATGCATTGCGAAGCTGCAGTGAATTATGGGCCGTGACGCGCCACTCAAATTTGGCGCGAACGGCCCATAACGTTCGCAATTCGATGAACGGTCGATGTTCGAGTCGAACATGGGTACGACTCGAACTCGAAGCTCATCCCTAATAGACACGTTACAGGAGTTCGGGTGGCTTATCAATTGGCGGAAGAGCCAGTTGGAACCGTCACAAAGCCTACTGTTTTTGGGTGCAGTCCTTGACACCCACAGAAACGCTATAGAGCTGCCCAGGGAAAAGATGGCAGTACTCCTGTTCAAGTTATAGGAGATATTGAAGATGACCTGTTTGCATTACGTTGCCTCAGCCTCCTGGGGACATTAGCCGCAACAATCCCAATGGTCAGATGGGCTCATTGGAGGATGAGGATATTCCAGAAAGGTTTTCTCAACCAATGGCGAAAACAATCAGTCCAACAAAAGATTCAACTAACTTCGGAGATGAAAAAGTCCCTAGAATGGTGAAAAAGTCCGGCAAACCTCCACAAATACCATCAACTACTACCAGATTCCCCGCAAGTGATAACATCAGATGCCTCAGCATTGGGATGGGGCGCACACTACAATAGGCTCTTAGCCCAAGGCAGATGGAGACACTGACAGAGAGAGGTCTCCAATGTGATAGAATTGAGGGCAGCCCTCTGTGCACTGAAAGCATTTCACACACAGATTCAGGGGACAAATTTAGTCGTCCAGATGGACAACAGGACAGCAGTCACTTATGTGAGAAGACAGGGTGGGACACGAAGTCGGTCGCTACTTACTGAAATAACACCAATAATGGAGTGGGCACAACAACATCTAACCCACCTTTCAGTGGTCTATAGCCCAGCCGAGTCCCTCCGATTGCACTAATCTTCAGGCTACTCAACAGAATAAGAGCACACTCAGGGATGGTGATAGCAATAATTCCAAAATGGTCACGCAGACCGTGGTTCCCATTGCTGCAGTCTTTAGCGGTGGAACCTTCCATACCCCTTCCGAACATACCGAACCTGCTACAACAGGGTCAAGTGGTACATACAGATCCGGGAATTCTACACTTAGCAGCCTGGAGGCTGAAAGAAAAAGGTTAGAAGAAGCAGGGTGTTCTGCAGCTGTAGTGAAAACACTGTTGAACCAAGAACAGCCACCACTAACCAAACCTACTCACGAATATGGGAAAAGTTCATATCCTTCGCGGAAGTCCAAGAGTTGGATCCCCGGACACCATCAGAACCCCAGGTTCTAAGCTTCCTCCAAACAGATTGGGGACAAAGGCTTCAGTGTTAATACACTGAGGGTACAAATCTCAGCCCTGACAGCATTGTCAGGAGTGAAGTGGGCATCACGGTGTCTAATCCGTCAGTTCCTGAAAGCATGTGCGAGAATTTATCCTGCAGAATGGTCATATGTTCCACCATGTGATCTCCAAATAGTTTTGGACTTTCTATCACAGGCCCCCTTCGAGTTAGGGTGGACTACATCTCTATGGAACATCTCTTTAAAAACAGTGTTCCTATGGCAATCACCTCAGGCAGGAGGGTGTCAGATATACAAGCCTTAGGCTATAAGCCACCATACTGTTGCCACCTGGCAGACAGAGTAGTATTATGAACACTACCGCACTACAGGCATAAAGTTAATACCCCATTCCATAGGAATCAGGAAATAGTACTCCCAACCTTCCAGGCAGAAGCATCAGAGACACCACACAATCTGGACGTTGGGTTCATCTTAAAGACCTACATAGAGATGACTTTATCCCTTAGGAAGGCAGAAAATCTGTTCATCATCCCAGAAGGGAGCAGAAAAGGGCTGGCAGTGTCCGCAAGGACACTGGCATCATGGCTAGTAAAAGTCATATGGAGAGCTTATACTGCAAAGAACCTAGAACCCCCAGCGGAGCTTAGGGCTCACTCCACACGGGGGATGGCGGCCTCATGGGCAAATTTCCGAGGGGTCACCCCTGAACTAATCTGTAGGGATGCGACTTGGGCAACCTTCAATACTTTTCTGAACCACTATAAAGTGGACCCTGCGGCTTTAACTACAGTACAGTTTGGCCACTCGGTATTGGAGCAATTGACAAACAAATTAACTCTATATAAATATGTATATAGAATAAATAGTACAGCATTACCCACCCGTCTGTCTGGTGATTTTGTACATCCCATACGTATATGGGGTCATGCTGTGTCAGGAATGAGGAAAATTTTATACTTACCGAACGGTAATTTTCCTTTCCTGATGCAAGCATGACAGCATATAGGTCGCTCCCGAAAAAAAAAAAAAAAAAAGAAAGAAAGGCTTTGCAGTGATACTAAATTACGAGAATGCTGCAGGCAGGGAGGAGACCTACTCTTATAGTATAACCGGTCCTGAGATAGGGCAGGGGGCGGAGCCTACCCATACATGTATGCGGTCATGCTTGCATCAGGAAAGGAAAATTACTGTTAGGTAAGTATAAAATTTTCCTCTATATATACACATACATACATACACTATATATATAAATAAAATTTAAAAAAATTGTATGTTTTTGGTTTAATTAAAAAATAAAAAAGCATAACGCGCACTACTGTTTCTGGGCTGTACTACAGGTACAAACAACAACTATCATATACATATGGGGTATCGCTGTGATCGTTGGGAGCAGGAAATTTTTTTTGGGTTGCTCTTTGGTGGCAGATTATGTTAGTAGCAAGAAATATACAGCTAACTTAAAAAAAAAAAAAGATTTTGGGCCAGTTTTCCTTTGATAATAAAAAAAAAAAAAAAAAAAAGATATCCAATAACTTTTTTACACAAAATGAAAGCCCAATTTGTCCTGAAAAAAAAACAAACAAGGTATACAGTGCCGTGAAAAAGTATTCACACCCCTGGACATTTTCCACAGTTTGTTCTATTACAACCAAAAACGTAAATCTATTTTATTGGGATTTTATGTGTAGAACAAGCTTTCTTTGCAATTACAGCTAAAAGTGTTTTTGGGTGTGTCTCTACCAGCTTCGCACATCTACAGAGTGAAATCTTTGCCCATTCTTTTTTGCAAAATAGCTCAAGCTCTGTCAGATTGGATGGAGAGCAGCAATTGTCACACCTTGACACACATTCTCATTTGGATTTAGATCTGGACTTTGACTGGGCCATTCTAACACATGAATATGCTTTGATCTAAACCATTCCATTGTAGCTCTGATTGTATGTTTAGGGTCCTTGTCCTGCTGGAAGGTGAATCTCCACCCCAGTCTTAAGTCTTTTGCCCTGTATTTTGCTCCATTCATCTTCCCATCAACTCTGACCGGCTTCCCTGTCACTGCTGAAGAAAAGCATCTCAACAACATGATGCAGCCACCACCATGTTTAACGGTGGGGATAGTGTTCTCAGGGTGATGTGCAGTGTTAGTTTTCCACCACACATAGCCTTTTGCTTTTAGGCCAAAACTTTTAATTTGGGTCTCATTTGACCAAAAAACATTCTTCCACATATTTGCTGTGTCCCCTACATGGCTTCTCACAAAAACTGCAAACTGGACTTATGGCTTTCTTTCAACAATGGCTTTCTTCTTGCCACTCTTCCATAAAGGCCAGATTTGTGGAGTGCACAACTGATAGTTGTCCTGTGGACAGATTCTCCCACCTGAGCTCTCTGCAGCTCCTCCAGAGTTACCATGGGCCTCTTGGCTGCTTCTCTGATTCATGCTCTCCTTGCATGGCCTGTCAGTTTAGGTGGACGGCCATATCTTGGTAGGTTTGCAGTTGTGCCATCCTCTTTCCATTTTCAGATGGATTGAACAGTGCTCCGTGAGATGTCCAAAGCTTGGGATGTTTTTTCTTTAACCTAACCCTGCTTAAACTTCTCCACAAATTTATCCCTGGCCTGTCTGGTGTGCTCCTTGGTCTTCATGATGCTGTTCACTTAGGTTCTCTAACAAACCTCTGAGGGCTTCACAAAACAGCTGTATTTATACTGAGATTAAATTACACACAGGTAGACTAATTAGGTGACTTCTGAAGGCAATTGGTTCCACTAGATTTTAGTTAGCGGTATCATAGTAAAGGGGGTTGAATACAAATGCATGCCACACTTTTCAGATATTTGTAAAAAAAAATTGAAAACCATTTATCATTTTCCCTCCACAATTATGTGCCACTTAGTGTTGGTCTATCACATAAAATCCCAATAAAATACATTTACGTTTTTGATTGTAACATGACAAAAATGTGGAAAATTTCAAGCGGTATGAATACTTTTTCAAGGCACTGTATATAACATGTTACAGTTGCAAAATTGTGCTTAGGTATTTACATTTGTTTTACCCTTAGGTGTGAAGGGGTTAAGGAATGGTACTCATTGTAGTTTATATCAGTATAGTAGGATATTTTTTGGAAATGGACAACCGCAAATTACCAAGTTGTATTCAGCAGCGTAAACCAGAGACAAGATATTTCAAAGGAGCCCTCAGGCCCACATTAAATATATACAAACAGGGGGGCGTGTCCGGATGCAGCAAGGAGCAGGACGTGTCTCAGAGCAGCTCCGCCGGTCCTGGCTCTATCCACAGCCATCCTGCCCTTAAAACCACTTCTTTTAAAAGCACAAGGCTTCCCAAGTGTGGCAGGGAACCATCCTCAACAGGGGAGGAGGCTATTGAACAGGACAGCCACCCGAGAGCGAGGTAACAGGCCGGCATTTCCTCCTGAAGGCATTCCGCCATCTTGCGGCCTGCTGCGGCCTCGCGATCCCCGGCCTAAAGTGCCGCGTTCGGCGGCGGGGAGACCCCAGCGCTTCGCGCATCGGTCGCGGCTGGAGGTAAGAGGAGGCGAGAACCGGAGGAGACGGGCATCTAGCGTCCGCACTGCTAAGACCCCCGGTCGGCACCACAACCCGGCCGCGGCCCGCCAGCCTGCGGCCTGTGGAGCCCCCGCCATCCCCGGCCTCGGGTACTGCAATCGGCGGAGAGGGGGTCACCGCAAGCTTCCCATAAGAGCCACCTACCTGAAAGCGGCAGCGGGACCCGGAGAGCACGAGAGGGGGATGCGGGAAACTCCATAAAGGCCCTCGGTGGGCTCCATGCAGCGGCAGCCATCTTGGAGGTCAGGCCCCTACCAACACTGTCCTGGGGTGCAGAGGTTTGGGGGAGAGAGTTGCCACCCGTCCTGGGGTCTGCACAAGAGGAAACAAACAGCAAAAGGTCATTGTGAAATCGCTGAGCCGTTCCCCCCTCTCCCTCCCAGCCTGTATCCTAAAGAACAGTCTGCAGATTCTACAACAAGGTACTGTTGCTGGGGGTGACATAACCGCAGTTTTCAAAGCCCGTACCCTTCCTGTGTCCTCTCCAATACTATAAATCATTAAAAAGGGTCACACACTGTACCACATTTACTGCTTGATTACCCCTGACCCTGCAGACAGGCTCCATCACTCGCTTGCTCACTACTGCTTGGCGTGGGCCCCCCTAACGCCTGCATGAAACACAGAAACTCCAGCACAAAATTTATTACAGGAGGGAGACGTGACCTAGCTATGGAAACGTAAGAACACGTCGTTGGGAGCTCTGCACTGAAACGGGCCGTGAATCACCCGTAGCACCGATCAGCTAAGCCATCCATTCATGCCAGGAGGCCGCAGGCGCCCACAGGTCATTGAGGAACGGAGGGGACCCGAAATCTCACACTACTTTCTGCGGCAACAGCAGATTCCCTCACCGGCGAGACAGAGCAAGATGGCGCCACCTCGAGTCAGCACGGCGGGCGCTACACCCTCAAGTAAGAAGGGCGCTCCTGCAACTACCTCTGCAGCGGAGGAGGACTTTCCCCCCTTGCCACACAGAGTACCCTCTCCTATAGTGTCCCCGGCTCTCACAACCGCTGACACGCCACTGCATCCAGATAACGCTGATGACCTAAGCGGCCTAGTTGAAAGCTCTCTAAGAGACATAGTGTCAGGCCTCCCCACCAAACAGGACTTAAACGCTATGGCCACCTCTATTGTCAATGCACTAACCAAAGAACTGCATGACCTAAAACAGCAAGTGGATGTTGTCGAGGAGAGAGTCACCACGATCGAAGCCTCCCAATCTACTACAGAAGCGCGCCTCACTACACTCGAGTCGGAGTATGGGGCCTTCCGCCGCCATCTTGTCGACGTTCAGCTACGCCTGGACGACGGCGAGAATAGAAGCAGACGGAACAATCTGCGCCTAAGGGGGATCCCAGAAGCCACCATGGGCCCAGACCTCAGATCCACAGTGGTCGCCATCTTAAACCAGGTCCTGGGCAAACCACCGACAGCTGACCTGGAACTGGACAGGGTGCACCGTATCCCAGGCCCCAGACCCCCACCCTCTGCACAGAGATCATCATCCGAACTAGACTTTCCCCGTGATGTACTATGCAGGGTGCATTTTTTCACTATCAAGGAGGACATTCTTCGCCTTGCCTGGGAAAAGGGCCCAATAGACTTTGACGGGGCTCCCATCAGGATTTTCCCTGACATTTCCAGACAAACTCGCACCATGCGTGGGCTCATGCGACCCCTACTTGAAGTTTTTCGCGAGGCAGATGCCACCTACCGATGGGGTCACCCCTTCCATCTCATCGTCAGGAGGCAGGGGGCGGAATTCTACCTCCGCACGCCAGACCAACTCCCTGCCCTCTTTCATTTCATCTCCAGGCCGGTGATTGAGGTGCCCAACTGGTTTGACTATCTGCTTTCCCAGGACTCACAAGGTTCAGCACCACCCAGACAACAGAGATCTCGACGCCCAAGATCCCGCCCGCCAAACCGAGAAGGCAGAAGAGCCCATCCAACATCATCTGAGGACTAAACGCTCACCACTTTTTGGTTCTTGGTAAGGCTTTCAGTACCTCCTATGGGCAGATGCCCCACTCCTCCCCCCCCCCTATGGCGATTCTTCCAGGAACATTCAAACCCATACACCAGGACTCCCCCCCCTTTTTTTTTTTTTTTCTTTCTCCATGGGTTAACTCTCAATTATGGACAGGGGAGGAGGGAGGGGGGATGCATTGTTATAACTGTTATAAATGTGGTATTTTTGCTGTAGGCCAGACTTTATGCACTCCACCCGACCATATCTGATATGAACGTAGACGATGAGGAGGAGGCACATACATTCTTCTCATGAGCCACATTTGGTCAGGCTGCCTTGGCGCACTGACAGCCGGGCGGTGGGGGGCCCCCTCCTGGCCCTGTCCGGGAGAGGGGTGAGTTGACCCCCGGGGTCCTCGGCCCCCAGCCGCCTCTGCAATGCGTCAATGCCAGTAGATCATGGATGTTAGAGGTTTACTTAAGTTGCACATACTAACCTTAAACACAGTTACGTTTATGGATGTTATGCCCAGTTTTGTGGTAAATTACACCCTACTTATGATGGTTAATGTATTGTTTTTTCTTAATGTTTCTGATTCTGAAGGCCCCCCATTCAGTGCATCTCCCTACCACTCCCAAAAGTACCCTCTCATATTGCTTGACTTGCTCACTTAGGTGTGAGCAAAAATTTTTTTTGTTGCGCACTTGGACGCATCGACCGCCCCCCTTAGGGCGACCTCCCGATTGCTGCACAATTCCTTTTGTGCCTCGGCCGGGAGATCATAGCATAGTCACTTGACTAACTTAGATTGCTCCCTCCCCCCCCTCCCCCTTCCCCCCTTACCTACCCGCTCCTCCTCCTTCTCCGATTCTGTCTTCACCTTCTTTATTCCTCCCTATTCTCTGGTGCTGTTGCCCTCTAGTTGGGAGGGGACGTGAACCTAAACCAGAGGTGATTGTCCTCCTCATTCTGTCAACGATCCTCAGCGCCCAGGCCGTCACAATGGCTCTCCTAAAGGTGACCTCCCTTAATGTACGGGGTCTCAATATCCCGGAAAGGCGTTCCCAGCTACTAGCTGACCTACGCAGAACTAAAACCCAAATTGCCTTTCTACAGGAAACCCACTTTCATGGTGAGCATATTCCCAAACTGACTAACAATCTGTTCCCAACGGCATACCACAGCATCTCACCTATCTCCAAATCTAAGGGGGTTAGCATTTTAGTGGCAAAGTCTGTACAGTGGGAGTTCAGGGCACAGCAGGCGGACCCTCAGGGCCGCTTTCTCCTGATCAAGGGCAGGGTGTCGGACATTCAGGTCACTCTTGCCAATATCTATTTCCCCAATGCCGACCATGCTCGGTTCCTGCGCGGGCTGATACCCATACTACTTGAGTTCACAGAGGGGATGCTCATTTTTGGGGGTGATATGAACTTCGCAATGGACCCCCTGTTGGACACCTCACGGGGTGCCTCTCATCCGCTCGCCTTAAACGTATTAAATCTGATCTTCACTCAATTCCTTTGATGGACCCCTGGCGCCTCTTACACCCCAGGGACAGGGATTACTCGTACTTTTCACAAGTTCACCATTCATACTCAAGATTAGATTACCTGCTCCTTTCCCATCAGGACCTGCCAAGGGTGGTGGACTCATCCATAGATGTCATTTCCTTTTCTGACCACGCCCCCATACACTTGACGCTCCAAATGGGACCAATGTCTAAATCTCCACCTTCGTGGAGACTGAACGAATCACTGCTTCAATCTGCAGAGACCCGCGCGGAGATCCAAGCCAAATTGCAGGAATATTTTGCATTTAATGTAGCCTCGGTCCCCAATCCCTTGGTGATGTGGGAGGCGCACAAGCCAGTTATCAGGGGCATTTTGATAGGTATTGGGGCACGTCTCAAGAGGGAAAGAACCCGTAGAACTGAAGAACTTCTACTTCAGATTAAGACCCTTGAATGCACACATAAGGCTAGCCTAGCACGCTCCGTATACCAGGAGTTACTTAAAGCACGTGAAGAGCTCCGCTCGCTTCTGTTACATAAAACGAAAGAGAGGCTAGCATGGTCACGTCGTACAATGTACGAATTCTCTAACAAACCTGGCTCTCTCTTAGCCAGAGCTTTACGCGGTCCCCGCACCAAAACATTCATCCCCCACATGCTGTCCCCCACGGGTCGGAGGGTCTCTACCTCAACAGAAATAGCAGAGGAATTCCGTTCATTTTACAGCGGTCTTTATAACCTAGATAGAACCTCTCCCGATGCCCCTAACCCTACTGGAGGATCCACCCCACATGAATATCTAGCTTCCTCTGGCATGCCATCTCTACCGGCCGACACCGTAGAGGAGTTGGAGGACCCCATCACGTTGGAGGAGTTGGGGGTGGCACTGGCGAGCTCCAAGCCAAAGAAAGCCCCAGGCCCTGATGGCCTCACTTCAACTTACTTCAAAACATTCTTTGAGACGCTCTCCAAACCGTTAGTGGCTGCACTTAACTCTATCACGAAAGGTAACTCCTTCCCCATAGACTCCCTTAGGGCATACATCTCTCTCATCCCCAAAGAGGGAAAGGACCCACTTAGGTGTGGAAACTACCGACCGATAGCTCTGCTAAACACTGACTTGAAACTATTTGCCAAGATCTTGGCGAATAGATTGCTCCCACACATACCAAACCTAATTCACAAAGACCAAGCGGGCTTTGTCCCTCAACGGGAACCACGTGACAACACAATTAGGGTGCTGAACCTCATACATGCCGCTAGGACCACGCGACGACCCCTTCTCCTGCTGTCAACTGACGCAGAGAAGGCTTTCGACCGTGTAGATTGGACGTTTGTTAGAGCTACTCTCGAACACATTGGCCTTCGGTCGTCGATGCTCAGCTGGATCCTATCACTCTACTCTAGCCCCACAGCGGCGGTCAGGGTCAACGAAACCAGGTCGGGTTATTTTGACATTCGGAATGGTACCAGACAGGGTTGTCCCCTGTCTCCCCTAATCTTCATTCTTACCTTAGAACCCCTGCTCTGTAAGATACGGGCCAACCCCCACATAGAGGGCTTCCGTAAAACATCTGGAGCCCACAAGGTCGCCGCATTCGCAGATGACCTTATCTTCTTCTTGGCTGACCCCATTGCCTCACTCCCCGTCTTGCTTCATTCTCTGAGGGAATACGGGGCTCTGTCCCTATTTAAAATAAATATGTCTAAATCCTCCATGCTTAATATCACACTGAGCTCGCAAAATATCCGACAATTGCGCCTGAACTACCAGTTCCACTGGGCAACCGATACCATTCCGTACCTAGGTGTGGCCATCACCGCGGACCCCGCCGACCTGTACCAAGCAAATTTTGCCACTCTCCTACACAGACTCAAAACAGACCTGCAGCATTGGCACGCCCTCACTTTAACGTGGTTTGGACGCTGTAATGCCATCAAGATGACAGCCCTCCCAAGGATACTCTATCTTCTACAGGCCCTCCCCATACATCTCCCGCCCTCCTTTTTCAAGCGAATCGACGCACTCCTCCGAGAATTTGTCTGGTCACACAGGCAGCCACGCATAAAATTACAACTACTTTACTTGGCAAAACGCAGGGGAGGGGTGGGTTTACCAGACATAAAAGCCTACTACAGGGCAACGCATCTTACCAGATTGATAGACTGGTACTGTCACCTAGAGGCCAAACAATGGGTCACCATGGAGATGGAGGACTCAGACGGTACGGCCAGGAGTTGGCCGTGGCTTACCACTCCGATCCCGAAATCCATTGCCGAACACCCAACTCTGGGAAACACATTGAGAGTGGTCAGAGAAACCTTTCGCAAAACCCAGATCTCACCTATCCCTTCCCCTATGGTGCCGATCCTGGGTAACCCTGACTTCCTGCCGGGCTGCCAGGGGCCGATTTTTAGAGCCTTATCAGCGGGAGATAGATGGCCACACCTCCATGACTTCCTGGATCCCGGTGGCCAGCTCAGGACGACCGCGGGAATAGAAGTCCTAGACAGGCCATTGGACTTCCGGAGTGGTCTCCAACTGCGTAATTTTTTACGCCGAAGCGCCCGAACTCTAGGTCCCCCACGCCCACTTACGGAATTGGAACGTATCTGCCACCGCAGAGAGCCCATACGCCACTCTTTATCCCTGATCTACCTCTCTCTGATCGCCCCGGCTGAAGGTTTTGTGCCCCCCTTCCTTACTAAGTGGGAGACAGAACTGGGAGCGCATTTTGATGAAACACAAAGGGAAAAGATCTTACACTTTGCCCAAAAATCTTCTCTGGCCACAAGGGTCCAGGAGACTTGCTACAAGATTGTGACCAGATGGTACAGAGTACCATCCACTCTTCACAGGTTCCTCCCGCAGGTGCCGGATCTATGTTGGCGTTGTGGAGCAGGAGAGGGAACAATGTTGCACATTTTCTGGGACTGTCCCAAGATTAAACCGTTCTGGAAAGAGGTGACAGATACGGTCGAGCGTCTGACGGGTGTCGCACTGGGGGGAGACCCCGGGGCCTGTTTACTGCACCTTTCTAGAAGTTCAATTAAGAAATATAAAGCTTCACTCACCATACATCTACTTAATGCGGCTAAGGCCTGCATCCCTCTATTTTGGAGATCGATAATCCCACCAACAAAGATTCAGTGGTATGCGAGGGTCAATGATCTGCGGGACATGGAAGATCTTACGGCCACCCTGCATGACAGGGAGGAAGCCTTTCGGGAGACCTGGCGCCCCTGGCAACACTTCATCTACACCGAGGCCTACCTCCGAGAGATGACTTAATGCGGACACTCCTTGATACGAGGACCCTGCCTGGCTGGAGGGTGACACCGCCACCCTCTTCTCTTTACCTCTCTCTTCCTCTCCCCCTCCACTTCACCTCTCATTCTCTCTTGCCTCTCCCTCCTTACTGTCTCCCGCTTTTCTCCCCCTACCTCCCCCCCTCCCCCTCTCTCCCTAGGTTCTCACACAACCCCCTATACTTTTCCGGCTAAGGGAAGATCAGATCAGATATGTTGAATATCATGGTATACATTACTCAACGTTAGTTGCCCCTTGCCGGACTCTACTGATCGGCAAGGAATATCTCCACCCCCGGTCAGTGGAGAGCTTCTCTCTTTGTTATTTTGGTTTACCTATATACCTGTTGTCTAAGGATAAATACACGAGTCTTTAGTTTAAACGAGGCATATCTCAGGGAACTGCTTGCAAATGGATAGTATGATAATCATTACATCAGACTTTCCCATACATTCAGGCTCCACCTTCATTATACAGACCGTGTAAACTAGAGGAATGTATATGTGTCACACCTTTAGTCGACGGTAGTTTCTGTTAAAGTCCTCTTCATACCTCTGTTTTTTCTTTTTTACTACTCACTAAATGTTATAGATCTTGATAACATGTATATCACACTGTAACATGCATTGTTGAAATAAAATAAAGGAATTTAAAAAAAAAAAAAAATATATACAAACAGGAATCATATCTAACTATTTTGCGTGAGCTGTAAACATTTTCTGGCATAGACTCCCTCAAGAACTAGAAAAAGACATGCATATATGGAAGGAGTGCCAGACCGAACTATAAGAGTCCAAATTAATTTATCGCTATTATGTTAAAAGAGCGCCAACATGTTTTGGGGGTTAAAGGAACTCCCCCCTTCATCAGGGCTTCAGTTATAAATAAGAACCTTGAGTGGACTCAAAGGCTTTCCTTTTTGAGGCTGGGTTGACACTAGTGCTAATTGGATGCAGGTTTCTCCACATCCAATTCGCATGACAGGAGACTGTGACTGGCTCTTTATGGACCTGGTTCACATATCTCCGTCGCAGGCTGCGGAGCGGCTTGCACAGGAGTCCTGTGCGTCTTTGGCTCTGTTTCAGGTCCGAATTCAGGCAAAAATTCGGCGCAGATTCATCCCTGAAATGGAGAACAGGGACGCACTGGAACCCCTGCTGCAAGCTGCATCCAGCAGCAGTGTGAACTTAGCCTAAATCGGTGCAAGTATGCTGTATCTGCATCAACAACCAAAATAAGCTAAAATAGACCCCCAACATCTCCCTTTTGAGATAGGGAAAAGAACTGAGGACACGGATTCCCCAGTCCCTTTCTCTGCAGCCTCTGCTGCACTGAAGATGAATGGACAGGAGACAGAGGCTCCTGTTCATTCATAAACTGAAAAATCGTAAACACAGTTTACAATGCTCAGCTATGAATGGACAAAGTGATCACTGACATGTTTACTGGCCCTTCTTCGCTCTACATCCTGACAGATCCAGGACAGGGGGGTGGACCAGAGCACGGAGGGGGACCAGAGCAGGACCTGGGGAGCCAGAGGAGGACACAGGGGACAGTCAGGACAATCGGTGTGGGCAGTTACAGGCACCGATCTCCCTGTATAGCTTTAAAAAAAAAGCAGTTGACAGCCGCGGGAGAGGAGAAGTGGCTGTCAGCTGCTTCATTGAAAGCTATACAGGGAGATCGGTGCCTGTAACTGACCACACTGATCATCTGTGAGGCTGCCCAGCCCCCTGCTATGCTGAGGACACAGGTATCGGATTAGGCATCGGAGCATTTGCATGAGTACTAGTCGTGCAATTGATCGGTAGCGGTGCAACCCTATGTTTGACTGAATAACGGTGCCTGAATTGCCTGTGTGACTAGAAATGCTGGGGTATGTTTTTGACACTCTAAATTGAGGAAGCTACCGGTGACATCTTCAACATTTAAAAGGCATTATACACTTTCAAATATTTTCATCGTTTTAACTAGGCATCATTGAATTTCTATTTCCTGCGTCGTCTTGTTTGCCTTACCGTGTAATGATGGCTCATGTTGTGGTAGAAGTTGGTAGTATCACGGCTGATTGATTCTTTCGTGTCAAAATCAGGCAGGCTATATCCCGGTCCAGTTTCACAAAGCATTCAATACATGTCTCGCCATTTAAAAGTCAGCAGGTACAAATATGGTAGCTGCTGACTTTTAATAAAAGGACAATTGCCTGTCCAGGGATCATGTGCTGTCCTTATCCAGGCCAGTTCTTTGCCAATCTTTGGGTCCCCAGCGCCACCATGTTTAGTGTGGGAAGCCATCTGTGACTCCTTGAGGCTTCACAACAGGCTGCCGTGCTGTGCGAATAGTCCCACAGCCTCCTGAGATCTGTGACGTGTCCCAGAAGGTTGCAGTTGGGGATGGGGGGTGGAGAACCTCTAGTGCAATCCTCTAGGCAATTTGAGCGAAAGTGGGAAAGGGGGGGGGGGTGGGAGGACATAAATTACAACTTCCTGCTTAGGGTGAAGTTCTGATTTAACCAGCGGCAGTGCAATGCTGTAAGTCTTCTATATGAACACAAACAAAAATTGCAGGGACAGGAATGTGACACTGTACACTACCTATAGGCTATACATACGGGGCAACACCAGGAAACCACACTTGATCAATACACATGTAAAGCAGATGAAAAACACAAGGTACAAGGTTTAAAGTGGTCCTAAATTATCTTTTTTTTTTTTTACCTAAAATAATAAGCATGTTATTCTTACCTGCTCTGTGCATTGATATTGCACAGAGCTGCCCCTTACCACCTCTTCTGGGATCCCCGCCAGGGCTGTCCGCCCTTCTGTTTGTGCCCCCATAGCAAGCTATGGAAGCATCGCTTCCCGGGCTGGGCTGTGTGCATCCATAGACACACACAGCTCTACTTGGCTCTGCCCCCTGCTCACAGGATTTGACTGACAGCAACAGGAGCCAATGGCTCCATCTGCTGGCTCTGTGAGAACAGTGGGGAAACCACTTTAAATGAATATTCATTTCAATTACCCAATCATGTGGAAAACAAATTACAGTTTACTTGTTTCACCTGCACATCACTGGATATAGTGAATAGTCAAACAATTTATTGTCTGAAGGTTCTCAACTGTACTGAATCAGCCCAATATCGTAAGCAAACGCTGAACAGAATTGTTTGCACATAAGAAAAATGTAAAGACTATCAAAAACAAATACAGATTTACAACAGTAACTTTATTTGAAATCTAAAATAGAATCTTACATACTTTACATAATTGTGCAGATGGTGCCATCTCACGCATACATAGTGCAGATACATGACTGATATAAAAAAAAAAAAAAAAAAACTATAAGGAAAACAAAAATATTAAGGCTTTTTATTTTCTATAAAATTACCAATGTGTCCTTTTCAATTTCCCAATCTGTCAGCTAACAATTTTTTTGTTTCAACAAATTGATATCTGGGGTGCAGCTTTTACTGTATACAGTTTAGAATGGTAAAAAAAAAAAAAAAAAAAAAAAACACACACACACACAGTGCTTAGCATTAAAATATGCCCATTTTACAATGTATTCAATCTTTTTTATTTTGCACGTAATATAGATCATAGTTTCTCAACCAGTGCTATGTGAACCCTAGAACACTCCTGACAGGCTCAGGGGCACGTCTGGCCATTCAAGCATATTCAAAATACCGGTTTAAGTTTAGAAAACTGTAAAATTCATATAAAATAGATATGATTTTTTTAAATGATTGAGATGGGGGGGGGGGGGGGGGGGGGTGGTGAGTACATACCTAATGAACACATGCCAAAGAGCAAACCCTAATAGGGGTATACTTTCTGTAAACATTACCATTGTTTAGATAAGTCAATCACATCTTTGAATAAAGTTTATGAACCAAATGGAGATTTTTTTTTTATATAGATTCACGTGGAACCTCAAGCAGTACTGTTTAAGTGTATACAAATCTAAAACCTTTGTTTGATTTGTGGATAAAGTATGGAACGGTTGTAACCCCTTGTAGTTTTTTTTCCACCTTGTGTGCATCTGAGGAGATTTCTCTTCACATTCTATCCTGGCATCACAACAGAAGAGGAAATCCCCCTAGGAAACATGTAACTAATACATGTTCCCATTGCAAGATTTCCCCTTTTGGCCTATCCGTCGCTTTCTGTCCAATGGTCATTAGGACAAAGAGGAAGGGTAAATTCCAGACCGAGACAACAGTCAAAGCCCAAAAGGGTTTCTAACCCTTCCCCACTCTATGCAAAATGATAAAAATGGCTTTAGATACACTTTACGTTTACATTAAAAATGAAAACAATATAAGCATACTTCTCTGGGTAGTGCCACAATATAGCAAAAATGCAATATACCGTGCAAAAAGATCTTACACCGTGAAAATAAATATACATAAAAAAAATAATCCCAGCTCTTCCTGGTCATATGTTCCCATGTTCTAGATGCATCTTGGTGTCACCAGGTTTCCTCTCCCTAATATGTTTTATCAACTTGATTTGAAGAACAGAATAGGGTGTAAGCCCAATTACATCTTCCTCCCAAAAAATGCCTAGGCTTTTTTTTTTTTTTTTTTTTTTGTTTTTTAGTACTATCTATTGCATGATGGTATGTGGTAGCTACTCAGGAGATACAGTATTGAATACTCTTATAACTGTTTGTCTTTTTTTAAATACAGAAATAACTTCAAATCTGCAGTGTTATATATAAATTTAGAAATGAATTTGCTCATCAAAAAACATACATATACACCAAGCTGCAAGCACACAGTTGTGTATGAAAAAACAAAAATCTGTAACAAGTGCATACCAATATGAACACACATCAGACATCCATTATTGCCTACGTGAACTGAAAATAAACGTATTAATACAACTAGATTTACACAATCTAATTGTATTATAAGTCTATTTTCAGCTCACTTAGGCAATAATGGATGTCTGATGTGTGGTCATATTGGTAGCACAGCAGTATTACACATTTTTTGGTATATATATATATATATATATATATATATATATATATATATATTATTAATAATTTGCAAAGGAGGACTAACGCACTTTTGACTGGAGGACATGCAGCTCAGAAAATGTTAAACACATATCCAATATCCACTTTATATTTAAAAGATACAAAAGTCAACATCCATGCTTTGCACTTCAGCATTCCAGCCCCTTTTAACCATTTACATTTATCTTGAAGGTGGTTGATAGCAGACAGCTCAGGCTGGGCACTGTCTCTTAATTGTGAGATGTTAGTGCCAAAATCACCTCTCTCATAGAATGTATGTATGTATGCAATGTGTATATATCTTTACAAATTATTATAAGGGATATTGTGGATTGAATCAAAACTGCAGACAATACAAAATTCTTTAATTTCAGCTTCATTTAACATTACGCAGTCATGGTTTTTGGCACTTTAGTAGTGTTTGAAAGCAAAGTGTTATAGGATGAAATTCCTATTTATTTAGTTTACAGGAACTTCCCTACAAACTGTTCAGGCACTCAAACTGTATAACCAAAAAACACAAAAGTAGATGTCAGTGTCAAAAAAATAAAGCAAATTTTAACACTTTGCCATAATAAAATCAAATTTGAATCTTCTGAACAGTTTTTAATAAGATGTGAGGGAGGAGATAATACTAAATAAAATATCCCTGAAAGATATTAATCTTTTGGGAATGGTTCAATGAAGTTTCCCCCCCTCCTTCGATCCCCTCTTTAGGCATTATACATGTCTAAATGGGTGGTAAATGGTCGGTACATTTCTAACAGCTGATATCACATATATACTGTAGAAGCAAGTTACGTGGTGCAATCTTCTGGCTTCAATCAAGATCATGTGCCCATGACATGTCTTAGATCTTGAAAAATCAAGCTTAAACTTGTAAATTACCAGAACATGCTTCAGTATAGTTCTACATGGGTTTTCACATTGGTTTGCCCCTTTTTTTGCATCTTGTGCCAAAAAAGTATAATAAAACTAAATATTTTTTAATGACCACACTAGAAGATATTGCTGTTACTATACCAGTATATTATGTATGGGTCACATGGCCACTGTCGGCTTAATCAGGTATTTCATGGATACAAGATACTGTAAATCCTGTTGGATAACAATCAGGGGCAGCCCGTCCATTAAGGGCGCACATCCATGCCACGTGCATAGCATGAATCTATCTACGACCGCGGTGGCCACCCCCTATCCATGCATCCATGTTGGAAGATAGGAAGAAGGGACTCATTTGAAATGCATCAGCCAGCAGTGGTCCTGTGGTCTTCCCCTCTAGTTTCTGGAGACTGATGGTTCCAGGACTGATTGCCCCACACACACACATGGTTTTTACAGGCTTTCATTCATCATACGTTTGTGAGTAGTTTTCTATTCAGTTTTATGCTAATAAATTATCTTGGGATAATGCACAAAGCTGGTGCGCCCTCTTTATCTTTTGTGACCACTAGGATATCCCCTATCCAGGAGGGCAGCAGAGTCTTGAGTCATTGATCAACCGGTCATCACAATAATGTGCAGGAGTGATTTGTTTACTATCAAATAGTTAGTACAGGTGTTAGGAGGGGTAAGGAAGCATTCTGAAGACAAGTTAGGCTTTAGCTGGAATTCTACTTTAATTACTGAACAGAAAAGTTCTCTGTAAATACATGTTTAGATTTGTCAACAATATCTTACATATCTGATTGAAAAGTGGTCAAAATGTCTTAAAAATGTACAACTCCAAGATGTTTGTAGACTGTCTATAGTTTAAAGACATTAAGGGCCTGATGTGTCAAACACCGGATAGAGTATGGCTTTACTGTGCATGTGATATAGAGCTTCATTTATAGGTAAAGGAAAATTCACCTGACTGATGAAAAAAAGAGAAACTGATACTGCATCTGTGTTTAGAATTTATTTTAAGTAAAAAATAAGTGCGGCTAGTCCTTCCAAGTCTTCCAAAATTGATCATGTGTTCTTTCACCATCATCATTGAATGCACATCTCCCTAGGGATAGAAGCCTGGCCGGATAGTGATACGCATGTGAGAATTTCTGCCACACTGATACAAACCCACCCCCCCATGAGTAATTTCACACCACCAGTGCATTAATATATGATGCAAGTCACTAGAGGGGGATTACATTCAATTTAGGTAGGTTGCCTGTACCTGATGGACTCAGTAACCATTCACCTAAAATAAAAAAAATAAAAATGTAAAGCAGATCTAAATCCACCTTAAAGAATTCCAAAAAAAAAAAAGCCCACTGCATTCAATGCATGCCTCTGCTTATAACGGTCAAAATTGCCGCTGCATTTATGTTGGCTCCAACACTAAAAGTCTTCAAATGCCTGGTGTCATAGCTGATCAGGTGTGCTGCACCATAGCAACTGCAGATCTAAATTGAGGCTAAAATGTTATCTTCTTGCAATAAAGGCATCAAGAGCTATAAAACTGGGGAAATTAGGGAAGCTACCATTTTTGACCACTTTCCAAAAATGCTAGTTACTTGGCTATTTCAAATCTCAATTCTTTCTGGATCAAGCATACAAAAAGAAACATTAACGTAAAGTTAGAGTTTCAGATCTGCGTGCTCATTTGGTTTAGTGGCAGTGAAAGAACTGTTGTCTCTGAACCCACATGACAATCAGGGATCTAGCATTTTTAGCAAGAGGATCAGCATGTTCTTTCAGTGCAAGTTCATTTGAAAGTTCAGGAACAAAAGGCTCCCTACAATGGAGCAGAGATTGTTTGGGGGAGATGCATCATTAAAAGGGGATTTTTTTTATAGTACATTTTTGTGGTTACATACATTTGTATTAAATACATTAGCCAATTTCCAATGAGCTGTACCAAAGGAACCTCCGGAAATCTTACGGTTCAGTTACTAGAATAGATATCAGTTTTTTTTCCCCACACAAAGGAGGAAACCTGGCTGAGGACAGATGAAAAACTGATCACCAACTATTTAAAGAAAATGTTTTTGTTAAATTGGTTAAGTGGGTTTCTATTTTTGTTTTTGTTTTTTCTTTGTTTAATCAAATGAATAAGGGCACAAAAGACACATTTACAGGATCCCCCGAGGCAGAACAGTCACACATACAATTTCACAGTTTACCTCTTCCAATGGCATTGGTGGTGTGGTACAGTTCACTGTTACCACTGGTCATCTTTTTAGAGACCAGCTGATGTTTTAAGTCCCTGTCTTGATAGACACATGCTGATAGTAAACATAAAAAAAAAAGAAAAGAAAAAAAAAAAAAAAAACATACTGCATGCCCGTGTAACTTTCAAGGAACTGTGCCAGATCTGCGCACAAGATATCAACAATTACAAGAGAAAAGAAAAATAATCAGGTTTTGACATAAAGGTAATTTTTTTTCACGTTTCCATTTTTCTGAACCAAAAATGAAGGTATTGTTAAACAAGGCAGCAGATAATTCTCAGAGACACCTTTGTGTTTGTTCTTGCAAGAAGCCCTTGGAAAGGCGTTCTCCATCATACACTGAGGGGTAAAGCTTCTTGTAATTTTTTTTTTTTTTTACAAGTTATAAAGTATTTAGTCTATTGACACCAACAGAAAACCACAAGCAACTACTGCTATTGTAAATAAAAGCATACAGGCCTTTTTCACAACTCATTAAATTATTGAGAAGGGGCCTAGTTAAAACTATATATTTTCTTATGTCCATGCCTTGTACCTGCACTGGAAAATGGTGCAAACAGTGCATCCTGTGAGAATAAGCCCTAATGTGGACGATATATTTTATGTTACCAATATTTATTGCAACTAGTTCAAATACTTTAGATTATGAGGTAGGTTGCCTAGATCACACTGAAACAGAACTAAACTACCGCCCCTACATTATTGTAATCTATATTTTCAATCCTCGCTGCTTTTTCTTAAGAACTGTATGTGCAAGTATGTAAACCTCAACAATGAAATTCTCATATCTACACCATTTTAGTCAGTAAAATATGCAATCAAAAGCATTTTATTATAGGTGTCCCGTAAGTGCAAAAAAGTAACCTGTTGATCCTGTCAGAAATATAGAGCTGCCCTTTTTACAATGCCTCTGTTATCTCTAGGAGTTTAATTAGCCCTCCCAATTCTTATCTTAGACTACAAAACAATTGATCCCTATGTTGTGAAGATTAGGAGGGATTATATAGTTTAACAAAAGATAAACTGAGCGGGGTTGAAACCATTTCTTGCAATTTTAGTCCAGAAAAGGTATTATTGTTGTCAGCCCACAGCAGGAAATCAGGACAGACTGCATTTAAGATTAACAGGTATTTTCTGTATTTGCATGGCCAACACACACATGGAAAAAATGAAAACTGCTTGATTATTTACCACATGCTGCTATAGCTTCCGATATCTAACTACTGTGGTGTATTACTTCAAAATCACTTTCCTTATATACTTTAATGTTGACCTCTATGTGAGAGAGATGTAACAAATTAGGTCTCTCTTCCACTGATGAAAAACAGTAGCCACTTGTAATAAAATATCAATTTGTATATTAGTATAAAAAAAATAATTTTTGTAGACATTGCTGGTGAAGGATGGTGGGGAAGCTCTTTCGAATTTCTGTTAGAATATTTTGGAAGGAAGCACTCCTACATACAGCTGAACAAAAATAGGATCTTAAAAACAGCTATGTTTATACCGAGACTTTAAAAGCTACCTACAGGCAAGTATGAAGTAGCCTTCATATGAGAGACCACTGTAGAAAAATCACTTGCATCACTGACACTTGCAATGGAGATGGGAAAGGGAAGCACTAACAGACAGATCAAGCCTTTCTTGGAAAATGGTAGCATTCAGCTGGGGAAAAGTCAAACTTAACCAAAAAAAGACTTAGGCAGGTGATTTTTAGGTCAGTCCCCAACCCAACTGTGTACATCCAAATCGGACAAACATTCATTAATATCTGTAGGCACCCTAAAAAGTATATCTAGGTAAACTAGTGTATGCTTTAGTGCAAAATGAACAGGCAATAGACAAATTTGTTTGTAAGTTTAACTTTCTCATTAAGAAAACCCTATAGTCATTTTAAAATGAATCTCAAAATTTACAAGAAAAAAAAAAATCCAGTCAAGCCTGAGGCTTTTCACATCCAAAATTTGTCAGACATTCTATTAAATAATGTTGCATTTGGTTAATACTGAAGACAATAATATTAATTTACAAGTCAATGCCTTTAACACAATTTCACATGCAAGAAGAACTCAATAATATCCAGTGTTTTCTATTCTGCTGTGATGTATTTTTCAAACTTCACAAATGCTCAAGTTCAGATAACTGAATAGTGAAATGGCAATGTACAAATGATAAATGAGCATTAAGAAAAGTAAAAATTGATAATAATTTTCAAATATCTGAGAGCGGAAAAAAAACTTTGTAAAAGCAGTTACTGGCTGAGAAATTGTCCCTTCAACTTTTTTCAAATAAGCCTTTGACAAAAAATAAAAAAATGTTCTGGCATAATGAAACTGAAGCAGCACATGCTGGGCAATTAGTGGTACAATAGTTATCAGAATATTACCACATCCATAATTACCAACTAAGTGAAAGAATAGAAAATATATCCATCCATTCAAAGAATTAAAGGTTAGTCCAGCCAAGACTGAAATTTGATGGCTCCCTACATATCGAATGAAAATTATATCTGAATTATTATCCCACACATATAGTCTGATTTTGTCCCCTTACCTACCTTGGGGTTTTGGGTGTTCATACCCCATATTGCATTATCCATAATACAGAAAAAATTGCAAACCCAACAAGAAAAGTGGGACTCCCTCTTAATGGCCACAGTATTGTTTGCAGACTTGGAAACTCCAAAAAATCGCCCATATCACTAGAATCCCCAAAGCAAATCATTGGGTGGTTTAATGCTCTACCAAGCGTTTAGATGACTAACAGATATGAGTCTTAATTAAAAAAAAATGTTGGGGGGTTTACATCCACTTTAAATTGCATGCATCTGTGAAACTATGGTACTCAAAATTGCCCACAGGTGACACTTTAAAAACCTGTGCAGGTTATCAGTTAAGAGTTGACTGTGAATGGTGGTTAAAGGATTAGTTCACCTTTTGTAACATGTTACATCCATATTAAGAGTGTAACAAGTAACAAATCCACTGCCGCCCCCCCCCCCCCCCCCCCAGGACCCCGTTGAGACAGGGAGCGGGGGATCTTCTACCCCCGCTCTCTGCCACAATCTGAAAAGAATGTGGCTGTGCGTGGCTCTGCCCACCTGGCTGCGTCATCCATTCACAACACTGTGAATAGAAAACGACAAGGTCCGACAGCCTTTGCGGCTGCCAGCTTGTAGTTCTCAATGAACTACCACAGTCCTGTTGAGCACTGTGGTAGTTCATTGATGCTTCCTCTTAGTGTGTAATTGCCCGGCTGTACGGTGCTTACACACAGTCAGCAAGAGCCTTGTGTTGCACCCATGATTTGCTGGAAAAAATAAATGCACTTTTTTTTACCTGCAAAAAAGATGTGCCTTTATTATTAAAAAAAAAAAAAAAAAAAAAAGGTGAATTTATCCTTTAACTCTTAACCTCTGGGTGTGTCAATACCTAATATGAGTAGCACGATCGGTTGCATTTACAGGTACACACGGCACGCATGTTTACATTCATATGCGCTGTTTTTGTGGGGGGGCTGAAAATGTTTTCCTGTTTTTTGTATTAAATTTTAGGTTACTGACATTTTTAAAATTATTACCTAAAGAGGTATTAAACCCCAAAATGTAATATACTGCAGCTTAAGAATGATTCCGTTTGGTAGCTGCATAAGTTTTCTTTTTTTTAGGCCCTTTTCCCCTTTGTTTTAATCTGGTAATCTGGCCAGTAATGCACTTCCTGTATTAGAGCGCCTCCACTCTTGATGAAGGAGCACAGGGGCACAGCACTATTGTTAATCTGGGGGGAGGGAATGCAAGATGTACTAGCAGATTTAAATTAAATTAAACTGAAGCCCAACTCCAGCTCACATTGCAGTTACAGCAACAGTTTTTACTCTCTTGGGATAAAGATTTTACATGAATAAATAAAAGCTGATCATTTTAACCACTTACGGACCCACTGGCCGTCATTATACGGCGGCTCTTTGAAGTGGAATATCGTTTTTATGGCAGCAGCTAGCTAGCAGATTTGCCGCAAGATCACCTTTATCAGTGGCGTGAGAAGGCCCCCCCTCCCGCCGCGCTCCGGTGCCCTCCACCGCCAGCAGCTGCGGAGGCGATCGGATCCTGTCCCCTGCTTGGCTGGCTGCCGAGTTAGGGGAAGATGGCCCCCACCTGGCTCCATACCATTGCAGGGCGGAAGCGATGTCAAAATGTCACTTCCGCCCATAGCTCTTAAAGAGACTTTATTTTTATTTTTTTCAAACGACATCTTTTTTTATTACATTTTTGTGTAAATATGAGATCGGAGGTCTTTTTGATCCAGATCTCATATTTAAGAGGTCCTGTCATGCTTTTTTTTCTATTACAAGGGATGTTTACGTTCCTTGTAATAGGAAAAAAAAGTGACAATTTATTTTTTTAAAAGAACAGTTTAAAAATAAAAAGTAAAATAAATAAAACTTTTTTTTAACACACGCCGTCCTGCCAAGCTCGTGTGCAGAAGCGAATACGTGAGTAGCGCTCGCGTATGAAAATGGTGTTCAAACCACACGAGGTATCACCGCGAACATTAGAGCGAGAGCAACAATTCTAGCCCTAAACTTCCTCTGCAACTCAAAACATGCAACCTGTAGAATTTTTTTAAACATCGCCTATGGAGATTTTTAAGAATAAACGTTTGTCACCATTCCACGAGTGTGCGCAATTTTGAAGCATGACATGTTGGGTATCAATTTACTCAGCGTAACATCATCTTTCACAATATAAAACAAAAATTGGGCTAACTTTACTGTTGTCTTATTTTTTAATTCAAAAATTGTATTTTTTCCACAAAAATTTTATTTTTTCCAAAAAAATTGCGCTTGTAAGACCGATGCGCAAATACGGTGTGACAGAAAGTATTGCTACAACCGCCATTTTTCTCTAGGGTGTTCGAAAAAAAAATAAAAAATAAAATTATATATAATGTTTGGGGGATCTAAGTAATTTTATATCAAAAAATATATATTTTAACTTGTAAACAAGTTTGAAAAATAGGCCCATAGGCCCAGTCCTTAAGTGGTTAAGCACCCCTGTCAGTGGGAAATGGTTTGCCTCATCACTATTAACTGATACATTTGTAGGAGAGTTTTTTCTTTTGAAAAACAGCAGACTTACTGGCCAGATCACCAGGTGAAAATGTAAGAAAGCCTATAAAAATTGAGTGTGTTGGGGGGGGTCCAGGTGGAATTCAGTACATTCTGGTGTCTGTGGAAGTAACTGGTTGGCCATTAATCACCTCCAGCCGAAAGCTGACAGTAGGCTGAACAAGTGTACACACTATCCCAGCTGCTCTAGTGTGTTTAACCACTTGCCAACCAGCCCACAACGATATACGGTCGGCAGAATGCCACTCCTGAGCAAACTGATGTACCTGTTCGCCAGTCCACAAAAGCAGAATAGCGGGCTTGCCGGGATCGCGGCAGAGGCAGAACAGGGAAACAAAGCAACAAAGCATTTCCCTGTTCTAACTGTAGGCCCATTCCCCCTACAGTTAGAGCACGCTGAGGGAACACACTTAACCCCTTGATCGCCCCCTAGTGTTTAACCGCTTCCCTGCCAGTGACAGTAATCAGTGGCTATTTTTAGCTCTGATTGCTGTATGTCAATGGTCCCAAAATAGTGTCAAAAGTGTCCGATCTGTCCGCCGCAACGTTGCAGTCCTGATAAAAACTGAAGATCACTGCCATTACTAATAAAAAAAAGAAAAGAAAAATAAAAAATAATAAATCTATACCCCATTTTATAGACGCTATAACTTTTGCGCAAACCAATCAATATACACTTATTGCGATTTTTTTTTAACAAAAATATGTAGAATACATATTGGCCTAAACTGAGGAAGAAAATCAGTTTTTTTATATAATTTTTGGGGATATTTATTATACCAAAAAGTAAAAAAATATTAGTTTTTTTTTCAAAATTGTGTGTTTTTTTGTTTATAGCGCAAAAAATAAAACCACAGAGATTATCGAATGCCACCAAAAGAAAGCTCTATTAGTGGGGGAAAAAAGGACGTCAATTTTGATGGTTACAGCATCGCACGACCGTGCAATCGTCAGTTAAAGCGGCACAGTGCAGCTTCGCAAAAAATGCTCTGGTCATTAAGGGGGTAAAATCTTCCAGGGCTGAAGTGGCTAAAAGTCTGTGCTGCTGCCAACTTTATATTGATGGAAGCAAAAAGGTTAAATCAAGCTCTCACTGACCTCTTTATTTGTACTGTGAAGAAATTCATGCTCATTTTTACAACAGAAGACAGAGGCACTGAAAACACAGCTCTTTTTGTAGTAGCAGGGACTTGTCAGCCTGCCTGTAAAGAGCAGGTGTTTTAAGTCAGTGGTCATCAACCTTGTCCTCAGGGCCCACTAACAGGCCAGGTTGTAGGTATTACCTTGGGGAGATGCAGACTAGAATACTGCAATCACTGAGCAGCAAATGATATCACCTGTGATGTATTTCAGTTATCTTGCAAACCTGGCCTGTTAGTGGGCCCTGAGGACAGGGTTGATGACCACTGTTTTAAGTTGTTCAAATCTAAACAGCAACCTGATTTCAATATTTCTGTTATCTGTGAGGATGAATTAATATTTAGTTTAGGTGCGGTTTAAAGCAGTATACTTACCTTTTTCTCTCGCTCTCCTGGCAGCCAGAGCTCTCCTGCATGGGGCAGGCCCCCATTGGCTTTCTGTACACTGCAGGACTGGCGAAGAGGGGTGGTTTATTGAACCAGTCACATGCCACGGAGGAAAGCTTAATGAAGGAATAAGGTGTTTCTACTTATTAATGGTTAGTATCTCTCTACACATACAGCAGAATACGTAATGAAGCTACAAGAGGACAACAGTTAAAAACCCTGTTGGAAATCAGATTACTCACTGCCATGAGCAATGAAAATAGGATACTTTTGCAGTAGGTAGTCTGCATGCATTCTTGTGATTCTTATGGATCAAAAATCATCTGGTTCAGCAAGGACCATCCGATATCTGATCTATGTGTAGAATTCCCGGTTCAACAGAGCTGATGTTGGAAAACCTCATTTCAATCACCAACTTGTGGCCAATTGGCTGCAGTGCTGATCAGTGTATTCTGACAGCAAAGTAGTCCCACTTTCATAATACAATAGCACAGTAGGGGGGGTTCCTCCCATCCACTTTGTGTGCATGCAGTATTTTTTGAAAAAAAAAAAAAAACTGTATGTACTCAGCTTTATTGCACTAATGCTATTATGAACAATACTGCCTATGTCCTCATGATGTAGTCAAGTGGACAGGGTTTCGGATTGCTGACATCTTTATGTAGGAGGCAAATCTGTAGACAATGAAGTCTTCCTGCCTTCACAACATATTTAACTTTTTTCCTCTAGGGTTTTTTTTAATCTACAGTTGACCCCCAGTATTTCAGTTTTTGATAAATGCTGCAGAAATAACTAAGAAGAGTATCATGTCTCTCAAGGACTCTGGAGAGGAGATATCTATGCCTAAGTTCCAGGATCTGCATAGCTGCTACTCTCTCTTCTAGGATTTACATTCAATGTTTGGAGAACAACCCAGTTTGTAAAAAGAACACCCCTGTATTTCGAAGAGGGACAACTGGAAGGAAAGTTAACAGCACTGGTCGGGAAAACAGATAGGAAAAATGATACAGAGTTCTTGCCACTGCATTCCCTAAAAGTTATAAAAAGGCAGCAGGTGACATTGCGCAACAGACTAACATATCTCTTCTTGGTGCAGTCTCCACTTAAAAGAGAACACATATACAATAGTGTAGTGTAACATTACAACTGATGAATAAATCTTCATCTTTCACATTCTGAAATCTCCATACAAATATAAGATTTCTTGCCAATTCCATATTTCACACGAGAGCTTGACATAGAAGAGCATTCAGTGCCTGTATTATTCATGCTGCAATCTGAACACTGGAGGAAGCAATAGAGCCCAATGGAGGCACCATGGAGGTGGTGTATACAGCATTACAGTCAGTGTAGTGTAAAGCCACTCTGCCCCCAATCCCACAGGGAAACGAAAGAACACACAGAAATGTGCAGTCTGTTGACTATAAAGCACATCACCCCCAAAACAAAAATGGGAAATACTGCAGTTTATAAGTCTATAGATGTAGTGGCTGAACTTGCTTTCTTTTTTCAGGTGATGAACATTTTTGTCTAGTACAGAAAACACCTGTTGCTCCTTCCTAAGAAAAAGGCAGTATCCCTGTTACTTCTAGTGAACTGAAAAATAAAGAACAAACATTGTTATCTTTCTTCTGTAAACTATATGTCCTAAAATTCCTCTTTGTAATAGAGATGGATAAAGTAAATATTTTTAAAGTCCAGTCCGTGTGACAACTATGATGAAAATGTATGCACATTCATTCTGTGTGAACTAACCAAGGAGAGAATAGGGCAAAATCAAAAGTTCTTAAGATATTTTCTTTTCTGGTCAAATGTTCTTCAAATATTATAAACAGCAGTAAAGAGAGGCTCATTCATAATGAACAGACTGAACTGGGGAAATATTGCATTATGGCCACCAGATGGAGCTGAGGATTTTAGAAAATAAATACAATTTAGTAAGATGTAATATAATGTAACAATTATAGAGAACACTGGAAGGAATTTGCACATAAACAGGACTTTGGTAGTAGCACAGTTTCCATTATTTTGCAAATTCCCTTGAGTGTTCTTTTGCATCATATCTTTTCTTTCGAAGATAAAATGTACTTCCCATGGTCCTCAGCTCTGCTGTGTGGCCATGATGCAGTATTTTCCTGATGCACTATGTTAAAATGTACCCATCTTTACTACAGCCCACAATATTTGAATACATTCTTTAAGAAAACTGCCTAAGAACATTATATATACATACAAGTTTGCTAACTGAACAGTAAGGTATATGACACACAAATTAATGTGCTTTATTACGTACCCTACCTCTGTCAGTTATTGCTACCTTCATTTAAAAAAAAAATGATAAACCCATACAAGGTGTATTTGTTTATTATGAATCAAATGAGCTAAATAAAAACAAAACAAAAAGTTATGTTATAATTTAGGCTGCTGTTGACCAAAAGCATCAGCTGGAATCTTGGCCTCCTTAACTGCATTACAAAGGGAACAGATTGCAACTGGTTGCTATGGACAAACACTTTTCTATATATATCAAAGATGCAGATTTCCTTTATATTAGAATTTTTAACTGAATTGAATATGTTTCTTTGAAATCTATTACCAAGCCTGGGCAATTTTATCACTGAGATGACAATTGTCTTTTTGAGCATACCTGTGGCTTAAAAAGACAATATTTGGAGTGGAAAGGTATCAATCGTAGTGTTCATCACCTGCAACTGAATAGCCCAAGTTTATTTCAAGAAAAAAAAGTTTACATTCTTTTCAATCTGTAAAACAAAATCTACTGCTGGCATGAAGTTTTGCTATAAAATGGAATGTTTTCAAGTCACAGATCATTAAAAACAGAATTTGCTCTTCTTTAAAAATATTGGCAGAACGTGTACACTCCAGCATGAGATCTGCCATGTAGATTTCTAAATCACATTGCTAAAACACAATCTATATTTTTTTTTTATGTACATCCAGTTATAAGAAAATCCCAGTGACTTCTTTAAAAAGTGTTTTTTCTTATCATAAGTGTGAATATAAAGCCACACTATAATATTCACAAACCACTTGGGATCAGCTAGTAGAGCAGACAGGATATGTGCTTGTTTCTTTAACATTATTACAAACCAGCTGACCAACCAATCCCATGGAGGTTGGAAACATATTTTTGTTAGACACTACCAGTGTTGTTAGTGGATAATCTGAGTAGGATCTATAGTTTATTATGTAGAATTTTTGTTTGGATCCTACAGAGAAAAGATTAGAGAGCATTCTTTCATGGCAGTGACTGGTTATGTACATTTTATATATACCACAAACGCACAGCAGCCAAGCCCTATTCATCACTGAATGTACACAGGCATTATATTCCATTTCAACAATTGATCTGTTCACAAATTGTGGGACAATTTACACCAGTTTTTGGGTACTGGCAGCACAGCTACTTATATGTAGGCTATGTCTGAGCCGGTGGTTGGCCAACATGCTTGGAATCCACTTGAATGCATTTTGAATCCTAGCTTAAACATATCCTTTAGAATAAAAATTGATTTATTCTTCTTAACATGCGCTGCAACTTCCCTTGACTGCCGTTTTTGAAACACATCTTTTTGTTTTTTCATCGCAACCAGGAAGATGGAACCCACTGAGGCTCTGTGTCCAATTTATTGATTATCCGAAGTAATTCCTGATAAGCCTTGTCTAGGTCAGTATTTACAATGGCTGTGTCAAAGTAATGCCCGTTATTTTGCTCCATTTCTCTTGCTTTTTCAATTATGTCTCTTAGTTCCTCTGGCTGCATGAGACAAAAAAAAAAATATATATATATTTTATAATCAACAAAGATATTAAAGGTGTTGGCACATTTAATGCAAACTATAAACAAAATCAAATGCTTTTTTTTTTTTTTTTTTACTCTGCATGAAAGGGGAGAGGCACAGCAGACCACTGGATGTATCTAGGAGGTTGGACACTAGCGAAATCAAAAACTCCTTGTACCCCCTATGCATGCCAAGTAAGCAAAGAAGCTAGCCAATAAAACAAAATACAACCTTTTTAAAAAACACATTTTTAACCATGAGAACATTCCTATTAAACAGCATAATACAAGTATATATAAATTATATAAAAAATAATGCCCCCAATGCACTTTTGAACAAAAGGATTTCTTGATAGAAAATAAAAAAAAAATAAAAAATAAAGTTTCTTATCATTCATTGGGAGACAAAAAAAAAAAGTCAGTGAGGAAATTTTTGGCTAAAATTAAACCCTCAGGTGTCATGTTTCACAAAGCCAACTGTGAAATGTTACATACAAAACTAGCATTAGCTGAAGCTACGACATCCAACTGGCAAACATGCACAGAGGAACAGGTACTAGTCTTGCATACCCGAAAGACCAATGCCTGGTGCTGAAAACGTTCTAACTCCTCCGGCAAATATTGTTTAAGAATATAGACATTCCCAATTATCCAAAGCAAATTATTAATCAAAACATAGAAAAACATATCTACCATGATCATTTAGTTCCAACTGTGTACATACAAAGTCAGATTCCCATGCATTAACCACTCCCCCCCCACCCCCAGGCCAATTCTGACATTTCTCTCCTACATGTAAAGATTACTATTTTTTGGCTAGAAAATGACTCAGAATCCCCAAACATTATGTTTTTTTTTTTTTTTTTTTTTAGCAGAGACCCTACAGAATAAAAGAGTGGTCACTGTAATGTCACACGGTATTTGCAAAGCGATTTTTCAAATGCACTTTTGTTAAAAATACACTTTAACCACTTCCGGACCGCCCGCCATCATTATACCGTGGCTCTTTGAAGTGGAATATTGTTGTTATGGCAGCAGCTAGCTGCCATAACCCCGGTATCCACTTCTTCAGTAGGTGGTCCGCTTTGAGATAAAAGTTTTTTCTGTGGCGGGAGAAGCCCCCCCCCTCCTGCCGCCCTCCGCTGCCCTCTGCCGCTTACCGGAGTCGCTGGCAGCGGCGGAGGCGATCAGATCCTGTCCCCTGCTTGGCTGGCTGCCAAGTGAGGGGGAAGATGGCCCCCACCCGGCTCCATACCATTGCAGGGCGGAAGCGATGTCAAAACTTCACTTCCGCCCATAGCTCTTAAAGGGACTTTTTAAAAAAATTTTTAAACAACTTTTTTTTTTAATTGCATTTTTGTGTAAATATGAGATCGAAGGGCTTTTTGACCCCAGAACTCATATTTAAAAGGTCCTGCCATGCTTTATTTTCTATTACAAGGGATGTTTACATCCCTTGTAATAGGAATAAAAGTGACATTTTTTTTTTTTTTAAAGAACAGTGTAAAAAAAAAAAAAAAAAAAAAAGGTAAAATAAATATGAAAAAAAATACCGTCCCGTGGAGCTTGCGTGCAGAAACTAACACAAATATGAGTAGCGCCCACTTATGAAAACTGTGTTCAAACCACACATATTAGGTATCACTGCGATCGTTTGAGCGAGAGTAATAATTCTAGCCCTAGACCTCCTCTGTAACTCAAAAAATGCAACCTGTAGATTTTTTTTTAAACATCACCCATGGAGATTTTTAAGGGTAAAAGTTTGTTGCCATTCCATGAGCGGGCGCAATTTTGAAGCATGACATGTTGGGTATCAATTTACTTGGCGTAACCTCATCTTTTCACAATATTAAAAAAAAATTGGGCTAACTTTACTGTTGTCTTATTTAATTTAAAAGTGTATTTTTTTACAAAAAAAGTGCACTTGTAAGATCACTGCACAAATACAGTGTGACAGAAAGTACTGCAACGACCGCCATTTTATTCTCTAGGGTGTTAAAAAAAAAAAAAAAAAAAAAAAAAACAATGTTTGGGGGTTCTAAGTAATTTTCTAACTTGTTAATAAGTTTGAAAAATAGGCCTGGTCCTTAACCACTTGCTTACTGGGCACTTAAACCCCCCTCCTGTCCAGACCAATTTTCAGCTTTCAGTGCTCTCACAATTTGAATGACAATTACTCAGTCAGGCAACACTGTACCCAAATGATTTTTTTTGTCTTTTTTTCCATACATAGAAATATAGAGCTTTCTTTTGGTGGTATTTGATCACCTCTGGGTTTTTTATTTTTTGCGCTATAAATGAAAAAAGACCGAAAATTTAGAAAAAAAAAACGAACTTTTCTTAATTTCTGTGATAAAATTTTGCAAATTAGTAATTTTTCTTCAAAAATTTTGGTCACAATTTATACTGCTACATATCTTTGGTAAAAATAACCCAAAATTAGTGGAAATAATTTGGTCTGTGTGAAAGTTTTAGAGTCTACAAGCTATGGTGCAAATCATAAAAAATGTATCACATCTGATGTACTGGTGGCCTATCTCATTTCTTGAGACCCTAACAAGCCAGGAAAGTACAAATGCCCCCCAAACGACCCCTTTTTGGAAAGTAGACATTTCAAGGTATTTGGTAAGAGGCATGGTGAGTTATTTGAAGTTTTAATTTTTTCCCACAATTCTTTGCAATATTAAGATTTTTATTGTTTTATTTTTAATTTTTTCACAAAATTGTCATTGTAATAGCTTATTTCTCTCACATGGCATGTGCATACCACAAATGACACCCCAAAATACATTCTGCGACTCCTCCTGAGTATAACGATACCACATGTGTGGGTTTTTTTCACTGCCTGGCCACATACAGAGGTCCAACATGCAGGGAGCGCCATCAGGTGTTCTAGGAACATAAATTACACATCTCATTTCTCAACCACCTATTACTTTTTTGAAGGCCCTGGAGCATCAGGACAATGGAAACACCCACAAAATGACCCCATTTTGGAAAGCTAACACCCCAACGTATAATCTATGAGGCATAATGAGTCTTTTGAACGGTTCATTTTTTTCCTGAAGTTTTTGGAAAATGTGGAAAAAAATGAAAACGCATTTTTTTTTTTGTCCGTTTATAAGACATCTCCAACACATAGCATTTAGATAGCAAAAATGACACCCCAAAATACATTCTGCTACTCCTCCTGAGTATGGCGATACCACATATGTGAGACTTCTACACAGCCTGACCACATACAGAGATCCAACATGCAAGGAACACCGTCAGGTGTTCCAGGGACATATAGCATGCACATACCAAGAGTTACACCCCAAAATACATTATGCTGAGCAAAGGGTTAGTGCAGGCAGAGATATTGTCAGAAGTGCCAAAAATATTGGTCCTGGTAGTAGGTAGGAACATGTGGTGTGGTCAGTGAAACAGGCATGGACATAATGGCAGTAAGTCCTACAGGCAGCATGCAGAAGTAGGGCCTCGTTCAGGACAGAATGGGGACAGGGACAGAGGCTTCTCCCACCCAAATCTCTTTTAAGCCTCTGAGTCTCCAGACCCTAATCTAGGAATGAGAAAAAAAAATAAATGTTTTTTTCTTCATCCAGAAAAACAATTCTGGAGCCCCTCACATATGTGAGACCCCTGTGTTGAATCCCACTAGTCCAGTTGCAGGGTACAAGATCAGTCCAAGAGGCAGGCAAATATGGTCAAACAGTCCAAGGTCAGTTCCAGATCAGGCAGAGGTATATACAGAATCGTTAGACAGAAGCATGGTCGAATAACAGTCCAGAGTCAGTTCCAGATTAGGCAGCGGTATGTACAGAATCGGCAGGCAGAAGCGTGGTCGAATAACAAGCCAGGGTCAGTTACAGAGCAGGCAGTGGCATAAGGGGTGTGAAGGTGTGTGAAGGCAGGAACTGAGGATTACGTTTACCATACTTCACTAATAATTTATTGAAGTATGGTAACGGCGAAAACATTCACCTATGCAGAGGCCTGGTTCGGAAGGACATTGGGCACAGTAATAAGATGTGCCTCTCCTGACTCCTGCTCTGGTACACACCTTACATTTTTTTTGACGTCGTTGGCCTGTTGGTCTAGGAGGGAGTCTATCTGGAAAGTGGCATTCGGAGAGTCAACTAAGAACATCTGATCGGATGTTTTCTGGTGGGCCGTTCGGGAATATAAGGGCAGTGTAAATTTCCTCCTGGTAGCCAAGGAAGCGTTTGGGGTTTTGGGTGGAGTTGCGGTAAATTACATATGAGTTGTATATGGCCAATTGAAAAAAATAAATTGCGACTTTTTTTATACCAATGGTATGTCCGTCTTGTGGCAAGGTATGGTTCCAACATTTGGTCATTGAAGTCGACTCCCCCCATGAACAAATTATATTCATAAACGCATTTTGGTTTTTGGATGGGACAATTTCTTCTAGGGATTTCCACGAAGGTATCATTGTGGATCGAAGAAAACATCCCTTCTGTCCCTCCATTTCACTACCAAAATCTCCTTGTTCCGCAGACTTGCCGTTTCTCCTTTCCTCAACCTCTTATTGACAAGACTTTGAGGAAAGCCCTTCCGGTTCTTTTTTTACGGTGCCACATGCTGGTGTCTTCTTCAGGTGAAGGTTGTGGAACGGGGCAGAGATGTGTAGAAGTTGTCTACATACAGGTGGTAGCCTTTCTCCAGTAGGGAGTATATGAGGTCCCAAACAATTTTCCCGCTTGATCCCAGGAAGTCTGGGCAATTAGGGGGTTGCAGCTGGGTGTCCTTCCCTTCGTACACTTTGAAGGCATACATGTACCCTGTGACTCGGTCACATAATTTGTATACTTTCACCCCATAGTGGGCCCTTTTGCTGGGAATAAATTGTTTGATTTTAAGCCTGCCACTAAATTTAACAAGGGACTCATCCACACATATGTGTTGGTCCGGGGTAAACAGCTGGGGGAATACTTCAGAAAAAAAATTTAGAAGTGGCCGAATTTTGAAAAGCCTGTCATAATTTTTGGTCATTTCTAGGAGGGCACTGGGTGTTATCATTTGGTATCTGGTTCTGAGCATTACCTTGGAGAAGATTGGCATGGGGTGGGTTGACCAATAGGAATTCAAGGTTTTTTTTGGCGAGTCCCACACAAAATGTGAGACCTAAAAAAACCTTCAACTCCTCCACTGTTAGGTCTCTCCACTCATAGGGACGGGCATAATAGGATGTTGGATTATTTAAAATAAATTGCTGTGCATAAAGGTTGCACTGGGCCACAATTGTTGATAGCATGTCCTCTGTAAAAATTAAATAAAAAAATTGATTGGGGAAAAATTTTTCGTGTCCACCTGGACTCCTGGCTGGGCAATGAAAGGGGGAATGTTGGCTTCTCCTGAATTAGGAGAAAGCCACAAGGGGTTCTGAAAGGCATAGGGAAGGCTGGCATGGGTCCTTGGCCTTTCTTGCCGAGGTACTGCGGTGCTAGTGGATGCCACTGCCTCCTCACTAGAACGCCTTCATTTGGCGGGCCGAATATCTTCCTCCTCTGAGTCACTCAGTGTTCCATTACTGAGGACTGGCTCATAAATCAGAGTTTGAAATGGAATCCGAACAAGAGAGCTCCCCGTTGCTCTCGTCGGCCTGGGAAAGTATCTGGTACACCTCCTCGGCGATAAAGCCTCTTTTCGACATACTTGCTGGTGGTGATGCAACTACACAGGTGTGTGCTAAGCCTGCACTAATGAGGTGGTACTAATGAGCACAGATGGGCACTGAGGTGACACAGGGGGGCACTGATGAGGTGGCACAGAGGGGCACTGATGAGGCGGAACAGATGTGCACTGATGAGGCGGCACTGATGAGGCTGCACAGATGTGCACTGATTACACAGATATGCACTGATGAGGTGGCACAGATGAAGCTGCACAGATGGGCACTGATTGATTGCACAGATGTGCACTGAAGCGGCACAGATGGGCACTGATTTAATGCACAGATATGCACTGAGGTGGCACAGATGGGCACTGATGAGGTGGCACAGATGGACACTGATGAGGTGGCACAGATGGATACTGATTGCACAGATGGGCACTGATGAGGTGGCACAGATGTGCACTGATGAAGCTGCACAGAGGTGGCACTTATGAAATGGCGCAGATATGCACTGATGAGATGGCACAGATGGGCACTGAGGTGGCACAGATGGGCACTGAGGTGGCACAGATGGGCACTGATTTATTGCACAGATGTGCACTGATGAGGTGGCACAAATGGGCACTGATGAGGCGCCACAGATGGGCACCGATGAGGTGGCACAGGTGGGCACTGATTGCAGATGTGCACAGATGTCTGGACACTGATCACCAATGGCACAGATCCCACTGCACTGATGGGGCACTGTTTAAGCACTTTTTTATCACTGTAAAAAATTTTTTTTTTCACTCACTGGAGCACTGAAGGCACAGATCGCTGCAGATATCCTCTCTCTCCTCACACACGGTCTCTGTGTGAGGAGAGAGAGCCGTCAATGAGAGATGATCTCATATGTTTACATTTGAGATCATCTCTCATTCACACCGCCAATCGCGCTGTAAACGGCCGCTGTGATTGGCCGTTTACAGCGATCTGTGACTGGCTGTGTCCAAGGGAGACGGCCAGCACAGAATTTCCCCGATGCGCGCTCATGACGGGGAACGAGGAAAGGGGAGGACGTCCTATGACGGCCTCCCGGAAATTGAGGTCCGCGCTGTAGCCGTCATTCGGCTATGGCCCTGACCTCAAGTGGTTATGTGGTTAATGAGTTTTAATATAGAAAAAAAAGAACAATAAATTACGGTAAATTATAAAAGATGTTATACCGTGTAAATAGATACCTAACAGGTCACGCGTTAAAATTGTGCGTGACCGTAGAATGGTGCCAAATTACGGTACTTAAAAAGCTCTATAGGCACTAGAATTATTGCTCTTACTATAACGTTTGCAGCAATACTTCACATGTAGTACGAACACCGTTTACATATATGGGCACAACCTACGTATTCGTTTGCTTCTGCATGCCTGTACGAGGAGATGCGAGCACGTAAAAATTATTTTTCTATATTAACACTGTCGCTTTAATTTTTTTTGAACATTTTTATTCCTATCACAAGAAATGTAAACATTCCTTGTGACAGAAATAAGGCATGACAAGTCCTCTTTATGGAGACATCTGGGGTCTATAAATATGAATGAAAAAAATGAGAAAAAAAACAAACATTGCTCTCTGCTTTCTAGAAAAAAATGGCAGTCAAAGCCAGAACATCATGACGTCGCTTCCGGCCGCTCCAGGATCATAGAGATGGCCGGGTACCATCCAGTCTTCAACCAGCTCTGTGGTAACCCGCCGCCAGATTGGATCTCGGGCTCTCCGATCGCATGGGAGAGCCCAGAGAGATGCCGATGGGATGAGGTAATCAGCCGCTAGGATGGCTTTTACACTAGAGGGAATCGCTGGGTACAGGAAGGAATTCCACCCAGGAGAAGCTGAACCTGGCTGGGGCGACAAACGGTAAGGGATTCCTCGCGATTTCAGTCCTGATCAGGTGAGGAAAAAAAGGAGAATGCTGTGAGCCAGGTCTGTCTTTGATTTATAGTTAACCAGTCCTATCAGGTTGTGGGGGCAGAGTCACAACCCATATGTATGCTGCCATGATGCACCAGGGAACAAGGATATCTGGATGATGCCTGTAGCTGCAGACATCATCTAGATATCGCCACTTCAAGTCCATGACGTCATACGTCATGTGGACGAGAAGTGGCTAAAATACACACACCCCTTGAGTGTGAAGTATGAAAAGCATTGTGAGTATCTAATGTAAAGAATCTTTCACAAATGGAGTCTCTTGAAGACATTATCATAGGGGTCTCTCTGGCCAAGGCATGAAAAAGAGCCTGATGCTATTGGCAGATGCTCACAAAAAATTTCTAAAAGTCTGGTAACCCTGGATATTATACTCCAGCTCCTCAAGTTTGACAATTTGTTGCTTACCAATTGTAAGACATTTACTACCGTGACCCTCTGGGATTTCCCCCCTCTCCCTGTTTTTTCCCTTCTCTCCCTTCTTTTCTCTACAGCTGACCTACACAATATCCCTCTTTGATCGTTCCCTTTTCTATGGCTGCCTCCCAGTCTATAGCTGCAACCTACAACTGGGCATCTGCTTTTGTTATAATAATGACAGAAATGAACCCAGAGCATTTTTCTTATACGAACCTTGAATTTATGACATTTTGATACTCTAAGAGATTGTGAATCTCCCCTGAGAAGAGATGCAAATTTTCTGTTACATTTTGCTACAGTGATAAAACTAGTCACTATCTATAGGAGGCTGGCTTCTTACTGTTTTTTTTAATGTACCTACTGTACTTGTTTATATTCTCTGTACATGCTTTGCACCACTGAAACTGACAAACTTTTGTAAAAGACAAAGATCCTTTCTTGAGAGGCTCCCAAAGACCACGAATGTACCAAGAGACACAAATAAAAGTTTAAGCTAAAACCATATTGAGAAATTTACAAAAATACCTCAAAAAGCTGCCCAAAAATCTGAAAGTTAAATGGCACATCACTACAAAAAGTAAGAGAGTGCCTGTGAGACAAAAAAGGCATTGCTAAACTGAATAAAAAAAGGAGTAATTATACAACTTATAGAGATATCTGTGAGATTTGTCACAAAGGCCAAACCGGTTTAGATTTAGAATATAGTGACTTTCCAAAAAAACAAAAACAAAAAAACAATAAACAAAAAAACAATAAACAAAAAAGCGAACATAAAAAAAACTGGAGATCAACCCCCATCTAATCTCCACATGAAAGTACATGTCAATAGTGTAAAAAAAGTGGCTTGACCTTTTACTAATTTTGGTAACAAATTAGTATATTGTGTGCATGTTCAGACTCAGAAAAATGGGATTTTTTTGTTACTCACTGTAAAATCCCTTTCTCTGAGACCATTGACGGACAGACACAGCTCTTCTGCATCTTGACCATAGGTTTATATTGCCACCTAGAGGAGTGGGACACTAGGCAGAAAAGAAACAGCACTGCCTATGGGCAGTCCTAGCTGGTATAAACCCCTTCTGCTATAGGCAATCCAGTTCTTAACAAAGCAGTGTCAGAAACAAGGAACCCTAAAGAGCAGCCAGCCAAACAAAACATCCGAAAATGCAACGCATTAACGTTGTAAAATTTGTAAAAGTGTGCACAGAAGGCCAGGTAGCCGCTGCTTGGCCAACCTGAGACACAGATGCCAAAAAGCACAAAAAGGCACTAATTGTCCTAGTGAAGAGTGCTGGAATGGGGAAGGGAGGAGCCCGCATCTTAATAATGTATGCCCGAACAAGCATCTGCCAGATCCAACAGGAAAAGAAGGCAGAGGAAGCTGTCAGGCCTTCCCCTTGGTTGTCTGTGAACATAAGAGAGAAAACTGAGTTCCAGCAGTAGGCCGCAGCAGAAGGGCACACACAAACCACCTGGAAAAAATCCAATCAGTGCAATGCAACCTACTGAGGCTGCGGACACAAGACAGGAGGACAATGTCTTAAGGAAGGTGAGAATCCAACACTGCCTATGGTAGGGAGGAGGGGCACAGATGAATAAACACCTTTAAACTTGATAAAACCAAATGGGGACGTTTACAAAATAAGGCCACCAGTTCAAAGGCCCACCGCGCAGCAGTAATGTCAATGAAGAAGGCAACATTTGTAGAAGGAGCAAGCAGGGGAATGTCCCAAAACACTCTCCAAAGGCTGCTGGAAAACTAAAAAGTAATTCCCCAGCGGTAACAGGAAGCACACGGTGGATGCCAGACAAGCTCCTGGAAGAAAGGCGCGAGGAGGAAGTACATGGCTAAGGGACGCTGAAATAAAAAGGCAGTAGGGGCAGAAAACTGGATCAGCAATGGTATTCAAGGCAAACTTCGGTCAATGCCATGTCAAAGTAAAGGGCAACCCCACCAAGCAGGGACATGGGTGGACACCCAGAGCCATGCGCCAGCCAAATTAAGTCATTCAGGAGCGATGTAATTGCCTCCAAGAGGCAGATTCTCGAGCCTCCACAACCTCCTGTTCCTCATTGTCAGGCTGTCAAGAGCCATGGAATAAAAATCCAAAACAGAAAGCAGGCCATCCTCCTGGAGAGAGGACTGCCAGGGGGCATCCGACCAGCTGCACCATTACGGAGTACCACAGACCAACCTAGAGATACCATAAGGAAAACCCTTCGGCCTACAGCCTACGATCCTGTGCAGCAGGAGAGGGAGCAGAATGGAGAGGAGGAAAGGCGTAAACAAACTATACTGGTTTCACAATGTCTTCTACTGCTTCCAACGCATCCGCCAGGGGACCCGCACTGATGCCACCACCGCAGGTAGAACGCCATAACATCCACATCAGGGGTTGTTCAGCGTTGGCGGCTCTAATTAACCACTTCAGCCCCAGAAGGATTTACCCCCTTAATGACCAAGCCATTTTTTGCAATTCTGTCAATATGTAGTATTCTACATATTTTTGGGGAAAAAAAGCGTATATTAATTAGTTTGCAAAAAAGTTATAGCGTCTACAAACTATGTGATAGATTCATGGGCTATTTTTTTAAATAGTTTTTACTGGTAATGGCGACAATCTGCGATTTTTAGTGGGACTGCGACACTGTGGCAGACAAATCTGACCCCAAGTGACACTTTTAGGGGACCAGTGACATTATTACAGTGATTAGTGCTAAAAAAAATGCACTGATCAATGTATAAATTACACTGGCAGGGAAGGGGTTAACAGTAGGGGCTATCAAGAGGTTAACTGTGTTCCCTGTGTGGGGGATGGGCTTACTGGGACAACACAGAGATCGCTTTTCCTGATCACTAGGTACAGCCGATCTCCGTGTTGTCCCCTGTTTAGAACAGGGATCCGCCTTGTTTACAAATCCCCGGTCTGCCTCTCTGTACCGAGATCGCAAGTGGTTGGTGGACATAGAGTCCGCCGGACCCAAGGGCGCCCACTGTATCTCATGCACAGCACAGATATGTTGGTTTGCGCAGCCGAGCCACCTTGCCGCAGTATATATGCGGATGGCGGTCGGCAAGTAGTTAAACATGTCCAGGTACAGGGACCATTTGCCCTAATCCAGCATTGGACAACAGACAACTTGCCTGCCAAGTCTCAATGTCAGGAAACATGCATGGCGGAGAGCACCAGAACATGCTGTACCACCCATCGCAAGAAATGGGAAACATCCAGTTGGGAGGAGGAGAACCCGCTGCCAGCCAGGGTACCGCTGTGACGGGGACAACAGGAGCCTGGACATAAGCGCCCCTGCGAGACGTTTAACCTGCCAGCCGCCCCAGTCCGGAATGGGGCATGTGGTGGCGGACCCAGCACTAAGCTAAAGGTCTGCTCGCTGGCCAGGCTGGGGTGACCACTGGATCTAGATTATCCAGCCCGGCTGTTAAATGCAGATCTCCGCAGGAAAATTCCAAGGAAAAAAAGAAAAAGGAAAAAAAAACTTGTGGAGCCAGGAGGTCTCCAGCAGGGAACTAGGTCCTTACTCCTGACACTAGGCACAAAGAACTGGATTGCTAATAACAGAGAGAGTTTTATACCAGCTACGACTGCCCATAGGTGGTGCTGTATTACTTTTCTGCCTAGTGTCCTACTCCTGTAGGTGGCGATATAACCCTATGGTCAAGATTCAGAAGAGCTGTGTCCGCCCCACTAAATAAATGTAACTAAGTAATGTGCGGTCTTGAAAAGGAAGTGGGGGCAATGACCACTTGAAAGGTCCAGAATCCATCAAGCTGCTCATCACTACTGAACAATTAAACCTGCTTTAGTCGACTATCCTACTGAGCTGGAAAGGGACCTCAGGGCCCACTGTAGCCACCTGGCTTTAACAGATTAATAATAGTTTACCTCTATATAAGCTCACCTATGAGCTACGAAAGGGACCTAGTCTTTGACAAATTATGGAGTAGATGGATATCCAGCCCTCTTATCCTGATGTCCTTAGGTTTTAGAAGACTATTCTATATTGCTGCTGTATGACTCAGTGACCTGAAGTATGCTGCTGTATCCCTGACATTTGTGAGATCTGAATGCTGTAACTACGTTCTTAATAATGTACACTTTGCATGTGAGACTTAGGAGGCACAGTCTGTTTTTTAGCTGCGGTTGTAGCCTTTGTTAGTTGTTCATGCAAAACTTTCAATAAAACGTATCTTTAAAAAAAAAAAAAAAAAACTGCTTTAGTCGTATTTCCTAATTTTGTTTTGCTTTTATTTTTTTACTTTGACCTGTACAAAGTGAATGACCTATTTAAATGTTCTAAAAGGAAACAAAGCCTTTGAAAAGCCATGTGTGCTTAGAAATCTGTGACCGATGCCTCAAACTTGACTTAGGCCCCTTTCACACGATCGGACCTTTCAGGTCCGCCTGTCAGTTTTGACGGCGGACCTGAACGGGCACTCCATTTTAGTCTATGGAGCGACGGATGTCAGCGGAGACATGTCCGCTGACATCCGACCCGGACCGATCCGCAAAAAGCAGACAGATGGCCCTACATCCGGACATGCTGTCCGATTTCATCTGATCCCTCCATAGGCAGCAGCGGCGCCTGACAAGCCCCTCCCCGCTCAGTGAGTGGAGAGGGACCTGTCATCCGCCGAATCAGTGGAGATCAACGGAGAGATCTCCCGCTGAGCCGGCGGACCGAGGCGGACTCCGTGGAAGCCTAAATGCAAGCTCTAGAGCTATCATTCTTATATTTGCTCTACCTGCTCAGCAAAAAAAAACATGTGCTTATCCCAGTGTCCAGTAACAAAAGAAGCATAAAAATGGCATTACAGGAACATGCAACCTCAATTTCAGGTCAGCTATGGCAGATCACATACGTTTTTTTTCCCGTTAAACTCAAAGAAAACAAAACACTCACCATCTCTTTTTTCTATTAGAATTTAAAAATGCTGGTCATACTTCATTTGACATGCTCTGCATGCACCAACCTGAATTGTTGCATTTACATAATGCGCTGTATCGATTTGCACTGTACAACATCCAAATACAGCCCGGTTCACATTGGTGCGACATGTGCTCCAACTGAGAGCATATGGCTCCGACTTAGAAAAAGGTTCCTGCACTACTTCTGGTCTGACTTCATGCCGAAGTCGCGCTGAAATGTTGGCTTCGAAGATGAGGCAATGTGAACCAGGCCTAACTTGAAACCTGTAAAGAAAGCTTTCATCTTGTGCTCACAGACCTCATACTGCAAGTCATCTAAAAGTGCTATTATTTCCATTTTGGAACAAACATGATGCAAAGTCTGCATCAGAAACCCACCATAAGCATTTTACTAAGAGCAAATAAATTCTATTAAATATAACGTATTTTTCTGCTGTTATCTTTTAATAAAACCAGGTTGCTCCATTTCATATGCAGCACTGAAAAGTCTTAGTTAAGACTTACCTTTGGATTTCTGCCTTCCTTAGCGAGTAATGCGCGCAATCTCTCCTGGGAAGGTGGAGCAATAAATATAATATATGGCTTTAAATCTGAATTACGCAATGATTTCAAAGCCTGAAAAAAAAAAAAAAAAAAAATATAAACATTAATGGGAAACTATAATGTTTGGGGTCAATTTTATGTGTTTTTAAAGCTGAACCTCTGGTAGAATATTTATTAGATGTGTATAAAGGTGATTCCATAACTTCGAAGAATATCTTCTTGTTTGTATATAAAGTCATCCAGGCAGTGAGAAACCAGGGCTTCCCCAGATACAGTTAAAGCCCTCTAATTCCTTGATATCCAGTTTATAAGAATGGTGGCTGCTATTTTTCCAGCCACCGCTCTTATACATTTCCCACTGTAGTAATTTAAAAAGGGAGTAGTGCATTAAAGGAGGTTCATTCTGCATTCCCGTGACCCATTTTCAGACGTTTAGTCTCAGGAAAGATCCTGACCATATGGTTGGGATCCACCCAGAAGTGTGGACTGGCACCTAGCCCAGCCTTTCAGGGATCCGCTGAGAGTCTGTGCCAGCCCCTCCCACTCCCTTCATAGTCCAGCGCTCCAGTGAGCTCTGGAGGAGCAGAGAGCCGGAGACTGACAGTCATGGCTCTTTGCTCAAAGCAGAGGGCAGAATTGAGCGATTAGTGGTCCATACTCCTCTTTTAAATACATAGCAGCTCACTGTAGTGGATGAACCCAGAAGTCTCATACTTGCAGTGAAATCGCTCACCGTACATAGTTTGACCGGCCAGGAGACTTCTGGTCTGTCACAATTCCTATGACCGTACACTTTGACTGACTGGCCAGGAGTCTCCTGGTCTGTCATGGTTCCTGTGGCCACACCCACATGCCACCTTTTGTGTATACAATTTCCACAGCATGATGGGAATTGTAGCCACAATAAGTGGCAGTGAGCTAGTTAATGAGATCTCCACTTCTGTGAGTGTACCAGGTCTTTGTGGATAATTTACAGCAATGGCTTAAACGGTTTTAAAACCGTGAGTTTATATACAGAGATGCATTATAAAAATAAAAAAGCGCAAACATTTTGCTTTGCTAATGGGTCAGGGCCATAGGATAGCTTCTATTACAATCCCAGAGTTCACTTTTATCTGTTCTTCTATTTTTATACATACAATCTTTGCTGTGCAAATTTAAAAAAAACAAAAAAGTTCCACTTGTTAATTTCAAACAGGACTTTTCAACAGATTAGCTAAAAATGAACACACAAAAATACGGTGCATCCGGAAAGCATTCACAGCGCTTCACTTTTTTTCACATCTTGTTATGTTACAGCCTTATTCCAAAATGGAATAAATTCATTATTTTCCATAATTCTACAAACAATACCCCATCATAATGACAACGTGAAAGAAAATTGTTTGAAATCTTTGCAAATTTACTAAACTATGAAAAAAAAAAAAAATCACATGTACATAAGTATTCACAGCCTTTGCCATGACACTGAAAATTGAGCTCAGGTGCATTCTGTTTCCACTGATCATCTTTGAGCTGTTTTTACAACTTGGAGTCCAACTGTGGTAAATTGAGTTGATTGGACACGATTTGGAAAGGCACACGCCTGTCTATATAAGGTCCCACAGTTAATCGTGCATGTCAAAGCACAAACCTAGCCACGAAGTCCAAGGAATTGTATGTAGACCTCCGAGACAGGATTGTTTTGATGCACAGGTCTGGGGAAGGGTACAGAAACATATCTGCAGCAGGTCCCAATGTGCACAGTGGCCTCCATCATCAGTAAATGTAAGAAGTTTGGAACCACCAGGACTCTTGCTAGAGCGGGCCACCCAGCCAAACTAAACGATCGGAGAAGGGCCTTAGTCAGGGAGGTGACCAAAAACCCAATGGTCACTTGGACAGAGCTCCAGCGTTTCTCTGTGGAGAGAAGAGAACCTTCAAGAAGAACAACCATCTCTGCAGCACTCCACTAATCAGGCCTGTATGGTAGAGAGGCTAGACAGAAGGCACAGGACAGCCCGCCTGGAGTTTGCCAAAAGGCACCTGAAGGACTCTCAGACCATGAGAAACAAAATTCTCTGGTCTGATAAAACAAAGACTGAACTCTTTGGCCTGAATGGCAAGCGTCCTGTCTGGAGGAAACCAGGCACAGCTTATCACCTGGCCAATACCATCCCTACAGAGAAGCATGGTGGTGGCAACATCATGCTCTGGAGAGGTTTTATTAGCGGCAGGAGCTGGGAGAATAGTCAGGAGGGAAAGATGAATGCAGCAATGTACAGAGACATTCTTGATGAAAACCTGCTCCAGAGCGCTCTGGACCTCAGACTGGGGTGAAGGTTCATCTTCCAACAGGACGACGACACTAAGCACACAGCCAAGATAACAAAGGAGTGGCTACAGGACAACTGTGAATGTCCTTGAGTGACCCAGCCAGAGCCCAGACTTGAACCCGATTGAACATCTCTGGAGAGATCTGAAAATGTCTGTGCACTGACGCTCCTCATCCAACCTGATGCCGATTGAGAGGTCCTGCAAAGAAGAATGGGAGAAATTGCCCAAAAAATAGGTGTGCCAAGCTTGTAGCATCATACTCAAAAAGACTTGAGGCTGTACTTGGTGCCAAAGGTGCTTCAACAAAATATTGAGCAAAGGCTGTGAATACAGTGCCTTGAAAAAGTATTCATACCCCTTCAAATTTTCCATGTTTTGTCATGTTACAACCAAAAATGTAAATTTATTGGGATTTTATGTGATAGACCATCACAAAGTGACACATAATTGTGAAGTGGAAGGAAAATGATAAAAGCATGGTGTGCATTTGTATTTAGCCCCCTTTACTCTGATACCCCTAACTTTAATCTAGTGGAACCAATTGCCTTCAGAAGTCACCTAATTAGCAATTAGAGTCCACCTGTGTGTAAAAACACTTCGAACCACGTATTTTACTTCTAGCTCCACTAATAAAAAATACAAGATCAAAGACCAAAGGATTGATCTACTTCCTAAGGTGTACCTGCGGTTACCAGTATGCAGGCAGAACTACACGAGCATTGAATGTCTGTATAGGTGAACATCTGGCCAACATACGTAAAGTTTTGGAGAACACAGTCTCTCCAAGCATTTTGCCCACAGACACAATATAGAGACCCTTCTTCTCTAGAAGTAGTCACAATTGAAAAATACACTCCACAGTGGCAGGGGAGTGATCTGAGGAGACAAATATCAAGACGTGAAACCCACTGGATTTTTGACCTGCAAACTTTTCATCCTTAGGGTCTCAACGTCGAGTAAGATATTAATTATTTTATTAATAGTTGACATTTCTTCTCTCACTTCGTGCCTTCATTACATTTCTTTACATACTGCTCATATTTCTTTTTATGGATTATATTTATAAAGTTGTCACACATTTACATTTGTCCAAGGGTTTTTGACTTCCTTATATAGGGTGTAGTTACACTTGTGTGAAATAAATGGGTATTTTTATAATGGTATTATTGCACTAATTGATTTAGATAGTAGTAAATCATGTGACCAATTGATTTTATTAAATATCTTTATTTTTTAAAATATTTTTTCATTAAAATGAATGTCCTTTTTGTACATCTAATATCTTTCATAATGTGATGAGTTCTATTTATCCAGCTTTTTGTGAGGTGGCCCCAGGTCAACATGTTTTGCATTTGCCAAACAGGCGTCGGAGACAGGAGTTGACGTTCCCATGTTCCGGACCCGCTGGTGCACCCTGCGGTCAGATTTTCTCTCTACCACTAGATTATATTTTTTATCTTGTAAGTGAAATATTTTTAGCGTGAGAGAGTGAAAGAGTGTGGATATACTGCATGATGAGCCTTCCTCTTTTTTACATATAATACTTTTACCACAACCCAAATGAAAGGGAGAGCTGACTCGTGGTTTGCAACGAGCTCTGATACATGTGTGGAGGCTCGGACACTGACCATCGAGCATATGATCCATTCCAGTCTAATGCTGTTGTGAGAACGAGATTTGGCTGTTCACAGGATATCCCCTCATCTTTGGGACTGATTTCTGATAGCAGACAGCGCAATCTTTTTTCACATTTACACTTTGGTGGGTACCAACTACCTGATAGTCAGTAGCTCTGAGTGGGAGCCGTTACATTTAGCATTTTAAGAGTGTTCTCTTCAGGGACCTTAGAGTAAACAAGTTATTACAGCTACTGGAGTCAACTTTGACATATTTGAACACTTTAATCATACCCCCTCTTAAACACTTCTTCTCCAGAGTGCATAACCGTAACCTATGTAATTGATCCTCATAGCCGAGGTCCTCCATCCCCTTTATTAAAGTGGTTGTAAAGGCACAAGGTTTTTTACCTTCATGCATCCTATGCATGGAGGTAATAAAATCTGTGTGCAGCAGCCCCTAAACTTACCTGAGCCCCCTTCTTGATCCAGCGATGTCCAGGAGAGCCCTGCCTCTCTGGAGACTCACACTCCTGATTGCCTCCTGCTGCAGTCAATCACAGCTAATGAGCCAATCAGGAGATGGAGGGGGCGGGGCCGAGCTATGGTCCGTGTGTGAATGGACACAGAGAAGCGGCTCAGCTCGGGTGCCCCCATAGCAAGCGGCATGCTGTGGGGCACCCGGCCGGAGAGAAGGACCAGGAATGCTGACGTGGGACCCAAGAAGAGGAGGATCCTGGCTGCTCTGCGCAAAACCACTGCACAGAGCAGGTAAACCATAACATGTTTGTTATTTTTTTTTTTTTTTTTTAATAAAAAGCAAGACTTTAATATCTCTAATTTAACACTTTTCCTGAGGCTTGGTGGCCAAATCAAAACTGCATATTCAAGGAGCAGAATTATCGATTTATCTTTCGAATATATGTCCTTTTTAACGCATAATAGTAATTTGCTAGCTTCTTTTAGCTGTGGCTTGGCATTGAATGCTATAGCTAATCTACAAGCACCTCCAGATCCCTTTCCATCACCAATTTTCCCAGGGAAGCACAAGGTCTTCCTGTAATGATGCTATCAAAGTTATTTCCCTGCATATATTTGGTATCGTCAGCAAACACTAAAATTGAGCTTTTAATGTCAACCTCTGTACCATTAATAAACAAATCAAGCAGCATTGGGGCGCACCACTTAAAACCTAACACCATTCAGATTATCAATCATTACTCTTTGGACCCAATTCCAACAGAACTTTATAGATTAAAAGTTTATATCGTACAGTATTAAATGTTTTGGATAAACTATGTCCACTGGACTTCCACCATCCAATTTCTCAATTACTTCCTGACATAGTTACACAGCAGCAAATTCCCCAATGAATTTAATAGATTAGTCTGTCATGAACATTTTTTTTTTTTTAATAAACCCATGCTTGTTGTCACTTATACCTTAGTTGAAAAATGTTGCTTTGCGTACTGGAACCTGCTTAGGCATTCAACTTGACTTGTAGGTAGCTGCATTGTGCTATACAAGTCCAGGGCTGTGCTCTATTCCTATTCTCAAACCCTGAAGACCCCTCCGGGGCTATGCCTACCATAACAGGAGAAGCCTGAACCCATTTAAGGACCAGTGTTGATCCGGTTATTGGACCATTACTGCAGCCATAAGTATGAGATTTTAATATCTCACCTACTTGCAATACGCCTATTAGAGTCTCCTGAATAGTGTTTGTTAATTGATTCACTTGTTAAGCATTTAAACGTTCAAACAAAGGTAAAATTACTAATTCACAATTTCAATGATGGCAATCTACCATTCAGAACCTAGTCACAGGTAGATGACCAGGTGTGGGACCACACACACACTGTTACCACCACCGTCTACCCAGAGCACTCTATAAAAAAAAAAAAGAAAAATAGAAAAAAAGGATACTCAGGCACTTTCTCCCTCCCACCCTTTTTCCATGAGGACTGCTTCAATCTGCTGATTGTGGATGCAATGCTTTAAAGGCTGCAATGTAAAAAAATAAAAATAAATAATAAATGCACATACCTGCAAAAATATGTGCATTTATTATTTTTATTTTTGGTGAACTTTTCCTGTAAGAGCACTCTAATTGAACAGAAGGATAGCAATCTTCTGAGCTTAAAGAGGAGCTCCAGTTGTTTCTGTTTATTAAAATTCAGCAGCTATAAACGTGTAGCTGCTGACTTTTAATAAACACACACTCACCTGTCCCAGGATCCAGCGATGTGGTCACTCGAACCGTCGCTTCTCTCCCTCTCCCCGGCATTTCAACTGTGGGCACCCAGCTGTGACAGCTTGCGGCTTCACAGCCAGGTGCGCACTGCGTATATGCAAGTCACGCTGTTCCTGCTGAATGGTCAGGTTCTGGGACCTGTGATGTGTCCCAGAAAACTGCAGGAAAGGAGGGGGAGAGAATAACTTCCACTCGGATTGCCTAGGCGATCCGAGCAGAAGTGGGAGCGAGTACCTGTCAAAAGTAGGTACCCCGCCCCCCCCCCCCAAAAAAGACATGCCAAATGTGGCAGGGGAGTGCTTAAAGCGGATCTTCCCCTTTTGGTTTGAACTCTGCTTTAACCACAAAGTAAGGCATAGCAGGCAGGGCCGGTGCTACCACTAGGCAAACTGGGAGGTGCCTAGGGCGCTCGGCCACTGGTGTTCCTACTCTCTTCTCTCTGCAGCAAGCAACTAAGTCTCAGCATCAGCAGGCAGTCACCGCTCCGTTTGCACATAGTGTTAGAGGTGCATCGGCAGCAGAGGACTGTGTCCTGACTCCCGAATGAATGGAAGCAAGCAAACATTCATTGATGGGGGCTGGTGAGGCTGCATTTGACGGTGCTTCATTAAAAAGGTGGGGTTTAGATGGGCAGGGAAACAAGGGGTGGAGCCGGGGGTGGCGGCAACATTAGGTTTTGCCTAAGGTGTCAAAAAACCTTGCACCAGCCCTGATAGCAGGTGCTAGTTACAAACATTTAAAATATTATTTAAACCAGAGATTTGTTTTAAAGTAAACTGATCACAAACCCCACAAAAAGTAAAAAAACCCACAGCAGGGAGACCTGGGAATAAGTGAAAGCAGATTTGCATATAATGCAAGTTACCAATCACATGTTCAAAAGTAACCCCAGGATTATGCATCTTTGCATTATATGCTCAATTTGAATTACCCAGGTTTGTAAAAAGGTTTACTTTCCAGTTAATGAGCATTTTCTCTTAGAACTGTTGTGGAATGTTTTGCCATCAGCATTCTTGGACAGCTCTTCCTCTTCATTAATTGAGAAAACTGCCACAGGTTAGCTGACATAAGCCTAGTTTGAGGGATATAATACTCTTCAAGTGGGAGGCTAAATCTCTGACTTTCAAAATAAACATCCTGCTTATAATACAAACTTATACCTCGTTCAGGCTGTGGGTTGACCAGGGATGATTCACGTTTAATTAAAAGACATTTAACTTTACAAAAGGAATCTGGAATGTTATGATATACCGAGAAGCTGCAATTATTTAGCTTAACTGTATCATACATGCAAAAATTCCCATTCTGCAAGAAAATGCAATTCACATTTTATTTCATACACTATAACATTTAAACTAGCTTTCATTGTTTGAGAAATATTTTCCTACATAATCAAAATGTATAAATCCTGAATTATTGCAAACATATAATTTTGATGAAAGTGACCAAACTAACAATTCTACAAAAGTATAGGCATCTTGTGGAGCAGCAAGTAAACTTCACAAAGAATTAAAATTGAAACTTTTTGCTGTTATGGATAATGTGGAAAAGGATTAGAACCCCTGTCTATTTTTTTTAATGTTATTCGGGACTCTATTAGAGAGATGTTTCCTCATTTACTATCTTGGTTATAACAGTCCCACCAGACAAAGTGGGAGAAAATCTGCAACACCACCACAAACAGAAATAAAAAGGTTTTTTTATCAGTGGAGTAGGGGGGAGGTAAAAGTGAAACCAATGTTACTGTGAAATTAAGAAAATATTTCTAAAGTAAATGCATGATAGTGACATATCCTCCCAACTCCCCCCCCCAAACGACATGCAAAATAAATGAAAAAGGACTTGGCTGGACATACATACACTCTGATACTTAAATCCATTTCTGAACACTTGAGAAGCCTATGGATCAAAGTTGCACACTATGCAGAGGACCCTTGGCTCCTGTTCTTTTGAAACCGTTGAACCGTAGAGGAACCTGCTCCAGGCTGGGTGGGGCTTTACATACAAGTCAGGAAGAAGTGGAATTCCTTAATAGTGTTCTTGAGACATGGGCCACATTATACACGGTTTGAATTTACATATTTGTTGGACATTTCTCCTTTCTTTTTAATGCTATTAAAATCCTACTCTGGCTTGCAAAACTTATATTCCCTTCAATGTCTCTCCCAGCATCACAAGTTAACCACTTGCTGACCACGCTATAGCACAGGCATCACTAAATGACGGATCGCGGTCCGAACCCGGACAGAATGACAGTCCTATCCGGACCATGGCTCTGCCACACAGCAGCCTGGGTGTCCTCTCCCAGCGATAACCTCCTTCCCCCGCCCTTGTTGCTGGCAGACAGAAGGCACGGCACGCTGGGCCTGCCCAACCCCCCCAGGCCGACACGGGGCGGTCCCAGCAACCAATCACTTGCACTCCAACAAGGAAAACCAATCACCCACCCCGTCTAGACATGCCACACCCCCCCCGCCCACCAACCACAGTGTAAGGTAGTATTGGAAACGTTTTAGACAAGCTACGTGAAACTAACTGGTTAACAAGAAGGGGGGGGGGGGGGGTTTCAATTTACATATCTGTTGGACATTTCTCCTTTCTTTTTCATTTTATGACAATCCTGCTCTGGCTTGCAAAACTTATATTTCCATCAATGTCTCTCCAAGCATCATAAGTTAACCACTTGCTGACCACGCTATAGCGCAGGCATCACTAAATGGCGGATTGCGGTCCGAACCCGGACCGAATGACAGTCCTATTCAGAACGCGGCTCTGCCACACAGCAGCCTGGGTGTCCTCTCCCAGCGATAACCTCCTTCCCCCGCCGTTGTCGCTGGCAGACAGAAGGCACGGCGGGCCTGCCAAACCCCCCCAGGCAACCAATTGCCAGCGCCCCAACAGGGAAAACCAATCACCCACCCCCCGTCTAGACACACCACACCCCCTGCCCACAGTGCAAGGTAGTATTGGAAACGTTTTAGACAAGCTATGTGAAACTAACTGGTTAACAAGAAAAGGGGAGGTGGCTGTAAAGGGGACTGGAATACAAGAAAGGGGGGCTGTGGAGGGCACTGGTATAAAAGAAAGGGGGAGCTGAGAAGGTGACTGGTATTCAAGGGGGGCTGTGAAGGGCACTGGTATACAAGAAAAGGGGGGGGAGCTGTGAAGGGGACTTGTATACAAGGGGGAGGCTATGAAGGGACTGGTATGCAAGAAGCAGGGCTGTAAAAGGTACTGTTATACAAGAACCAGGGGGCTGTGAAGGGGACTGGGAAGCAAGGATAGGGGGGGCTGTGAAGGGGACTGGGAAGCAAGGATAGGGGGGGCTGTGAAGGGGACTGGTAAGCAAGGATAGGGGGGGCTGTGAAGGGGACTGGGAAGCAAGGAGGTGCTGTGAAGGGACTGGTATATAAGAAAGGGGGTAGCTGTGAAGGGCACTAGTATACAAGAAAGGGGGATGTATAGGGGGTCTGTATTGTAAAGGGGATTGCTGTGATGTAAAGAGAGGACTGTAAAGTAAGGAGGGACTGTATGGTAAAGGGGGTGCTATAATGTAAAGGGAGGCTGTGATGTAAAGCAGGTGCTGTGACATAAAGGGGGGCTGTGATGTTAAGGGGGTGATGTAATGTAAAAGAGGCTGTATTGTAAGGAGGGGGGGTGCTGTAATATAAAGAAGGGCACTGTGATGTAAAGAGGAAGTTTCTTCAATGTAAAAAGGGGGCGCTGTCGTGTAAAGGGGAGACTGTGATGAGAAAAGGGTTGTGATATAAGGGAGGGGGATTGTGATGTAAAGGGGAAACTGCAATGTACGGTAGAGGAGGGACTGTAGTATGAAAGATCTGGGTCCTACCACAAATAGGAGACTTGGACCCCTGCTGAAACAAAAATTTTACTGACCGAACCTCTGTGAATTTTAATTCCATACCCCTCATACCCCTGCTATAGCACTTTTACTGCTACAGGGCGGCAGCTGTGCGCAGGATCATGTGTATATACATGTGATCCTGAACCTTCCGCCTGCAGGGGGTGCTTCTGCTGTGATAATTAATAGCAGAAGCCGATCTACAGGTCACGGGGACTAGATGTCCTCCGGGATCCGCCGATCGTTAGTAAAACACACAGAACTGAGATATGCCATCAGATACGTAAATAAGGCTCATCTCAGTTCTGACAGCAGGGGAGGGGCCAATTCTGTCTCTACAATGCATAGACTAGAATCAATCTCTTTCCCTAGTGAAAGCACCACACTGCACACAAAAATCACTGGCTAGGCACACAGTTAACCATTTGATTGCCCTAGATGTTTAATCCCCCTCCCAGCAAGTGTCATTAGTACAGTGACAGTGTATATTTTTAGCACTGATCACTGTATTAGTGTCACTGGTTCCCACAAAGTGTCAGTGTCTGATAGTCCGCCGCAATATCACAATCCCGCTATATGTCACCAATTGCCGCCATTACTAGTATTTTATTTGGGCACAGCGTTGCATGACCGTGTAATTGTCAGTTAAAGTAACACAGTGCCGTATGGCAGTTCTAGTGAAAAGAAAGTTGGATTTCAGCTTTAATAGGTTCAGCTCTTGATAGGATTTGCTATACTCTTGTTGACTTTCAGATAGCACTTTAAGCTACATAATCTGAGATGTTGTCATGCAAGCTGTTCTTGTTATGAGCTCTATGTACGTAAGGGCTATCGTTGTTATTCATGCATATTCCCTTTATTTGTTTTGGTCATTTTCTAATGATCTCTTATGTGTAGCTATGTGACAGTTTTTATTCTGTGGAAACTATTATTATGCACTCTCTTAAAATGCTCAAAAACTCAAAAAAATTTTGAAATCTGTGCTCAGGTATCGGGATTAAGTAGTAGCAGACAGGTAATTATTTAGGACCTGTAGCACTATTCATTTCAATAATGCAATGCTGTACCTCACTTAATGCAGCGTGCCAGAAGAAAATCCTCTAAACATCGGGTGTGCAGGTTTTTCTTTTATACTGAAGTGTACCGCAATGAACACCATATGTGTTGGTTCACTGCCGTGCAGGTGCACTGCCTGCTACTGTAATAGTGTAAGAAATGTCTTTCCTTGTCAAAAGAAGTTTATTGAGTATACAATGTTATAAAGATACATAAAGTAAGTTTACAAGGATCTATAAAGTAAGCTCATTGTTTTACAGTAGGGTTTCTATAGGTAAATATAATGAAATTTCAAATATTAAACATTGGGTTTACGTAAACCTAAATTAAAGATATATATCATTTCCTTAGTTACTTTTGTAGGTATTTAAATGATTTATACCTACTATACATATTGTTTACAAGTAGAGTGTATATAGGTCAAATAAATTCTGATAATGAGCTTTAATCGTAAGGTGGAGAAAAGGAAAGAAAAAGAAGAAAAAGGGTTGAAAGGTAGAGGTATGGTCCACAAGGTTGTCCCGCCCGTCAGTTTATTATTCTTTTTAGTTCTCTTTGAAGCCTTAGAATGGGTGTCTCTGTAAGTCATTTAATCTGTTACCATGGCAACAGGACAGAGTCATTGAAGTTTGACAGGAACTGTTGTTTTATCCAAGGATGCCAAAGTTTTTCAAATTTTGGAATTTGATTTTGATCGATGGCTACCATCTTAGCATGGGACACTGTATTATTCATTTTGTGAATTGTTTCTGCTAGTACCAATGTAGGAGATTTCCATGCCTTGGCCACTGTTTGTTTTGCAGCCGTTATTAGTTGGATCATAAGTTTGAATTGAGAGAGTGTTAACCATTCCGGTTTTAGATTAAGTAAAGTTAAATATGGATCTGGTTGTATTATTTTTTTAAATATTTTAGATGCAATCACGAAGACTTCCTTCCAGAAGGTTTGGATTACTGGGCACGTCCACCATATGTGTAAATATGTGCCTATTTCTGGGCATCCTCGAAAACAAAGAGCTGAGGTATTAGGTGAATATTTTGCCACTCTAGCGGGTACAAGGTACCAGCGAGTTAGGACTTTATAATTTGTCTCCAGTGCTAAGATGTTGGGTGAAGATGACTTAGATGTGAGCCATATGTTAGACCAGTCCGTGTCTTCTAAAGTTCGTCCCAGGTCCTATTCCCACCTCTGAATGTAAGAGGGTCTATTAAGATTTGCTACTCCATATAATTGATTATAAAGTGATGAAATTGTACCTTTAGCAAATGGATCTTTTGTACAGATTGATTCAAAAATGGATAATTGGGATAATGGTGTATCCCCCTTTAGGAATGGTGTATAGAAATTTTTGATTTGGAGATATCTAAATATCTCAGAGTTTGGTAGATCATATTTTTCTCTAAGCTAAGGGAATGAAAGGAATGATTTAGATGCTATGAAGTCATTTAATGTCTGAATGCCTGATGTTGTCCAAGCTTTAAAAGAATTTGGGTAGATCCATGCCGGATAAAAGGCCGGATTTCTGATAAAAGAAAGGAGAGGATTGTGTGGAGATTGTAACTGATATTTGGTTTTTAGTTTATCCCAGAGAGATAAGAAGTGTTTAGTTATGGGATTATGAATTTTAAAGCGGTCTTTAGGATCAAGCCATAATAAATTTGATATTAATAGAGGGTCATTTTCTGAAGCCTCTATAAATACCCATAATGGGATTTCCTGTTTTGCATGGTATTTGGACAGACTGGCCAAATGTGCTGCTCTGTAGTAGTTAGTAAAATTAGGGTATCCCAGGCCTCCTTTATTTTTGGGAAGATGTAGTGTGTGTATAGGTATACGTGGTTTAGAAGAGCCCCATATAAACGAAGTTGCTCTTTTTTGTACTATTCTCAAAAAATAGGAAGGAATTGGAATAGGGAGGACTCTGAATAGATAAAGCAATTTGGGTAGAATAGTCATTTTGATTGCATTAATCTTCCCTATCCAGGATAAAGGAAGTTGCGACCATTGTTTTATTAGATTTGTGATCTGTCCTAATACAGGAGGATAATTGGTTGAGAATAAGTCAGAATGAGATGCTGTTAAATGAATTCCAAGATATGGGATTGATTTTTCTGCCCATGTGAATGGGAGTGCAGCCCTAGCCAGGATCAATTCCATGTTTGTGAGTGAAATATTAAGCATTAGGCATTTCTTAGGAATAATCATAAGGCCGGATAGGGCTGCAAATCCATCAAGAGCTGGTATTAAGTTAGGACCAGAGACCTGTGGTGATGATAGAAAAAGTAATATATCGTCTGCAAATATACATAATTTGTGTGTAATACCTCCTACTTCAATGCCAGTTATAGTTTGGTTTGTTCTGATGTATTGGGCCATGGGTTCGAGTATAAGGGCAAATAATAAGGGAGATAATGGGCAACCCTGTCGGGTACCTCTTTCGATATTAAAGGCTTCAGATTTGTATCCAGCATATTTTATATAGGCTTTGGGTTTATTATATAATGCTTTGATCCATGTTAAAAAGTGGGGTCCAAAACCCCATTTTTGTAATGAATATTGCATATATCGCCAGGATACTGTGTCAAATGCCCTCTTAATATCGAGAGATAGAAAACATAAAGGGATTTTCCGTTTTTTAGCAATATGTGCCACTAACACTGCCCTGCGTATATTATCGCCTGCCTGTCTATTTGGCATGAAGCCTACTTGATCTCTATGTATTAATTTTCCTATAATGCTATTAAGGCGTTTTGCTATTATTTTTGCTAATAATTTAATATCGAGGTTTAACAGAGAGATAGGCCGATAATTCACACAGGAAGTATCATCAGAAAGGGGTTTTGGGATCATACAAACAATTGCCATTAGTGTTTCTTGCCGAAAAGAATGTCCATCTAGAAGTTTGCTAAACGTTTCAGTGAGAATGGGAGAGAATATTTCTGAGAATGTTTTATAGTATAAAGCCGAGTAGCCGTCTGGGCCTGGTCTTTTGTTAAGTTTTAGGTCTTTTATGGCGTTAGCAACTTCATCTATAGTTATAGGCTCATCCAAACTGCTTTTTTGATTCTGAGATAACTCAGGTAAGGTTATTTTTGAGAAGAAGGATTCAGCCTCTGTAGGATTAAATTCATTGTTTGTCTTATATAAAGTTGCGAGATGTGAGTGAAATTTATGGACTATTTTAACTGGATTACAAGTGTAAACATTTTTTGATAATTTCAAACGTATTGGTTTGAAAGATTTGTTAGTTGAATTAAATGCCCGAGCCAAATATGTACCTGGTTTGTTTGTACTCATGTAGAAATTGTGTTTGGAGCGTTTGAGGGATTTATCAACTGACTCAGTGAGAAATAGATCGTATTCCAATCTAGATTTTTCCAGATGAGATTTTGTACTCTGAGATGGATTATCTTGAAATGATATGTAGGCTGCATTAAAATTGAGTTCTAGTTTTTTTGCTAGATTTTTGCATTCCCGTTTAAATAGTGCCATTTGTCTTTGTATTGTACCACGCAAGACAGGCTTATGAGCTTCCCACAGTGTTATTGGGGAGATGTCTGTTGTATTATTAATTGATATGTATTCATTTAAAGCTTGTTCAATGGCCATCTGATGTAGTGGGTGTTTGAGCATTATGTCCGGTAAGTACCACGTTGGGTCATGCGCTTTTGGTATGGCTGAGGCTATAGTTGTGTATACTGCATTATGGTCAGACCACGGAATCGGAATTATATCTGATGCAATAATTTCTGGTATCATTCCTATTGTTAGAAAAATATGATCTATTCTGGTGAAGGTTTGATGAGGGTGCGAGAAATAAGTGAATTTCTTTTTCATTGGGTTACTTTCTCTCCACGAATCTACCAGATTGTATTTGGAAAGAAGTTGAGAAAAAGGTAATCTAGAGGTTATTTTGGATGGTGTAAAAGGTGATTTATCTAGAAATGGGAGGAGGACCTGGTTCGAATCCCCACACATTATCACCGTGATTGCTGTATCCATTATATAACCCATGAGTATCAGGTATCTACCTTCTGGGTCTTTAATTTCTGATGATAAGGTGAATGGTGTGGATCGGTGAAATGCAATTAGAGTTCCCCTTTGCTTGGTACAGGCAGAAGCCATGTAAATTTGTTGATAAAAAGGAGAAATATATTTTGGAGTAGAATCTTTGGTGAAGTGTGTTTCTTGGAGGCATACTATGTGAGCCTTCTTGTTATGGAAAGTACGGAAGGCTTCACACTGGGGCGACTTAGCCGCCTGACAAGTCGCCTCCCGTTCTGTACAATGGAACCGTTCTAATCGGAGCGACGCAAGTCGCTCCGACTTAGAAGAAAGGTTCCTGTACTACTTTGGGGGCGACTTGCATAGACTTCTATACAGAAGTCGTCTTGCAAGTCGCCGCGGCAGTCGTGTGCAGGTCGCCTCGGTGAGGCAACCTGCAAGTCGTGCCGCTTCTAATGTGAACCGGCGCTTAATAAGATTTACCAATTGTTAGCACAGCATGAAGATCTAATCAGCCCATTAAAGGTCAGCTTTATCTCAGTTTATTATGGGTTCGAAGTAAGATATCTTGGTTTTATATTCATGGTTATGTAGAGGACCTAGTGGCTCCTTGAGTGCATAGAAATGGATTTTAAGATCACAAAACAATACTTGCAGGTATCGTCAGGTGACAAGGTTTTTTTTTTTAGCTTAGTCACTTTTGGTAAACCAATAAAATATATCTAAACCTAAGAACAAAAAAAGTTTCATATTGCAGCTTACCAGTTCTTAGATGCTGCATTTACATTTATTACATTTTTTCAATCCAAATATATTTTCTGCAATTACAGAAAAATATCTGTTAATCCTGATGGAAATCCAGTATCCTTGTACTTATTGTGTACTGAAATCTCAAAAAGTTTTATTAGATTTCCCAGACATCTTCTGTGAGCTACAAAACTCCACCTTCCCATGTAATGGAGATGAGGAGAAAGAGGGGTGCTTTAGTCTAAAGCAGGGTAGCAGCCTAGGACTTCAAAGCTGCTCCTCTGTAGATACAGTGCGGTGTGAGCACGCCATGTAAAACTAAAGGAAAAATGCAAAAAAAAAAAAAAAAAAAAAGAAGGAAGAATGCAGTCAAGATATCCAAGGCCAGGTAAGCTGCACAATACTTTTTTTTCTTCTTGGGTTTACCTGTGCTTTATGGAACTGTGGAAACAGTAAAACATTTTCAAAAATGGAAGGGCAAATCTATTGCTATTAGTGCACATTTCCTAAACAATATACACGATTGGTCATAATTTGTACAGTGCCTTGAAAAAGTAATTATACCCCTTGACATTTTCCACATTTTGTTATGTTTCAACCAAAAACGTAAATGTATTTATTGGGATTTTTTTCTGATAGGCCAAGACAAAGTGGCACATAATTGTGAAGCGAATTCACTACGGACACCTGGTGGATCCAGTGTCTAGGATCTTGCTACCCTTTGACAAACTCAGAGCTAAAACTCGAGCTTCCCCTTAGTGCCTTCTTTGGCTACCTCCAGATATGGCATTATGCACTCACCATCACCCCAACCCTCCAATTCTCTAAGCCATCCCCATTTGAATGTTCAGTCCTTTCTGCGTGGGGCCCGAAAGGACTAACCTCAGACATATCTAAACTCCTATACTCATATGATATGGTCACTAGGGGAAACAGATACATGCGTAGATGGGAGGAACGCCTCGTAGAGGAACTAACACCCGAACAATGGGCCACTATATGGAGATGGGCGGCCAAGAGCTCTATATGCACACTTTACAAGGAGAATTCATATAAGGTGCTCTTTCAGTGGTACCTAACTCCGTCATGCCTGCATGCTATATACCCATCGGATCGCTGCTGGAGGTGTCTCCAAGACCGGGGCACGCTATACCACATCTACTGGAGCTGTCTATCCCTCCAGCCCTACTGGCGCATGGTCCGGGACCTCCTCCACTGGCTATTTGAGGTAGGTATTCCTCTCTCCCCCAAGTTCTTCTTACTGGGTCTCCCTCCCCCCACACTACCCGGACTAGCCAAAAAGCTGGCAACATAAATATTAACGGCAGCCAGATGTCTAGTATACCTCCACTGGTAACATCAAAACCCCCCATCATTATCTGATCTTTACACCAGAATTAAGGATGTAGAGATTATGGAGTACATGACGGCCAGACTAACAGATCGAGTAGACAGACACACAGCGACATGGGAGCCGTGGCACAGGCGATTGGACCCCCCATGATTCCACGAGACTCCCTCCACCCTGTACACTGTCAATACCCGGAGCCCAGGAGAGACGCACCCGAATGATTGGGACCTTCCTATACCTTTCTCTCCTCCCCCGTTCTTTCTTTTCTCTTCTCCCCCCCCCCTCTGGAAAAACGGGCCAAGCAATTCTATGATATCTGCGGTTGGTCTGGTTGACAGAAGGACTAGCATTGCGATCGCCCCAGTGTTCGGTCTTCTCATTTTATGGAACGGTACTTTACTTAATTGACCCTGTGGACTTTATGTTAATCCAGTTTTATGTAGACCACTATGCCCTTTCCAGAGCTGTTTGTTATTATTACTGCTTTTTCATTACCTTTTTTCTCCCACAATGTTGTTTTAAACAATTGTATTGTTCACACTGAAACTGGACAATAAAAATTGTCAATTATAATAATTAAAAAAAAAAAAAAATTGTGAAGCGAAAGGAAATGATTTAACATTTTTCACAAATAAATATGTGAAAAGTGTGGCGTGCATTTGTATTCAGCCCCGAGTCAATACTTTGTAGAACCACCTTTCACTGCAATTACAGCTGCAAATCTTTTTGGGGAGGTCTATATCAGCTCTGCACATCTAGAGAGTGAAAATATTTTGCCCTTTCTTCTTTGCAAAATTGATCAAGCTCTGTCAGATTGGATGGAGAGTGTCTGTGTACAGCAATTTTCAAGTCTTGCCAGAGATTCTCAATTGGATTTAGGTCTGGACTTTGACTGGGCCATTCTAAACACATGAATATGCTTTGATCTAAACCATTCCATTGTAGCTCTGGCAGTACGTTTAGGGTCGTTGTCCTACTGCAAGATGAACCTTAGCCCCAGTCTCAAGTCTATCGCAGACTCCAACAGGTTTTCTTCTAAGACTGTCCAGTATTTGGCTCAATCCATCTTCCCATCAACTCTGACCAGCTTCCCTGTCCTTGCTGAAGAAAAGCATCCAGACAACATGATGCTGCCACTACCATGTTTCACGGTGGGGATGGTGTGTTCAGGGTGATGTGCAGTGTTCGTTTTTTGCTTTTAGGCCAAAATGTTCAATTTTGGTCTCATCTGACCAGAGCACCTTCTTCCACATGTTCGCTGTGTCCCCCACATAGTTTCTCGCAAACGGCTTTATGGCTTTCTTTCAACAATGGTTTTCCTTCCACTCTTCTATAAAGGCCAAATTTGCGGAGTGCCACGACTAATAGTTGTCCCGTGGACAGATTCTCCCACCTGAGCTGTGGATCTTTGCAGCTCCTCCAGAGTTACCATGGGCCTCTCGGCTGCTTCTCTAATTAATGATCTCCTTGCCCGGCCTGTCAGTTTAGGTTGATGGCCATGTTTTGGTAGGTTTGCAGTTGTGCCATACCCTTTCCATTTTGAGATGATGGATTGAACAGTGCTCCGTGAGATGTTCAAAGCTTGGGATATTTTTTTTTTTTTTATAACCTAACCCTGCTTTAAACTTCTCCACAACTTTATCCCTGACCTGTCTGGTGTGTTCCTTGGCCTTCATGATGCGGTTTGTGAACTAAGGTTCTCTAAAAAACCTCTGAGGGCTCCACAAAACAGCTGTATTTATACTGAGAAAAGAAATTATACACAGGTGGACTCTATTTACTAACGAGATGACTTCAGAAGACAATTGGTTCCACTAGATTTTAGTTAGGGATATCAGAGTAAAGGGGGCTGAATACAAATGCATGCCACACTTTTCAGACATTTATCCTAAAAACATTTTGAAAACCATTTATCATTTTACTTCCACTTCACAATTATGTGCCACTTTGTATTGGTCCATCACATAAAATCCCAATAAAATACATTTACGTTTTTGGTCGTAACATGACAAAATGTGGAAAATTCCAAGGGGACACTTTTTCAAGGCACTGTATATAGCCTTAAAGTGGATGTAAATGCAATGTCATCCTTTCTAAACTACTGCCATAAGGGTTATCTATAAGGATATACATGCTTCCTGCATGTATCTTTACCTGTCAAATGTCTCCTCTCTGTCTGTTATTAGACCCGAAAAACTGCATATTCTGTGGGTGGGTCTGTTGTCTAGAGCTCGGTGGGTGGAGTCGTGATGTCAGCAGACTCCCCGCTCACCTCTACACTCCCCTGTGTATTTCTAACACTGAACTTCTGCTATGATCTCTAACATCCAGTGAAAAGACAGGAAAGTAACCACATGACTTCAGCATGCCAAATCATGCTGAGGTGTGGAACAGCCAATTTTTGCAGAGCTGCTGAAGAAAGGAGTGGGGGAGGGAATTAAAAAATACTGCATGTGTCTTAGGCTGAAGCATGAGATGTAAATCACCTGTCACTCACAGCAAGGGGAAGTATTTGTTTTTCTAAGTTTGTCAAGAATTATCTCACTGAACAATAAAAGAAGATTGCTCAGAGATGGATTAACTCTGTGTGTCAAGACTAGGCTCAAATGATAGGAAATCTTATACCTCTACAGTATGATATAAAAAAAAATTTTTGGGTTTACATCCACTTTAACCCCTTCCCGACCGGCGCACGCCGATGTACGTCGGCTGAATGGCACGGCTGGGCAAATGGGCTTACAGGTACGTCCATTTGAATTCCCCGCCGTGCCATTGAGTGCGCGCCACCGGTGGGGTGTGCGCCGACCAGGAGCTCCGTGAGTTAGGTCGCGGGTCCAGTGGACTCGATCGCCGTAGGGATACCCGTGATCGCCTCACGGAGAGGACGAACGGGCAGATGCTGATTTAAACAGCATCTCCCCGTTCTGCCTAGTGACAGTGTCACTGATTTCTGCTACCAAAGACAGGGAGCAGAGATCAGTGTAGCGTCACAGCTAGCCCATCCCCCCTACAGTTAGTAATCACTCCCTAGTACTGACTTAACCCCTCCCCGCCCCCTAGTGGTTAACCCCTTCACTGCCAGTGTCATTTACACAGGAATCAGTGCATTTTTATAGCACTGATCGCTGTATAAATGACAATGGTCCCAAAAATGTGTCAAAAATGTCCATGTCCGCCATAATGTTGCAGTCACAATCAAAATCGCTGATCGCCACCATTACTAGTAAAAAAAAAAAATTAATAAAAATGCCATAAAACTACCCCCTATTTTGTAAACGCTATAACTTTTGCGCAAACCAATCAATAAACTCTTATTGCGATTTTTTTTAACCAAAAATATGTAGAAGAATACGTATCGGCTTAAACTGAGGAAAAAAAATATATATTTTTGGGGGATATTTATTATAGCAAAATGTAAAAAATAATGCGTTTTTTTCAAAATTGTCGCTCTTATTTTGTTTATAGCGCAAAAAATAAAAATTGCAGAGGTGATCAAATACTACTAAAACAAAGCTCTATTTGTGGGGAAAAAAGGACGTCAATTTTGTTTGAGAGCCACGTCGCATGATCGCACAATTGTCAGTTAACGCGAAGCAGTGCCGAATCGCAAAAAGTGCTCTGGTCAGGAAGGGGGTAAAATCTTCCGGGGCTGAAGTGGTTAACCACTTCCCGCCCGCCCTATAGCGGATTGACGTCCGGGAAGTGGTTCTGTTATCCTGACTGGACGTCATATGACGTCCAGCAGGATAACATGCCGCCGCGCGCCCCCGGGGCGATCGGTGGAGCGGTGTGTCAGCCTGACACACCGCTCCACCGATCTTGGTAAAGAGCCTCCGGCGGAGGCTCTTTACCACGTGATCAGCCGTGTCCAATCACGGCTGATCACGCTGTCAATGGGAAGAGCCGTTGATCGGCTCTTCCTCACTCGCGTCTGACAGACGCTAGTAGAGGAGAGCCGATCGGCGGCTCTCCTGGCAGGGGGGGTCTGCGCTGATTGTTTATCAGCGCAGCCCCCCCTCAGATCACCACACTGGACCACCAGGGATGCCACTAGGACCACCAGGGAAAGGGCAACGTGGATGGCCAGGTATGTACCCCATGGCCATCCACATGTGCCCAATCTGTGCCAATCAGTGCCCACAAATGGGCACTGATTGGCACCATTATGTCACTGATCTGCCCAGCAATGCCCAGATATGCCCAGCAATGTTTTATCAGTGCCACCTGTCATTGCCCATCGGTGTCACCTGTCATTGCCCATCTGTGCCCACCTATCAGTGCCCATCAGTGCCACACATCAGTGCCACCCATAAGTACCCATCAGTGCCACCCATATGTACCAATCAATGCCACCTACGAGTGCCCATCAGTGCCGCCTATGAGTCCCCATCAGTGCCGCCTATGAGTCCCCATCGGTGCCACCTATGAGTGCCCATCAGTGCCGCATACCAGTGCCACCTATCAGTGCCCATCAGTGCTGCCTATCAGTGCCCATCATCAGTGCCCGTTAGTGCCACCTTATCGGTGCCCATCAGTGCCGCCGTATCAGTGCCCATCAGTGCAGCCATATCAGTGCCCATCATTGAAGGAGAAAGCATACTTATTTACAAAAAATTTTAACAGAAACAAAGACAAACTTGTTTTTTTTCAAAATTTTCGTTTCTTTTTTTATTTGTTGCGCAAAAAATAAAAACCGCAGAGGTGATCAAATACCACCAAAAGAAAGCTCTATTTGTGGGAACAAAATGATAAAAAATTTGTTTGGGTACAGTGTAGCATGACCGCGCAATTGTCATTCAAATTGTGACAGCACTGAAAGGTGAAAATTGGCCTGGGCGGGAAGGTGTCTAAGTGCCTGGTATTGAAGTGGTTAAGAAAAAAATATATATTTACTAGAACAGCAATACGATTGTGTATATTGAGGTCTTAAAGAAATCATTTTAAGATTTCATTACAATAAAGACAGATGAGTTTTTTAACAGCTTTTCATTGTGTCAAAGTGCTGAGAAGTGTCAGAGTGCCTATAAAGTCCCTTTTTGATTGCTATGTTTTGGTTGTTCCTTTAAGGCCCCAGGAAACAGATGTTTCTTAGAAGTGAGTTTTCCAGTCCAGCGCTTTAATAAAAATGTCCTTCACTTGTGAGCAGACAGGAGACTCATGTGGGAGATGAGATGGGAAGCCTCCAGCAGCAGTTTTAGGCTACAACCGTTTGCTACAGAGGATCTAAAACCAGGAGATCAACCACGGCAGTGGCAAGATCTCTTTTAAGGGACTTTGACCAGGCAAACTAAGATAACAGTCAAGAAAGTGTGAAGAGCAGGATCTGAAAGCGAGAAAAGAGCTCTCTCTCTATCGGTTGGGTCCTTGCATTAAGGTAAAAAATGTTTAGGTGTCAGCACCCCCCCCCCTTTACGTACCTGAGCCCTCATTCGATCCAGCTCCATGCATGTTTGCAGCTCTTTTCTCTCCTCACTTCTGGGTCTCACTGGCTCTGTTGGGGCACCTGAAGCCATTGGCTCCCAGGGCTGTCAATCTAAGCCAGAGAAAAGAGAGCGGGGGTGGGGCTGAGTCCTGCTGTCTGTGTCAATGGACACAGCAGTGGGGCTCAGGTGCGAGCACGCACGAGTGCCCCCATGGGAAGCAGCTTCCCATGACGATGGACAGAGGGGAGGGGCCAGGAGCTCCGGTGGGGGACCCGCAAAGAGGAAGTTTGTGGCCGTTCTGTGCAATTCCATTGCACAAGCAGGTATGTTTGTTATAAAAAAAAAATAAAATACCTGTATAATCACTTTAATGGCCAAGTTCACCTTTTGCACCATGTTACGTTATACCCATATTTCGGGTGTAACAAATACCTCCCCTCTCACCCTGCATCCAGAGCAGATCACTGCATAGGAATTACATGTGAGGCGGCCACAATTAGTTGCGGGAGCCTGCAGCCTACCATTGCTTTCATGTGGCAGGCTACCACAGATAGGTGCTGGGAACCATTGCTGGGGTTTTTTGCAAGTAGACGCTGTTTGGCACATTTTCTAGTGTGAATGCAGCTTTAATGTAGCAAGCAGCTCAGCTGAGAGGATAGAGGGGCAGGCCACACCAAAGATAAAAAAAGACTCCTAAAGCCTCATACACACGATGAAAAATATTGGACGAATGAACATCCTCTTTTTTTTTTGCTAGTCTCAGATCGAAAATGAAGGAGGTTACCAAAGTTACAAAATTTCTCATAACAATGGGACTTTGTGTGAGGCACGGGGTAGTGCCTCTATCCCGGGTTCAAAGTTGACAGATTGGGGTTAAGATAAAAAAGTTCAAGTTTATTGCATATAAATCATACTGGTGTATATTACATGTAAAAGGTTGCGTGTGCATGTGGACCAGGCATATCCTACATAAATACATGTGTATAAAACAATCAACATGCTATCTGAGCAATGAATAGCCAACACATATGTCATATAGAAATTATACATATGAAACTGGGAAGCACAAGACAACATGATGTAAAAGATGAGTCTAAAAAATGATGCATAGAAAATTGATAAGAGTAAGATCCTATAGAAAGCATGGTGGCTACATCCTTGGTGCCCAACGTGTTTCTGTGAATACACTTCTTCAGGGGCGGATGCTATAGGATTCCTGAAATAACAAAGTATAATGACATCAGGAAGTAGACTAAGTGCAGCCAGAAAAGACAATATGTCAGTTTCTGGATACTTACAAACGTAACCAAGCTATGGTGTGGTGCAAGGACTGGGCCAAAAAGGGTTGCCCTTCCCCGGAGCTGAGGTGGCAAGGGATCCAGCACATGACAGGTGCAAACAGGCATCATCCACAGAGCGCAAACCATCTCCTCCACAATGTGGCCAATAATTGATCAAAATGATGGAAAGGATATCTGAAATGGATAAGTAAATCCATTAACCACTTAAGGACCGCCTAACGCCGATTTACGTCGGCAAGGCGGCACGGGCAGGCAAAATCACGTACATGTACGTGATTTGCCTCTCGCGGGTGGGGGGTCCGATCGGACCCCCCCCCGGTGCCCGAAGCGGTCCCGTTCTGTTCCCCGGCGATCCGAGATGAGGGGGAGGCCATCCGTTCGTGGCCCCCCCCTCGCGATCGCCGCCGGCCAATGGGAACACTCCTTTGCTGCTGTATGCTAAACAGCAGCAAAGGAAATGATGTCATCTCCCCTCGGCTCGGTATTTTCCGTTCCAGCGCCGAGGGGAGAAGACATCAATGTGAGTGCACAACACACTACACACACAGTAGAACATGCCAGGCATACAAAACACCCCGATCCCCCCCCCGATCGCCCCCCGATCCCCCCCCAATCACCCCCCCCCCCCCTGTCACAAACTGACACCAGCAGGTTTTTTTTTTTTTTTTTTTTTTTTTTTTCTGATTACTGCATAGTGTCAGTTTGTGACAGTTACAGTGTTGGGACAGTGAATATTACCCCCCTTTAGGTCTAGGGTACCCCCCTAACCCCCCCTAATAAAGTTTTAACCCCTTGATCACCCCCTGTCACCAGTGTTGCTAAGCGATCATTTTTCTGATCGCTGTATTAGTGTCGCTGGTGACGCTAGTTAGTGAGGTAAATATTTAGGTTCGCCGTCAGCGTTTTATAGTGACAGGGACCCCCATATACTATCTAATAAATGTTTTAACCCCTTGATTGCCCCCTAGTTAACCCTTTCACCACTGATCACCGTATAACCGTTACGGGTGACGCTGGTTAGTTCGTTTATTTTTTATAGTGTCAGGGCACCCGCCGTTTATTACCTAATAAAGGTTTAGCCCCCTGATCGCCCGGCGGTGATATGCGTCGCCCCAGGCAGCGTCAGATTAGCGCCAGTACCGCTAACACCCACGCACGCAGCATGCGCCTCCCTTAGTGGTATAGTATCTGATCGGATCAATATCTGATCTGATCAGATCTATACTAGCGTCCCCAGCAGTTTAGGGTTCCCAAAAACACAGTGTTAGCGGGATCAGCCCAGATACCCGCTAGCACCTGCGTTTTGCCCCTCCGCCCAGTCCACCCAAGTGCAGTATCGATCGATCACTGTCACTTACAAAACACTAAACGCATAACTGCAGCGTTCGCAGAGTCAGGCCTGATCCCTGCGATCGCTAACAGTTTTTTTGGTAGCATTTTGGTGAACTGGCAAGCAAGCACCAGGCAGCGTCAGGTTAGCGCCAGTACCGCTAACACCCACGCACGCACCGTACACCTCCCTTAGTGGTATAGTATCTGATCGGATCAATATCTGATCCGATCAGATCTATACTAGCGCCCCCAGCAGTTTAGGGTTCCCAAAAACGCAGTGTTAGCGGGATCAGCCCAGATACCTGCTAGCACCTGCGTTGTGCCCCTCCGCCCGGCCCGGCCCAGCCCAGCCCACCCAAGTGCAGTATCGATCGATCACTGACACTTACAAGGCACTAAACGCATAACTGCAGCGTTCGCAGAGTCAGGCCTGATCCCTGCGATCGCTAACAGTTTTTTTGGTAGCATTTTGGTGAACTAGCAAGCACCGGCCCCAGGCAGCGTCAGGTTAGCGCCAGTACCGCTAACACCCACGCACGCAGCATACGCCTCCTTTAGTGGTATAGTATCTGAACGGATCAATATCTGATCCGATCAGATCAGATCTATACTAGCGTCCCCAGCAGTTTAGGGTTCCCAAAAACGCAGTGTTAGCGGGATCAACCCAGATACCTGCTAGCACCTGCGTTTTGCCCCTCCGCCCGGCCCAGTCCAGCCCACCCAAGTGCAGTATCGATCGATCACTGTCACTTACAAAACACTAAACGCATTACTGCAGCGTTCGCAGAGTCAGGCCTGATCCCTGCGATCGCTAACAGTTTTTTTGGAAGCTTTTTATTGAACTGGCAAGCACCAGCGGCCTAGTACACCCCGGTCGTAGTCATACCAGCACTGCAGTAACACTTGGTGACGTGGCGAGTCCCATAAGTGCAGTTCAAGCTGGTGAGGTGACAAGCACAAGTAGTGTCCCGCTGCCACCAAAAAGACAAACACAGGCCCGTCGTGCCCATAGTGCCCTTCCTGCTGCATTCGCCAATCCTAATTGGGAACCCACCACTTCTGCAGCGCCCGTACTTCCCCCATTCACATCCCCCAACGAAATGCAGTCGGCTGCATGAGAGGCATTTTTATGTGCTCCCGAGTACCCCTACCCAACGAACCCCCCCAAAAAGATGTTGTGTCTGCAGCAAACGCGGATATAGGCGTGACACCCGCTATTATTGTCCCTTCTGTCCTGACAATCCTGGTCTTTGCATTGGTGAATGTTTTGAACGCTACCATACACTAGTTGAGTATTAGCGTAGGGTACAGCATTGCACAGACTAGGCACACTTTCACAGGGTCTCCCAAGATGCCATCGCATTTTGAGAGACCCGAACCTGGAACCGGTTACAGTTATAAAAGTTAGTTACAAAAAAAGTGTAAAAAAAAAAAAAAAATATATAAAATAAAAAAAAATAGTTGTCGTTTTATTGTTCTCTCTCTCTATTCTCTCTCTCTATTGTTCTGCTCTTTTTTTACTGTATTCTATTCTGCAGTGTTGTTATTGTTATTGTTATTGTTATTATGTTTTATCATGTTTGTTTTTCAGGTATGTAATTATTTATACTTTATTGTTTACTGTGCTTTATTGTTAACCATTTTTTTGTCTTCAGGTACGCCATTCACAACTTTGAGTGGTTATACCAGAATGATGCCTGCAGGTTTAGGTATCATCTTGGTATCATTCTTTTCAGCCAGCGGTCGGCTTTCATGTAAAAGCAATCCTAGCGGCTAATTAGCCTCTAGACTGCCTTTACAAGCCGTGGGAGGGAATGCCCCCCCCCCCCCCACCGTCTTCCGTGTTTTTCTCTGGCTCTCCTGTCTCAACACGGAACCTGAGAATGCAGCCGGTGATTCAGCCAGCTGACCATAGAGCTGATCAGAGACAAGAGTGGCTCCAAACATCTCTATGGCCTAAGAAACCGGAAGCTACGAGCATTTTATGACTTAGATTTCGCCGGATGTAAATAGCGCCATTGGGAAATTGGGGAAGCATTTTATCACACCGATCTTGGTGTGGTCAGATGCTTTGAGGGCAGAGGAGAGATCTAGGGTCTAATAGACCCCAATTTTTTCAAAAAAGAGTACCTGTCACTACCTATTGCTATCATAGGGGATATTTACATTCCCCGAGATAACAATAAAAATGATTTAAAAAAAAAAAAAATGAAAGGAACAGTTTAAAAATAAGATAAAAAAGCAAAAAAATAATAAAGAAAAAAAAAAAAAAAAAAAAAAGCACCCCTGTCGCCCCCTGCTCTTGCGCTAAGGCGAACGCAAGCGGCGGTCTGTCGTCAAACGTAAACAGCAATTGCACCATGCATGTGAGGTATCGCCGCGAAGGTCAGATCGAGGGCAGTAATTTTTGCAGTAGACCTCCTCTGTAGATCTAAAGTGGTAACCTGTAAAGGCTTTTAAAGGCTTTTAAAAATGTATTTATTTTGTTGCCACTGCACGTTTGTGCGCAATTGTAAAGCATGTCATGTTTGGTATCCATGTACTCGGTCTAAGATCATCTTTTTTATTTCATCAAACATTTGGGCAATATAGTGTGTTTTAGTGCATTAAAATTTAAAAAAGTGTGTTTTTTCCCCAAAAAATGCGTTTGAAAAATCGCTGCGCAAATACTGTGTGAAAAAAAAAAATGAAACACCCACCATTTTAATCTGTAGGGCATTTGCTTTAAAAAAATATATAATGTTTGGGGGTTCAAAGTAATTTTCTTGCAAAAAAAAAAAACTTTTTCATGTAAAAAATAAGTGTCAGAAAGGGCTTTGTCTTCAAGTGGTTAGAAGAGTGGGTGATGTGTGACATAAGCTTCTAAATGTTGTGCATAAAATGCCAGGACAGTTCAAAACCCCCCCAAATGACCCCATTTTGGAAAGTAGACACCCCAAGCTATTTGCTGAGAGGCATGTCGAGTCCATGGAATATTTTATATTGCGACACAAGTTGCGGGAAAGAGACAAATTTTTTTTTTTTTTTTTTTTTTTTTGCACAAAGTTGTCACTAAATGATATATTGCTCAAACATGCCATGGGAATATGTGAAATTACACCCCAAAATACATTCTGCTGCTTCTCCTGAGTACGGGGATACCACATGTGTGAGACTTTTTGGGAGCCTAGCCGTGTACGGGACCCCGAAAACCAAGCACCGCCTTCAGGCTTTCTAAGGGGCGTGAATTTTTGATTTCACTCTTCACTGCCTATCACAGTTTCGGAGGCCATGGAATGCCCAGGTGGCACAAAACCCCCCCAAATGACCCCATTTTGGAAAGTAGACACCCCAAGCTATTTGCTGAGAGGTATAGTGAGTATTTTGCAGACCTCACTTTTTGTCACAAAGTTTTGAAATTTGAAAAAAGAAAAAAAAAAAAAGTTTTTTCTTGTCTTTCTTCATTTTCAAAAACAAATGAGAGCTGCAAAATACTCACCATGCCTCTCAGCAAATAGCTTGGGGTGTCTACTTTCCAAAATGGGGTCATTTGGGGGGGGTTTGTGCCACCTGGGCATTCCATGGCCTCCGAAACGGTGTTAGGCAGTGAAGAGTAAAATCAAAAATTCACGCCCTTAAAAACGCTGAAGGCAGTGATTGGTTTTCGGGGCCCCGTACGCGGCTAGGCTCCCAAAAAGTCCCACACATGTGGTATCCCCATACTCAGGAGAAGCAGCTAAATGTATTTTGGGGTGCAATTCCACATAGGCCCATGGCCTGTGTGAGCAATATATCATTTAGTGACAACTTTGTGCAAAAAAAAAAAAAAAAAAAAAAAAAGTGTCACTTTCCCGCAACTTGTGTCAAAATATAAAATATTCCATGGACTCAATATGCCTCTCAGCAAATAGCTTGGGGTGTCTACTTTCCAAAATGGGGTCATTTGGGGGGGGGTTGTGCCACCTGGGCATTCCATGGCCTCCGAAACTGTGATAGGCAGTGAAGAGTGAAATCAAAAAGTTACACCCTTAGAAATCCTGAAGGCGGTGATTGGTTTTCGGGGTCCCATACGCGGCTAGGCTCCCAAAAAGTCCCACACATGTGGTATCCCCGTACTCAGGAGAAGTAGCTGAATATATTTTGGGGTGCAATTCCACATAGGCCCATGGCCTGTGTGAGCAATATATCATTTAGTGACAACTTTTTGTAAATATTTTTTTTTTTTTTTTTTTTTGTCATTATTCAATCACTTGGGACAAAAAAAATAAATATTCAATGGGTTCAACATGCCTATCAGCAATTTCCTTGGGGTGTCTACTTTCCAAAATGGGGTCATTTGGGGGGGTTTTGTACTGCCCTGCCATTTTAGCACCTCAAGAAATGACATAGGCAGTCATAAACTAAAAGCTGTGTAAATTCCAGAAAATGTACCCTAGTTTGTAGACGCTATAACTTTTGCGCAAACCAATAAATATACGCTTATTGACATTTTTTTTACCAAAGACATGTGGCCGAATACATTTTGGCCTAAATGTATGACTAAAATTGAGTTTATTGGATTTTTTTTATAACAAAAAGTAGAAAATATCATTTTTTTTCAAAATTTTCGGTCTTTTTCCGTTTATAGCGCAAAAAATAAAAACTGCAGAAGTGATCAAATACCATCAAAAGAAAGCTCTATTTGTGGGAAGAAAAGGACGCAAATTTCGTTTGGGTACAGCATTGCATAACCGCGCAATTAGCAGTTAAAGCGACGCAGTGCCAAATTGGAAAAAGACCTCTGGTCCTTAGGCAGCATAATGGTCCGGGGCTCAAGTGGTTAAGATACAACAGAAGTGCTGAACTTGAGAGTAGGAGAAGTAGGGACTTGATGATAAAGTCACCAAATGTTACCTTGGATGTGCTAAAGACAGGAGCTTTCCAGAGCCATGGTGTCTGCACGTGTGTGGAAGAGAGGACACCTCTGTGTCCCGTGATGTACTTCAAAGAAAAGGATTTTTACAGGTAAGCTGTTATAAAAATCCTATTTTCTTATTGTACATCATGGGACACAGAGCCATAGTAGTTACTATGTGGGATGTCCTATAGCAATGCCAACTGAGGGGAGGGAGACACAACAGAATTAGGGCAACATGATACTAGAGGAGTTATACTGCTGCCTACAGCACACTACGCCCAAAGGCGATATCCTCATGCCTTTTTACATTCACCTGATAAAATCTGGTAAATGTATGGACCGAAGACCAAGTTGAGGCCTTGCAGATTTGAACCATAGAAGCTTGGTGATGCACCCCCACGAAGCACTAACAGCCCTAGTGGGGTGCGCTTTAATATGAAAAGGTGGAACTTTCCTCCTTAAACCATAAGCTTGAACAATCACTTGTCGAATCCATTTAGAAATAGTAGATTTCGATGCTGCCTGTCCTCTTTTAGGACCTTAAGGCAACACAAACAAAACATTAGTTTTTCGAATCTGAACAGTTGTTCCTAAATAGACTGCTCTCACCACATCAAGAAAATGTAGTGACTTTTCTTCTGCAGAACGGGGTTATGGGAAAAAAATGAAGGTAGAACAATATCCTGGTTTAAATGAAAACCTGAGACTACCCTAGGTAGAAAATTAGAATGAGGACACAATACAACCTTATCCTTGTTAATAATTAAATATGGCTCTTTACAAGTAGGAGCAACCAACTCTGATACCATTCTTGCAGAAGATATGGCTACCAGCAAAACTAGTTTCCTTGTCAAAAAGGATCAAGGGAATATGTCGTATCGGCTCAAAAGGCTGTTTCCATAATAGCGACAGGACTAAATTCAAGTCCCAGGGGTTCAGGGGTGACTTAACCAGAGGTTTTAAACCGCGTTACCCCCTGAATAAAGCTACGAACCAAAGAGTGTGAAGCAAGTGGTCGCTAAAAAAATACCGATAAGGCAGAAACCTGGTCCTTGATAGTCCTCAAGACCGGCTTTATTTCTAATCCATCTGTAAAAAGTCAACGATTCTACCTAGTATATATTTCCTGGGGTGCCAACCCCTGGATTCACACCAGGAGACATATGCCTTCCAGACTCTATAATATATGACTCTGGAGGCCTGGTTCCTTGCATTAACCAGTGTAGACCAACCAGAGTGGTCCACTGAATCTGACACAGCCCACGCTTCTCCAGAATGTGGGTCTCAATAGCCAAACCATTAAATTTAGCGTTTGTAAAGTAGGATGGAATACTGGACCTTGCAAGAGAAGGTCTGGCCGTGGCGGGAGGGTCCCCTCCCACCATCTTGATGATCTCTGCATTCCAAGATTTTCTGGGCCACGCGAATCACCAACTTCTCTTCCTGCTTGATCCTGCAAAGAAGTTGTGGACGCAGGCAGAATAGGAGGGAATGCATAAATCAGTGAAAACCGAATCCACGGGAATAGCAAGGCATCTGTTCCGCATGCTAGCGGATCCTTTGTTCTTGACACAAACTTGTCGATTTCTTTGTTAAACCTGGAAGCAAGCAGATCTACGTCTGGGATCCCCCATCTTAGACATATAGACATGAAGATATTGGGGTGAAGGAACCATTCTCCCGGGAACACCTGCTGGCGACTCAAGTAGTCCATCTGCCAATTTTCTATTCCTAGAATGAAAACTGCCGATAGGTACATTGTTTTCTGCCAAAGATAGGATATGATTCACCATTCTCTGGGCCACACAGCTTCTTGTACCCCCTTGGTGATTAATATAGGCCATTGCTGTGGCATTGTCAGATTGAATCCTGGCAGGACAATTCCGTAAACTGAACGTTCAGGCCCTCAGGACCAAGTGCTCTGCCTGAATTTCTAAAATGTTAATGAGCAAGGCCATTTCTGATCTGGGCCACTTCTCTTGGACAGCTGCCTCTTCCAGGACTGCTCCCCAACCCAAAAAAGGTTGGCATATGTTGTTACCACTTTCCATGTAACTGAAGGAAGGATTTTCCCCTTTGCAGATTTTTAGTTATTAACTATAAACTGAGGCTCCGGGGCACCCAGCCTACAGCACCTAGTATTTACAGGCGGTCTCCCATCCAGGCACTAACCAGGCCTGACCCTGCTTAGTTTCCAAGATCCGACAAGATTGGGTACTTTCAGGGTGATGTGCCATAGGCTTTGGAGTTGAACACATTGGGAATCTAGAGCTTGAACCCTTCGTTCCAAGCCAATAGGATACTGTTTTGCAGCAGTCTCGAATGAAACGAAGCATAAGGAACGGCCTCGAATGAATCCACCATCTTTTTCTTTTACAAAGATTTATTGATAGAAATGTGAATACAACAAATAAGTGCAACTGATTGAAGGTTACATCAAACATGAGATAAAGAGGATCACAACACAGGGATGCTATGTAAATGTGGAACAATATTCGACGTTTCAAGAAAATCAGTGAGAAAAATGAATAGAATAGTCCATTCTAATTATGTTATTTCTTCTATATCGCTGTAACCATCATTATTAAACCTGACTCCTTGGTTTCAGGAGTCACAAAGGTGAGTACAATTAGAAGAAGAGAATGAGTAGAGATGATTAAATAAAGGAAACATAGAAGAGAAAAAAAGAAGGGGAGAAGAAGAGAGGGAAGAGTCCATTATGAGGGAAGGGGGTGCATCCGGAGGTCTTTAGATTGATAGGAGTAGATTATTGAACCTAGAGGGTTGGTTATGTAATATCCATGGTTGCCAGACCCTGAGGAATTTATTGTGTGCGTCAGAAGCCAGGGATGTCAGTTTCTCATTAATCATAATATCATTCATTTGATTTTTCACTGCTTCAAAGCTGAGTATAGGGGTTTTCCAGGCCCTTGCTATGGTCAATTTGGTAGCATTAAAAAGATGTAGAGGCAGTTGGCGTTCTGGGCGAAGCAGTTCAGGGATTGGTTTGCATAGAAGAGCTTCATAGGGGTCTCTTTTCAAGTTGGAGTGGAGCATATTACGTAAAAGGGTATATACCCTTACCCAAAGTCTACATACCTTCGGGCATGTCCACCAAATGTGGGCCATAGTACCCTCCTGTGCGCAACCCCGGTAACAATGAGGAGAATATAAGGGGATGAAACGGGCTAGCCTAACGGGTGTGTAGTACCATCTGTAAAATACCTTATATACATTTTCTAGAGTAAGAAGATTCCTAGAGCTCTTGGTAAATGATATCGTCATGATCTGCCAGTCCTCCGGATCCAACTGTTTGCCCAGGTCCATTTCCCATTGAAGATGGCATGATCTCACCTGGGGTTTCTTAATGGAAATGATAGAGGAGTAGAGCAGGGATATTACCCCCGGAGTGAGGTGCAGCCCTGCAAATCCTTTCAAAGGGTGTCAAAGTGAATGGAGTAGGTTGGGCCTTTATAAGTTGTTGAAGAAAATGTTTGTTTTGAAGGTAAGTATTATGTTACCTAAGGGGTATGACATGGGAAGATCTGAGCATTTCAAATGTGAGTATTCTCATAGGGGTGAACAGGGAATGGACATCAGTGAATCCATTATCCCTCCACCATGAGAATTGGTTAGGATTTTCGCAGCTGGGAGGGAATAACGGGCAATGGTCAAGACGCAATAGTGGTAAGTTAGGGGACAGTAGTTCAGCCGAGTATTTTACAGAGTCCCATAGGCGGAGAGAATGGGTCATACATGGCCCAAACCCATGTGGGCGTTTCATGGGAGGGAGCCATGGCACAGAGGAAGTAGGTATAGGATGCGATTCAACCAGGTCGATTGTAGCCCATAATGGCATTTGATAAGTGTCATGTAATCGAGTCAGTGGAGCAATATTTGCTGCCGTGTAATATGTTTGAAGATTGGGAACCGAGAGTCCTCCATTGATCCGCCGAGCAAATAATATCCGCCTATTAATTCGGGGACGAGTGTAACCCCATATAAGTTTCAAAAGTTTGTTTTGATGGATTCGCAATATATAGGAGGCGATTGGGACTGGTAACACTCGAAAAAAATACAACAGTTTTGGAAGATAAGTCATACGGACCGCAGAGATCCTACCGAACCAGGATAATGGGAAGTGGGATCAGGAGGATAGCATATCAGTAAGTTTCCTAAAAAGAGGAGGAAAGTTAGCCTGGTATAGTCCATCATATTTAGGGGTGAGGCGAATGCCTAAATAGGGCAGCGAGGGAAGCCACTGGAATGGAAAGTTTTCTTCTAAAGAGGCTAATTCTGGAGGGGAGAGATTTACAGACATCGCTTTAGATTTAGGAGGATTAACATGTAGGCCCTGAAAGAGACGCGAAGGTCTCTAATAGAGAGAACAGGTTGGGCAGTGAGATTCTAGGTGATGTCATTGTCAATAGAATGTCATCTGCAAACAGGGAGATCTTGTGAACTAAATCTGCCACTTCAATGCCTTTTATATCTGGATGTGAACGAATCGCCTCTGCCAATGGTTCCATCGCTAGGACGAACAGGAGGGGCGATAGTGGACAGCCCTGTCGAGTACCCCTACGGATGGGAAAAACAGAGGATTCAAACCCATAATATTTTTTTTAGCTTGAGGAGTATCATACAGGGCCGCCAACCAACGCAAAAAAAAAAACCCAAAGCCATAGTGGCGTAGTACTGACCTGAGATATGGCCAAGACAAGGTGTCAAAGGCCTTGTTCACATCAAGTGACAAAAGCATAGATTCCAAGGAACGATTATGTACAATATGCTGCAGTTGGATAATTCTCCTAATGGCATCTCCTGCCTGTCTCATCGGCACAAAACCTACTTGGCCTTTTTTAATTAAGCGGGGAAGGAACGAGTTCAAATGATTAGCCAAGATTTTAGTAAGAATCTTCATGTCAATATTGATTAATGATATAGGTCAAAAATTAGCCCATGAGGTGTGGTCACGATCGGGCTTCGGCAACATCACTATATTAGCCGTCAAAAGGTCAGGATATAAATTTTGACCGTTTTTAACAGAATTAAACATAGCCGTTAGGGGAGAGGCTAAGACCTCCACTAGTTTTCTATAGTAAAGTGCCGTAAAGCCATCCGGACCCGGCCTCTTCCCAATTTTTAAGTCTTTAATACATTGTCTGACTTCCGATTCTTGAATGTCACGATCCATGAGGTCTACTTGTACCTCAGATAGAGTGGGCAACGAAATACTCTGCAAAAAATTCGCCCTATCCTGTCCAGTCGTACGGTCTTGGGCTGAGTATAGGGTGGTGAGTCTATGGCGAAATTCGTCCAGTATACGAATCGGGTTACTGGTAAGTACATTATGTCGTGTACGTAGTGTAATAGGAGTAGGTTTAGAATTAAATGTGCGTAACCTTTTGGCCAGCATCACAGTTGGTTTATTTGCTTTAATATACTAGTGTTGGCGGGACCAGCGCAACGCCCTCTCCACCTGGTCAGTGAGGCATAAGTCTAATTCTGTGCGGGCCTGGACCAAAAGTTTGCAATTTGCGGATGTAGAGTGTTGCTTGAAAGTTGCAGAAATAGAGTCCAGTCGGGACTCCAATGTTTTCTGCAGCTTGTGTCTTTTTTGCGCTTTGATGCTATTTGGATAATGTGACCCCTGAGTACTGCTTTGTAAGCCCCCCAGAGGGTCACCGGGGAGGAGACAGAGGCAGAGTTAAGGCGAAAATATTCAATTGAGGAATTTAACAGGTCTTTCTGAATCCACCATCTTTTTCAACAACCTCATGCAAAGCCAAATAGAAGAATTCATCTTGCTTCAACCACATGAATCAGTTCCTTTTATGGCGCTGATCTTTGCCTGGGGCAATAATACCCTTTTCTGGGTGTATCTATGACCAGACCCAAGTATTTTAGCCTTCTTCATGGTTTTAAAGATTTGTTCTAGGTTGAGAATCCGACCTAGATATTCTAGATAGTTGAATGTGGTGACCATACTGTGGCCTAAGCAGGCTACCAACTGGTCTATCAAGAACAGATCATCTAGGTAAACCATAATAGTTATACCCTGGGCCCTTAATCTGGCTAGAAGAGGGGCCAGAACCTCTGTAAACACTTAAGGTGCAGTAGCTAGAGCGAAAAGCAGAGCTACACACTGAAAATGAAGATTTTCCACCTTGAAAAACAGATTTTACTAGTGAGCGAGGAAATAGGCACATGGAGGTATGCATCTTTGATGACAACTGACACCAGAAGTTCTCCACCTTGTAGGATGGAAATAACTGATTGGATTGACTCCATGCGAAAAAAGAGTGGTTATATTCAGGAATTGGATTTAGATTTTTGAGATCCAGAATGTCCATTCGGTTTTGGAAAAAAGGTTTGAACCAAACCCCAACCTCTGCTCTTAAATGGGGACCACCATGATAATTTTTTTGCCAAAAGATGGTCCAATGCTTGAGAGAAAAACCTCTTTTTCTCTGGATCCTTAGGAACGTTTGATCTGAGAAAACAAGGAGAGGGGGAAACTCGGAACTCCAGTTTGTACCTTAGAGCTATTGAGGAAGTCCCCCATCTGTCTCGACACTCTTCCCCAGATCCTTGAGAACTGCAGAAGAATTCCCCCTATTCGAGCGATCGGGGGCGCCTCCTCATAAGGAGGCTTCAGTATTTTGTAGGTTTCCTCCCCCTCTTTTGTCCCTGGGGTTGACCCTGAGGATTACCTTTTGAAATTGATGGCGGAGGCCGTCGTGACTGCCTGGAGTTTTTAAAATGAAAATACATTTACTCCTTTTCTTAAATGGCAAAGGGGTACTTTTTCCACTAGAATTTCTTTGGATGTATTACCCAAATCGCTACCGCAAAAGGAAGACTAGGCAGGAGCTTCTTGCATGGTGCTTAGCGAAGGGAGCAAGACCTGAAGGATAGAATCTCTCATAGCAACCATTGCAAATATAAAGCTGCTAGTAGCTTGCCAGATCCTAAGCCTGCTGAGCAGGATAACCTTGAACACCTGTTTAAACTGGTCTCTCAACGATTAACCAATTACTATCAGTGTAGGCTGAGACACTTAATCTGCCAGGGAAAAAAAAAGCGTTTTTTTTTTTTTTTTTAAATAATAGGAATTCCAACTTTTTATCCGTTGGATCTCTAAGCATTTGAGCATTGTCTGCCGGAAAAAGTCAAACTCTTATTCCCAGAGGAGCGTTAATTGCTGGTATACCCTACTTTTAGTGAATTTTCTCCACCATAGGATAAAGCGTGAAAAAACTTTAGGAGGGGAAAAAAATATGTTTATCTGGGTGATCCACTAAGATACAACAAAGCTTTTCCAGCAATGGACAGGAAAGGTATGTACAGCTTGAGGAGGCCTTAGCGAACCCAAACACTCAGTTAAGGGTACATAAATGTGGAGCGGACCATTCAGCAAGAAATTGCACCATCAATCTTACAGATTGGGAAAGCTGATCCACCCGCATTTGACACCTCAGAAGAGGAGTCCTTAGCCTCACCATGGTCCCCTGAGGGAATTCATCTTCTCCTGCTTCTAGTTCCTCAGTTTGAGGGACCTGGGTAATGGTTGAGAACTGTTGCATTTTTTTCCCACACTGGGATGCGATTAAAGCCGCTAACCTTTTTAATTTCTTTTCAATCCTATCATGGCTGAGGAAAAAAGACCTTTTTAGTAACATAAACAGGGGCTGCAGTGTTGAAAACATTTCATGGCCCTGATGCTCACTCTGACCAGCTACCCCCGTTCTGACTTTAGCCCGATGCGCTAAAGCAGAGGTACTAACAGAAGAAATCGCATCCACTGCTAGAGTAATAGTTCAGCCACTGCCGCTGCTATTAATGCTCAGCCTGATGCAAAAAGTAAATGTGTCAAATAGGAAATGCCTGTGTCACCAAACCTCTTTCATGCCCCTCTTAGCTCTTGTGTCCCTCCGACAACTAGCAGCCAGCACAATAACATTTTACTTTTTAAAGGAGACATTTCATAAGAAAATGTTAAAAAATTCTTAGAAAAACTCCACTTACCTTTCCCATTTTCTGTGGTAAAAACCAACAGACCCAATCTTCACCCTTCACAGTGGGTTCCGTTAACAAACCTTCAGGAACCGAGGACCCTAGGGGAACCCACACTCCTGGCCCTGTAATAGCACCCCGCCAGTAAAACTTTATGGCTCTAAAATACCAAAGTACTGGATCCCGGGGTCCAGCTCTCTAAAAAGAGAAGCGTTACAGGCAAGACCTTGTTTCTTCGGACACGAGGCCCGGGAACCATTCAATTCGGCCTAAAAGATATTTTGAAGGGATCCGGCTGCATAGCTAGCCCCAGCAAGGATTGCTCCAGTGGAGCTCAGCGCAGCACATCTTTACTCGTGACCAACACCTTAGACAGTGACGAAAAAACTGAGGTACTCCCAGTAGTGGGAGGGGTTATATATATATATATATATATATATATATATATATATATATATATATATATATATATTTATATTTTAGTTTTTTTAAAATTAATTTTACCTTGACATATGCTTTAAACTATATGTGAAACCAAGAACAAAAAGGTAATATAAGATGTAATATGTTAATGCAAATTTAAATACCATTTTTTTTTAAAATCAATAGCACGACTAGTAGGGCAGAATCGTATGACAATGGAAATCACATCTTCAAATGGTGTCCATTCACATCAATGTAACACAGCATGGTGCAATTTTGGAAAAGCACTAAATCACACCGAAAGTCAGATCAAAATCTGATTGCAGCAGTGTAAACCTAGACAAAATAACAGGTGAACTGTGCTCCTCTACTGTCTTTCTAATCACATGGGCTTTTAATACAGACCACAACTGATCATTTCAAGGCACATTACGCAGTCATGGTCAACTGTTGTTGCCTCCCTGAGAAATGCCACACAGCCATCACTGTAGCACGTGCATGTAGATAGGAAGGTGTTACAAAGAGACCACAGGAAATTAGCAGCACTAAGATATCTAACATAAAACAAATATATTATTAAAAAAGAAAACATGGGGGTGTGTCCAAGACGGCCGACTGAACGGATGCGCTTTCTGGAGCTCTGCTGGATTTGTAATCCGTATTTTCTCCTCAGGGTGATCCCTTGCCTCTGGGGTGCAGTCAGCTTTACCCTGCATGCCTACTAAAGCCTCTGGTCGCCAGAAAGGAGATAAGAAGCTCTGGTTCCCTCTGTGTGCGACTACTCCACCAGGCCCTGTGTCTCTGGTGGTGGCCCTTCCACCACGCCATTCCAATATGGCGTTACAGACAGAGCTGGAAGAAGCGGCTGCTTGTCCGCCACCGGGCATTCCAGAGGTCATGGTGGCTATTACCTCCTGCCATACCTTGCTGCCTAGCAAGATCAATGCTGCACAGCTTGGTATTGGCCTCATCTGGCAAGATCTAGACAAGAGGAGAGCCCGGCTCACCACTGCGGAGCAGTGCGTTGGCCACATGGAGGATACTGTGGCAGAGCATTTCACATCCCTTCGTTCCTTGCAGACGAAGTTGCGGGCCTTGAAGTAATGGGTGGTGGATGTGGAGAACTGGAGCAGAAGAAACAACTTAAGGACTGTGGGTCTGGCAGACGGAGCAGGGGGGAAGAATCCTACAGAGTTCATGGAGGGTTTGCTGCGGTCACTGCTGCCCCTGGCTCAATTCTTGCCATATTACACAGTGGAACGTGCTCGTGTCCCACCGAGGCCTGGTCTAGATTTACCATACCCAAAAAATGCGCAGGCCCTTTGATTCAGTGAAGGCTGCCACGCGGGCTAAGGGCATCAAATACAGTATCCTCTTTCCCGTCAAGATACGTGTGATTGATGGGGGAAGCGGTTCGGTTCTTCAGTCTCCTAAAGATGCGGCTAACTGACTGGAATCCTTACCTCCACATTGCTGATACCATCTGCAGGGGGCCTTATTCCTATATGGCCTTGTCTGTACTTACCTATAGGGCCATGGCTGCCTGAAGATCATCCTGGCGTGATCTTTCCATCTCTGGTAATGTTTTGACTGTTTTGTTTATCGTTTGTTTTCCTTGCTACTGGTAACTCTGTTGAGTTTTGATGTAAAATGTAAAAACTGCGCTAAAAATCATCTATCCGTAAGAAAATAAGCAGCAATCCTCTTGTGTTAACAGTCACAAAAACAGCAAATAAAAAATATATGATAATCGTGCTAGATATCAAGTATAAAGCCCATAGGTGAATCCATGTGGATTGTATTCATCTGTGAAAATAAGCAATGTGATAATAGATCAATTCTGATTAAAGACAGTGTCAATCATCCATCACCAGTGATTTCACCATCAGCTGTAGAAACCATTTACCAGCTCCTGTAGGACCCATTATTACAAGGGGTCGGTGTCTTTTTGGTGCCCAATCCCTATCTACCCCATTGAGTGATATCGGAAGTGTGGAGGAGCCCTGAGATGCAGAAAAAGGCCCCGGATGGGTTTTAAGCCACAGGCATACACCGACCCCCTGTAATAAGGGGTCTACAGGAGCTGGTAAGCGGTTCTACAGCTGGTGGTGGAATAACTGCAGCTTTTGGTGATGGATGATGGACACTGTCATTAAGGAGAATTGATCTATATTATCACATTGCTTATTTACACAGATGAATACGATCCATATGGATTCCCCAATGGACTTTATACTTAATATCTAGCGCGATGCTCATATATTTTTTATTTTTAGTTGTTTTACTGCCTGCTTTTTTTTTTGATTTATGGTTTCCACACGAGAGACTGCCTATGCAAGGTTGTGCCCCTGGCTCCGTCCAGGTGAATATATTCTCTATCTTATACCAGTATTTCCCTTTTGGGAAAGCCAGATATACAACATATCTTAGGTTTCTGTGACCTAGACCAGGGGTCCTCAAACTATGGCCCGTGGGCCACATACAGCCCACCAAGGTCTTCTACCCAGCTGTTCAGACACTGGAGCCCCCACAACGCGCTGTCTGCCCGGAGAGATCCATTCCCCGTGGACCCCGCCCCATAGGGGGAAACAAGACCAATTTCAGGGCACTGTCTTGGGTGGGGGTGGAGGCAGAGAGCCCTCTCTGGCGCGGGACAGCCTAGCAGCTGCCTGTTGATGGCGGTAAGTCCCGCGGCGCTCCTCCCTCTAATTCCTGTGCACTGGACAGGCTGGCTACATTACAGGGCACAGGACAGGATACATAACTGGGCACTGGAGAGGCTGGCTGCATTACATAGTTGATCATAGTTACATAGTTAATCAGGTTGAAAAAAGACACAAGTCCATCTAGTTCAACCATAAAAATAAATAAAAAATATACAATCCCATATACACAATCCTATACCTACAGTTGATCCAGAGGAAGGCAAAAAACCCCAGAAAAGCATGATCCAATTTGCTACAGCAGGGGAAAAAATTCCTTCCTGATCCCAGGGAGAAAATCAGATTTTCCCTGGATCAACTTTACCTATAAATGTTAGTACCCAGTTATATTATGTACATTTAGGAAAGAATGCAGGCCTTTCTTAAAGCAATCTACTGGCCAGAGCCACCTCTGGAGGGAGCCTATTCCACATTTCCACAGCTCTTATAGGGCGTACACACGGTCGGAATCCTAGGATTTTTTTCCGACGGATGTTGGCTCAAACTTTTTTTGTCTACACACGGTCGCACAAAGTTGTCGGAATTTCCGATCGCCAACCACGCGGTCACGTACACCACGTACGACGAGACTAGAAAAGGTGGGTTCACAACCAAGCGCGGCACCCTTTGGGCTCCTTTTGCTAATCTCGTGTTAGTAAAAGTTTGGTGAGAGACGATTCGCGCTTTTTCAGACTCGTGGCTTTCAGATCGTTTACTGCCGTTCAGTTTGTGCTTGTGGGTTTGTATCTGCTCTTCAGTGCGTGCAAGCAAGTTCCGCGTGACTTTAAGTAGTCATTGTATTCTTGTTCGTTCGTTACTGGTTTTCAGGTCGCTCTTCACAGGCCTTGCTGTTCTTCAGTGCATTCTGTTACTTCGTTCTGAGCAGCCGACCGTTTTCTAGCCATGTTTCGTATGCGTACTCCTCGTAGAGTTCGTGCTGTGCGGGGGCTTGGTGTTGGGGTCCTCACCTTGACACAAGTCCAGTCCATGAACAGGGTGGGGAGGAGTTAATGGACCAAGAATTGGTTGCTTCAGCATGACCAGTTCTCTCATATGCCTTTGCTCCGTGAGAATAACCCTGATGATTTCAGGAACTTTCTCAGGATGACGGACCCCGTGTTTCACCGTTTGTTGGCTTCGCTGACCCCCTATATCAGCAGGCAGGATACCTGCATGAGGCAAGCCATCACTCCGGAGCAGAGGTTGGTCGCTACCCTGCGGTATTTGGCAACAGGGAGAAGCCTGCAGGACTTGAAGTTCTCGACAGGCATCTCCCCCCAGGCTCTGGGTATCATCATCCCAGAGACCTGTTCTGCCATCATCCAGGTCCTGCAGAAGGAGTATATGAAGGTAAGATTTTTATCCTTTTATATCACATTTTATTGTATTGAATGTTTGCTAATATATTGTATTTCTTTCCTCATTCCCTAATTACCATAATTGTAATATGCTGTGAATGTCCCCTTTGTCCTCATGCATGCTGGATTTTTACGTAATTATTATTTTAGGTCCTTCATACATATTTGCCCTTCAATAACCTCCCCAGCATGGTGTCCCCTGGCCTATATTCACCTCATGTAGTCACTTAACAATGTATTTCATCAGCTCTATAGTAGTGCTTTACCCCAAACACCCCCTAAAATGTTTGGAAATGTTATTTTTGATTTAAATTCTGGCAGAGTGCCAGAGGCTTTTTTTTGTTGGTGTCCCCAAATATTTTTTTGTAACCCTCCCTCCCCCAACTGCTAAGTCAGCTGATCCCAATTCTCTATGTATCCTCAATCATCTATCTGCTGACTTTGCCAAACCCATACACACTATACCCACCTCTTTACTGGTCAGATTTATGGATGAATTGCCCAAAGCATGTAGTGCAAGGGCCTACCTGTATACTTTCCAATGGTACTGTTTCAAGTTTTTGTATTCTATTAATATCTTGATAGTAATAGCAGAATGTCCAAATGTCCTCAAATGTGTACAATGTGTATTTATATCTTTGTATTATGACACTTCTTACCTGTCCAGTGGTCTGCCAATAGCGTAACTAAGAAGGGGCTGTTCCAAGTAATACCCATTATTTAGGCATTCAGCTCTCAATGAAGTGAAGAGGGTTACCTGTCCAAGATCCCCCCCCCCCCTATAATGTTAGAAATGGCCCATGAGAGGGGGGGAGGGGGAATATGATAGGTGTACCTTTGGCCTTGTTAAATTCCCCTTACTAAATGCTATCTGGAGGTTGCCACATAATGTTTGTGCCTAATCTGCTTGCCATGTTTCTGTGAAAAAATAGTAATGTTTATTGTTTTTTCCTCAACAGTTTCCTTCCACGCCACAGGAATGGCAGACTGTGGCCTCCCACTTTGCCCAGCGGTGGGACTTTCCTAACTGCGGAGGGGCAATTGATGGGAAACACGTCCACATCGTCCCACCACCCAACTCGGGGTCGTACTATTATAATTACAAGGGGTTCAATAGTATAGTGATGTTGGCGGTGGTGTCGGCTAATTACAACTTCCTGTATGTGGACGTGGGGAAGAATGGCCGGATGTCCGATGGTGGAGTCATCGCCCAGACGGAGTTTTACAGGCGTCTCTAGAATGGCAGCTTGGACTTGCCAGCTCCAGAGGACAATGTTGAAGGACTCCCATTTGTGTTCGTTGCTGATGAAGCGTTTGCGCTGGGGGACCACCTGATGCGGCCATTCCCAATGAGGACCCTCACCCCGGAACAGAGGGTTTTTAATTACCGGCTGGCCAGAGCCCGAAGAGTGGTGGAGAACACATTTGGAATCCTGGCCAGCCGGTTCCGACTATTTCTGACACCCATCCATATGGCGGAGTATAAACTGAACCATATTATACTGGCGTGGTGTGTTCTCCATAACTTTTTAAGGAAACATTCGGCCAACTATGCTGGCTCATCAAACCACACTGACGGCGCTTGAAAGTGGCCGTCCTGGCTTGCCCTCCCTGAGTGCCCGTGATGTCCGGTTACGCTACCTGGAGTTCTTTGCGGGTAGGGGGGCTATCAATATGCCAGACAATCTGTGAAGCCTTTTTATAATAAAAAAAAAAAGAAATTCTTGGTGGACATTTACTGCTTGTGTTTGTTTTAGCTGACCCTGACAGAAATGTGTTGAGTCCAGAAAATGTCGTGATTGTGTAACCTTAAACAAAGCACTGTTGGCTGTTATTTCCTAAATGCAAAAACACATTTCACTACAAGTGCACTTGCAACTGCACTGAAACTGCATTTGTAGTGCAAAGAGGATTTGCCCTTAGGAAATAACACCCATTTTTGCAGAAAACAGCAATTACATCACCCCAAAAGTGTTGTATTGTAGTGTTGAGACAATAATCCACACATTCTTGAGTAAGCAACTTTTTTATACCTGCACAATCACATGTGCATTTACCAAAGGTTTTTATACAACAAACATGTTGTTTTAACAATTTTTGCAGTAGCATTATCAAAAATCGAAATGTCCATTTCAGATAAAACAGGCCTGTGTAAAACCAACAAGAAAGCCAAAAAACTTGAACTTACAAAGTTCACATTAGGTAAAACCTGAAGGCTATATCAGACATCAGTATTTAGGAACTGGGTTTGATATAGCGTTCAGATGGGGGGAAATCACCCCTGGAAAAGCCAAATTTGGAAGATGCACACCAATTTACGAATGTCAACATGTGCTATCTGCCATAAGGGGGGATCAAGGGACGTGTTTTGGGGGAGCAAGCTCTTCCTCAACGCTACTTTATAATTAAGGAAGGGGTTGCACCCCCAAAACGCGTCCATTGATCTCCCGTGATGGCAGATAGCACATGTTGGCACACTGTGTGCATCCTCCAAATTTGCCTTTTCAAAACATTTCAAAAATATTTAAAAGATTGGACCACAATCCAAAAAGTGATTTTGTGGGGTTTTAAATTCGCCCCAAAACATCAATGATGTTATTATTTTTTTTAATAACATCATTGATTTTTTGCTGTATGTTTTGCAGTTCGACATTACACCCCATGATCTCCCCGATCAGGATCTGGGCACTTTCTGAAGTGAAACGTTCTGGATCCACAACATAACGATCACCTAAAAAGAGAGAAAGAAAACAAAAACAGGTCTCAAAAATCTGCCACCATCCATCTCTTTTACCTGAGCCTGTGGTCGCAGACACTCACCTGTTGTGGTGCCAATCTCCACCACATCTTCTTCTTCCTCCTGCTCTTCTTGGGTTGGTGTTAGTTCCCCTTCTTCCAGAGGTGGAGGGTCTATGGTCTCCTCGGATGAGGGGTGTCCTCCGAGTCTTTTCTCCCCTATGTAAAACAAAAATGGTATAATTAGCACACAGATATTTGATGGCAGAACTAGAAATAGGAAACATTGCTTGGAAGTGGGGTACAATTGTCTATTTTAGCCGAGTTCCAAGATGTATTTTTTTTATTGGCCTTTGTCAAGCTGCAATACTTTATCTGTTTAGTACAAGCTTCACAGATGGAGACCCCCCTATAGTATACACTGGAGCACCTGTGTGGCCCCCTAATAAAAATGGTGTTCTTGTGTCCCACACTAGTGCTCCAGTGTCCACATGTGAAAACAGCTGCTCAGTGTCCTCTCCTTACACAGAATCTAGTTGGCATTTCATTCTAGTAACAAACCCATCTACACAAACAACTATTTGGCATCCAAGTAGGCCCAAAAAAATGTGGGAAAATGCATATGGCCTAAACAATGGTGTTTTAGAGGCCGAAAGAAAAATGTTTGATACGAACGAATAATGGGCCCATGAACATTAAAGTTGCCCTTTTAAACTGTACAATTAAGAAAAGCATATGGAGCAGCACGAACGCAATAAAGACAGAAAGAATAGGAACACAGCACAACTACTTACTTTTTTGCAGCACTCTCCGGATCTTTCTGTACTGCTCTGGCTCTCTTAACTTCAGGTCCGACCACCGCTTCCTGAGCTGATCTTTCGATCGTCGTACCCCGAAATTCTTGTGAAGGCTTTTGACCACTTTTGCCATGATCTTTGCCTTTCTGATGTTGCGGTAAGGCCCATACTTTCCGTCATAGTCGGACTTCTTCATGATGTCGACCATCTCCAACATCTCCCCAAAGGACATATTTGTGGCCTTAAAACGTCTCCTTCTGGATCGGGACGTGTCCGTATCCGGGCTTTCCTCCTCCTTCTCCTCGTTCCTGCAATTAGCACGCACCTGCTGTGACTCCGCCATGTGCTCTTCCCCCACTGCGCCGAACGAAAAGGGGCGGGGAATAGACTAGAAAGAACGTCAGGGGTGGGCGGAGTTACACGCATGCGCAGTGTGTATAAAGCGTAACACGTGTGCGTATTACGTACGATCTGTGAGCGGAGGAAGGAGCATTGGACGCGCCGATCGTAGGGAACGAAGGTGATAGACAAACTTGTGCCTATACTGCTTCTACATTGACGCCTATATTGTAACAAGATTAGGAGAGTTTTGTCTGACATTAGGCTTTGTCTTGTGTTGTGTCTTAAAAAAATGTATGTATAGGGCGCACAGGGCTAGCGTAGTCTAAATAATGTCTCTGTGTATAAGGCAGTCCAAAATAAAAATGAGGGTGCTGGTAGAAGTGATGAATGTTGTAGGATGATAATCTTCAGCACAAAGGGCTGCAACTTTAAAAGACTGAAGCAGGGTCTATAGGAACACAAAAAGACAAACAAAGGCGCCTCTAAGTGCAGAAGAAAAACAAGTTTAATGCCCCAACTGGGTTCAAAAAGCACTTACAAGATGGAAGGTGTAATCAGGCACATCATAAGTAAGGCTGCATTGGAAGGGGTCACGGTGGGAGGAAGCATTCAGAGCGGATGGATGTTGTAACTGGCAGCAGCAGAGTGGAACACAGGGAGCCGCTGTGAAGCCGGCATCGTCAGCATGGAGAGACGGCGTACCCGGAAGTGATGTCATCCACTAGAGCGGCTCCTTAACCAGCCTGGACCGCAAACAGCCAAAGGGAGGATGTGATGTCATCAATAAGGGACGCGTTTCGGAACCGTCAATCGTTCCTTTTTCAACCTATGTAGGTTGAAAAAGGAACGATTGACGGTTCCGAAACGCATCCCTTATTGATGACATTACATCCTCCCTTTGGCTGTTTGTTTGCGGTCCAGGCTGGTTAAGGAGCCGCTCTAGTGGATGACATCACTTCCGGGTACGCCGTCTCTCCATGCTGACGACGCCGGCTTCACAGCGGCTCCCTGTGTTCCACTCTGCTGCTGCCAGTTACAACATCCATACGCTCTGAATGCTTCCTCCCACCGTGACCCCTTCCAATGCAGCCTTACTTATGATGTGCCTGATTACACCTTCCATCTTGTAAGTGCTTTTTGAACCCAGTTGGGGCATTAAACTTGTTTTTCTTCTGCACTTAGAGGCGCCTTTGTTTGTCTTTTTGTGTTGTGTCTTGCAGTATACATGGATATCTTAGTGAAAGACAATGACTTCATTTCAGTATTCATAGATATCTTAAGGGAGCTGCCATGTCTGTGGGAGATTAAACACCCCCATTACAAGAACCAAGAAACGAGGAAGGCAGCACTGGTGCAATTGTGTGAAATTGTGAAGCAGGTGATCCCCACGGCAGACATCACCTATTTAAAGATCTTAATTGGTGGCCTGAGGAGCACATATCTAAGGGAGCGCAAGAAAGTCCTGGATTTACAGAGATCCGGAGCAGCAGATGACATCTATGTCCCCAGGATGTTGTACTACGAGAGGCTGCATTTTCTGGCAGGCCAGACTGAACCCAGGCCATCCCTCTCCAGTCTTCCTTCCACGCTTCCTTCCCCCCCGGCTGAGGCTTCTGACGCCCAACCTGGGCCTTCCAGGCAACATGTGGAGGAGCCCAGATTGAGCCAGGTATAGCATATTCCTCTAAATATTTCTGCTTGTCCAATCAATGATGTTACCTAGATGTTAGTTTGGAGTACTAATTTAGGATTGTGATTGATGAAGCAAAACATTACAACCATGTCCCTTTTTCATACACAGGGAAGTCTCAGCCAGGAGGTGGCTGGGCCGAGCCGGCTGGCTGATCTGCAGGTCCCTCCACCCCCCTGAAAAGAGAAAGTGGCTTTAGGAGGAGTGCCCTAGAGGAGGCTACCGGAGGACTCTTTTGGAGGGTTACAGAGGTCCTGGGAGCACGACAGACCGTGGAGGAGGACATTGCTGCCATCATTGCATATAAAATGCAGAGGATGGAGGAGGACCAACAAGTCTTGTGTGAGGCGCTCATATTGGAGGCTCTTAACAAAGTTATGAGGGGCCAAATGACAGCTCAGACACACCTTTGCGATGGTCCTCCTCCTCCTACTGCAGGTCCTCCTCCTCCTCCAGGTCCTCCCAGTCCTCCTCCAGGTCCTATTCCTCCTCCTGCCACATCTCCAACTGCACAGCCACAGCCCGGAATGAAGCGTGAAAAGAAGACAAGGGAAGTGAGGACCCTGGATCCAGTCTGGTCGGCCAAAAAATGCAGCCTCTTGTGGTACCACAGCCTGGGGACACACATGTCATCTGCTGCTATCCGGATCTCTGCGAATTCTGGACCAGACTGCCCTCCCTTACATATGGACTCCTCAGGCCACCAATTTTGATGTTCAAGAATTGATGTCTGCCCAGGGGGTCCCAGGCTTCGCTAATTTCTCCTGTTGATCCAGTGTTGCCTTCCTCTTTGTTTGGTTCTGAGCCCTTAATAAAGGATTTTTGTTTTGAATTATACTCTCTTATGTGTTTTACTTCAAAAAGGACAGTTGGTTTGTGAGGATTCAGGTACATTTCAAATATACAATGTGAAATGAACAAGGGACACCAACACCAAACAATCTCCTTGAGATTATATAATAAAAGATATCAATGGTGTTGGGGTAACTTGACACACAAAACACACACAAAAATATTTTGGAGTAAAAATAAAAATAACATTGAACAAAGATCAGCCTTTGAAAAAATTCAAACATTAAAGGGGTTGTAAAGGTAATTTTTTATTTATTTTTTTTAAATAACAAACATGTTATACTTACCTTCACTGTGCAGCTCGTTCTGCACAGAGTGGCCCCGAACCTGCTCTTCTGGGGTCCCTCGGCGGCTGTCTCGGCTCCTCCCCGCAATAACTAACCACCTTAATGCGAGCTCTCTCGCATGGTGGTTAGTTATTGCGGGCGCGCTCCCGTGATACAGCTGGCGGCTATAGCCGCTCGCTGTATCACTCGGCCCCGCCCCCGGCGTGCCGCGTCATTGGCTGTGATTGACAGCAGCGCGAGCCAATGGCTGCGCTGCTTTCAATACATCCACTATAGCCAATCAGCGACCAGGCTGATCGGCTGAATGGAGGTCGGGAGCGAGCGGCCGAGTTTCGAGGTGTCAGGTAAGTAAAACGGGGGGGCTGGGGGCGGCGGTATTTTCAAAAGTTTTTTCACCTTAATGCATAGAATGCATTAAGGTGAAAACATTTATACCTTTACAACCCCTTTAAAAAAAAATAAAAGGCTTAAAATCCCAAAAAAAAATTAAATAAAAAAAAAAATTCAGTCAGATGTGACAACTAATAACAATATATTCAGGGAATCCCAATAAAAAAACAAAAATAAAACTTTGTGAGAAGTGTGTGTGAATATGAGCAGCAAAACTACTTAATTCTTGTCACATTATAAAGAAGAGAGTGCGCTGTATTAAACCATTTTTAACATTGCAGCGTGATGAAAGTGCTGTATCCATTGCGAACGCTAAGTTTACCAGAACGAGCTGTTCCGTCTTGGAATTTCTTCTGAGCATGTGTGGCACTTTGTGCGTCGGAAGAGGCCACACACGGTCGGAATTGACGCGATCGGATTTTGTTGTCAGAAAATTTTATCTCCTGCTCTCCAACTTTGTGTGTCGGAAAATCCGATGGAAAATGTCTGATGGAGCCCACACACGGTCGGAATTTCCGACAACACGCTCCGATCGGACATTTTCCATCGGAAAATCCGACCGTGTGTACGGGGCATTACTGTGAAGAAACCTTTCCGTATTTGTAGATGAAATCTCTTTTCCTCTAGGCGTAAAGAGTGCCCCCTTAGCCTCAGTGTTAATCGTAAAGTAATAACTCATCACCAAGTTCACTATGTGGACCCCTTATATATTTGTACATATTGATCACATCCCCCCTTAATCTCCTCTTCTCAAGAGGGAATAGATTCAGTTCCTCTAATCTTTCCTCATAGCGGAGCGCCTCCATGCCTCTTATCAGTTCGGTTGCCCTTCTCTGCACTGTCTCCAGTTCCCCTATATCCTTTTTGAGAACTGGTGCCCAAAACTGAACTGCATATTCCAGATGAGGTCTTACTAATGATTTGTAAAGGGGCAAAATTATATATCTTTCTGGAGTCCATACCTCTTGTTAACCACTTCAGCCCCAGGAGATTTTACCCCCTTCCTGACCAGAGCATTTTTTGCAATTCGGCACTGTGTCGCTTTAGCTGACAATTTCACGGTCGTGCGACGTTGTACCAAAACAAAATTAACGTCCTTTTTTCCCACAAACAGAGCTTTCTTTTGGTGGTATTTGATCATCTCGGTTGTTTTTATTTTTTGTACTATAAACAAAACAAGCGTCAAATTAAAGATATTAAAGATATCAAATTAAAAATATATAAAAAAACAAATTTCTCTCTCAGTTTAGGCCGATATGTATTCTTCTACATATTTTTGGTAAAAAAAAAAAAAAAAAAAATCGCAATAAGCGTAATTGTAGGGGGCATAGGCTACCACTAACATGACAGGGATCACTGCTCCCGATGACAGGAAGCAGTGGATCTCTGTCATGTCACTAGGCAGAACAGGGAAATGCCTTGTTTACAAAGGCATCTCCCCGTTCTGCCTCATCACCGCAATCGCGGGCCGCCTGCGAACATAGCGTTCCCGGGACCCGCGCGCACGCTCCCATGACGGGGCCCCCCATTTGCCTGCCTGTGCCATTCTGCCAACGTACATCTGTGTATGGCAGTTGGCAAGAGGTTAATGCAAGAAAGGACTTTGCTCGCTTTGGAAACTGCAGCTTGGGACTGCATGTTATTATTGAGCTTATGATCTACCAAAACCCCCAGATCCTTCTTCACTATGGATTCCCCCAGTTGTACTCCTCCTAGTATGTATGATGCATGCATATTCTTAGCCCCCCAAGTGCATAACTTTACATTAAGCAACATTAAACCTCATCCGCCACATAGTCGCCCAATTAGACAGTGCATTGCGGTCGGCTTGTAAATTGAGGACATCCTGTAAAGATTTTATTCCACTGCATAGCTTAGTGTCATCTGCAAAGACTAAAATGATACTTTTAAGACCCTATGTCATTTATAAAGATATTAAAAAGTAAGGGTCCCAGCCCTGAAGCTTGGGGTACACCACTGATATCTTTAGACCATGCAGAGTAAGAATCATTAACCACTACTCTCTGAAATCAGACTTTTAGCCAGTTTTCTATCCATTTACAAACTGATCTTTCTAAGCTTGTAGACTTTACCTTACACATGAGCCATGTGTGGGGAACTGTATCGAACGCTTTCGCAAAATCCAAGTATACCACCTCCACAGCCACCCCTCTGTCCAAGGTTTTACTTACCTCTTCATAAAAAGAAATCAGATTTGTATGACAACTTCTGTCTTTCATGACTTCATGCGGTCTGTTGCTTAAAATATTTTTTTCCAGCAAGAACTCATCTATGTGGTCTTTTGTTAAACTCTCCAGTATCTTCCCGACTAAAGAAGTTAGAATAGTATAGAACTAACAGGTCTATAGTTACTTGGTAAAGGCTTTGTTCCCTTTTTAAATATAGGCACCGCATTGGCCCTACGCCAATCCATTGGTACTATTCCTGTCATTAATGAGTCCCTAAAAATGAGATACAATGGCTTTGAAATTACACAGTTCAATTCCTTTAGGATCTGTGGGTGGATACCATCTAGTCCAGGTGCTTTACCCATCTTTAGTCTGTCTAAATATTTCTGGACCATATCACTTTTGAGCCATTGTGGATCAATGGGGCCGTTTCACTTCCACCCACACTCTGGACATGAGCTCCCCCATGCTCCTTTGTATACACAGAACTGAAGAATATATTTAATAAATTTGCCTTCTCTTTATCACCAGTCACCCGCTATAGATTATTTTGTAAAGTGCCTACATCAGGGATATGCAATTAGCGGACCTCCAGCTGTTGCAGAACTACAAGTCCTATGAGGCACAGCAAGATTCTGACAGCCACAAGCATGACATACAGAGGCAGAGGCATTATGGGACTTGTAGTTTTGCAACAGCTGCAGGTCTGCTAATTGCATATCCCTGTCCTACATGCTCAGACCTGACCTTTTTACTATTAATACATTTGAAGAATTTTTTGGGGTTTGTCCTATCCTTTGCAATCATTTTGAATTTTCGTGTCCTTGATTTCCTTTTTACATATTCTGTTATATTCTTTGTAACATTTAAATGACAATAGTGTTCCTTCATTTTTATATTTTTTAAAAGCTCTTTTCTTATTGTTTATAGCTTTTTTTAACTTTCGCCATGAGCCACATAGGTTTTATTTTTAACCTTTTAAACTTATTGCCCATGGGAATATACTTTGCAGTGAGTTCACAGTCTTTTTGAAGAATTCCTATTTCTGTGTCCATTGATGCCAATATTCCCTCCCAGTCTAAGACCTGGAGAGCAGCCCTCATTCTTGGAAAAATTGGTCTTTTAAAGTTAAGTGTTTTTAGCTTTCCCGTATGTGTTTTGCTTATAGCTAACATCAAATTAAATTATGTTATGGTCACTGCTACCCAGATGTTCCTTTACATGAATATTAGTAAAAAAAGCTCTGCATGGTTTGAGGTTACCAGGTCCAACAGAGTATTATCTCTAGTTGGGGCCTGAATAAACTGGACCATAAAATTGTCCTGTAATAGGTTTATACATTTTTGCCCTTTAACTGTTCCAGCAGTGCCATTAGTCCAGTCAATTTCTGGGTAGTTAAAATCCCCCATTATTATCACTGTCCCAGCCCTTGCAGCCCTTTCCATCTGTGCAAGGAGCTTATTCTCCACCTCCTCATTAACATTGGGTGGTCTATAACAAACTCCAATGATTAACATTGAACTACGCACATCTATATGCAGTTCCACCCATAATGCTTCAGCCACATCACACTCTCCATCAATTAGGTACTCATTCACACTCTCTTTGAGATCCCTTCTCATATAGAGACAGACCCCACCACCTTTCCTTTCTACCTTGTCTCTCCGAAAGAGTGCATATCCAGGAATATTAAAGGGGTTGTAAAGGTTTGTGTTTTTTCACCTTAATGCATCCTATTAGAATTCTAGATTTGTGTATGAGTGTATGATTACATACATTCTAATACATCACAATGGTAAAATTGTTTGAAAATAAAATTATTAAACACTGAGAAATCGTAGGCAGCGATTTGACACATGACATGGGAGACAGATTGAAACTGACAGACAAATATTAATCAACAGAGTATATACTTACAACCAGACCATCAAAAGCAATGTACATTACATATCCAGTCCGGAAGGTAACAGGGTCTGCGTCTCAGGTTTCAACCCTCGCATGAGTATAGACATACGGAGCATGACCCCATATTTGAGCAGAGTGACACACTCCCAGTCTCAAGGGATATATATATAGAACTGTAAAGGGATTCCACATCTATGGTGACTAACATGGATTTGTCAGATACTTGGGTTCCATCAATATGGCGGCACAGTGGTGTAGTGGTAGCACTCTCGCCTAGCAGTAAGAAGGGTCACTGGTTCGAATCCCAACCACGACACTACCTGCTTGGAGTTTGCATGTTCTCCCTGTGCCTGCGTGGGTTTCCTCCGGGTACTCCGGTTTCCTCCCACACTCCAAAGACATGCTGGTAGGTTAATTAGATCCTGTCTAAATTGTCCCTAGTATGTATGAATGTGAGTTAGGGACCTTAGATTGTAAGCTCCTTGAGGGCAGGGACTGATGTGAATGTACAATGTATATGTAAAGCGCTGCGTAAATTGATGGCGCTATATAAGTACCTGAAATAAAATAAATAAATAAAATATGTTGCAACAAGTGAATAGTGTCTCTGACATAGGAAGGTAAGGGCGTAACAAAAGGTCTTAAGTGTACATCTACCACTCTAGATACGTTTCGGTGATGGAGCCATTGCCGGAGACAATAGGTCTTCCTGGAGGGTCCACTTCATTTTTGTGGATCATCGGAAGACAGTAGAATGTAGCTGTTTTTGGGAAAGCTGTGCAGACAAAATTCCACAGTTGTTTTGAAATTACATTATTATGAAATGCACTATCAATAGGTAAAAGTCCTCATTGAAGACCTTAATCATGTCCAATCTAATTGGTCGATACCAAACAGAATTGGTCAGAATATTATTACACATTGGTATGTATTTGTCCATCAGGACAATGTTGCCTACTTTATCTGAAGGCTTTATTGTTGAAGGCTTTATTGTTGTATTAAGATTGCAGGATATGTTTTTTTTAGGGCTATTGTCTCGCCAGGAGTTTTTTTAGCTGTACAGACTTCATAATGTTTTGTTGTGCTATAATGTATTTCACCTATGGCTTTATAATATGGCTATAATGACTAATATTTTAAAGCCATCATATCTTTGATTGTAACATGTATGGTTATTTCTTCCAGGCTCTGCGTTTCATACTCGCGGTTCCACCCCACGCAGGTGTTTCAATACACACACGAATATACATATTGACTTATTGCTAGCTTTATCTCTGCCGCTCCTGACCAGATGCTTCCATGTGTTTGCAGCTTCGTCCCCCGGCATGGGTAGGCCCCGTGGTGATGCCACAGGGCCAACCCCCAGGTGGATGCTCCCCACTATTGCAATGTCCAATGCGCTGTGGATCAGCGCATACGCCTTGTGTCACATCGCGGGTCTACCTTTCAGACGATCTGCGCAAGTGCCAAACATGCCTTCCATCTTTAGTGTGGGTAGACGTCCGCCCTCACTCCCGTGCCGGCGGCCCTCCGACATCTGACGTCACCATGCCCTATGACGTGGTGACGCCGCAGAAACCGGAGGACTGCCCAGTGATCAAGCCCACAGCTGGAGTGAGCGAGTCAGTTGATCCCGGGCGCATCAATCGCTTGCGCTCGGGGATCAGCTGATGCTCCCAGCCGATACAGCCTCACAATATGCCACCTATGGCTTTTAGTACAGCTGACTCGGGGGACGTCTAATTAAGTATGTCCCGCAATCAGCTAAGCCAGTTTTGCCCTTTCATGATTGGATTACCTTTTAGTCTGGGGGAAGACTTTTCTATTTTCATGTACTTTTATATCTTGGCAGGTGCACTACTTCTTGCTGCACACCCAGGATCCCCCATCACTCTGTGGATTTCTAGGCCTCTGCCTTCTAAATATTAAGTGTTGGCACCATATCTATTTTAACCATCATGCAAGTGTGTCTACAATACACACTGGTTTACAATTTACATTGTTGTTTACATTGTTTCGATGCAATCTAACTTATATGTGTTCCATCTAAACAAATTGCAATGTTAGGATGTTATCCATCCCATGGGCCTGTATATACATACAGGGGCTGATTTGTGTGTCTATATATATATATATATATATATATATATATATATATATATATCCCGCCCAAAACAGCTAATTAATCTATATACACTTACCAATCTAACATTAGCAGCCCCCCTATATGTCTCATAATTTTGACTACCAGGGATCTAATCTCACCGAGTCTCACATAGACAACATTTATTTTTCATGTCTAGGTGCTGTCACTGTGGCCATCCTCGTGGACCTACCTGCTATATAGGAACATGCTTCATCTGGTTTGTAGTAGAGAGGTGTTTCTTTTGAATAGAACCTCACCTTTTACGATCCCTTGAGACTGGGAGTGTCACTCTCCTCAATAATGGGGTCACGCTCTGTATGTCTATACTCATGCAAGGGTTGAAACCTGAGACGCAGACCCTGTTACCTACCGGACTGGATGTGCAATGTACATTGCTTTTCATGGTCTGGTTGTAAGTATATACTCTGTTGATTCATATTTGTTTGTCTGTCAGTTTAAATCTGTCCCCCATGTCATGTGTCAAATCGCTGCCTTCTACTCAATGTTTACTAATTAAATTTTCAAACATTTTTACCATTGTGATGTATTGTAATGTATGTAATCACACACTCATACACAAATCTAGAATTCTAATGCCCCGTACACGCGGTCAGATTTTCCGACAGAAAATGTGTGATAGGACCTCGTTGTCGGAAATTCTGACCGTGTGTAGGCTCCATCACACATTTTCCATTGGATTTTCCGACACACAAAGTTTGAGAGCAGGCTATAAAATTTTCCGACAACAAAATCCATTGTCGGAATTTCCAATCGTGTGTACACAAATCCGACGCACAAAGTGCCACGCATGCTCAGAATAAAGAGATGAAAGCTATTGGCCACTGCCCTGTTTATAGTCCCGACGTACGTGTTTTACGTCACAGCGTTCAGAATGATCGGATTTTCCGACAACTTTGTGTGACTGTGTGTATGCAAGACAAGTTTGAGCCAACATCCGTCGGAAAAAATCCTAGGATTTTGTTGTCGGAATGTCCGATCAATGTCTGACCGTGTGTACTGGGCATAACACATTCTTACTATTTTTTGCTGTTAGATAATACAGTCTACACTAAAATGAGCCCTTGAAGAAGGAATTATTTTCCGAAACGTCGGGATTCCTGAATCTATATGTGAATGTTGGGTCCATCACTCTATGACCAACCTTCTGATTCAGTGTCTAGATGTACACTGTAAACCATATGACCATTACTATTTGGTTTTAATTTTTACCATATGTATAACTATTTAATACAATTTTGTAATTTTTGTATTTACGCCTTTAACTTTTCTACTCGACTACGCATCCCTAGCCCGTAAAATCCCTGGGGCATGCTTCCACTGTTTTTCTCTTCAATATTGGGACGTGGCCTGGGATTAGTCCTCTACAAATAATTCATTAGTAGTTTTTTCACTTCCCATATTATTGTAAGCATGCCTGAGGAGATGAGCACATTGGATAAGCCAGGGCTTTTCTTCCTCTGTTCCAAGCCAACAAGATGTCTTGTTGTAAGGGCCTGGAATGGAATTGGGCATAGGGCACTGCCTCGAAGGAGGATACCATCCTCCCTAGAAGACTCATACAGAGTTGAACGGAGGGTTGTCTGATGCCCCTTATCTGATGTACCTGATCCTTCAGGGCACAGATCCTTACAGATGGAAAGAATACTCTTGCTTGGACTGTGTTTAGGATCAAACCTAAATACTTTAGACTTTGAGCTGGTCTCAAGGCTGACTTTTCGGTATTTATGATCCAGCCTAAGCTTTTCAAATACCGCACTGTGTATATTATGCTCTAGAGCCTGTGCTAGATCCTGTACTGAGTGATCTCTGAGCAGGAGGTCATCCAGATACCCGAGCACCAGAATCCCTTGGGCCCTTAAAAGACCCATTATTGGTGCTAGGATCTTTGTGAATTCTCGGGGAGCTGTAGCAAGCCCAAAGAGTAGAACCACAAATTGAAAATGACATTCCTCTACTGTAAAATGTAGGAACCTCTGATGAGGCTGAAAGATAAGGTACGTGTAAATACGCGTCCTTTGTATCGGTGGAGGTTAGAAAGTCTCCCCTCTGGAGTGAGGTTATCACTGAGCAGATAGACTCCATCCGAAAGGACTATATCAATAGATACCTATTCAGGAACCTTAAGGTCCAAAATGAGCCTTGTGTCCCCCGTTTGGTTTCTGAACCGTAAACAGGTTTGAGTAAAACGTGGCCCTTTTGAATACAGGAACCTCTACAATCACTCCTTGATGCACTAGATAATGTAATGCCTGAAGCAATAAGTTTGTCTGGAGGATCTGAGGGAATGCTGGATCTTAGAAACCTCTGAGGGGGAAGTGTATTATTATACAGGATTTATATAGCGCCAACAGTTTGCGCAGCGCTTTACAACATGAGGGCAGACAGTACACTTACAATACAAAACCATACAGGAGGGATCAGAGGCCCTGCCCATTAGAGCTTACAATCTAGAAGGGAGGGTCAAGTGGAAACAAAAGGTAATAACTGTGGGGGATGAGCTGATGGAAAAAATGAAAATACAGTTGTTAGGTGTGGGTAGGATAGGCTTCTCTGAAGAGAAGGGTTTTCAGGGATCGTCTAAAAGCTAATAAAGTAGGAGATAAGCAGACAGATTGGGGTAGGGCATTCCATAGGATTGGAGAGGCTTTGGAAAAGTCCTGGAGGCGACTATGGGAGGAAGTGACGAGGGAGCTAGAGAGCAGGAGGTCTTGAGAGGAACAAAGAGAACAAGTAGGTTGGTATTTAGAGACTAAGCTAGTGATGTAGCTGGGGGAGAAATTGTGGATGGCTTTGTACGTAGTTGTTAGAATTTTGAATTTAATACTTTGGCCGAGCGGAATCCAGTGGAGGGATTGACAGAGAGGCGTGGCAGACACAGAGCGATTGGTAAGGTGGATGAGTCTGGCAGCGGCATTCATGATAGATTGAAGAGGTGATAGACTATGTAGAGGCAAGCCAATGAGAAGGGAGTTGCAGTAGTCGAGGCGAGAGATGACAAGCGAGTGAATTAAGAGCTTTGTTGTGTCATTAGAAAGGGGCGTATTTTGGAGATGTTGCGGAGGTTGAGGCGGCAGGATTTGGACAGTGATTGGATGTGTTGCTTGAAGGAGAGTTCAGAGTCTAGGACTACACCTAGAACCTTGGCATGTGGGGGTGGGTTTATAGTTGTGGCATCGATTTTGACAGAGAGATCAGGGGAAGGGGCATATGGGGGAAGAAAAATGATAAGTTCGGTTTTGGATAGATTGAGTTTGAGGAAGTGGTGTGACATCCAGACTGATATATCTGATAGTAAATTAGTGATATGTGAGGAGATAGAGGGAGTGGGCCGAGGAGTAGAGAAATAGATTTGGGTGTCATCAGCGTAAAGGTGGTATTGGAAGCCATGGGAGGCTATCAGTTGACCCAGGGAGGCGGTGTAGATTGAAAATAGGAGAGGTCCAAGAACAGAACCCTGGGGGACCCCAACAGAGAAAGCAAGAGGAGAGGAAGCAGTAGAGTTATAAGAAATGCTAAAGGAGCGGTTGGATAAGTAGGAAGAGAACCAGCAAAGTGTACAGTCATGGAGACCAAAGGCGTGTAGTTTTTTGAGGAGGAGGGGGTGATCAACCATATCAAAGGCAGCAGAGAGGTCCAGGAGTAGGAGTACAGAATAGTGTCGATTGGTTTTGGCCGCTAGTAGATCGTTTGTTAGTTTTAGGAGAGTAGTTTCTGTGTTCTGTTGAGGACAAAATCCAGACTGAAGGGGATCAAGAAGGTTATCATCAGCGAGGTGGACGCTCAGTCGGTTGTAGACCAGACGTTCGAGGAGTTTGGATAAGAAGGGGAGCAAGGAGATGGGGCATAGGTTGTTATGATTAGATGGGTCCAGTGAGGGCTTTTTAAGTATGGGTCTGACAAGTGCATGTTTTAGAGAGTTGGGGAAGATGCCAGAAGAGAGGGAGAGATTGAAGATGTGGGTTAGAGAGTGTAGCATAGGGCCAGAGGGTGAACGTAGCATTTGTGAGGGAACAGGATCCAGAGAGCAGGTGGTAAGGTGGACATTAGCAAGTAGTTTAGCAACTTCGTCTGTATTGGTGGGGTTGAAAGAGGGAAATAATGATTGTGCCTGTTGGCATGAAGTGTAAAGCGTGGAGGGTGTCAGAACAGTAGAGATCTCCATGCGAATTGTATCAATCTTCTGTTTGAAGTGATTGGTGATCTCTTGGGCAGTGAGTGAGTTGGCGGGTGGAGGCGGTGGAGGCCGAAGTAGAGAGTTGAAGGTGGAGAAGAGTTGACAGGGGACGGGATGATAAGTTGCTAATGAGAGTGGTAAAATAGGTCTGCTTGGCAGAGAGGAGGCTAGAATTGTATTTTGGGAGGGCAGATTTATATTGGTTGAAATCTCTCTGAGACTTAGTCTTTTACGCCACAGGCGCTCAAGAGCACGACTACGTTTTTTCAGACTTCTAGTACCATCTGTTTGCCAAGGTTGAAGGGGTCTGGGCTTGATTCTGTCTAGTGAGGGGGGCCAGTGAGTCCAGAGAGGCTAGAAGTAAAGCGTTGTAGACAGAAGTGGCTAGGTTGGTGCAGGATAGGGGTGAGATTTTGTCGTAGAGGTTGTCTATAGCAGAGTAGAGAAGAGAAGGGTTGAGATGACGTAGGTTTCTGCGGGTAACTTGAAGGTGGTTGGAGGGAGAGGAGGTGAAGGAAAGGGAGAGTGTGAAACTAATAAGGTGGTGATCAGAGAGAGGTAATGGATAGTTAGAGAGGTTGCATGGAGTGCAAAGGTGAGAGAAAATGAGGTCAAGGATATTGCCTTCTGAGTGAGTAGGAGCATGTATCCACTGCTTCAGGTCAAAAGAGGATGTTAGGCTGAGAAGTTTTGAAGTGGCAGGAGTGTTAGTATTAATTGGGATGTTGAAGTCCCCGAGAATGATTGTGGGGATTTCAGAAGAAAGAAAGTAGGGTAGCCAGGCAGAGAAGTCATCAAGAAAGGTTGATACTGGTCCAGGGGGCTATCCTTAGCGAATTTGAAGTGAAAAGATGAATACAGTGTGCTTCGAAAGAGTTGAGTGACAGGGAGGTGGGTGAAGTACCTGAAAGGTGCTATTTGGGGCTGGAAGGATTCCGACACCTCCTCCCTTACATCCACTGGATTTGGGGGAGTGAGTCCAGAGAAGACCACCATGGGATAGGGCAGCAGAAGACGCAGTGTCGGATTCGTGGAGCCAGGTTTCGGTAATGGCGAGTAGGTTAAATTGGTTGGCGATAAAGAGGTCATAGAGAGAGGCGAGTTTGTTGCAGACAGGGGGAGTTCCAAAGGGCACAAGAGAAAGGGAGTCTGGTCTTGGGAAGAATAGAAATGGGAACTAAATTGTGTTGATTATATATATATATATATGCTGTGGGGGGGGGGGGGAGAAGAGGGGTGAAGGAGAGATAGTTTTAGGATAGAGGACAGAGTTGTCAAAGGGAGTGGTAGAGAATGCATGTTACAAGGAGAAAGAGCTAAAGGAGTAAACAAGGTCACCTGATGTCTGTGTGGTGGTTTTCAAAGTATTTATCTTGTGTCCCTTCGCTTTGTGCATTTGCTTTAGTGCAGAGTCAGAAGTGCATTCCACTTATAGAAATCGCCACTTTGAGAAAGAGCCAAGTTGCAAATGTGTACCCCTTGCAAATGCTTCCCCCAAGAGAAGCTTATACTTATACTGATAGGGGTGGGTGGATTTCAGTTAGCAATCATGAGGTAATAAAGCTTGGCTGGTTAACAGGGCAAAATTCCTAAGTCAAAAACAGACTAGCAAGAGGGCACTAAAGTTAAACGGGCCATAATTTTGGCTAAGACATGGAAGATAATAAAGCATTGTGATGTGGACAGGTCTACAGACAGTTAAGTAGAAATAACATGCCAGCATTATTAGAGACACATAAGAAATAAAGATAGCAGTGTTTCAGTTTTGGCTGGAGTTGCAGCAGTAAGAGCATACCAAAGTTAAAAGACATAGGAGACGGTTTTCAGTAATGCAATTCTAGCTGGAGTTGCAGCAGTAAGAGCATACCAAAGTTTAAAGACATAGGAGACAGTTTTCATTAATGCAATTCTAGCTGGAGTTGCAGCAGTAAGAGCATACCCGTGGGAGAACAAAGATGATATTTTCAGATCAGACAGTCAGATGATAAATGATAAGTGCAGAGTCAGAAGTGCATTCCACTTATAGAAATAGCCACTTTGAGAAAGAGCCAAGTTGCAAATGTGTACCCCCTGCAAATGCTTCCCCCAAGATTCCCCCAGTATAAGTATTGAATCCTTTAAAGCTTCAACAGCAAAACACAGCACTCAAGGAATATCTGTCTTACTTTCAGGCAGATCATCCTCCTGGTTAGGCCCATCAGGACGTTTGACCTGATCCTTTACGGACCGGCAAATATCAATTGCTGCAATAGCTGAACTGGACAAAGAAAAAGGAAGCCATTAATAATAACTCCAATTTCTTGTCAACAGGGTCTTTCAAGCCCTTGCGTTATCTACCGGACAAGTTAAGTTCTTGTTTAAGGAAGAGACTGCTGCATCTACTGCTGGCATGCTCCATTTTTTAACAAACTTTTCATCCATGGGATATAAAAGGGTAAACCTCTTAGGAGGAACAAAAGTCCTGTCAGGTTGTTCCCAATCAGCGTACACCGCCTGTTCCAACAGGGGGTGTAGAGGGAATGTCTGTGCGACCTGAAGAGGCCTCAGAGATCCCAAAGAGGACCAGGTTGGCTCAGTCACCTCTGCAAGAGGCAACTTAAAGGCAGAATGAACCATTTCGGTCAGAGTAAGGATCAAAAGCCTCTGCGACAGAGGCAGACATCGACTGGATATCTTCTTGTCCAGATTGCTTGAAAGCAGACTCATCTGCCGGGCACTCCACCGAATCCTGAGCTTTAAGCTCCTCCCCATCCACAACCCATTCTTGCTCCAGACTAGGAGACTCCAGGGAGGGGGATCTGTCACGCTTTCTGCCACCCTGTGGGGTGGAAGCAATCATGCCAGCAATCCTGTGCTCTAACCCGGCTAGGGCTAAGGATAGTTCATCCTTAGTGATAAAGGGTGAAGCAGCAATGTTGACTGTAGGCACAATACCAGATAGTCGCAGCGGCTCAGCTTGCCTGGAAGCCTCTGGTCCTTCAGGGGATACAACACTAGGGATATGACTAGGTTCATCAGGAACTACTGACTACATAGGTGTGCCCTTCAGTATGGTGTTAGTCCCACTCCTCTTTTTGGAAGACATTTAATAGCCACAAAGAGTACTTGGGTATAGTATTAAAACACCTCAGAAGGGAAACCCTTTAATAGGGCTCACCAAGCCCCTAAGCACCTTTAGCCTGCCAAGCAACACCTGGTGACTGACGTGACCCAGGTAAGGCAAAATGAACCACTGCAAGTGTTTGTTCAGAGCCTGCTCTGTGTTCCACAGTTGCCTTCTGGAAGCACCACATGCTTGGCCTACACAGCTTAAAATAAGCTGGGTGTGCGCCGGAGCGTTCTTCGCGTGTGCACGCATGTGCACGGTCCCGGCGAATGGGTGCGACTGTATTTGCATACGACACAAATCTTTGTGCATGGCGCGAATCTTCGTACGCCCAGATAAAGGCTACGGAGCATGTCAGGCAAAGCCGCATGCGCCATGGCAGTCAAACAAGCTGCTGAGCCCAGCGGTGCTCTCCCGAACGCACGTGCGCCATGCCGAACCAAGGCGAAATGGTGTACCGTCATGCGCCATAATACAGGTAAAAAACAGCCAGACACAAGCAAAAAAAAGGTACACTTTGCAAACACCTACAGCTAGCCCAAAACTCCCCTGCATGGTCACCGCACACAGGTGTCCAGCTTTTAGCTAGCTTGACTGATTGTTACAATTACTGGGACATCCCACAATAATAAAATAAAGGGTTTCACTTACCTGTCCAGGCGCAGGGCCACTTAGAAAGTAAGGGCTCAATCTTCACCCTTCACTGCGGGTTCCTGTCACTTGGACCTTCAAGGACTGGGTACCCTTTTCATGTTTAGGGTCCACTCACTTGGACCTGTACAGCACCCTGCAGGAAATGCCTTAGCGCTGTAGTGTCCAGGATTTCCACTCCGCAGCGTCCAGAGGCCACATTACAGGCAAAACTTCGCAGGATCTTGAGTCTTCTTTGCGAGCCTTGGGTACCATTTATCTAAACATAAAAGCCTGTGTCAAATGGATCCGATCGGTCAATCCCTCGATTCATTTTGGAACCATTTGTGGGGGTGGAGACCCGGAGCTCAGAGAGCTCAAACAAACCATGGCATCCACCTTGCAGACACTGGTAAAAAACTAAAGTACTTCTTGTATGGGAGGGGTTATATAGGGGATCGCTTGCTGTCTGAAGACCTTTGATCTACCAGTGTCCATTCACCCGATTATGAAGTATAACCCAGCAAGTAATGAATATTAGCCTGACTCTGTGTCCCATGATGTATGAAAAAGAAAATTTGCTTTACGTGCATGATACTTTGCTATATTTGCATGATGCCCATTCCTCCTTGTGGGCTGCCCTTGTCATCTTTGATGAGTTTGGAATGTTCTCGGGTATCCGGACCAATTGTGGTAAGTCGGTGCGTTTTCCACTTAACTCTGGTGCCCGGGAATCTGTGATCAACTCCCAGCTGTTATGGGCTGATGACTTCAAATATTTAGGAATCAGGGTTACCAAGGACCTTAGACAATTCTATTGTCTTCATCTCTACCCTGTTCTGCAACAATTGAAGGAAAAAAAAAAAAAAAAAAAAAAAAAAAAAAGAGTATTGTATGGTCAACTCTGCCTCTAAATCTCATGGGCTCAAAAACATCCTTAACCTCCCTGACGGTATTCCCGTGTGTGGCTCGGGGTGGATTCTCAGTACCAAAAGCGGTAACCCCGAGCCACACTCGGGATTGCATCGCAGTATCCTGGTACATGTGACTTACCTTGTCCCCAGGATCCTGCGATGTCCCCTTGCTGTGTGCCCCGCTGTGTCTCCGCATGATTCATCACTGAGCCGGGCTCCGTTCCCTGCGAGCGTTGTGACGCACGGGGACAGAGCACGGCGCCAAATTCAAAAAAGTGAAACACACACTATACATACAGTACACTGTAATCTTACAGATTACATTACTGCATCAAATCATTTCCCATCCCTTTTGTCCCTAGTGGTTTGTCCAATGCCCTGCATGCAGTCTTATATTATAAATACTGTTCTTTCTGCCTGGAAACTGGAGATTGTCCATAGCAACCAAAACGTCCTTTTACATCAAAAGCGGTTTTAGACCAGCTAGAAAACAGCGATATCAAATTAGAATCACTTGCAGAATTGAGCGTTAGTGATTTGTGGGGAAATGTGTCATCAAACACTGAAAGCAATAACAGCGACAATTCTGCAAGTGAGCAAATTTCAGTGTTTTTGATTTTATTACATTATTAATAATTTTTATTATTATTATTTGTTATAATTATTTATAGTTATTTATATTATAATTTATGATTTCGTGTTTCAAACTTTATCATACCCGGGATGTGTACTAGACTCGTTTGGACAGATTTAAGTGTGTTATTAGAACTACAGGCCTACAATATAAAACGCCAAATTTCCATGCAAAAGAACTGAACCGCTTTGAGCATCAAAAATCTGAAATAATCATACCGCCAGGGAGGTTAAAATGATATGTCTTCTGAAATTGAATTATATTTTTAGGAACTGTCCAGCCTGGGTAGGCGGGATTTTTTACTGGGAAGCTAATGCATGGGTGCTTTTCTATGGCATGGCACTGCCTCTTGTTTGGCGAAATCTACACTTCAGTTGCCAGTTCAGTATGGGGGCCTAGCTCTACCCAATCTCAAGATATATTACTGGGCAGAAATACTGGTTATGGTTAGGTGGTGGTTTACGAGGTTGAGAGGTAATGCTGCAATCTGTCTTGAGGCGGCTGCCATTTTGGGCTCTCTTACTGAGCTGGCTAATTTTGTGTACCAGGGGGCTAGGGCTTATGCCACTCTCCCTGCTACTACTAGAACTACCCTTAGGGCCTGGACTGTGGCTAGGAATCAGTTTCTGAAGTCCAATCAGTGGACTCCCTATAATCCCTTGTGGGGTAATCCCACCTTGACACACTTTAGAACGATTCCTGATCCTCAGGTTTGGGCATGTTAGGGTGTCAGAATTCTAAGAGATGTTATGCCAGAGGGTGCTCTGTTGTCCTTTTCTGACCTCTCTGTTAGGTATGGGCTACCTCAATGGATGCAATTCTGTTACTACCAATTGCATCATGCAGCTCAATCACAGTTCCCTGGCTCCCCAATTTTGGAGACTGATCCGGAGGAAGACCTACTTGCACAGGAGCAGCTCTCTAAACCTCTTTCAATGTTATACTTGATATAACAAAAACAAAATACTACGCTATCTGTAAAACTAAAGTAATTTACACTGATTTAACAAATTTAAAGTGGAGTTCCACCCACTTTTACAACTCTTCAGCATCCCTCACTAAACAAATTGGATATTTTTTTATTTTTTTTCTCAGCACCTACTGTATATCTGCTGTATTCATTTTTCACTTCCTCCTCCCTGGCCGCGGCCCATCGCATCATTTCCTGTTTGCAATGCCTTCTGGGAAGGGGCAGCAACTTTCTCTGAAACTGCCATTGCTATGGAAACCTGACCTGAAACCTATTACACTGCTTGTGCTGCACGGAGCATGTGGGGCGGCAACCCTCTGAAACTGCCCTTGCTATGGAAACCTGACCTGAAACCTATTACACTGCTTGTGCTGCGAGATCTGCAAGAAGATCCAGGAAGAAATACAGTCTGGCTTCAGATGCCCACACTTAAGATGGCCACGGCCTGCTGTAAGTTTATAAAATAACAAACTACTGCTATAAACTAACAAAACAGACCTTAGTTTACAGACTAACTTTACTAGAATACATTAAGCTTGTGTATTATAGGGGTATTTTTATTTAAAAAGTATAATTCTCTGCTGCAACTTCATGGGAGACACACACAATATCATACAAAATTAAAAATTCAAGCTGCGCTGATTGGTAATAATAAAAGTGATACCTTAAATTAGTGATACATATACAAATTATGTGTAACCTGTGAAAAGAAATCTTAATAATACAAAATAATGCAATTGATGAAAAAAATCACTATTTAATCCTCAACGAAAAAAAAAGGAACCAAAGAGTCCATGTGTTGGAATTGGTACTTCAATGTATTTCTCCACAGGAGACACACAAACAAAACGCCACTGGAAAAGTGAAGAGAGAAATGGGATAGTGCCTCCACCTCTGCACACACTGCCGCTTACCAGCTGTAAATGATCCCCTATTACGGGAGATCAGATGCGCTTGTGGCTTATTACCCTCGAGTCTCTGTGTTGTGCACCAAAGCACCCAAAATCCTCACCAATGAACATCCTCATACACAAATGCATTCAATAGGTCCCCATGGAAAGACAAAGGCTTGCATAGTGTAATTATTTCATTTATTCGGTTAAAAGAGAACAAAATTGCACTTACAATTAGGTTGTTTAAAAACAGCATATAGAATGGAGCCGCCCGCCTCTCGATAGCAGCCTGTAGCTTCCGGGACCTGCGTACACGTGGTGACGTCAGCACGTTGTTCCTCCCTATGTATGTTTCTTCACACCTGTCGTCCTGGGGAACTTTTTTCGTTAAGGATTAAATAGTGACTTTCACCAATTGCATTATTTTGTATTAAAATTTCTTTTCACAGGTTATACATAATTTGTATATGTATCACTAATTTAAGGTATCACTTAGATTATTAATTGTCAATCAGCGCAGCTTGAATTTTTAATTTTAATGTTATACTTGACTCTCTTGTGTGTGGAGTCCTCTAAGATGGGGAAACTATGGCAAAAGTGGAGTGCAGATATTTCTACTTTGGCTAGAAGAATATTTTGAGAATAACTGTAATTTAGCTATCTCCTCTAAAGATAAGATAATTCAAGTTAAATTTCTGAACCGTGTGTATTATACACCCCATAGATAGCATCAAATTGACCCAAATAGGTCCCCTGAATGTACCAGATGTCATTCCTCTACTGGCACATTTCTTTCATATGTTTTGGACCTGTCCCAGAGTGGCTCAGTTCTGGACGGAGGTCTTTGACCATGTTAATATACGACTGCAGTTGTCCCTCCCTATATCCCCAGAGCTGGCTCTCCTCGGAATACAAGATGATAAACAGAGACCTAGATACGCCAAGTTATTGGTTTCCTACTTATTGTATTATGCAAAGAAGGAAATTCTTTATAAGAGCCCCCCCCCCCCCCTAGTCTCATGGGAATCTACCATTAAAATGGTGTTATCTTTGTACACATTGAAGTAAATGAATAGAAATTGTCCTAAAAAAATACGACAAGATCTGGCAACCATGGTTATCATTATAAATGTATTTACAGTGCCTTGCAAAAGTATTCTCCCCCCTTGGAATTTTTCGTGTTTTGTTGCTTCACAACCTGGAATTAACATGGATTGTTTGAGGATTTGCATCATTTAATTTACAGAACATGCTCACAACTTTAAAGATTGTTTTTTTATTGTGAAGCAAACAACAAATAGGACAAAATAACAGAAAAAGTCAATGTGCATAACTATTCACCTCCCTAAAGGCAATACTTTGTAGAGCCACCTTTTGCGGCTATCACAGCTCCAAGTCGCTTTGGATAAGTCTCTATGAGCTTGCCACATCTTACCACTGGGATTTTTGCCCATTCCTCCTTGCAAAACTTCTCCAAGCTCCTTCAAGTTGGATGGTTTGTACTTTTGAACAGCAATCTAAGTCTGAGCACAGATTTTCTATTGGATTGAGGTCTGGGCTTTGACTAGGTCATTCCAACATATTTACATGTTTCCCCTTAAACCACTTAAGTGTTGCTTTAGCAGTGTGTTTGGGGTCATTGTCCTGCTGGAAGGTGAACCTCCATCCTAGCCTCAAATCATACACAGAGTGGTACAGGTTTTGCTCAAGAATATCCCTGTATTTAGCACCATCCATCTTTCCCTCAACTCTGACCAGTTTCCCAGTCCCAACTGCTGAAAAACATCCCCACAGCATGATGCTGCCACCACCATGTTTCACTGTGGGGATGGTGGTGTTCTTTGGGTGATGTGATGTGTTGGATTTGCGCCAGACATAGCGTTTTCTTTGATGGCCAAAAAGTTCAATTCTACTCTCATCAGACCAGAGCACCTTCCTCCATACATTTTGGGAGTCTCCCACATGTCTTTTCGCAAACTCAAAAAGTGCCATTTTGTTTTTTGCTGAAAGTAATGGCTTTCTTCGGCCATTCTGCCATAAAGCCCAACTCTATGGAGCGTACGGCAGGTTTGCTGTTGTGCCATGTTCTTTCCATTTGGTTATAATAGATTTGATGGTGCTCCTAGGGATCATCAAAGATTTGGATATTTTTTTTATAACCTAACCCTGACTTGTACTTCTCAACAACATTGTCCCTTACTTGTTTGGAGAGTTTCTTGGTCTTCATGGCAGTGTTTGGTTAGTGGTGCCTCTTGCTTAGGTGTTGCAGCCTCTGGGGCCTTTCAAATGGGTGTGTATATGTAATAACAGATCATGTGACACTTAGATTGCACACAGGTGGACATCATTTCACTAATAATGTGACTTCTGAAGGTAATTGGCTGCACCAGAGATTTTTATGGGCTTCATAAAGGGGTGAATACATACGCATATGCCAATTATCAGTTTTTTTATTTGTTTTATGTATATATTTTCTAACTTTACTTCACCAACTTAGACTATTGTGTTCTGATCCATCACATATAATTCAGAATAAAAAAACATTGAACTAAAGGCTGTAATGTAACAAAATAGGTAAAAAGCCAAGGGGGGTGAATACTTTTGCAAGGCACTGTATATTTTAATTTTGCTTTAGTGAACATTTATGGATCCTTTTGTATGGTTTTGTATTGGAAGTCTCCTTGTCTACCTCTGACACTGCATGTCCAACTGCTTTGTTTTGCTTTATTGTTCTTTTATGCTTGTAATCCATATTTTTTCAATAAAAGAGCAATCCTTGTTTGAAGAAAAAAAAAAAGAAAACATGGCAGTTGTTTATGGTAAACAGTGCTTTAGCGAATTAAATATCATTACTCATGGTAATTTTTTATGAAAGAAGTACATTTTGCAGAGTTCAGGTCACTTGTACTATAACAATCCCACTTACCTGTGTACTAAGACTCAAAAGGCAGATCTTTTCAGAATTAATAACTTGTCTCACAGAATCAACACTGGTCCCATATAGATTTTTCTCCAATTCCCCATGCTCAATGAATTTGCCAGCCATGATGTCAGCTTCAAATGTTTGTCTCGAAACAAAGTGATAATCACGACTTGCCACTTCATTATCTCTTCGACTTCGAGAAGTATCTGCAAAAACAAAGCACAGCAGTAAACCAAGTGAATTTAAACTAGATAATAGTCTTTGTACAGTAAAAAAGCCAGGGCTGCTGATAGAAATCACGGGGCCCCATACAGCGTTACCTGACAGGGCCCCCCTCCTCCGAAAATGTAAAAATGATACATTTGCTAAATTGCAACACTTGTGATGCTATGCAGCCATGCCAGAAATTATATCCCTGTCAAACAAGACTCATTCAAATGAATAGTGGCACAGAGGCAATATCTGCACCTCCACAGTGAGCCATCAGTATCAATCACTCACTGTATTCATTCAGGGTGGTTTGTTAGCCCCCCCCCCCAACCATCCTGTGTGCCCTCAGCTGCTACCGGTGGGAGAAGTGAGGAGGGAAACCAGCAGCACTGCAGGGGAAAGGGCCACACAGGAGTCCCAGGCAGCAGCGGGGTGCAGATACTAGAACTGATCCCCCCTGCCTTGCAGCCAGAGAAATCCTCTTGAAAAGTATAAATTAGAACTGAAGACATTATTGTACAGTTCAGCCTGGATTTCTCATTCACCTCACAAAGAGTATTGTTCCATTGAAAATCCAGGGCCCATAATCAAATGGCAACAGGCTTGCATACAGTCCTCTCCAACAGCCTCTGTTCTGGCTAGGTCTGTGACATTATTGAATCGGCATATCGGGATAAGGTCATTGATCTAGGGCAGGGATCTCCAAACTATGGCCCCTCCAGCTGTTGCGGAACTACATGTCCCATGAGGCATTGTAAAACGCTGACATTCACAGACATGACTAGGCATGATGGGAATTATAATTCCTGAACAACTGGAGGGCCATAGTTTGGAGACCCCTGATCAAGGGGAATACCACTACCTATTTAAGGAACTGTATAAGCAGCCACACTTTTACCACCTTCCTAAAAATGCACAAAGACCTCGTTTGTGCCCCACTCCCCCTTCCTGGGAGAACGCAAGTCGCAGCCTTGGAGATGGACACAAATAGTATAGCGCTTATATAGAAAACGTGAATAAACACAAAAATCAGACTCAAGGTACTAAACCCCAATGATCATAAATTAAAAATTAAAAAAAATATGTATAAAAAACTGTGACTAGTGATGACTAACTAGGAAAGTTCCAGTGAAAAGTGACTCAAAATAAGTCAAATATGTATATAAAAGCGTCCAAAAACTTCATGAGGAAATCACAAAAGTGAGACGTCCCACCACCAAACACTAGGCGGCTTACCAGAGCGTTTGAACACACAAGAGCGTATGCTCTGTGGGTCAAACGGGCTTGTGTTTTGTAAAACTGTAGAGGCTGGACACTAGAATCCTGGGATGGCTCCAACAGGGACACACGGCTCTCCTCAGGATGGTGAATGGCTGTAGAGATGTATCTCATGGGAAGTATTCCGTTTGGATGTACAATAAAATTTAATGAAGCATGAAAACTTACATTTAGCAGGTTAAAACAGTGCTTTTTCTAAAAACAAATGGCGGCAGTGGAGTCCTTCCCAAAAGGAATCCACTGCCATTTGTTTAGTACCCTCGAGTCTGATTTTTGTGTTTATTCACGTTTTCTATATAAGCGCTACACTATTTGTATCCATCTGTATTGCATTTATCCAATTTGCTGTGTTAGCTGCTATTGTGTTTTGGTAGCGCAGAATTTCTTGTTACACCATTCTCGCAAACATGGAGAGCCTGACCAGTGGTCTCTCCCAATATGTGCACGCCTTTCTCCAGCCCATAGTCCAAAAACTACCCTCCTACATACGGGATTCCTTACAGCTACTGGATAACTTGTCCCAAAATTCTTGGGATAACTATTACACCTGGCTTTCCCTTGATGTGACATCTCTTTACACCACAATTACCCATGAGGTGGGGCTCACTGCAATTGGACATTTCTTAGCTGCAGACCCCCACCTTCACCACAGACAGGCCCAGTTTATCTTGGATGGCACCCGCTTTTGTCTGGGGCACACTTATTTCTAGTTATAACTAGATATAACCTCCAGGTGCATGGCACAGCCATGGAAGCCTCCTTTGTGCTACACCAACCTTACCATGGACTGCTGGGAGGAGTCCTGCATCTGGAGGAATAACCCATTTGTGGCCCTTATCGTCTATTACGGGGAGGTATATTGACGGGATGGTCCACCACCTTCTATAGCCCCTTTTGTCACGACAATAAGCTTGGTTTGTCTTTTATCCGTGTGTATCAGAGTTCTTCGTCTTTTTAGATCTGGAATTGTTCCATCAAGAGGGCTGTATATTATCTAAGACCCACTTCAAACCATCTGCAGGGAATTCTATCGCCATTATGCCAGCTGCAATCATCCAAAATGGAAACAAAATATTCCTAGAGGCCAATTTTGCTGATCAAGGAAGAACTATTCTCAGAAAAAGGTTATGACCCCAAGCTAGTCCATCAAGCCTTTCTTGACTGCCAGTCTATCATTCCTAGAGCTGGCCAGAAATCCATCATGGCTTCTTCAGTTAAATTTATCACACAGTACCACTTTAGGCACAAACACATGGAAAATATCAAACAACATTGGGACATCTTGCTGCAGGACCCCAAAATGGGCCCAGTAATGAGTGAGAGACCTAGAATTATATACAGTATCTCACAAAAGTGAGTACAACCCTCATATTTTTATAAATATTTTATTATATCTTTTCATGTGACAACACTGAAGAAGTTACACTTTGCTATAATGTAAAGTAGTGAGTGTACAGCTTGTATAACGTGTAAATTTGCTGCCCCCTATAAATAACTCACACAGCCATTAATGTCTAACCCGCTGGCAACAAAAGTGAGTACACCTCTAAGTGAAAATTAGCGATGAGCTTTATGTTCGGGTCGAACATGAGTTCGACTCGAAAATTGGCTGTTCGAGCTTTCAGCGAAATACGAACATTATGGGGCGTTCGCGCCAAATTCGAGCGGCGCATCATGCCCCATAATGCACTGCAACATCGCAGTGCATTTGCTGTCTGATGATTGGCCAAGCATGCCCTATGACTCGTATGCTTTTGGCCAATCACAGCGCCATCAGCAAAGAGCCATAATTGGCCAAAGGCCAATTCTAGCCAAGCCTATATCTGACTGCAGGCCATTCCTGGTGTACGTTTTCAAATACACTTTCAGACAGGCAGGCGATTCCGTGATCTGCAGTGCATTAAATATATATACAGTCTCCTACATATATATATCCACTGCATTCTAGTCTAGCCAAGCCTATATCTGACTGCAGGCCATTCCTGGTGTACTTTTTCTAGTAAACTTCAGGCAGTGTTTTGCTAATAAAATTTTGCAGCATGTCTGGAAGGCTACCAAGGAGAGGCAGACGCTCACAGGCCAGTAAAAAGAGGGCAAGCAGGCTCTGTGTCTACAGCCAACAGTGCTGGTCGTGGACACGGTGCATCCTCAGCACGTGGCCATGGGGCACGCTTGTCCTTTTTTTTCGGCAGCTGGCCGTCTTGATCCACAACATGCAGAAGAGTTGGTAGAATGGATAACTAAGTCGTCCTCATCCTCCTCATCCTCTGTCACCCAGGCTCAGAGTAGTTTGCCTGTCAAAGGCAGCTGCCAAAGCGGCCTATTCCATCGGCTCAATGTCATCAGTCACTCCTTCCCTAGCCCAACCATCATGCATGGAGGAGTCCCCTGAACTGTTCAACCACAGTGTCGGGTACATGCTGCAGGAGGATGCACAGCGTTTTGAAGGCGCCGATGATGGTATCCAGGTTGAGGAAGGCAGTAACGTGAGCCCAGAGAGAGGGGGTGCCCAAGAAGGACAACAAACTGACAGTCATGTTCCCCCAGCTGCAGCATACTGCCAGGCTTGCTTCAGTAACGAGGAGGGAGGGGATGATGAGGTCAATGACTCTACGTGGGTGCCTGATAGAAGAGAGGAGGAGGCGGCACATCTCCGAGGCAGGATGACCTCCAGGATCCCGCTTAAGGGCAGCCACCCGACTGCATCACACCGCAGAGCTCCGCATGTGCAGGGCGCTGCAGACTCCCTGCGTATTTTGAAAAGTTCTTTGGTGTAGGCCTTTTTTTGATATGTGTGCAGCAGATCGCACCGTTGCTGTTTGCAACATATGTCTGAAGCGTATCAAGCGTGGCCAAAACTGCAGCTGCTTGGGCACCACATGCTTGACGAGACATATGTCGACCACCCATTGGCAACAGTACTTAAAAGACCCCCACCAAAGAACAAGGCAGACCTCTCCTTGCTCCTCATCAGCTGGGATCTCCAACCCCACTATACCTTCAGTCCTCTCAAACCTGCACTGAGAGGAATGAAGTTGTAGAATTAGGTGTGCCAAGTACTTCCGGGCAATCTGCTATCGTTACACCAACATCCGATTGTAGCAGGCAAATTTCCCTACCCCAGTTGCTAAACCGTCGAAAGAAATTCAGTCCCAGCCATCAACATGTTCAGCGGCTGAATGCTAGCTTGGCTAAATTGCTGGCACTCCAACTGCTGCCTTTTCAGCTGGTAGACTCTGCCTCCTTTCATGAATTTGTAGAATGTGCTGTACCTCAGTGGCAGGTTCCCAAACGCCATTTTTTTTCAGGGAAGGCCATTCCGGCTCTCTACCGGCCTGTGGAAGGCAATGTCTCGGCCTCGTTGGACAGGGCAGTCAGTGGTAAGTTGCATATTACCGCTGACCCATGGTCCAGCAGGCATGGACAGGGGCGTTACCTTTCTTTCACGGCGCACTGGGAACTCTGCTGGCAGCTGGGAAGGATACAGGACAGGGTGCAGTATTGTTGGAGCTTGTTCCACCACCACGCCTCCAAGATGCTTGTAGTGGTGATTCTGCCACACCTCTCTCCTCCACCCCCTCCTCCTCTTCTTCTTCCTATATGGCCTCTTCCTCTGCAAATTTGTCCTCGGAACCAGCGGTGTTCCGCAGGCGTTCAAGGGGCTACGCAAGCACTCAGGCAAAAAGATGCCATGCGGTGCTTGAGTTGGTCTGCTTAAGGGACAGGAGCCACACTGGGGCAGAGATTCTGTCAGCTCTGCAGGGGCAGACTCAGAGGTGGTTGACGCCACGCCAGCTTCAGCCAGGAATGGTGGTTTGCAACAATGGCACCAACCTCCTCTCCGCCCTCCGACAGGGACACTTGACCCATGTTCCCTGTTTGGCTCACGTCTTTAATTTGGTGGTGCAACGGTTCTTGTGCAGGTACCCGGGCTTACAGGATCTCCTGAAGCAGGCCAGGAAAGTCTGTGGGCATTTCCACAGGTCATATAATGCCCGTGCTTGGCTGGCTGACTTTCAAAAGGAATACAACCTGCCCAAGAACCGCCTCATTTGTGACATGCCCACCAGGTGGAACTCAACGTTGGCAATGCTGCAGCAGCTGCACACGCAGCAGAGGGCCATCAATGAGTACCTGTGTGAGTATGGCACCAGGACAGGGTCAGGGGAGCTTGGCTTTTTTTTTAAAAATACTTTTATACAGGAGATGGTCAGAGACTGGGGACATGGTAGAGGAGATGGTCAGAGACTGCGGACACGGTACAGGAGATGGTCAGAGACTACAGACACGGTACAGGAGATGGTCAGAGACTACAGACACGGTACAGGAGATGGTCAGAGACTTGGGACATGGTAGAGGAGATGGTCAGAGACTGCAGACATAGTAGAGGAGATGATCAGAGACTGCAGACATAGTACAGGAGAGGGTCAGAGACTGAAGACATAGTACAGGAGAGGGTCAGGGACTGAAGACATAGTACAGGAGAGGGTCAGAGACTGAAGACATAGTACAGGAGAGGGTCAGAGACTGAAGACATAGTACAGGAGAGGGTCAGAGACTGAAGACATAGTACAGGAGAGGGTCAGAGACTGAAGACACAGTACAGGAGAGGGTCAGAGACTGAAGGCATAATACAAGAGATCAATGCAGCTTCACCAGTGCCCATCATGCAGCCCGCTTTTGCCCCTCAGATGCAGCCCACATGTGCCCATAAGATGCAGCCTGCCTGTGCCTATGAGATGCAGCCTCACCTGTGCCCGTCATGTAACCTGCCAGTGCCCGTCATGCAGCTTGCTAGTTCCCGAATCAGAGCGGCGATCTCTGTGTGTCACGGAGCTGCATTTGAATTGCCGGGTCGCAGTAACAATGTCTCGCCTCCTGAAATAACGTCACACTGATTCAATGTCCCACCATTGGATCAGTGTGCCGTCTGTCACAGGAGGCGGGACATTGTTACTGCGGTCTGTGTAGTTAAGCTCTGTGACACAATGGAGACCGCGGCAAGGAGGAAGGGGAGGAGGAGAAAAGAGGACTGCGGTGCGCCAAAAGGACACCCTCATAATGGGCAGCACCAGGGACAGGGCCCCACCCAGGCCCCGTCACCCATTTTCGGCGAGATTTCCTTTTCGGCAAAATGCCGAAAAGGTCATTTTCGGCCGATGTGTTTGGGCGGCCGAAAAATTCGGTGCATCACTAGGTTTGTGCAATGCGTTTCCAGAGTCTGGGAGGTTACAATTTCCTGGTCCTTCTGGACAACATGTTGCTGAGGCTTCGGTCAGTCACAAAAGAAGCGGTGGAGAAGGTGGCCGTCTGACCGATGCGTTCAGACAATTCTTTAGTCTGCAGCCCCAAGGTCTGATCGGTTCCAGCAACCATCGCCAGCGTCCAATTTACATGGTGCAGGAATACCTAGGGGCAAGATCAGACTTGGAGACCCTTCCAATGGAAAATCCACTGGGTCTTGAGGATGGATCACTGGCCAGAGCTTGTACAATATGCAATTGAGCTACTGGCTTGTCCTGCATCCAGCGTTCTTTCTGAACGCACATTCAGTGCTGCTGGAGGCTTTGTAACCAATCACAGAGTGCGCCTGTCCACAGACTCAGTTGATCGGCTCACCTTGATAAAAATGAATCAGTCTTAGATCACCAGCTACCAAGCACCTGATGCTGATGTAACCGATTAATTTTTCTATGAATGTGAGATCCCTTGAAGACTGCCTATGCTGAGTGACTATCCTGTTATGCTGAGTGACTATCCTATTGCTCCTCATTGTTCATGTTGATAGCTTCTAAGAACATTTGTGTTTCAGGGCACCACCACCAGTGCCTAAGGCCCAATTTTTCTGTCCCTGTTTAACAGGGGCATGTGATTACATTTGCTCTAATATTTCACAGCAGGGCTCATTCCTGCGCTCAAATGAATCTGTGAGGGGTTAAGTGTTGTGGCACTACCACTGCCCAAGACCCAATTTTTCTGTTTAACAGGGGCGTGTAATTACAATTTTTGCTGTAATATTTCGCAGCAGGGCTCGTTCTTGCTCTCAACTAGAGTATCTGTGAGGGATTGCAGTGTTGTGGCACCACCACCAGTGCCTCAGGCCCAATTTTTCTGCCCCTGTTTAACCACTTCAAAACCAGCCTCGTTTTGGATTTTAGGTGTTTACAAGTTTAAAACAGGTTTTTTTGCTAGAAAATTACTTAGAACCCCCAAACATTATATATTGTTTTTTTTCTAACACCCTAGAGAATAAAATAGCGGTCATTGCAATACTTTTTTTTGCACCGTATTTGCGCAGCGGTCTTCTAAGCGCACTTTTTTGGAAAAAATTAACTTTTTTGAAAAAAAAAATAAGACAACAGTAAAGTTAGCCCAATTTTTTTTTACATTTTGAAATATAATGTTACGCCAAGTAAATTGATACCCATCATGTCACGCTTTAAAATTGCGCCCGCTCGTGGAATGGCGTCAAACTTTTACCCTTAAAAATCTCCATAGGCGACGTTTAAAAAATTCTACAGATTGCATGTTTTGTGTTACAGAGGAGGTCGAGGTCTAGAATTCTTGCTCTCACTCTACCGGTTGCGGCGATACCTCACGTGTGTGGTTTGACCACCGTTTTCATATGCGGGCGCTACTCACGTATGCGTTCGCTTCTGCGCGCGAGCTTGTCGGGACAGGGCGCTTTAAAAAAAATTTTTTTTTTTTATTATTTATTTTACTTTATTTATTTTTTCACTGTTTTAAAAAAAAAAAAATTTGGATCACTTTTATTCCTATTACAAGGAATGTAAACATCCCTTGTAATAGAAAAAAGCATGACAGGTCCTCTTAAATATGAGATCTGAGGTCAAAAAGTCCTCAGATCTCATATTTAGACTAAAATGCAAAAAAAAAAAAAAAAGTCGTTTAAAAAAATGACACAAAAAAAATTGTGCCTTTAAGAGAAGTGGGCGGAGCCGTCGTAATGACGTTGCTCCGGCCGTCACATGGTATAGAGACGGGTGGGGGCCATCTTGGCCTCACTCATCTCTGTACCGAAGCACTGACAGGACCCGATCTCCGCCGCTACCGACGGCTCCGGTAAGCGGCGGAGGGTGCGGGAGAGCGGCGGGAGGGGGGGTGGCACCTCTCCCGCCGCTGATAACGGTGATCTCGCGGCGAACCCGCCGCCGAGACCACCATTATCGTGTACAGAATCGCCGCCCCTAAAGATGGATACCTCGGTTGTGGCAGCAGCTGCTGCCGTTACCGAGATATCCATCCTTAAATAAAAGGACGTCAATATACAGTGGGCGGTCGGGAGGTGGTTAACAGGGGCATGTTATTACATTTGCTCTAATATTTCACAGCAGGGCTCATTCCTGCGCTCAAATGAATCTGTGAGGGGTTAAGTGTTGTGGCACTACCACTGCCCAAGACCCAATTTTTCTGCCCCTGGTTAACAGGGGTGTGTAATTACAATTTTTGATCTAATATTTCACAGCAGGGCCCGTTCCTGCGCCCACCAAGAGTAACCGTGAGGGCTTACAGTGTTGTGGCACCACCACCACACCACCAAAGGCCCAATTTTTCTGCCCCTGTTCAACAGGGTATGTAATTACAATTCTTGATATAATACTTCATAGCAGGGCCCGTTCCAGCGGCCACCAAGAGTAACTGTGAGGGCTTACAGTGTTCTGGTACCACCAACACTTAAGGCCCAATTTTCTGCAGAGTATATAGGGCAGGCCGTATAGTATATACAGGCGGTCCCCTACTTTCAAATATCCGACTTACAAATGGAGGGAGACAACAGGAAGTGAGAAGAAATCTACCCCTAGGAAGGGAAATTCTCTCCTGTAAGAGTTAATATGGGGAAAAAGGTGTCTCCACTGATGCTTTATCACCAATCCTTGTTTGCCTAATAACCTCAAATTTTCGAAATCCAATTGTCATTGGGACAGAAAGTGAGGTGAAATCTTCTGAACAGGGGCACAGAGAGCAACACAAATGTTACAGGGGTGATAACCCTTCCTTATGTTATCCAAAAAGCTTAAAATTTTTTTTTTTTTTGAGTGGCGCTACACTTACAAAATGTACCTGTTCCAAATTACAGATTCAATTTAAGAACAAACCTACAGTCCCTGTCTTGTATGGACCGCCTGTATCCTGCTGTTAAGAGTATATAGGGCCTGGGGGCCCCACGCCTTTTCTTTTTTTAATTTGGGTGCGGGGTTCTCCTTATATCCATACAAGACCCAAAGGGCCTGGTAACCCGGGTCCCCAAACACTTTTTAGGACAATAACTTGCATATTAGCCTTCAAAAATCGCACTTTTGATTTTTCACGTTCGGGTCCCATAGACTTTAACGGTGTTCGAATCTTCACGTGAACTTTCGGTCCGTTCCCATGTTCTGCCGTGAACAGAACCGGGGGGTGTTCGGCTCATCCCTATTGAAAATGTCCAAATTGGGCCCAAAGTGTCAATATTTTGTGTGGCCACCATTATTTTCCAGCACAGCCTTAAACCTCTTGGGCACAGCGTTCACCAGAGCTTCACAGGTTGCCACTGGAGTCTTCTTCCACTCCTCCACGACAACATTACAGAGCTAGTGGATGTTAGAGACCTTGCGCTCCTCCACCTTATGTTTAAGGATGCCCCACAGATGCTCAATAGGGTTTAGGTCTGGAGACATGTTTGGCGAGTCCATCACCTTTACCCTCAACTTCTTTAGCAAGGCAGTGCTAGTCTTGGAGGTGTGTTTGGGGTCGTTATGTTGGAATACTGCTCTGCGGCCCAGTCTCCGAAGGGAGCGGATCATGCTCTGCTTCAGTATGTCACAGTACATGTTGGCATTCACGTTTCCCTCAATGAACTGTAGCTTTCCAGTGCCGGCAGCACTAATGCAGACCTAGACCATGACACTCCCACCACCATGCTTGACTGTAGGCAAGACACACTCGTCTTTGTACTCCTCACCTGGTTGCCATCACATACGCTTGATACCATCTGACCCAAATAGGTTTATCTTGGTCTCATCTGACCACAGGACATGGTTCCAGTAATCCATGTCCTTAGTCTGCTTGTCTTTAGGAAACTGTTTGCGGGCTTTCTTGTGCATCATCTTTAGAAAAGGCTTCCTTCTGGGATGACAGCCATGCAGACCAATTTGGTGCAGTGTGTGGTGTATGGTCTGAGCACTGACAGGCTGCCCCCCCTTCAACCTCTGTAGCAATGCTGGCAGCACTCCTACGTCTATTAAAAGACAAACCTCTGGATATGACGCTGACCACGTGCACTCAACTTCTTTGGTCGACCATGGCGAGGCCTGTTCTGAGCGGAACCTGTCCTGTTAAACCACTGCATGGTCTTGGCCACCGTGCTGCAACTCAGTTGAGGGTCTTGGCAATCTTCTTATAGCCAAGGCCATCTTTATGTAAAGCAACAGATCCTCAGAGAGTTCTTTGCCATGAGGTGCCATGTTGAATTTCCAGTGACCAGTATGAGAGAGTAAGAACCAGTTCACACTAGATGCAGTTCCGTGCGCTTTTTTCTGCACTAAAAATGCATGCACAGTGTTTTCCATATACTCCAATGGCTCTAGTTCACACCAATGCAGTATTCGAGCCATGTTCCAGTCAGTTTCTGCACCGGAAACTGACTGGAACTGACTGCACTGGTGTTAACTAGAGCTATTGGAATAGAAAAACACTGTGCATGCATTTTTAGGGCCAGTTCACACCACAAAAATGCACTCATACGTACCGGATCAGTTTTTGCTTACAGTTCACACCACACACAGTTCCAGTACAGTTCCAGTACATTTTTGAAACAATTTGCTAGGATCTAGTACAGTTCTGTGCAGGAAAAAATGCAACATGCTCTACTTTTTTTTCTGCACCGGAAACTGACTGCACTGGTGTGATCATGTCCAAAATTGCAGAGGCAGCCAGACTGCCCAATGTTACAGCATGTTGATTGATGAGGGACCTCTCCAACTCCACAGCAGCATTACAAATGACAGAATTTTGTGCTGTTGGGGTCTGAAGTGGACCAGTCTCGAAGGTGGCTACCATCAGTCTAAAAACACTCATGTAGAAGCCAAGAGTCGGGCGACTCCTGAACTGTAGATTCTAGAATTAGAGAGCTTGACGTTTCTCCTGGGGAAGAAAAAACTCTGGCCCGGATATTCCAAGCAATGGGTCGGTCCAGATATTACTTCTAAAAGGTTCAGAACCCCTCTTGAACCTATGCAAAGTCTGGACAGAGGCTATGTTGTTCGCTAGAACCTGTGGTGTCTGTTCCCTCAACAGGAGATCGTCTAGATACCCCACAATTAGGGTGCCCTGAGAGCAAAGTAAGGCTAGTACAGCAGCCAACACCTTGGTGAATAGGCCAAGTTGCAGGGGCACAAACTGGAAGTGCAGGAGACCTAAAGCAAAAGCATAGGAATATATAGGTCACATAAAACATCCACACTAACATGAGTTGCTAAAGTGTAGGAATCGCTGATGTGCTGGAAAGATAAGGACATGCAGGTTTACATCCTTGATGCCCACAGAGGTCAAATACTCTTTTTAATGGAGGGAGGCTAGACCAGAATTTTAGGGCCTGAGTGAAAGGACCTTGAGTACCAAGATAGGTCACATGCCTCCTTTTTGTTTGGGAACTATGACCAGGATGGAGTAGAACCCTTGGAACTGCAGTACCACATTGACAGGAAGCAGGGAATTCAATTCTAGATTGTAGCCACTGGCAACTAACTCTAGCACATCTGAGATGTTGGTTGTTTAAATGTCCACAAAGGTTAACAGATCCCCCCCCCCCCCACTTTGAAGAGTAAAGACTTGTCTGAGGGTTTGGGAGACTTGGCAGTCCAGGATTTGTGTATGGACTGGGAGACAGACTTTGGCTTGGCTTTGTAAGTTGAGGCTTAGGAGCAATGATATGAACTTATTTTGCCCCCTCAGGAGGAGTTAGTCTTCCCCCAGGGTAAGACCTATGGTTATTCTGCTGGGGCAGATGTGTTGAAGGCTGATAGTGGTCTTGAAAGGCAAACTACTGTATAGGGTTTTTATGGTCTCCATAAAGGATAATTTGTCAACAGAGGGTGCACCCAACAGGGGGTTGGCGGTGTTTGGGACCCTAAATGAGCCTTGAGTGGGGAGAGCACTGGTAGGGGCTACAGACAGATGAATAGATGCATGAATATGCCAAAAGAACCACGTGTATTAAATTAAGCTATGAACCAAAAGCCAAATACCTCCCCAGGTGGAAGACTCCAAAATGAATTTAAGGATTAAAGCAGCCCCAGTAGATGATGCTACTCCAATCATCTGATGAATTCTTTGGCAGCTTTAAAACGGTGGTTCAGAAAGGGATAATCAATCAAGGAGAATCCTACTGCCATCCACAGGCATATGTCAGACATCAACTGTCACCTTTGTCCATCTATACCCAGCAACAGACATCTGCCACATGCCCCATGTGTTCCTACATGCAGTCACCCTACTCTGGCCACACACACACACTCTCCCTGATTGCCCTTTTCCAAACAATATTGTTTTGATGTGCATTGTTCTTCTGACATATACAGGTACATCTCAAAAAAATTAGCATATCATCAAAAAGTTATTTTTTTCAGTAATTCAATTACACACAGAGTTATATATTTTCAAGCATTACTTTTGAGGATTATGTCTTACAGCTAGTGAAAACCCAAAATTCAGTATCTTAGAAGATAAGACTATTGTGAAAACATTCAATATTGTAGACTCATGGTGTTGCACTCTAATGAGCCAATTAACTCAACTCAAAGCACCTGTAAAGGTTTCCTGAGCCTTTAAATAGTCTCTCAGTCTGGTTTAGAAGGTTACACAATCAGACTGTTGACTTGACAGTTGTCCAGAAGACACCCTCCACAAGGAGGGTAAGTCACAGGAGGTGAATGCTAAATAAGCTGGCTGTTCATAGAGTGCTGTATCCAAGCATAATAATGGAAAGTTGAGTGGAAGGAAATAGTGTGGTAGAAAAAGGTGCACAAGCAACAGGGAGGAGTGGATTGTGAAGCAAGGGCCATTTAATAATTTGAGAGAGATTCACAAGGAGTGGACTCCAGCTGGTGTCAGTGCTTCAAGAGCCACCACACACAGACCTATCCATGACATGGGCTACCACTGTCGCATTCCTTGTGTCAAGCCATTCCTAAACCAAAGACAACATCAGAAGCATCTTAACTGGGTTGAGGAGAAAAAGGACTGGACTGTTGCTCAGTGGTCCAAAGTCCTCTTTTCAGATGAAAGTACATTTTGCATTTCATTTGGAAATCAAGGTCCCAGAGTCTGGAGGAAGAGTGGAGAGGCACAGAATCCAAGTTGCATGAGGTCCAATGTGAAGTTTCCACAGTCAGTGATCATTTGGGGAGCTATGTCATCTGTTGGTGTTGGTCCACTGTGTTTTAGCAAGTCAAAAGTCAGCGCAGCCCTCTACCAGGAAATTCTGGTTCTCTCTGATTCATGCTTCTCTCTGCTTACCAGCTTTATGGAGATACAGATTTCATTTTTTCAGCAGACCTGGCACCTGCCCACACTGCCAAAAGTAGCAATACTTGGTTTAATGATCATGGTATCACTGTACCTGATTGGCCAGCAAACTCACCTGACCTAAACCCCATAGAGAATCTGTGGGGTATTTTCAAGAGGAAGATGAGAGACAGGTTGTTCGCCTCCATGCCACACTGCATTGATGCAGTATTTCATGCAAAAGGACCTTCAACCAAGTATTGAATGCATACTATACTGTACATGGACATACTTTTCAGTAGGGATCGACTGATTATCAGTAAGGCCGATTATTGCAGGCCAATATCAGCATTTTCCAAAAAATCAGTATCTGTCACAAACTAGACCGATATTACTGATATTGCTTCAAGGGGTTTTAGCGGGGTGATGCCTGCAGCTGCAGGCATCACCCTGGTACTGTTCTTTAGAGCAGCCGGCCGGCTTTATTGTAATAACAACTGATGCGGCTCAGCAGCCACTTGGCTGTTATTACAAGCAACGGGAGGGGACACCCCCCACCTCCCGCTGCTCGCCCAGGCTCTCCTGTCCCACCAGGTCAGAGCAGCCAGCTGGCACGTCCGCCGGCTGGCCGAAGACCCAAAGTCGATGCTTTGTTCGGGTCTCAAATCTAGTAACCCAGAAGCGATGTTATGACATCACTTCCCGGATTACTTGAATCTTAAAAGGCGCCAGTTTTAAAAAATAGAAAGTATTTAAAAACACCTATCTTGACGTTTTGAATACTTTCAAGTGCAGAGGAGGTGTTTGGGGTCTTATAGACCCCCGAACTCTCCATAAAGAGTACCTGTCACTGCCTATTACTGTCACAAGGGATGTTTACATTCCTTGTGACAGCAATAACAGTGATAAAAAAAAATAAAAATAAAAACATTTAAATATACAGAATATCAGCACATAATATCGGCTATCGGACTGAGAGGTGGCCGAAATATCGGTATCGTATCGGCACCAAAAAAACATTATCGGTCGATCCCTACTTTTCAGTAAGCCAACATTTCTGTATTAAATTTTTTTTTTTTTTTTTTAAATTGGTCTTATGTAATATTCTATTTTTCTGAGATACTGAATTTGGGGTTTTCACTAGCTGTAAGCCATAATCTAATTTAAAATAAAGAAATGCTTGCAATATATCACTCTGTGTAATGAATCTAATATACGAGTTTCACTTTTTGAATTGTATTACTGAAATAAATTAACTTTTTGATGATGTTCTAATTTTTTGAGATGCACCTGTACATGCATGCCTTTATACATTTCCAAAGGAAGCAGATCATCAGATCTAAGAAATATATTGATTAAAGCAGCTCCTGTACCACTGCATGAATCAGCTATTGTCAACTGAAAACATTCTATCAGTTATTTATATCAACAGGGGTTACTAAATATTTATTTATTTAGATGCAATACCGTAGGCTGAGCAATAGAAGATTCAGGGGGCTATGGGGCATTATATTATTCATAATCTTTATAACTCATATCATACTGTATCAAAACAACTATTTTAATGCGGTTATATACTTTTATCTCTTGCTTTGGCGACAATGTTTTATACATTGTTTTTTGGCACCTTAAAAAATCACAATTCATTTAAAATTTTCTATTTGAATTTCAACACAGGATGTGGCATCCCTATTGCCCATCAGACCAATAATCATCATCATCACGCATCAATAAGAGCATAGACCAGTGGTTCTCAACCTGGGGGTCGGGACCCCCTCGGGGGTCGGATGATGATTGGCCAGGGGTCACTGAATCCTGAGCTGTTCCTGAAGTCCACATCTCTCTCCCAGCCTTTTTGCGGGCGCCCAGCAGAGCTGTCCCTGGAGCCTGTGACCACCCAGCTGAGCTGTTCCTGGAGCCCGCGGCCGCCCGCTCAGCCTCTTCGCAGTGGCCCATTCAGTTATCGGCATGGCTGGGGGCAGAGACTAGAGGTCAGCTGGCTGGTGAGGAATGTGAAGTGGGAGAGGCTGGAGGAGACCCTATCTCCTGATTTCAGCATAGGTGTCACTGCTACGAGACACCACAAAGTCGGAGACACAGTGAGTAACACTACCTGTGATTATAGCTGCCATTAAAATTCCCCACTACAGTTCTCAGATCAGCAGATGACCTTGATCAAGAGCACCTAAGTTGGCTGATCAGAACCCCCCCCCCAGCACTGCCACTGATCCCATCCCCCCCCACCACCACCATCAAGGAGTAAGAGAAGGAATAAAAATACAGAATACATGGAAGGGGAGGAAAAGAGGGGGAGGAACAAAGAAAAAGGGAGATAAAGAATAAGAAAGATGGCTAGAGAGAGGGATGGGGAAAAAAACAAGAAATTAGGATAGAGAGAGATAAAAGGGAAAGAAAGGAGAACAAAGAGAAAGAGTGATACATCCTAAAATGTACCATAAGGGATTTTAATACTGTACGAGTGGAAGGTACTCAGGGAGCGCTAAATGTCCATGGGTTAAGGGCGCAAATTACTTGTCTTGCCTTGGGTGCTGACAACCCACGCTATGAAAATAATTTTACTGTTAAGGATCCCCACAACTTGGGAAATTAAATCAAGGGGTCACGGCACTAGAAAGGTTGAGAACCACTGGCCTAGACAGTCTTTTAGTCTAGGAGTAATGGCAGAATGGCTCCTCAGGTATAATGGGAAGGGGGTGAAAATACTGTGCTAAACCCAAAATATACGTGAAAAAAGGTACAAATAATAAGCTGCTAACACACAAACAAACCAAGTCCAAATAGCAATGTCAAAAAATAGTGTAGGAAGGCACTAGGTGACACCGCACCGGCGTTGTCTGACATCTTGGGCCGTGATGCCAAATACAGTCCAAAGTATAGCCTGGCTCTCCCCCCCCCCCCCCCCCCCCCAGCTCCAAGAATTTCATATGAAGCAGTAACTTGCCCCCCCCCTATAAGTGACCAGTTATACTAATGCAGAATTACCGATATTTCTCTTGTATGCCAGTAATATATGTCTCCCGTTATGGCCTAGCACACCAATAGCTATAGGTTATCTGTAATTAGTCTGATACCGTATACACCGATGCCATCCAACCCCCCCACACCTTGTCAAATTTGGTCAGTGCCCCCCTACTCAAATAAGTGGCTTTATAAAATGGTACTGCCTTATTAACCAATGCTTTCCAGGATTTCAAGGTTGGGGCTGAGATACTTTTCCAGGAGAGAATAATACGCTTTTTGGCATAAAACAGCAATAGGGTAAGAAGAGTTCTAATAGCCCTGGTAGTAGCCAGGGGCTCCACCAGATGCACCAAGCATACCTTAACCGTCATGAGAATCGAAATAGAGGTGACCGACCTTATGTAGCTTGCCACAGCCTGCCAGTATGCTTTGACGTGAAGGCATTCCCAAAACATATGCATAAAATTTGCTAGTGGCGAGGAGCACCTCCAGCAAGAGGATTGTTGATTTCCAAACATTCTAGCAAGTCTAGCTGGGGTCAGATAGATCCTGTGCAGGAATTTAAAGTGAATTAGTCTGTCCCTAGTAGAGACCAGGGTCTGAATTGCAATTCCCCATACATCGTCCCAGTCATCTCTGTCTAACCCCGAGGTTGCAGCCTCCCACGCCTGTCTGCAAGGTTCCAACAGTTTTGTCGTCCCTGTATAGGCTGGAAACCGGTTTAGATAAAGAGTCACTGCAAGTCAGCAGTTCTAAATCACTGGGCTCAAGGTCAAGAGGTTCTCTGCCAAACTGGGATTGAAAGGCATGCCTTAATTGAATGTACCGAAAAAAATGGATTTTTAAAACGGCTTACCTGTATAATCCTTTTCTTGAAGTACATCACGGGACACAGAGCACCATAATAATGACTATGTGGGTTATACGCTTACCTCTAGGTGATTGGACACTGGCAACCAATAGTAAGACGGTTCCTCCCATATAACCCCTCCGTTTTCTCCTCAGTTTTGTAGCAAGCATTCATGATCCCAGAATAAGGGGAGGGACCTCTGTGTCCTGTGATGTACTTCAAGAAAAGGATTTTACAGGTAGGGTGTTTCAAAAATCCATTTTTCTTTATCGTACATCACGGGACACAGAGCAACACGCTGTGGCCAAAAACAGTCTCCCTCTGAGATCTCACATCCACCTGGTAGAACCTGGTGAACGTATGAAATGAAGACCAAGCGGCCGCTTTGCAAACCTGAGCCATAGACACCTGCTGGCGTACTGCCCATGATGCACTAATTCCTCTAGTGGAGCATGCTTTTAAATCCCAAGGTGGATCCCTGCGCTTTAATCCATACGCCTGGATAATAGTCTGACGAATCCACCTGGATATAGTTGAACTTGTTGCCGGCTGTCCTTTTTTAGGACCCTCAGGCAAGACAAAAAAACAGTCAGTCTTCCGCAAGGGAGCTGACATTTTCCAGTAAACTTTGATCGCCCTCACCACATCCAGTGAGTGAAGCAACCTTTCCTTTCTAGTCTTAGGGTTTGGAAAAAACTAAGGTAAAATGATATCCTGATTCAAATGAAATTTGGAAACTACCTTCGGTAAAAATGACCACTCTGTCCTGATGAAGAATCATAAAAGGTTCTTTGCAAGAAAGGGCGGCCAATTCTGACACCCTTCTAGCCAATGTTATAGCCACCAAAAAAACGAATTTTCTGGTCAATAGGACAAAAGGAATATGCCTAATAGGTTCAAACGGTTGACTCTGTAAGGCTGACAGTACCAAATTTAAGTCCCGGGGACATAAAGGTGGTTTAACCGGCGGCCTCAGGTGTGTTACTCCCTTGACAAAGGTTCGCACCAAAGAATGGGATGCAATTGGTCTTTGGGAATAAAAAAACGATAAGGCCGAAATCTGTCCTTTAATTGTCCCTAAAGTGAGCTGAAAGTCTACTCCTGCTTGAAGAAAGGCAAGAACTCTTCCAATCGTATACCTACGAGGGTTCCATTTCCTCTCCTCACACCAAGAAATGTACGACTTCCAGACTCTATAACACATAGCTCTAGAAACCGACTTTCTAGCGTTTATCAAGGTAGACAAGACTGAACCCATAATACCACGGTCTTTCAACAGTCTGGTCTCAATAGCCAAGCCATCAAATTCAGCAACCGTAAAGAAGAATGGAATATGGGTTCTTGAGACAACAGGTCTGTATGGCATGGAAGGACCAATGGGTCCCCTACTGCCAACTTCACAATCTCCGAGTACCAGGATCTCCGGGGCCAAGCTGGGGCCACTAGGATCACTGGTTTTTGCTCCTCTTGTATTCTGCGTAATAAGTGTGGCAGAATTTGGATCGGGGAAAAGGCATATATCAGAGAATACTGATCCCAAGGAACTACTAATGCGTCTATCCCGACAGCAAGCGTATCCTTGGTCCTGGAGACAAACCTGTCCAGCTTGGCATTGAATCTGGATGCCAGCAGATCCACATCTGGGGTCCCCCAGTATTGGCAGATCTGTAGAAAAACCTTGGGGTGCAGGGACCAATCCCCTGGCAACTTAGGAAATCTGCCTGCCAATTGTCCACCCCCGGGATAAACACTGCCGAAAGAAACGGCACATGTTTTTCTGCCCAAGTCAATATATGGTTTACCTCTCTCTGGGCTGCCCGACTCTTGGTACCTCCCTCGTGGTTGATATATGCCACCACCGTGGAGTTGTCGGACTGGACTCTGACAGGAAAACCCCGCAATCTGGATGTCCAGAATCGCAGAGCCAGACGAGCTGCCGAATCTCCAATAGATTGATGGGCAGGGTCCTTTCTGTCTGGGACCATACTCCTTGAACAGACGCCTCCTCTAGGACTACTCCCCAGCCGAGAAGACTGACGTCTGTAGTTACGACTTTCCAGGCTACAGGTGGGAAAGATTTCCCTCTTTTCAAATTGCTGGTTCTTAACCACCAAGAAAGGTTCCATAGTACCTGTGGAGATCGAACCATTGGCTGATCCAAGGTTCGAGCCGACTTGTCCCAGGCCTTTAGAATACTGTTCTGGAACACTCTGGAGTGGAACTGTGCATATGGCACTGCGCTGAAGGATGACACCATCTTGCCTAGTAACCTCATGCACAGCCGAATAGAAGGTGTTCGTTCTTTTTTCACCTTCTGGACAAGTTTCACTATGGAGGCCACCTTTAAGGGGGGCAGAAACATCCTTTCTTGGGCGGTGTCCAAGACCAGACCCAGATACACCAAGGCTTGGGTCGGACAAAGAGCTGACTTGTCCAAATTTAGAATCCAACCTAGGCATTGTAAAACCCGTACTGTTCTTGACACGTTTTGAATCAACATGGGGCAAGAGCAATCCCTTAGGAGAAGATCGTCCAGATATCCTACTATGGAGACCTTCTGAGACCTTAGGGAAGCCAACACCGGGGCCAGAATCTTTGTGAAAACCCTGGGGGCTGTGGCCAGACTGAAAGGTAGTGCCACAAATTGAAAATGACTGCCTTCTACAGTAAGGCGTAGAAACCTCTGATGTGGACCTAAGATTGGCACATGAAGGTACGCGTCCTTGATATCTATGGACGCTAAATAGTCTCCCTTTCTCAGGGATTTTATTATCGAACGAACCAACTCCATGCGGAAGGATCGAACGTCTATAAAGACGTTGAGAGCTTTGAGGTCCAAAAAGGGCCTTACCTCCCCATTTGGCTTCGGCACAGTGAATAGGTTTGAGTAAAACCCTTTGAACCTTTCCTCGTGCGGAACCTTTACAATTACCCCCTGCATCAGCAGATGCTGTAAAGCTAGGGATAGGCATCTTCTTTTCTTTGGATTCTATAGAACCCTTGAGAACAGAAACCGATTCGGGGGGAATTCCCAAAACTCTATTCTGTAACCGTATTTTACAGTGGAAATGACCCATCTGTCTCGAAATAGTTCTTCTCAGGCATCCCCAAACAGCTGAAGCCTGCCCCCCACCCGTGAGAGCAGGGGCGCCCCTTCACAAAGGTAGACTTGGAGTTGGGCTTGGGTGTCTTTTGGGTCCAGGGTTTCTTCTGACCCCGGGGTCTTTTAAACCCAGACGGCTGAGGCCGTCGATACCGCTTAGGGGAAGAAGCACTAGGTCCTGGAGCATTGGGAATTTTATAGGAGGGTTGCTTCCCTTTCTTTTTAATAGGGAGTAGGGACCTCCAGAGATCTTTTGGATATATTTATCCAGATCCTCGCCAAACAAGCGCTCTCCCTGGAATGGAAAAGCTGCGAGTAGCCTTTTACATGGCGTCTCAGCAGACCAGTTCTTTAGCCACAAGACACTGCGCATATGGATTGACAGTGATGCAAAACGAGACATCTGTTGGATTGAGTCCTTCAATGCGTCTACTGCAAAACATAAGGCATGAGGAATCTCCGATAACTCCTCAGCAGATTCCTCCTGGCAAGGTATGTTCTTTACCAACCTTTTAAAGCGATCCTTTAGGGATTGGCAAATCCCAATAGCTGCAACTGCTGGCTTAACTGCTGCACCAGCCACCGAAAAGGAGGCCTTTAATAAGGACTCTAGCTTTTTATCAGCCGGATCCTTGAATACCTGGGCATTATCCACTGGACAGGTTAAACTTTTATTTACAGAAGATATGGCAGCGTCCACCAAAGGTGTGCCCCATTTCTTCCTGAACTTCTCCTCCATAGGATATAAGACAGAAAACCTTTTTGGAGGTAAGTATATCCTGTCAGGGTGCTCCCAGTCCGCGTAAACCACCTGCTCCAGTAACGGATGCAAAGAGAACGCTTGGGAACTTTGCTGAGGTCGCAAAGATCCCAAAGTAGAACAGGAGAGTGCAGACTCCTGAACCAGGGGTAACTTAAACCCAATTCGTACCATCTCAATTAGAGATTGGATGAACAATTTTTGGGAATGGGAGGCCGAAATTGGCTCTTAAGAGCCAGAGTCCTCAGCCGAGGATCCTTCAGCCTCTCCTTCCTCTCGGTATTTTATGACCACCTCTTCCAAATCCTCTGCCCAAATCTTCTGCCCATTCTGGTTCCAGATCACCTGGACCCATCTGGCTATAAGAGTCCTGGTGTTCTAGTGACTCTCCACTTGGCCCAGGCTCAGGGGAGGGAGATCTATTACGCTTACTCCCCCCCTATGTTACAGAGGTAATCATGCCAGCTATTTTGCCCTCAAGGCCCGCTAAGGCAGATGCCAAATCATCCTTTGTAACATAAGCCGAGGCAGGTATATTGATAGTGGCCACTATGCCTGACAAATGCAATGGCTCAGCCAGGCCAGATGCCGCAGGTCTTTCAGGAGAAACTGAGGCTGCATCAGCATGGGGTTGGTCTCCTGTTTTTAAAGGAGGTACTCTTACCCCTGTGCTAGCCTTGTTCCCTATACCTCGTTTTCTGGAAGACATTGCTTACACACGAGGAAGAAAAGGAGTACTCCCCACAAACTACATCCAGCCTTCAACCTGTCACCACTGTGTCCAAGACCTCCAGACTCACATGCCCAAATATCGCTCTGTGCGGTCCACGCGCACGCCAGGAGCTCCATCCCTATAAAGCCTTAGCTAGAGAGTGAGCGCGTGCATCAGCGTGATTAGCAGCATGCCCGGCGCATGCGCCGTCCTGACACACGTGGCGCATCCGTGATGCGCACACCGACGGCGCATGTGCACATTCGCGCACGCCTGATCAAAACGCGCGCCGTACCAGGCATCTGTAAGACACAGGTTTCAAGGTTTACCAGCAGGTTTCAGAGGGAATACATAAATATAATAAATTCCCAAAGGGAGTGCTCACAATCCCAAGCAGCAGGGCCTGTTTTACCAGGCCCAATCTTCCCCCATCTCGTTGGGTAGCGCCTCTAAGGACCTTCAGGGACTGGGTCCCCCATATTTTGGGGTCCACACCCCTGGACCTGTAAAGCACCCTTTCTGGTTTTACCTTGGGCAAGATTGACCAGGAATACCGACTTAACAAGGGTCCAGCGCCTATATAGGACACATTACAAGCAATACCTCTTTCTTGAACCGAGGTTCGGGTACCATTCACTTTAGCTTTTGTTATGCCATCCGAATGGATCCGATTATGACGTCCTCAGTGGGACATCTTTGAAGAAAATTGAAGAGCTTCAACAGCCATGACCATCACCTTCCAAGACACTGGCGAAAAAACTGAGGTGCTTCCGGTATAGAAGGGGTTATATGGGAAGAATCGTCTTACTATTGGTTGCCAGTGTCCAATCACCTAGAGGTAAGCGTATAACCCACATAGTCATTGTTATGGTGCTCTGTGTCCCGTGATGTACGATAAAGAAAAATGTGTATTTGGTAGTTCATAACGTGATTTCAAAAGGACATTAGGGTGCCATTCGCTACAATATGATTTAGTGTCTTAATTCCGTATTTCGTCCACTCTATTGGGTCTGGGTAGTCGAAGAAGTGTGACAGATTGGGATTCCCCCACAAGGGTCGATTTGGAGAAAATTTAACATGACTAGAAGGCAGGAGCCCCTGAGTCTGGGACCATGCCCTAATTACAGAGCGCATAGAAGGTGTCGGAGGGTAGGAGGCCTGTAAACACCTATATACCAAGTGGGATAGCGCGTCATATTTTTCCAGGAATGTAATTTTTTTTAGAGATGAGGTCTAGTAACGGGGACACGTTGAATTCCGTCACCGAATTCGTAATTTGAAGACCCAAGTATTTAATTTGTGTTACCTCAGGTCACGTCTGCAAGTACTAAATAACCTGCCTTCATTTTTCTGTGTGGGCATTATCAATATAAATTCGCTTGTCAACATTGCTGTAAACATTTATTTTGTTATTATGTCATTGTTCACACTGTGTTACTTGCTGGACTTTTTAATGTCTTACTTCTGAATAAACTAAATTTTTATAAACCCTTGTCTATATCCCTTTGGTACCGCAATAGTCCTAATACTTCTGAAAGAGGCAGGATCCAATTGGAGAGGTCCTTGCTGCTCTCTCTTTCAATCCAATATTGCTTTATACATTTAAAGGATGATGGTACCAACTAACGATATAATACCCCCTCATTTCTAATTTTGTGGCACACTTTTGAATACTGAACCCTCATTGATGTCCCAGTAGTCCGGTATGTGCGGTGAGACCAACGCTTCAACTGAGGGCTTGCTCACCCACCCCGAGTGCAGCCTCCAAATTCTATGACTGTTGCCTGCAGTTCAGCTCAACATTACCTGTAGGGGTGTATGATCAGAAAGCCCCCCAGCCAGGTAACCAGCCTCTGCAATCTATGGCAACAGTGCTGAGTTAGCAAAGGCCAGATCAAGACGGGATGAGGAGGCACTGACGTGGGAAAGGTGAGAGTAACTGAGCTCACCAGGATGTTTCCACATCCACACCTCCTCCAACACTGCTGTGTCCGCCCAATAGCCTAGTTCTAGATTCTGCACCCAAGTCAGGTTAGAGGTTTCCAGCCCATAGTCTAGGATGTGATTAAAATCACCTTCCACAAGCACTTTAAGTGGGCCAAAGGTAGCAATCTTCTCTAAAACCAGGTATAATACCTCATTTTTGAAGGGGGGTGGAACATATACATTCGCTATTGCCAGTAACTGAGATTCAATGGCAAGGACCACAATTGCATATCTCCCATAGGGATTCGTTAATACATGTTCTATAGCACATGCCAATTTCTTGTGTATTAAAATGGCCACTCCCCTGGCATGAGGAGTGGGTGGAATGTATGGCTCTCTGTATTCAGTTCCTGTTCTGAGATAAAATTGTGTTACCCACTAGGTGGGTCTCCTGCAGGAGGATAATATGGGGATTCAGGGATCTGAGGTACTGGAGGACTAATGAACGTTTAAATTTGGACATTCCATGAGATTATTTTGAGATCACTCATAAAGTGGAGCAATGTATTGGATAAGGACAGGAGTTGTTCTGTAAACTGAGGAGGTCAGTGGGGAGGGACCCAGGCACAGAGAGCCACAGAGCATCACATCACTACAAATGAACAGCATATATCCTGATAGGCAATTTACAACCCCATACCAGTGAGGTGAGCCACAGAGGTAAGCATAAAAAACATAGTTATTGTTCCCCAACAAAAAACACAAAAGAAAAAAAAAATTAAAAACTTGCAAAAAAGAAGAAAAAAAAAAAGAAGTCACAGAAAAAAGCATTCTAAGAACCCAACTCCCTGTTTGCTCCAGGCGAACCAAACCAAAAAAAGAACAAAACCGCCAGAGAAACTTTATTCCCATCAACTTAGTGAACAAAAAGTGGAACGTTCCGAGAGTCTATCCACTCACAAAAGGGGGGTTTGGTAAGACTTGTAGGTAGAGCAAACGTTTAGAACAGTACCTGAAGCTCCTGCAGTGCACGGAAGGCAAGTCTCAGAGATTGTCATATACTGCAGACAGCCAGGGAAACAAGAAATTTGGGACAACAGGATTCCAGAAGGTGTTGCAGCAGCAGGAACCACTACTCCCAGCATCAATACCACATGAAGGTAAGTATCTTCCAGGCCTAATCCACATGCTCCCATGACACAGACTCCATCAGATCCTAGCATTAGGCGATTGAGTCCAGCCACTCAGCCACCTCTGCAGGGGATTCAAAGAACTTTGCAGCTCCACGATGAAGTACGTTTAGATGGTTAGGATACAGCATGCTATAAATCAGACCTTTCTCCTTCAGGCATCTGCGGATATCTGTAAAGGAGCGTTGTTTCTTTTGCAGTTCTGGAGAGAAATCAGGATACAAATGGATGACAGCATTTTCATGCTTCAATCCAGGGTGCTTGCGGGCCTCCGCCAGGATCAAATCTCTATCCCTGAAGTTCAGCAGGCGTACAAGAAATGCAAATGGCCATGCACCTGCAGGTCTCTGGCCCGTGGGCACCCTGTGCGCCCGCTCCACGACAGACAGGAGACAGATGTTGCAGGCCCAAGAGCTTTTTGAAAAAGGCCTCCGCAAACTCCACAGGGTTAGCGCCTTCTTCACCCTCAGGGAGTCCAACCACCCCGACATTATTGCGCCTAAGGCGGTTCTCCGCATCCTCTGAATGGGCCATTAGGAGTTTTGACCTGCTGCTGCAGCTCCACCACCGATTGTGCCATGGAGGCTGCAGTGTCCTCCACTGCAAAAATGCGTTGCTCAGTTTCTGTTAAACGGCCCCTGATTTTGTCCATATCCTGCCTTATCAGCCCATATTCGATCGTCAGGGTATCTATTTTCCCCTCCATGGATGACTTACTGTCTGCAATGGCCGCCAGTATCATTGCGGTGGACCGCTCCCCCAGCCGTTCCGAAGGTTCCCTCATGACCGTCAGTGACCCCTCCTGATCCGAGGCCTCCAGTGCCGCCATCCAGGAGTCTGTCTGTACCGCTACAGAAGCCGGAGAGGATGGCGAGATCCGGGAGAAGGAAACAGCTGCCTTCTTTGTCGGTTTACGTTTCCCAGTCATCGGAAGAACTGTGGGAGACCCCCCCAGACAGGAGAAAGGTATTTGCTGAGCAGGATGGCTTAAAATGAACCAGGATAGAGACGGATTAGAGTCACGGATGGCAGGAGCTCAGGTTGAACACATCTGTCTCTTCTCACATCCCGGCCACGCTGTAGGTGGCAATTTGACTGGCTGGGCAACACTGGTGGCAGTGGGCCAGGTGCAGATGAGTCAGGGACTGAGTGTGGATAATACCGCAGGGTGGAACAAGATGGCCGCCACACGTGTCACTGGCACCAGGAGCTAGGGCCGCTGCACGTCCTGCAGAAGAGGACGTCACCCCTCACTGTGGAGTCGTGATCTGCTGTGCCAGTGCGTTGTTATCGGTGCCTTGGAGCGGGTGTCGAGGAGGTAGGAGGGCCCGGGTGCATCAAGATGGCCGCTTCTTAACAGGCCGGATCCTCGATTTCCCCCTCCTGTCGCTGAGTTGGAGTGTCACAATGGGAGCTGCAGGCAGCGGTCGGCCAGCTGTAAGGTCCGGCAGCTGTAGCAGGAAGAAACTGGGCTCAGGGTGGTCAGGGAGTCCTGTAGTACCTGCTGAGGCCATCACTGGGTGAAACAAGATGGCCGCCGTTCCGAGAGCTGGGCCAGAGCCGCTGTCTGTCCCACAGGCAGCTGCAGGACGAGGAAGCACCGCAACGGCGGCCCCGGGCGGTCCGGCGGCAGCAGGAGGAGACAGGGCTCAGGGCAGTCAGGGAGGCCAGGAGAACTTGCTGGGGCCATCGCCAGGTGAAGCAAGATGGCCGCCGCCCCGGGAGTTAGGTCGGAAGCCGTGGTTGTCCCTCAGGCAGCTGCAGGCTGGAGAAGTGCTGCAATGGCAGCCTCGGGCGGCGCTCCAACAAGCTGGGAGGCTCTGAGGACTGTGAAGGGAGCAAGGCAGGCCTGCTGGAGTAAGAAAGCTGAGGATGGGGATCAGGATGGCAGGAGATATTCACACACACAACCATCCGGCCACGGCCCTTCCAATATGAGTTTTTAACGCGTTTTAATGCATACGTTAAAATTTAACGCAATGCATACATTTTAGATGCATTTTGCATGTGAATTATCCCTGGTCACCGGAGAAAAAATTTACGTGACTCAAAAGAGCACCTAAAATGCACCTTAGTGCGTTTTTGGTACGTTTATATTGACTATTATGAAAGGTGCGAAACAGGGTACCAAAGATGCAGCATGCAGGACTTTTTAAAACGCAGCACACCAGCATCATTCATTCACCCTTTGATGAAGTCACGTGTGCAGTGATGCAACGCGTCAGGGGGGGGAATCAGGTGTCGTCACTTCTGGTCGCAGCAGAGACCGGAAGTACTCTTATTATATTCGGATTGCTGAGATTTTAAATGTAAGTTGCTACGTTTGTTTTTGAATACATTTTTTACAAATTACTACACGATGGAGCCATCCCTCTTTATTGCATGCCCTCACTGCATCTGATGAGCCTGGAGTCTAAAGCCACCTTCCAAAAAAAACGCTATAGCTGTGGTGATCGCTGGAGGTCGACTGATTGTGGGGCTCCTGCTTCTACTTCATATCATAGCTCGATATGACCCGTAGGGGTCTTCATTAGAGCTGAGAGGCTGGGGGAAACGAGCAGCGCACTTTGGATGGTGATAGCTATTGGATGAAGTGGACACCGATCGTTTTTGTTGCACATGCACTTTTTATCTATGAACTGCTATATGGAGATCTGTTTTCCTTCTTACTGGAGTTGGATTGCACGTTTTGGACATTGCACATTATCTTGTTTTATGCATCTTATGAGCTTTTTGGACGTTATTAAGCATTTGATATCACACCTGTGTTATTCATTTGCATTATATGTTATTATATTGCACTTTACATTGCTAAGCACTTTATATTGTTAGCACTTTTGCTTCATTGAGGATGTGTTACACACAGTGAGTTCATTTTCACTGTTGCAGCACATTCTTGTCAGTTGCTGACAGCCTATAGACGTATGTGTTATTTATTTGCATCATATGAAACTACATTGCACTTTATATTGTTTAGCACTTTATATTGTTTTATTGAAGATTTGCCACATACAGTAATCCAGTTTCACTGTTGCAACACATTCCTGTCAGTTATTGACAGCTTGCGTGTTGTATATTTATTCACTTGTATTTTATTCTAGTTAGCGCCACATACCTTCTTATTTTCAGCAAACCAGCATCGCAGTGATGTGAACAGTTACAGAGGATTTAAAGGGGTCAATTTTTATTAAGTTTTTGTTGGACATAAAAGGTGTGTTTTAGCACAGAAAAAGTGCACCTGTGAACAAGTCCTAAGGCATGCTGGGAGTAAGAGGTTATACTGGGCTGGCTTAGAATTGTTTTTTGTTTGCCAGTGTCCACTCAACCTGAAAGTGGCAGTATAACCCAACAAACTCTGAATTCCTTTGCCCCTGGATGAGTGAGAAAGAAAATGGCCCACATATTTCTCTGAGCATGGGATTGCTTTCATGTAGGTTCTTATCAGTTTCTGCTTAAACGGTTTTTGTAAGCTATTGTTACCCATTAAAAATGAAAAGAATACATACGAGGTACAGCAGTGCCAAAACGATCAGCCTCACTGTTCAACAAGCGCAACCGTAGCTCATTTTGCCCACAATTCTGTGGTCCTATAAGAACTATGGGCCGCTTTCTGTTCGCTGGTTGGTGGTAAAGGGACATTTCTTCATATGTTAAGATTTCCTCATTATCGTAATCTGGATTGGAAAAGAAGAATCCCAGAACAAAATTTCAAAACAATTCTTTCACGTTGTTCCACATTTATTACAACAAAGAAAAATAAAAATATAAGATCATGATTTTAACAAGCACAACACACCTGTCTGATTTACTGATCTGTACACAGCCCCGAAGGCAGTGCTTCAGGAAAATACTGGCAAAGGCAAGTGGCGACTGGTCTGATTAAGAAGTCCAATGAGAATCGTTGTTTCTGCCCCAGAAGAAAGAAGCGATTTCTCATTGGTGAGCATGGTCACAGGACTAAGTTGCAATGGCAAGCTGAGATTTGTCCAGCATTCTGATATACAGACTCTGACTGTGAATGGATCGAGAAGCGCATGGATCACTAAATCGGCAGATGTGGGTTGCGGTGAATGCAAAGTGGAATTACCATTAAAACTTTATTCCAAGAATAATGACATCCACTGGAAAAAATATTATTAAACTTTAATACTTGCAAGCTTACCGTCATTTTTGTTGGCATTGTATAACACTTTCTTTCTCTTTTTTTTGTTCTTTTTTGCACACCACAATTTTCCTGCAAGAAGAATATGTTTTAGTTTGGAAGGCAAATACTTATGACATGAGGACAAGGAGCACAAACGAAAAAGGGTCACTGGGACAGAAAGGCACAGATGATAAAACCTAACAAAATGATTAACCTTCCCCCATTGTACTAAAATAGAAAGATTTTATTGCTGTCTGTCATCATTGGAGAGATTTCCCATCATGCTGACCCCTTTTTAATGGAAGTGAGCAAGAAGTGCAGGGAAAACTTGATGGATGAGGATATAGACAACAGTAAAAAAATTTACAGAGGATCAAAACCTTACCAACTTTTCCAAAAACATTTTTTAAGCTGGAGTTGGGCTCTGTTTTCTGTAGATGCAGTAACTTGCATAACTATACCAAAGCTTATTCTTCCTCTCATAGATTCTGCTCGGAAAGACTTATGTCTACCTTCTATAATCCTAACAGAGCATCAACTCTTCCTGTTGACCTTTTAATTTAAAATGTACTACAGCAAAATATTTAATAGGGATTCAATCAGGCAGGTAGAGCAACATGGGGATCTTGCTTATGAAGTCCAGGAGAGATAAAATAAGCAAGATGGTATCTCTGATTTTTCAACTTATACAAAAACTATCAGTTCAGTAGAATATTGTTAAAAAAGTATTTACATAAATATATTTATCAAATTGTACATTAAGGGACACGGGATGAAATATTCAGGTATACTGGATTATGCTGCTGTCTTCAGGATATTGGACACAGGAAGACAAAAACTAAGGACAGCCTAGTAAAATCCCCCCCCCCCCACTCTTAAGCAGGCTTCAGTTTTTTGTTAGTGTTCTCAAACAGACAACTCTTCTCTGAAAGAAGCAAATTCTGTTCCTACTTTTTTTCAAGATTATTTTTCATCTAGAAAGTTTCTACAGTAACTGTAGAGCTAGAATGGGCTCATTTTGCAGCTTTCCAGATCATATGACCCTTGGCATCGTTTGTGGAAGCTGTAACCAGACCTTGTTAAAAAGTCAAAGTGGGGGTGGCCTATAATGTGTCCTTCTTAGGAATTCAACTCTGCTGAAGGCACTCACTTAGGCATCTGTGTGCATAGCGTGGAGCAGCCACAGAATACTTTACAGCTTTAAGGAGGTGGTGCACCTGTTTTTCTGGGTACCCTGTGTCTGAAGACTCCTGTATAGGAATTGCAGGGATTTTTTAAGAACTCATTTATGGCTTTGCCCTTAAAGCCTGCTGTCCTTACTTTTTCCCAGGCTTCCCCATAGGGATTATTCAGTGGTACCATTTATCACATGGCCAGAAGTGGGTCTATATCTAGCATATTTAGTATGGTGGATCAAAGGCACAAAGGCAGTAGCCCTAAGGCGCCTTGCCTGCTTAAATTCTGAGTCAAGGAGTCTCCCACTGTCTCCTACCTGTCTCTTAACATTTATTTGTATCTACCCCTTTATAGGTAACCCTATTCCTTGCTTTTTCTTTTAAGGAGGAATTCTCTGTTATGATTTCTGAATTTATGAGAAAATTGCAGCCATAATAGCAGACTCACTAATGAGCTGTAAGAATGAGTCTATGCCCCTCTCATAGGCTTAGCTACACCTAAAGATACATGCCTAATTTCTCTAAATTAGTGGTTCGCAACCGCAGTCCTCAAGTACCCCCAACGGGCCATGTTTTCAGGTTTTCCTTTACTTTTCATAGCTGCTTTAAATCAATATCAATGACATGGTATTGATAAGAGCCATTTTATTTAAGGGAAGTTCCCAAAACATGGCCTGTTGGGGGTACTTGAGGACTGAGGTTGAGAACCACTGCTGTAAATAACCCTTACAGCCTGTCAAGATTTTTTCAGTACATTACCTATTGTTACCAGTCTTGGAGAGTGATTGACCAAACCCTGATAAAGTCTTTGGTCCTACCAAACCTTTGCCCATAGAGGAGGGGCTCAAAAAAGTGCATCATCCTGGTTATTGACTGGCCATTTCCCGTGTCTTAAAAAGACTAACTCCCCGGAGAGTACATCTAGTATCAAAAAGACAATGACGAGCACAAATTGGCATCACTGATGGGCACGGACTGGCATGACTGCTGGGCACTATTAGGGCTGCACTAATAATCAGGGCACTGATAATCAGTGCCCTGATTACATGTACAGGTCTTCCTTGTGAGGAAATGCCACTGATCGGCTCTCCTCTCTTCACACTCTGTCAGTGTGAGGCGAGGAGAGACGATTACCGGCACTTCCATGTTTACATGATGGCTGTGATTGGGCACCCCAATGGGACACCGCGCACCCCCACGGGCGCATGATCGCGGTGAGACTGGTTGACGTCCTATGCCGTCAAACAAGAGGGTATCCTGCCCGCCATCATTTGTCTATACAGCGGGCAGGAGGCAGTTAAGAAAAAAATTAACAGTGTATACTTACCTGCTCTGTGCAATGCCATTGCACAGAGAAGCCCCGAAACCCCCTTTTCTGAGGTCCCCCCAGCCGTTGATCACTTCTGCTCTTCTTCAAGTGACCCCATAGCAAGCTGCTTGCAAGTGTCTATGAACAAAGAGCACGGCTTGGACCGCAATGGGCTCTCTTCCCACAGGATTTGACCGATAGCAGCAGGAGCAAATGATTCACACTCCTGCAGTTTCCTGTGAGAAGAGAGATACGGGAGAAAAGCTGCTGCAGAGGAGCACAGTGCTGGATCGAGATTGGGCTCAAGTAGGTATTTAAGGGTGGGTTTGCGGGGAGCAGATTTTGAAAGTTTTTTCATACCTTATTGCAAAGCCTGATTTAGGGAAAAAAAAAAAAGTTTTCCTTTAGAACCACTTTAATAAAGGGGTCTAGTGACCCACCAAAGAATTGCTCCTTGTCAAACAGATTCCTTTCTTAAACTTGCAAACCAATTTTGCAGCCAGAGGATTTTGCGCCTTCTTCACAGACCTGAGCTCCATGCAAGAATTTTGACAAAGGGAGCCGGCAAACTGGTCACGCAGTAGGACAAAGCTACAGTTTTTGGTGAGTTGAGGGATCCATCAGCATCAATATGGGGTTGTGCCCCATGTGCTCAGCCCAGAATGCCAGAGTCTGGCAAATGGCCATAGACATGAACAGTTAAATGGCTGAGCTCAACTGAGCAAGAGAGACTTTTAGAAGAGACTTCTCATCTTTTTTGAAAAGCAAGACTTTTGTTATGGAGGGGTCAGGCAGTGACTCAGCAGGGAACGCTGATGGCAGCACTTACGCCTTGTGCTTCCTGTGGTGTATATCAGAGCAGAGACTTTCCCCATTAAGTCTGCCATAGAGGTTAAAAATTCTTGGGTTGTGAGAGGGGTAGGAACCCACATAGAAAGCAGCAAAGCCCTGGACTCAACAAATGAAGGGTACTTGCTCCCTTTCAGAGAACCCTCCAGGTATGAATTCCCCACTTCACCCGCCTCAAAAGAGCATACCCTCTCCTCCATGGATAGTCTCCAGGGACTAGTACTAGCAGGATATGGATTGCCACAGCTCTGAACCTGTAGAGCACTCTGCAGCTAACTTCACAGCATTGCACTGGGTGAGCACAACTGCAGAGTCCAGTTGCAACATTAAAGTTAGACTGTCCCCACAGTTTCCATGTGGTGCAGTTCAGGTCCTGTTCCCAGAGCAGCTGTTAAGCGGCAACCAAAATGAAAGCTGCAATCATACTGCCGCAGTGGTGTTGATGCAGCCTGGAGGGAAGGGATTTTTCCATGTGAAGAACTAAGTGTCGTCTTCTCAATATTTCAGTAATCTCAGAATTACAAGCCACAAACTTGCTTCCAGTAGAGAGAGGTTGTCTATCACCTAAGGACACTAGCATAAACTGAGGAAAGCTGGAATAGAGAGGGATTATATGCTAACAACTTTGTTTGCCAGTGTCCTCACTTGAAGGAGGCAAAAAAAACCCCATGGTTAAGACTTAAAGGAGCCTGTGTCCTATTTATTATACAAGAAACCACATTTACGTTAAAGAAACTGTCAACTAAATTAAAAAAAAAAAAAAAAGATGCTGTTGTAGGTATAAAGTGCCAGCCAATAGCTTAGCTTCCCAAACTCTCTTCTCATAGCTGAATCCCAGTCAGCCAGTCTTGGCAGGAACCCAGACACTTCACTATGATGGGCAGCCTTTCAGGCCAATAAGAAAATGCAGGAGGTAGAAAAGGGTGGGTAAGCTTCAGAAAATGTCAGAGCTTTTAAAAACACTAAAAATCCAAAAAAAAAAAGGATTCTGACAACAACCCAGTGAGCTTTAAATGCCCTGTTTTAGGTGACAACGCTACCTCATTTGCAGTGAAATCCTAAGCAGTGTTATCAGCCCTGCCTAAATTCTCAACTACTGGATTAGAAAAAACATTCCCCTTATGGTATGGAGATGTTCTGTAGTTCACCAGAGACTACTGAGGGTGTTGTTAACACTTCGTATTTAGTGCAGAATTGGCACTGGTGTCAGCTCAAACTAGGAGCACTGGATCTTTAATTGCAGTGTTAAAGGTATAAACCTTGTGAACTGTGCATGTACATTATTGCAGAGATGTACTGAATATGTATATTTTTTTTTTCTCAAAAATACACTTACAGTAAAGTATTTTTTACATTAGCTACAAAAATGAACTATTTTTAATTACCGCCTTCCTCCTCAACAATTGTTAAAAATATATTTGTCAGAGAGTGAATGGTTTTTAACAAGTAGTCTGGCTCATTACTAATGTGAGGAGTAGCAGTAAAGAAGAACTATTGTGTAGCATTGCAAAGCAGGAAAAAAGAGCTTGCATAAGGCTAGGTTCACGCCTGTGCGGGTGATTGCTGCTGCAGAACCACACCTGTTGCCAAAGACGTGCTGGCGCTCAGGAGATGAATGGGGTGCCACCACGCACTGGAAACTGCAGCACGGCTTCCCGCACTGAGAACTATGCTGCACTTGCGGTTTTTGTGTGGGCAGCATTTTCAAAAATGGAGCAGGAACCTTTTTCTCTGCGTTTTCAGGAAGCACAGCAGCCCATTCAAATGAATAGGCTGCCATGCACACGCAAAACATGGCAAGTGTAAATCTAACCTAAGGCTGGCCATACATTATACTTTCCTTTAGGATTTACCAAAACCATATAATATGGAGGTCACACCTAAAAACTACCACATACATGTATAAATATTTACAGACTCATATTTAAAATATTCACACACATTAAAAAAATGTAACACCAAGATGAATCTAAATATCTTACAGGTAAATTAAGACACTTGACCAATTTGCTTTCAAGTAGAAGCAAACCAGCATGGAGGTACTATATTTTACATTCACCTGATTTTTCAGGCTCCTTATCCTCTTCTATTGTCTGCTTCATCGCTTCCCTCTGCTGTTGGAAACTTTTCCCTGTGAAAGCAAAAAAAAAGAAATAAAAGATCCACATGCAAAAGCTGTATAACAAATTAGTAAAAAAAAAAAAAAAAAAGGTTTGAAGACAGAAAAGTGCAATCTTTGGGAGTTTTTCAGTCAGGCTTCAGGAGGCATACAGCAAATTTGGTCAAAGTTGTTTACCTATAGACACACCTTACCAGCAAAGGCAGTTTTTTGGTAACGGGGAACTACGTATTTGATGGTATATTTAACTGACCAAAAGGTAGGAGCAGGTAATTGTTAAGGTTTACAAACACTTTATCACTTCTATACCAGCCCATAATACCCTTTCATTACCAGGCCATTTTTCAGCACTGTGATAGCTTGACTGACAATTACGCTGTCATGCATACATTGTACCCAAATAAGTTTTATATCTTTTTTTTCCCCACTATAAAAAAAAAAAAAAAAGAAGAAAAAAAAAAAAAAAAAGACCATAAATTAAAAAAAAAAAAAAAAAAAGGGAAAAAAAAAGAAAAAAAAAAAAAAAAAAGGAACAGTTCCCCTTTCTTTCTGGTAAAATACAAAAAATGCAAGAATACTTTGAAAACTCCCAAAATTATACCTAAACTAGGCAGGTTAGCTCGGTCTCAGATTTTCGCATTGGATTGGAAAAATCATTTCACACATAATAATTGGGGCCAGTAGGGTCTAACATTTGAAGTCACATACGCTGATTTGTATGTCACTGCCTACAATCCAAGTTGTAAAATTTAATGTGCATTTGCTTTTCCTCCCCTTTTATATGATGTGTTTTTTTTTTTTATCCAAAAGAAAAAATTTTATTAAAGAACATAAATATACATACATATACCGAAGCACAAGGTACTTTACTTTACATAAAGGGTCATTACACGTATAAAATATGCATATTACTTAAATTTATCTAGACATTTCCTGACAATCTGGTCATGTCACATGCCCTATTCTAGATTACAAAACCAGCGCCCGCGTACTTAAACCAAATATCCAGGGTTAACCCCATTTAAGTACCAATACCCAGCAGTCTGCCCATGACCAGATCCACCTGGGCAATTCCCAGTACATTTAGCCATGGTCCCCATAACTTTTAAAATTTCTGGGTGGAACCCCTATGTTGATAGATTACCTTCTCCTTCTGGAGCACATCTCCCATTGTGTTAATCCACTCCTTAAGCGAAGGGGGATCCTCTGATATCCAATGAGCCATAATTACTTTGCATGCCTGAAACAGGGATCTGATGACTGCTACCCTGGTACACTCCTCCCAATCCAGCTCATCTAGTATATATAAAAAGGCAATGTCTCGGGCTTGTAGCCATCGTAACCTGAAAAACTCTGTTTATGGTGTCCACCACTCCCTTCCAGTAGGGGTGAAGCTTTGGGCACCTCCACAATAGGTGGATCAGGTCTCCGTGATCCCTCTTACATCTGGTACATAGTGGGGTAGGTCGCAGGCCCATAAGAAACAATCTATGTGGGGTATAATACACTATGAACAGTAAATACAGCTGCGACAATACAAAGCCCTTAGTATTAGGCGTTCTTGCTATTAAATTAAACAATGGAGTAGGGGAGGAGACCCATTCCGAAGATTTGCCCTGGGCCGCTATAGCATGTTTTAGTTGCATATAATAACAGTAGACTGTGGTAAACCGAAAAGGCCTTGCATGGTTTCAAACGTAAGCAATTTTCCATTGTGGAGGATCTGGTTAAGGTAGACCACCCCTTACCTTTTCCACAACTTGCCGTGCTGGAATTTAGCTAGTTCTGGGTATGAGTCATTATCCCAGATAGGGCTATAGTCTGTGTATCCCGTCACCCCTTGCAGATATCTAGTTTTATTCCAGATTTTTTGGATAAGATTATATGTCGGGAATAATTTATTTGGTTTCCCAAATACTGTCGACTCCAGGGCAGTTGATACCGAGTCTCTCCCCACCATATGTAGCATTATTAATTCAGAAGAGTCACCGGTCCCTCCCTCCCTGTCCGTTCTCGTGTGGATAATACCTATCAACTTTTGCAGTTCCGCAGCAACATAATATAACCAAGGATTCGGGAGGGCAAGCCCTCCCACATCCTTAGGCCTTTGAAGATGTTCAAGTTTAATTCTAGGTGCACGGTTTTTCCAAATAAGTGTGCGAAACAGAGAGTTAACAATTCTAAACACCTTTAGAGTCACTACCGTCGGGGCATTGTGGAGCACATATAGCAGTTGTAGCATGAGGATCATTTTAATGAGAGTCACTCTGCCCGTTACCGTCAGGCAGAGCGAGTTCCACGTTTTGATCCGGTCTCTGAATTTTTGTAGCAGCGGGGAGACATTCAGTCTTCCATAGTCACAGATGTTGGGTGTCACCTGAATACCAAAATATCTAAGTGAAGTAGTCAGTGGTACTGTACTAGAGGTCGGGGGCGTCCCACCCTCATCAATCAGCATCAGAGAAGATTTAGTTCAGTTTATCTGAAGGCCGGAGTATCTACCAAACTCTCCTATAGTAACCATTGCCTCTGTGAGAAAGCCCTCCACATCGCCAAGATCATAGTGTCATCTGCATATAGCATTATTTTCTCTTGTTTGTTTCCATATTAAAATCCTACAATTCCTGGATTTGCTCTCACTTTTATCACCAGGGATTCGATGGCTAACGCAAACAGCAGAGGTGAAAAAAGGACACCCCTGGCGTGTGCCTCTACCCAACGTGAAAGTGCGGGACATAGCTCCGGTCGCCCGGATAGCTGCTTGTGGGCTGTGGTACAGTAGACGCACCCAGGAAATATAAGACTCTCCAAATCCAAATTGGCGAAGAATCTCCCAAAGGTACTCCCATTCAACGCTATCGAAAGCCTTCATAGCGTCCAATGAGAGCAAAGCCCTCTGCCCTATGTTATCCGACGGAGATTGCATATTAAGGTAAAGCCTCCTCAAGTTGACAGCTGTCGACTTATTAGGCATAAAGCCAGCCTGATCAGGGTGAACGATTCCTGTAATGGCCCCGTTCAGCCTAAGTGGCAGGACTTTGGCCAGAAGCTTAACCCCTTCCCGCCGACCGTACGCAGATGTGTGTACTCGGCTTTCGGGGGTTATACCGGGATGATGGCCGCAGCTGCAGGCATCATCCCGGTACCGTTGTTTCGAGCGGGCGATCGGCTATCCGTATATAACAACCAATGCGGCTAAAAGCCGCTCAGCTGTTATACCTGAGGAGCGGGAGCGGACACACCCCTCCCGCGCAATCGGGAGGCCCAGTGTCCAATCGGCTGCCTCCGGCGGCTGTGGGCGGGCTGGAACAAAGCTGTGGGTGGCTTCGTTCCAGCCTTCTCAATGTAAATGCGGAAGCGACGTCATGACGTCACTTCCTGTTTACTCGGCTGCCAATGGCGCCGAATTAAAAAAAATACACAGTATCGCCGTTTTCGGTGATCTGAATACTTTGAAGTGCAGAGGAGGGATCCGGGGTCTTTTAGACCCCCGATCCCTCCATAAAGAGTACCTGTCACCACCTATTACTGTCACAAGGGATGTTTACATTCCTTGTGACAGCAATAAAAGTAAAAGAAAAACATTTTTTTTTTAAACACAATTTATAAGTATAAAAATAAATAAAATAAATTAAAAAAAAAATAAAAATTTTAAAGCGCCCCCGTCCCCGCGAGCTCGCGCAGTGAAGAAAACGCATATGGAAGTCACGCCCGCATATGTAAACGGTGTTCAAATCACACATGTGAGGTATCGCCGCGATCATCAGAGCGAGAGCAATAATTCTAGACCTAGACCTCCTCTGTAACGTTAACCTGGTAACCGTAAAAAAAAAATTTTTTAAAGTGTCGCCTATGGAAATTCATAGCTACCATAGTTTGTCGCCATTCCACGAGTGCGTGCAATTATAAAGCGTGACATGTTTGGTATCTATTTACTCGGCGTAACATCATCTTTCACATTATACAAAAAAATTGGGGTCACTTTACTGTTTGTATTTTTTAAAATTCATGGAAGTGTCCCTTTTCCAAAAATTTGCGTTTAAAACACCGCTGCACAAATACCGTGTGATATAAAATATTGCAACAATCTCCATTTTATTCTCTAGATTCTCTGCTAAAAAAATATATATAATGTTTGTGGGTTCTAAGTAATTTTCTAGCAAAAAATATGGATTTTAACTTGTAAACACCAAATTTCAAAAATAGGCTTAGTCATGAAAGGGTTAATATCACTCTGTAGCAATGATATGGGCCTGTATGAGCCCGGGTCCATAGGGTCCTTTCCAGGCTTCAATATGAGGACAATGTTAGCCACAGCCATGGAAGAAGGCAAAGCCCTCCGCTCCCTAGCCGCGTTAAACACTGCTAAAAGCTTGGGCAGGAGTATATCCGCATATTGCTTATATACCTCCATGGGTATCCCATCCTCCCCAGGGGCCTTACAGTTGGGAAACGCCGCTAGTGCTGTCTGTAGCTCCTCCAAAGTAATAGGGCATCTAAGACCCTTCTTTGTTCCTCCGTGAGTTGTGGAAAAGCAATGCTCTGCAAGTAATCCGTAAGTTCCGTTTGGGTATACTGTCCAGTCGGAAGGTAGAGGTTCTCGTAAAATTTGGTCAGTACTTCCAGTATTAAGTCAGGGGAGTTCACTATCCTGCCCTCTGTCGTTTTGATAGCCCCGATAGTCGGGGACTGTTGTTAGCTATCCTGGCCAACATGTGCCCCGTGCTCTCCCCCTCTTCATAGAAAGCAACCTTGGAGAAAAATAGTTTTTTCTCTGCCGTGGATGTCAGCAGCCGCTCATAAACTGATTGAGCCGAATGCCAAGCCTCCCTGGCTGAGTCTGTCGGGGTTTGTACATAAGCCTCCTCCAGAGCCGCTACCTGTTTTTCAAGGTCTTCTCTGTGCCCTGAGGAGTTCTTCTTTACCTTAAAAATTTCAGAAATAAGTAGCCCCCGAACATATACCTTAAAAGCGTCCCACATTATCGCCGGGAGTCAGTAAAATCCCATCTGTCCAGAAATTCCCCCATGCTCCGCTCCATCTCGTCGTGCGTCAAAAATAGTTTTAGCCAGTAGGCATTGAATTTCCACGGGGCTCTAGGGAGTGTGGATGGTGGGGATATAATCAAATATATCACTACGTGTGAGTGATCCGAGACCCTGCGGGGCTTATACAGCACTTCTGATACGGATGGGAGCATGGCCGGGTTACCCAGGCAAGGTCAATTCTGGACAGTGTCCCATGAGTCTTGGAGAAGCAAGAAAATTGTTTATCAGCAGGATGCTTAAACCTCCATATATCAATCCAACCCACTTCATTCAGTAATCTCAGCAATGGAGACTCCCTCAATGCAGCAGAGACCCCCAAACACGGGTGTCTGTCCATGGAGGGACTCAACCAGCAGTTAAAGTCACCCACTATCAGAAGCGGTAGATCCGGTTTGCCCTCCAAATATGTCAGCAGTAGTCGGAGTACTGCCACCAAAAACGGCGGGGGTACATACACACAAGCTAGAATACAATGTACTTTTCCCACTCGGCAATGCAAAAAAATAAATCGGCCCTCGGTATCAACGCAGACATCAATTTCCTGAAAATCTATAGAGTTGTGAATCATTACACTCACACCCCTGGAATAGGAGGTGTGAGTGGAATGATAGGCCCTGCCCACCCATGCATATCTAAGGCAACATTTTGTTTCATTGGTTAAATGCGTTTCTTACATACATAAAATCATAGGATGATATTTCTTCATACATGTAGATACCATCATGCGCTTAAGTGGGGAGCCCAACCCTCTGACATTCCAAGACACTATTGGTAATTCAGCCATCTAAAAAAAGCAGGCATATCTTCAAGGAGAAATGCAATATTAAACCAGAGTATGGAGAATATGATAGATGCAAGTCTCCTTGGTCAGGCAAATTCAGGGGTCCCCCCTGCCACACAGACAAAATGGATACAGGCCTCAAATACAGTTTCCAAGTACGGGGTATGATGTCAGAGTAGGTGGAAGCCACCTCGGAAGTGTCAGGAAATGCGGAGTCCTGCGACCATAGCGCAGTTGCGTGCAGGTATAGCTTTTGGTAGAAGTAAAAAAAAAGGGGAAGATAATGCAGAAAAAAACCCAAAAAAAACAGGCTGTCAACAGGACAAACCCATGATTGAAAACTAGAAACAGGAACCAACATGGTGATCTTGATTTACCTCTTATATAGAGGAAGCGCATTTTTTCTTGTCTACTTCACAAGATAGCTCACAAGTCACATGGTAATATAATGTCTCCCAGCAGCATAATACTGGGGATTTCCCCTGAAGTGCAGATTTTGCCCGTCGGCAGAAAAAGGTGTACAAAGGGAAATAGGGGCATGTATTCATGCAAGCAAAAAAGAGGGGGGGGGGGGGAACCCCAACAACACCCAGGGGGCAATAAGTGAGCTTCCAAAAACTTTCCTGTAGTAATCCTATGAAGGTCTCCGGAAGGGGCTCAATGAAGACTGAGTCAAGCCAGTCTTTCTCCATTTTCATCCCTAGCACGGTGGCGTAGGGCCTGTTCGTTGCGATCCAACCACAAGGCCGCATCCTGGGCCAGCTCAAAGAAATGGGACTGTCTATTTGCTGTAACTCTGAGTTTGGCTGGGTACAACATAGCATAAGGTAGCTGCAAAGCTCGCAGACGCCTCTTAACATCCGAGAATTTGGCTCTGGATTTCTGCACCTCCGCCGAGAAGTCTGGGTAGAACGACACTATGACCCCATTTACCTGTATATTGGCTTTTTCCCGTGCGTTTCTCAACACCGCTTCCCCATCTCGATAATGCAGAAGCCAGCCCAGTATAGGTCTGGGGGGAGCTCCTGGTTGCGGCGGGCGGCCCGGTGTGCGATGTGCCCATTCAACTGTAAAGAAAGGGGAAAAAGCTTCCTTCCCAAATATCTCAATCAGCCATGTTTCAACAAAAGCGGTTATGTCTCTCCCCTCCGTTCTCTCGGGCAGTCCTACAATACAGATATTATTGCAACTTAAGCGATTTTCCATATCATCAGCTCTATTAGTGTCTTTGGCAAGTTGATAAGCAGCATGGGCCTCACGAGCGACTGGCTGGAGTCTGTCTTCTACCTCACTGACTCTGCTCTCCACAGCAATCATGCGCTCTCTGATTTTTTGCAAGTCCTGCCTTAGAAGGGAGACATCTTCTCTCAGCCCTCCAAATTGCTCCTTAAGTATGTCAGCCAGAGTGGGTTGCACTGTGTCCTCAGTGTCAGCAGGAAGGAGGAGGGGTTGTTCTGTCTGAAAGGCTATGTCTTCATACCCTTCAGTGTGTAGTGTATCATGTGTTAATGTCTCATGAACTGCCACATGTGCCCGCTCAGCCCCCCCATTTCTCGATCCTGGAGACCCCCCAACTTTTGGGCATAGTACAGCATGTCTTTCAGTGGGTCCTCACCTGGAGCTTCTGTGTCCCCTTGCTGGGGCCTCCCTTGAGCTTGTCACTACCTCGCAGTGTGCGCTGTGCCAGGGCCGCGGCGGCGCCATCTTGGAATTCGGAGGTCATGATTTCCTCCCCTTTCCTTGCCTTCCCCTGGGTGCAGAGAGCTGGCGGTTGATCCAGGAGGGTGAGGGGGTCTGGAACTAGCTGCTGGGAAGCCGTTTTGTGGCCGCGGATCGCTGCTGGGAGAGGATCAAATGGCGGTGCTGCTGTGGAGCTGTGAGATTCACGTCCTCTCACATGCCGGTGTTGGCCACGCCCCCCCCCATATGTGTTCTTTATTCCTTACTTTTTCTATTTATGGGAGACAATTGCACTTTTGTGTCAATACCATTAGATTTTGTATAATCCCCTTTTTTATTGGAAAATAATAAATATTATTGGAAAAGAAAAGAGATTGGTGCACTAAATACATTACTTTACAGGTGATAACCAGCGGGAGGTGCCAGTGAAGGGGTTAATGTACTGGTCAGATACAGTGGCAGGTTGAAGGTGAAGGGTGGGCAGGATCAGGGAGGTGACGGGTTGATAGTACTGGTCACTAGGGACTGCATTATAGTGTGTGTGTGTGGGCCCATTCATAAATACACAATCTCTTGCCTTCTCCTCTAGTAAGGGGAAGGGAAGAGACCAGCAAATTTAACACTACCGAGAGATTAGTCATCACAGCAAACACATGGCACCCAGCCCCTCGGATCGGCGGAGTACATTATACAATGTACCCTTTTACTTATTCACACAGGGAAAAGCCGTTACCTGGGTGCCCCTTAATGTTAAAGGGGGCTTCCAGATTCTGATATAATCCCTGCCCACAGACCGCCACAACCAACAGGCCTGAGTTATGGGAAAAGGCCCATTTACCTCATCAACATGGAGACAAGGTGCCTTGCCCCAAGTTACCTATCTCTTGTTAAGGGCATGTGGCTTGGTAGGTTTCAGAATGTGGAATGGCAGGCTCATCCCCACTAACTTTTCTTGCCTGCCAGGCTGCTCGGTTTAAGGGTCTGGTATGGAATTTGGAGAGGCCACATTCTGTTTTTTGGCATTGGGTCCCCCACAAAATTCATACCAGGCCCGAAGGGCATGGTATAGATTGTGGGGGAACCCCTTCGCCAGTTTTTTCCCCCCTCTTAACATTGTCCCCGTTCCATGGTTTATATTCACCTGCTGGAAATTCCTGGCCGACAGCTAAATGAGCCAGGAGGCAGGGATGAGTCATTAATAGTTAAGGTACCGATGGGTGCCACTGCTAAATGTTTCACTTCCTGTTGCAGCCGGAGGCCCGGTCTGCGATTAAAAAAAAAAAAAAAAAAAAAAAGTAAAAAAACTAGCTAAATACTGCAAAATAAAAAAAAATTAACACTTTTCAATTAACACTTGTTTTTTGACATCAGAATTCAAGCGGTATTTAACCACTTGCTAACCGGCTAACGCCTATATACGTCGGCAGAATGGCACCGCTGGGCGAACTGCCGTACCGTACGGTGGCTCCTTTGAGAGCTGCAGTCTGAATACTTAGGACCATGTGATATTTCAGTTTTTCTTTTTTAATAAATCTGCAAAAATGTCAACAATTCTGTCTTTTTCTGTCAATATTGGGGTGCTGTGTGTACATTAATGAGGAAAAAAAAATGAACTTAAATGATTTTAGCAAATGGCTGCAATATAACAAAGAGTGAAAAATGTAAGGGGGTCTGAATACTTTCCGTCCCCACTGTATATCAGCCTAAACTGATGAAGAAATTTGTTTTTTTTAAATTTGGGGATATTTATTATAGCAAAAAGTAAAAAATATTGTTTTTTTTCAAAATAGTGTCTCTTTTTTGTTTATAGCGTAAAAAATAAAAACCGCAAAGGTGATCAAATACCACCAAAAGAAGGCTCTATTTGTGGGAAAAAAAGACGTCAAATTTTATTTGGATACAATGTCGCACGACCGCGCAATTGTCAGTAAAAGCACAGAGCTGTACCGCGATAAATGGCCTGGTCAGGAATTTCAGTGAATTGACCCAACAATATCAAAATATGCTCATGTATGATCTGTGGATCATCAATGCCCAGCCTTCAACCTGGTCTCTGCCACTTTCTGCTAAGTAAAAAAGATGGCAGGAAACATTTCAGGTAAGTACACTAACAACATTTAAATCAGTTTTATTTAAAATAAGGGGCAACTAAATCATAGTAAGTTTCTTTTTTTATATATTCAAATACAGTTCCATTTTAAATAATTGTGAATGATGGCTACAATGGTCATGAGCTTTTTAGACGTTACCATTTCAGCTTTAGTTCTGCCATTTTCTTACAACTAATTCTAGTCACAAGAGCACTATTCTGAGTTTTCTAACATAAGGACACATTATAAAAAACAAATAGGGGAATTTATCAAAATTGAATCATACAGAAACTGCAGCAGCTGTGCATAGCATCCAAACAGCTTCTATCTTCAGCTTGTTCAGTTAAACTTTGAAAATGAAAGATAGAAGCTGACTGGTTGCCATTCACATCTGCTCCAGATTGTGGCTGCTCCCGTTTTAATACATTTCCCTCAATGTATTTATTGAATTAAGCAAATGATCTTTTAAAGAGGAACTTCAGTCTGCTCGTATAATTTGTAATAAAAACATCTTTGCCATTCTGAAGCTTCCCTCTAACCACTTTGCATATTATTTTATATATACTTTGACTGTACTTGCCAAATATGCTGCAGAAATCTCCCTCCACTGAGTCTGGCTGCAATCATTTTAACTGTGGGCAGATGAAGCTGCTGCCCGTTTACTTCCTGGATTTACACAGACACACACCTCCAGCTCTGCAGCTCTCATTGGCCCTCTTATCACTCATCCCCCCTCCCTTCCTGGCAAACTCGCAAGAGAGAGAGAGAGCGCTGTGCATGATGTTATAAGCCTTAATGACCAGACAAGAAACAGGAAGTGGGCTGTATAAGGTATTTACTGGCAGAAATTTGTTTTACTATCCAAAGTTAAAACAACAAGGGCAGAGGATTTAATAGATGGAAAGATGAAAAAATGACTGAAGTTCCCCTTTAAATCCAATAAACCAGAGAGACCAGAGAATAATTATCATTCTGCTAGATTAAACTGAACTGCAAAAACAGATACTCAATTGGTGACAATGCTAATTCTTCAAAACATTTTGCAGTATAGAATCATGTGAAAAAGTACACCCCATGGAAATTGGTGATGTTTTTCAACTTATTTGAACAGGCGAACTTTAGAATTTGATTCAAAACAGTCCTTTTTAATCATTTAGTCATCAAACAAGTGCAAAGGGAGTAGTAAATACATTATTGGCCTCTTCAGAAGCTGGCACTGCCCCCTTTAGCTGAAATTAATTCTTGTTGACGTTTTGCATAACTGCCCACCGGTCGCTGACATTTTTCAGACCACCCCTCCATGCAAAATTCCTTTACTTGCAATGTACTGAGGGGGTATAGTAAAAAGATTATATATATATATATATATATATATATATATATATATATATATATATATATATATATATATGCACACACACATATACAGGGCTTTATTTCAGGGGGAACTTGGTGGAACTCAGTTCCACCACCTCTGGCTCAGACCCTTTGGTGCCTGCCCACCACAATCACTTGTAAACACAAAAGTCTGGTTTCTGTGTTTACAAGTGACAGCTCTGCACTCTGTATGTAATGCAATCCTGGTATTTAATGCTCCTTTAAGACCCTCCTACTGTTTTTGTGAATTTTAACTGAACACACCCACTATCTGATGTGATTTGGAGGGTGTGTGTAGGGGGAGGGGTTTTGTGGGGCCGTGGTTAAGTTCCAGCACCTATTGTTTGAGGAAAAAAAAGCCGTGTGTGTGTGTGTGTGTGTGTGTGTGTGTGTGTGTGTGTGTGTGTATATATATATACACACACACACATACATATTTATATACACACATATATATATTTACATACATACACACATATACACTATATTGCCAAAAGCATTGAGACGCCTGCCTTTACACGCACATGAACTTTAATGGCATCCCAGTCATAGTCTGTAGGGTCCAATCCTGAGTTGGCCCACCCTTTGCAGCTATAACAGCTTCAACTCTTCTGGGAAGGCCGTCTACAAGATTTAAGAGTGTGTCTATGGGAATGTTTGACCATTTTTTTGACAGGTACCCATCACCCAATTCCAGGAGATGGTGCCGTGGTGACCTTGGCCCCCTCCCTCCACCGCCGGGCCAGTTAGAAAGTGCAGCGTTCTTCGCGCATGCTCTGTAGGGAACCGGCTGTGAAGCCGAAAGGCTTCACTGCCACTTTCCCTTACCATTAATGGCGGTATCAGCACCCGAGAGCCGAATGGAAAATCGTCTGCGGTGCCAACATTGTGGGATCGATGGACAGGTAAGTGTTATAATATTAAAGGTCAGCAGCTACAGTATTTGTATAAATAAAATAAAATAAAAAAAATATGTGCATACTTTCGGATTACTACTTTCGTGTCCTATTATATTTAGTGCTTTAATGCAATATGATCTCACTCTATTTCATTTTGTTACCTCTCCACCTTTCATTTCAATCTACCCTTCTTTCTGTGATTCCATTACATGTTGGCCATCCCCTGCCTAATTTACTATTATAACTTATTCTCTTCCTTTAATGACACCAATCATCTCTCCAGTGTGCCTCCCAGAAGAGGAAAAAAAGAAAAAAAAAAAAAAAACCCACCTCCTCCCCACCAGATGCATCCCACAGACTATCTGCTCCATAATGCAGCATTGCCCCCCCAAAGGGTTTAATCAACCCCCATTTCTGAGGAGTAATACAGCCATCCTGCCCATGTATCTTTAAATGTATTCTGTTGGTCTTTAACCATATGTATCCATCTCTCTGCATCCATTATTTTTTCTACCGGCCTTCTCTAATCCATTATGGTGGGACATCCAGACTGTTTCCCAAATCTAGGTATCGATATTTTGGCTGCATTTAGCAAATGGGGAGTAACGTTTCTCTTATAAAACCTAGCATATGATGGTATCCCATGAAAAAGAAAATGTAATGGAGAGAATTCTATAGGTCTAAGTGTTAATCTTTTGAAATGCCACCATAAATGCAGAAATGAACCCCTTTGGTTACATCCCCTCCAGCAGTTAACATCCGTCGATGGATATATCTGAGCCAATCGAGCCGGTGTACAATACCATCTTGTCAGGAACTTGCAAGACATCTCCTGTATATGGGAACTTATTGAAGTATGGTGCGTCGCTCCCATCAGCCTTTTAATTTGCTCTGATGTAAAATTATAGCCCAGTTCTCTTTCCCATTCTCAAATGAAATAGGGAGTTGTCATATTTTAAGGTGCTCAGAACCAGCCTATACATTGGAGACAACATATGACCCGGCTCTGTTAAGTTAACACACCATTCCTCAAAAGTAGTAAGCGGGTTCACTGGCCTAATCTGGTGCTACCACTTATTGAACAAGTCTGTCAGTTGACGGTATTTCCATACAGCCATTGGTACTTCCCCCAGCATTCGAACCAAATCCACCAATAGAAGCAATTTATCCAGGGGCCACGCCAGCGCAATTACCCTCCCCCCATGCCCCAGTGATCTGAACTCCATATCTCTTCCCCCAGGGAAATCCTTCCAATGGTGTTATAGGGGATATTGGGAGGGGGGGCAAACTTTCCCGTACTGTTCATTCTATCCCAAATGGATAGTGTTGTCTTCGTCAATGGTGATGCATATTCCGACAACCCCCTATAAGAAACCGGAATTCAGGGGGCTCTGGCCAAGTTCCTACCTGCTAATGTTTTCTCCAAGGAAACACAAATTTTACTAGCAGAGTCATTGCACCAGTCCATTATACGAACCAGGGCCATGGCTCTATAATAAAACGATATATCCGTGAGTCTCACCCCACCCTCCCGTTTTGGTCTCCTCAAAATCTCGTGTGCCAACCTGGGATGTTTATCTCCCCACACAAAGCTCATAAAAGCCCTTCGTATTTGTTTAAAATTATATCTGTGGGAGTGTTATGGGTACGGTATGTAAAATGTAAATAAGCCTGGGAATTGCACTCACATTTTAAGCGCGTTTAGCCTGCCAAACCATGTCAGAGTATGACTTCTCCACTTTTGTAAGTCTTTTATTATGGATACCATCGAGGGTCCATAGTTTAGATCTTATAGGCGCTTTATATCTGAAGAGATATAAATCCCCAAGTAGAATATATAATCAAGGCGCCAAACAAAAGGAAACAATTGTTGCAAGGCGGTCTTCATCCTTAAAGGCACATGGCTCGACATCAACACTGATTTCTGAATGTTTATTTTAAAATTAGATATAAGGCCAAACCTGTATTTCCCACACTCTTGAGGAGAGGAGAGGTACAACAGTAGATCATCTACATAAGCTGAGATCTTATGTTCCGTTGATCCAATACAAATCCCCTTGATCTTCCCATTTACTCTAATCGTGCGCAGAAAGGTCTCCAGTACCATAGCAAATAACAATGGGGACAGTGGGCATCCCTGCCTAGTCCCAATCCATATCTCAAAATAATCTGATAGTCTACCATTAACTTTAACCCTAGCTCTAGGATCCGCATACAGTGCCGTCACCCATCCCATCATCCGCTCTCTCAGACCCATCTCCCTCAAAACTCAGACCACAAACTGCCACCCCACCCTATCGAATGCCTTTTCAGCATCCATTGAAATTACTACACTCAGGGTCTGGTTCGGTCCATTATGCATTCAATGCAATACATGCAGGGCCCAAATAGTATTATATCTAGCCTCTCGGGCCTTCATAAACCCTCTTTGATCTGGGTCAATCAATTTAACTATATGTTCTTGTAACCTTGGGGCCAGAATTTTAGCCAGGAGCTTAGTGTCAGAGTTAAGGAGGGAGATGGGTCTGTAGCTGGCACAGCACTGAGGGTCTTTCCCTACCTTCAGAACCGTCACATAAGCCTACAGTGCCTCTGGAGGCAATGGGTTAGAGACCGAGATAGAGTTAAGGTATCTGCAAAGAGGAGCCAACAGGATTGAGGAAAACCTTTTATAATACATATTTGTGAAACCATGAAGTTTCGCTCAGCCCAATTCTTCAATGGAGATTGCTTTTTCCATTTCCTTCAAGGCCACAAATGGAATGGCCTGTAGCCCTTAGGCCTCAAGATATTTCCGAATTCTATCCAAACGTCCACCCTCCTCCGTCCCCACAGGAACTAAGTCTATGTTATATAGAGATGCATAAAAGGGATGAAACTCAGCTGCTATTGCTTGGGAATCCACTATCTTCCAATTGCCTGTCTTTATAGTGTGAACATGGCATGAATCCTGTTTGTTTAGTTGTCTAGCCAATAATCTCCCACCCTTATTCCCCTGTTCATAGAATTGGTGGGCAAAGTATCTATGTTTATTTTGAACTTTTCGATTGAGAAGCTGTTTTAAGTCTGCCCGGAGTTTCTCCAGTCTCTGTGCGTCCCCAGGTTTTAAAGAGGCATTAAACCCCGGTAGGTTTTACTTCTTCTTTATTTACCTGCAAAGGTAAAGTATAATGGGCTACTATGCATTGCATAATAGCCCATTATGTGTCACTTACCTGAAACCGAAGCCTGCAATGTCACTGTTGTCTCCACTAGCAGCGAGTGTCCATCTTCAATCCCTCTACCTTCCAGGGTTGCGAATTTCGGCTCTGTGACTGTCAGGAGTCGCGTGACGTCACTGATACGTGCGGGAGCTGCCAGTCACGGCATGACCCCTATTAGAAATGGCACAATGCGCCCTTTCTAAAGTGCGCATGCGCCAAAGTCTTTAGCTCTCGACTTTTTTGTAAATATCTCCTAAAAGGTAGAGGTTTAGGAGATATTTCAAGCTCCTACAGGTAATCCTTAATATAGGCTTATCTGTAGGTAAAAGTGGTTGTACAGGGTGTTTTTTAATACGCGAACCCATTGAAATGAACTCCCCTCTGATGACCGCCTTGTGGCCTTCCCGTACCACTTGGTCAGACACCACCTCTGATATATTGGTCTCAAAATATAATGCTAATATACAGGACAAGGACTCCACATTCTGTTTATCATCCAAAATAGATTAATTCAATCGCCATGTTCTTTCCAGGCGCACAATCGATGCCGATAAACTTACTGGAGAATGGTGATTGACTCAATAGTTGATGAATTTACATAATTCAGATAATATTGATCGATCAACAACATATCGATCCTTGAATATACATTGTGTATTTTGGAGTAATAACTGAAATCCGTGTCTCGCTCATGCAGTACCCTCCAACTATCCACCAAATGCAGAGAGCTCTTAATGCCTTTTCCTGGACCTCCCCATATCAGCCTACTATGGGTCAGCTCCGCCCCCTCTGACCCCTCCAGGACCACCTCTTTTCTAGCCCATAAAAGGGCGGCTGTCTGCCCACACCAGTGTTCTTTTTTCGTCCTCGCTCCAGACGCCTTTTAAAGTTTATTCTTATTTATTTTTTTCTTCTCCATCCATCCATCCTGTCAGTTTCAGCCTCTCCCGGTTCAGAAGACCCCCCCCATATAGGCTGTAAATCTCCTGAGGAGGTGGGTTCCCATGGTGTTGGGATTGTATGGTACAGTATAAATGACTGTGTATTACTGGCAAAGGTCACTGGCAGTATAAATGACTGTATATACCTTCGTTAGGCAAGTGCTGGCACTCTCTCCTTCCATGTTTTTGTGTGTTCAGACAGTTGTTTGGCTCGGTCACCGCCTCCACATGTACTCCTTTCAGGAAGCTCAGAGTTGAGCAGGTGAGGTCAGAGGTAGCTTCCTCTTTGGGTTGCCTAGCAAACATCAGAATGCTCACTGCTGATTTGCAGCAGCCTCTGTCCTCTAGGCTGATCTCAGTCTCCAGCTGGTTAATCTGCTACTCTGCTCTGGTAAGCCTCCTTCCGGGTCTCATTACTTTCTGCTGTGTAAGGGCTCCTTCACACGGACGCGCAGCTGGATAGACGCCTGTTGTCACAGCATTCCAGATCTCCCTCGCTCTTACCCGACTTTAGTCACTCGGACCCAAGCCAAGAGAATCATCGCCTCCAAAGAAACAGCAAAGATACTACCCGTATTTAAAGAAACCGTTACCTTACTTCCCAATTCATTTCTGAAATTAAAAAAGTAATTGACAATGAGTGGGGTGGTCCTGAGAAGAAGCTCAATTTGCATAATGGAGTATCGAAGCTGTACCCCTTGGGACACTACGCCTAAGGTGGATGCTTCATTACATGTATTCGCCCACCACATTACACTTCCGCTGGAGGATTTGGTCTCTTTTAGGGATCCTATGGATTGCAAAATAAACAAACACAGACCTAAAAAGGTTGTATAGTTTAGCTGCAGCAGCCTGCAGACCGGCGGTAGCACTCACCCCTGTGGCAGCAGCACTTGGGCTGGGTTCGCACCTGTGCGTTTTTTAGTGCTTTTTGCGGATTAGCACTACCGTCCATTTATCATAGTCTCCTATGGAACACGTTCTGTGGTGCGGTTCTGTGGAATGCGCTGGGAGTGCATGGGTGTGAATCCAGCCTTAGAGTGTGGGTAGCGGAGCTGGTGGATGGATGTTTGGATGAAAGTCTGGGAAGTGGCAGTTCTTCTCTTTTGCAGTTTTTAAGACTGCTGTAGAGTTGTGGCTGAAGTGGCTGTCGACCAGGTCAAGATGACAGCAAAGATAATGGCTCATTCCATCACAGCCCGCAGAGCCTTATGGTTGAAGCTTTGGTCGGCCCATAAGGCTTCTCAGCACATTCTGTTCTGTTCCATTTGACGGGAAGCTACTCTTCAGCAAGACTTAGAATCAGCCATTCAGCGGGTTTCCGGCGACAAATCTGGCCTAATCCCAGAAGAGAAAAAGACACAGCAGCCCTTTCGGTTTAACAAGGGACCCAAAGAAGGATTCAGAGAGGCCAGGACTTACAGACAGTTTTTCAAACAGTGGAGGGGAGCTGGTTCAACCTTCCAGAAACCTTCCAAGCCCAGGGCTAACAAAGCTCCTGGGGCTGTGTTTCCACTGCTGCGTCCCCAAAGCCGTGCAATTTACACTGCGACTTTGCTGTGCAATTTGTGATGCAATGTCATTCGACCTGTGAGAACAAGTCGCACAGATGTCGGAACAAAGTAGTCGATGCGACTTAAGTCGTACCAATTAGAACGGGGACCATTGAAATACATGGGTTTTGACTTGTCATGCGACTTCGCATGTGTCAGGTTGCACAACAACTTGCAGTAGTGGAAACAGAGCCTGAGGCTTCAAAGTCCTTCTGAAGCTGTCTCCGCTTAACCCTCTCAAGTAGGAGCAAGACTAGCCCAATTCAGGGGGGGGGGGGGGGGCGGACAAATTACATGATGCCTGGATTGTAGCCGTCATTCGATCACGTTATAGTCTCGAGTTCAGAACAAGGCCCCCTCAGACCTTGTTCATAGAAACTGGACTTCCTACGGATTTGGAAAGGAGGCAATGTTTGCAAGGTTATATAGGGGAGCTGTTGGCAGCAAGGGCCATCCTTCCGGTTCCAAGGCACGAATTGGGTCAAAGAGTATGTTCCCCTCTGTTTTTGGTCCCAGAGGCTTCAGGGGGTTTCGGACCAGTTTTGACCTCAAAGTCCTGAATTCTTACATGAAGGTTCCACCATTCAAAATGGAGTCATCAGAAACGATCGTTTCGGTTGTAGAGTCAGGAGACTGGATGGTTTTCATCGATCTGGCGGATGCGTATCTTCGTGTCTCCATAGACGCATCTCACCATCGCTTTCTCAGGCCTTCCCTGGAAGGCTCTTATTTTCATTTTTAATCTCTCCCATTCTCTGTACAACTCCGAGAACGTTTTTAAAGGGAGTGCAAATATTCCATTATCTAGACGACATGCTACTTCTGGGTCCGTCAAATGAGCTCCTTCTAGTTCATGTGAATTCACCTGCAAAACACTATCTCGTTTCAGTTGGTTTATCAACTTTCGGAAGAGCCAGATGCATCTGACCCAAATGTTGGAGTATTTAGTAGTACAATTCAACACGGATCGGGGTCGTGTTTCTCTTCCTCAGAGGAAGGTCCAGGAGATCCAGTCTCAGACAAAGCAGTGATGACCAGGCCTTCTATGATGCTGAAGGAATGCATGCAGCATCTGGGGGTTTTTATCAGCCACAGTTCCAGTAGTCCCGTGGGTCAGGTGGCGCAGAAGGAGGTTTCAATGCAAATTTCTTCTTCAGTGGGATCGTCTGCCAATTCCGATAATCTGGTCCCTGGTTGGTGGCCAGTAGCTCGCAATCTTTCCCGCGGAGTTTTGTTGAAGGCCTCAGAACCAATGGTGGGGTCGATCAATGCCAGTCTGGCAGGCTGCAGGGCACACTGCCTGGGACAGCAGGTTCAAGGCCAATGGAACCTTTGTGGGGCGAAGAGTTCAAATTTCCTGGGATTGGATGCTCTCAGACGCGCTCTTAGCGTTCCAACCTATGTTGCGAGGTCGAGCTGTCAAGATTCTTTTGGACAACAAAACTACGGTGGCTTATGCATCTCATCAAGGGGGCACAAGAAGTCACCCTCTCCTTCAGGTGGCACTGTCAATCTTCCTATGCACAGAGAAGAATCTCGGCTCTCTTACAGCACCTTAACTCCCAGGGCCTGGCAATGTTTTAGCAGATCGCTTGAATCGAGGCTTTGAGGATCACAACAAATGGGGCCTCAACCCCAAGTACCTACGCAAGATTGGGTCAGGGTGCTCTGTCCAGGTCTTGGAACTTCCCCTTGGTGTATGTGTTCCCGCCACTTCCATTGGCTCTCAAAATCCTGCTGAAGATTCAGCGGGAAAGGGTCACAGCAATAGTAGTCCTACCTTACTGGCTCGGGGAGCTGTGGTTCCCTCTGGCTTGGAGGATAAAGTTGGGCTCACCAATCCCTCTGCCTCCTTGTCAAAATCTCCTTCTGCAGAGTGGGGCCTGACACCCGAACCGCAGGAGGATAAAGTTAATGATATTATTACAGGATCCTCAGAACGAATGTAACCTATCACCGGATCTGGAATACTACGGAAAGGGGTTGGGACCTTGGATCTCCTTCAGTATCTAACATTTTGGAGTTTCTGCAGAGTAGTCTCCAAGGGTTAGCTTATAATTCCCTGAAGGGTCAAATCCCTGCCTTGTCAGCTATGTCGTGTAGAAGATATGCTCTACATCCGTTGGTAATCTGATTTTTAGGGGCAGCCATAGAATGGGGCCTAAAAAGGGTATATGCCAGCAACATCCAGAATTGTGTCTTCCTGGTTTGTCAAGACTGTGCATATTGCATACAAAAAGCTGGGCCTTCCTGCTCCTTCAGAGATCAAAGCACACCCAATTTATCCGTCGCGAGGCAGGGTTTTTTTGAACACTGGTGTGGGCAGACAGCCGCCCTTTTATGGGCTAGAAAAGAGGTGGTCCTGGAGGTGTCAGAGCTGACCCATAGAAGGCTGACATGGGGAGGATCCAGGAAAGGAAAATTACGGGAAGTATGGATAACAATTTTCCCTAATGAGACACAAAGGTGTCTAGACTAGGGTCCAATGTTAAAATCCCCTCCCATAACCAATAGACCTTCCCGAAACTTCCCCAGGATATATAAAGTTTTAGAAATTTAACGGTATGGCTATTGGGAGCATATATAATAGCTAGGGTATAACACTGGCCCTGGATCTTTCCTTTAACAAAAAGAAAGCGGCCCTCAGGATCTACTAGGGGACATTGTTTGTGTATAGCTATTATAACGCCTCTAGCCCTAGGAATGGGTGAAGGTGCATGAAACCATTGATTATATGGAAAGAGAGGCATACGAGGGGTTGACCCTGCCACTAAGTGCGTCTCTTGCAAAAAAAAAAAAAAAAAAACTCTCTGTCTGACATGTGTCCGCTGACACCTGCCACTCCATAGTAGAGACTAGAGTGTCTGATTTGTTACAAAAGGGGCCTTACAGTCTAAAATGTTTTGCTTGGCATGGAGTGATGACACGCTGGCAGGCACCAGAGAAACCTTATATATGGCTTTGATTAAACAAGCTTTGTTGACCATTGTTTAATAAGCATGGTCTACATTATATAGTTCTAGAGGCTACACTTTAATCTTATGTCAGCACCAAATTTCACAATCATTCAAGTTCACATTTATTTGCACTGGATGGTGATCTTCACATCATTGAAGATTACTTTAATGAACTTGTTTTTCTTTTTTCTTTCACTTTTTTGTTTTTGATATGAAATGGGACTCTTTTTATTATACAAAATGGATGAATGGTTATTTAATTTATTGTATTTTAATTCATTTAGTGCCACATTTTTTTAATCTATTTTGGTTGTTTATTCGGTATTACAAATTGTTTGTAGGCTGCTTTATCCTAATATTCATTTTTTTTCCCCAAACGTTTACCTTAACCCCAGCGTGGAATTATCTTGACTCTATAATTTACAGTATTTGTAGGTTTCATTGCATAGACTGCCCATTTCAAATCCTTTGTGTTTTGTTAGTGTGCTTCACCCCAATATTGTAATTTGAAAATCTATTTCTGGCTCAGTTTTAACTTTTGGATAAATGCCATCATAGCCTGATCAAGCATTTTTTGATATGATACACAATTTATAGTTACCTCAAAGACTGTAGGCCGCCCAGGCCCTGAATCAGCAAAGCAATGCTAAAATGTTGAGGTTCTTAACCACTTGCCGACCGCCTAACGCACATATACGGCGGCAGAATGGCATGGGCAGGCAGAATCACGTACCTGTACGTGATCTGCCTCCCGCGGGCGGGGGGTCCGATCGGACCCCCCCGGTGCCAGCGGCGGTCGGCATTTGACTGGGAGCGTCGGGAGGCGAGGGGGAGACCATCCGATCGTGGCCCCCCCCTCGCGATCGCTCCCAGCCAATCGGAATCCTCCCCTGCCTGTGTGTAGTTTCACACAGGCAGAGGATGTGATGTCATCTCTCCTCGGCTTGGCAGTTTCCGTCCCAGCGCCGAGGAGAGAAGACATGTGAGTGCACAACACACACACACACACACACACACACACACACACACACACACACACATACACACAGTAGAACATGCCAGGCATACTTTACACCCCCGATCCCCCCCCAATCACCCCCCCCTGTCACAAACTGACAGCAAGCAGTATTTTTTTTTTTTTTTTTCTGATTACTGCATGGTGTCAGTTTGTGACAGTTACAGTGTTAGGGCAATGAGTATTACCCCCCTTTAGGTCTAGGATACCCCCCTAACCCCCCCTAATAAAGTTTTAACCCCTTGATCACCTGCTGTCACCAGTGTCATTAAGCGATCATTTTTCTGATCGCTGTATTAGTGTCGCTGGTGACGCTAGTTAGGGAGGTAAATATTTAGGTTCGCCGTCAGCGTTTTATAGCGACAGGGGCCCCCATATACTACCTAATAAATGTTTTAACCCCTTGATTGCCCCCTAGTTAACCCTTTCACCACTGATCACCGTATAACCGTTATGGGTGACGCTGGTTAGTTCGTTTATTTTTTATAGTGTCAGGGCACCCGCCGTTTATTACCTAATAAAGGTTTAGCCCCCTGATCGCCCGGCGGTGATATGCGTCGCCCCAGGCAGCGTCAGATTAGCGCCAGTACCGCTAACACCCACGCACGCACCGTACACCTCCCTTAGTGGTATAGTATCTGATCGGATCAATATCTGATCTGATCAGATCTATACTAGCGTCCCCAGCAGTTTAGGGTTCCCACAAACGCAGTGTTAGCGGGATCAGCCCAGATACCTGCTAGCACCTGCGTTTTGCCCCTCCGCCCGGCCCAGCCCAGCCCACCCAAGTGCAGTATCGATCGATCACTGACACTTACAAAACACTAAACGCATAACTGCAGCGTTCGCAGAGTCAGGCCTGATCCCTGCGATCGCTAACAGTTTTTTTGGTAGCGTTTTGGTGAACTGGCAAGCACCAGCGGCCTAGTACACCCCGGTCGTAGTCAAACCCGCACTGCAGTAACACTTGGTGACGTGGCGAGTCCCATAAGTGCAGTTCAAGCTGGTGAGGTGGCAAGCACAAGTAGTGTCCCGCTGCCACCAAAAAGACAAACACAGGCCCGTCGTGCCCATAATGCCCTTCCTGCTGCATTCGCCAATCCTAATTGGGAACCCACCGCTTCTGCAGCGCCCGTACTTCCCCCATTCACATCCCCAACCAAATGCAGTCGGCTGCATGAGAGGCATTTTCTTTATGTCCTCCCGAGTACCCCTACCCAACGAACCCCCAAAAAAGATGTCGTGTCTGCAGCAAGCGCGAATATAGGCGTGACACCCTCTATTATTGTCCCTCCTGTCCTGACAATCCTGGTCTTTGCATTGGTGAATGTTTTGAATGCTACCATTCACTAGTTGAGTATTAGCGTAGGGTACAGCATTGCACAGACTAGGCACACTTTCACAGGGTCTCCCAAGATGCCATCGCATTTTGAGAGACCCGAACCTGGAACCGGTTACAGTTATAAAAGTTAGTTACAAAAAAAAGTGTAAAAAAAAAAAAAAAAAACACAAAAATATAAAATAAAAAAAAAAATAGTTGTCGTTTTATTGTTCTCTCTCTCTCTATTCTCTCTCTATTGTTCTGCTCTTTTTTACTGTATTCTATTCTGCAATGTTTTATTGTTATGTTTTATCATGCTTGCTTTTCAGATATGCAATTTTTTATACCTTACCGTTTACTGTGCTTTATTGTTAACCATTTTTTTGTCTTCAGGTACGCCATTCACGACTTTGAGTGGTTATACCAGAATGATGCCTGCAGGTTTAGGTATCATCTTGGTATCATTCTTTTCAGCCAGCGATCGGCTTTCATGTAAAAGCAATCCTAGCAGCCAATTAGCCTCTACACTGCTTTTACAAGCAGTAGGAGGGAATGCCCCCCCCCCCCAACGTCTTCCGTGTTTTTCTCTGGCTCTTCTGTCTCAACAGGGAACCTGAGAATGCAGCCGGTGATTCAGCCAGCTGACCATAGAGCTGATCAGAGACCAGAGTGGCTCCAAACATCTCTATGGCCTAAGAAACCGGAAGCTACGAGCATTTTATGACTTAGATTTCGCTGGATGTAAACAGCGCCATTGGGAAATTGGGAAAGCATTTTATCACACCGATCTTGGTGTGGTCAGATGCTTTGAGGGCAGAGGAGAAATCTAGGGTCTAATAGACCCCAATTTTTGCAAAAAAGAGTACCTGTCACTACCTATTGCTATGATAGGGGATATTTACATTCCCTGAGATAACAATAAAAATGATTTAAAAAAAAAAAATGAAAGGAACAGTTTAAAAATAAGATAAAAAAATAATAATAATAAAGAAAAAAAAAAAAAAAAAGCACCCCTGTCCCCCCTGCTCTCGCGCTAAGGCAAACGCAAGCGTCGGTCTGGCGTCAAATGTAAACAGCAATTGCACCATGCATGTGAGGTATCACCGCGAACGTCAGATCGAGGGCAGTAATTTTAGCAGTAGACCTCCTCTGTAAATCTAAAGTGGTAACCTGTAAAGGCTTTTAAAGGCTTTTAAAAATGTATTTAGTTTGTCGCCACTGCACGTTTGTGCGCAATTTTAAAGCATGTCATGTTTGGTATCCATGTACTCGGCCTAAGATCATGTTTTTTATTTCATCAAACATTTGGGCAATATAGTGTGTTTTAGTGCATTAAAATTTAAAAAAGTGTGTTTTTTCCCCAAAAAATGCGTTTGAAAAATCGCTGCGCAAATACTGTGTGAAAAAAAAAAATGAAACACCCACCATTTTAATCTGTAGGGCATTTGCTTTAAAAAAATATATAATGTTTGGGGGTTCAAAGTAATTTTCTTGCAAAAAAAAATTATTTTTTTATGTAATCAAAAAGTGTCAGAAAGGGCTTTGTCTTCAAGTGGTTAGAAGAGTGGGTGATGTGTGACATAAGCTTCTAGATGTTGTGCATAAAATGCCAGGACAGTTCAAAACCCCCCCAAATGACACCATTTTGGAAAGTAGACACCCCAAGCTATTTGCTGAGAGGCATGTCGAGTCCATGGAATATTTTATATTGTGACACAAGTTGCGGGAAAGAGACAATTTTTTTTTTTTTTTTTGCGCAAAGTTGTCACTAAATGATATATTGCTCAAACATGCCATGGGAATATGTGAAATTACACCCCAAAATACATTCTGTTGCTTCTCCTGAGTACGGGGATACCACATGTGTGAGACTTTTTGGGAGCCTAGCCGCGTACAGGACCCCGAAAACCAAGCACCGCCTTCAGGCTTTCTAAGGCCGTAAATTTTTGATTTCACTCTTCACTGCCTATCACAGTCTCGGAGGCCATGGAATGCCCAGGTGGCAAAAAAAAAACCCCAAATGACCCCATTTTGGAAAGTAGACACCCCAAGCTATTTGATGAGAGGTATAGTGAGTATTTTGCAGACCTCACTTTTTGTCACAAAGTTCTGAAAATTGAAAAAAGAAAAAAAAAAATTTTTTTTTCTCGTCTTTCTTTATTTTTCAAAAACAAATGAGAGCTGCAAAATACTCACCATGCCTCTCAGCAAATAGCTTGGGGTGTCTACTTTCCAAAATGGGGTCATTTGGGGGGGGTTTGTGCCACCTGGGCATTCCATGGCCTCCGAAACTGTGATAGGTAGTGAGGAGTAAAATCAAAAATGTACGCCCTTAGAAATCCTGAAGGCAGTGATTGGTTTTCGGGGCCCCGTACACGGCTAGGCTCCCAAAAAGTCCCACACATGTGGTATCCCCGTACTCAGGAGAAGCAGCTAAATGTATTTTGGGGTGCAATTCCACATATGCCCATGGCCTGTGTGAGCAATATATCATTTAGTGACAACTTTGTGCAAAAAAAAAAAAAAAAATGTGTCACTTTCCCGCAACTTGTGTCAAAATATAAAATATTCCATGGACTCAACATGCCTCAAAGCAAATAGCTTGGGGTGTCTACTTTCCAAAATGGGGTCATTTGGGGGGGTTTTATGCCATCTGGGCATTTTATGGCCTTCAAAACTGTGATAGGTAGTGAGGAGTAAAATCAAAAATGTACGCCCTTAGAAATCCTGAAGGCAGTGATTGGTTTTCGGGGCCCCGTACGCGGCTAGGCTCCCAAAAAGTCCCACACATGTGGTATCCCCATACTCAGGAGAAGCAGCTAAATGTATTTTGGGGTGCAATTCCAAATATGCCCATGGCCTGTGTGAGCAATATATCATTTAGTGACAACTTTTTGTAATTTTTTTTTTTTTTTGTCATTATTCAATCACTTGGGACAAAAAAAATGAATATTCAATGGGCTCAACATGCCTCTCAGCAAATTCCTTGGGGTGTCTACTTTCCAAAATGGGGTCATTTGTGGGGGTTTTGTACTGCCCTGCCATTTTAGCACCTCAAGAAATGACATAGGCAGTCATAAATTAAAGGCTGTGTAAATTCCAGAAAATGTACCCTAGTTTGTAGGCGCTATAACTTTTGCGCAAACCAATAAATATACACTTATTGACATTTTTTCTACCAAAGACATGTGGCCGAATACATTTTGGCCTAAATGTATGACTAAAATTGAGTTTATTGGATTTTTTTTAGAACAAAAAGTAGAAAATATCATTTTTTTTCAAAATTTTCAGTCTTTTTCCGTGTATAGCGCAAAAAATAAAAACGGCAGAGGTGATCAAATACCATCAAAAGAAAGCTCTATTTGTTGGAAGAAAAGGACGCAAATTTCGTTTGGGTACAGCATTGCATGACCGCGCAATTAGCAGTTAAAGCGACGCAGTGCCGAATTGTAAAAAGTGCTCTGGTCAGGAAGGGGGTAAAACCTTCCGGGGCTGAAGTGGTTAAAAGACTTTAAATATTTACTATCATCAAAGGAGTTGGCACCTCGATGTAGTGCAGCAAAACAAACGGTACAAGAGGGGGATAGAATCCAGCACAGAAACGTTGATGCGTTTTAGCCCCCACGGCCTTACTTACTACGTACGGGTTATGAGTAAAGTGTGTGGGGGCTCTTTTGATTATGGTATTGGAGAGGCTTGCAGAGGCTATGTGCAGGGCACTGATGTGAAGCTCTACCTCACAGGATCAGGTTTTCAGGGTTTGCAACGCTGTCCCGTTTGTTTACATCTTACATTTAACATTACCTTCTTCGCTGTCAAAAACATTTTTTCCCACACATTTTCAAATGAATATTTTAGGCCTTAAGATTTCTTCAGACCCCCAAAATATATTTTCTAAAAACAGAGACCCTATAAAATAAAATGGTGTCAGTTGCAATTCGTTGTGTCACATGATCATTGCAATACTGAACAATAAAATCTGTATGTAGGGGTATGTTTAGAGGGCTGTGTTATCCCTACACCCTCTGTTGAAGCAAATCAAGCAAAGACTGTGCTCAATTAGCTGCTACTCTGGGGCAGAGCATCCAGGGAATATTCAGCTCTGATCCCAAAAGGGGGGGCAGTTGAGCACTTCCTTCCAGGTTCATTTTCACAGAGTGTATTAGCAAACAAATGTTCATTAATTTGCCTCTGTCCTGCTCCATCCTTTGTTCTGGGCACTCCGGAAGGACAAGTAAACCTAAGACACATGGTGCGCAAAGGGAAGGGGTTGGTATGGTTCTGATCGAGTGGCTGTAAGGCAGCCTAGATCATTTCTACTAAACCCAACAGCTGGGAGAAAAAAATGTAATCTCCTGGCTGCTATAGTTTGTTTACAGGCTGGTGCCAAACATTAATAGTACAGAAATGGTTAGCTCTTAGGCTGTATTTGATGGCTGCCCAGTCCTGGATAAATATTCATTCCTTTGAAATCCATGTCACTTGTAGATTATGTTCCTTACTGTGGATTACTTTCAAATAGTTTTGTTAAATCTCCTGTAAGACTCCTAACCCTCTTTCTAGGAGCCTCAGATAGCTCTTTTTTGATCTACGCATGATGACACCTCACATGTAAATAGAAAAGAACACCAGACCCTCCTAGATATCCAAGGTTCTAATTCTTGTCAACTATTCTAAAAACTACTGATGCTAATTTCGAGGATTGGAAGTAGTGATAAATTTTGGAGGGTAATTTTACCATGTGATAAACCCAAAAATACAGTATGTCGGTGTCTAACATCTTTCTCCACACACTGCTTAAATTAAAATTTGTCCAAATATGTAAAAAAGAAATATATTTTTTATGGAGTGTATTTTTTTTTTTTTACATTAATGTATTATTTATAGATAATAAAACAAGTAGGAGTTAAGGTATATAGTTTATGAAGCCATCGCCAATTGGCAATTTATATATATTAAAAAAAACAACAAAAAAAAAAAAAAAACACACCATTACCTGGTACAAGCCCTGCAAGAGGCTGATTATCTTCATCTCCATCCCTGTAAGCCTGCCACCAATTGGGGTCATCCTGGCTGATGATATGAAGAATATCTCCTTTCTGGAATGATAGACCGAGTTCTCGGCATGGCACATATGGGTCATCAGTAGGGTCATAGTCAAAATGTGCTTTCACATGTATCTTGGGGAAAAAAAAATAAAGTTTTATTATATATGCATAATGTAAGAAAGTGTAAAGAAAGGGTAGAATGTAACACTGTAATTAATTGATAAATCTTAGTTGCAATTTAGTTTCTACAAAAGGGGAAAATCATGAAATTTACCGATGCAGATCTTGTACACATAAGCTCTACAAAAGGAAGCACTCGTACACAATTATAGTAAGCTGAAAAGTCTAAATGCAAATCCTCAGCAAAAACTTGATGATTTGTGGTGCATTAAAGAGAACAGACTGCAGATACGATTGCTCTAATGTTGTAGTTCTCATCATAGGTGTGTGCAGCCTATTGCATCATAGGTGTGTGCACCCCAAAGCTCAAACACATATGCGCGCATGTATGTATGTATGTATGTGTATATATATATATATATATATATATATATATTTTATATATATATACATACATACATACATACATACATACATACATACACACGGACAGTGTCAGTAGAGCAGTGGATGTTGTCATAAGGACAGAGATTGGTGTGAGTAGGGCAATTGCAATATTATTTAAATTATTTTTTAAAAATTTTTTAGAAAGGAAAAAAAAAAAAAAAGGAATTTTCTTTTTTTTTATTTGGTGAAATATCACGGGTCTAAACATTGGAAATATGCACCACACGGGGTGATTAGGGTGTGCCCAGGCACACCTGGCACATGCCTATGGTTCTCATCAATTTCTATTAATCTATAGCATAAAATGTGGCAAAAATTCAAGCAGCTTTATACAGCTGTTATATATAGTTACAGTATATAAGGAAGATTCAAAAACTTATCAAAAACAGAAGATAAAGATTTTATCTTGGAAAGAGATAATTTCCTAATATGGGTTTTTTTGTCTAATAGTTGCCAGTAAGGCTATTACATTCATATTGGCCATTAAGGTAGTGGCAGAAATCTTTTTTTTTTTTTTTTTTTTTACAGCTGCAGATGAGAACAGCTACAGCCGCCAGCCTGTTCACTATATCAGGTTGCTGGCGGCCACAGCTATTCATTGTTCTCCGTACAGCCTGTGATTACTTGCAGATCGCTGCAGACTTCCCCTGTCCTTCCAAGCAAGCCAGCAGTGGTGAAACATATATCAAGGAAGGTGGTTTCAGGAGGAGACAATGTGTGAAGTTTTCATCTTTTGACATATTAAGAAGAGCCAAGTTTTGGTGCGTGGCTTATATTTTCTTTTCTTTTGACGGAGAGTGGAGATGGGCTATGGTAGCCAGCACCTGGTTCGTCTGTGTGGGTTGAAAGGATCAAGTGTAGAGCTGAGCCATGGGTTTGGGTATGTTCCTGGTAATTAACTTTACCTAAAATGGCTCAGGCATTTATTAAATTACTAAAATGAAGGCGGCATTTACTAGAACCTGTAGAATGCATGCCTTACCCAACACTCCCATTTTTTTCTCATTCTAACCCCTCCCTCTTCCCTTCCCATTACTACCCTTACCCCCCATTTTATTTTTGTTCATTCCACTTCATTCCAACCGCTTACAAAGACCAAGACTGCATTGCCAATAACAAAATGGACACCTACCTTCCCCTACCCATCCCACCCCTGCTCTTTACACAACACACCCTTAGAACGTTCCATACAATAAACCTTTCAATCCTTAAACACATAAGAAATAACTGAAGTAAGAAATAAGTTAGACACAAAAAAAGAACTAGGGTTTTTCACAATCTGCAAGTCAACTACTCAGAAGAGGTAGAAGTTATTATAGTTGACGTACAATAGGAAAAAAAAAAAAAACTGTATATATGTTGTAAGACTCCAGTTTATTTACCTATTGCATATGCTAGAACGCAAACCTGTTTTAACAATTGCTTGTATACCATTCTATTTTTGTACATGCTGATATTAAATGGCTATTAAAAAAAATGAAAGCAGACAATATTACATATATATTTATTTTACATGTAAATAGGTTTTTTCATAATTGTTTTTAATATCACCAGACTGTGAATAGTAAAAGTCTCTTAGAAAAGGGTAAACTTACAAATAAAGAACAGTAGGGTAATTTAATAAACAGAAAAGTCAGATTAATTAACAGGCCTTACAAGTTAAGATGGTTAGCACACTATTTTAAGGACAAATAGAATGCAACCTTTCATAAGAGATGCTAAATAATAACTTGAGTTTTAGCTAATTTATGAACAATTCAAGTAAAACTAGAAATAAATGGAGTATATACACAAACATATTATAAACCTTGGTGCATTTCTGCAGATAGACCCCATAGCAACATGTAACATTTGCACATGTTACCCTTAGTATAAGGGAAACTTTAAAAGTTAAGTACAATTTCATACAAAACAAACAAAAAATAGATCCAGACCACTCTGTCAATAACAAAATGGAACCTCTATTTTCATTAATTTAACCACTTGCTGACTGGGCCAAAGCCAAATGACAGCATAATTTTGGGGGGGCGTACAATGACGTCCTCCTAAAATCACACTCCCGAGGTCCCTCTGGTGCGCACACCTGGGAATGTCCGTGACCGTCGTGTCTTCAGGAACCCAGCGCATCACGGAATGGGATAAAGGACCAATGACAGGGGCCCTTTACCAAGTGATCGCTCCGTTCAATGACAGAGTGATAACTTGTCAACAAACCAAAGCTTGCCGGGTCAGCTCCTCCCCTCTCCTTGCACCGATCGGTACAGGTGTGTGAGGAGAGAAGGGAGCTGATGCAGCAGAGCTTGTGGGCTGGATCTGAAGTGCTCACAGTGCTGATCTGTGCCCATACAGGTCTCATCCGTGCCTCATCCCTGCCCATCCGTGCCACATCCAAGCCACGTCAGTGCTCATCCATCCGTTCCACATCAGTGCTCATCCATCCGTTCCACATCAGTGCTCATCCATTCGTGCCACATCAGTGCTCATCCATCCGTGCCACATCAGTGCTCATCCATCCGTGCCACATCAGTGCTCATCCATCCGTGCCACATCAGTGCTCATCCATCCGTGCCACATCAGTGCTCATCCATCTGTGCCACATCAGTGCTCATCCATCCGTGCCACATCAAAGCTCATCCATCCGTGCCACATCAGTGATCGTCCGTGCCACACCCATGCCCCTACAGTGCCCATCTGTGCCTCACGAAAATGTAATAGGTAGTCAAAATTAGATTTGAAATCTATGCCCCTAAAACACCTGACGGTGCTCCCTGCATGTTGGACCTCTGTATGTGGCCAGGCTGAGGAAAAGTCTCACACATACAGTATCACCATACTCAGGAAGAGTAGCAGAATATATTTTGGGGTGTAATTTTTGCTATGTACCTAATATGTATTCAAAATATCTTGGACAACTTTGTGTTAAAAAAAAAAAAAAGCAAAAAAAAAAAAAAAGCTTTTCATTTTCTTTCCACATTTTCCAAAAACTTGTGGAAAAAAAATTACATGTTCAAAAGACTCATCATGTCTCATAGCTTATACATTGGGGTGTTTACTTTCTAAAATGGGGTCTTTTTTGGGCGTTTCCATTGTCCTGGTGCTCCAGGGCCTTCAAAAGTGTAAGAGATAGTCACGAAATTAAATGTGTAATTTATGTCCCTAGAACACCCGATGGTGCTCCTGTATGTTGGGCCTCTGAATGTGGCCAGGCTGTGTAAAAGTCTCACACATGTGCTATCACCATACTTGTGAGGAGTAGAAGAATGTGTTTTGGGGTGTAGTTGCAAGTATGCATATGCTGTGTATGAGAAATAACCTGTTAATATGACAATTTTGTGAAAAAAAAAAAAAAAAAACTTCATTTTGAAAAGAATTGTGGGAAAAAATTACAACTCTTCAAAAAACTCACCATGCCTCTTACTAAATACCTTGGAATGTCTACTTTCCAAAAAGGGCTAATTTGGGGGGTATTTGTACTTTCCTGGCTTGTTAGTGTCTCAAGAAATTAGATAGGCCATCAGTACATCAGGTGTGATCAAATTTCAATGACTGGCACCATAGCTTGTAGACTCTATAACTTTCACAAAGACCAAATAATATACACTGATTTTGGATATTTTTACCAAAGATATGTAGCAGTATAACTTTTGGCCAAAATTTATGAAGAAAAATTACCAATAGCAAAATTTTATAACAAATGAAGAAAATGCATTTTTTTTATTTATAGCGTAAAAAATAAAAAACCCAGTGGTGATTAAACACCACAAAAAGAAAGCTCAATTTGTGTAAAAAAAAAAAAAAAAAAACCAACACAAAATTTCATATGGGTACTGTGTTGCATGACAGTAATTGTCATTCAAAATGTGAGAGCACCGAAAGCTAAAATTTGGTCTGGTTAGGAAAGGGGTTGAAGTGCCCAGTGGCCAAGTAGTTAATATTTTTCATGCTGTCCAGTCTTTATGGAGTCATCACAAATGTCTACAGTGGCCATGGCTCTGTAGCATATAGAAAAAAGATCAACTATACAGGGATGGAGAAATGTGGCAGCAAGCAATGGCCATTCTAATGTCGAGCCCCCACCCACTTTATCTTCACTGCATAGGGGCCGTTTCTATCGACTGTTCGAGAGCACAATCTGTTGGAAACTTATGCAGGCTGGATAGTGTGAAGAACTTCTAGTAAATAGAGATAAGTTGTTCCAATTTGTTATCAGCATAGCAGATTGAGGCATTCAGTTTTTTTTGGAAGTATGTGTGTAGGTAAGGAAGAGAGAGGGTCCCTAAAATGCCATCACTGACTCATAATTATGGCGATGGCCTTCTATGAAATATAGTGAAAGTAGGAATACTTTCAAAAAATTTTGGGATTTTTGTGGGGGATGATACATCTATTTCCAGTAGGCATCAAAATTGAGAGTATTTAAAATATTAAATTTTTATTAAATAGTAGTAAAAGGGGGTACACAGAACAAATCAAAGTACATATAAACAACCAGTATAACCATCCGGTATTATGTTCAAATTTCATTCATGCCTGTTTGCCAACATGTTTCGCAACCGTTTCATTGCTTCATCAGGGCATATGTCGGCATCATTGGTTATTTTGAACTATGTAAATAACAGATAAATATATAATTATATAGTGATCATACATGTTCAAGTATACCAAAAGATATATGACATTAAGTCAAAGTATTCAATCTAATAGTCTCACCTACTGGTACAAGTCTAAAACCAAATAGCACAAGCTACCATTGCCAGATATCAGCAAATAGATTAGTAAAATACCGCGCCTATCTAATAAGTGGAAACAGCTGCCAACACTACAGAACGACTGGGACTGTGTAGAAAATATAAATAAAAAGTGTAGCGCTAAAGTGAAAATAAAGAAGAGGAGGTTTTGAAGTAAGGGGAGGTGAAGCCACAATCTCGAGTGGCTTGTAACCCCAACTTAGTCAAAAACCAAATATATGTGTACACAAACAACGTGATATTATCACAGGAATACAAACAAATTGCAGTGCTCTTTTCTTTTTGAAAAAAAGTGTGAATGGATAAAAATAAAAACAAAGTGAAAATATATCAATAAGTGAAAATCTCAATAGTCCACATTTGACTGGTGAAGTAATACGAAAAAACTGTCCCAAATAGTGATAAGGAAGCATTAGGCCCATACAAATAATAAAGACTTGATAATATAGTCCATATGTTGCATGGTGTAGTTGAAACACAGGGACCCAAGGCAGGTAACTTTACAACACGAAGACTTGAGAGCCAAGGCAGATATCCTTACAGGGACTCCGATTCATGGGGGGGGGGCAAAGGGCAGATATCTTTATAACACAAAGGCCCAGAAAAAAGTAAGGTAGAATACTCTTACCAATACTCGATCCTTCCAGCATCCTGGGTCTTTTACTATTATACCTTGTTGGTCTTGACCTTCAAGACAGGTTCCGGGCTCCCCATTTAAGGAGGACGTCTTCTGGTGTTTAATCCATCCCCACACTGTCACGGATTTGACAGTACAAGCTCGTTTGACTCACCGCCTACGGCTTGTGAGTCCACCGAAGTTGGTAAGAGTATTCTACCTTACTTTTTTCTGGGCCTTTGTGTTATAAAGATATCTGCCCTTTGCCCCCCCCCCATGAATCGGAGTCCCTGTAAGGATATCTGCCTTGGCTCTCAAGTCTTCGTGTTGTAAAGTTACCTGCCTTGGGTCCCTGTGTTTCAACTACACCATGCAACATATGGACTATATTATCAAGTCTTTATTATTTGTATGGGCCTAATGCTTCCTTATCACTATTTGGGACAGTTTTTTCGTATTACTTCACCAGTCAAATGTGGACTATTGAGATTTTCACTTATTGATATATTTTCACTTTGTTTTTATTTTTATCCATTCACACCATTGCCAGATATCGTCCACCGCACCTACTGCCACAGAAAATCCGAGGGTGCCAGATCCCAACCAGATAATGCCAATAGAAGGACTGGACCATGCACTAGCCAGACTGGAATCTAATGTGTGAGAGGCAAGATGGAGAAATAGGTAAGCCAATCAGCTACCCAGTCCAGATGGATTATGTACAGTGTCTACTTAATATGTTTAGTGGGGTAGTTATTGTAGCATATAATCAATTTCACCAAAACAGTGTTAGTTAGCAGTTAATACCGCCAATAAAACTTAGAGGTGAGGGTCTATTTAATTGTATAATTTAAACATAATTAAAGGTTCCAAGCCATGGTCTAATACATCCTTGCAAGGGATTGCCATGCAATCTGCCCCTGCTTGTGATTATAGCAAAATACAATACAGCTTTATGATTTCCAAAGATACATAAAAGGGGATAAAAAAATAAAATAAATATTATAATAACCCATAAGTAGTTTGGAACATAAGTTCCGTTTGATAGTTTACCTGTAGGGCTAAGTAGTAAGGGCTCCTCAAGCACATAAGACCCTCCTGTCAGCGTGGATGGAGTGAAGCCGACTGCGTCTGTAGACACAACGGCGGCTCCATCTATTGCCATGGTCCCACCGGAAGCGAAAAGGTCAGTGATGACCTCCGGCATCACTTCCGGTCCGGACGTCCCCGCATATGACGCACGCGCATCACGCCAGACGTGTACACGTCAGCGGGTGCGCGCGCATTGCCCACACTAGAGTGACACAGTAAGGGCATACAGCATCCGGACCGGAAGTGATGCCGGAGGTCATCACTGACCTTTTCACTTCCGGTGGGACCATGCCAATAGATGGAGCCGCCGTTGTGTCTACAGACGCAGTCGGCTTCACTCCATCCACGCTGACAGGAGGGTCTTATGTGCTTGAGGAGCCCTTACTACTTAGCCCTACAGGTAAACTATCAAACGGAACTTATGTTCCAAACTACTTATGGGTTATTATAATATTTATTTTATTTTTTTCTCCCCTTTTATGTATCCTTGGAAATCATAAAGCTGTATTGTATTTTGCTATAATCACAAGCAGGGGCAGATTGCATGGCAATCCCTTGCAAGGATGTATTAGACCATGGCTTGGAACCTTTAATTATGTTTAAATTATACAATTAAATAGACCCTCACCTCTAAGTTTTATTGGCGGTATTAACTGCTAACTAACACTGTTTTGGTGAAATTGATTATATGCTACAATAACTACCCCACTAAACATATTAAGTAGACACTGTACATAATCCATCTGGACTGGGTAGCTGATTGGCTTACCTATTTCTCCATCTTGCCTCTCACACATTAGATTCCAGTCTGGCTAGTGCATGGTCCAGTCCTTCTATTGGCATTATCTGGTTGGGATCTGGCACCCTCGGATTTTCTGTGGCAGTAGGTGCGGTGGACGATATCTGGCAATGGTAGCTTGTGCTATTTGGTTTTAGACTTGTACCAGTAGGTGAGACTATTAGATTGAATACTTTGACTTAATGTCATATATCTTTTGGTATACTTGAACATGTATGATCACTATATAATTATATATTTATCTGTTATTTACATAGTTCAAAATAACCAATGATGCCGACATATGCCCTGATGAAGCAATGAAACGGTTGCGAAACATGTTGGCAAACAGGCATGAATGAAATTTGAACATAATACCGGATGGTTATACTGGTTGTTTATATGTACTTTGATTTGTTCTGTGTACCCCCTTTTACTACTATTTAATAAAAATTTAATATTTTAAATACTCTCAATTTTGATGCCTACTGGAAATAGACGTATCATCCCCCACAAAAATCCCAAAATTTTTTGAAAGTATTCCTACTTTCACTATATTTCAAATTTACCCAGGGATTGGGAGATCCGTCTTAGTGCCTGTGTATGTCCACAGTTATTTACCATTTTTTCCTATTTATGGCCTTCTATGAAAAAAAAAAAACTCTTTAGATGAAAAAAAACAAGAAAAACAACCTCTTCAAATATTTTAGGAAAAAAAAGGTTTATGTACCATTTGAAATATAGAGTATATTTTAGTGGTGCAAGTTTGTTAAAAGAAGTCACTTACAAAAGGATTTCTGAAAGAACAGAAAATCTAACATAAAACCATCTCTCTTTAGAACTTATTTCTGAAAGTATGAGCTATGAGAGTTTAAAGTGGTTGTAAAGGTTTTTTTTTTTTTACCTTAATGCCTTTACTGCATTAAAGAAAAAAAACCTTAAACGGTCAGCTTCCCCTAATACTTACCCGAGTCCAATCTCAATCCAGCGCTGTGACTGAGAGCAGCAGCGCTTTTCTCGCCATCTCTCTTTTTAGTGGACATGGAGGCAGCAGTGGGAGAAGCGAGCAGGGGAAGTGGGGCCAAGCCAGGCTGTGTGTCAATAGACACATAGAGCCCGGCTCAGGATCAAGTTCGCACAAGTGCCACCATAGCAAATGGTTTGTTATGGGTGCACTCAGAAGGGAGAGGCAGCCGAGAAGAAGAGGATCAGTGCTGTTCTGTGCAAAACCATTGCACAGAGCAGGTAAGTATGACAGGTGTGTTATTTAAATATATACATTATATATATATATATATATAATATTTTACAATCACTTTAAAGTTGTAAGCTTCATTAGGACAAAGACTGATGTGACTTGCAAAATGCTCTCTGAATCAATATAAAAAAAAAAACAAAATAATATATATATATATATATATAATATTCATTATATGTGGTTGATATTTTGTAAGAGGATATGTGTATCATACCCCTAACGTTGGTATATACACTCGCCGGCCACTTTATTAGTTACACCTGTTCAATTGCTTGGTAACCCAAATTGCTAATCAGCCAATCCCATGGCAGCAACTAAATGTATTTAAGCATCTAGATGTGGTGAAGACGACTTGCTGAAGTTCAAACAGAGCATCAGAATGGGGAAGACAGGGGATATAAGTGACTGAACGTGGCATGGTTGTTGGTGCCAGATGGGCTGGTCAGATCTACTGGGATTTTCACGCACAACCATGTCTAGGTTATATAGAGAATGGTCAGAAAAAGAGAAAATATTCAGTGAGCGGTAGCTGTATGGATGAAAATGCCTTGTTGATATCAGAGGAGAATGAGGAGACGGGTTTGAGATAATAGAAAGACAACAGTAACTCAAATAACCACTCGTTACAACCAAGGTATGCAGAATACCATGTCTGAAGACACAACACATCGAACCTTGAAGCAGATGGGCTACAACGGGAACGGGAGATTTGCATCATGGATGTGCAGTCGACAATACTGCAGCAAATGAGTAATGTTATCGTGTCAATATAGACCAAAATCTCTGAGGAATGTTTCCAGAACCTTGTTGAATCTTTGCCACAAAGAATTAAGGCAGTTCTGGAGGCAAAAGTGGGTCTAACCCAGTACTAGCAAGTAGCCAGTGATTTTTTTTTTTCCTTTTACAGACACTTTATGAAATCAGAAAATGTAAAACAATTAATCTAAAGCAGTGTCTGAAATCATTAAGGCCCCTTTCACACTTATACGACTTGTCCCACGATTTTGTACTGCAAAATCGTATGACAAGTCATTCTCCATGATTTTCAATGACTACCATTCATATTGGTACGACTTTAAGTCGTGCCGACTTCAAAGTAGTCCCTGCACTACATTGGTCCAACTTCCATGCGAGTTGTACTCCATAGACCTCAATGTTAAACCCTCAAGTAGCATCCAAATCGTACCTGAATAATATAGACACAATTTCAGTACGACTTTGTAAGCACAAGCTGTAAGCACAAGCCTCACACCATGTACATTGTCATTTGTTAATGCCAAAGTTGTGGCAAAGTCATACAAAGTAGTACTGCTTCCAAATCGCGGCAAAATCGTGGTAAAATCGCGGCAGCGAAATCGCAGTAAAATCGCATGACTTTGAAGTCGTATAAGTGTGAAAGGGGCCTAAAGGGCTAGTACATAAATTTTCAGTATATTTTATGCTAGAGGACTGTCAAAGTGGAGGCTTGCTGCAGAAAAATGAGTAGAAACTGGGGGCAGGATACATAAAGCTAGTACAGATCAGTGCCATTACTCCTTTACAAATCAATGCTCCTACTATAGATAACTGGGATCCAAGGGATACACAATACCAAAGGGCTGGCACGTGACCCTTGTGCACCGGGGATCTAGCTGATAATGAAACAAAATTCATATATTAACTTATAATACACACAAAATATTAAGTGAAAACTTACCACAGTTTCCCTTGCTGGTGGAGGTTTTGACTGCTGACTTGGAATGAGTACAAAAGATAGTGCCCCATGCATTTCAGCCTTGTTAAAAAAAAAAAAAAAAAAGGAGAAGTAACAGTTTAAATATTTAGCACATTCGGTCTTAAATCGGGAGAAAGGCACACTTAGCGCTGTCACATGGCAATGATGGTGGTTTAAAATTATTGTAAAGTCTAGAATTTTTTTTTTTTTTTTAAAACAACAAACATGTCATACTTACCAGCAGCCCCAAACATGGAATAACACCCACTAAATTTCTCCTGATGGTGAACAGGTATAGCCCCAAACATGGAATAAGACCCCCTAAATTTCTCCTGATGGTGAACAGGTATAACCATTTAATGGATCACAAGAAGATTGGAGACTGAAAGCAAAAGACCCGTTGTTTCCAACTGGAGATCATAAACACACAAACTTGCAAAGTTTAACACGTTCCCCTATTTTTTATCTGTAGGTGGGAGGTCATGTGTTTGGTGATTTAGGAGACTAAAGGCTGGCACACACAGGCCGAATATCCAGTTCAACAGAAACCGTCCGACATTCAGCCAGTGTGTACAGCAGCCTGCTTGGCTTCCGAGGAAAAAAAAAAAAAAGTATATGTGCATTGCATTGCTGGATCACTTAGGGCTAGCCATTGTAACTCTGAAGAACAAGAGGTCTTGCTAAACTCACTAAAACTGTGCACTTTTCTACACTGACCTTGCAGGTCTGGAGGAAGGAAAGTGCTCTTCTTATCTATGGCATTCTTGATGATCTCATCAAAAAAAGGATCAAAAAAGCATTTCTGGTAAAAACAGAAACTAGACCAAGGATTTTAAGAGGCTTGGTCAGTTTGCCAACATTTCAGCTAGATAATGCTGTGGACGATAGAGTGGAGAAGGAACTCCCCCTTACGGGACTTTAATGGCCCAAATAGTAGTACACAAAAGGTATGTAAAAGGAATATACAAAGTTTATTGAAATATAAACATTAAAATTTAAATCAATAGGTGGCTATTGACATCTTAATTGCATACCCATGGTAGAAAACAGAAAGACCAAACTCTAGATGGGTACAAGGACTACCGTGATAAAGTAACCATGGCAGGTCACACGGACCACACCCGAAGCGTTTCAGGAAAATCCTTCTTCAGGGGTTGGTAGAGCAATTTTGTTTCTATATGTTGCCAAAGTAAATGCGGGTACATGTCACAGCCACAGAGTGATTTTGTAAAAGTCAGACAGCCACGTCCCAACAATGGTCCGATCGGTGCAGCCAAAAACCTCCAGATGGAAACAGCAGTGAGCAACCAACGAGACCAGCATGGAGTTAAGCACAGCCATGCGGTGCGCTGCGTCGGGAAAAAATACAGCAGGTATGTTTTTCTGCACATTCTGGGGCATTAATGCAATACATATTAACTAATTAAATAATGTGGGTTAATGCAACACACCTAAAGGCTGGTTTATTTTTTCACTGTGTGTCCCACTGGAGAGATTTATCTTCACTTCATCCAGTTAACATGATATAAGGAGAAATCCCCTTTTAGACAGTTGCTATTCAAACTGTTCAGTCACTTTGGAAGACTTTCCCTCAGTTCTGTTGACATGGGTAATATTTAGCATTTCCATTGCCCTGTGACACAGTGGTAATGGTCACCAGGGTAAAAAAAAAAAAAAAAAGTGAACCTCCCCAGAGAGGACACAACATTAAAATCAGAACAAGGGTTTTACATTTCACAAAAAAGAAAAAATCCTGGCCTTAGACCAACTTTAAACCTTTTAATTTCAGTCATTCATTCTGATCCATTTTAAACTTACCAGTAGCTCAAATACATCATTGACATCTTTTCCTCGAATTTCAATACCATTTATTTCTAAAATTTCATCTCCTTCATGCAGAAGTCCACTCTTTTCAGCTGCCCCTCCTTTCACTATGCGGCTGATGATGACAGAGTCCAGCTCATTCCGTACTGTGGCACCCTGCAAAAAGCAAGCTATTATCAGAATGAAAGTGTATTATGAAGAAAGTGTTGCATGCAATAGCAAAAGTAAACCTACTACCTGTGAAAATAGATTAAAAGAGTTTTGTGTAAAATGCATGCCACCAGATGCATGCACAAGCATCTGGTGACATCTTCAAGAGCTGACCTGCCTGCTCTTGCATCTCACTATTGATCCATCACTGTAACGAGCATTCTTGATCTATACAACAGGAGAGATTCACTAAAATTGCTAAATCAGCTTCTAGGTTTTAGGCTGGGTTCACACTGGTCCGACAAACGCTCCGACATTGGGAGCTCATGTCGCATGACGTGTGAAATTCAATGTTTCCCTATGGGAGCCGTCCTAACTGGTCCGACATAAGTCGTTCCGACTTTAGAAATGCTCCCTGTACTACTTTGGTCCAACTTTGAGCCTACTTCAGCCCATTGACTATCATTGAAGTCGGATCAAAGTCGGGTCGCATGATCCGACTTCGGCATGCGACTTGTGCTCAGATGATCTTGAGGGGGAACTCCGGCCAAATTTTAAATAAAAAAACGGCATGGGTTCCCCCTCCAAAAGCATACCAGGCCCTTGGGTCTGGTATGGATCTTAAGGGGAACCCCTACGCCGATAAAATGGCATGGGGGTCCCCCCCAAATACATACCAGACCCTTATCCGAGCACGCAGCCTGGCCGGCCAGGAATGGGGGTGGGGACGAGCGAGCGCCCCCCCCCCCCCTGAACCATACCAGGCCGCATGCCCTCAACATGGGGAGGTGGGTGCTTTGGGGCAGGGGATCACCCCCTGCAGCACCCCCACCCCAAAGCACCTTGTCCTTATGTTGATGAGGACAAGGGCCTCTTGCCGACAACCCTGGCCGTTGGTTGTCGGGGTCTGCGGGCGGGGGCTTATCGGAATCCGGGAGCCCCCAGATCCCGGCCCCCCACCCTTTGTGAATGAGTATGGGGTACATCGTACCCCTACCCATTCACCTAGGGAAAAAAGTGTCACTGAAAAAACACAGTACACAGGTTTTTAAAGTAATTTATTAGGCAGCTCCGGGGTCTTCTTCTGACTTCGGGGGTCTCTCCGGCGTCTCCTCCCGGTGTCCTGATCTTCTGCCGGCTCCTCCGGTATCTTCTGCAGCTCTTTTGCTAGCGGTGGCCCGGACTTCTGCCTTCTTTTCTTCTTCCGATGTTGACACGAGGCTCCCTCCAGCTGGAAAGCTCTCTTGAGCGGTCCGCAATGGACTTATATAGGCGGTGACCCCGCCCCCTTATGAGGACACTGTCCCGGGGCATGCTGGGACTGTGCCGTCATAAGGGGGCGTGGTCAACATCACCCGGTGACCACGCCCCCTAAAACGTCAGTCCCAGCATGCCCAGGGACTGTGACGGCATTAGGGGGTGGGGTCACCGCCTATATAAGTCACATCGGAGTGCTCATAGAGCATTCCAGCCGGAGAGAGCGTCGTGTCAACATGGGAAGAAGACAAGAAGGCAGAAGTCCGGGCCACCGCTAGCAAAAGAGCTGCAGAAGATAGAGGAGGAGCCGGCAGAAGATCAGGACACCGGAAGGAGACGCCGGAGAGACCCCTGAAGTCGGAAGACGACTCCGGAGCTGCCTAATAAATTACTTTAAAAACCTGTGTACGGTGTTTTTTCATTGACACTTTTTTCACTAGTTGAATGGGTAGGGGTACGATGTACCCCATACTCATTCACAAAGGGTGGGGGGCCGTGATCTGGGGGCCCCCTTATTAAAGGGGGCTCCCAGATTCCGATAAGCCCCCCGCAGACCCCGACAACCAACGGCCAGGGTTGTCGGGAAGAGGCCCTTGTCCTCATCAACAAGGGGACAAGGTGCTTTGGGGTGGGGGGGCCAGCAGGGCGCCCCCCTGCCCCAAAGCACCCACCCCCCCCATGTTGAGGGCATGCGGCCTGGTACGGTTCAGGAGGGGGGTGCTCGCTCATCCCCACCCCCATTCCTGACCGGCCGGGCTGCGTGCTCGGATAAGGGTCTGGTATGGATTTGGGGGGACCCCCACGCCGTTTTTTCGGCGTAGGGGGTTCCCCTTAAGGTCCATACCAGACCCAAGGGCCTGGTATGCCCTTGGAGGGGGAACCCATGCCGGTTTTTTTATTTAAAATTTGGCGCAGAGTTCCCCCTCAAGATTCATACCAAACACAGTGCCGGGCATTGGCGGAGATCCAAGTCGGATCCCCGTTCATTGAAAGTTGGACGCATGCCGGCTTCATGTCGAAGGCAAAGTCGGATCCAAAGTAGGACGGCTGTCGTGTCGCACCAGTGTGAACCCAGCCTTACTGTCCGAGTTGAAGTTAGAAGCTGATTGGGTACTATGCACAGCTGCGCCAGATTCTGTGTGCATCAGTTTTAGTAAATCTACTCACTGAGTTGTACGGGGATGGCCTTCCAGACATTTGACTTTTCCAGATTAAGGTAGAATTTGTAAAACAGAGCACCTCGTTTGTTTTAAAGCTCACGATGTACCTAAATCCTCAGAAACTTGGATCCTCAGCATTCCAAGGCCAGCGATGTCATCCTCTCCTAGGCACTGCAGGCAGAACCCAGGGAATGAGTTTTTTTTTACGTCTTTCTCTTTAGATGTATTTTTGGCGTTTACATATTTACTACAAAAGGCTTAATTGCACGCAGCTTGTAAAAGCACCTCTATGTTTGCCTATGCATACGTGCACACATTACAGGCATTTACAGGCATATTCGAAGAGGAGCATTTACAGGCTTAAAAAAGAAAAACAAACATCTGCTTTTGAGCAGAAAAAAATGCTTCAAAACTGGATGCCTTTAGCGCTTGAGCATTCATTCATTTCAATGACCACAATAAAATGAATATTCTGCCCAATGGAATCCATTAGGGAGGAGAAAATAAAAGGCCTAAACCATGAATGAATAAGGGGAGCTTGCAATTTAATGTAAGGACTGTTTAATGGCGTAAATAGCTCTGAGGGGGTTGCGGATAAGACATGCAAGCATCTTACAAGTCAGTTATGAGTCAGGGGTCAACAGTGATCAAATACCACCAAAAGAAAGCTCTATGGTGTCCGTTTATGAAGCAGTGATCAGCAGTGATCCTCAGGAGAATCCTCATTGAATGACACAGTAACGGCCAGTTTATGAAGCTGCGACCTCAGGGATTCACTGGCGATCTGTGTCAGAATTCACCCTCCTAGATTCACCAGCTCAGAGGTGGAGAATCGGGGAGTGCAGAGGAAATCTGCGGGGATCTGAGGGGGATAGAGGAAGATTTTTAACTTCCTTCTACCTCGTTCAAACCCAACACTGTAACCATGCCCCCCTGTCATATTTATGTGCATATATATGTATATATATATATATATATATGTGCGTGTATACATTATATATATGTGTGCATATATATATTAGGGGGACTCATTTTTTTAACATTATCCACGCCGTCTGTCAGTGTACTGAGCAGTGATAATTTATCACTGCTTAATAAACTGACATCTCTGTGTTTCTGTGAATTTCTGATACTGTAATCTCGTAAAGTCTCACGAGATTCCAGTATCAGGGGCCGTTCTGCACTGTTCGAATCGTTTGTAGATCGCTTCACTCCTCCAAAAGGTGAAGCGATCTACTCCGCTTCATAAACTGGCACAGAGGAGAAAGATCTCCACTGTGAATGCCGGAGAACGAAGCGGTGAATAGATTTCACTGCTTCATAAAAGGACACCTATTTGTGGGAAAAAAAGGACATCAATTTTGTTTGGGTACAACTTTGCACGACTGCACAATTGTCAGTTATAGCGACGCAGTGCTGCTTGCAAAAAATGGCCTGGCCATTAGGGGCGGAAGTGGTTAAAATATTTTTTATTATAGTATACATGCATGTACTGTATAAATATTAGGTCAACCTATATACTTTACATAGAATGCAACAAAACTATTGTACTTATATATGCTTCAAAACCTAAATTTTCTGGATATGACTATTTTCTTACCAGTGGTATATCTTTTGCCTTCTCTATTCTAACAATTTTAACCATTTCATCTCCATATTGCCCAATGTTTTCATAAAATGCATCTTCAGAAATGGACTCCGGCATCATTTCCTGCTCTGCCACTTTGTCATGCGCCAAAAGGAGAGCCTAAATGGAGGGGGAAAATGTTTACAGAACAGGAAGTATATTATATTTAACGAGAACATTCCTCAAAGCTCAAAACGTCTTTAAAACTTACAGATGACAGAAAACAAAATGTTAACATATAACATAACAATTTATATCAAGTATATTAGCAGTTTCAGGCTGTTTGGGTGTCACCATTGCAGTATGAAGTTTGAAATAAAACTTATATTTAAAGTCTTTTGTTACAAGGCGGCTCTACTGTGCATTGTACAAATTAAGTAAGAAGCCGTTTGGATCCTTTTAGCTCAAGTCACCATAATCTGATTGTACTACCCATTAGATCCTTTTCTCCAACAGATCACTGGGAGACACAGGACTCTTCTACATATACTATAGGTATAAATGTTGCCTCTAGGAGTTACACTCTGCAAAGCAGAAAGGGCACAGACTCTTCTACAGGCTATAGCCCTGCATGTGCAGTACAAGATCATGAGTAGCAAGCAGGCGAGAAAGCCATGGAAATGGAAGGTAACTTTTCAGATGAAACGCAACTGTGACAATGTACCAACACTGCAAAAAGACAACCACATGAGGGAAGGGAGCTGTGCCCACAATTAATGGATAAAATGACTGTACAGGGATTGCCACAAAAATCCTGCTAGAAGCATGTTATGTCCAAAGCTGGCATCCTTCAATGTCAACATGTAAAAATGTGGAAAGATGCCACAAAGTAGCTTTGCATACAATTGAGAGATGGCTGCCTGGCGCCAAAAGACTTAGGTGGCACTTGCCACCCTATTAAAATGGGTAGTAACAAGAACAGAGGACTCTATCCCTTTGTGGAGCAAACCTGAAACTTGACCCAGCTAATCCATCTAGAGAAGGTATCACTGAAAGCCAGGGACCTCTTCAGGACAATCCCAGAAGACAAAGGGCCTGTCTTTCAGAGGGAAGCTGCACATATATTCTGACAGCCAAGCAGCATATCTAGTGTGTGCAATCTCCTTCACATGAGAAGATTATTGACAAATGGTTAGACACATTGTCAGGGAACCAACAGCAGGAGAAGGGCTCTAGGGCCCAGCATCTCTACGAGCATTTATGGCAGGAGAAGGGCTCTAGGGCCCAGCATCTCTACGAGCATTTATGGCAGGAGAAGGACTATAGGACCCAACATCTCTTCAAGCAGGTCACATGGGCCTATATAAGGAAGTCTGCTAGTGGCTTCAGTTGTTGGTTGATCTTTGGCTCCTCCAGTGCGTTATCACCATTATTCCTGCTCCTGCGTTTGACCTCGGCTACCCATCTGACCACGTCTGCTCCGATATCCACCTGACATTTGACCTTGGCTATCCACCTGACCACTCGTCAATATTCCTATTGCACACATTCCTGGCAAGTATGCCACGTGCACACGGCGCTCATGGCAACAGGGTGACGGGAGGAAGCCTATCTATAGGGCCGTCGCCACAGAAACCTGTGAGGTACGACCAGCAACGCTTTAGGTTACTTTGATCTCTTAGTTTTTCACTGTTGCACTTTATCACATGCCTGACGAAGGGGCCCTGCACGGCTCCGAAACGTTGCACTTATCTCTGTGATGTGATCTCTTTCAATAAAAGATCCATCCGACAAAGTGTCCTCTCAATTCAACAAAGCCCTTGGCTGCATCTATAGCCAAGAAAAAAATCAATGCCATCTTGTTTCCTGTCAATGAGGACAGAGCATTTGGAACCGACACTGCCACAGATATTCATTGTGAAATCAAGCGACTGAAGAAAAGACAAGTCGACCTTGAATTACATGGACAGACACTCTCAGAATACTATAGGATGAAGAAAATCCCGAGGGGTTTTCGTATTAAGAACCAACCAACTATTGGATGCCACAAAGTGAGTTCTGTGAGAAGTGGTGTGCATTGTCCATGCAAAATCTGCTACTATATGTTAATCGTCATAGAAGAAGTCAAAGTTCAACTGTGTCAAGTTAACAGAGAACTATCGACTCTTGAAGTATCAATCCAGGATAAAGACACAGTTCAGAACACTGCATAAGATTGACAGCGAGATATCAGCATACTCGCAATGACAGAAGCAGGTCAAACGGGATAAATTGAGACCGATTAATCAAAATTACCAGGAGGGCCGAGTTTACCCTTGGGTCACAGGCGTCACACGCCTAAGAAGGAGGCTCCGCGCACATAGAAGCACAACACGAAAGTACGGTTGACCCCAAACATTGGAAAGTGACCGCCCCACCGAAAATCCATCGACTGACAGTGAAGCCGGGACATCAGCAGTTATTACTACCTCTGAAGGTGTTACCAACAGGACCCTTTTTCCGGTGGCCAGTGGAAACGCAGATCCAGGAGGGGCATCAAGAGACCAGGGGGCTCCACCACCACGCAGCAGCGGATGATGGGGAACCAGACATGCCCGGTAATCCATATCTCATCAAGACCCATCACCAATGGCAAGTCGAGACCGTTGTCTAAAGGTCTCTCATTTTGTCCCATAAATAGACTAAACTTGTTTGACTTTAAAGTAGAAATGTTTAGATTTGAACGAACATTGAAAATAAAACAATTCTTCCACACACAACCCAATACACCGGCCAAGACAACACCAGTCCCCTTTGGACTTAAAGCGGAGTTCCACCCAAAAATGGAACTCCGCTTTAAGGGAGGTGACCCCCTGTCATCCCACATTTGGCATGTCATTTTTTGGGGGGGGGGGGGGGGGGGAGCGGATACCCTCTTTTTAGAGGGTCCCAGCTCCCACTTCCTCCTGGTGCACCGTGGCACCGGAAGGGAGATCACCTCTCCCCTGTCCCTCTCAGCAATCTGGGACACATCACAGGTCCCAGATGATTGCCTGGCCAGTCACGGCACGGCTCGCGGATGCGCAGTGGGTGCCCAGCTGTGAAGCCACAGCCGGGTGTCCAGAGTTACAATGCCGGTGCCGCAGAGAGGAGACGGAGGCGAGCAGGGTTTCGTTCCTCGGCATCGCTGGACCCTGAGACAGGTAAGCGTCCGATTATTAAAAGTCAGCAGCTGCAGTATTTATAGCTGCTGACTTTTATTTTATTTTTTTTAAGCAGAACTCCTCTTTAAGAGCAGGTTCATGCCTCCTGGGCAGTTCCACTCCATTGAAAACTACAATAGGACGATCAAACACGATGTGTCCAGTAATGCTTCCAGTAACACACAGACTAATCTGATTCCTGAAGATTTTGCAGCACTTGAGTCCCTCAAGGAGGATAAGAACATTATCATCAAACCCGCTGATAAGGACGGATGTGTCGTAATTATGGATTACAATGACTATAGGGATGGCATGCTTTCCATGTTGACTGACTCTACCAGCTATATGACATTGAAGAGGGACCCCACCCAGGGCACCAGAAGTGGTCTGTCAGACCTAATCAACACGTTGAATGGGTGGGTACCGAGGAAGTTGCCAACGACTATCCGTGTATGCCAGTCATCTATGGACTACCAAAAATCCATAAAGGCACTACACCACTCACGTTCCAACCTGTAGTCTCTGGCACAGGGGCCATCACTCAACCAATGGCCCAGTTTATTGATTTCCACCTACAACCCCTTGTGAAGGACTTACCTGCCTACATTCATGACACAAGTGATTTCCTAGAGAAACTGGGGCCTTTCTCAATATTTCAAGATGAGTGGAAACTTGCTACAATGGACATTTCATCTTTATACACTTGTATACCCAATGCTGCCAGTTTACAGGCCGCTGAACATTTTCCTGTCAAACAAGACGCTCGTGGGTTACCAAGCAGCTATATACTTGAATGGAATACAAAAATGAGTGTAGCGCTATAAAAATATATAGAAAAGTCCAATGTCGTAAGCATTAAACTGACAGTTCAAAGTGGAGCTGATAAAGAAGAAACTTCCTGAGGAATGGGACGGAAAAATCTTCAAGGGCTAGACACTTCAAATTCATACATCATCTGGAGTGAAAATATACACGTGGTGGTGGTGTGTACATTTTCACTCCAGATGATGTATGAATTTTTCCGTCCCATTCCTCAGGAAGTTTCTTCTTTGTCAGCTCCACTTTGAACTGTCAGTTTAATGCTTACGACATTGGACTTTTCTATATATTTTTATAGCGCTACACTCATTTTTGTATTCTATTGTTATTACCTTTGCTGGTTACATACATAGTTACATAGTAGGTGAGGTTGAAAAAAGACACACGTCCATAAAGTCCAACCTATGTGTGTGATTATGTGTCAGTATTACCTTACATATCCCTGTATGTTGCGGTCATTCAGGTGATTATCTAATAGTTTCTTGAAGCTATCAATGCACCCCGCTGAGACCACCGCCTGTGGAAGGGAATTCCACATCCTTACCGCTCTTACAGTAAAGAACCCTCTACGTAGTTTAAGGTTAAACCTCTTTTCTTCTAATTGTAATGAGTGGCCCCGAGTCTTATTAAACTTTCTTCTGCGAAAAAGTTTTATCCCTATTGTGGGGTCACCAGTACAGTATTTGTAAATTGAAATCATATCCCCTCTCAAGCGTCTCTTCTCCAGAGAGAATAAATTCAACGCTCGCAACCTTTCCTCATAACTAAGATCCTCCAGACCCTTTATTAGCTTTGTTGCCCTTCTTTGTACTCGCTCCATTTCCAGTACATCCTTCCTGAGGACTGGTGCCCAGAACTGGACAGCATACTCCAGGTGCGCCTGGACCAGAGTCTTGTAGAGCGGGAGAATTATCGTTTTATCTCTGGAGTTGATCCCCCTTTTAATACATGCCAATATTCTGTTTGCCTTATTAGCAGCAGCTTGGCATTGCATGCCATTGCTGAGCCTATCATCTACTAGGATCCCCAGGTCCTTTTCCATCCTAGATTCCCCCAGAGGTTCTCCCCCCAGTGTATAGATTGCATTCATATTTTTGCCACCCAAATGCATTATTTTACATTTTTCTACATTGAACCTCATTTGCCATGTAGTCGCCCACTCCATTAATTTGTTCAGGTCTTTTTGCAAGGTTTCCACATCCTGCGGAGAAGTTATTGCCCTGCTTAGCTTAGTATCGTCTGCAAATACAGAGATTGTACTGTTTATCCCATCCTCCAGATCGTTTATAAATTAAATAGGATTGGTCCCAGCACAGAACCCTGGGGAACCCCACTACCCACCCCTGACCATTCTGAGTACTCCCCATTTATCACCACCCTCTGAACACGCCCTTGTAGCCAGTTTTCAATCCAGGTACTCACCCTATGGTCCATGCCAACGGACCCTATTTTGTACAGTAAACGTTTATGGGGAACTGTGTGAAATGCTTTTGCAAAATCCAGATACACCACGTCTACGGGCCTTCCTTTATCCAGATGGCAACTCACCTCCTCATAGAAGGTTAATAGATTGGTTTGGCAAGAACGATTCTTCATGAATCCATGCTGATTACTGCTAATGATATCGTTCTTATTACTAAAATCTTGTATATAGTCCCTTATCATCCCCTCCAAGATTTTACATACTATTGATGTTAGGCTAACTGGTCTGTAATTCCCAGGGATGTTTTTTGGGCCCTTTTTAAATATTGGTGCTACATTGGCTTTTCTCCAATCAGCTGGTACCATTCCAGTCAATAGACTGTCTGTAAAAATTAGGAACAACGGTCTGGCAATCACCTGACTGAGTTCCCTAAGTACCCTCGGATGCAAGCCATCTGGTCCCGGTGATTTATTAATGTTAAGTTTCTCAAGTCTAATTTTAATTCCGTCCTCTGTTAACCATGGAGGTGCTTCCTGTGTTGTGTCATGAGGATAAACACTGCAGTTTTGGTTGCTGAAGCCCCCGATTCACTCGTGAAGACTGAGGAGAAGAATAAATTCAATACCTTTGCCATCTCCCCATCCTTTGTAAAGAGATGTCCTTGCTCATTCTTTATGGGGCCAATATGGTCTGTCCTCCCTTTTTTACTGTTTACATACTTAAAGAATTTCTTGGGATTTTTTTTGCTCTCCTCCGCTATGTGTCTTTCATGTTCTATCTTAGCTGTCCTAATTGCACCCTTACATTTCTTATTGCATTCTTTATAAAGTCTGAATGCTGAGGATGATCCCTCAACCTTGTATTTTCTGAAGGCCTTCTCCTTTGCTTTTATATGCATTTTTACATTGGAGTTAAGCCATCCAGGATTTTTGTTCGCTCTTTTAAATTTATTACCCAATGGGATACATTGGCTAATGCCCTTATTTAATATGCTCTTAAAGCAAACTCATCTCTCCTCCGTATTCTTTGTTCCTAATATTTTATCCCAATTTATGCCTTTTAGCAAGGTTTGTAGTTTAGGGAAGTTGGCTCTTTTGAAATTCAGTGTCTTTGTATTCCCTTTATGTTTCCTATTTGTGTGATTTATACTGAAACGAATTGACCTGTGATCGCTGTTACCTAAACTGCCCCGTATTTCCACATCTGTGATCAGGTCTGTATTGTTGGTAATCAGTAGATCCAGTAATGTTTTATTTCTAGTTGGTGCGTCTACCATCTGACCCATAAAATTGTCCTGCAAGACATTAAGGAACTGGCGAGCCTTAAATGAATGCGCGGTTCCCTCCGCCCAGTCTATGTCTGGATAATTAAAATCCCCCATTATGATAACACTTCCCATCCTTGCTGCTAATCCAATTTGTGATAGGAGATCCGTCTCCACTTCCTCCTTCAGGTTAGGGGGCCTACAGCATACTCCCAGTATTATTTTCCCCTTAGCTTCATTGCTTTGGAGCTCTACCCATAAAGATTCCACCTCCTCTCTAGCTCCCTCAGTGATGTCATCTCTCACATTCGCTTGTACATTATTCTTGATATATAGGCATACCCCTCCCCCTTTTTTACCCCCTCTATCCTTGCGGTATAGGGTATACCCTTGAATGTTTGCCAGCCAATCATGAGAGCTGTTGAACCAGGTCTCTGAAATTCCCACAAAATCCAAATCCTCCTTGTACAACAGTATCTCTAGTTCACCCATCTTGTCTGCCATGCTCCTGGCATTGGTGAACATGCCACATAGTTTAGACCGGTCGCATATTGTCCTCGTATTGGGTGTTTCAAAATTGCAACTAGGACTTGCTACTATACTCACCTTGTGTTTTTGTGCTTTGGTTAACCTACCACTAATGCCCCCAACACTACCCTCTGGAATATCTTCCGCGCTGGCTATCACTGTCTCTGGACCCTCCCCCCCATCGCCTAGTTTAAAAACCCCTCTAACTTTTTGGCCATCTTCATTCCCAGCAGATCTGCACCCTCCTCATTTAGGTGCAGTCCGTCCCTTCTATAGTACCGGTTACCGACTGAGAAGTCGGCCCAGTCCTCCAGGAACCCAAACCCCTCCTTACTACACCAGCTCTTCAGCCACTTGTTTACTTCCCTAATCTCCCTCTGCCTTTCTGGTGTGGCTCGATGTACCGGTAGTATTCCTGAGAATACTACCTTGGAGGTCCTTTTCCTCAATTTAGCACCGAAGTCCCTAAAATCGTTCTTTAGGACACTCCATCTGCCTCTGACTTTGTCATTGGTGCCAACGTGCACCATGACAGCCGGGTCTTCCCCAGCCCCTCCCAGTAATCTGTCCACAAGATCCGTGATGTGTTAGCTGCTTACTTTGTACTTTGGCAGCGCAGAATTATTTTTGTCTATATCCTATGTACTTGAATGTCTTGGGTTCATTCTTACTAAAAACCATTTTATGTTTGAGGGGAGGGCATACACACAGATACGGGGTACAGCCATGGGGAGCTCAGCAGCACCCTCATTCGCTAACTTGTTTGTGGGTTATCTTGAAGAGCACAATGTCTACCCATCCCCTCTATTCACCATGCATGTAAAGAAATGGATGAGATAGATCAATATTTTTTTTTCATTTGGTCAGGTAGTGAGGATGACTTCACTGTTTTCGTTGACTTCCTGAATAGTATTTTCCCAGGAATAGTTTTTTAATCCCAAGTTTCCGTACAATTGGATTTCATTCATTTCTTGATGTGCTTAGCACCAACACCCACGGGACCATCACTACATCTCTGTACACCAAACCCTCTGAAAGAAACACACTGCTTCATTTTCATAGTGCACATCCTGCACATCTGTGTAAGAACTTGCCCATTTCACAATTTGTAAGGGTTTTACGCATCTGTCCATGTGAAAATGACAAAAGGAAGCAACTTGAGATAATGTATCACAAGTTTTTGGAACGTGGGTACCCCAGTTTGGTACTTGATCGTGCCCTTGCCAAAGCCTTGTCTGGTCGCACCAGGACCTCTAGCCCTGTTGCTTGTCTATTGTTCATTCACACATACAATCAGGCGAGATTAAACGGGCAGAACGCAGCTTGAACATTTTACAATCTGACAGGTCCTTAGGACCCACTATCAGGACCAAACCCATGATAGCGTATAAACGTGGAAGGACACCGCGTGGCCGCTTGTTACAGGCATATCCTGTACTATCTATCTATAGATATCTGTACGATCTAAGATATCTCAGATAACGGGTTGTTATGAATGTTATAACTGTAATGTGTGCAATTCACTTATTTGCAGCAAGCATTTTTCACATCCGCATAGGGGTAACCAACCAGTATCAGATACAAGAGCATTTTAATTGCAACACAGATTTTTGTGTGTACATTTTGAAATGCCCTTGCACATCGACATTTGTGGGAAAAACTGTTGGCCCATTTAAAAAACGATTTCAGAAGCACATAAGCGATATTAGGGTAGCCTTGGCCAAAACTGAAAAGGGCGAACAGGCTGACCCTAACAAACCTGTAGCAGTACACTTTGACATCTAAGCACCAAATCCATGAGCTACGTAGAATGGTGATCGAACACGTCAAGCTACCCAACAGGGGAGGAGATAGAGACCGGTTACTCTTCCACTGTGAGGCATATTGGATACACACATTAGGCACGGTACAGCCTGGTGGTCTCAACACCAATTTATCCCTTACAGGTTTCATTGACAGATAATAATCTCTTCTATATTTTTATCGATTTTCTTTCTTGGCATATTTGACCTTGATATACACGATGATGTGACACCTGTACAATTCCTATTGATGTCTAGTCTGGACAGTGCTTTATTGGGTATAGATTATACCATGTATTATATCTATTTTTCTTTTCTTGTTTGTACTCTTTTCCTTTCTGTTTCTCACACCCTATGCTTACCTATGGTTTTTCAGATATATTCTAAAGGCTGAATGTGACAATTTGTCTACCATTGGCTTGCAATGTAAAAAGGTACCCCACGCTGCCCAAACTGGTGGTAGCAGCTAACACAGCAAACAGATAATTTTGTTGAAATAACAGATCATATTTACACACACAAAAAAAGTGTCATTTAATTTTTTTTTTTTTTTACATGGCCCTTTAAGAGCTATGGGCGGAAGTGACGTTTTGACGTTGCTTCCGCCCTGCAATGGTATGGAAACGGGTGAGGGCCATCTTCCCCTCACTCGTCTCCATGGCGGTCCGTAAGTGGTTAAAAAGCAGCACTTTGCACAGGGATAATGATAAATAATAAAGGATAATGAAGAAATTCTTTTAGATTCTATAACTCACTGTTAAAATGCACCTTTATTAAAGCTTTATGAAAACACAACTCCAGCCAACTTTTGGGGAAGAGTTACAATTTCTGCCAGCTCTTTATTTCTTGTTGTAGCCTCATTGGGGAGATTTTCTCACTTCCTGTCCTTGCGATGCCGTAAAATATTTAGGTATTTAAAAAAGTCAGTTATAGTCAAGTGAGCTGATGCTGCTACATTTAACCTGAGCATCTAGGAAACAATGACCTCTGGTCATGAATGGGCTAACTGAGTTATACAGAACCAAATTTTGATACCAATAAAAAATAAAGAGAAACCTGTATTCAAGATCTGAACTGAAGACTATTTCCTTTGGTAAACTATATTCGGGAACAAAGAGTATATTAGTTAAAAAGTGCGATACATGAGCAGCTGCCTTCTTTTTCTTGTCTTCTTTCATAAATGGCATACCAAAAAACAAAACTAGATTACAGCAGCTGCCTTACCTGTATGTGTGGTGTGCTTAGTAAATCATTAAGTTCTTGACATTCTTTCTGATGGCCTGTCTTGAGAACATACTGTACCTAGTTAAAAAAAAAAAAAAAACAAATAGAATTTGAACTTTTTTGTACTACATTTTCTATCACGGTACTTTGGTTTGTAAACATTTGAAACGATGAAAAATGTTCTCAATTCTATATTTTTTTTTTTAATACCAAATTTTTCTGTGTACAAGACGTCCCCATGCATAAGACAACCCCCACTTTTCCAACCCAAAATTAAGAAATCAATATTTTAAAACATAAAAAACAGAACACATTAATTTAGTAATTACCGCAGGTAACATTTACATACCAGTACTATGATATTATGTATTACACTTAGCTTTGAGCATATCACTTTATTCAGCCTCTTATGTATGACTGCTTTCTTCTTCATCAGACATATCAAATTCAACTTCTTTTGTATCACTGCTGTCTTCTGAGTCACTATTTGTGATATCATCCTCAGTCCCATCCATGGCATTGCTAATTCCACATTTCTTAAAGGACTCACTCACAATCACCTCTAGTTTGACGCCATACCATGAGTTTAGGACCCAATTGCAGACCTCAGTAATGATTGGTTTATTCACTCTTCCTGTCGGTGTCAAGTTACCACCTGCTTTTTGCATGCATCTATTCCATTCTTCTCTCATCAGGGCTTTAAATGGCTTGTTGATTGAAACATCTAGTGGCTGTAGCAGACCTGTAAGTCCACCAGGAATAACTTTTAGGTGTGTTCGCAAATCCGAAGCAACCCCTTTTTGTCTTTTCTGTTAAAAGTGTTCGGAACTGATCAAAGACAAGCAGAGCCAACTTCTTTAAGAGCCCTCCAGGTCTTCTGGACCAAACCATTACAAACCAAATGGCCATAATGTCTTCATTCATCCATCCCTTCTCTTGAACTTGTACAATAATGCCAGGTGGTATGGTCTCTTTAGAATATGTTTTCCTCTTAAAAATAAGCATAGGAGGCAGTTTAGTGCCATCCGCACAGCATGAAAGCACAGCAGTATAGCACGTCTTTTCATGTTGTTTTGATTGCCACGGTTTTGATTCCTTTCACATCAACAGTTCTGTTGGAAGGTTTCAGGTTTGCAATCTGACTTGGTTCAAAATCATATTTTTTCCGAAGTTGTATGACATATGAGTGAACTTATTGGATTTTATCCTCATAAACTGGTGGCATTATCTAAGCTAGCTTTGTTCATGCTCTCATGGCCCACCCTTCTCTCCTCATGAAATTGAAGCACCATTTTGCCTTTCCTGTAAAACCAACAATCTTCATTTTGCTTGCAAACCTTCTTGCCTGACCTTGTATAAGCTTAGTTGACAGACATAAGCCACTCTGGCGCTGCTCCATAATCCAAGCCTTAAGCCTCAGCTCCAAGTTTGGTCATTTTGCTGCTTTTCCTCTTAAGGCCGCCTTCTTTTTTGGCATCTTAAGGAGTTGTTCTTCCTGTTTTATTTCTCCGCTGTCTGATCATACACTAATAGGGAGGAGGTCAAAACTGTCTCTCTGCAGCTCTATTTCCGTGCTCTTTTGCATAATTGATTACATTCAGTTTGAATTAAGTAAGATATTCGCTTACCGGTATTTAATTTTTATATTTTCCAACATCTGGGCTCAGAACGCTTCTGTCTCTGTCGCATCTGTGCACTCTCCGCCTCCAAAGGGATTGCTTCTGTGCACGCTCCGCCTCCAAAGGGATCGCATCTGCGCACTCTCTGCCTCCAATGGAATCGCATCTGCGCACTCTCCGCCTCCAAAGGGATCGCATCTGCGCACTCTGCGCCTCCAATTGGTTTGTTCACCATCAGCTCGTGATTGGAGGAAGCCTGTCTGACAAGGTATGGGCAGCTTCACAACAGCGTGGTTCTCTCCTTGGCTTACTTCTGTGTATAAGACGACCCCGGATTTTTAGTCTAACGATAGACAAATGTATCGTCTTATACACGGAAAAATACAGTACTTGTATTTTTCCAGGAGGTACCAATTTTCTTATTTCAATTCAATTATTTAACTTGTGATTGGTTCATTCGCAGGTTACTGGTTAAAGTTAGCAAACTGTTATACAAATGCCTGAAATACAAATCTGTTTATGGTTTTACCTGTCAAAGGGTTTGTAATTGTGTGCATCCATTCACACACAAGCTAGTCACAAATAGCACTCTGCTATTGAATAGGCTGTACCACTGTTCAATTAGAAGGCTGGAGGCAGACAGCTGACCCAGTAAGGTGAACCAATAGGTTAGAGATATGAATTTCTTAATTGGAATCATATGGGCTATCTGTCTGGCTTGATTTCACACTGCTTGAAAGAAAATTTCACTACACTAAGAAAAAACAATTTGTAAAGTATACAGTACCAATACAATAAATAAAATGTGGCAATTACTTATTGTAAGCCCAGCCATAACTTTTTCGTAGATTTGGATACAGAGGAGAAGCGTTTAGAGTCCTATCAGGTCTCAACTGCTATTCAAGCCTTTCGTTGGAGAGATCTGCTGCTGTGTAGAGACTAGCTCAAATGGCATACTGAAGTCCCTGAGGGTTGAATATCCCTACAGTGTACCAAGAATCAGGAATAAAAAAAGCTAGGAACAATATAGTTAAACACTGTTTTTTGCAGAGCTGTGGAAAAGGCATCCATCCTCCTAATACACTAGCAAAAAACTTAAACTTGATAGTTAGGTGAAGGGTTATGAGGGTATTGCCCTTTATCACTTTTTCTGTTTGCCAGTGTCCATTGCAGTATCTCTGAAGGGACCATAAATAATTTTATTTTTATTTTGCCTATACAGTGCATCCGAAAAGTATTCACAGCACTTCCCTTTTTCCACATTTTATGTTAAGTTACAGCCCTATTCCAAAATGGATTGAAATCATTACTTTCCTCAAAATTCTACAAACAATACCCCATAATGACAATATGAAAGAAGTTTGAAATCTTTGCAAATTTATCAAAAATACAAAGTGAAAAAAAAAAAAAAAATCACATGTACATAAGTATTCACAGCCTTTGCATTGACACTCAAAATTGAGCTCAGGTGTATCCTGTTTCCACTGATGATCCTTAAGATGTTTCTACAACTTGATTGGAGTTCAAAAAGCAAAAGAGAGGGGTAGTGGGACTTTACATGAGGCATGGGTATGTCTTTGAGATGGTCTAGGATACCTTAAATTATATTAACTATCACCACCCCATAAGGGGCTTTTTAGCTGTATAGCCATAGAGAATTGCTGATCAAGAAAATGCATAGACATCAGTTCATGAGTAATAATAATAATATATAATGCATCATAATATACAATACATAAATCATGCACATTGAGGCATAATAAAAATAGTAGTCATGTTGATAAAAACGTTGTTTATAAACGCTGTTTATAAGATATTGACATAATTGATACAGGCAATAGAATGGATATACAAAAAAGGTGAACAAGGTATTCCGGATAACAATGTTAGTAAAACTGGTATGCGATAGAATTCATAGATGAAACAAACTTGAAATGGCAACCCTGAGTGTAGACTCTACGCGTTTCATGGCGTTTAAAGCCAATCATCAGGAGTGGGATGCATCAAGAGATGACTAGAATAAATAAATAAAAAGGTAAATAGATCATTGGAGTCTAGATTTAAATCATGCTTTCAAAGGGCAAAGCGGGTATTTTAGAATATATATAAATACACATTACCTTTTGGCAACAACCCAGTACATAACCCAACAGTCCAATTATGGAATAGTGAAGGTGGCCCTGAGAGAGCTGTCTCCCCTGGTGTTGAGGCCAAGGACACACAAGGCTGACCCCCAAACCGAGAATCTCCATGGGAGCTGGAGAATCGAAGAGGGGGTGGAGAGGAACAGCAGCCAAGGAGAGAGCCAGACAGCTAAAACACACTTCCCAGGTAGGAGGCATACAGGTATGGGCCACAGATGAAGTTCTGTAATAAATAAAAAGAAAAAGAAAAAAATATATATAAAAATAAAATAAAATAAAGATAATGAGGAAAAAATGTATAACAAAGAGGTGGGGATGAGTGTGTGAGAAAGAAAAATGTTATAAATGAAAGGAGGTAAAGTGTAAAACCAAACTGGCACTGGAGTGTATGTCTGACACCTTCCCCAAAAATAGCTGGGTGGTGAAAACCAACCAACAAAAAATGTATATAAATAATATATACTGGCATGTTGCCAATGTGTTGGTATCTGAATAAGAGGCGTGAACAAAAATAAATAAAATAAATAAAGCACACCTGTATAGAGAGAAATCAAGCATGATGTGAATAGGTGTGTGATAGTAATAATGGGGAGAGAAACAGCCTGATTACCTGAGGTGTGGATGAAGACCCATATATCCTCTCCTCCTGAGAGCATGTGTGGAATGAACTGCCGGCTCATCCCGACCTATGTATCCTCAGCCTAGGGGCGTGTCCCAGCCAACGTCATGCTATCACGTTTGGCCAATGAAATAGACGGGGCAGACAACCAACTGAGGCACAGAGATCTCAGCGGTGGTTCATCCCCGCCCATCAAGCCTAGGTGAGATGGAGGGAGCATAATAACGCAGGTCGGCGTCGGAAGGACACCGTACCTGCGGCATGCTGGGCATGACGCCGATGCGCCAAGATCCAGCCCCGCCCCCATCGCTGATGGGGATGGGTGGGGGAGAAGGAGCTGGGCGCATCGCAACCCCGGGGGAAGAGAGATCAATCAAAGCGAACCACCCACCCTGTGGGTGGGGCGTACCAAACAGGCAATGGAAACAAACAAAGGGAAGAGATAAAGAATGGACTGTATCTCTGAACTAACAGAGGGTAGAAACTAAAATGAAATAACCAGTGATCCAAAAAACAAGTAGATTACTGAATGGACCAAATAAAGGGAAAATAAGAAAACGGATGCCAGCGTAAAAGTTAGCTCCTGGGACTAAAAGCCCAGATTGAGTAGTTGCGTTGGTGAGGTGGGGCATGACAGGTCAAAAAGGGGAACGGGTGTCTTCCACCCAGATAAACATATTATAAAACAGTTGACCTGATTGGGCCCCACAGTTACCATAACCATGTCTCCATCCCTGTATAAGCATAAAAAAGCAAAAGAGAGGGGTAGTGGGACTTTAAATGAGGCATGGGTATGTCTTTGAGATGGTCTAGGATACCTTAAATTATATTAACTATCACCACCCCATAAGGGGCTTTTTAGCTGTATAGCCATAGAGAATTGCTGATCAAGAAAATGCATAGACATCAGTTCATGAGTAATAATAATAATATATAATGCATCATAATATACAATACATAAATCATGCACATTGAGGCATAATAAAAATAGTAGTCATGTTGGCTGAGGATACAAAGGTCGGGATGAGCCGGCAGTTCATTCCACACATGCTCTCAGGAGGAGAGGATATATGGGTCTTCATCCACACCTCAGGTAATCAGGCTGTTTCTCTCCCCATTATTACTATCACACACCTATTCACATCATGCTTGATTTCTCTCTATACAGGTGTGCTTTATTTATTTTATTTATTTTTGTTCACGCCTCTTATTCAGATACCAACACATTGGCAACATGCCAGTATATATTATTTATATACATTTTTTGTTGGTTGGTTTTCACCACCCAGCTATTTTTGGGGAAGGTGTCAGACATACACTCCAGTGCCAGTTTGGTTTTACACTTTACCTCCTTTCATTTATAACATTTTTCTTTCTCACACACTCATCCCCACCTCTTTGTTATACATTTTTTCCTCATTATCTTTATTTTATTTTATTTTTATATATATTTTTTTCTTTTTCTTTTTATTTATTACAGAACTTCATCTGTGGCCCATACCTGTATGCCTCCTACCTGGGAAGTGTGTTTTAGCTGTCTGGCTCTCTCCTTGGCTGCTGTTCCTCTCCACCCCCTCTTCGATTCTCCAGCTCCCATGGAGATTCTCGGTTTGGGGGTCAGCCTTGTGTGTCCTTGGCCTCAACACCAGGGGAGACAGCTCTCTCAGGGCCACCTTCACTATTCCATAATTGGACTGTTGGGTTATGTACTGGGTTGTTGCCAAAAGGTAATGTGTATTTATATATATTCTAAAATACCCGCTTTGCCCTTTGAAAGCATGATTTAAATCTAGACTCCAATGATCTATTTACCTTTTTATTTATTTATTCTAGTCATCTCTTGATGCATCCCACTCCTGATGATTGGCTTTAAACGCCATGAAACGCGTAGAGTCTACACTCAGGGTTGCCATTTCAAGTTTGTTTCATCTATGAATTCTATCGCATACCAGTTTTACTAACATTGTTATCCGGAATACCTTGTTCACCTTTTTTGTATATCCATTCTATTGCCTGTATCAATTATGTCAATATCTTATAAACAGCGTTTATAAACAACGTTTTTATCAACATGACTACTATTTTTATTATGCCTCAATGTGCATGATTTATGTATTGTATATTATGATGCATTATATATTATTATTATTACTCATGAACTGATGTCTATGCATTTTCTTGATCAGCAATTCTCTATGGCTATACAGCTAAAAAGCCCCTTATGGGGTGGTGATAGTTAATATAATTTAAGGTATCCTAGACCATCTCAAAGACATACCCATGCCTCATTTAAAGTCCCACTACCCCTCTCTTTTGCTTTTTTATGCTTATACAGGGATGGAGACATGGTTATGGTAACTGTGGGGCCCAATCAGGTCAACTGTTTTATAATTTGATTGGAGTTCACCTGTGGTAAATTCAGTTGATTGGACAGGATTTGGAAAGGCACACACCTGTTTATATAAAGGTCCCACAGTTAACGGAGCATGGCAGGGCATAAACCAAGCCATGAAGTCCAAGGAATTTTCTGTAATCCGAGACAGGATTGTATCGAGGCACAGATCTGGGGAAGGGTACAGAAAAATGTCTGCAGCATTGGAGGTCCCAATGAGCACAGTGGCATCATCCGTAAATGGAAGAAGTTTGAAACCACCAGGACTCTTCCTAGAGCGAGCCACCCGGCCAAACTGAGCAATCAAAGAAGGGCTTTAGTCAGGGAGATGACTAAGAAACTGACAGATCTCCAGCGTTTTTCTGTGGAGAGAGGAGAACCATCCAGAAGAACCACCATCTCTGCAGCACTCCACCAATCAGGCCTGTATGGTAAAGTGGCCAGAGAAAGCCACTCCTCAGTAAAAGGTACATGACCGCCTGACTGGAGTTTGCCTAAATACACCTGAATGACTCTGACCATGAGAAACAAAATTGTCTGGTCCGATGAAACACCTGAATGGCAAGTGTCATGTCTGGAGGAAACCAGGCACCACTCATCACCTGGCTAATACCATCCCTACAGTGAAGCATGGTGTGGGGATGTTTTTCAGTGCAGAAACTGGGAGACTATTCAGGATCAAAGGAAAGATAAATGCAGCAATGTACAGAGACATCCTTGATGAAAACCTGCTCCAGGGCGCTCTGGACCTCAGAGTGGAGCAAAGGTTCATGTTCCAACAGGACAACGATCATAAGCACACAGCCAACATAAAGTGGCTATGGGACAACTCTGTGAATGTCCTTGAGGGGCCCAGCCAGAGCCCGGACTTGAACATCTCTGGAGAGATCTGAAAACGGCTGTGCACCGATGTTCCCCATCCAACCTGATGGAACTTGAGAGGTCCTGCAAAAAAGAATTGGAGAAATTGCCCAAAAATAGGGGTGCCAAGCTTGTAGCATCATATTCAACAAGACCTGTGGCTGTAATTGGCACCAAAGGTGATTCAACTAAGTATTGAGCAAAGGCTGCAAATAGTTCTGTAAATGTGATTTTTTAAATTTTTAATAAATTTGCAAAGATTTCAAACAAACTTCTTTCAAGTTGTCATTATGGGGTATTGTTTGTATAATTGAGGAAAAAAATGAATTTAATCAATTTTGGAATAAGGCTGTAACATAACAAAATGTGGAAAAAGCAAAGCGCTGTGAATACTTTCTGGATGCATTGTACATGCAGATTAAAATCAGTAAGTAGTGACTTACCTCTTGTGTTAACTCCTGGGCATTTGGAATAAGTGGATATGGGGGACTAGCTTTGTTCATGTGGACAGCAACAGCATTGTGAATCCTAAATGCATTCTGAAAGTCTTTATTTTGCACTAGTTGTAGAAGTAAAAATAAATCTTCCTGGCTCTGTGAATCTACCAACGTGTGCTGGATCTCTTTCAATGAACACAGCAGATCTTCCACTTCTGTAGGTAAAAAGAAGCAGAAAACAGTAGTTCACAACAGAGGAGTCAACATGCAAAAACAATGTAAAAATACAGTTTTGGCTTTGGTTTATAAAAATTCACTGTCACTGACCTGAATGGAGTATATGAATAAAAACTTCTGACATTTCTCTACTTGTAAGAAGTTACTTGTTAAAATATGGAGGTACAATATATATTTGTGGATATATCGTAGCTGATTAAGAGAAACAAGTCAAGCCACCTGGGGGAATCATTAGGGAGAGGAAGTCCAACAAGATCATGATTCTCTCAGGTTATCCTATTGTTTCCCTCCAACCACTTGGTCACTCAAAAAAAAAACAAAAAAACCGGGGCATACTGAAACGAATATTAATTTTTATATACTCATTGCATCTCTTGAAGAAGCAGACATTCCATTCTACTAAAATGTGTCAAGCACAGCGTCATCCACTCTTCACAGGACTACTTACTGTATTTTGTAGGATTACAAGAATCAATCTCATTTGTAATGAAAGGTAAACAATTGATACAGTGACTTATGCAGGTGGAAGTCTTAGCCATGCATGGAACAAAAAGCAAATAACTGGGCTCCAGATAGTAATGCTAAATTATTCATGACAGGATCATTTTACAGAATGGCAAATATAGTCAGTTTATTTTAATGGAACTTTATTTTATATAAATAAAATCTAGGTCTTTTTATATGGTTATCAACGTAGCACTAAAAAGTTCCTTAAATGTTTGTGTATTATCACTTCTATAATGTTTAGAATGTGGTGTACGTAAAGATAGTGGCTGGCCCAATCTATACACCTGCACAGTTGTCTACAGCCGTCTTGGCCCCAAAAAACAAAGGCTTCTGTGAATGGACAGCAGAGGGGGGTGGGTCGGCAGAGTGGATGCTATATGAGAAAGCAGCATCACCCCTATAAGAGAGCAGTATCACTTTTACCAGCACACTAGGAGTATAGTGATTGTTTAATAAAATTGTCAGTTGTTAGTAAAAGAGATAAGTCCATGATGTGGCATGCAGCTTGCTAAACTAAAGCAGAGCTACACTCAAAAGGTGAAGCTCCACTTGTTTGCACCGCCTCCTTACCCCGCAGTCTTCTGGGACCTGTGATGTGTGGGAACCATTCGCAAGGCACATCACAACTCGTGCATGTGCAGTAGGGAACCGGCTGTAAAGCCGCAAAGCTTCACTTCCCTTTTCCCTTACATGAGATGCCGGCACCTGCACCCGAAGCTGATTGAAGAATTGGCTTGGGTAAGGACATCGCTGAATCCTAGATTTGTAACTGCGGACTATACTTTTTTTTTTTTTTTTTCGAGGGAAGCCTGGGACTGCACTTTAACTTATAGTAAGCCTGCACATGTTAAAAAGTGGCTGAATTTCTAGACAGTTTGAAGGAAAAAAAGGCCAAAAATGTGCAACTCTACAGATCATGCATTGCTCTTTAAATTGTTGTCTGCATGAATAATTAGCAATTTTCTAGTTGATCATTAAAAGAGACCACATAATGATATTTCACATTACATGTGTCAGGCATTTTCCCTGACAATGCATCCATTTTACCTCCAGTTCCCAAACAAGGATACATTTGCTAGCAAATTATAGATCCATATATTTCAATCCTTGGAACGTTTTGTCATAAAATGTTGACGCTCAGTGGATTTATTTATGAATTTATGTTTCAACACTTAACAGAAATGAACTCTTTCACATCATCATATAAAACCTATTTCTTTAAAATTATTTAAATTACAATGAAATAAAAAAAGACAATAACTGGTTGCATAATTATATGCTCCTTTAATGATACACCTAAATCATCATTTGAATAGCCAACTATTTTCAGAAAAGATACAGTTACAAAAAATGAGATCATTTGTGTAGTGTCAAGGGTCATTTTAAACCATTTTCAATTGCAGTACCTCGGGGGTCCTACATATCCTTAAGTGTCCCTGCAAAAAGCTCTATGTGGGGAACACCAAGCGTCAGTTGTGCATCCGCATCGGTGAACCTTTGGCCAGCATAAAAAAAATCTACAGAATCCAAAGAGTAAGGATAAATCTGAATGCCCTCCTGTAGCCCAACATTTTGAAAAATTCCATGGGTCGTCTGTTGAAGACCTTAAAATTAAGGCATTTTTTTGCCCTCACTCTCACTCCGACGGTCCTCCTCCATAAGGAAAAATAATGAATATTTTGTTTAAAAACAATGTCCCCTAGTTGCCTCAACACCAAATTAAGTTTACAGTTATTACTGGAACCTTGATATATTGCTAATGGCTGTGACCCGTAGTGTTCAATTTCTAGGGCCAAAATTTCTTTGTAGGTTAATTAATTTTCTGTTGGTCTCTTTCCTGTCTATTTAGATCTAACTCTATATACATCAAACTATCATCCGATAAAGCGAACTGTCCTTTTTAATTGCCATTTTATTTTTAACTCATTTACATTTCTTTCTGCTGTGGATATCAATAACCTGTAATGCTAATATGTATTATGGATGTTTGCGTGGGAGGCTTCTAAATTAGATTTATATATCTTCCACGCTTTCACTATATATGCGGAGAATAGCATAATGTAATACATCAGTACTTCTTGATTAAATTAACAACTGATTGATAGGTTGTTTTGCTACACTAGTACTATTTCCATGAATGATTAGGAATGTACTTTGGCATGTCTCTTTAAGACTGTGGCAAGTAATGGAGCCAATTCAAAAAGGGGAGGTATCCAACTCACCTGATATAAACTCCAGTGATAAGACTTCCACAGTGTCCTGATGAAACACGTGATGTGAGTGAAATGCATCAATGTCACGTCATGTGACCCTGCTTCACCTTCATCCATATGGCTCCTTTCCATCTGCCGTCCCACCTGACGAAACTTCCAGCACGCACAGCTACTTGCTTGCACGGCACACACTAAGCCTCAGTGGCTATGAAGATTTAGAGGTGACATTTACCTTCTATACAACTTGATCCATGAATTGGCTCTACTGCTACTTTGGAGGTTTGGGGAATTCGGAAGGTTAACAGACTAGTGGGATAGCTACTATTAGGAACAATCTGCTTGCGAGGATTGATCACCAAGTATATGGGCGAGCTTGTTTCAGGGACGCCATTCCCGATCTCTCATTGTACTGCTATCACTGTTGTGTGGGAGTCTCCTCAATCCTGTACATCAGGCTGTAGTTCATCAATCACCCCTTCCTCTCCTTCATTCACCTGCTAGCCTATACCACATGGTGGTCAAGTATCCGCCAATCCTTCACCTGCAAGCACTTGAAAAATACAACATCAGTCCATACAACACAGCCAGCTTGGTCTTTTTATTATCGTTTTCTAAGGACTATTTTTGATGTGCCCCTTCAATTGTTGCTTGTCAATTATTATCGCATTGATACTGGCCATCGCTGTTTTTCGCATAGCATCTAATTAGTGCAAATGGTTGACTGGAGGTGTGCAAGTGGGCAATGCATGTGAACCCGGGTCCTTATTTTTTTTATTTGATTTCTGACAACATTTTCTCAAATCGTTTTTTATTATGGTGTGAAGATTGCTTTTTTTTTTTTTTTGGTGGAACTTTTATTGTATTAATAAACATTTTCTAGTTTGTGATAACCATACACCGCTGTGTTTCCCTTTGGAGTTAATTTTCTTGGTTACTCTTTATCCAAGGCCCCCTTTTCTGTTCAATTGTTACCTAACTCCGGGATCCCCCACCCCTCAACAGGGGTGAGTCAGTGAATTTCACATAACTTGCAAGTGTTGATTCTCCCTTTTTATAATCATTCCACTCATTTTAACCACTTCCGGACTGGCTCACACCGATATACGTCGGCACTTTGAAGAGGGATATCGTTGTCATGGCAGCAGCTAGCTGTCCAGTTTCAGATAAAAGTGGTCTCTGTGGCGGATTCACCGCAAGATCCCTTTTATCTGTTCTCCGGTGCCCTCCGCCGCTTACCGGAGCCATCGGTAGCAGCGGAGGCGATCGGGCCCTCTCCCTGGCTTGGTATGGAGACGAGTGAGGGGAATATGGCCCCCACCTGTCTCCATTCCATTGCAGGGCAGAAGTTATGTCAAAACGTCACTTTTGTCCATAGCTCTTACAGTGTAAAAATAAAAAGGTAAAATAAATTAAAAAAAAAAAAAAAAGAAATTAAAAACGCACCCCATCCCACGGAGCTCGAGTGCAGAAGCGAACGCATACGTGAGCAGCGCCCACATATGAAAACGGTGTTCAAACCACATGTGAGGTGATCGCCACGATCGGTGTAGCAAGAGCAATAATTCTAGCCCTAGACCTCCTCTGTAATTCAAAACATGCAACCTGTAGAATTTTTTAAACGTTGCCTATGGAGATTTTTAAAGGGTAAAAGTTTGTCGCTATTCCATATGTGGGCGCAATTTTGAAGCGTAACATGTTGGGTATCAATTTACTCGGTGTGTAACATTATCTTTCACAATATAGAAACAAAATTGGGCTTACTTTACTGTTGTCTTATTTTTTAATTCAATTAAAAAAAGTGTATTTTTTCAAAAAAAAGTGGAGCTTGTAAGACCGCTGCGCAAATATGGGGTGACAGAAAGCATTGCTGCGACTGCCATTTTATTCCCTAGGGTGTTAGGATATAATTAATATATATATATATATACACACACACACACACACACACACACACACACACCTGTATGTATGTATGTATGTATGTATGTATGTATGTATGTATGTATGTATATATATAAATATAAATATGATATAATGTTTGGGGGTTCCAAGTAATTTTCTAGCAAAAAAATATGTTTTTAACTTGTAAACACCAAATCTCAGAAAGAGGCTCGGTCCTTAAGTGGTTAAAGGGGTTTTAAACCCTCATGTTTTTTCACCCTAAAGCATTCTATGCATTAAGGTGAAAAACCTTCTCAAGTTTGCCCTATTTCAAAGAAAACAAAGAGTCTACAATTTTTATCTTTTTTTTTTTTTTTTTTGTATTTTAAATGATAGACACAGAATATCAACCAAAAATCCTGAAAAACACATGATTCAAATGCTATAAATTAAGTTGCAGTTTCTTGTAGTTGGGGACCAGGTTTGCACACATCTCAGGAGGGATTTTGGTCCACTCTTCTTTACAGATCTTGTCTAAATCATTAAGGCAACTCAAATTTTCAGCTCCCTCCATAAATTTTCTATAGGGTTAAAAGAGGAGATCCAGCCCTCCCACAAATACTATAGCTGCTGACTTAATATTAGGGCACTTACCTGTCCTGGGATCCAGGGATGTCGGCACCCCAGCCATTGTTTCCATCGGCTCTCGGTGTTACCGCCACCATTGCCTGTAAGGGAACCCAGCAGTGAAGCCTTGTGGCTTCATAGCCGGTTCCCTACTGCGCATGTGCGCTTTAAGGTCTGGAGACTGGCTAGGCCACTCCATGACCTTAATGTGCTTTTTCTTGAGCCACGCCTTTGTTGTCTTGGCGGTATGTTTTGGGTCATTGTCATGCTGGAAGACCCATCCACAACCCATCTTTAGCGTTCTGGCTGAGGAAAGAAGGTTCTCATCCAAAATTTTACAATACATAGCCCCATCCATTGACTCCTCAATGTGGCAAAGTCGGCCTGTACCTTTAGCAGAGAAACAGCCCCAAAGCAAAATGTTTCCATCTTCATGCTTAACTGTAGGGATGGTGTTCTTAGGGTCATAGTCAGCATTTTTCTTCCTCCAAACACAGCGAGTCCACCTCCTCAAGAAGGCACATGTACAGTCATGCCAATGAACATCTAAAATGATTCAGAGAAGGATTGGGAGAAAGTGATGCTGTCAGATGAGACCAAAATGTAGCTATTTGCAAATAACTCGACTTGCCATGTTTGGAGGAAGAGAAATGCTGACTATGACCCAGAGAAACCAATCCCTAAAGTCAAGCATGAAGGTGGCAACATGGTGCTTTGGAGCCGTTTCTCTTCTAAAAGGTACAGGCCGACTTTGTCGCATTGAGGAGGCAATGGACAGGGCCATGCATTGTAAAATCTTGGATGAGAACCTTCTTACCTCAGCCAGAACACTGAAGATGGGTCGAGGATGGGTCTTCCAGCATGACAATAACCCAAAACGTACCAAGGCAACAAAAGGAGTGGCTCAAGAAGAAGCACATTAAAAAGGCATGCATCCTATATAATTGACAGCAGAAGCCAATCTGCGAGTCCCCAGGACTCTATGACCTCCATCTCTTGCCGATCATTAGTAAAACACGAATGACTGAGATATGTTTATGTAAACAAGGCATATCTCAGTTGTGACAGGGGGGAGGAATGGGTGATCTTGTTTCTCTGCAAAGCAGAGTTCAGGATCACTCTCTTCCCCTAGGTAAAGCAGCACACAGTAATCACGAAGACACTGGCCAGGCACAGTTAACCCTTTGATTGCCCTAGATGTTTAACCCCTTCCCAGCCAGTGTCATTAGAACAGTAACAGTGCATATTTTTAACACTGATCACTGTATTGGTGTCACTGGTTCCTAAAAAGTGTCAATTAGTGTCAGACAGTCCGCCGCAATATCGCAGTCCCGCTACAAGTCACTGATCGCCGCCATTAGTAGTATAAAAAAAAATGAAAACTCCATAAATATATCCCATAGTTTGTAGACACTAACGCTTGTGTAAACCAATCAATACAGTGGGGACGGAAAGTATTCAGACCCCCTTAAATTTTTCACTCTTTGTTATATTGCAATAATTTGCTAAAATCATTTGGCCGCATTCATCTTTCCCTCGATTGCAACCAGTCGTCCTGTCCCTGCAGCTGAAAAACACCTCCACAGCATGATGCTGCCACCACCATGCTTCACTGTTGGGACTGTATTGGACAGGTGATGAGCAGTGCCTGGTTTTCCCCACACATTACGCTTAGAATTAAGGCCAAAAAGTTCTATCTTGGTCTCATCAGACCAAAGAATCTTATTTCTCACCATCTTGGAGTCCTTCAGGTGTTTTTTAGCAAACTCCATGCAAGCTTTCATGTGTCTTGCACTGAGGAGAGGCTTCTGTCGGGCCACTCTGCCATAAAGCCCCGACTGGTGGAGGGCTGCAGTAATGGTTGATTTTCTACAACTTTCTCCCATCTCTCGACTGCATCTCTGGAGCTCAGCCACAGTGATCTTTGGGTTCTTCTTTACCTCTCTCACCAAGGCTCTTCTCCCCAGATAGCTCAGTTTGGCCGGACGGGCCAGCTCTAGGAAGGGTTCTGGTCGTCCAAAACGTCTTCCATTTAAGGATTATGGAGGCCACTGTGCTCTTAGGAACCTTAAGTGCAGCAGAAATTTTTTTGTAACCTTGGCCAGATCTGTGCCTTGCCACTATTCTGTCTCTGAGCTCTCAGGTAGTTCCTTTGACCTCATGATTCTCATTTGCTCTGACATGCACTGTGAGCTGTAAGGTCTTATATAGACAGGTGCGTGGCTTTCCTAATCAAGTCCAATCAGTATAATCAAACACAGCTGGACTCAAATGAAGGTGTGGAACCATCTCAAGGATGATCAGAAGAAATGGACAGCACCTGAGTTAAATATATGAGTGTCACATCAAAGGGTCTGAATACTTAAGACCATGTGATATTTCAGTTTTTCTTTTTTAATAAATCTGCAAAAATGTCAACAATTCTGTGTTTTTCTGTCATTATGGGGTGCTGCGTGTACATTAATAAGGAAAAAAATGAACTTAAATGATTTTAGCAAATGGCTGCAATATAACAAAGAGTGAAAAATTTAAGGGGGTCTGAATACTTTCCGTCCCCACTGTATAAACACTTAGTGGGATTTTTTTTTTTTTTACCAAAAATGTACTAGAATACATATTGGCCAAAACTCATGAAGAAATTCGATTTTTTATTAATGTTTTTTTTTTTTTTTTTTTTCAAAATGGTCGCTCTTTTATGTTTATACCACAAAAAATAAAAAAAATTCAGTGATGATCAAATACCACCAAAAGAAAGCTATTGGGGGGGGGGAACATACATCTGGGTACAGTGTCGCATGACGGCACAATTATCAGTTAAAGTAACGTAGTGCCTTATCGCAAAAAGCAGCCTGGTCATGAAGGGGGTAAATATTTCGGAGGTCAAGTGGGTAATTATTGATGACTATACAAGGCGCTTCCTAAATGGCTGACGCAATTTCTTTCCATCCACACAAGAGAAGTCTGTAGGACTCAGCTGAAAACAAAGCATGGCTTACTGTATGCAGCACAAGCTGTTGCACTGTATTATGGAAAACACAGCAACAGGACCGTTCTGGCACAGTAAGTAATCATTTCAACCAAGGCAGCCCAAACTAAATTTTTTCCTTGTCAAAAGAAGTTTATTGAGTATACAATGTTATAGAGATACATAAAGTAAGTTTACAAGGATCTATAAAGTAAGCTCATTGTTTTACAGTAGGGTTTATATAGGTAAATATCATGAAATTTCAAATATTAAACATTGGGTTCACGTAAACCTAAATTAAAGATATATATCATATCTTAGTTACTTTTGTAGGTATTTAAATGATTTATACCTACTATACATATTGTTTACAAGTAGAGTGTATATAGGTCAAATAAATTCTGATAATGAGCTTTAATCGTAAGGTGGAGAAAAGGAAAGAGAAAGAAGAAAAAGGGTTGAAAGGTAGAGGTATGGTCCACAAGGTTGTCCCGCTCGTCAGTTTATTATTCTTTTTAGTTCTCTTTGAAGCCTTAGAATGGGTGTCTCTGTAAGTCATTTAATCTGTTACCATGGCAACAGGACAGAGTCATTGAAGTTTGACAGGAACTGTTTTATCCAAGGATGCCAAAGTTTTTCAAATTTTGGAATTTGGTTTTGATCGATGGCTACCATCTTAGCATGGGACATTGTATTATTCATTCTGTGAATTGTTTCTGCTAGTACCAATGTAGGAGATTTCCATGCCTTGGCCACTGTTTGTTTTGCAGCCGTTATTAGTTGGATCATAAGCTTGAATTGAGAGAGTGTTAACCATTCCGGTTTTAGATTAAGTAAAGTTAAATATGGATCTGGTTGTATTATTTTTTTAAATATTTTAGATGCAATCACGAAGACTTCCTTCCAGAAGGTTTGGATTACTGGGCACGTCCACCATATGTGTAAATATGTGCCTATTTCTGGGCATCCTCGAAAACAAAGAGCTGAGGTATTAGGTGAATATTTTGCCACTCTAGCGGGTACAAGGTACCAGCGAGTTAGGACTTTATAATTTGTCTCCAGTGCTAAGATGTTGGGTGAAGATGACTTAGATGTGAGCCATATGTTAGACCAGTCCGTGTCTTCTAAAGTTCGTCCCAGGTCCTCCTCCCACCTCTGAACGTAAGAGGGTCTATTAAGATTTGCTACTCCATATAATTGATTATAAAGTGATGAAATTGTACCTTTAGCAAATGGATCTTTTGTACAGATTGATTCAAAAATGGATAATTGGGATAATGGTGTATCCCCCTTTAGGAATGGTGTATAGAAATTTTTGATTTGGAGATATCTAAATATCTCAGAGTTTGGTAGATCAAATTTTTCTCTAAGCGATGGGAATGAAAGGAATGATTTAGATGCTATGAAGTCATTTAGTGTCTGAATGCCTGATGTTGTCCAAGCTTTAAAAGAATTTGGGTAGATCCATGCCGGATAAAAGGCTGGATTTCTGATAAAAGAAAGGAGAGGATTGTGTGGAGATTGTAACTGATATTTGGTTTTTAGTTTATCCCAGAGAGATAAGAAGTGTTTAGTTATGGGATTATGAATTTTAAAGCGGTCTTTAGGATCAAGCCATAATAAATTTGATATTAATAGAGGGTCATTTTCTGAAGCCTCTATAAATACCCATAATGGGATTTCCTGTTTTGCATGGTATTTGGACAGACTGGCCAAATGTGCTGCTCTGTAGTAGTTAGTAAAATTAGGGTATCCCAGGCCTCCTTTATTTTTGGGAAGATGTAGTGTGTGTATAGGTATACGTGGTTTAGAAGAGCCCCATATAAACGAAGTTGCTCTTTTTTGTACTATTCTCAAAAAATAGGAAGGAATTGGAATAGGGAGGACTCTGAATAGATAAATCAATTTGGGTAGAATAGTCATTTTGATTGCATTAATCTTCCCTATTCAGGATAAAGGAAGTTGTGACCATTGTTTTATTAGATTTGTGATCTGTCTTAATACAGGAGGATAATTGGTTGAGAATAAGTCAGAATGAGATGCTGTTAAATGAATTCCAAGATATGGGATTGATTTTTCTGCCCATATGAATGGGAGTGCAGCCCTAGCCGGGATCAATTCCATGTTTGTGAGTGAAATATTAAGCACTAGGCATTTCTTAGGATTAATCAGAAGGCCGGATAGGGCTGCAAATCCATCAAGAGCTGGTATTAAGTTAGGACCAGAGACCTGTGGTGATGATAGAAAGAGTAATATATCGTCTGCAAATATACATAATTTGTGTGTAATACCTCCTACTTCAATGCCAGTTATAGTTTGGTTTGTTCTGATGTATTGGGCCATGGGTTCGAGTATAAGGGCAAATAATAAGGGAGATAATGGGCAACCCTGTCGGGTACCTCTTTCGATATTAAAGGCTTCAGATTTGTATCCAGCATATTTTATATAGGCTTTGGGTTTATTATATAATGCTTTGATCCATGTTAAAAAGTGGGGTCCAAAACCCCATTTTTGTAATGAATATTGCATATATTGCCAGGATACTGTGTCAAATGCCCTCTTAATATCGAGAGATAGAAAACATAAAAGGGATTTTCCGTTTTTTAGCAATATGTGCCAATAACACTGCCCTGCATAGATTATCGCCTGCCTGTCTATTTGGCATGAAGCCTACTTGATCTCTATGTATTAATTTTCCTATAATGCTATTGAGGCGTTTTGCTATTATTTTTGCTAATAATTTAATATCGAGGTTTAACAGAGAGACAGGCCGATAATTCACACAGGAAGTATCATCAGAAAGGGGTTTTGGGATCATACAAACAATTGCCATTAGTGTTTCTTGCCGAAAAGAATGTCCATCTAGAAGTTTGTTAAAAGTTTCAGTGAGAATGGGAGAGAGTATTTCTGAGAATGTTTTATAGTATAATGCCGAGTAGCCGTCTGGGCCTGGTCTTTTGTTAAGTTTTAGGTCTTTTATGGCGTTAGCAACTTCATCTATAGTTATAGGCTCATCCAAACTGCTTTTTTGATTCTGAGATAACTCAGGTAAGGTTATTTTTGAGAAGAAGGATTCAGCCTCTGTAGGATTAAATTCATTGTTTGTCTTGTATAAAGTTGCGAGATGTGAGTGAAATTTATGGACTATTTTAACTGGATTACAAGTGTAAACATTTTTTGATAATTTCAAACGTATTGGTTTGAAAGATTTGTTCGTTGAATTTAATGCCCGAGCCAAATATGTACCTGGTTTGTTTGTATTCATGTAGAAATTGTGTTTGGAGCGTTTGAGGGATTTATCAACTGACTCAGTGAGAAATAGATCGTATTCCAATCTAGATTTTTCCAGATGAGATTTTGTACTCTGAGATGGATTATCTTGAAATGATATGTAGGCTGCATTAAAATTGAGTTCTAGTTTTTTTGCTAGATTTTTGCGTTCCCGTTTAAATAGTGCCATTTGTCTTTGTATTGTACCACGCAAGACAGGCTTATGAGCTTCCCACAGTGTTATTGGGGAGATGTCTGTTGTATTATTAATTGATATGTATTCCTTTAAAGCTTGTTCAATGGCCATCTGATGTAGTGGGTGTTTGAGCATTATGTCCGGTAAGTACCACGTTGGGTCATGCGCTTTTGGTATGGCTGAGGCTATAGTAGTGTATACTGCATTATGGTCAGACCACGGAATCGGAATTATATCTGATGCAATAATTTCTGGTATCATTCCTATTGTTAGAAAAATATGATCTATTCTGGTGAAGGTTTGATGAGGGTGCGAGAAATAAGTGAATTTCTTTTTCATTGGGTTACTTTCTCTCCGTGAATCTACCAGATTGTATTTGGAAAGAAGTTGAGAAAAAGGTAATCTAGAGGTTATTTTGGATGGTGTAAAAGGTGATTTATCTAGAAATGGGAGGAGGACTTGGTTCGAATCCCCACACATTATCACTGTTCCTATTTTGTGTGTATTAATCACTTGTAATATATGTGAGAGGAATGGTGTAGGTTGTTTGTTAGGAGCGTAGTAGGAAATCACCGTGATTGCTGTATCCATTATATAACCCATGAGTATCAGGTATCTACCTTCTGGGTCTTTAATTTCTGATAAGGTGAATGGTGTGGATCGGTGAAATGCAATTAGAGTTACCCTTTGCTTGGTACAGGCAGAAGCCGTGTAAATTTGTTGATAAAAAGGAGAAATATATTTTGGAGTAGAATCTTTGGTGAAGTGTGTTTCTTGGAGGCATACTATGTGAGCCTTCTTGTTATGGAAAGTACGGAAGGCTTTGGTCCTTTTTTGAGGGACATTTATTCCCTGAACATTCAGGGAAAGTATATTCAGTGGTGCCATGGCAATAGATCAAATAGTTTTGACTTACTTTTTGTTATGCAGAGCTGACTGCGCAGATCAACCTGTGTGGACTGAAGAGATGAATAGATAGAAAAGAAACCAGTGAATTCTGGAGTAAAGAGTAAACAAAAAACATATGAGATTAGATGATACATTGTATAAATTATTTTTTGCAAGTAATCACAATTTACCCGTGAAAGAGAATAAATATCTCTCTCAGGGGAATAAGTGCCTTTGTCACACTCCCACATAATATGGTTGGGAGAATGAGGAGGGCTAATGGGGGTACACGGATCTTCCGCTTACAGGAGAGAAGTGCTATGTCAAAAAGACATCAAAATGATGTTTCATTAATTGGAGTGCAGAATATAGTTTTTGTTGAAATTATTTATTCCAGGGTGGTTGTATATGGTTAGTCTTGCCCTAGGCTAAATAATTCAGTTAGAAAGGTACTGTTAATAACTTTGGTATTGATGAAGATAGTTTGAATTATTTTGGGATTTTAACCCTTTTAGAGTGAACAATTACATATTTTATTCATATGCAACTGTTTAGATATGTTAACTCATAAAATTGAGGTTGTATTGCTTCAGATTAGAATAAACAAAAACATAATTCTAGGAACTAGTTAGGTAATAATATATTTGTTTTAAGAAAAGAAAGAAAAAGCTTCCATTACTTCTGGATTATTGAACATATTTGTCCTAAAAAGTAATAAATCTATTGTTATTACCTGATAATATATAACTGAACAAGAATTTCCTTATTTCACTTATATATTCTAAGGCTATATGAATCAGAAGTAATAAGAAATATAACTGGAATGTAACATGATCCCACACAGTGTGTGACTATCAGAATGCAGTTACATTCAGTTATAAATACAGGTTTTTTTTATAGAGAACCATCTCTTAGTATAATAAATGAAGAGATATCAGGAATTAGGATGTCAGTCCATTGAATCTTCTTGGTCCATGGATAATGTGGCATAACGGCCTCTTTTGTGAGAATGATGATTCCCATTTTGTTCTGAAATTTTCTGGGTGCTGCCTGAAGGTGAAGATGATGCCATTCTTCTGCGTGTGGGAGTGTTGCTGCTTGTGGGTTCTGTCAGATTTAATTTTAAAAGGGTTTGTTGTAGTTCATCTGCTGATCTGCTTCTGTAAATTGTACCTTGGTAGTTAAATCTGACTGAAAAGGGGAAGCCCCATTGATACATAATGTTGTGGCGTTGCAGTTCCATTAGTTGGGGTTTCATGGATCGTCTTTTAGTAATAGTAAGTTGGGATAGGTCAGTAAAAATTTGATAATTGTGTCCTTGAAAATTAAGTTCCTTTTTTTCTCTTGCAGCAATTAGTATTTGTTCTTTCGTTCTGTAATAATGAAATTTTGTGATTATATCACGTGGGGGTCCATCTTTCTTTTTGGCTGTGAGGGCTCTGTGTACTCTGTCCAGTTCTAAACGTTCAATAGGGATATCTGGCTTTAGTTCTTGTAATAGAGCAGTAATAGTAGATTGCAGGTCTGTCACAGTTTCAGGTATTCCCCTTATGTGCAAGTTTGAACGTCTGGCTCTATTTTCGTAATCTTCGAGCTTAGTTTGAAGTATTAAATTCTCTTTTTTTAATTGTTCCAATTCTGTTATATTTTCTTGGGTTGTAATTTCAATTTCATCCATTTTTATTTCTAAGGCTGCGGTGCGGTTTCCCAGCTCTCTTATTTCTTTGGTTAGGCTTTTTGTTATTTGGTCTGAGGTTTGTTTTAAAGCCTTATGAAGCATCTTTTCAAATTGTAATAATATTACTGGGGATGCTGAGGAGGCTTGTGGAGAAGTTTGTGAGAGGATTTGTTCTGTATCTGACTCAAATGGAGAGTCTTGCTGTGACATTTTCTGTCTGTGAGAGCGCCCTGATGCTGTATCTTGTGAGGTGACTGGAGCTGCTTCAGCTGCAGTGAGTGCCTGTGAGCTCTTTGTGAGGTGATTTTTATTTCTGCCACGGTTTCCTCCCAGTACCATATTTCCTGCCCAAACTTTCACAGTTTGTTCCCTGGGGCAAAAAGGTTCAAATGGATACCTTTTGAGCCTGCAGGCTCCGCTTTGTCCTTCTCTTCTCTCCTGAGCGGTGTGGAGCTCTAACAATGCATGTCTGCTCTGCTAGGCTCCGCCTCCTGCCCCCTTCCCAAACTAAATTTTTAAGTCACTGGAAACATGGAGTTATTGTAGAATTCTAATATTGTGTAATGTACCGTATTTTTCCGTGTATAAGACGACCCCCACTTTTCCAACCCAAAATTAAGAAATCAATATTTTAAACATAAAAAACAGAACACATTTCTATTTAGTAATTACTGCAGGTAACATTTACATACCAGTACTATGATATGCATCACACTTAGCTTTGAGCATATCACTTTATCCAGTCTCTGTTGCATCACTTCTTTCTTCTTCATCAGGCAAGTCAATTTCTTTAACTTCTATTGCATCACTGCTGACTTCTGAGTCACTGTCTATTTGTGAGATCATCCTCAGTTCCATCCAAGGCTTTGCTGATTCCACATTTCTTAAAGGACTTTACAATCACCTCTTGTTTGACGCCATACCATGAGTTTAGGACCCAAATGTAGACCTCAGTAATAATTGGTTTATTCACTCTTCCTGTCGGTGTCAAGTTACCACCTGCTTTTTGCATCAATCTACTCCATTCTTGCTCCATTCTCTACTCCAAAGACATGCTGGTAGGTTAATTGGATCCTGTCTAAATTGGCCCTAGTATGTATGAATGTGAGTTAGGGACCTTAGATTGTAAGCTCCTTGAGGGTAGGGACTGATGTGAATGTATAATATATATGTAAAGCGCTGCGTAAATTGACGGCACTATATAAGTACCATAAATAAATAAAATAAATAAATAAAAATTCTTCTCTCATCGGGGCTTTAAACGGCTTGTTGATTGAAACATCTAGTGGCTGTAGCTGACCTGTAAGCCCACCAGGAATAACTTTTAGGTGTGTTTGCAAATCTGATGCAACCCTTTTTGTCTTTTCTGTTAAATGTGCTCGGAACTGATCAAAACCAAGCAGAGCTGGCTTCTATAAGAGCCCTCTAGGTCTTCTGGACCAAACCTTTGCAAACCAAATGGCCATAATGTCTTCATTCTTCCATCCCTTCTCTTGAACTTGCACAATAATGTCAAATGGTATGGGCTCTTTAGGGTATGTTTTCCTCTTTAAACATAAGCATAGGAGGCAGTTTAGTACCATCTGCATAGCATGAATGCACAGCAGTATAGTGTGTCTTTGTATGGCCACTTGTTTTGATTGCCATGGTTTTGATTCCTTTCAAATCAACAGTTCTGTTGAAAGGCACATCATCCACGTTTCCAATCTGACTTGGTTAAAAATATTTTTTTTTCCGAAGTTGTATGACATGTATGATTTTATCCTCAAACTGGTGGCATTTTCATGCTCTCGTGGCCAACCCTTCCCTCCTCATGAAATTGAAGCACCATCTTCATTTCACTTGCAAACCTTCTGGCCCGACACTGAATAAGCTTGGTTGACACACATAAGCCACTCTGGCACCGCGCCATAATCCAAGTCTTAAGCCTCTGCTCCAAGAAGTTTGGCCATTTTGTTGCCTTTCCTCTTAAGGCCGCCTTCTTTTTTGGCATCTTAAAGAGGAGTTCCCACTTTCCTGTCCCAGGGTCCAGCGATGCGGGGGAATGGAAGCCCCGCTCGTCTCCCCTCCGTTCGGCGGTGCCGGCATTGCAACTTCACAGCCGGGCACCCACTGCACATGCGGCGCTGCGCACCGTGACTGGCCGCGCAGTCATATGGGACCTGTCACGTGTCCCATATGAGCCCTTCCTGCACCGAGAGGAAGTGATATCACCAACCCAGGCACTGAAGGAGGCAGACTATGAGGGACCCCCTAGCAACAGGCAATTGGAGGTGAGTAAAAAAAAAAAAAAAAAAAAAAAAATAATGTTTTTCCAAATTTTTTTTTAGGCACATTTATGCAATTTTTTTTTTTGGTTGGAACACCACTTTAAGCTTGATTCACATCTATGCATGTTGCTTTTGAGTGTTTCTCCAATGCTTTTTGCGGTGCTTGCCGCGTTTTATGACACGCGTTTTTACCGTGATTTGCATTTATTTTTTTACACCGTATATAGCCAGTTGCTACGGAGGGGGCCAGGAAGCTGGCCGCCGCATCCTTAACAACCGATGAGTCATCAGTTGTCAGCGGGCGTCCCGCTCAATGGAAAAAAAAAAAAATCGAGAGAAAAAAAACCGGCGTGGGGTCCCCCCAGGTCCATACCAGGCCCTTGGGTCTAGTATGGATTCGGAGGGGACCCTCCCTGCCAAAATGTTTTTTTTTAAATGGCGTGGGGGTCCCCTTAAAATCCATACCAGACCCTTATGCGAGCATGCAGAACCGCAGATCAGGAAAGGAAGGGGACGAGCGAACCATACCAGCCCACATGCCCTCAACATGGGGGGATGGATGCTTTGGGGCAGGGGGGGTGGGTGCTTTGGGGCGGGGGGGGGTCTGCACCCCCCCCACCCAAAAGCATCTTGCATGCTCGGATAAGGGTCTGGTATGGATTTTGCGGGGACCCCCACGATTTTTTTTTTTTTACATTGAGCAGAAAGCCAGCTGACAGCTGATGACTCATTGGTTGTTAAGGACACGGCGGCATCTTCCCGGCCCCCTCCTTAGCAACCAGCTATATACAGTTGGGAAAAAAAAAAAAACGCAAAACGCAAGTCGCGGCAAAATCGCGGTACTTGCGTTTTGGATGCGGGTCCATTGAATTCTATTACAAGCAAAATGCTGCATTTTGCGGGAAAAAAATTCCCCAACCCTTTTCAAAAACGCAGAGGCACAAAAATGCATTGATGTGAACATGTTCCATAGGAACCCATGTTAAAAAAATTTCCCTGCATTTCTGCAAAATGCATCACAAAATGCATTAGTGTGAATCGGCCTTAAGGAGTTTTTCCTTCTGTTTTCCCCACTGTCTGATCATTCACTCAGTGGGAGGAGGTTCAAACTGTCTCTCTGCAGCTAAATGTTCTTTTGCATAGCCGATTACATTCAGTTTGAATTTTGCAGAGTAAGATATTCGCTTACCTGCATTTATTTTTTTAGTTTCCGACATCTGGGCTCAGAACGCTCTGGTCCCTGTCGCATCTGCGAGCTCTCCGCCTCCAGAGGGATCGCATCTGCGAACTCTCCGCCTCCAAAGGGATCGCATCTGCGAACTCTCCGCCTCCAAAGGGATCGCATCTGCGAACTCTCCGCCTCCAAAGGGATCGCATCTGCGAACTCTCCGCCTCCAAAGGGATCGCATCTGCGAACTCTCCGCCTCCAAAGGGATCGCATCTGCGAACTCTCCGCCTCCACTTCGTTTAGTATCAGCTTGTGATTGGAGGAAACCTGTTTAACAAGGTACGGGCAGCTTCGCAACCGCGTGGTTCTCTCCGCTGACTTTGGTGTATAAGACGACCCCCAATTTTTAGTCTAATGATTTTAGACAAAAGTATCATCTTATCCACGGGAAAATACGGTAGTATCTGGAAGTTCCATCTTCCTGAGAGTCAGTATTGTAGCATAGACCACACCATAAAGATAAAAGTACACTTTAATGGAGAAGATGATTAAAAAGCACAAGTCAGAGGATGAATAAAAAACATTTCCAAGTCAGTGAATATCGTTTGTAATACAGTTAAATAATTAAGAAATTAAAAAAGAAAAGTGTTTTCACTTACACGATGATGTGTGTGTGTCTGTAATATACTGTAGTAGCATTAGCTACATATAATAGGTGGTGCTGTGTTCCAGCAGAAGAGTCAGTGAGTTGCTTCTCCAACATTCAGGTGAAGCCTTGTATTTTTATCAATGAAGAATACCAGGCTTCCTCTGATTGGCCGATGTGGAAATTGTGCATTATCTGCCTCCCCACCTCAGCCAATGTCACTGCACTTTTTGGCAACCTCAAACCTGTAAAAAAAAAAAAAAAAAGAAAAAAAAAAGTCCCCACTATGCTGATTTCGGACCTCCTCAACCTGACTGGGCTCACCTTAAAAACGTATTAAACCCAAAAGTATTTTTTTTTTTAATATTTATATAAGTTTACAAATTCTGGTAGCTGCATAAGGTTTCTGTTTTGAGGGGAAAAGGGCTGAAAAAAGAAAAACTAAATGCAGCTACCACATCTGAATAGTAAGCTGCAATATATAAAATTTTTAGCTTTGGGTTTAATACCGCTTTGGGCTTAAAAAGGTTCTTCACCTCGTTTGAAACAAAATAAAAGCAGCTACAAAAACTCCCAATGGAATTGCCTAGGTGATCCAACAAGAAGTGGCAGTGGATACCTGTCAAATCCAGGTACCTGCCTACACCCCGCCCCCACCCCACCCCCCAAAAAAAGTTCCCAAATAAGAAGGGGGGGGGGGTGCATAAAGTGCAACTTCCCCTTTATGGTGCTGTTCCGCCTTAAAGCAGATATTAACCCACTTTCCCCCTCCACTGTTGAAATTGGGCTTTTCACAGCATTTTTTTCTCCTTTTTTTCACAAAATACTTTAATAGAAGCTAAGAAAACAAAATATATGTATCCATTATAGCTACCAAATGAAAGCCCTATCTGTCATGAATAAACAGTGTATAATACTTTAGGGTAGAAAACAAATAATAAAAGTGCAGAACCCAGACAAAGCCAAAAATGAAAAAACGCTCTGGGATCCAAGGAGGTTTAGGAAAAAAATGGCCTGGGACGGAAGTGGTTAGGAATATTTAAAAAGTTGATGGTATATAGACAGGCTACAGGTTCTTCTAAAGCAAGAAAAACAAAATACCAGAACTGGTTAGTGTTCGTCACAAAAAAGAAAACTATTACATTTCTTCTTAAGACCCCTTTCACACTGGGGCGGTTTGCAGGCGTTATTGCGCTAAAAATACCGGCTGCAAACTGACCCAAAACAGCCGCTGCTGTTTGTTCAGTGTGAAAGCTTGAGGGCTTTCACACTGAAGCGGTGCGCTGGCAGGAGAAGAAAAAATCTCCTGTCAGCCTCATCTTTGGAGCGGCGAAGGAGCGGTGTATTCACCGCTCCTAAACCGCTCCTGCCCATTGAAATCAATGGGGCAGCGTGGCTATACCGCGGCTATAGCCGAGCTATTCGAGCGGTTTTAACCCTTTTTCGGCCGCCAGCGGGGGTTAAAACCGTACCGCTAGTGGCCGAATACAGCCGCAAAAACGACGGTAAAACAGCGCTAAAAATAGCGCTGTTTTATCGCCGATGCCCCCACCGCCCCAGTGTGAAAGGGGCCTTAAAGAGTAACTCCACTTTTGTGAAGAAAAGAAAAAAAAAAACCCAATGCCTTCTGGGTGATCAACGTACATTGTAAAGATTTTAGCAAACTTGGTAGCAGGCTCCTACCTGTTTCTCTACAGAAAAAGCTGTTTGTTCTTCTATGTTTTTGGATACTGAAAATGAAAAGGGAGTGACTTTTTCATTATTTCTCAGCAGATGCACATGCAGGGCACTAATGAGAGTGGCAGGGTCAGCATTCCTTTATAAGTGATTACCCCTTAAGGCTGCTTTCACACTGAGGAGTTTTTCAAACGCTTTTGGCCTCTTGCACACGATACTTCTGTTTGAGCCTCTATTTTCTTAGACTTTTCTTTTTTAATGAATTTGCGCACGTGCAATTTCGCACATTTCCGCGCAAACTCATTCTCGCGTTCACAATATGTTAATAGACATTTGTGTGAAATTGCGCACATGAGGCGTAAATTACTGACCAAAAATGCTGATTTTTCCATATTTTTTTTTTTTTTTACTGAAGAACACACAGCACTTGTTTACGCGCCTGTGTGCATAGGCACATTGCAATTTATGGGCTGTATTTTAGCTCAGTAAAAAAATAAGCTGTACTGAGCTTTTTCAAGCTGCAGCGTGCAAGAGGCCATTTTTTTTTCTTTAACACAAGCAACTGAAAAGCTCAAGAAAAACGCTTCCCTTTAAAATCAATGAATGTGTTCACACTTGGTCAGTGAGCTTCTGTTGCAATTAAAAAAAAAAATCCTACTTGCAGCATCTTTGAAGCATGTTTGGGGAGTTTAAAAAAAAAACCTTCCCACTGAAAGCAATGGAAAATGTGGCAAAAACGTGAGTCACGTGTCCTTTAATCACTTCCCATCCGGGCCAATTCTGGCACTTCGCTCCTACAAGTAAAAATTATGTTTTTTTTTCTCTAGAAAATTACTCAGAATCCCCAAACATTATATGTTTTTTTTTTTTTTTTTTTTTTTTAGCAGGGACCCTACAGTTATTGCAATTTTTTATGTCACACGGTATTTGTGCAGCGATTTTTCAAACGCTTTTTTTTTGTCGCGCTTTAAAATTGCGGAAGGTCGTGGAATGGCGCCAAACTTTGGTACTTGAAAATCTCCAAAGGCGAAGCGTTAAATTTTTTTTACAGGTTACCTGTTTATAGTAAGAGCCCTTTCACACTGAAAGCTCCCAGGCGTTGGTGGTAAAGCGGCGCCATTTGTAGCGCCGCTTTACCATCGTTTTAGCGGCGCTATTCGGCCGCTAGTGGGGCGGTTTTGTTCCCCGTTAGCGGCCGGAAAAGGGTTAAAACTGCCCACAAAACGCCGCTGCAGGGGCGCTTTGCCGGCGGTGCTGCCCATTGATTTCAATGGGCAGGGGTGCTATAGGAGCACTGTATTCACAGCTTCTTTAACGCTGCAAAGAAGCTGCTTGCAGGACTTTTTGTGACGCTCTGCCAGCGCAGCCCCCAGTATGAAAGTACTCGAGCTTTCACACCGGGTTTGCAGCTGGGGCTTTTTTCAGGCGCTATTTTTAGCACTAAAGCGCCCGAAAAACGCCTCCAGCGTGAAAGGGGTCTTACAGAGGAGGTCTCATGCTAGAATGTAAACATCCCTTGTAATAGGATTAATGTGTGGCAGGTCCTCTTTATGGAGAGATGTGGGGTCTATAAGACCCCACATCTCTTTTTCAGGATGGATAGAAAAAAACTAAAAAAAATTTTAAAAAACTGTCTCAGCGCTTCCAGTCACGTCCCCGGCATTGTTTACTTCCGCTGGGTCATGGAGATGACTGGGGACCATCTGGTCACCAGAAATCTCTAGGCTCAACTTCCGATGGTGACCGATTCGTTCTCTGGCTCAGCGATCGTACAGGCGAGCCGGTAGAAGCTTCGGAGGGTGGCGGGGGGGGGGGGGTTAGGTCCCCTTCCGCAGCCTGTAAGAACGATCAAGTGGCTGCACTGCCGCTATGATTGTTCTTGCGGTGTAGGGAATCGCCGGCCTAAAAAGATGATATCTGGATGATGCCTGTAGCTGCAGGCTTCATTCCCACTCAAAGTCCAGGATGTCATATGACGTACCTTGGGCAGTGAGTGGTTAAAAACCGCGCCGCAAACACAGTAAAATCACAGCAAAAATCGCATGTGTTTTTGCAGCGGATCAGTGTGAAAGTAGGCCAAGGCAAATCTCTGAATTTTGTGAAGTTTTTGTCTGTTTTGTTATGTTTTGTAGAAGATGCCTAAGGCCGCTTTCACATGGGGCAGATTTGTTTTGATGGACTCCGCTTGCTCAGTGGGGATCGCTTCGTTGATCCCCGCTGAGCAGGCGGATGACAGGTCCGTCTCCACTCACTGTGCAGAGACGGATTTGTCAGAGTCCCGCTGTCCTTTATGGGGGGAATCGGATGAAAACGGAAAACCTGTCCATTTTCATCCGATCCTACACGCTGGACTGATGGCAAACGTAATGCCATACATCTGTTTTCAGTGGATTTTGTAGGATTGATTTTGTAGGATCAGATGCCAGGCGGGTGTCAGCGGAAAAATATATCAGCTGACATCCACTTCCCCATAGATGTCAAAGGGTGGCCCTAGCAGGTCTGCCTGAAAAGCAGACAGGCGGACCTGATCGGTCCAATCGTGTGAAAGGGGCCTAAAATCTGACCTTCATCTTAGTGGAGACTTCTGGGAAAATCAGTTACCCAATCACAGAAGCAGGAAATTAGATTTCTAGTGGTGTTCTGTACACCATCTGTGTATGAAATGCACGCAGTTTGCCATATTTCATTTATTAAAAAAAGAAAAAAAAAAATTACAGCACTGCAGATTGAAAAAGAAACATAATTGTATATGTATGTATATTATCTTTTATTGCAATATTGTTCTCCCACAAAAATGCAGATACCCTTTAATGCTGAGGTTACAAATATAAAAGAGGGAGCTGTACAAAATTAAGATGGTATAAGCACAAACTCAAATGTACCACAAGGGCTCAAAATGAATATGGTTCAGAAGGAGAAACAAATGTGGAAACAAGATAGAATAAAGCAAATGGACCAGATGGTTTACAACCAAACATTCGCAAAGACTTAAGCGCCATGGTTTTTTACCAGTTTTCAAACACTATAGACTCTTTAATACTTGGCTTGGTAACAATGGATTGGTGCAAGGGAAATGTGATGAAATTTGATCACATACGAAAGTATGTGAAAACAATATAAGTAACACCCAGCATGAATTCACCAAAGACAGAAGTTGTCATATGCAATTCTGTTTAATGAGAAAGGGATGGCAGTGGATTTAGAATACTTGGACTTTGCCAACCAAGTTTGACATGGTTTCGTACACACACTGCTTATGTGTAAGGTAAAGCGTATTTCCACTCTGCAGCCAAATAGGGACAGTATCTCTATTTGTTATATGTTCTTATTCACAGAACATATAAACACGTAAAAAATGCTGCTTACATTTTACTTTCTGAAAACTCAGAAACTGAGGTTTTCCTCTGCTATGCAGAGGGGGCTGGAGAGTTCATGTTTATAATTAATCAGGTCTGTAGTATGCTGGCAGATCTCATTATCAGTTGTAAACCAGATTTTAGCATGGTGTATACTAACAAAGCATTGAAGATCTAAAAGTTTGGTTTCACCACTTAATGTTAATTGGGGAGGGTGGAAGGGGTATTCCAAGCAAATGCTAGGGATTCGCTATCTTGTGATCACTGTGATGTCCAGTCACAGTGGTCACAATGTAAAAAAAAAAAAAAATGTTGACATTGGTGGATTCCTCCCTTCCTCTAACAACAGAGGAAGGAGAGACATAACAATGAGGAATAAAAAAAAAATGGGTCTGTAGCAATAGCGGTTCATCTATTCATTTTCACTCAGTCAGACCCTTTTTTTTTTTTTTTTTTTAAACCCTTTCAACCCCCCCTCCCCCAATTTATTAACCAGTTCACCTCCTCCTTTCTCTGTGTGTGACCAGTACAACCATGTATTGGTACTCGATTAGCAAGCTCCATTTAATCCCCTAAATACCAGCATGTCTCATTTTCCAATCTGCCAAACAAATAAGATCACCTTGGGGTGTCAACTTTCCACAAAATGGCAGCTTTGGAGGCTTTCATACAGTCCTGGCATCTCTATTTTAACCACTTACCTATTGGACACTTTTACCCCCTTCATGCCCAGGCCAATTTTCAGCTTTCACACTTTGAAGGACTATTGCACAGTCATGCAGCACTGTACACATATCATTTTTATCATTTTTTTTCCCACACACAAATAAAGCTTTTTGGTGGTATTTAATCGCTACTGTTTACTTTTCCGTTACAAAATTTTGCAAACAGGTATTTTTTCAACTTCAATCATATGCACTGATGAGGCTGCACCGATAAGCTGCACTGATGGTCAGTGTCCCGATTATCAGTGCAGATGTCCCCTTTCAAAATAGGTGCTTACCAGCTCTCTCCTTTCTCTGTGACAGCATGAGGAAAGGAATGCCGATAACCGGCAAGTGTGTTTACATCGTGATCAGCTGTGATCGGACACAGCTGATCACGTGGTAAAGAGCTGCTTTAATTGGTTCTTTACCCTGATCTGTGATCAGCTGTCTGGAGGACACAGCAATCACAGAGCGCCATCATGGGAGGACGTCATATAACGCCCTCCTAGAACTGGCAGACTGCGCTGTAGCTGCCATTTTGCTATAGCGTGGTCAGCAAGTGGTAAATGAAAAACAGTTTTTTACCAACATTTTTGGTTTTCCCTTTTAATATAAAAATAGAAAGTCCAGAGGTTATGAAACACTACTTAAAGGGTAACTCCACTTTCGTGGTAAAAAAAGATAGCAAAAAAAAAAAAGTATTAAAAGAATATATATTTTTTATATACACATATATAATTTATATTTGCGACTCAAGTCATATTGCAATTGAATGTAATTGCCTTTCCTTTTCAATCTGCAGCTTAGTAATTTTCTGTAAAATGCAATGCAACAGAATGTGTACAGAACACACCCCAGAAATATAAGTTGATGCTTGTGTGATTAACTCATCGATTTTCCCAGAAGTCAACACTAAGTCAAATTTCAGACATCCCTTGAAACATATCATTTTTGGTGAGATTCTCACAATAGGAAATCATGTCTAAAGGGATGCAGACCCTGCCACAGGTGCAGCAGCTGATTGATAATTATGAAACCACTCCCATTAGATTCACTTTCCACATGGACACAGTGATTTCTTCAGAATAATAAAATATAGGAATCTGCAACAAAGGATTGTTAAAATCATTGTATTGTACATAGATCACCCAGAGGAGAATGTTTTTTTTTCTCAACAAAAGAGGAGTTACTCTTTAAAGAAAAAGCTTTATGTCTCAAAAATGTTAAAAAAAAAAAAAAAAAAAAAACACATTTGGGTATAGTAATGCATGCCTGAATGATTTGTCAGTCAAACTATCAAGGCACAGAAAAGAGCAAAATGGTTAATGGTTAGGTGGTTTTAGACCTTTTGCACACCACTGCCTGAAAACACTCAGTTTTTAGGCATACAGGTTTTTTTTTTTTTTTGTTTTTTGTTTTTTTTTTTAACAAATCTAAAAATGCAGTCCATTGCTTTCAATGTGCCTGTACACACATGCACAAATCTACAGCGGTTAAAATAAGTATTCAACATGTCACCACTTTTCTAGGTAAATGTATTTCTAAAGGTGCTATTGGCATTAAGGCTGCATTCACACCTGAGCGTTTCAAAGTCGCATTTTTACTGCGATTTTGTACAGGTCACCAATGTAAAAGGCAAAAAAACGCCTGTAGTCTGCCACAAAGAAGCTCATGTTCTTTTTTGCGCTTAAGGCATTTTTCAGGCGTTTTGCTTCAGGTGACAAAACGCTCAGATGAGGAGAACAGGTGCTGTTGAAATGAATGGGATTTTGTTTGTTGGCTGTTTTTTGGGGAGTTTTACAAGCTGAAAACGCTCAGGTGTGAACGCAGCCTAAATGTTTACCACATGTCGGTAACAACCCATGCAATCCATATATACAAAAGACACAAACAATTAGGTTCAGAAATTAAGTTATATGTAATAAAATGGAATGACACAGGGAAAAATTATTGAACACGCTAACTGAAATTTATTTAATACTTCGTACAAAATCCTTTGTTGGTAATGACAGCGTCAAGGTGCCTCCTGTATGCTGAAAATAGTTGCATGCATTGTTCAGGTGTGATTTTGGCCCATTCTTCCACACAGTCTTCAAATTTTGAAGGCCTCTTCTATGAACTCCGATCTTTAGTTCTTTCCATCGATTCTATTGAAATCAAGTCAGGTGATTGGCTGGGCCATTCTAGTAGCTTTCCTTTCTTTTCTTTTTTTGAAACCAATTGAGAGTTTCCTTGGCTTTGTGTTTGGGATCATTGTCTTACTGAAATGTCCACGCATGTTTCATCTTTATCATTCTGGTAGATGGCAGCAGATTTTTATCAAGAATGTCTTTGTACATTTTTCCATTTATCCTTCTTCCACGATAAGAAGTTTGCCAGTACCGTAAGCTGAAAAACAGCCCCACACCATGATGTTCCCATCTCCAAACTTCACTGCTGGGATGGTGTTTTTGGGGGGATGTGCAGTGCAATTTGACCTCTAAAATATGCCACTTATGGATGTTCTTGCAAAGATGCAGGTTAAGAGGGGTCTAATCTCCACACACTATGGCCACCTGACTAAGCAATCACAGATGGCGAATAGTGGTTTGGCCAGGAGGGGATGGGAAAAAGACCTTGGAAAAATGACAGATGAAACATGGCAGTGTATACTGAAACATCTACAGACTGTATCAGTATCTCCACAGCAATACTTAACCTAATTATATATAATATATAGAGCTTATAGGACACCGGCTAAATTATAGCTATTGGGGAGGCGGGATACGTTGGAATGCCTAAGATGTTCAAAAGTATATGCTGACCTAATGCATATGCTTTAGAAATGCCCTAAACTGTTCAGGCATTGTCAGAATGTGGTAGAAACCATCAATCAGGCATATCAAACTCGGATACAGGTAGATCCAAGAATATGTTTATTAAGCCAATTAGATAAAGAAATATACACTCCAGTAATTAGGACACCCATTGATAGGATGCTATACAGTATATGGCACAAAAATTGATAGCAATGAAATGGATATGCCCTGGGAGCCCTATATTTGAGGAATGGCGGACACAGGTAAATGACGCATTGCTAAAGGAATGGCAGGTGTATAAGAAAAGGGGTTTAGCAAATAAATTCAGGGAAATGTGGAAACCATGGCTGATGCTACCAGGTTTGACACCATTTATTTTGGGATCAGATGGAAGCATAAGTGTTAACATACCATCTACTAGTTACAGAGTAGTTAAGGAATGATAGCTCAAGGCGGAAGGATTGGTGTGGGGGGCTCATGGAGGGGAGGGGTGGAGGAAAGGGAGAGAAAATTATTAGGGTTTTTTTTTTTTTTTTTCTCTTCTTGTTATTTTCTGTTGTCTTTTGTTGTATAGAATATAATATGTTATTGTTGTATGTATTCAGGAATTTTTCTGTGTATTTCACGATGTGATTGTAATGGAGAAAAATTTGAACAAACAGAGAGTATTATGGTATCCAAAGAGTTCAATTTTGGTCTCATCTGACCAGACTATATTCTCCCAGTATTTCACAGGCTTGTCTAAATGTTGTGCAGCGAACGTTAAATAAGCTTCAGCATGCTTTTTCTTCAGCAATGGAGTCTTGTGTGGTGAGTGCATTACTTATTGTTTTCTTTGAAACAACTGTACCTGCTAATTCCAGGTTTTTCTGAAGCTCTCCACAAGTGGTCCGTGGCTCTTGGACAACCCTTCTGACAATTCTTTTCACTCCTCTGTCAAAAACCTGGAGAGGAGCACCTGGTCGTGGGCCAGTTTATGGTGAAATTATGTTCTTTCCCCTTCCGGAATATGGCCCCAACAGTGCTCACTGGAACATTCACAAGTTTAGAAATCCTTCTGTAACCAATGCCATAAGTATGTTTTGCAACAATAAGGTTGCGAAGGTCTTGAGAGAGCTTTTTGCTTTTAACCATCATGAGAGGTTTCTTGTGACACCTTGATAATGAGACACTGTTTTATAGGCCATCAGTTGAGACTGAACCAGCTGATGTTAAAGTGGATGTAAACCCGAATTTTTTTTTTTTTTTATGTCATAATGTAGAGTATAAGATTTCCTATCATTTGAGCCCAGCCTTGCCACAAAGAGTTAATCCAGCTCTGGGCAATCCTCTTATTGTTCAGTGAGATAAAACTTGACAAACAGAAAAAAACGTTGTCAAATCCTCCCCCTTGCTGTGAGTGACAGGCAATTTACATATCTCGTGCACTAGCCTAAGACAGGGATATGCAATTAGCGGACCTCCAGCTGTTGCAAAACTACAAGTCCCATCATGCCTCTGCCTCTGGGTGTCATGCTTGTGGCTGTTAAAGTCTTGCTATGCCTCATGGGACTTGTAGTTCTGCAACAGCTGGAGGTCCGCTAGTTACATATCCCTGGCCTAAGACATGCATTATTTTTTTTAATTCCCACCCCCACTCCTTTTTTCAGCAGCTCTGCTTTGGCATGCTGATTTGGCATGCTGAAGTCATGTGGTTACTTTCCTGTCTTTTCACTGGATGTTAGAGATCATAGCAGAAGTTCAGTGTAAGAAATACACAGGAGAAAATGCATATTGACAAGGGGAGTGTAGAGGTGGGCGGGGAGTCTACTGACATCACGACTCCACCCACCGAGCTCCAGACAACAGACCCACCCACAGAATATGCAGTTTTTCGGGTCTCATAGCAGATAGAGGGGAGACATTTGACAGGTAAAGATACATGCAGGAGGCATGTATATCCTTATAGATAACCCCTATGGCCGAAGTTTAGAAAGGATGACATTGAGTTTACATCCACTTTAATTTGCACTGACAAGGGGCAGGATTGCTGTCTAATTACTGATAGATTTCAGCTGGTGTCTTGGCCTTCCATGCCTTTTTGCACCTCCCTTTCTTCAGGTGTGCAATACTTTTTCCCTGTGTCATTCCATTTTATTACACATAACTTAATTTATGAAGTTGTTTTGGTTCCTTTGTATGTATGGATTGCATGGGTTGTTGCCAACAGGTGGTTAATATGTCATGTTAATAACACCTTTAGAAATATATTTACCTAGAAAAATGGTGATGTGTTCAATACTTATTTTACCCGTTGTATGCGCTGCATATTGGTCCATTAATAAAACAAACAAAAAAAATAAGAGTTTCCAGGCAGAATTTTTTCGTGCATACTCACAAGATTTGTCTGAAGCTCATACATTAATACAGTGTGCAAAAGGCCTAAAAGTTAGGTATGCTGTGTGAATGGGAACACAAACATGTAGTGAGTTTTTTTTTCAAATTTGACACTTGAAGTGGAAATATACAAAAGTTCTCCAGCCAAAAAAAACAACAACGTAAATAGATAGAATACACATTCAAAGAGTAGTGATTAATGACTTACAAGTTGACATACAAGTGGGTATGTCAAGGATGAAGAGGGATCTGGTTGTTCTGGTAGTTCAGAGACAAAGCGGAAATAAATTCCTTCCTTAAACGACCACAGGCTTTTTCTGACAGAAGAGACTCCGTGTGTTTCTTCTCTGTTAAATGCCTCTTCCTGGTTGTTCGTGTTTTCATGTCACAAGTGCAGCTTTGAGTACAGATTTGTACAATTCTGTGCAAGGACAAAGTAACCCACGTGCTCATGTGTGGGAGTTACACCATCCCGACCCGGCCAATTACAGTCGACCAATAATTCGGAAGACAAAAAACTGATGAAGATGGAAGCAATTGACCATACAGGGAAGCACAGAAAATGTAGCTCTGAAAAGGATTGCTTTGCTGGGCAAGTGTGCAAACATGTGGGGCAGGCATGCATATTAAAATGGAACTTCCGTTTTAAGTACTTGTGACCCCCTGACATGCCACATTTAGCATGTCATTTTTTTTTTTGGGGGGGGGGGGGGCCCCAAGTACCTAGTTTTCACAGGACCCCAACTCCCACTTCCTTATATCACAACCTTCTCTTCAGCAAGGAGAACAGTGAACAGCACAGGAGCAAACAAAACCACATTTCATGGAACAGTCAGAGGCACGGTGCCTAAACATTTTAACCACTTCAGCTCGAGGATTTTACCCCCTTCTTGGCCAGAGCACTTTTTGCGATTCGGCACTGCATCGCTTTAACTGACATTTGCGTGGTCATGCGATGTTGTACCCAAACAAAATTGACCTCCTTTTTTTCCCACAAATAGAGCTTTCTTTTGGTGGTATTTGATCATCTCTGCGGTTTTTATTTTTTGCGCTATAAACAAAAAAACGCAATATTTTTAAGACTTTTTGCTATAATAAATATACCCAAAAAATAAATTAAAAAAAACTTTTTTTTTTCCTCAGTTTAGGCCAATATGTATTCTTCTAAATATTTTATTTATTTTCTACAAAAAAAAAAAAAAAATTGCAAACATACATCGGCATGCGCTGGTCGGCAAGCGGTTGAACTAAAGATATACAGTTTTGAGACTAAAGGCACAGGGGTGTCTAGGCACATGAAGGGCATACTATTTTTCAGGTACTGCTTAAGCACAATTAACATTTTGTATACGCTCCCTATAACAGAGCAAACCTTTAATTTTGGAGTTCACATTGACTTTAATAACAGCATGCGATGCCAATCTGTAGCTTCTAGAGAGAAGGAAAAAAAAAAGAAAGAGGATACCCCTAATCTAAAAGCAACATAAACATAGACATGCATAATCTTTCCCCATACAAAGAATTAGTGAGATCTCAGTTGAGAATATGGAGCTCACTTTTCATCATCCGTTCACAATGCATTAACGCTCGGTTCACACCTCTGCGGTTTAGCGGCACGCGTCTGCGTGGGCATGACAGCCCATATATTTCAATGAGCTGCCATGCCTGCGTTTCCCACAGTAAAAGATGTATGCATCTTCTTCAAAATGCAGCCCGCAGGGAAATCACATCAATTTCACATGCGTGGGGGGGGGTGCCATTTATAATGAATGTCAGCCCTGCGCGTTTTCTGACAGCAGTGATTTTTCACTGTGGATGGTTGCGGGAGCGATACACGCACCCACCCGTATAGGTGTGACCCTAGCGTAAGATAAAAAACCTTCTGTGTTGCATATGTCCCCCCAGCCCACCCTTATACTTACCCGAGCTGATCCAGATCCAGCGATGTGCACGAGAGTCGCAGCTCTGCCCTTCCTCACTGCATGAGTGAGCCCGCATGAGAGCCCCAACGGGAATCGGCTTCCCATAGGGGCACTCACCAAAGAGGAGGAGGCACTGTATAGAGCTATAGATCTATACAATGTGTAAAAATAGCCCCCTTTAATTGCCTTTTCTCAAGAGTGAAATACATAATTTCAACTTTATTTACCTTGTGGTGAAGGTCATCTATGCCTCTTATTAAAGTACCATTAAACCTTCAGGTTGTTTTTCCTTTAAAATAACACACACATCAATACTTGCCTGCTCTGAGCAATGGTATCGCACAGAGCAGCCTCAATCCTTCTCTTCTGGGGTTCCCAGCTGGCACTCCAGGCTCCTCCTCTTTGGTGAGTGCCCCTATGGGAAGCCGATTCCCGTGGGGGCTCCCGTGTGGGCTCACTCATGCAGTGAGGAGGGGCAGAGCTGCGACTCTCGTGCACATCGCTGGATCTGGATCAGCTCGAGTTAAGTAAAGGGGGGGCTGGAGGAACATGCAAAAAAAAAAAAAAGACATCCATCAAGTCTGATTAACATATAATATATGCATATTGTCATATTGTATGCATTGCACGTCAGGATGTGGGATTTTTAATGTAATTTTATTTTTTTCATGGTTCATTTTTTTCTTTCAACATATGCCTTTTTCTAACGAGCTGCACGATTCTGGATAAAGCGAGAATCACAATTTTTTTACTTAGAATAAAGATCACGATTCTCTCATTCTGAGAAGTTTTTTATTTTAAAGATTTACAACCCCTGAACATTAGGTTATCAAAAAAGATGGCAATAAAATAAGACATAATATTCCTTGCTTCAATCAAATTTAACCACTTACGGACCGCCGCACGCCTTTGAAGGAGAATATTCGTTGTAATGGCAGCAGCTAGCTGCCATAACCCCGGTATCTTCTTCTTTGGCCGGCGGTACACTTTCCGATAAGAGTGGTTTCTGTGGCAGATTCGCCGCGAGATCACTTTTATCGGCAGCGGGAGAGGGGGCCCCCCCCAGCGCTCCGGTGCCCTCCACGCTTACCGGAGCCGTCGGCAGCGGCGGAGGCGATCGGATGTTTTCCCTTGTTGGGTGTGGAGATGAGGGGAAGTTGGCCTCCACCCGTCTCCATATCATTGCAGGGTGGAAGCGACATCAAAACTTCACTTCCGCCCATAGCTCTTAAAGGGACTTTTTTTATTGCATTCTAGTGTAAATATGAGATCTAAGGTCTTTTTGACCCCAGATCTAATATTTAAGAGGTCCTGTCATGCTTTTTTTCTATTACAAGGGATGTTTACAAAAAAATAAAAAGGTAAAATAAATAAGAAAAAAAAAAAAAAAAAATTTTAAAACGCGCCCTGTCCCACTGAGCTCGCGTGCAGAAGCAAACGCATATGTGAGTAGCGCCCGCATATGAAAACTGTGTTCAAACCACACATGTGAGGTATCGCCACGATCGGTAGAGCGAGAGCAATACCGATCGCAGAGGAGGTCTAGCCCTAGGCTTCCTCTGTAACTAAAAACATGCAACCTGTAGAATTTTTTAAACATTGCCTATGGAGATTTTTAAGGGTAAAAGATTGTCGCCATTCCACGACTGGGCGCAATTTTGAAGCATGACATGTTGGGTATCAATTTACTCGATGTAACATTATCTTAGGAAGGGGGTAAATTCTTCCGGGGCTGAAGTGGTTAAGTTACAAAAGGGTTTTTTTTTTTTTTTTTTTTTTTGGTACTTGCCGAATACCGATACCTACTGCAACTTTTTTGTTTATAATTCGGGGTCTTTTCAACATGAGACGTGTAAATATATGTTAAAAGGTGTAAAAAATATTAATGAACAAAGCAAAAAAAAAAAGTTTGAATTATTAATAGTTTAAAAAATAGAAGTAAAAAAAAAAAAAAAAAATCAGCAGGAAAATAATAATTAAATGGAGAAGGAGAACAAGGAGTCAATCAGTAAATTAAGGGTTAATAAGCGGTTAAACAGAGCAACAATTTAATTAAAAATAAATAAATAAGTATTTTTGTACTTGACAAGGTTGCTTTAAACTGACTTCATTTGCAGACCGAAGTTCATTCCTTTGATTAAGATATGTTTCTTTTTATCTGTCTCTTTCAGCGAGCATTGTTGTTGATAAACATTGCCTGTTGCTTTTTTTTTTTTTTGACAGCTGTGAGCAGGGGAACTGCTCTGCACTTTTTACATGAATTGTGGAAATGCTGGATTAAGTGTGTGTGTGGGTGTGTGTGTGTGTGTGTGTGTGGGGGGGGGGGGGGGGTTGAATCGAGATTGCAATCTTTTAAATGATTAATTGCGCAGCTCTACTAACTATGAACATTAAACATAAATATTGTACATACCCATCAAGTTGAACAAGAAGCATTCTCAAAACCCTAAACCCTCATCCCCCAGGCAGTAACTACCTAGGAACTTTGGTAGTAACAGCTATGCTTCAAAGATTAGATACCTGTTTGAACAAGGTTCTGATATCGACTACGTGACCCTCTACCCTCCCCAATTTGCCTCCCCCCTAAACTTATATTCCATTTTATTGCCATTCTTACCTATGACCTTTTATTCCCTCCCAATTTATTCTTATACCCAAGCTTTCTGTGTCATGGAATGCTGAACAACACAACAGCTTAGAATTTGCAGAGTCATGTCACCATACACAGGCTCCCATATCTTAGCTGTTGTCAGCACCCCCTCCTCTCCCCTGCAGGAGCTGTTCACAGACACAGGAAAGCCAGAGCTTCAGGATCACATGACTAGACCAGAGTCGACAAAAAAAGTATACAGATTTTTCTTTTTTTACACAGTGTGGGCAGGATAAGTAGGAGGAGGGAAGGAGGAATCATTTTTAATACTAGTTAGTGTTAGGCTTTAATGCCACTTTAAAAATTCAATAAAGGTGAGATTTAATATTAATAAAAGATTTTTTTCATACTACTTTCACTACTAAGTGAACACAAATACCCAAAACTCACAAAAAGTATCACAAAATGATTACTAAAACAATCCTTACCTAATACTTTTACAGCACGACTGGGACTTTCCAGAACAAGTCCTTCATCGGTGTCAAAAATAGGGTTATCTATTCCAGTTTTAGGAAATGTTTGTGCCAATTTCTTAAGTCTCATTGAAGAATTAACATCCAGATCCTGTTTCTTTCCTTCTTCCTCACGTCTACGGCGCATGTCTTCCTGCTGCTGCCGAATTCGTTCAAGCTGTGCACTTCGACGTATGGGCATTGCCCGTGTACCCAAGTCCCTTGGGCAATCTACTGCCATCTCTCTGTGCTTCTGCGGCTCTTCTGGAGAAAGCTCTGCACTATGCTTCTCACTATCAGAATCTTCTGCTACATGACCATTCACATGAGAAGTGGTCATGGCTGCTATACAAGCACTTTTGCACGTGGCTTTATTTCTGAATGTTTGTCCAGTAATCTAGGCAAAGAAATCCCATTGTGGCTAGCAGTCTCCAGGATCACAGGACCAGTTTGTATGCAATAATTATGAACCTATTAAAAAAAAAAAACAAAAAAACAAAACAGCAGAAGATATGATTTAGAGATTGATTTCGGCTATCTCTATAAAAAAGGTAGAACAAATAATGACATAGCATTCATTGTTTAGTATCTTACAGGAAGAGTCTAAGGTTTTTAACTGATCTAAAGAAAATGCTATTGGATATAGTAACCACAGAACTTTGTCTTACTCTTCCTACAATCCCCCAGAAATCCAGCAACAAGAGCAGTACAGCAGCTAACAAGCTGTAATAATGCATTGTGGTATGACTTGGATATTATAAACAGCAAGAGCAAATCATTTTGTCTATAGATCTTAAAATGCCATAAGTGATTTTTTTTTTTTTTTTTAAAGAATAATAAAAATGTGTGAAGGAAAACATTAAGGCATACTGCTGCAGCAAGTCAGCTTTGATCTATGCTGCCAGCATAGAGAACCAAACCTGGACTGCCACAGATCAAATATTATTATTATTATTATTACACGGGATTTATATAGCTCCAACAGTCTGTGCAGCGCTTTACAACATGAAGGCAGACAGTAGAGTTAAAATACAATTTAAAGCGGAGTTCAGTTCCACCCTGAAAACGATTTTCACATTTTCCCAGTTCTTTATTAATAAAAAACATTTGCAGTGAATTTTTTTTTTTAAACTTGCCCTGTTGCTAGGTGGTGGCTACTAATCTGCCACTTCCGCCCTCGCCTGTGCTGCTGGGAAATGGGAGTCATCATTTCCCAGAAGTCAGTGGGCAGAACTGTGAAGAAAATCGAGTTATTTCCCGACAGGAAATGATGCGATTTAAGGCAGATCACAGCACCATTTTTAAAAAGGGTACAAAGCCCTTTGCTATCTATCTATATATATTATACATAGAGAGAGAGATAGATATCTATCTATCTCTTTATATAGAATCACACCCATGCGATCCGATTCATGTCCGAAACAGTTGGCACTGCGATATGTGAACCGATCTGGGGGTGTCATTACCTTTGTATTGAAACTCCCAGCGGTTTGCATAAGGCAGTGTGAACTGCTTTGCAAGTCAGGTGCGATGAGGGAACCCGCAGTGGATTCACAGCAGTCCCGCAATGCACCTATGTGAACCGAGCCTAATACGCGACTCACTTTAGAGAAATGCCTGCCTCTTGTAGTGTTTCTCTACTGCATTTGTAATATATCAGTTGTATGCAGATAAGTAGACATTAGCTAACTTTGACCATCAATAAGCTTGCTTCATTTAGTCCTAAGAGACTATGTCAAACCCTAAAACAGTATAAGATAATTTGTACCCTGTATAGTGGATATTCTAAAGCTATACTAGTCAACCACAGCAGTAACATCCTGCTTGACAGGACATAGAGTATTCATAGACCTTGGGTTATAAGGCTTATACCGTCATTTGATTTGACACTAGCAAAGCTTTTGAGGGTGCCTCCCCAATAACGCTAACCCAGTCCATGAGTCCAGTTTTGTAGCAAGCAATGCAGAGTAATCATTCAAGGAATAGAAGGGAGGGTGGCCTGTATCTTGTACTGTACTTCAAGATATGGAATTTACAGGCAAGTCAAAATTCCTCTCATCTTAATCGTACACTACAGACTGAGTATTCATAGACCCTGGAACACCCCCAAGCAATGAATTAAAAGAGTGGGCAACAACTAGGCAAACAACTGTGCCAATAAGCCCAACAACAAGGGTCAACAGAAGGGTCAACAGCTGTAAAAAACTTGTGACCGAAAGCTGCATCCGCAGAAGACTGGATGTCTACCTCGTAAAACTCCAAAAGGGTATACACAGAATGATATCTTTAAAGGTTACACCATTTGATTTCAAACCTATTCTGGCTGGTCCTGCTGCCCAGATGGCCCGTGTGGCCACCCTTTATTTTACCCTTCTTACCCTTTCCATGTTTACTTTTCCCCTTTGCCTCCTCCCTGCTTTTGCATATATTGGCTATTATTCTGGGGTTTATCCAGAGTGTTTTAAAAAAAAAAAAAAAAAAAAAAAAAAAAACTTGCTTTACCTTTTTTGCCTTAAATCGCTATAACTTGTTCACTTTAATGTCTATATAGAGGATAAAACGTTGAGATATCTCATGTAAAATAACTTTCGGATGTAACGACCTTGGCATTGATAAAAATAGTCAGTGTATTGATATCTGTTATACCCTATAATTGTCGTTCTTTGGTCCTTCCTGCGTGGAGGCAACACCTCTGTTATTGAATAACTGCATATGCTATTACTTAAATTTAAAAAAATTAGCAAGGAAAGGTATAAACAGAGAACCAGGTGGCCTTACAAAGGTCTGCTGCTGAAATGCCCAGGAAATACCCACCAATGTGGTGGAGTGGATGCATGAAAACGCAGGAGGAGAGTTGTCCTTCAGAGTGTAGGCTCAAGCTATTAGTTGTCTTACCCTTCAAGCAGTTGATGCTTGAGAGGTCCTGAGGATATGACAAAAAGGGAATTAGTCTTCCCCATATCAAGTGTTTCACTGAGGTAGACTCTGATGGCTCTGACTTTGTCCAAGCAATGAACAGCAATTTTCTTTGGGTGCACTGGAGCAGGACACAAAGTTAGAAGGACCATGTCTTTACTGAGGTGGAAGACAGATATTACCTTTGTTAAAAAAGGATTTTCTTGTATGTAGGCCGTCCTTGTCATTGTGAAGAATGAGGAACGGCTCCTTACAAGAGAGAGCAGCCAATTCAGACATTTCAGATGGACGTGACAGCAACCAAAAAGGTCATCTGGTGAGGTATCCCTGATTGGTTCAAAGAGTGGTTTCTGTAGGACAGAGAGAACTAAAGGTGAGGTCCTAAGGAAGCACAGAGGAAGGCCTGATCAGAAAGGCGGCGCTGCATTCACGGCAAAGGCATCGCTGCATATGGGCACTGATTAGGCTGCATTCATGGGCACTGACCCTTATTTTGCTTCACAGTTCTCTATTTAAAATGTATTTTTTTTCCTGAAAATTCCCTCTTAAAGTGAAGGTGCATGTTACACACCGATAAATACTGTATATCCAAATAACATGCCCGAGCTCATCCTTAGTCCTGAGCAGCGCTCAGGGATTTGTTGGGGGCCACAAAAGAGATACACATACATACATACATACAGTATATATATATATATATATATATATATATATATATACACACATACACACACACACACATACATAAACACACACACACACACACAGGCAGTCCCCGAGTTACGAACGACTCCTACTTACGAATGGCCTCAAATGCCGGCCACTTGTGCTCCACGTTGGTCCTGGATACCCCCGGACACATCCCATACTGCAGTACTGCATGGCCAGAAGAGCCCCAGATAACACAAGCGCCTGGAACATCCCACATCCATGCACAGGCGGACGTTACACTTACGATTGCAGTGTTCCGACCGGAAGTTACACTAACAAATGCAGTGTTGTGACTTATGAACAACTTCGACTTACGAACAAACCTACAGTCCCTATTGTGTTCGTAACTAGGGGACTTCCTGTATATCCAAATAACACGCCCGAGCTCATCTCTTCACCACACACAGCCGCAAAGGCAAGAGAATTCTTGTTGGGCAGTGTATTAATGCTCGGACGAACACACTTAGACAGAATTTTAATGGTTCAAAGAATGTCAGGCAAAATGGTCGGCCCTCGCGCATGTTCACTTCATCAAGTTTGGACACCCCTGGTTTAAACCAACTAAATACATTCCATCAACACAGGGTATATAAAAAGGTCTTCGTTTATTTTGTTTAGTAAGCAGAGATAGCCTGAGTAGAAAAGCCTTTTCACAGCCAGAATGCTGCAGAGAATACCCCCCTGCCCACTCTGAGCAGGCCTCAATGTAGAAGTCCAACAATCCCTCCCACTCAGTCCTGCAATCAGCAAGGGTAATGCTCCCTGTTCTGTTTTCACTTTGACATAAAAGCATGTAATTCAAGGGTTTAGAATAATGAAACATGAAAACTTCCAAGGGGGTGAGCATTCATGTACTTGTACTGCAACTGTCCCAAGAATATCACTAGGTGAGCTTATATATTCTGTGATTTAGTTCTTTTATCCCATATGAATGATTTATACGTTTTGCAAGGCATGAATGCAAGCAAAAAATATTTTGCAGCAGTAATTACACATAGGGGTAATTAATAAAATGTGTCTGATGCCTTGGACACACGATCAGATTATCATACGACGTATCGTTCACTTTTTGTTGCATAAAACTAATATGGAATACAACAGTGCAAAATGTGCTCTACGAAAAGTACGATTTTTGACGTACGATTCTGGAAAAACCTTCCAGTGTGTGTAGCTACGTATTGGAAATGTCAAATACATGTGACCCCTGTGTCTGCCACGCCTTTAGGCTTAATAAACATGATCTGATTTAGCAATACTCTGCTTGCTTTATTATTACTACGTAATTGGATTTCTTGAATATACAGCAGAATTTATTAACGAGCAATCAAAACATTATATAATTATATCATATTTTCATGGAACAGAGCTGATACATAAGTAACTACAATAATATTATTTGTTCATTGATTGCTGAGGAATATTGTGATCAGCTACAGGCAAGTTTCTGTTTGTATGCTGGGGCATTTTCACGGTACGAACATTGCTTACATTCTCCTATCTCCTTCCGGGTTATTTTAGTGTTTCCGATCATGCGTGTGTTCTTCTATCGATTTTTAGCAGACGGGGACTGTACTGATTAAACGATTGTCATACGATGGGCTGTCTGAGCAAAGCTTTCGTGTTTGTCCGTTTGGATTTTGTTGGATGGACTGTCGTGATCGGCTGTCAAAAATTGTGCACTAACGTTTAGATTATTGAACGATCAATCCGAAAGAGATTTTTATCATCCGATAATCTGATCATGTGTACGAAGCGGTGGGGGGGGGGGGGGGGAATTAAAAGGTATAAGGCTAAATGATTGCTATGGGTAATTGCATCATTTGAGATAGAATTTGTCTCAGAGACTTTTCGTTAATTCCCCACATGAAATTTAGAACAAACCGGCTTATAGTCCAATTTGGCTAAATTATTATTATTATTATTCTGTTAGTAACTGGGAAAAAAATTTTTTAACATTTGTATCAACAAGTTATTTGGTTGCTCCATCTGGATTTTTTTAGCAAGATTGTAATTCTATGCCTACGAACAATAAATACGTCAAATAAAATAGCAGCAACGTCTGCACCAGATTCACATGAAGAGACTGACAGTGATGTGGGCGATTAGCTTCTGAGCTGCCTATTGTAAGCTTATTAGGCTGCATGAGTGGGACATACAATGGCCCCGTTCTTTGAAACCACTTGTCTGCGTACCTGCTGCCTACTCAGACTTGACACAATCATGCAATTACAATCTTCATTAGCTGCCATACAATAGTTTTTAGTGCAGGTTTATTATGGCATTGCTTTTCCATAAATGGTGGTGCAATAGGTTAACCACTTCAGCCCCGGAAGGATTTACCCCCTTCCTGACCAGAGCACTTTTTACAATTTGGCACTGCGTCGCTTTAACTGCTAATTGCGCGGTCATGCAATGCTGTAACCAAACGAAATTTGCGTCCTTTTCTTCCCACAAATAGAGCTTTCTTTTGATGGTATTTGATCACCTCTGCCGTTTTTATTTTTTGCGCTATACACGGAAAAAGACCGAAAATTTTGAAAAAAAATGATATTTTCTACTTTTTGTTCTAAAAAAAATCCAATAAACTCAATTTTAGTCATACATTTAGGCCAAAATGTATTTGGCCACATGTCTTTGGTAAAAAAAATGTCAATAAGTGTATATTTATTGGTTTGCGCAAAAGTTATAGCGCCTACAAACTAGGGTACATTTTCTGGAATTTACACAGTCTTTAATTTATGACTGCCTATGTCATTTCTTGAGGTGCTAAAATGACAGGGCAGTACAAAACCCCCACAAATGACCCCATTTTGGAAAGTAGACACCCCAAGGAAATTGCTGAGAGGCATGTTGAGCCCATTGAATATTCATTTTTTTTGTCCCAAGTGATTGAATAATGAAAAAAAAAAAAAAAAAAAAATTACAAAAAGTTGTCACTAAATGATATATTGCTCACACAGGCCATGGGCATATGTGGAATTGCACCCCAAAATACATTTAGCTGCTTCTCCTGAGTATGGGGATACCACATGTGTGGGACTTTTTGGGAGCCTAGCCGCATACGGGGCCCCGAAAACCAATCACTGCCTTCAGGATTTCTAAGGGCGTACATTTTTGATTTTACTCCTCACTACCTATCACAGTTTTGAAGGCCATAAAATGCCCAGATGGCACAAACCCCCCCCCAAATGACCCCATTTTGGAAAGTAGACACCCCAAGCTATTTGCTGAGAGGCATGGTGAGTATTTTGCAGCTCTCATTTGTTTTTGAAAATGAAGAAAGACAAAAAAAAAAATTTTTTTTTTCTTTTTTTAATTTTCAAAACTTTGTGACAAAAAGTGAGGTCTGCAAAATACTCACTATACCTCTCAGCAAATAGCTTGGGGTGTCTACTTTCCAAAATGGGGTCATTTGGGGGGGGTTTGTGCCACCTGGGCATTCCATGGCCTCCGAGACTGTGATAGGCAGTGAAGAGTGAAATCAAAAATTTACGCCCTTAGAAAGCCTGAAGGCGGTGCTTGGTTTTCGGGGTCCCATACGTGGCTAGGCTCCCAAAAAGTCTCACACATGTGGTATCCCCGTACTCAGGAGAAGCAACAGAATGTATTTTGGGGTGTAATTTCACATATTCCCATTGCATGTTTGAGCAATATATCATTTAGTGACAACTTTGTGCAAAAAAAAAAAAAAAAAATAATAATTTGTCTCTTTCCCGCAACTTGTGTCACAATATAAAATATTCCATGGACTCGACATGCCTCTCAGCAAATAGCTTGGGGTGTCTACTTTCCAAAATGGGGTCATTTGGGGGGGGTTTGAACTGTCCTGGCATTTTATGCACAACATTTAGAAGCTTATGACACACATCATCCACTCTTCTAACCACTTGAAGACAAAGCCCTTTCTGACACTTTTTGATTACATGAAAAAATTATTTTTTTTTGCAAGAAAATTACTTTGAACCCCCACACATTATATATTTTTTTAAAGCAAATGCCCTACAGATTAAAATGGTGGGTGTTTATTTTTTTTTTTTCACACAGTATTTGCGCAGCGATTTTTCAAATGCATTTTTTGGGGAAAAAACACACTTTTTTACATTTTAATGCACTAAAACACACTATATTGCCCAAATGTTTGATGAAATAAAAAAGATGATCTTAGGCCGAGTACATGGATACCAAACATGACATGCTTTACAATTGCGCACAAACGTGCAGTGACAACAAAATAAATACATTTTTAAAAGCCTTTAAAAGCCTTTACAGGTTACCACTTTAGATTTACAGAGGAGGTCTACTGCTAAAATTACTGCCCTCGATCTGACCGTCGCGGTGATACCTCACATGCATGGTGCAATTGCTGTTTACATTTGATGCCAGACCGACGCTTGCGTTCGCCTTAGCGCGAGAGCAGGGGGGACAGGGGTGCTTTTTTTTTTTTTTTTTTTTTTTTTTTCTTTATTATTTTTTTGCTTTTTTATCTTATTTTAAAACTGTTCCTTTCATTTTTTTTTTTTTTTAATCATTTTTATTGTTATCTCAGGGAATGTAAATATCCCCTATGATAGCAATAGGTAGTGACAGGTACTCTTTTTTGAAAAAATTGGGGTCTATTAGATTTCTCCTCTGCCCTCAAAGCATCTGACCACACCAAGATAGGTATGATAAAATGCTTTCCCAATTTCCCAATGGCGCTATTTACATCCGGCGAAATCTAAGTCATAAAATGCTCGTAGCTTCCGGTTTCTTAGGCCATAGAGATGTTTGGAGCCACTCTGGTCTCTGATCAGCTCTATGGTCAGCTGGCTGAATCACCGGCTGCATTCTCAGGTTCCCTGTTGAGACAGGAGAGCCAGAGAAAAACACGGAAGACGGTGGGGGGGGGGGGGCATTCTCTCCCACTGCTTGTAAAAGCAGTCTAGAGGCTAATTAGCCGCTAGGATTGCTTCTACATGAAAGCCGACCGCTGGCTGAAAAGAATGATACCAAGATGATACCTAAACCTGCAAGCATCATTCTGGTATAACCACTCAAAGTCGTGAATGCTGTACCTGAAGACAAAAAAATGGTTAACAATAAAGCACAGTAAACGGTAAAGTATAAATAATTACATACCTGAAAAACAAACATGATAAAACATAATAACAATAAAACATTGCAGAATAGAATACAGTAAAAAAGAGCAGAACAATAGAGAGAGAATAAAGAGAGAGAGAACAATAAAACGACAACTATTATTTTTTATTTTATATTTTTGTTTGTGTTTTTTTTTTTTTTTTTTTTTTACACTTTTTTTGTAACTGTAACTTTTATAACTGTAACCGGTTCCAGGTTCGGGTCTCTCAAAATGCGATGGCATCTTGGGAGACCCTGTGAAAGTGTGCCTAGTCTGTGGAATGCTGTACCCTACGCTAATACTCAACTAGTGGATGGTAGCGTTCAAAACATTCACCAATGCAAAGACCAGGATTGTCAGGACAGGAGGGACAATAATAGCGGGTGTCACGCCTATATCCGCGCTTGCTGCAGACACAACATCTTTTTTGGGGGGGTTCGTTGGGTAGGGGTACTCGGGAGGACATAAAAATGCCTCTCATGCAGCCGACTGCATTTGGTTGGGGATGTGAATGGGGGAAGTACGGGCGCTGCAGAAGTGGTGGGTTCCCAATTAGGATTGGCGAATGCACCAGGAAGGGCACTATGGGCATGACGGGCCTGTGTTTGTCTTCTTGGTGGCAGCGGGACACTATTTGTGCTTGCCACCTCACCAGCTTGAACTGCACTTATGGGACTCGCCACGTCACCAAGTGTTACTGCAGTGCTGGTTTGACTACGACCGGGGTGTACTAGGCCGCTGGCGCTTGCCAGTTCACCAAAACGCTACCAAAAAAACTGTTAACGATCGCAGGGATCAGGCCTGACTCTGCGAACGCTGCAGTTATGCATTTAGTGTTTTGTAAGTGACAGTGATCGATCGATACTGCACTTGGGTGGGCTGGGCTGGGCCGGGCGGAGGGGCAAAACGCAGGTGCTAGCAGGTATCTGGGCTGATCCCGCTAACACTGCGTTTTTGGGAACCCTAAACTGCTGGGGACGCCAGTATAGATCTGATCGGATCAGATATTGATCAGTTCAGATACTATACCACTAAGGGAGGTGTACAGTGCGTGCGTGGGTGTTAGCGCTACTGGCACTAACCTGACGCTGCCTGGGGCTGGTGCTTGCCAGTTCACCAAAACGCTACAAAAAAAACTGTTAGCGATCGCAGGGATCAGGCCTGACTCTGCGAACGCTGCAGTTATGCGTTTAGTGTTTTGTAAGTGACAGTGATCGATCGATACTGCACTTGGGTGGGCTGGGCTGGGCCGGGCGGAGGGGTAAAACGCAGTTGCTAGCAGGTATCTGGGTTGATCCCGCTAACACTGCGTTTTTGGGAACCCTAAACTGCTGGGGACGCTAGTATAGATCTGATCGGATCAGATATTGATGCGTTCAGATACTATACCACTAAGGGAGGTGTACGGTGCGTGCGTGGGTGTTAGCGGTACTGGCACTAACCTGACGCTGCCTGGGGCTGGTGCTTGCCATTTCACCAAAATGCTACCAAAAAAAATGTTAGCGATCGCAGGGATCAGGCCTGACTCTGCGAACGCTGCAGTTATGCGTTTAGTGTTTTGTAAGTGACAGTGATCGATCGATACTGCACTTGGGTGGGCTGGGCCGAGCTGGGCGGAGGGGCAAAACGCAGGTGCTAGCAGGTATCTGGGCTGATCCCGCTAACACTGTGTTTTTGGGAACCCTAAACTGCTGGGGACGCTAGTATAGATCTGATCGGATCAGATATTGATCCGTTCAGATACTATACCACTAAGGGAGGCGTATGCTGCGTGCGTGGGTGTTAGCGGTACTGGCGCTTATCTGACGCTGCCTGGGGCGACGCATATCACCGCCGGGCGATCAGGGGGCTAAACCTTTATTCGGTAATAAACGGCGGGTGCCCTGACATTATAAAAAATAAACAAACTAACCAGCGTCACCCGTAACAGTTATACGGTGATCAGTGGTGAAAGGGTTAACTAGGGGGCAATCAAGGGGTTAAAACATTTATTAGATAGTATATGGGGGTCCCTGTCGCTATAAAACGCTGACGGCGAACCTAAATATTTACCTCACTAACTAGCATCACCAGCGACACTAATACAGCGATCAGAAAAATGATCGCTTAGCGACACTGGTGACAGGGGGTGATCAAGGGGTTAAAACTTTATTAGGGGGGGTACCCTAGACCTACAGGGGGCCTAACACTCACTGCCCTGACACTGTAACTGTCACAAACTGACACCAATACAGTAATCAGAAAAAAAAAAAAAAAAAAAAAACCTGCTTGGTGTCAGTTTGTGACAGGGGGGGGGGTGATTGGGGGGGGATCGGGGGGCGATCGGGGGGGGGATCGGGGTGTTTAGTGTGCCTGGCATGTTCTACTGTGTGTAGTGTGTTGGTGCACTTACATTGCAGTCTTCTCTCCTCGGCCCGGAACGGAAAATACCGAGCCGAGGAGAGATGACATCATTTCCTCTGCCTCTGTGTACAATACAGAGGCAGGGAAATGATCCCATTGGCTGAGAGCGATCGCGAGGGGGGGGCCACGAATGGATGGCCTCCCCCTCACCTCCGATCGCCGGGGGAGATTTGCCGACCGCCGCAGGCACCGGGGGGGGGTCCGATCGGACCCCCCACCCGCGGGCAGGCAAGGACGTACATACACGTCCTTTTGCCTGCCCGTGCCGCTCTGTCGACGTATATAGTCGTGCGGCGGTCGGCAAGTGGTTAAAGAGAGATTATTAATTCGGAAATGGCTGTTGAAGGCAAGCGCCTTTTTTTTTTTCTTTTTAATGTAGTGCATCACAGTGTTGTGGTCTCAATGTGGTACAGTAAAATGGTAAAGTGGTACAGTAAAATACCTTTTTAAAGCAGACCTCAACTGTTTCTGAGCACCACAAATAGAAAACACTATTTAATTCATTTCCCGAGCAAACTTAACCATCCATGTATCCATGCTTTATTTTTTTGAGAATTCACTTAAAAAATATTTACCTAGCAGATCTAGTTGTGGCACCTTGAGTAAGAGCAGACGATTCATATAGAATTTACTTTCTGGAATTCATCTGCCCTTGCTCAAGCAGGCAGGAGGGTGACAATTATATTTCTGGTATAATGAAGCGGATGTGCCCCCTTTTTTATACCTATACAGTCTCTGTTTGACATTTGCATACAGCACACTCAAAGTCTTCAGACTCCTTTTACTTTTTTCAGTTTTGCTATATTGCAGCCTGATACTACAGTTGTTTAAATGTATTTATGTTCTCATTAATCTACACTGCTACAATGGAAACTATGCTTTGTAGTATGTAAACATTCTTTGAGTTCAGTTGTCTAAATATCTCTTTGAACATAAAGCTTCCAATAGCCTTTGCCCACCTCCTTACCAGCAAGTCAAACTTTTAGAAACTATAAAAAATAAGCAACTCCTGTTTCAGCAAAATACTCTCTCTAGTTTCTTATGCAGAGAGATTTAGATCTTTAAAATTGCCTATTTTCCCAGATTTGTTGTGATTTTTTTTAATCTTCTAAACGAGAAGATTTTTTTGTTTATGCCCTTCCTTTATTTGGATTATTAGGAGTCATGGAAAAGTACTGCATGCCTCTACCATTGATTTCTTTGACATTCTCAAGTAGCACATGGATCAAGTTTAGAGAGTTTACTACTTATATGGGTTTTTTTTTTGTTTTTGTTTTTTTGTTATTAACTACTGTTCCCTTGCCTCCAGTTAAAGCATATATTATGCTGAAAAAAAAAAAAACCTCAGATCCTTAAACCTGAAGTTGATCCAGATGAAGACCAAAAAAAAAAACCCTATAAAACATGGACAAAATTGCACCGACTGACCTGGAACACAATACGAAAGATCCCCCTCTCATTCTTAAATGAAATTGGATGCTTCCTGGGTCAACATTCTACAAAGCTGGAGGAAAAGTTGAGGTACAGCTTTCCAGTGAGGCATACACTTTCAAAAAGGAAATGCAGGTATAGATTCAAATAGACCAGTCATGTAAAAAATATCTAGAAGGGCAGCACTGTAATACATGTTATGCCCTATGTATCTAGCCATATGTTTAGCATACTGCTCGAAGGCAATATCTTCCCAATAACAAACTGCAATTGAAAAGAAACGGTTATATATCTAGGATAGAGTAAAGAAATCTCTCCTTTAATTTTGGCTCAGAACTGTTTACACAGGTATAATGACGCATAGTACCATTCTGAATGACCCAAAGTCTTGCACATAAGGTAAACAGGCTCTTGAGAATTAAAATGGAATGTGTGAAGCATGTGAAGAATCCTGCTGCCCTGACTATGGCCCAGAGTGCCTGACACTGTACAGACTTATGTTTACGAATAAGTAAGTTTCCCATGCCAACAGTACAATTTAAAAAAAAAAAAAAAAGGATTTTTATAACAGCTTACCTGTAAAATACTTTTCTTTGAAGTACACAGAGCCATAGTAGTTACTATGTGGGTTATTGGCCACCTTCAGGTTATGGACACTGGCACGCCCTAAATTAAAAAGTGCACTGCCTATATAACCCCTCCCACTTGTGGGAGTACCTCAGTTTTGCAGCAAAGCAATACACATGTATACCAAGAAGGGAGGGACCTCTGTGTCCCGTCATGTACTTCAAAGAAAAGGATTTTACAGGTAAGCGGTTTTAAAAATCCTATTTTCTTATCGTACATCACGAGACACAGAGCCATAATTACTATGTGGGATGTCCCATAGCAATGCTAACTGAAGGGAGGGAGACACAACAAAGTAGGGCACCAAGAGACTAGAGGACTGCAGCCTGCAGCACACTGCGCCCAAAGGCGATATCCTCATGCCTTTTACATCTACTTGATAGAATCTGGTAAATGTATGGACTGAAGACCAAGTTGCGGCCTTGCAGATCTGAGTCATGGGAGGCTTGGTGATGCACTGCCCAAAAAACACTAACAGCCCCGGTGGAGTGCGCTTTTATATGAAAAGGGGGAATTTTCCAGACGCTTGAACAATCACTTGACGAATCCATTTAGAAATAGTAGATTTCGACGATGCCTGTCCTCTTTTAGGACCATCTGGCAACATAAACAAAACATCTGTTTTACGAATATGAGCGGTCACTTTCAACAGACCTTGACCGCTCTCACCACATCAAGAGAATGTAGTGACCTTTCTTTCACAGAAAACGAGGTTCTGGAAAAAAATGAAGGCAGAACAATATCCTGGTTTAAATGAAAACCCAAAACTACCTTTGGTAGGAATTCAGGATGAGGCCGCAATACAACCTCATCCTTATGAACAACCGATATGGCTCTTTACAAGAAAGAGCAGCCAACTCTGATACTCGTCTTGCAGAAGATATGGCAACCAAGAAAAATTATTTTTCCCCCCATCAAGAGGACCAAGGGAATATCTCATATTGGCTCAAAAGGCTGCTTCTGTAAGCCGACAGGGCTAAAATTAAGTCCCCAGGGTTCAGGGGTGACCAAATTGGAGGATTTAATCCGCATTACCCCCTGAATAAAGTTACGAACCAGAGAGTGAGAAGCAAGCGGTCACTGAAAAGAAAGACCGACATCTGGCCTTTGATATTACTCAAGGCCAGCTTCATTTCTACTCCTATCTGTAGGAATTCAAGGATCCTACATATGACATAATTCCTGGGGTGCCAACCCCTGGATTCACACCAGGAGACATATGCCTTTCAGATTCTATAGTATATGATTCTGGAGGCCGGCCTCCTAGCATTAACCAAGTAGAAACTACTGACGCTAACAGCCCACGATCTTATAGAATGTGGGTCTCAATAGCCAAACCGCTAAATTTAGCGTTTGTAAGGTAGGATGGAATACCGGACCTTGCGAGAGAAGGTCTAGCCATAGTGGTAGGGTACAAGGGTTCCCTACTGGCATCTTTACGATCTCGGCAAACAAAAATCTCCTGGGCCACAAGAATCACCTCCTTCCCTTCTTGATTGATCCTGCGAGAAGTTGCGGAAGCAGCAGAACAGGAGGGAACACATAGATCAGTGAAAAACTGATCCCACGGAAAAAACCAAGGCATCTGAACCATATGCCATCGGATCCCTTGTCACAAAGTTGTCGAGCTTGTTGTTGAAACTGGACGCAAACAGATCCACATCCGGAACTCCCCATTTTTGGCATATTGACAGAAAGATGTCGGGGTGAAGGAACTTTTCTCCCGGGAACAATTGTTGGCGACTCAAGTAGTTTGCCTGCCAATTCTCTATCCCTGGAATGAAAATTGCTGATAGGCAAGGAATGTTGTTTTCTGCCCAAGATAGAATATGATTCACCTCTTCCTGGGCTGCACAACTTCTCGTGACCCTTTGGAGAATGATATAGGCCATAGATGTGGTACCGTCGGATTGGATCTGACAGGACAACTCCGAAGTTTGAGAGCCAGGTGTACTGCCCAAATCTCTAGAATATTGATGGGCAAGGTTATCTCTGATTTGGACCACTTCTTTTGGACAGATGCTTCTTCCAGGACTGCTCCTCAGCCCAGAAGGCTGGCATCTGTTACCACCTTCCAGGTAACTGGTAGAAAGGATTTTCCTTTTTGAAGATTCTTGGATATTAACCACCAATTGAGGCTCTGACGCACTTTGGGGGATAAACGCATTGGGAAGTCCAGAGCTTGGACCTTCTTGTTCCAAGTTGACAGGTTACTGTTTTGCAGCAGTCTTGAATGAAACTGCGCATAAGGAACGGCCTCGAAGAAGCCACCATCTTTCCCAACAACTTCATGCAAAGTCATGCAAGAATAGAAGGATCTTCGTTTTAATCAACTGAATCAATTCCCTTATGGAACTGATACCTTCCTGGGGAAAAAAACACCGTCTTCTGAGCTGTATCTATGATCAGCCCCAAGTACTGCAATCTCCTTAATGGTTTTAAGGAGGATTTTTCTAGGTTGAGAATCCAACCTAGGTATTTCAGGTAGCTGACTGCAGTGATCAAAGTTTTGGATTAAAGTGGAAGTAAACCCTCCTATCGTTTTCAGCCAAGGAAGCCGCCATCTTGGCCTCTGTTTAGTCTAGAACTGCCATGATGCTGCACATGTGATCAGTTATGACACCAGCCACTGGATGCTTTGACAGTTTGGTTGAGAGCCCAACCAATGGGAGTGTTACATTTCCGGCACGTGCCGGAAAGGTAGCTGTTTTATGGATGGGTTTACCTCCGCTTTAAGCGGGCTACCGATTGATCTATCAAGAGAAGATCATTTAAGAGGCTAGTATTGTTATACCTTGAGCCCTTAACCTGGCTAAAGGAGGGGCCAGGACCTTTGTAAACACTCGAGCTGCAGTAGCTAGACCGACAGAGCTACAAACTGTAAATTAAGATTTTCTACCTCAAAGCGTAGAAATTTCTGGTGAGGGGGGGAAATCAGCACATGGAGATAGGCATCCTTGATGTCGATTGACGCCAGAAGTTCTCCTCCCTGTAGGATGGAGACTACTGATCGGATTGACTCCATGTGAAAAGAACAGATATCAAAAAAACGGTTTAGATTTTTGAGATCTAAAATGGGTCTGACATCCCTGTTTGGTTTTGGAACCGTGAATAGGTTTGAATAAAACCCTAAACCTTGCTCTTCCAAGGGTACAAACTGTACAAACGACCTTTCCTGTGAACCTGATACTTCCATATCAGGTTCTTCAGAAGAGGAGACATCAGCCTCTTCCTGGTCCTTTGGGAGAAAATCGTCATCTCTCACTCCTTGCTCCACAGCAAGAGGGTCCTGAGCACTGGACGGGAACCTGCAACGCTTAGTCCCACTCTGGGATGCGATTAAGCATCCATTTTTGCTTCAAGCGTAAAATGATTGAAGAAGTAGTAATATACACAGGGGCTGCAGTTTTAAGAGCCGCTGCAACACTTGCCCCTTCTGATGGTTCACTCTGACCAGCCATATTACTCTCAGGGGAGGATGCCATCTTTACTGGAATGGATCTAGGCTTCTGTGTGACTATAAAGTCTTTCTAGAGCCCTTTTTGAGGCGTTTTTCACCCCCTTCTGCCATAGTCTGATGCACAAAGCAGAGGTACTATCAGAAGGAATCCATCCACTGCTTGAGCAATAGTTCAGCTCTGTCACTGCTATTAATGCTCAGCCTGATGCAAGTAAATGTGTCAAAGGAAATGCCTGTGTCACCAAACTCTTCTATGCAAACAAAACATCCGTTTTACTTTGCTCTTGTGTCCCTCCGCAGCTTGAAACAGCACAATGGTGCCTTTTAAAAAACATACCTTACCGCACTGGGCGACGCCAACGCCGCGCTAAGTCCCTCCCCCTTTACAGCCCTTCCCCCCTTTTTTTAAAAAAAAGAGCTTTTACCCGTGCAAGCTCATGATCCTATGGGATCCAAGAGAGGGAAGCAGAAATGGCGAGGGGGGTCTGGGAGCCGCCGAGTGGCATGCCGTTTGCGCCGTTTGTTTTTTTTTTTTAAATTGCAGTGCTTTTTCCCCAAGAGGGGAAGAAAACCAGCACAGGGGGCGTCTGGTGGGGAGAGGAAACCCCCCCCAGACTTACCGGAGGTCTGCTGCTTGGCCGTAGGAGGAAGAATCTGTAGCTTCCAAGACACAGCGTGGGCTCTCTGAGAAGCATGAGACAGTAAGTGCTCAATACAGCCCCCAGGGGTGATACATAGGCATGACAACATTTACTAAATTAAAGGAGACATTCATAAGAAAATTAAAAAAATTGATTAGAAAACTCCACTTTCCTTTCCTGCCGAAGGGTTTTCTGTGGTAAACCAACAGACCCAATCTTCACCCTCCATGGTGGGTTCCGTTAAACCTTCAGGAGTCGGGGATCCTCGAGGAAACCCACAATCCTGGACCTGTAATAGCACCACTGCCAGTAAAAACTTTATGGCCTTAATACCAAGACCTCGTTTCTTCGGATACGAGCTCCAGGTACCATTCAATTCGTCCAAAAAGACTTTGAATGGATCCGGCTGCATGACTAGCCCCAGCAAGCATTGCTCCAGAGTAGCTCAGCACAGTACATATTTACTCATGACCAACACCTTAGACACTGGCGAAAAAACTGAGGTACTCCCACCAGTGGGAAGGGTTATACAGGGAGTGCACTTTTTAATTTAGGGAGTGCCAGTGACAATCACCTGAAGGTGGCCTATAACCCACATTTATTTTTTTATTTATTTATTTCAGCTACTTATATAGCGCCGTCAATTTAAGCAGCGCTTTACATATACATTGTACATTCACATCAGTCCCTACCCTCAAGGAGCTTACAATCTAAGGTCCCTAACTCACATTCATACATACTAGGGACAATTTAGACAGGATCCAATTAACCTACCAGCATGTCTTTGGAGTGTAGGAGGAAACCCACGCAGGCACAGGGAGAACATGCAAACTCCAGGCAGGTAGTGTCGTGGTTGGGATTCGAACCAGCGACCTTTCTTACTGCTAGGCAAGAGTGCTACCCACTACACCACTGTGCCGCACACATAGTAACTACTACGGCTCTGTGTCCCGTGATGTATGATAACAAAATTCTGATTTTGGGATAGAGTTCCCAAGGTCTGTAGTGTCCCAGAAGCTATCAGAGACAACCGAATCTAAACAAGATAGGGAGTACACTGGGCAGGCTTTAGGGATGCTAGCGCATTAAACTTTATTTTGAAAAATGTGCATTTTGGCCCCCAAGGAACCT